>NC_058085.1:63117302-64317302 GCF_014858855.1 Bufo gargarizans | reverse complement strand
ACCATCATTAAATGCATCGTATTTATGCCTTCACAGTCATACCCCTTTTCTTCACTAGAAAAATACCGTAATTTGCTGAGATTCATTTTATTAAACTGCATGAAATTGAAGAAGCCATGATGCAATCCACCCTGAATGTATTATGTATGTACTGTATATTCTACACTATACAGGAAAGGAGAATTCGTGCCCGTACGATCTTTTATCTTGGCTTGGCTGTTCTATGATAATATAAACTTTTCTTTGCTTTCAGAGGGCCCTTATCTAATATTCTAAAGGTTTCTCCTGATTAGATTAGGCTTTTGTTCTCTTCAGAAATACATTTACTTGGACTAGCAGATGTTAATCCATATTAACAAACAATTGAAGTGAGAGAAAAACTAATAAAAATCACTCCGTTCTGAAGACCAAAATAGGCCGTGTTTTTATGGGGGTTAAACAAGACTATGGCATTTCAGCATTCTGGTCATCTCCCACCACATTTTATTATGACCGGATCATTCAGGTGTCCAGTTATAATGTGTAATGACTCCAAGAATAACCTGCTATTTAAGCAGTGGTTCCAGTTCAATAAAAACTTGGACAGACACCTGTAAATGTACTCAAATAGCAGAAAAAGCCATGCCTCTATCTTCCGTTGACACTTCCAGCGCTGCGCTCCGGTCCGCCTCACTGCTATTTGTTTTCCTGGCTGCAGAGGTCAGATCCCGTGCACATAGAAGTCACTGGACTCAGCAGTGAAGTCCTGTGGTCTGCTGAGGCCAGTGGTTGGCTGCACAGTGAACTGTGTGAATAGGTCATCACTGCTGTAGCCAGAAAAGAGACATCAGCAACGGGAAGGACCAGAGTGCAGCACGCAGAAAAGGGGTTAGAGAGGGAGAGGTAAGGGAGGGAGCTGCCAGGAATGGCTTAATATGCTCTGATTGGCCATAACATTAAAGGAATTGTCAGGGATTTTGATTATGATGGCCTGTACTCAGGATAGTCATCAATATCAGAATAACTGGAGTCCAGCTCGTAGCGCTCCATCAATCAACTGTTTGAAGAGACTGTGGCGCTTCAGTGAGTGACACAGACTCTTCCTAGCCCTGTGAGATCACATTCATCTGTCACATGGCCTAGGCACAGCTCTGTCCGCTTAACCCCTTATGGAACGGGCTCATTTTTACATTAAGGACCAGGCAATTTTTTGCAAATCTGACCAGTGGCACTTTATGTGGTGATAACTTTAAAACGCTTCGAATTTACCCCAAATTTGAAAAAATCTGCAAATTTTTTAGTTTTTATTTCTCTACTTCTATAATACATAGTAATACCTCCAAAAATAGTTACTACTTTACATTCCCCATATATCTACTTCATGTTTGGATCATTTGGGGAATGATATTTTATTTTTTGAGGATGTTACAAGGCTTAGAAGTTTAGAAGCAAATCTTGAAATTTTTCAGAAATTTTCAAAAACCCACTTTTTAGGGACCAGTTCAGGTCTGAAGTCACTTTGTGAGGCTTACATAATAGAAACCACCCCATTCTAGAAACTACACCTCTCAAGGTATTCGAAACTGTTTTTACAAACATATGTGGTCGTAAACTTCTGTACGGGCACATGGCAGGGCACAGAAGGAAAGGAATGCCATACAGTTTTTGGAAGGCTGATTTTGCTGGACTGGTTTTTTGACACCATGTCCCATTTGATGCCCCCCTGATGCACCCCTAGAGTAGAAACTCCAAAAAAGTGACCCCATTTTAGAAACTACGTGATAGGGTGGAAGTTTTGTTGGTACTAGTTTAGGGTACATATGATTTTTGGTTGCTCTATATTACACTTTTTGTGAGGCAAGGTAACAAGATTTTTTTATTTTTTTTATGGTATTCACCTGAGGGGTTAGGTCATGTGATATTTTTATAGAGCATGTTATTACGAACACGGCGATACCAAATATGTATACTTTTTTTTATTTATGTAAGTTTTACACAATGATTTCATTTTTGAAACAAAAAAATCATGTTTTAGTGTTTCCATAGTGAGCCATAGTTTTTTTAGTTTTTGGGCGATTATCTTGGGTAGGTATGATTTTTGCGGGATGAGATGACGGTTTGATTGGCACTATTTTGGGGTGGGTATGACTTTTTGATTGCTTGCTATTACACTCTTTGTGATGTAAGGTGACAAAAATGGCTTTTTATACACAATTTTTTAAAAATTTTTAACGGTGTTCACCTGAGGGGTTAGGTCATGTGATTTTTATAGAGCAGGTTATTACGGACGCAATGATACCTAATATGTATACTTTTTGTAAGTTTTACACAATAATATCATTTTTGAAACAAAAAAAAATCATGTTTTAGTGTCTCCATAGTCTGAGAGCCATAGTTTTTTTCAGTTTTTGGGCGATTATATTAGGTAGGGTCTCATTTTTTTTTTTGCGGGATGGGATGACGGTTTGATTGGCACTATTTTGGGGTGCATATTACTTTTTATCGCTTGCTATTACACTTTTTGTGATGTAAGGTGACAAAAAATGCCTGTTTTCTTTTTTTCCGGTGTTCATCTGAGGGGTTAGGTCTTGTGATATTTTTATAGATCAGGTTATTACGGATGCGGCGATACTTAATATGTATACTTTTTTAATTTACTTAAGTTTGACACAATAACAGCTTTTTTAAACAAAAAAATGATGTTTTAGTGTCTCCATATTCTGAGCCATAGTTTTTATATTTTTTGGGCGATTGCCTTGGGTAGGGGCTAATTTTTTGCGGGATGAGGTTACAGTTAGATTGGTACTAATTTGGTGGGCATACACCTTTTTGATCGCTTGCTGTTGTACTTTTTGTGATGTAAGGTGACAAAAAAATTATATAGCACAGTTTTAATTTTTTACGGTGTTCATGTGAGGGGTTAGGTCATGTGATATGTTTATAGAGCCGGTTGATACGGACACGGCGATACCTAATATGTCAACTTTTTTTTTTCCCAATTTTGTTTAACTTTATTTGGGGGAAATTACTTTTTTTTGTTGAAACGTTTAATTTTTTTGGGGGAAAACTTTCTTTTTTCAACTTTTTTTCACTTTATTTTTTGTCCCACTTTGGGACTTCAACTTTTGGGGGTCTAATCCTTTACAATGCATTCCAATACTTCTGAATTGGAATGCATTGGCTGTATGAGTAATACAGTGTGTATTACTCATACAGCTTCCTGCCTGTGTGATCCAGGGGGCTGGATCTCACAGGCTCGTCACCGGAAGGCAGCGCCGATGCCTAAGGAAGGCATCGCACTGCCTTCCATGCCATCGGGTCGCCCTTACAGCCACACGGGGACCCAATGGCACCTCCGACCGCCCGCTGCAAACCGCATGGATTGACCTGCGGTTTGCGGCGATCGCCAACTCGGGGGGGTCTCGGGACCCCCCCGCGCATTGACCCAAGGTACCTGCTCAATGATTTGAGCAAGCACCTTGTTCCAATCACCGCCCGCCACCTGGCAGTGATCGGAAATACACAGGACGTACAGTTACGCCTTGTGTCCTTAAGTACCAGGACATCAGGGCATACCTGTACGCCCTGTGTCCTTAAGAGGTTAAAGTGAACGGGGCTGAGCTGCAAAACCAAGCAGAGCCGCTATAAAATGTCAGTAGTGTCCTGGGTAAGCTCTGAGGAGGCCGTGATGTTTCAAGAGCTCAGCCAGAGTCCCGGGAGTCAGAACCTTGCCAATCTGATATTGATGATTTAACCTGGAAATAAGCTACCAATATCAAAATGCTGGAAATCCCCTCACATTAATATTTTTTAAATCTTCTTTGTCGTGTATTGCCCTTTATACAGCATTTGCAAGCCATAAAATATTAGCCTTTTATACTTGTTGCCTGTAGGGATAAATTTTGCAGTGTAATTACCCAATGTAGCTTTTAAAGCTCTCTCATTTATTCTATGTATTATTCTTTGACAATAGCTGCTCCTAGTCAATGCCTTTAAGTGCCCTCCACCAGAAGAAATTTTAAAATTTTGAGTTTTTGCCCTCCCAGTTTTTTTTTACAGTTTAGGGGAATATAATTATATTGTGTAAAATATATAGAAAAGAGGCTCACCCTCTGCTTACCCTGGATAAGGGGCTCTATCTCTGTGACTTCTCCCCGTCACAAAAAAAATTGTATTGGGTAACTAATATAATAATAGATAGTCACACTTCATCTGAAATACTTCAGAAACGTATATATCCTTAAGTCATTTATTGAGAACTCCCTCAAACAAAATATCCGACATGATATTACTGCTCGTTACCGCTTACCTCCACTTCTCTTAGTTACATGTCGATAGTCCCGCTGTCCGGATCAGAGTGTCAGTTAATGCGGCTGACTGTTGGCATCCCACGTGGTAAGAGGGATCGCAATCACTTGTTCAAAGGCTCTCAAAGCTCATATAGTTATGAGCAGGTGATCAAAGGAGCGCTCCTCTTTTATTTCTCCATTACCTGCTGGATTTTCTTAGCAGGACAATCGATATCTTTTGATGGGTCTTCTCTTTCAAAGAAATATCCTGGTTAATTCATCACACCAAACGCGTTTCGGAGTCCCTCCGACTCCTTCCTCAGTGGCCATGTTAATCCTGGAGATCTCACCCATTTTTATACCTGCATTTTTCAGTCCAGTATAAAACATGAAATGGTTTTGCATTTGTATCATTGTTACACACGCCTTTCCTCTGTTTTTATAACTTAATGAACATATTATTCACCTTTGAGTTAATAATTTCTTTCCTTCTATTATTTCCATTTCTTTTGCAAATCATCCAAAATAACGCATTGCGTTTCTGATGCATTTTTTCACATATTGATGCCTTTTTTTGGGTATAGTATAAAGTATTTTATTTTTTTATAGTCATAACATCCAGTATATTAAAATCAAAAAAATCAAAAAAGGATATTCATAATGTCAAATTCCCTAATCATTGTATATATGACATTATATATATCAAGTACTTAGTTTGCATTTTTGCTTTTCTTCTTTCTATTTTTATTATTTATTATTATTTTTATTTGTATTTCTTCTTATCTTCTGCATCTCTATACTTATTTAATCAGCCGTTCTTTGCAGCAACACATTCATCAAAAAATGTACAGCATTTCCAGACGTAGGGAGTGGGGGCCTCCCGCCAAGGGGAGATCAGAGTGCTGGTATAACAAGCCTGACTCCGATTTCCCGTCAGCGAAGGGCACCCTCTCCATTTATACAGGAAACCGAAGAGCTCTAATTCTGCATTCAGTCCCCTAGGTAAGAATGAATCAAAATCATATCTTCTTCTTGATTCCTGTCGTGACATCCTAACAATGTGATCACCCCCCCCCCCTCCAATGTTTTGTTTCTCTTTCAAAGGCTGCAAATGTTAAACCACTCTGATCTTGATTATAAAATAGTTTGAAATGCTTAGATAGGGAGTGTTTTTCATAACCGTTTCTTATGTTTGTCATATGTTCAGATAGTCTTTTTTTCAATATCTTTTTTTTCCTACCTATATATTGTTTCTTGCAGGGGCATTCAACATTATATATCACATTAGTTGTACTACATGTCAAGAATTCTTTTATATCGTAAAAAGAATTCTGTGTGGAATTGACCTTAACCCCTTCCCGACCGCAATCTGTATATATACGTGCGTGTTAGCTGCACATACCCCGTGCGGCTACCACGTATATATACGTTCTGGCAGCTCTTTAATCAGCGCTTGGATTAAAGCTTCTGCCCCTGCCCTGTATGCTGTGCAGCCCCCCATCTGTGCGGCAGCAGCATCCATGGGGTTAATAGAGGGAGGGGGCTCCCTCTCTCTACCATCAGGGCTGCTGCGCTGCAATGGCATCCCCGATGGTTGCCCTGGCAACCGGACGCTTTGCAACAGCGTCCGCTGTTGCACCTACAGGGCATCTGAATGTATTACACTTTACAATGCAAGAGCATTGCAAAGTATAGTACAGCTATCAGCCCCACTGGATCTTCATGATCCAAGAGGGACTTGATAAAAAAAAAAATGTGAAAAAAAATAAAAGTAAAAATAAATAAATAAAAATGTAAAATAAAAAGAATTTGCCTTTTCCTATAAAAAATGAAAAATAAAAAAACTACACATATTAGGTATCACCGCGCCCGTAACGACCGTCTCTATAAAGATATCACATGAGAGACCCCGTCTGATAAACACCATAAAAAAATAAAATAAGAACTGTGTAAAAAAAAAAGCAATTTTTGTCACCTTACATCACAAAAAGTGCAACAGCAAGCGATAAATAAGGCGTATGACCCCCAAAATAGAACCAATCAAACCGTCACCTCGTCAAGCAAAACATTATACCCTATTTAAGACAATTGCCCAAAAAATAAAAAAGCTATGGCCCTCAGACTATAGAGACACTAAAACATCATTTTTGGGGTTTCAGAAATGCTATTATTGTGTAAAACTTAAATAAATAAGAAAAAGTATACATATTAGGTATTGCCGCCACGTCCATAACGATCTTCTCTATAAAACTATCACATGACCTAACTCCTCAGATGAACGCTGTAAAAATAAATAAATGAAAACTGTTCCAAAACCTGGGTCACCTTGCCCCATAAAGTGTAATAATGAATGATCAAAAAATCCTATGTACCCAAAAATGGTACCAATAAAAACCTCAACACAAAACCTCAAAAACGAGCCCCTGCACAAGACGATCGGCAGAAAAATAAAAAACATATGGCGTTCAGAAAACCAATCCAGCACAATCTGCCTTCCAAAAACCATATGGCATTCCTTTCCTTCTGCGCCCTGCCGTGTGCCCGTACAGCAGTTTACGACCACATGTGGGGTATTTATGTAAACCGCGGAATCAGGAATCAGGGTGGGTTTTGGAAATTTTCTTAAAAATTGTAAGAATTGCTTCTAAACTTCTAAGCCTTCTAACGTCCTAAAAAAATAAAATGACATTTCCAAAATGATGCCAACATAAAGTAGACATATGGGGAATGTTAAGTAATAAATATTTTATTAGGTATGACTTTCTGTTTTAGAAAAACAGAGAAATTGAAATTTGGAAAATTGTGAATTTTTCAACATTTTGGGTAAATTTGGGATTTTTTCATAAATAAAGGTGAAATATATTGACTCAAATATATGACTACTATGAAGTACAATGTGTCACGAGAAAACAATCTCAGAATGGCGTGGATAAGTAAAAGTGTTCCAAAGCTATTACCACATAAAGTGACGCATGTCAGATTTGTAAATTTTGACCTGGACACTGGGGCATCAATGACCCTTGGTCATGAAAGGGTTAAGTATCTTTTTCGGGAATCTAGTACTTCTACAGTTGTTACATTTTCCACACTTATAGAAACCTTCCAAATTGAACCACTTATGTGTGGAATGTTCTATTTTTTCTTTTTTTTCTTTGATAGATGGAGCAATTTTTAGGCCTACATTTGGGGCCTTTGTATAAGTGATCTGGGGGGGGCACTATTTATCCAAGGGCCAATCACTTTATCCTTAAGAATATAGTGCCAATGGTTTTTATACTATATTCTATTCTTTTGTATTGCGTGTTAAAAGGTAAAATGATTCTAATATTTTCATCTTTTGATTCCTTTCCTATATCAGTTGTGTCAATTTCAGAAAAACATCTGTCTGTCCATATTTCTCACTCTAGAGAGAGATGTATTAACCATATTGGTTGGATATTATTTTACTACAAATTGTTCTCTTAATTTCTCTGCCTCTTCTTCAAAGTCTTGACTATTGCCAACGGTATATTCAAGAGCCATCTAGGTAGATGGCAACTTGAATATAGGATGTTGCTGTTTTTGTCACAGGTTTATGATAAGTACTACTAATTAATTTATAATTTTGTACTGTAAGCTGCAGATCTAAAATTTCAATCGGATGCTTATTAATGTTTGCTGAAAAACTTAAGTTATTTGGATTGTTATTTATTTCTTCCAAAAATGATTGGAGTTCCATTTCTGATTTCCGCCATATAAAAATAATGTCATCTATGTATCTTCGTAAGGGTACCAGGTCTGTCCCCAGCTTTGCCACAATATTCTGCTGTTCCCACTGTGCCATGACTAAATGTGCATAGCTGCGGGACAAACCTGGTACCCATGGCGGTTCCCCTCATCTGTAAATAATATTCTGTATCAAAATAAAAATAATTATGTTAGAATGTATCTTACGATGGCCCCCTCTTTATCCGCTGGTCGAATAACTATATTTCCCTCTTTCTGTAATTGTTTTATTGCTTGAATTTCTTTTGTTGTGAGATTATTCCTTCTGATTGATGTGTCTTTCATTTTTCTAATATCAGTTTCTACACATTTACGAGATGTGGCTATCTCTTCACCTATCTCTTGTTGGGGATACATTTTTGTTTTTTTGTTTCAAATCTGTGTGTTTATATTGTTGATCTTTCTGTTCAGCAGTTAGTATAGGGTTTAAAAAAAATATATTTTCTTTAAACATAATTTTCTGATACATTTTTCCACTCCTATATACCTGTCAAACTTTTTTAATCTCGCTGTGGGTGCAAATTTCAATCCCTTGTTTAACAATTTCCCCTGTGCCTCAGTTAATATAGTGGAACTCAAATTCACTATAGAATTAACCTCAACTTTTGATTCTATTATCGCTTGTGATTGATTCTTTTTTCGCGGCAGACGCGGCGATACCTAATATGTCTACTTTTTACAATTTATTTAGGTTTTACACTATATTAGGCTACTTTCACACCGGCGTTTCTGGGTCCGCTTGTGAGATCCGTTTCAGTGCTCTCATAAGCGGCCCAAAACGGATCAGTTTAGCCCCAATGCATTCTGAATGGATAAGGATCCGTTCAGAATGCATCAGTTTGCCTCCGTTTAGCCTCCATTCCGCTCTGGAGGCAGACACCAAAACGATGCTTGCAGCGTTTTGATGTCCGCCTGACGATGCAGAGCCAAACGGATCCGTCCTGACTTACAATGTAAGTCAATGGAGACGGATCTGTTTTCACTGACACAATATGGTGCAATTGAAAACGGATCTGCCTCCCATTGACTTTCAGTTTCCATTATCATGAACAAAAAATTTAAATAAAAAACGGATCTGTTCTGAACAGATACAAGCGTTTGCATTATCGGTGCAGATCCGTATTTGCAGATACAACACGGATCCGCACCTAACGCAGGTGTGAAAGTAGCCTTATCCTTTTATAAACCAAAAAAAAAAAAACATTTTAGTATCTCCATAGTCTAAGAGTCTGTTTTTTTTTTGTTTTTTTTAGCTGATTATCTTAGGTAGGGGCTCATTTTTTGCGGGATGAGAGGACGGTTTTATTTGAACTATTTCGGGGGGCATATGACTTTTTGATCGCTTGCTATTACACATTTTTTTATGTAATGTGACCAAAAAAAACGTTATTTTGCACCGTTTTTATTTTATGTTTTTTAACCGTGTTCATCTGAGGGGTTAGGTCATGGGGTATTTTTATAGAGCAGATTCTTACGGACGCGGCGATACCTAATATGTCTACTTTTTTAATTTATTTTAGTTTTACAAAATAATATTTTTGAGAAAAAAAATATTTTTTTTCGATTGTCAGTGGCTAAATGGAATTAAAATTGGGGAAGGGGATTATAAATTTAGTACACCAGGGAAGTGTGGTACTCCCTAAAGCAACCGTCAATGCAGAGGCCCGGATGATCGGGGCACGTGTCACACTGAGTGGTGGTGTCCTTCCATATCCCCCTCTCCACACTCTGCACTTTTTATTTAGACCGTCCCTTCTTTCCAGTATGGGGGACCAGGGCCGGCGCCACCCATAAGCAGAGTAGGCCACCGCGTATAGCGCACTCTGCCTGGGGGCGCCTGCACTCTGGAGTCCGAATCCCAAGCAGTAGCACCCGGCCGCCGCCTGCGCACTGCCCCCTACTTGTGAATCATCTGAAATCATCTCCTTGACTCCTTCTGTTCCTTTACTTGCCGGCTGGATGCACTGCGAGTGCGAGTATGAGTTTGTTCAGTCACTTCGGGCAGACAGCTACGAGACCCGGGTGTATTTAAAGGGAACTTGTCACCGGGATTTTGTGTATAGAGCGATGGACATGAGTTTCTAGATGGCCGCTAGCACATCCGCAATACCCAGTCCCCAGTCCCCATAGCTCTCTGTGCTTTTATTGTGTAAAAAAAAAACTATTTGATACATATGCAAATTAACCTGAGATGAGTCAGAGCTTGAAAATATGACTCTTCTCTGGTCACACAAGTAAGATATGACTCTTTCATGGTAATTTGCATATGTATCAAATCGTTTTTTTACACAATAAAAACACACAGAGCTATGGGGACTGGGTATTGCAGATGTGCTAGTGGCCAGCTAGCAACCCATGTCCCCAGCCCTGTGGGGGACCACACCTGGAAAGTGTTGGACAGGGACAAACCAGGCGCCTCCAATTCCCGAAGTACTCCGGCCTGCTCTTTCCCGGTCAGAAAAGATCAGGGCCTTGAGGACTGCCTCATAGAACTGGAGGAATTTCCCTGTGTTGCCAGCCCTCCAGGACAGCACAAAAGAGTTGTACAAGGCAACCTGTACCAAGTAGACCGCAACTTTTTTGTACCATGCCCGGGTTTTGCGCATGGCATTATATGGCTTGAGGACTTGATCAGAGAGATCAACTCCTCCCATATACCGATTGTAGTCGACGATACAATGGGGCTTTAGGACCATTGCCGCTGTACCTCGCATAGGGATAAGGGGTGATGCCGTTACTGTGAATTGTGGACAATACAAGGACATCCCTCTTGTCCTTATATCTGACCAGCAACAGGTTTCCACTAGTAAGGGCACGGGTCTCACCCCTGGGGATAGGTACCTGGAGGGGGTGGGTAGGGAGGCCGCGTTGATTTTTCTGCACTGGTCCCACAAGCGGACGTGGATCTGGCGGCGAGGGACTGGAACAAGGGTCTCCACCGCCTTGGGGGATCATCATCATCACTAGATGATGAGGAGGACGCGGATGACAAGAGGAAAGTGGGGTCATCCTCGTCCTCACTGGGACTCTCGGATTCGGAGGCAAGTAGGGCGTATGCCTCCTCGGCCGAAAATGTACGGCAGGCCATAGTGGAGTGTATGTGTGTGCGTGCATGGAAAGCTTTATTCAGTGTGCGTGTGTGGGGGGGACGGGTGTTTGCGTACTTTGCCCTATACCTAACAGAAAAAAATAATTATAACTAAAAAAATGTGAAAATCCCAAAAAGTGTAAAAAATAAATAAAATAAAGATTCAAAAGCGCTGATCAGCAGTATGAAGCTGATTAGCGATGGGGTGGGCGATGCGCTAACAGTGGCCAGACGCTAAGAGTGCCGGCCACAGTCAGCGCATGCAAAAAAAGAAAAAAAACACTTGCGCCCAAAAAAAATGTGTGTGGGGGGGCAAGCTGCAGCACCACTTGGGGGTCTAGGGTCACACAGCTGAATGCTGTGGACCCCAGACACCCGATCCGGTGCTACAACACAATAAAATAATTTTTCTTCCCTAACTCTCCCTCACTATCCAAGTATTTGATATGCATAATGTCATATATACAATGATTAGGGAATTTGACATTATGAATATCCTTTTTTGATTTTTGTTTTTAGTTATTTTAATATACTGGATGTTTTATGATTATAAAAAGATAACATACTTTATACCCATACTAAAACGCAATAAGAGGTAACTATACTCCCAAAAACGCATCAATATGTGAAAAAATGCATCAGAAACACATCAGAACTGCAATGCATTTTTTTGGATGATTTGCAAAAGAAATGGAAATAATAGTAGAAAAGAAAGTAATATTATGGGTAGAGTTGAGCGAACACCTGGATGTTCGGGTTCGAGAAGTTCGGCCGAACTTCCCGAAAATGTTCGGGTTCGGGATCCGAACCCGATCCGAACTTCGTCCCGAACCCGAACCCCATTGAAGTCAATGGGGACCCGAACTTTTCGGCACTAAAACGGCTGTAAAACAGCCCAGGAAAGGGCTAGAGGGCTGCAAAAGGCAGCAACATGTAGGTAAATCCCCTGCAAACAAATGTGGATAGGGAAATGAATAAAAATAAAAATTAAATAAATAAAAATTAACCAAAATCAATTGGAGAGAGGTCCCATAGCAGAGAATCTGGCTTCCCGTCACCCACCACTGGAACAGTCCATTCTCAGATATTTAGGCCCCGGCACCCAGGCAGAGGAGAGAGGTCCCGTAACAGAGAATCTGGCTTCATGTCAGCAGAGAATCAGTCTTCATATCATAGCAGAGAATCAGGCTTCACGTCACCCACCACTGCAACAGTCCATTTTCAGATATTTAGGCCCAGCACCCAGGCAGAGGAGAGAGGTCCCGTAACAGAGGATCTGGCTTCATGTCAGCAGAGAATCAGTCTTCATATCATAGCAGAGAATCAGGCTTCACGTCACCACCACTGCAACAGTCCATTTTCATAAGTTTAGGCCCAGCACCCAGGCAGAGGAGAGAGGTCCCGTAACAGACAATCTGGCTTCATGTCAGCAGAGAATCAGTCTGCATGTCATAGCAGAGAATCAGGCTTCACGTCACCCACCACTGTAAGAGTCCATTTTCATAAATTTAGGCCCAGCACCCAGGCAGAGGAGAGAGGTCCCGTAACAGACAATCTGGCTTCATGTCAGCAGAGAATTAGTCTGCATGTCATAGCAGAGAATCAGGCTTCACGTCAGCCACCAATGCAACAGTCCATTGTCAGATATTTAGGCCCAGCACCCAGGCAGAGGAGAGAGGTCCCGTAACAGAGGATCTGGCTTCATGTCAGCAGATAATCAGTCTTCATATCATAGCAGAGAATCAGGCTTCACGTCACCCACCACTGCAACAGTCCATTTTCAGATATTTAGGCCCAGCACCCAGGCAGAGGAGAGAGGTCCCGTAACAGAGGATCTGGCTTCATGTCAGCAGAGAATCAGTCTGCATGTCATAGCAGAGAATGAGGCTTCACGTCAGCCACCACTGCAACAGTCCATTGGCATATATTTAGGCCCAGCACCCAGGCAGAGGAGAGAGGTCCCGTAACAGACAATCTGGCTTCATGTCAGCAGAGAATCAGTCTGCATGTCATAGCAGAAAATCAGGCTTCACGTCACCCACCACTGCAACAGTCCATTGTCAGATATTTAGGCCCAGCACCCAGGCAGAGGAGAGAGGTCCCGTAACAGACAATCTGGCTTCATGTCAGCAGAGAATTAGTCTGCATGTCATAGCAGAGAATGAGGCTTCACGTCAGCCACCACTGCAACAGTCCATTGGCATATATTTAGGCCCAGCACCCAGGCAGAGGAGAGAGGTCCCGTAACAGAGGATCTGGCTTCATGTCAGCAGAGAATTAGTCTGCATGTCATAGCAGAGAATCAGGCTTCACGTCACCCAACATTGGAACAGTCCATTGGCATATATTTAGGCCCCGGCACCCAGACAGAGGAGAGGTTCATTCAACTTTGGGTAGCCTCGCAATATAATGGTAAAATGAAAATAAAAATAGGATTGAATGAGGAAGTGCCCTGGAGTACAATAATATATGGTTAAGGGGAGGTAGTTAATGTCTAATCTGGACAAGGGACGGACAGGTCCTGTGGGATCCATGCCTGGTTCATTTTTATGAACGTCAGCTTGTCCACATTGGCTGTAGACAGGCGGCTGCGTTTGTCTGTAATGACGCCCCCTGCCGTGCTGAATACACGTTCAGACAAAACGCTGGCCGCCGGGCAGGCCAGCACCTCCAAGGCATAAAAGGCTAGCTCTGGCCACGTGGACAATTTAGAGACCCAGAAGTTGAATGGGGCCGAACCATCAGTCAGTACGTGGAGGGGTGTGCACACGTACTGTTCCACCATGTTAGTGAAATGTTGCCTCCTGCTAACACGTTGCGTATCAGGTGGTGGTGCAGTTAGCTGTGGCGTGTTGACAAAAGTTTTCCACATCTCTGCCATGCTAACCCTGCCCTCAGAGGAGCTGGCCGTGACACAGCTGCCTTGGTGACCTCTTGCTCCTCCTCTGCCTTGGCCTTGGGCTTCCACTTGTTCCCCTGTGACATTTGGGAATGCTCTCAGTAGCGCGTCTACCAACATGCGCTTGTACTCGCGCATCTTCCTATCACGCTCCAGTGCAGGAAGTAAGGTGGGCACATTGTCTTTGTAGCGTGGATCCAGCAGGGTGGCAACCCAGTAGTCCGCACAGGTTAAAATGTGGGCAACTCTGCTGTCGTTGCGCAGGCACTGCAGCATGTAGTCGCTCATGTGTGCCAGGCTGCCCAGGGGTAAGGACAAGCTGTCCTCTGTGGGAGGCGTATCGTCATCGTCCTGCCTTTCCCCCCAGCCACGCACCAGTGATGGACCCGAGCTGCGTTGGGTGCCACCCCGCTGTGACCATGCTTCATCCTCATCCTCCTCCACCTCCTCCTCGTCCTCCAGTAGTGGGCCCTGGCTGGCCACATTTGTACCTGGCCTCTGCTGTTGCCAAAAACCTCCCTCTGAGTCACTTCGAAGAGACTGGCCTGAAAGTGCTAAAAATGACCCCTCTTCCTCCTCCTCCTCCTCCTGAGCCACCTCCTCTTCCATCATCGCCCTAAGTGTTTTCTCAAGGAGACATAGAAGTGGTATTGTAACGCTGATAACGGCGTCATCGCCACTGGCCATGTTGGTGGAGTACTCGAAACAGCGCAACAGGGCACACAGGTCTCGCATGGAGGCCCAGTCATTGGTGGTGAAGTGGTGCTGTTCTGTAGTGCGACTGACCCGTGCGTGCTGCAGCTGAAACTCCACTATGGCCTGTTGCTGCTCGCACAGTCTGTCCAGCATGTGCAAGGTGGAGTTCCACCTGGTGGGCACGTCGCATATGAGGCGGTGAGCGGGAAGGCCGAAGTTACGCTGTAGCGTAGACAGGCGAGCAGCAGCAGGATGTGAACGCCGGAAGCGCGAACAGACGGCCCGCACTTTATGCAGCAGCTCTGACATGTCGGGGTAGTTGTGAATGAACTTCTGCACCACCAAATTCAGCACATGCGCCAAGCAAGGGATGTGCGTCAAATTGGCTAGTCCCAGAGCTGCAACGAGATTTCGCCCATTATCACACACCACCAGGCCGGGCTTGAGGCTCACCGGCAGCAATCACTCGTCGGTCTGTTGTTCTATACCCCGCCACAACTCCTGTGCGGTGTGGGGCCTGTCCCCCAAACATATGAGTTTCAGAATGGCCTGCTGACGTTTACCCCGGGCTGTGCTGAAGTTGGTGGTGAAGGTGTGTGGCTGACTGGATGAGCAGGTGGAAGAAGAGGAGGAGGAAGCCGAGAAGGAGGAGGTGGCAACAGGAGGCAAAGAATGTTGCCCTGCGATCCTTGGCGGCGGAAGGACGTGCGCCAAACAGCTCTCCGCCTGGGGCCCAGCTGCCACTACATTTACCCAGTGTGCAGTTAGGGAGATATAGCGTCCCTGGCCGTGCTTACTGGTCCACGTATCTGTGGTTAGGTGGACCTTGCTTCCACCAGTCTAAATGACAGCATTTCATAGGCCAGTAGTTTAGAAATGCTGGCATTCAGGGCCAGGGATCGAGGGTGGCTAGGTGGGAATTTACGCTTTCTCTCAAATGTTTGTGAGATGGAGAGATGAACGCTGCCGTGTGACATGGTTGAGATGCTTGGTGACGGAGGTGGTGGTGGTGTTACATCCCCCGTTTGCTGGGCGGCAGGTGCCAACGTTCCTCCAGAGGCAGAGGAAGAGGCCGAGGCGGCAGCAGCAGAAGAGGCCGAGGCGGCAGCAGCAGAAGAGGTAGCAGGGGGAGCCTGAGTGACTTCCTTGGTTTTAAGGTGTTTACTCCACTGCAGTTCATGCTTTGCATGCAGGTGCCTGGTCATGCAGGTTGTGCTCAGGTTCAGAACGTTAATGCCTCGCTTCAGGCACAGCGTGCAAACCACTCGGGTCTTGTCGTCAGCACATTGTTTGAAGAAGTGCCATGCCAGGGAACTCCTTGAAGCTGCCTTTGGGGTGCTCGGTCCCAGATGGCGGCGGTCAGTAGCAGGCGGAGTCTCTTGGCGGCGGGTGTTCTGCTTTTGCCCACTGCTCCCTCTTTTGCTACGCTGTTGGCTCAGTCTCACCACTGCCTCTTCCTCCGAACTGTGAAAGTCAGTGGCACGACCTTCATTCCATGTGGGGTCTAGGACCTCATCGTCCCCTGCATCGTCTTCCACCCAGTCTTGATCCCTGACCTCCTGTTCAGTCTGCACACTGCAGAAAGACGCAGCAGTTGGCACCTGTGTTTCGTCATCATCAGAGACATGCTGAGGTGATATTCCCATGTCCTCATCATCAGGAAACATAAGTGGTTGTGCGTCAGTGCAGTCTATGTCTTCCACCGCTGGGGAAGGGCTAGGTGGATGCCCTTGGGAAACCCTGCCAGCAGAGTCTTCAAACAGCATAAGAGACTGCTGCATAACTTGAGGCTCAGACAGTTTCCCTGATATGCATGGGGGTGATGTGACAGACTGATGGGGTTGGTTTTCAGGTGCCATCTGTGCGCTTTCTGCAGAAGACTGGGTGGGAGATAATGTGAACGTGCTGGATCCACTGTCGGCCACCCAATTGACTAATGCCTGTACCTGCTCAGGCCTTACCATCCTTAGAACGGCATTGGGCCCCACCATATATCGCTGTAAATTCTGGCGGCTACTGGGACCTGAGGTAGTTGGTACACTAGGACGTGTGGATGTGGCAGAACGGCCACGTCCTCTCCCAGCACCAGAGGGTCCACTAACACCACCACGACCATGTCCACGTCCGCGTCCCTTACTAGATGTTTTCCTCATTGTTATGGTTCACCACAACAACAAAAATATTATTTGGCCCAATGTATTGTATTCAAATTCAGCTGAATATAAATTTGAGGCCTAGTAGTTAGGCGCTGGGTGACCGGTATGGATTTACTAACAGAATTAGACTTGGAAATGCACAGTAGCGTGTGTGTGAAGTTATTCTGAATGACCCTATGTGCACCTTGAATATGATATACCCTTTTAGGGATAGATTTCAAATAGCTCTGATATAGCAGAAACCACTAAATTATGAAATTGCTAAATTGGGAATTGTATTTCAACCCAGAACAAAAAATGTGCTTTGACGGACACTAAATAACTTGCCCAGCCAGAACAGTACAGCGGTAACGACAGATTTAGCGGGATATAAATTTGAGGCCTAGTATTTAGGCGCTGGGTGACCGGTATGGATTTACTGACAGAATTAGACTGGGATATGGCCAAAAAATGAACAGACTATTGCTGGTTAAATGCACTTGGTGTGACAGCTTGACCAACCACACTACTGAGGGTTAAATGCACTTGGTGACGGGCGCAGCTTGCCCCTGATGTAGTATATGGCCAAAAAATTAACAGACTATTGCTGGTTAAATGCACTTGGTGTGACAGCTTGACCAACCACACTACTGAGGGTTAAATGCACTTGGTGACGGGCGCAGCTTGCCCCTGATTTAGTATATGGCCAAAAAATTAACAGACTATTGCTGGTTAAATGCACTTGGTGTGACAGCTTCACCCTGATGTAGGCTTTAGCCAAAAAACAACCACACCATTGAGGGTTAAATGCACTTGGTGACAGGCGCAGCTTGCCCCTGATTTAGTATATGGCCAAAAAATTAACAGACTATTGCTGGTTAAATGCACTTGGTGTGAAAGCTTCACCCTGATGTAGGCTTTAGCCAAAAAACAACCACACCATTGAGGGTTAAATGCACTTGGTGACGGGCGCAGCTTGCCCCTGATGTAGTATATGGCCAAAAAATAAACAGACTATTGCTGGTTAAATGCACTTGGTGTGACAGCTTCACCCTGATGTAGGCTTTAGCCAAAAAACAACCACACCATTGAGGGTTAAATGCACTTGGTCGCAGCTTGGATGCACTTGGTCTCAGCACCGCACAAGACACAAAATGGCCGCCAATCACCCCAGAAAAAAGTGACTGACAAACGGTCTGGGCAGCCTAAAAACAGTGAGCAATTGAATTTCAGCAGCTCAATGATGCACAGCTGCAGATCGATCAATTAATCAAGTCCTTTGGAGGAGTTAATCTGCCTAATCTCGCCCTACTGTCGCAGCCGCAACCTCTCCCTACGCTAATCAGAGCAGAGTGACGGGCGGCGCTATGTGACTCCAGCTTAAATAGAGGCTGGGTCACATGGTGCTCTGGCCAATCACAGCCATGCCAATAGTAGGCATGGCTGTGACGGCTTCTTGGGGCAAGTAGTATGACGCTTGTTGATTGGCTGCTTTGCAGCCTTTCAAAAAGCGCCAAGAAAGCGTCACGAAAGCGTCACGAAAGCGCCAAGAAAGCGACGAACACCGAACCCGGACTTTTACGAAAATGTCCGGGTTCGGGTCCGTGTCACGGACACCCCAAAATTCGGTACGAACCCGAACTATACAGTTCGAGTTCGCTCATCCCTAATTATGGGGAATTATTAACTCAGAGGTGAATAATATGTTCATTAAGTTGAACAAAACAGAGGAAAGGCGTGTGTAACAATGATACAAATGCAAATCCATTTCAGATTTTATATTGGACTGAAAATGCAGGTATAAAAATGGGTGAGATCTCCAGGATTAACATGGCCACTGAGGAAGGAGTCGGAGGGACTCCGAAACGTGTTTAATGTGATGATTTAACCAGGATACTTCTTTGAAAGAGAAGACCCATCAAAAGATATCGATTGTCCTGCTAAGAAAATCCATCAGGTAATGGAGAAATAAAAGAGGAGCGCTCCCTCGATCACCTGCTCATAATTATATGAGCTTTTAGAGCCTTTGAACAAGTGATCGTGATCCCTCTTACCACGTGGGACGCCAACAGTCAGCCGCATTAACTGACACTGTATGCAGTCAGGTCGTGTGACTGTGCAGCGCGGGCTGTTGGAGGCCAACAGGGCAGGAACTCACATCAGGACACCCCGGCGGACATGGAGAGCAGCGGAGCAGGAGAGTTAGTTTTAATTATTTATTTTTAGTCTGATCTGAGGTCTGATTGGGGGGGGGGGGGGGCGGTCACATCGATATAGGCCTGAATAAATAATTAACGAGTGATATTAAGGGGGGGTGTCCTCCTGGGGGTTCTGAGCAAGTGACATATGGTGGGGGGCGTGAGCAATTGACATATGGGGGGCCTGCCTTTTTTATATACTGGCAGACATGGGGGGGGGCACCTCTCAGGATCGCAGTGATTGGTGGTGTATTATAACACCACCGATCACCGTCATATTCTGGGTTATTGGGTCACCAGAGACCTAAATAACCCGGAAACGCAGCAAACCGCAGGTCTGAATTGACCTGCGGTTTGCTGCGATCGCCGACACGGGGGGGTCACAGGTCCCCCCTGGGCATTGTACCAAGGTGCCTGCTCAATGATTTGAGCGGGCACCTTGTTCCGACCACCGCCCGCCGCACGGCGGTGATCGGAACTACACAGGGACTACACAGGGCGTACCTGTGTCCTTAAGTACCAGGACATCAGGGTGTACAGGTATGCCCTGTGTCCGTAATAGGTTAAAGTCAATTACACACAGAATTCTTTTTCTTACGATATAAAAGAATTCTTGACATGTAGTACAACTGATGTGATATATATTGTTGAATGCCCCTGCAAGAAACAATATATAGGTAGGACAAAAAGGATGTTGAAAAAAAAGCATATCTGAATAAGAAACGGTTATGAAAAACACTCCCTATCTAAGCATTTCAAACAATTTCATAATCAAGATCAGAGTGGTTTAACATTTGCAGCCTTTGAAAGTGTTACAAAGCATTGGAAGGGGGGGGGGGGGTGATCACATTGTTAGGATGTCACAGGAATCAAGAAGAATATATGATTTTGATTCATTCTTACCAAGTGCAGCGTCCCACTAGCTGGTTTTGTCATCTGTAATGTCATGCTGTATTTCATCCTTATGTGAAATCCCTGTTACCAGGCTGTCAGGTGCACTACATACATCCTACCATTAGATGGGGTAGCACCACAGTATATATAGTGCAGTTCAGGCCTAGTTAGTTTGTTGAGAGAAGGAGTAGGAGTAGTAGCTGTGTTTAATTGAAGTCAGTTCAAGGGAAAGAGAGTGGATAAAGACACAAAGGACAACATTTTACCAGGCTTTAAGGATCTTTGGATTCAAGGTGAAGGACTTATTAGCTTCTGGCAGCCTCACCATTAAAGTGCTGGAGACACAGAACCAGGCCAAGAGCTGAATATCAGTGAGTACATAACTAACTACCCTAGCCTGAGACATTACTACATGTACAGCCTGTTACTGAGATTCATCACATCCAACTTACATGTGTATCAGAGACTGTTTTATTACTGGATGCAAACTGTGATCAAGAACCTGGTTATAGTAAAGTTCTCAGTTGGATCTAAACCTGCCTCATTCTTCTAACTTCATACTACTACCACTCTCAACATTTTGCACCACCAAGGTGCTGGCGTCACGACATTACTTACTTCAGGGGCCTAGCCGCACAAGCACTCAGAAACCCAATCACCATCAAGGGCACCTCAATCACCACCGGACTGGCATGTTGCACTAGGGGACTGAATGCAGAATTGGAGCTCATCGGTTTCCTATAGAAATGGAGTGGGTGCCTTTCGCTAATGGGAAATCAGAGTTATACCAGCACTCCGATCTCCCCTTGGCGGGAGGCCCCCACTCCTTGCGTCTGAAAAGGCTGTACATTTTTTGATGAATGTGTTGCTGCAAAGAAAAGCTAATTAAGTATAGAGATGCAGAAGAAAAAAAGAAATAAAAATAATAAAAAAGTAAAAGAAAAAGAAAGAAGAAAAGCAACTTGATTGTATAATGTCATATATACAATGATTAGGGAATTTGACATTATGAATATCCTTTTTAGATTTTTTGTTTTTAGTTATTTTATTATTCTGGTTGTTATGACTATAAAAATATAAAATACTTTATATCCATACTAAAATGCAATAAGAGGTAACTATACCCCCAAAAAAACGCATCAATATGTGAAAAAATGCATCAGAACCGCAATGCATTTTTTGGGATGATTTGCAAAAAAAACATGGGGGGCACTATAGAGGGGGGAAGAGCACTATGGGGGGCCCTATCTTATATACTGGCACACATGGGGGGGTACTATGGAGAGGGAGGAGCACTATGGGGACCCTATCTTATATACTGGCAGACATGGGGGGCACTATGGAGAAGGGAGAGAAAGGAACACTATGGGGGCATCTTCTTGGGCCCTATCTTATATACTGGCAGACATGGGGGGCACTATGGAGAAGGGGGAGCATCTATGGGGGCATCTACTGGGGACCCTATCTTATGAACTGGCACACATGGGGGGCACTATGGAGAAGGGGGGAGAGGAGCACTATTGGGGTCATTATATAGGGGAATTATACTGGCACACATTATGGGGGCATTTTATACTGGCACATTGTTAGGCACCATGGGGATAGGGGAAGTCGCACTAATAGAGCACGATATAGGAGTATTTTATACTGGCGCAAATTATAGGGCACTATGGGGACCTTGTCTCAACTGGGGGCACTATGTTTTTTGGGGCACACAGTAGGGGGCATTGGCACACATTATGAGTGTACTATGGGGACAGTGGCTCTACAGGGGGCACTAAGAGGAGGTATTTTTTATACTGCCACACAACGGGGCATTTTTATTTTTACTGTAACACATTATCAAAAGAATTATTACTACCGTAGGCATTAGGGTGGGCTTTATTACAGTTGAGGGACTATGAGGAACATGAATACTGAATATGAAGCACTATGGGAGCATTATTACTTTTGGGACACAGTGGGAAATTATTACTGTAGGGGCACTATTACTACTACATGTTGTCTGGTAGATAATTATTTCTATTGGTGGGACTTTGGGGAGCAGTATTACTGTGGGGGGCACCCTGGCACGGTATCAGCTTAGCACAATAATTTTTGGGGAACATTATGTTTACACTATTAGTGTCAGGGACACTGTTTCCTGGGCGCAGTTATTTTTTAGGACACTGTGTGCCAATAATTATTGAAGGGGAACTATCTGTGTGTAACTTGTATAGGGAGCACAGCGGGCACAGTATCGGGGGTGGCAGGATGGGGTGTTCAAAAGGTGGGAGGATGATGGAAAAGTAGGAAACTAAGATGTCTGTCAAACTCTGCAGAGAGAAGAGATGGCTGAAAGAAATCATCATGGCGGTCTGGTCTGAAAGGAGAAGATGAGGACAGAGAACATCTACATCAAAGGAGACGTCACTGGATGGAAGAGGTATGTGGACCTGTATTAGGCTACTTTCACATCTGCGTTAGTGATTCTGGCAGGCTGTTCCAGCAGAGAACAGCCTGCTGGAATTCACTGGATCCAGCACTGCTGCATAGAGACAGAATGCCCATTTACTATAATGGGGTCTGGCAGAGATCTGTCTACAATCTGGCAAAAATGCAGAGAATCAGCGAGACACAAACCGCTGCATGCCGATTTCTTGCATTTTCTGCCGGATCAGGTGGCCGGAGCGTAGTGCAGCAGGTGTGAAAGTAGCCTTACCCTGTATGTTTTGTATTGCTATAAGTAATGTTAGGACGGAATAGGATAGGTTGCGAATTTGCACTGCTGTCTGTGTCCGCCCCTGGCAGTTATATCATGTGAGACGCCACGATTGATACACCACTATCCACCAACAGTGAGTACATGAACTTTATTAATGATGGATATTTTATCAAAGGAGCAATGCCAGTAATTTCAAGGTGAACTGTGGACAAAATATAAACGACTTTTAGAGCTGTTAAGCTCCCACCAAGAAATAGTGGTGCATTTTTTAAAGACGGATTGCCTGGATTTATGGAATATAAAAAACACAGTTATTAATACGGATGAATAATAATATTTAATTATCACATATGTTCAATGGCTATGCTGCATATGCTGAACTAATGCTATTATTAAAGCTTGCCTCCACAAGTGCAAACTATCACCACAGTTCGCATATTGACAATTCGCAGCAGCTATATTTAACATTGATTGAGAAAGAAACATCCAGTGTTTTACATCAAGTTTTAGTCTATTTTTATTTTTTTTAGA
Source organism: Bufo gargarizans (assembly GCF_014858855.1). Classification (NCBI taxonomy): domain Eukaryota; kingdom Metazoa; phylum Chordata; class Amphibia; order Anura; family Bufonidae; genus Bufo; species Bufo gargarizans. The sequence continues at coordinate 64,294,124 of NC_058085.1, read as the reverse complement.
ATGCATGCATTTATTTGTTAGAGTTATTTATGGTACATTGTGTTTGATGGGATATTTTGTTTGAGGGAGTTCTCAATAAATAACTTAAGGATATTTAGGTTTCTGGAGTATTTCAGATCAAGTGTGACTATCTATAATTATAATAATTATATTGTGTTCTCTGTTACCTAGTGTTTCACAAACAGAGACATTTCAAACAAGCTCTGCATTGTTAGTAATTACCCGATCCAACAGAGCATCGCCCGTAGTGGGATCTTCTACAAACTGGCCCACAAAATGGTCCTGCAGCAAGTTAAGAAATTTTCTTCCCTTTGCAGTTGAGGCCAAATCCTGACCCTAGTCCATATCTGGGAAGTTAAAATTATGACCACTCTACCTGCATGTGCAGCCTGCTCTTTTGGTTATACAACTGACCTTCTATCTCCTCAGTGGTGTTGGGTGGGGTCTATACATTACAATAAGTATTATTATAAGGATTCAACATTCTTAACCTTTTCATCCATAATTACCCCTTTCATACTAGCTTTCATATCACTCCTATCATAATTCACTCTCTCTCTGACTTATCTACCACTTCACTTTTTGCCTCCCGCTCCACCTTCATCCCTAGTGCAGTACTCCAGACCAGGGCCTGTCTGCAATTGTTAACTATGTTATTTTATTTTTTTGCTATGTTATGTAATGTACACAAGCATGACAAGGAAAGTTTGGCAGGGAGAGGGTCAACCACCCTGTTTCTCCCCTCTTGGTAGGAGTAGACTGGTCCTACTTCCTGCCAGAAAAGGGAATGGGAGTTCCAGTTCAGTCAGAAAAGGGAGAGGAAGCATATGCCATAGCTCCTACTCCTAGAATGTGTTACTCCATTCTCCTGTGAGACCATCCCTCCAGAGAGATCATCAGAAACCAGAACACTGCTTCCAGAAAGCATCAGTGCACCAAAACAGCAGAGTGATCAACAAAACCACAGCTTTCCAGACACTGCTGCAGGTGAGGGAAAACATATACCTAAGATCAAGTCCTAGAACAACCACCAAACCATACTAACTTCAAGTTTGTATCACATTGTGGACACCTATATCCACAAGTGTCCTTTTATCAACTTTACTAAGAAATACATGTGGGGATTTACAATGTATGGTACTTCATTGCATTTTATTTACCATGTACTAGGGCTTGTCAAAGGACATAGTCTTGTTCTACAAACCTCTAGTAGTTAGTTAAGACTAGCGGATGCAATATAGAGGCAAAGTACACAGTTCTTGAATAAAACAGCGGTGTATATTCACACATTGTTGTATAACAAACTGCAGATAAGCTGTATCACAAAACGCAGGTGGCTTGGTGTTCGTTCACACACAAGGAAAGTCCATAAACAATAAGTCACCTTTTCTCCGGGGTGTTAATTCACACCCTGTTAGCAGTTCAGCCTCATCAAGTCCATAGGCGTCCTGTTCGCCTTTAGAGGGGCATGAGTCCTCCAGCCCGGCTAAAACCTCAAATCCCAGCACAGCCCTCAGTTCACAGCACACATACACTGTCAGAGGGAAGTAAATCCACACACCTGGCAGTGCTGGCTGGTTTTTATGCCTGGCAAAACCCGGCCTGGAACATGGGGAGTAGTCACCCACCCAGCACTTTGACTACTCCCAGTAAGAGCCATCCCGGATCAGCTATGGCAGCCATGCTAACTCTCAAGGCGTCAATTGGGAATACCTGCTGCTGACACATAAATTACCAGCTCTTACTTCACCGAGGCCAGGAACCTTGGTGACACATACCTTCCATCCACAATGATTCCAGGTACCTTCTTACATACCCCCCCTTTATTCAACCCTGAGGGGGTGAACAACTGCCATACAGTATACCTGGGACAGGGCATCCACATTTCCCTGCAACTGACCTGACCTGTGTTCCACGGATAACTTAAAGTTCTGTAAGGACAGGAACCACCTGGTGACTCAGGCATTTCTCTCTTTGGCCTGGCTCATCCACTTACGAGGGGAGTGGTCAGTCACCAGGTGAAACTTTCTCTCCAACAAATAGTAGAGGAGAGACTCGAGTGCCCACTTGATAGCCAGGCACTCTCTCTCCACTATACTATACCTGGTTTTGGCTGGGGTGAGCATGCGGCTTAAAAAGACAGTGGGATGCTCCTCCCTGTTGACTTCCTGAAAGAGTACATCACCGAGGCCTACTTTGGAGGCATCTGTCTGTACCACAAACTCCCTATTGAAGTCGGGCGTCACGAAAACCTATTACCCGCACAGGGCCGACTTCAAAGTGAAAAAAGCCTCTTCCGCCCGCTCATCCCAGCGAACCATCACTGATTTTCGTCCCTTCAAGAGCTCTGTCTATCGTGGCAAAGTGGGGAACAAATCTCATGTAATAACCTATCATTCCTAGGAACGACTTTACTTGTTTAGTGGTGACAGGTCAGGGCCAATTTCTTATTGCCTCCATTTTGTTTACTTGTGGTTTGATCACTCCACACCCAATGACATACACCAGGTATTTTGTCTCCTCTAACCCTATCACACTTTTTTTGGGTTAGCGGTTAGTCCAGCTTTTCGAAGGGAGTCTACTACAGCCTGCACTTTGGGCAGGTGACTTTCCCAGTCAGTACTGTGGATAACAATATTGTCCAAGTAAGCTGAAGCGTACCGACAATGTAGTCGCAGCACAATGTCCATTAGCCTTTAGAAAGTGGCGGGGCGCCATGCAGACCAAAGGATAACACCTTATACTGGTACAGCCCCTCTGGTGTGATGAAGGCCGTTTTCTCTTTGCCAGCCTCCTTTAAGTGTAACTGCCAGTATCCTTTGGTGAGGTCCAAAACAGAAAAATACCGGGCTTGTCCTAACCTCTCAATCAGCTCGTCTACCTGGGGCATGGGATACGCCATGAATTTAGATACCTCGTTTAATTTTCAAAAATCGTTACAAAACCGCAACATCCCGTCCGGTTTGGGTAGCAGTATTATAGGGCTGGCCCACTCATTTCTAGACTCCTCGATGACGTCTAGTTGCAACATTAGTTGTACTTCCTCAGAGATGGCCTGTCGCTGAGCCTCGGGTACCCGGTATGGTTTCAACCGGATTTTAGCCTGAGGCTCAGTGACAATGTCATGCTGGATTATGGAGGTGTGTCCAGGGAGGTCTGAGAACACATCCGTGTTCCTCCTGACGAACTCCCTGGCCTCCTGAGTCTGTTTAGAGGAGAGGCTGTCAGCAATCTTCACTGTGGCAACCGCTTCCCTTACATCAGACTTAGGGGCCAGAACCTCTCTCCCTAGAGAACTCGGCCGCGGGCTATCGTCAGTACTGGTCTCCCTATCCTTCCACGGTTTGAGTAAATTCACATGGTACACCTGCCCCGGCTTCCGCCGCCCTGGCTGGTGTACTTTGTAGTTTATTTCTCCAATCTTTTTGAGTACCTCATAGGGTCTCTGCCACCTAGCCAGTAACTTACTGTCCACTATCGGTACCAGAACCAAAACCCGATCTCACGGGTTAAAGAGCCGTACCCGAGCCTGCCGATTATACACCCGACTTTGAGCTCGCTGAGCTGCCTCCATATGTTCCTTTACATATGGGCATATGGGTTTAACCAGCAATTTGGCACATTCTCTGGTTCGGATACTTCCGATATCCCTGAGAAGGATCATTTTTCGTCATCATTGTCTTCTATATGGTGGAAAATTCAAAATAACTTGATGAATATGGGCAACAAGTATAAACGTGTGGCTGACAGGAAACGTGTGAATGGTCCGGACCTAAGTGTGGGTGATTTTGTGTGGCTGTCCACAGGAAATATTAAGTTGAAGGTTCCTTCTTGGAAGGTGGGTCCAAGGTTTATTGGTCCATATAAGATCACTGCCATTATTAATCCTGTAGCTTTTCCTCTTGAACTTCCTCAGGCTCTGAAAATGTGTTTTACAAATCTTTGTTGAAGAGATATGTGGAACCTTTGGAGTCATCACCCGCTCCTGTCATGGTGGATGGCAGTTTGGAATTCCAGATCGCCAAGATTATTGACTCTCGAGTTTTCCATAGATCTCTTTAGTTTCTTCTTCACTGGTTATGGACTAGAGCAGAGGATGTGGATATCGGCATCTGACGTGAATGCCAGTCATTTGGTGAAAGCCTTTCACAGGTCTCATCTGGATAAAGTTGGTCCTCGGTACCCGGAGGTCACCCGTAGAAGAGGGGGTACTGTCACCGACGTACCGGCATATACAGACGTTCCACGCGTCAGGTGGCAGGAGATCCGTGAGATTGGCAACACGTGGTGTGATCTAACATATTTTCCTTTTGGATCAAATTACATCTGTAAGTTCCTGGTGCTACCAAAGCTTCATTGAAGATAAGTGTTTCCTTTCCCTTTTGTATTCTGTTTATAAATATGTGTGTGTGTTGCCTTTCCCTGTTGTTTGTCATTAGGTCTGAGGGAGACTCCTGTTCGTCCTTCCCTTTGGCTGAACAGGTAGACTCAGTCCAGACATTAGTTCTAGGGCCCTATAGGATGAGATAGGATATTAGGTATCCGATGTATGAACTTGCCTACCTTTGGGGCCTGTTCATACTGGTAGTCTGTCAGGACTGGAGTTAGGGTTTTCTCTAGGAGGTGTCCATCTTCCTTCCCTAGTTTCCAGGCCTTATTCCGGCAACACACACAAAAAAATAAATTGTGACGAATTACTCGATTTAGTCGAGTACTCATTGCAGCCCTACTCCTTCTCTTCTGTTAGCTCAAATCCTATGTCCAGCAGTCCTTTCCTATTTGCCAGACATGCATCACAAAGCTGGATAGAGGATTTTCCTGTGACTTATCATTTCTCAAGGTACATTCAATAAATTACCTAAAGGCATCTCCTTCACAAGAGGATTATGATCATCCCTATGTTGGATCCCTCAGTATTTTTGGTGGGAATTTTCCCCACAAAATGTGAGGGTTGCCATCACTGGGCAGATTGCCCAGGATGGCAACATGATTTTGGACTTAATCTCTCCATGTCCTCCATTGCTGTTCAGATGTGTTGGCATGGAGTGAGGGTTATGTGATGGCTTGAACTCTTGAATCAGCTGTTTGTTATGTCATCAGCATATCCTGATCCTGATTTGATCATCATTCATCTTGGAGATAATGATATTGACAAGTCGGGTACCATGGATTTAGTTTTCCAGATGAAGTCTGGTTTGGTTTCGGCACGGCGATTGTATCCATAAGCACGGATTGTTTTTTCACAGGGTGTACCGCTGATCACCTTTCATGAGTTAATAGTTTAATGTCGAAATTCCTACCTTTGTTGTGGGGTTTTACATTTTAAATTTGTTGTGGGGTTTGACACTTTGTTGTGGCATGTTTATTTAGAAGGTGGTGTACCCGACCTTTATTTTAACAATTCTGTGCTCCTATTTAACATTGCGTCTTTTAACCTGGACTTACAAGCCATTGTTCAGCTAGCCTTTGGTGGGGTGGGGCCTGCTGTGCCTTATTAGGCTGCATGATGGTGGGGTGTATTGATTTATGTAAACGTTTAAAGGGGTTGTCCAGGTTCAGAGCTGAACCTGGACAACCCTCCATTTTCACCCAGGCAGCCCCCCTCACATGAGCATCGGAGCATGAAATGAGCATCGGAGCAGTTCATGCTCCGATGCTCTCCTTTGCCCTGCTCTAAATCGCGCAGGGCAAAGGCATTTTTCTGAGTTCCGGTGACATACCGGGCTCTCTATGGGGCTGACAGGCAGCCCGGTGACGTCACCGGCACTGATAGGCGGGATTTGGCTCTGCCCTAGCCAGTAAAACGGCTAGGGCAGAGCTAAAGCCCGCCCCTCAGAGCCGGTGACGTCACCGAACACACTGCTGGGCGGAAGTTACCGCCCGGCAGTGTGTTATTGTAAACACAAGAGCCTGTGCCCTGCGCGATCTAGCGCAGGGCACTGGAGCGCATCGGAGCATGAGATGCTCCGATGCTAGGCTCAGGGGGGCTGCCGGGGTGAAAATAAGGGTATGTCCGGGTTCAGCTCTGAACCTGGACAACCCCTTTAACCCCTTAGTGACCAGCCTGTTTTGGGCCTTACTGACCAAGCGTTTTTCATCCTTTTTTCATCATCACGATCCAAGAGCTATAACTTTTTTATTTTTCTGTCTATATAGCTTTATGAGGGCTTGTTTTTTGCGGGACAAGCTGTAATTTTTAATAGTGCCATTTTGGGGTACACATAACTGTCTGATTAACTTTTGTTAACTCTTTCTGGTAAGGAGATGGAAAAAACAGCAATACTGCCACTGCGTTTTTACGTTATAAATTTTACAGAGTTCATTTTTTGGATAAGTAACATATTATCTTTTTTATCTGTGTCAAAACGATTATAGTGATGCCAAATACATATATTTTTTTTTACATTTTACAACTTTTTTGCACCAAATTTTTTTTTTTTACATTGCCGCTTCCCAAGACCCATAACTTTTTTATTTTTCTTTCTATGGAGTTGTATGAGGGCTTGATTTTTGCGGGACAACTTGCATTTTTAATTGATATCATTTTGGAGTAAATGGCGCTTTTTAATCGCTTGTTATTGCCGTTCTGGGCTGTTAGAGCAGGGCCGCGGCTCTCAAGTGAGAGCCGGGCCACCCGTGCAGCGCTTAGACTGGGCCGCCATAAAAAAGCGGCGGCCCAGCCTATGGCCCCTTAGTGACCGCCGTAAAAAAAGCATATGGGTTGTCACTAAGGGGTTAATAGAGCTTGAGCTTATGGCTGAGCTCGTTTTTGATTGATATTGATTTGAATTCAGTGTAAACATGTGATCGGTATTGAGTTATGAAGATATTTGCAGAGGTTAACTTAATGATTTTCCTATTTCATGACGTAAAGTCATAGTTTTATTAAAGACACGGAGGCGAGTATTGCTATCTCCTTCTTTACTTTCCACCAATAGCAGCAAAGAAGAAATTTACATAATCATAACAACAAAGGATCCTCCCCTCTCAGATCCTATATCAATCGGCTCCTCTTCAGAATCCTCCTCTTTCTTTGTATCCGACACCATCCATAACACCGTAACTGAAACTGGAACCGGAACTGGACCCGAGGAACGACCACCATTCAGGTCCACCAAACCGCAAAATCGAGCCACCCTGGCTAACTTCTGTAAACTCAGAACTACGTAGAACCATAGACACCGTGGCAACTCAGCCAGAAAAACGGCACTGAATTCCGAATCGACCTTCAACCTGAAAAAGAGAACAAACCATAGGCCCAGGTGAAACATACACGTCAAGACCCGTCACATCCGGAAATCCCAGTACTCAAACATACATGACAGGGATAGAATGACAGATCAACAATATACGATAATAATAATAAGCATTATAATAATAATATAAATAATAAGAGCATAAAAGATCTGATAACAGTAACACTAAAAGGTACAACCATAACAATAACAATATTAACAAAAAACGACCATCATCAGAAAAACAAGGAAAAAATCCACTGCAATAAAAAACCGTGAGGCGACCCAAGGGCGGGAACAGGGCGGGCAATACTCGCCTCCGTGTCTTTAATAAAACTATGACTTTACGTCATGAAATAGGAAAATCATTAAGTTTTACAGCAAGACACGGAGGCTCATATTGCAAGTTCAAAGCCGATCTATAATAGAAGAAAACAAATGAGACGGGGGACGAAAATAAAATTCCCTAAACGTGGTAACATGAGACCAATCAGCCAACCGCAAAACGTCCTCCAATCGAAGAACGATGGGCTCTAGTCCTGGACTCATATTCTCTCAGACAAGCCACAGGACACAAAATCAGAGCAGAAGGAAAACTGGGATAGGAGACAGAATTGATGTAAGTCTTGGTGCGACGCGAAATGTTGAAAGTGACGCCTTTCCGGGGTAAAAGGACGTGCGCCAAAGTCGAGGGCCCGAACATCCGAGACCCGTCTGCAAGAAATAAGACAAAACAACGCCAACAATTTAGCGGACAACTGTCTCAAAGAGAGAGCCGAATTCTCCGGCCAAGAGGACAAAAAGGAAACACCAGAGAGACGTCCCAGGTAGTCGAAAAACGAGGGCGAGGAGGGCGCACCAACCGAGAACCCCTCAAAAGGCGAGAAACCGAAGGATGTTGACCCACAGGGACGCCTTTATAACCCTGATGGGCAGTGGAAATAGCCGACCTGAAGAGGTTGATGGTCCGGTACGCCTTACCTGCCTCAAAAAGGGAGGTGAGGAACTGCAAAAGGTGAGCTACAGGTGCTGAAACGGGATCCAAGTCCCGTTCCAAGCCCCAGCTAGCCCAATTTCTCCAGGCTGCCCGATAAGACTTTCTGGTGCCGGGAGCCCATGCGTTGTCCAGTAACTGTTGAGTCGCCTCCGAAATGCCATCGACAGCTCCAGGTGTCCTGAGATCCGGCACGCCAACAGCCAAAGGGAACCGCCGAGCAGGAGAAGATCCTGAGGGTTGCGAAGGAGGTCCACGAGAGACGGGAGAAGAACAGGTACCTCCACTAGGATCCCCAGCAACGTAGGATACCAGTCTTGAGACCCCCAGAACGGGACCACCAGTACCAAATCCGCCCGATGGCGACGAACCCGAAGAAGAGTCCGCGGGACCATTGCGAACGGGGAAAAAGCGTAAAGGCGGGAAGTCGACCAGTCTTGGAGGAACGCGTCCACTGCCCCTGCTTCCGGATCCGGACGCCAACTGTAAAACCGGGTGAGTTGCCGGTTGAGCCGAGAAACAAAGAGATCGATGGTCATCAGGTCCCACATGTCCGAAATTGCCGAGAACACCTCCGGATCCAACTGCCAATCGCTGCCATCCGACAGGTAGCGAGAGTTCCAATCCGCGCGGACGTTGCTCAGACCCGGCAGGTATTCCGCCTGCACCATGATGTCCCTGGAGAGGCAAGACGACCAAAACTCCTTGGCTAACCGCGCCAAGGTTGCAGAGTGGGTACCTCCCAACCGGTTGACGTAACGGACTGTCGAGACGATGTCCATCCGCAGCCTGATGCATGCATTGGCGATCCCACTGGAGAAACTCCTGACCGCGAAGGAACCGGCCAGGAGCTCCAAGGCGTTGATGTGGAGGAGAGACTCCTCCGCCGACAAAGATCCTCCCGTGGAGACTCCGTTGCAATGAGACCCCCATCCCTGGAGGCTCGCATCCGACTCGAAGGTCAACTCCGGAAGGAAGCCGAAGATCGCCCTGCCATTCCACACAGATTGGCGATCCACCAACGCAACTCCTCCCGGGCTTCCGAGACCAAGACCACCACGTCCGCAAAGGAGGCACCGATCCGAAGATGCGCAATCTTCAGCCTCTAGAGAGCACGGTAGTGCAACGGCGCTGGAAACACGGCCTGAATTGAAGATGCTAGGAGTCCAATGATGCGGGCCAGGTGACGTAATGAAAGGTGAGGGACAAGACGAGCATGTCTCAACTCCTTGCGGATCGCACGTAACTTCGTCATTGGAAGGCTGAGGGATTCCGAGATCGAATCCACAATAAAGCCAGGAAACTCCATCCTCTGCGATGGGATGAGGCATGATTTTTCCGCGTTGAGGAGGAAACCGAGGTCCGTCAGTAGGTCCGCCGTCCACTGCAGATGTTCCAGAAGACCCGCCCTGGATTCGTGCATCAGGAGGATGTCGTCCAGGTAAATGATGAGGCGAACACCCCGACTCCTCAACCATGACACGACCGGAACGCAGCAGTTCGGTGAAGCACCAAGGAGCTGAAGACAACCCGAACGGGAGACAAGTGAACCTCCAGACCCTCCTCTCCAAAAGAACCGGAGAAGGTCCCTGGAACGAGGGTCCACCGGGACTGACAGGTAAGCATCTTTTAGATCCAGCTTTACCATCCAATCTCCTGGTGTCAAAAGATCTCGAAGGAGGTGAATCCCCTCCATTTTGAAATGACGGTAGCGCACCACCGTATACAGGGCTCCGAATCTACTAGTGCGCAATCCGGGCGCGATATTGGTATGGGCAGGGGGGAGGGGAAGCATGCACGGGAACCCGTGAGCTCTATACAAAAAAACTGACTGTGGTCAGCACCCACGGGTCTGATGTGATGAGGCTCCAAACATGAGAAACAAGTTGGAGTCTGCCCCCTACACAAGGGGCCATAGAATCCCCAATCAGAGGAGAACTTACCGAAGGGTCTGCGAGAGGTCGGGTTGCCTCTGAAGGAGCGAGATCGCCACTGGCCTCCTCTGGACGAGAAGAAAGGAGATGGGTCGCGTTGATCCTGGAAGGGAGGTCGCTGACCAAAGGAACCTCTACCTGTGCCACGGGCCTGAAAGTCTGCATGGCCGGACAGGTAGCCCCTGCTACTGCCGGCCCGATTAGAGACCCGTCCCTGAAATACCCTGCGCATGGATGATTGGGCCTTGTCTAGCGCGGTGAAGGTGCCAACAAATTGCCCCATATCTTAATAAAGGAATCGCCGAACAGGAGACCCTGGGCGTCCTTACCCGCTTCTGTGCGCGCCAAATTTGACAACTTGGGATCAATTTTAAACAAAATGGCCTTACGCCTTTGATTGCCAAAGTGGTGTTGGCATTCCCGGAGATGCAGATCGCCCTTTGGGTCCAACCCCGCAACTCTTCAGGGTCAATAGGGGAGCCCTCAGTCCTAGCTACCTCAGCTAGTTCGAAAATCTCGGCCAGCGGGCCGAAGACATCCAGCACTTTATCCTGGCAGCTGTGCAGGGCTGAGTCCAGGCCCTTTTAAGGGTTCCAACCAGTTTTGGCCAAAAACTGAGACATCTTGGGGTCCACCACAGGGGTGTCACACACCTTAATGGGGACTAGTGGCCTGGGGCACTTGGCCCTAAGTTTGTTCCGTGTTTCACAGCTCAGGGGGCGACGCACCCAGTGCTCCAAATAGCTACCCACCTGTTCAGTGGGAAGCCACTCCGCCGATCTAGGGTGATGCAAAGTGTCGGGGTTGAACATAGGTTCACCCGCTGAGTCCAGCAGAATGTCTGACTGACACATGGCGGAGGAGGACGCAACGTCCTTGGCAGAGGAGGCCGCAGGAGCGGAAACTGAGGGGCCCTCAACTGGGGGAGAAATATCCTCCTCTGACACATAATCCACATCCGCAAAAGCCTCCTCGTCCGATGCTCAGTCTGAGTCAGACACATTAGGTGATTGTGCTCTAGCGCACTTCCATGTTCGCGCCCGTTCTGCCTGGCGTGATGAGGCCCTTTCACGTGAACTATGCACGTTACCTTGGGTGGCAGGATGCGCACCAGTCAAGTTCTCCTGAGAAACAGGAGGCTCAATACAGGTAGGCTGCGGTGTGTTCTGGGTATCCAGCAGAGCTACTCTTGTAGGCTGCGCAGATAGCGCCTGGGTAATGCTCTGGGACAGTATAGTGGTCATGGAGCCATGGCTGCCATGACAGCATCAGACACAGAGCGCAGAAAATCCTGTGCCTGTGCACCCTCCCCAGGTGCCCTATGATCCTCAGGAGAATAGGGGGGGCATTAGTGGGAGACTGGGCAGGGTGGGACATGATGAAGTAATCAGACCTGAAATTAACTGGCCGCAAGTAAAGGGGACGTAACTAAGCAATGACTAGCCTAGTAAAGCGCAGCGCAAGGTACACAATACAGGGGGGACGCAGCTAGAAGAACGAGGGCGGCAGGAGCAGCAAGCAGGGAACGCTGGGTATGAACTGCCCACAAGAAATCGCGACCAAGAAAACAAAAATGGCCGCCGAGATCTCGCGGGACAATCGCGTCATCCAAGATGGCCGCCGAGATCTCGCGAGATCTCGCGGCCGGCCGGGGAGCAAGGCCCGAATCGCGGGCAGAGTGAAGCGAGGAAGACGGGGAGGGAGGCCCCGCCTCCCGATGTAGAGACAAGCGGTTGGGAAGGGGAAACGCTGCGCAGAAACGGAGTGTGGTAAGGGGATGAAAAACAGGCCAAAATGGGGACAGTGAGAACTGAAGGGGAACGCTGCGCAGAAACGGAGTGTGGCAAGGGGATGAAAATGAAACACAGGCCAAAATGGGGACAGTGAAAACTGAAGGCAAATACAGAACCTAAAGGGGGATAAAAAACAGTGGGGACATAACCCACCAGGAAGTGCTGCACATAAGGGTTAGTCACCCTAGATGAAGCAGCGCAGACAAACAATCCTACAAGAAACACAGCCATATAGCAACATGACAAGAGAAAATGCAGATGTACTTAGCTGGTGGAGCAGCAAAGAAAGAGGAGGATTCTGAAGAGGAGCCGATTGATATAGGATCTGAGAGGGGAGGATCCTTTGTTGTTATGATTATGTAAATTTCTTCTTTGCTGCTATTGGTGGAAAGTAAAGAAGGAGATAGCAATATGAGCCTCCGTGTCTTGCTGTAAAACTAATAAAGGCTGTAGCCAGAAAATATATTTTTTTCCAACCAAATAATTTGCGTGGTGTTTTATTATATTTGTTACTGTTATTGGCAAGGTAAGAGGTATGACACTCAGAGACTTTTCTCATGTACATCGGTGGAAAAATATCTGCAATCAGAAAATAAATTAAAAAAATTGGAAAAAAGCATATGTGTAAATATGTTTTTAGCTGACAGAAAACGTTTTTGGTGACACACTCCTTTAATATGACGTTAGTCTCCACTTTTGCTCTTCTGGGAAGACTTTCTACTAGATTTTGGAAAGTGTATGTAGGAACTTTTGCCCATTCATTCAGAAGAGCATTTGTGAGGTCAGACACTGATGTTGGATGGGAGGCTTTACAATCTCAGTTCTAGTTCATCCCAAGCTGTTCAATGGGGTTGATGTCAAGGGTCTGTATGGGCCAGTCATTGTGTTCCGCACCAAACTCACCCACCCATGCCTTTATGGATCTTGTTTTGTGCACTGGGACACAGCAATGCTGGAACAGAAAAAGGACCTCCCTATGCTGTTCCCACAAAGTTGTACAATTGTCCAAAATGGCTCCCCCACCAAACTTTACAATGGGCACAATGCAGTCAGGCATTGTTCTCCTGGTACTCACCAAACACAGACTCATCCATTAGCCTACCAGCTAGAGAAGTGTCATTCATCACTCCACAGAAATTTTTTCCTGTGCTCCACAGCAGGGGCGGATTGGCCATAGACCTTACAGCGAAATATCCCGGCGGGCCGATGCCCAATGGCATTTTTTGGGGCTATATTTTGTGCTGCTGGCTGTATTTTGTGATGGACTATGATATTTGGCTCTGTTGGGGAGGTATAATGTGCCACAATATGGTATTGTTGGCCCTGCCTTCCAGCAATTTGGACCTGACTACAAAACGGGGCCACTTTTAGTATTTTTTCCAGGGCCACTTTAAGCTCCCAGTCCACCCCTGTTCACAGTTCAGTGGTGGCGTGCTTTACACCACTCCATCTGATCCTTGGCATTGTGCTTGGTGATGTCAGGCTTGCATACTGCTGCTTGACCATGGAAGCCCATGCCATGAAGCTCCAAGTACGACACAGTGTTTGTGGTGATGTTATTGTCAGAGGAGGTTTGGAGCTCTGCAGTTAAGGAGTCAGCAGAGGGTTGGTGACTTTTATGCACTATGAGGGAAATTTATCAAAACTGGTGTGAAGGAAAACTGCAAACAATCAGATTTCACCTCTCATTTTCCAAAGAAGCTTTCAAAAATGAAAAGTGGAATTTTGCAATGGGCAACTTAGGCTACTTTCACACTCGCGTTTGGTGCGGATCCGTCATGGATCTGCACAGACAGACCCGTTCAGATAATACAAACGTCTGCATCCGTTCAGAACGGATCCGTTTGTATTATCTTTAATATAGCCGAGACGGATCCGTCTTGAACACCATTGAAAATCAATGAAAGACGGATCCGTTTTCTATTGGCTTAGTTTCATCAGACGGAATGGAGACAGAACGGAGGCAAACTGAGCGGATCCTTTTCCTTTCAGAATGCATTAGGGCAAAACTAATTTGTTTTGGACCGCTTGTGAGAGCCCTGAACGGATCTCACAAACTGAAAGCCAAAACGCCAGTGTAAAAGTAGCCTAATCCATCTTTCCTTTACACCAGTTTTGATAAATCTGCCCCTATGTTCCTCAGCACTCAGCAACTCCACTCTAATGTTACATGGTCTCCACTGCGTGGCTGAGTTGTGTTTTTTTTTTTCACTTTCCATCAATACGGGTACTTTCACACTAGCGTTTTTCTTTTCCAGCATAGAGTTCCGTCCTAGGGGCTCAAATCCGGAAAAGAACTGATCAGGCATATCCCCATGCATTCTGAATGGAGAGTAATCAGTTCAGGATGCATCAGGATGTCTTCAGTTCAGTCTTTTTGACTGATCAGGCTTTTCAGAAGACCGTAGCATGTTGTATTTTTACCTCCGGCCAAAAATCCTGAACACTTTGACTGAACGCCGGATCAGGTCTTTTTCCCATTGATTTGCATTAACGACACATCCGGCGCCGTGTTTTCAGTCAAACCGGATCCGGCTTTTCTATGTTAAACCCGAAAAATAAAAAAATAAAGTTGAAGTCCATTAATGGCGGATCCGTTTTTTCCAATGCATTTTTTCATTGTGATCAAAATCCTGATCAGGATTCAAATGTAATCCGTTTTCACACGTTATTCCGGATCCGGCGGGCAGTTCCGGTGTCAGAATTGAACGCCGGATTTAAACAACGCTAGTGTGAAAGTAGCCATGTGATGGTGGAATATCTAGGAGGGAAGAAATTCCAGAAACTGACTTGTTGCAGTAGTGACATCAGGGGCGGATTGGGAACTTAGTGGCCCTGTTTTGTAGTAGGGTCCAAATTGATGGAAGGCAGGGCCAACACAAGGAGGCAGGGCCAGCAATACCATATTGTGGCACATTATACCACCCCAACAGAGCCAAATACCACAGCCCATCGCAAAATACTGAACCAATCAGCACAAAATACATCCCCAAACACACTGAACTGGAGAAACATACAGTATATGTTTTTTTTTCCAGCCTTATAAACTATGTTACTACGTTAAGATTAGATGGTATGGTCACAGCTTCATCCTCAGTACCTTCATCTTCCTCCATTTTTTGGGCATTTGATCATCAGAAATAATGGCTCATAATTCTTTGTACCCATTACCAGGTTTAATATGTAGGAATGGGTCAAGGATATACACTTGCAATTTAAAGCATGATCAGTTGGTATGTATGAAACTTGGCACCCCTCTACATGATTTGGAAGGGCCTCTTAGCTTCGGACACTTATGGGGTCATGTATGAACATATATACGCCACTTTTGTGGCATCTATCTGGTGTAGATTCTGCTGCACACCATGTTGCGGCAGAATCTGCGATTATTTTTCTTCCTTACACAAGCTCTAAAAAAGGCGGCGTGGTGTGGGCCGGGAAGGGGGCTGGTCGGCAGGCCCGTCAAATATCCCCCTGTTACATTAAGGAAGGGAGAATGCTACGTGGCAGAATCGAAAACCAAATGGCATATATGTAACACCCCAGAGTTGTGTTACAAAAACTCTTTTACCCCACTACAACCTGTTAAGGACATTAACTTTGTCATCTAATGTAATTTCACATCATATTCTCACAAATGTGCATTCTAAGACTTGTAAATGTATATTGCTGTAATTTCCATGTTCACCAGCAGGTGGCAGCAATGTGTTAGCAGGGACTTAACCCAGTTTAGTGTTCCTAGGCTGGAATAGTACATTGTGAGCAGAGTGGCTGTTCCCACATCCTGCCTCATGGGTGGAGAAGGAAGTTAGAGTTAGTGTGCCAGCCACCCTGGCTAGGGGAAGGCTGTGCTGGTAGGAGCTCCCAGATTCAGGGATCCAAATCCAGGATCTTGTCTCGGCTGAGACAATTGATCATCATTTCCAGCCTGAGCCTTGCAGCCTCAGCTGGTAGAAAGCAAGCAGCCACCTCCAGTATTCTAGGAAGAAGCATACCCTGTGAGCCAACTGAGTACCATTCAGAGACCAGGAGAAGCCAAATTCCTCCTCAGCTAGTCAGTCCTCAAGATAGCAGAAGATAGTAGGTGCAGAAGAGATAAATTCCTGCCACATTACAGAGCCACAAGCAGACGAATTATCCGGCAAAAAGCTCTAGGCACATATTAGAGCAGAAGACAGATTCCTGCCACACATTGCCAATACCTGCTAGGACTTCAGACTAATGCTGTACCTCACGTGGATTAATGCTGCAACAAGTAAAGACAAGTTTGAACTTTACCAAAGGTCTGGATCTCAATTACTGCTGCAAGTTCCTCAATTACTCCTACTAGCACCACACTCATTTTATTGCAAGTGAGCCAGGATCCATTAGTCCAGTTGTACCCAGGTAGGAGACACCGTTGACACTATTGCCATTACCACACAGAGACATTACACCACTCTGGCATTCCTAGCCTGGTACATGAGTAATAACATCCTTAAAGGGCCCTGTGTTAGTACCCTGCACATGCTGCAATCATCAGCAGATGGGTGAGAGAGCAGGAGATTATGAATAACCATGACTCCTCTCAGATAGATTTGACTCTTTCCAAGGCCCGGGCTGCAATGATTATGATGCTGGTACTCAGCAACCACTTACTTTTAGCTCATAAGTGACACACCGCTGAAATCTGCATTTCTGTCACTATTTTATGCTGCCCTCAGTGAGATCAGCATAACGTTGATGACAGGTTCCCTTTAAATGAGAAGACATCCTTCAGTTGTTTCCATTAAGAGAATCCTACCTGGTCTGTTTTACTAGGCGCTTATAATTATGGTGATGGTTATGGGGACACCTGCAATCACATTGGACTGGAATAAGTCCTTGTGAATAATTTTTATCAGTATGTGGGACTTGGTTTTATTTTTTATTTTGTCAACTTTACTCAGTTCTTTAGAACTTCATTTTTTGAGCCTGAAGAGGTATAATGCTTATCTAAATACCCCTCCTTTATAGAACAGTTTTTTTCCCTTTTAGGTGGTGTGCAATTAATAACTACTAGTATTGACAGTAATCTAATGGATATCGGCATTTCTTAGTGTTGCTAATAACAATTGCATTTAGGAGCCACAAATTTAGTAAATTAAGGTTGAGTGCGCAGCGAGCCCCTGAGAAGCCAATGCAGAGGATGGGAGTGGTAGTGGCCCTGATAAGGTGTTGCCCTGGGTATCAGTGCTATGGAAAGGTATTTTAAAGATTCAGGCCAGAAGTTAACATATAAAAGTCTCTCTTTACTTAGTGCAGAATATAACTTGTGAGACATCCATCAGTATTAAGTACAAGTACAGTTTCTGGCACCAGATGAGGAGGCTTAGTGGCTGGTGAGGCAATTTAATGGTACTTGCAGGCAACTGTGGATATACTGTAGGTGTCCACTGTGTTTTACACGCTTGTAGTTAGTATGGCCTGGTGGTTATTCTAGGTGATGGGTGTCTGAACAGTTTTCCCTCACCAGCAGCAGAGTCTGTGAAGCTGTGCTTTTGATGATCACTCTGTGGTCTAGGCACATTGAAGCTTCTTAGAAGCAATTTTCTCAATTCTGGCAATTTCCCTAGCGTAATGATCTCAAAGGAGAACTGGATACGTCTCCTCTCTGTCTAGACTCAAACTCCCCCTCCTGGCATCAAGTAGAACCAGCCCACTCCTACCAAGAGGAGAGAAACAGGGTGGTTAGCGCTGTTCCTGCCAACCATTGACAACCAAACCTCTTCTTGCAGATACTCCCAGGTCTGGGGTTATGCAAAGGAATAAAGCATATTATACCTAGCACTCCACAGAGCCAAAGAATGTAATCCCTGGATGTATGCATGATATCTGTCACTTTGACCCCTGATGAGACAATTATCAACTGGGAAAACGCACCGGGACTTTTGCAACAAAGTGGCAAGGATCAGGGTGTCTATGACCGAATGAGTTGTATCCATACTTTGTGCGCAGGGTTGTGCAAATATTGTGAAGGGCTTAGCCACAGAGAAGCGATGTTGCCCCTGTTGGGAAGATAGGCAGGGGTAGCTAAAGGGACATAGTAGGGAGAGAATATCGTTATATCTATTAGCAGTGGCGTTCATAGAGAAGTAAGGGCCCCAGGATCAAACCAGCCCCTCCCCCAGGACAGAAGACCAAGTTTTCACCTCCAGTAGAAGAGGAGATAATCCCGACTAAGACTGGACCCCCTCTTACCTTGGGCCCCATAGCAGTCGCATAGTCTGCCACTATGGTAGTTACATCCCTGTCTATTAGCTATATGCAGATCAGTAGAATTTCATCCCACGGCGCAAAGACCAGCCAGTTGTTCCATAAATATAATGGAGAAGTCTTCAATATTTATTAGCAGGTAATACAACGCGTTTCAGGGGGGAGAAAACTTGCCTTCTTCAGCTATAAAGTTTGGCTCACACACAGACAAACTTTCTGTGTCCCCAGGCAGAGAGAACGTTATTAGCTATATGCGACATTTCCCACAAAACTGTAAGCAAGACTAGTCCAAGGCTCAAGTTGAATGTTTTATCATAGGGGTTTTTATTTCTGGGGTATGGTCTTTGACCCTATAATTTTTTTATGTCTTTTTAAATGGCCAAAGTTTAAAATTAACCATTATAAAAATATGTAAAATTCTTGTTCTGACTGTTGATCCGGTCTGAATATTTTTCCATTTTTAGGGCTGATTACTTGATGACTCATGGGTTTTACCATCATATGGATCAATAAGAGGAAACAAATTCCCCTTTCGATCCCCTTTCCCAACGCCTGGTTGAATTCGATGGACGAAGCATATCAACTATATGACCTCACCACATTACACAGAGGAATGCTGAGTATTGCAAGTGACGAGATTTAGGATCTTACCACACGCATTTCAAATATAATGTCACTGCATTCCAGTGGGGTTATGCATGCCTTTGTTTGATGAAGCCTTAAAAATCTATAGTAACTGAAGGAAAGTCACACCAGCAAGGGGAGAACATGCAAATTTCCTGTTAATGTTAGCCTAGTGGGTTTGAAACTGAAAGTCGTGGAGCTACATTTCAGCCGATGTGCTGGTGTTCATACAAATATTGTAATGAATTGCGTTGGTAGCGCTGTCGCTGACCTCTCCTCCACTGGCAGGATGACAGTTAAAGGGTATTTGTTAGCAGTAGGGTGGCCATTTGCTTCGCCCTTTAAAAGACGGACACTGTAGCCATGCCCCTGAGACCACAAAGCCACAACCCCAAGTCCACACATTACGCCCCAAGTCTGCAAGCCATGCCCCCAAGTTCGCAAGCCACGGAAGATGGTGAGGTGAGCTGCACTGGGGCCGGGAGTGCTTCTCTTCCCCTCAGTCATCCAAAGAGAGCCATATCCGCCGGCTTGAGGGACTGACTGGAGGTGAGAGAAGCCTCAGTCAGTTAATATATTACTGCAGCTCACGCTCAGACAGCGCAATGCTGCTGTCTGAGCGTGAGCTGCTGAAAGGGAGGACATCCCTGCGTCCGTCCATGCCCTGTGCCAGACGGAGGACAGGGACCCTAAAACCGGACATCTGGCCACCCTAGTCAGCAGATTTGTACCTATGGCACTGGCTGACCTGTTGCCTGTGCACTTGGCAGCAGAAGACATCTGTGTTGGTCCCATGTTCATATTTGCCTGCATTGCTGAGAAAAATAATGTTTTAATATATGCAAATGAGCCTCTGGGACCAATGGGGGCATTGCCATTAGACTTAGGTGCTCTGCTCTCTCTGGAACTGCCACGCCCTCTGCACTTTGATTGGCAGGGACAGGCAGGCATGATGACGTTTTCATTCCCTGGTGAACTCTTGTGGATTTTGCCTCAAGCAACAAGTTTGTTTCTAGCTCCAAATGATTCCTGGTATTTGTGGTACTACTGACTATCCGTGACTAAGTCCTGCCTTCTCCATTGGTTGCTGCATTTGGATCTTGAACTGTTTTCCTGGTGACAACCCTTGGCCACACTTGTAACTACGTCCTGCTGACTGGTATTGTATTTAGCCCCTGTGGCTCCAGGTTCCAACTCCTATGTATTTTACCCAATCAGTGTCCTACTAACCAATACCAGTCTTAGTGCCTGTCTTGGTGACCATCTTCCTGTTCTGTGATCTGGCGAATCCATGATGTCTGTAACTGGTTGGTTAACGCTACTGGTGTCTCCTAAGCTCAGTGCCCCTGTTTCCACATCTGTGCCCTGAACTCTGCTATTACTGGACTCTGCTTCTTCTCCATAACAATCTGGACCAGCTGTTCCTCAACAAACAGGACTTCCTTAATACCTCACAAGGTTTTTATGTTCTCTTCACTCACTTCACTTCAGCTCTCACTACAAAGCAGCGGTGACACTAACAACTTTCTGTCAGGAAACATCCTTTTCTATCAGCGTTACTAGAAGCTCCGCCTTAGTCACATGTGCCGCCTAGCAACAAATGCATGTTAAAGTCCCTTAGGGAGACAAAAAAAAGTTTAAATAGTGTAAATAAAAGTTTTTAAAAATATTGCTCCCATTTCCCAATTCTAAAAATAAAAAAGAAATCAAAATGGCCTATTTACCTTTTTTCCATGTATATCCTAAAATGGTCTCAATAGAGGGGGGCGTGGCCTGTCACGCTGGTGAATGGACGCAGGGAACACTGCTCCTCTGACAAACCCCAATCTATGGCCATCCAGGGCTTCAAAAACCCCATCATACAGTTGCAAGAAAAATTATGTGAACCCTTTGGAATTATATGGATTTCTACACAAATTGGTCATAAAATGTGATCTGATCTTCATCTAAGTCACAACAATAGACAATCACAGTCTGCTTAAACTGTACCTGAAGAAGGGGTATATCCCCGAAACGCGTTGTACCGCTTGCTTAATAAAAAAGAACCCTCATTTTATTCCAACCACTGGGTGGTTCTTGTGCCGTGGGATATTCATTTTCTCTATTGAAATGCATGAACTAATAACACACAAAGAATTAAATGTTACCATGTTTTTATTGAACACACCATGTAAACATTCACAGTGCAGGTGGGAAAAGTATGTGAACCCTTGGATTTAATAACTGGTTGAACCTCCTTTGGCAGCAATAACTTCAACCAAACGTTTCCTGTAGTTGCAGATCAGACGTGCACAACGGTCAGGAGTAATTCTTGACCATTCCTCTTTACAGAACTGTTTTAGCTCAGCAATATTCTTGGGATGTCTGGTGTGAATCGCTTTCTTGAGGTCATGCCACAGCATCTTAATCGGGTTGAGGTCAGGACTCTGACTGGGCCACTCCAGAAGGTGTATTTTCTTATGTTTAAGCCATTCTGTTGTTGATTTACGTCTATGCTTTGGGTCGTTGTCCTGTTGCAACACCCATCTTCTCTTGAGCTTCAGTTGGTGGACAGATGGCCTTAAGTTCTCCTGCAAAATGTCTTGGGAATTCATTTTTCCTTCGATGATAGCAATCCGTCCAGGCCCTGATGCAGCAAAGCTGGCCCAAACCATGATGCCCCCACCACCATACTTCACAGTTCTGATGAGGTTTTGATGTTGGTGTGCTGTGACTCTTTTTCTCCACACATAGTGTTGTGTGTTTCTTCCAAACAACTCAACTTTGGTTTTATCTGTCCATAGAATATTTTGCCAGTACTGCTATGGAACATCCAGGTGCTCTTGTGCAAACTGTAAACGTGCAGCAATTTTTTTTGGACAGCAGTGGCTTCCTCTGTGGTATCCTCCCATGAAATCCATTCTTGTTTAGTGTTTTACGTATCGTAGATTGGCTAACAGGGATGTTAGCATATGCCAGAGACTTTTGTAAGTCTTTAGCTGACACTCTAGGATTCTTCTTCACCTCATTGAGCAGTCTGCGCTGTGCTCTTGCAGTCATCTTTACAGGACGGCCACTCCTAGGGAAAGTAGCAGCAGTGCTGAACTTTCTCCATTTATATACAATTTGTCTTACCGTGGACTGATGAACAGCAAGGCTCTTGGAGATACTTTTATAACCCTTTCCAGCTTTATGCAAGTCAACGATTCTTAATTGTAGGTCTTCTGAGAGCTCTTTTGTGCGAGGCATCATTCATATCAGGCAATGCTTCTTGTGAAAAGCAAACCCAGAGCTGGTGTGTGTTTTTTATAGGGCAGGACAGCTGTAACCAACACCTCCAATCTCATCTCATTGATAGGACTCCAGTTGGCCGACACCTCACTCCAATTAGCTCTTGGAGATGTCATTAGTCTATGGGTTCACATACTTTTTCCACCTGCACTGTGAATGTTTACATGGTGTGTTCCATAAAAACATGGTGACATTTAATTATTTTTGTGTTATTAGTTTAAGCAGACTGTGATTGTCTATTGTTGTAACTTAGATGAAGATCAGATCACATTTTATGACCAATTTGTGGAGAAATCCATATAATTCCAAAGGGTTCACATACTTTTTCTTGCAACTGTATATAAAAAAAACCCAGGCATAGCAGCCGAAGACTAGCCTGGCCACTTTCCACCATCTCTGGAAGCGGTCCAAACACATACCTGGGTTGCGACCTTCTCTCCACGCTTCCTCCGCGATCTACTTCTGGACCTCCCACTTCAGCTCCAACCCCCAATAGAACCTCTGAATCTAGACGGGTCCAGGTCTAAGCCCCGACCTCAATTGCTGACTTCCGGCGAACACATCGGGATCCGGGCGCACTCGCCCCGAAAGCGCAGCCCCTTAGACCTGGATCCATCTGGATTCAGAGGTTCCGTTGGGGGATGGAGCTGAAGCGGGAGGTCCAGAAGCAGATTGCGGGAGGAAGTGTGGAGAGAAGGCCCGGGTGGCGACACAAGCTCCCACAGCTGCCGATGCAGAAGCAGGTCAGCTCAGTCTGAAAAGGGCGAATTTAGACACATGGGGCACTGAAGTCCACATACAGCCACCATATTCACCCCCACCACTGTAACAACACTCAGTGGACATAGCGCTGGGGGACACATTATACACCAGACTGTCGCGCTAGTGGCGAGGCCCAAGGCCCAAGGCCCCTGAGCACCAGGTTCCTCTGGAGCGACACTTCTGTGACTCCCACACACCAAGAGAGGAGGGAGAAACTCTCAGTCAGACCACAAAGCTGAAAACTACACCACTACTATATAGATTCTGGCTACAACTCAGCTGAGGACACCCACCTGCACACATCATTACAGCAGGTCTAACATGGACTTTAGCACCAAGTCCCCCAACTAGGAGCACTGCTCCAATTTTTCTATCTGGATCCCACACAGGATCTGCACGCAATCAAATAACCTCCTCTACTATCCCCTACCTTACTCTTCCCATCTGACTCCTACTACATATAGAGAAGAAACTGATCAAAAACCCTGTCTTCTTGAACCCTAAGAGCTAAATATAATGTGACCCTCCCATCAGTCCAAACGGAGACCTCAGTCATGCTCCTAACCTACACGAGATCGATATGGTGAAAATTGGCCATAAAGCACCGGGAATAGAACAAGAGATAACTACAGCATCTATCAACTCTGAAATTGATAAATTCCTAACTAAACTAAACAAAACACTATGGCGACATCAAAAACAATATCGCCAAAAGACACCCAAGCATCAGACTCAGAACAAGCAAGTGATGACGGCAGTGAATATTCTGAAAATAACAAACCAATCTCCATAGCATTTCTTACCCGCCTCCTAACCTCCTCCCTAGCCCCCATTGCTAAAGACATATCAGATATCAAGCAAGACCTCCAATATCAGGAACATAGGATCGCTACGCTTGAACAAACACAAACATCTGTCATAAGCCACTCAGCGGCAATTGCCTCAAATCTCCAAATACAAGAGGCGCACATCAACAAGTTATATGCCACTATGGAAGATTTAGAAAACTGCAACAGACGCAATAACTTGAGAGTGAGAGGGGTACCAGAATCCGTCGAAGCCACAGACATTACAACTATCTTAACAGACATATTCTCAGGACTACTTGAAGACTCTGAAAAACAGTCGCTAATCATTGAAAGAGCACACAGAGCTTTGACACCAAAACCCAAACCTGCTGATCCCCCCCAGAGATATCATCTGCAAAATAATAGACTTTCGCATAAAACAAAAAATCCCTCAGAATGCTAGATCTTCAGACTCCCTTTCCTATAATAACAGCCAAATAACCATATTCCAGGACCTGGCGCCATCCACACTGGCAAAACTAAGATTACTCAAGCCACTCACAGATGTACTACGCCAGAGGCAATTCGTGTTTCACTGGCTATTCCCGTTTTACATCTCCATCTCGGCAAATGGAAAACGCTACACAGCTCACACGTCAGAATCAGTGGTGACAGAGCTAGACGTCCCACTGGACCCACCACCAGTAATAGAAACGGCACATTCGACTATCGACATACCAACTCTACCTGTGATATTAGCATGGGAAACAGTCGAAAGGCCCAAGAATCAAAGAACCAAGAAGAAGTCCCAAAGAGCTTCGACTTCACTAAGACGTCTGGACCCGGCGTGAGCTGCAGAGACACATCTCCTGAATGACTGCTACTAATAAGCTGAGTAACACCAAGATAATCACGCTGACGACCAGGGTCGCTATATTTTTATTAAAGGTAAAATAGCCAACGCATTAGTAACTATAGGAAACCTATATGCTCCGAACAAGAATCAAGACATCTGGATTGCACGCACCATGAGAGAAAGCAAACCATTTATAGAAGGAATTTTCCTTTTGGTAGGAGACCTAAATACAGCTCTACACCCACACATGGGCATGTCCATAGGACGCTCAATGCTGTCCAAGAAAGCGCTTAACAGAATACATAAAACATTACATTCTGCCCAATTAGTAGATACTTGGAGACATATCCATCCAACAGAAAGAGATTACACTCACGTTTCCCCCCGCGCAACATTCGTACAGACACATAGATTACCTATTTCTTCCCCTACCTTCGCTTCTGACTATCAGAGAAATAAACATAATACCCAGTGTGCATTCAGACCACTCAATTCTACTGTTACAGACTTCACTTGGCAACATCACAAAATCCTAGATGACTTGGAGATTGAATTAATCCATCCTCTCTAACTAACAATATAAAAAGCTGCATAGAAAACACCCTAACAGATTACTTTAATCGGCACATTGATGACACACCATCCTTTACAACAATTTGGGAAGCCCATAAAGAAGTCATTCGAGGCAAATTTATTTCAATAGCTTCACGTCTCAAATCTAGACAAGAAACGGTAAAGAAACTATATAGTGAGTTACAACAACTAGAACTCGCACACAAATCAACTCTAACTCTAGAGATACCCTCCAAACACTAGTGTCCAAACAAAAACAATTGAGACACATACTAAACTTACAATCAGCTAAATTTTACAAGTCATGGAAAAACAGACTTTTCATACATGGCGACAAAGTATCTAAATTAATGATGTCCCTCATTAAGAAACGCAAAGCACGCACGTACATACTCTCAACAAAACATCATTCAGACTCACGTGTCACTGACGCCAAAGGTATATCCAACGCGTTTTATCATTATTATAAATCCCTATCAACTAAGAGCACAAGACACTAATGATTAAACAATTAAGAAACAGGAAGATTTCAAAGACTTTCTCTCTTCTCTTCGTCTCCCGACATTGCCGGAGGACCAACAAAGAGACATCAGCAAGCAATTTATGCTGCTGGAGGTCCAGTCCACCCTGTCAAAGAGCCCTACGGGCAAGATCCCAGAACCAGATGTTCTCCCTGTTTCATACTACAAATCCCTACGAGACACTCTCAACCCCTCCTCCTGCGCTTCTGTAACGCTGTACTACAGGGCACTGCATAACCGAGACAAGCACTTAAAGCACACATCTCCCTCATACACAAAGAAGGGAAAGATCCAGAACTATGCAGTAATTACAGACCAATATCCCTTTTGAATAATGACCTAAAAATATAAGGATCTCTCCAGTCCGCTCTGATTGGATCGCGCTCAAAGCCAGGGAAAAGGAGACGCCCACAGCAGAAGACTGTGTCTCTGCCCCGTCGTGAAGTTGCAGCTCATTACAATACAGCGGCCAAAATAACGGGGGACCACAGCGGACGAACGGGGGGGTGGGGGGGGGGTTGAAAAAAAAATACACCCATGGCATCAGTGGGGCCGCCCTACAAGGTAATACCATAATTAGCCTATATCAAAACAGATGAAAGGTCCTCTTTAAGCCCCTTGTTACCGAATCTGGTTTTCCCTGAACAAGATGACTTTGTAAAAGATAGAGAAGGCAGGGACAATTCCGTCAGGCTTTTACATCTCATGCAACACGCTAATATATCCCGCTCCCCGTTGGTCCTCCTGTGTACGGATGTGGAAAAAGCGTTCATCAGGGTGGACTGAACCTTTATGACTGAAACCTTAAGCCATTTCCACATTCTAAAACCCTTTATTACTCCCGCCCATATGCACGAGTTCGGGTTAATGGCCTGCTGTCAGACCCATTTGATATCCTAAATGGTACTCGGCAAGGCTGCCCTCTGTCTCCCTCGCTATTCATCCTAGTGATGGAGACCTTGATTCAAAGTGTCAGACAACACCCTGCCATAGCAGGATATAAGGTCAATGCAGTAAATCATAAAGCGCAGCCTTTGCTGACGATCTTCTTTTGATTCTCCCAGACCCTATAAAAGAACTACCAGCGGTACTAGACACATTCACCAGATTTGGCTCACTTTCTAACTACAAAATAAACCTTGAAAAATCAGAAGCACTAGGCATAAATATCTCTCAAGAACTAAAGAACAAACTTGAAAGCCAATTTCTATTTAAATGGCCAAGAAGTTATATAACATATTTAGGAATTAAACTAAGCGCACGTTGGTCAGACCTGACCAAACTCAACTACCTACTACTACTACAAAACTCTTTAAAAGAAATAGAATCCTGGACAGCTCCATATCTTGGATAGAAAGGAAAAACTTACTAAAAGGACTCATCCTCCCTAAATTCATTAACCTGTTCCAGATGCTACAGATTAAAGGATAACTGTTATATATTTTTTATTTTATTCGCTAGTTTATTAGAGCTAAGCATGTATACGAGGCCCCTGAGCACCAGAGGGACCCTCTGGAGCGACACCTATGTGACTCCCACACACCAAGAGAGGAGGGAGAAACTCTCAGCCAGACCACAAAGCTGAAAACTACATTAGAGCTAGGCATGTATACCTGAGTTACTCTGTGAATGATTGTCAAAAGATCTGTAAGTACCTTATAATAACAGCTTTCATTAATGTCCTCTGTCCCTTTCCACTGCTCCATTAAAAGACCGTTGCTAGGACTTGTCTGTCTTCCTTTTAGTATAAACAGAAGACAGAGGGGCAGTCTTCCACACTGCATGCCTGCATTAGGCTTCAGAGTGAGGAGGCGTGTCTTTTAGTAATCCAATCTGATTGGCTGGCAGGGAGCTGCTGGCTACAGCAAGTGTGTCTGGGAAGTGAAGGAAAGCAGGTTTGGCCTCAGAGAACTGGCAGAGGAGCCATCTTGAGAAGGTTCTTATATTAACATAGTAACATAGTAACATAGTACATAAGGCCGAAAAAAGACATTTGTCCATCCAGTTCGGCCTGTTATCCTGCAAGTTGATCCAGAGGAAGGCAAAAAAAAAAAAAAAAACCCTGTGAGGTAGAAGCCAATTTTCTCCACTTTAGGGGACTATAAACTTCCTTCCCGACTCCAATCAGGCAATCAGAATAACTCCCTGGATCAACGACCCCTCTCTAGTAGCTATAGCCTGTAATATTATTAAAGGGTTTCTACCACTTCGGTGTCACATACAGTCATGTGAAAAAATTAGGACACCCTTTAAAAGCATGTGGTTTTTTGTAACATTTTTAATAAAAGGTTATTTCATCTCCGTTTCAACAATACAGAGAGATTAAAGTAATCCAACTAAACAAAGAAAACTGAAGAAAAGTCTTTTCAAGATCTTCTGTAAATGTCATTCTACAAAAATGCCTATTCTAACTGAGGAAAAAGATAGGACACCCTCACATGTATTCCCTCTTAAATTGGCTCAGATCTCACACAGGTATATCACACCAGGTGCACATAATTAGTAGATCGTTACTCTGCATGTTGAATGAGGCTTGCCCTATTTAAACCTCAGACATTTAGTTTGGTGTGCTCCTGACTGTTGAAGTGAGAGTGAGCACCATGGTGAGAGCAAAAGAGCTGTCAGAGGACTTCAGAAAAAAGATTGTAGCAGCCTATGAGTCTGGGAAGGGATTTAAAAAGATCTCAAAAGATTTTGAAATCAGCCATTCCACTGTCCGGAAGATAGTCTACAAGTGGAGGGCTTTCAAAACAACTGCCAACATGCCCAGGACTGGTCGCCCCAGCAAGTTCACCCCAAGAGCAGACCGCAAGATGCTAAAAGAGGTCTCCAAAAACCCTAAAGTGTCATCTCGAGAACTACAGCAGGCTCTGGCTACTGTTGATGTAGAAGTACATGCCTCTACAATCAGAAAGAGACTGTACAAGTTTAACTTGCATGGGAGGTGTGCAAGGAGGAAACCTTTGCTTTCCAAGAGAAACATCGAGGCCAGACTGACATTTGCCAGAGATAAAGTTGACAAAGACCAGGACTTCTGGAATAATGTTCTTTGGACAGATGAGTCCAAAATTGAATTATTTGGACACAACAGCAGAGGACATGTTTGGCGTAAACCAAACACAGCATTCCAAGAAAAGAACCTCATACCAACTGTGAAGCATGGAGGTGGAAGTGTCATGGTTTGGGGCTGCTTTGCTGCAGCAGGACCTGGTCAGCTCACCATCATAGAATCCACGATGAATTCTACTGTGTATCAGAAGGTGCTTGAAGAACATGTGAGACCATCAGTTAGAAAATTAAAGCTGAAGCGGAACTGGACCATGCAACATGACAATGACCCAAAACATACTAGTAAATCAACCAAAGATTGGCTGAAAAAGAAGAAATGGAGAGTCCTGGAATGGCCAAGTCAAAGTCCAGATTTGAATCCCATTGAGATGCTGTGGGGTGACTTGAAAAGGGCTGTACGTGCAAGAAACCCCTCAAACATCTCACAGCTGAAAAAGTTCTGCATTGAGGAGTGGGGTAAAATTTCCTCAGACCGATGTCGAAGACTGGTAGATGGCTACAAGAACCGTCTCACTGCAGTTATTTCAGCCAAAGGAGGTAACACTCGCTATTAGGGGCAAGGGTGTCCTATCTTTTTCCTCAGTTAGAATAGGCATTTTTGTAGAATGACATTTACAGAAGATCTTGAAAAGACTTTTCTTCAGTTTTCTTTGTTTAGTTGGATTACTTTAATCTCTCTGTATTGTTGAAACGGAGATGAAATAACCTTTTATTAAAAATGTTACAAAAAACCACATGCTTTCAAAGGGTGTCCTAATTTTTTCACATGACTGTATTTAGCTGTCAGACACTAGCGATCCGCTAGTGTCTGCTCTGCCCAACCATCCTAATATAATTGCTTTTGGGGCAGCCGTTTTGCTAAAAAAAGAACTTTTATTAATATGCTAATGAGCCTCTAGGTGCTATGGGGGCGTCATTAGCACCTAGAGGCTCCGTCTACCTTCAGAAACTGCCGCCGCCCAGCGCGTCCCTCCAGCCCGCCCATCTCCTCCTGAATGCGATCCTCCTTGTGAGCGCCTGTATTCGGCGCATGCGCAGTGAATGTCTGACAGCTTCCCTGCTCAGACATCTCCACGGCGCCTGTTCCTCGGAGCACTATGGCGTCATCGCGCAGGCGCAGTGGAGATGTCTGAGCAAGGAAGCGGTCAGACATTCACTGCGCATGCGCAGAATACATACGCTCACAAGGAGGATCGCATTCAGGAGGAGATGGGCGGGCTGGAGGGACGCGCTGGGCGGCGGCAGTTTCTGAAGGTAGACGGAGCCTCTAGGTGCTAATGACGCCCCCATAGCACCTAGAGGCTCATTAGCATATTAATAAAAGTTCTTTTTTTAGCAAAACGGCTGCCCCAAAAGCAATTATATTAGGATGGTTGGGCAGAGCAGACACTAGCGGATCGCTAGTGTCTGACAGCTAAATATGTGACACCGAAGTGGTAGAAACCCTTTAAGCTCCAGAAATACATCCAGGCCCCTCTTGAATTCCTTTATTGTACTCACCATCACCACCTCCTCAGGCAGAGAGTTCCATATTCTCACTGCTCTTACCGTAAAGAATCCTTTTCTATGTTTGTGTACAAACCTTCTTTCCTCCAGACGCAGAGGATGTCCCCTCATCACAGTCACAGTCCTGGGGATTAATAGATGATGGGATAGATCTCTGTACTGGCCCCTGATATATTTATACATAGTAATTAGATCTCCCCTCAGTCGTCTTTTTTCTAAAGTGAATAACCCTAATTTTGATAATCTTTCAGGGTACTGTAGTTGCCCCATTCCAGTTATTACTTTAGATGCCCTCCTCTGGACCTTCTCCAGCTCTGCTATGTCTGCCTTGTTTACAGGAGCCCAGAACTGTACACAGTACTCCATGTGTGGTCTGACTAGCGATTTGTAAAGTGGTAGGACTATGTTCTTATCACGGGAATCTATGCCCCTTCTGATGCAACCCATTATCTTGTTGGCCTTGGCAGCAGCTGCCTGACACTGGTTTTTGCAGCTTAGTTTGCTGTTTATTAAAATTCCTAGATCCTTTTCCATGTCTGTGTTACCGAGTGTTTTACCATTTAGTATGTACGGGTGACTTGCATTTTTCCTTCCCATGTGCATAACTTTACATTTATCAGTGTTAAACCCCATCTGCCACTTATCTGCCCAAGCCTCCAATCTATCCAGATCCCTCTGTAGTAGTATACTGTAAATGTTTAAACAGACGTAACTAAGGGAATAACTCAAGGAAAACAGTGGTATGTGAAGAAACTAAAGATTGCTTTATGCATAATGCTGCTGCAGCAGGAACATATGCTAAAATTGATTCATTGATGAAAACATGACAGTTACCCTTTAAGATACCCAAGACCTATTTGATTAAAGCCAGATCACTCTTTTCAAAATACATCTGGAAAAATAAATGACCCAGACTGTTTCTCGACACTAACACTACCCAAACAGCTACATGTAGGTGGCCTGGGAGTATCAGACATATCCTTGTAGCATAGGGCAGCAGTATTCTCTAGAATAATACACTGGGCTAGACCTACAACAGACAAATTACATGTAGCACTAGAGGAATTCTCCTCCCCGATACCTCTTAAGACATTACAGGTAGCACCACTTAACTACTTAGACACAATAACTTTTAAGAATGTCCTAACTCAAGAAGTAGGACACCTGCGGAAAGTACAAGCAGCGCACCTCCTGCCAGCCCCTCCCCGATAGCTACAGTAAGAAACCTGCCGAAGCTATGCACTACACAATGACACCTGGATTCCCCAGACCATTTACACACCATAGACATACCACTAGAAAACATGATGGAAAATGGAACAGTGAAATCTCTCACCGACATAAATAACTTAACAAGAGAGAAAACACAAAATTTCCTAGAATATAATAAACTCAAAATGGCACTTCACTCCTATATAATCACATGGACAATTGGAAAGACAACTGACACAACTAGAAACCCTAATGGCACAACGTAACACACCGGTCAAGGTGCTATCAAAACTCTACAACCTTCTCGTCACTAGGTCTGTCCCACTAAAGCAGGCCTATATAGGCCTTTGGGAAAGAGATTTAGGACTTAACTTATCACCCCCTGCAATCTCCAACATTTACAAATGCTCCCATGGACCATCCTCTTGTATAAGAATACAAGAAAATGTATACAAGATACTGTCCCGATGGTATATAACCCCGGTTAAAACTAATATTTGGTATCCATCTATCCCTGACACTTGCTGGAGATGTAACTCAGAAAGAGGGACATACTTGCACATTTGGTGGTCCTGCCTGAAACTAACAACATTCTGGACCTCTGTCTTAGAGATTGCCAAAAACATCTGTTCATTGAAAACTATACCTTTGCCTACCTTGGTATTCTTAAGTTGGAATGAACAGAGACAAAATGTGCAAAGTAAATCCCTTCTTTCATTTCTGCTGGCAGTCGCTAAACTCCTAATCCCCCCGCTGTGGAGAACGTCAACTTGCCCCACAATACCCCAGTGGTTACATAAAGTGAACCAAATATACGGTATTGAAGAGATTGTTGCGTTAACTCAACATGCCCAGAGTAGATTTGCGACACTTTGGGCCCCATGGGTTACCTATCGAAATTCAACTTCTTTCCTTAACCACATGTCGGAAGAAAATGAACCCACAAATGGTTGCCAACAGAGATATATGAGACGAAATAACCAATAGTGGCAACATTCTCACTTTCTACACTGAAGAGGACAGTATACTACTACAGAGCGATCTGGATAGATTGCAGTCTTGGGCAGATAAGTGGCAGATGAGGTTTAACACTGACAAATGTAAAGTTATGCACATGGGAAGGAATAATGCAAGTCACCCGTACATACTAAATGATAAAACACTCGGTAACACTGACATGGAAAAGGATCTAGGAATTTTAATAAACAGCAAACTAAGCTGCAAAAACCAGTGTCAGGCAGCTGCTGCCAAGGCCAATAAGATAATGGGTTGCATCAAAAGAGGCATAAATGCTCGTGATGAGAACATAGTCCTACCACTTTACAAATCACTAGTCAGACCACACATGGAGTACTGTGTACAGTTCTGGGCTCCAGTGAACAAAGCAGACATAGCAGAGCTGGAGAGGGTCCAGAGGAGGGCAACTAAAGTAATATCTGGAATGGGGCAACTACAGTACCCTGAAAGATTATCAAAATTAGGGTTATTCACTTTAGAAAAAAGACGACTGAGGGAAGATCTAATTACTATGTATAAATATATCAGGGGACAGTACAGAGCTCTCTCCCATCATCTATTTATCCCCAGGACTGTGACTGTGACGAGGGGACATCCTCTGCGTCTGGAGGAAAGAAGGTTTGTACACAAACATAGAGAGGATTCTTTACGGTAAGAGCAGTGAGACTATAGAACTCTCTGCCTGAGGAAGTGGTGATGGGGAGTACAATAAAGGAATTCAAGAGGGGCCTGGATGTATTTCTGGAGTGTAATAATATTACAGGCTATAGCTACTAGAGAGGGCTCGTTGATCCAGGGAGTTATTCTGATTGCCTGATTGGAGTCGGGAAGGAAATTTTTATTCCCCTAAAGTGAGGAAAATTGGCTTCTACCTCACAGGGTTTTTTTTTTTGCCTTCCTCTGGATCAACTTGCAGGATGACAGGCCGAACTGGATGGACAAATGTCTTTTTTCGGCCTTATGTACTATGTTACTACTACTGTGTTACTATGTACACCTCTGTGTATAATGGACAGTGGTCTCAGGCTCTCACACCTTACCTCCCTCCACCCCCTTTCTTTTTTCCACTCCCTCCCACACATACGTATTACACATTTATCATTTTGTTATTGTACAAGTTCTTTTACTTGTTCTCTTATGCATACAAGGCAGTTCACTCAGTTATTCATGGTGCTCCTCTGAAGTCTATCAATACAGGACAAGAGCAAACAAGAATCATCCCAGACTGCACAAGTCAGCATCCTTTGGAATCCAACATCAAATCCGGGACTACAATATTATGCTTATAGTCTATTAATGCTAGTGGTCTGACTGTTCGCTATGCAATACTCATCCAAACAATGTAGATTGTACTATATTGCCTTCCCAATAGAATGCCTTGTATTGTCTTACATCTAAATAATTGTTGAACAATAATAAAAAGAAAATTGAAAAGAAAAGAAAATGGTCTCAACAGAAACTACAGATTGAACTGCAAAGCTCAATAAAAAAACTTATTGCGGTCAGAGTTGGCAATGAAAAAATTTAAGTATTAAAACTAGAAAAACAAAAAATGTGGTATTACTGGAATAATACTGATCCATAGAATTAAAGGGGTTGTCTCATCACAGACAATGGGAGCATATCTCTAGGATATGACCCCATTGTCTTATAGATGCAGGTCCCACCGCTGGGATCCACACCTATATTGAGAAGTGTTGGAGGGGGCACTACGCCACGCAGCCGCCCTCCATTCATTTTCTATGGGGCCGCCGAAAATAGTGCTCGGCTATTTCCATCAGGCCCATAGAAGTGAATAGGAGCGGTGGACGGTCACGTCCGGTGCGCTCCTATTCACTACAGATCTCCCCCAGAACAGTGTCCCTGTGTAAATAGTGACCCCTAATACACCTGGCCCCGCTCACTGCAGTCTTGATATCTAAACTGTAGTCATGTAATACTTAACCTCTTGGTTAGCTTTGGTAAAATAGCGTAATGGTCTGTAGTAGTACTCATTACCAAACTACCGTAGCAGACCGGCCGGCAGCATAACGTCACTAAATCCGTCACGCATCTGCTCCTCCCATTTTATTAATGAAGTAGGCGGAGCAGGCGCATGACGGATTTAGTGACGTTATGCTGCAGGCCGGCCTTCTACAGTAGTTTGATAGTGAGTACTACTACAGAGGATTGCGCTAATTTAACAAAGCTAACCCACTGGTTAGGGATTAAATGACTGCTGTGCGCGGGGCCCAGTGTAATAGAGTACAGTGACTGCACCGGGCCCTGCCGCGATCGCAACATCAGTTGCCTGCCTCCAGCCCCTCCCCGCTGATACATCGCAGGCCGCGCTGTGCTGTATGGCGGCCGGCGATGTATCAGTGTCAGCGCATCATTCACTTTATAAGATCCACTGCAATTTGCCCCCCACTTTTGGGGGAAAAAGTGCGTCTTATAAAGCGAAAAATACGGATAAGTATTTTCATTTTCTTAATTCCCTTTAAACCCTTTTAAACATAACAAAGTCATTTTTATGAAGTGCAACGTAGAACTTGAAATACATACAGTAGTAGCAGGCTTTAAGTGCAATTTTTCTCTGGCACCAGCAGGGGCGTTGCTAGGGTCTTAAAAGATCCGGGTACCCAAGCCCCAATGAATATGGCCCAGTTCTCTAAGTCACCCCTCCCCCCACACACTGCATTTTGCTGTACTTGCTATACTGCTGCACATACCTGTCACATCCAGGGCCTCCCAGGTGACGTCTCCTCCGATGTAGATCTTCTCTGTCATCATCTTCTCCATTCGGTCCAGACAACTTCTTTCAGCCGCCTCATCTCTGCAGTGTGTGACACTCAGACATCTTAGCTTCCTCACATTTTTATCATCATCCCCCAACCTGCAGTCCCCACACTGTTATCCTGCTGGTCACTGTGCTCCCCAATACCCCCAAATATTATCCTGAAGAAATATGAGTGCCCCCATAGTAATAGTGCTCATCATAGTCCCACCAATAGTAATTTCCTTCTAGAATGCCCTTATTAGTAATACTGCCCTCTACAGTGCCCCCAACAGTGATAATGCTCCCCAAGAATGCCCTCATTAGTAATAATGCCCCCTACAGTGCCCTCAACTGTGATAATGCTCCCCAAGAGTGCCCCTATTAGTAGAAGAGCCCTCCAGTACTAGTAATGCCCTCACAGAGCCCCCAGTAAAAATAAGGCCCCCTATTGTTCCCCCAATGGTAATAAAGCTCTCTACAGACCCCTCAGTCTCTTAGTGCTCTCAGTAGAAATAAGGCGGATCTATAAGTTCCCCCTATAGAGCCCCCAGTACTAATAAGAACACGTATAATGTCCCCTGGATTTGCAGTACCCCCCAGTGCCCCCAGTATTTATAATGCCCCCTGAAGTGCCCGGTGTTATATTCCTCCCACCACCATACAGTCCCATGTAAATAATATCACACCATCTCTCCTGCCCCCTCCAAAATACAGTCCTATGTAAATAACGTCACTACCCTCCCTTCAACCCCTCCAACATACAGTCCCATGTAAATAACACTATTTCCCTTCCTCCGCCATAGAGTCCCATGTAAATAACATCACACCATCTCTCCAGCCCCCTCTAATATACAGTCCCATGTAAATAACACCCCTCTCTATCTACAGCCCCCTCCAAAATATAGTCCTATGTAAATAACATCACCTCCTCCCCAGCCATCTTCAACATACAGCCCCAAGTAAATAATATCACCCTCTCCCCAGCTGCCTCCAACATACAATCCCATGTAAACATCGCCCCCTCAACATTCAGTCCCATGTAAATAACATCACTCCCTCCCTCAGACCCCTGTAACATACAGTCCCATGTAAATAACATCCCTCCCTCCCACAGCTGACTCCAACATACAGTCCCATGTAAATAACATCACCCTACCCCAGCCCCCTCCAACATTCAGTCCCATGTAAGTAACATCACTCGCTCCCACAGCAGCCATCAACATTCAGTCCCATGTAAATAACTTCACTCCCTCCTACGGCCACATCAACATACATTCCCATGTAAATAACATCACCCAGCCCCCTCCAACATTCAATCCCATGTAAGTAACATCACTCCTTCCCATAGCCGCCATCAACATTCAGTCCCATGTAAATAATATCACTCCCTCCTACAACCACCATCAACATACAGTACATTCCCATGTAAATAACATGACCCCCTCCCCAGCTGCCTCCAATACACAGCTCCATGTAAATAACATTCCTCCCTTCAGCCCTAACAAACAGTCCCAGTTAAATAACCACAACTCCAAGCCTTCACTTACCTCTCCTCATGTACCAGACATGACCACAGCTTCTTCTCCTCTTCACTGACGTCTTCTCCTGCACTGGTCACATGATGGTGACATCATTGCAGGTCCTTCTCAAACACTGCCTGTTTTACTGGTCACATGACCTGTGATGTCACCACAGAGCCTTCATCTTTTACAGTGGATTAGATTAAATTGTATTGCCTTCCTGAGGACAGCAATACAGTTGTATTAAGCAGGCAGGCAGGACATTCA
Source organism: Bufo gargarizans (assembly GCF_014858855.1). Taxonomy (NCBI): domain Eukaryota; kingdom Metazoa; phylum Chordata; class Amphibia; order Anura; family Bufonidae; genus Bufo; species Bufo gargarizans. Next base: position 64,257,191 of record NC_058085.1, on the reverse strand, counting down.
GGGCCTGGGACAAAACATCAGGAGCCCAGGCCCCGAATGTTTTAACCTAGCAGCGCCACTGGGGCACCAGCAAGGATATGGAGGCAGGTTGATTGGTGGTAATTCTGCACTTATATGAAACTGGCCTAGTGGTTGTTTGGTGATGGGTGGTTTGGCTGTAATCCCTCACCTTACAGCAGTGTTTATAGATGCAGGTGTAGCAGTTCATTTTGCTGTCTGGAACCTCAAGGCTTTACTTGAGGACAATTTGGATAGTTACCTCTAAAGAATGTTTCTAGGAGCAGGAGCTCAGGCAATGTGCTTCCTCTCCACATTGAGGTTACTCAGGAACTCCCCCTCCTGTCAGGAAGCAGGACGCCTCCTGGTGGTTAATCCTGTTTCTACCAACCTTTGCCTTCCTTTCTTTGCTGGTAGCTACGGCTAGTAGCAAATAGTAAAATACATCACATAACAATAAACAAGTTGTAGTACCCTCAGGTCTGGGTTACTACATATGTCAACAGAAAATTGACTGATACATCATACACACTGCCTTGTAGAGCATGCTCAGCCGACTGTAAAGATACCTTTCCCTTGGTGATCTGTTGCTTCATTCTGGAGAAAAAGTACTTTTAATCCATATGCAAATGAACAGTTAAGTGCACTGAGGGCGGGTCCAAACTACAATGTGCACCCTTGCTCCTGCTTCCTCTGCTCTCTCCTTAATAGGGCCAGTAGAGATGACTATGCAGGAACCTGACCCTGTCAATCTGGATTGGCTGGCAGAGTAAGGCCTCGTGCACGCGACCGTTGTGTGTTTTGCGGTCCGCAGATTGCGAATCCGCAAAACACGGATGGCGTCTGTGTGCATTCCGCAATTTGTGGACCGGCACGGTCAGCCATTGATATAACTGCCTATTGAAAAACGGACAAGAATAGGACAGGTTATATTTTTTTTGCGGACCACGGAACGGAGCAACGCATGCTGTCCGCATGTTTTGCGGCCCCATTGAAGTGAATGGGTCCGCAGCCAAGCCGCAAAAACTGTGTCTCGGATGCGGACCAAAACAATGGCCGTGTGCATGAGGGCTAAGCAGGAGGAGCAAGGGTGCACAGTGTAGTTTAGACCCGCCTTCGGTGCACTTAACTGCTCATTTACATATAGGCTTAAAGCGCTTTACGCAGTGGATCACAACATGAAAGGTTTCATTACATTCAGCTGAACTATCCCTTTGTGCCTGGTTTCACAGTATTTTGCGGGGTAGGTGATGCCACCCTTCTACATGCATCTGCTTCTTCTACGCTATCTGATCTCTTGCCTGTTGTCAGTGGTTGGTCCAATTTAATGAACAGACTGATCCCAGCATAAACTGAATCTATTAATGAGTTTGAGAGTTTACAGAGATTGAGCCGCTAGGATTAAGAGATCACAATGTGCCTCGAGCAGCAGAAGGGACGGTGAATCCTCGGCGTTGCGCTGCTCTTCGCTTCTTTCCTTGTTTGTCCGGTCGTGATTTCCGCTCAGTTTTTTTTTTCGTCATGGCTGTTTTATAATCACACCTTTCTACAAGCGTTAGCAACTTTCTATTCCAAGTGCGGAGGCTGCATGCCATGTACATGTGGTTATCCTCCCAGCCCATTCGTCATGTGCATACAGGCAGCAACAATTAGCGGCCCTTTCATGCTCTGGATTTAATGAGCCACTTGTAAAGCAATTAATACAATTGGAGGATTATTCATAAAAGCAAACACAAAAAATCAATGCACCTGCCCTACAGGGCAGAGGAACAGGAGCGGCGGCAGACACTTCCAAGAAGTTCAAGGTGTCACATCAGACAGAGCAGCCTCGCAAAAAAAAAAAATACTGCAGGTGGGTACTCTGACGCAGGACATTTAGGGTTAATCTGTAACTATAACATGTACCTACAGTAGATCTGGTTGTAGCAGCTAGATGTATGGATATGTCCAGTTTAAAGATTTCCGAGTGGATATCTTTTTTTATATCAAATATGTTAAAAAATAGAATTCACAAAAGTGGAAAATCTGGAGTTGGGTTGGCGGCAGGAAATCGGTCTAGAAATGAATCCAGTATTTGTGACATATACAAAAGAATTTGAGACGTTCTGAGTTGTCGCATTTAACAAGTGGCTGGTAAATACGATCTCTTGTTTGTCCATACGCCATTTATCATATCTATCATATGTTCTAGAAGTGACAGAACTCGTGTCCCCCGAGCTATTTTCAGCATGATAAATGACATTTTGGGCAAATCAGTTTTTATTTTTGGGTTAAAAACAAAAAGTTGCTGTTTTCTTTTTCATTGTTTTATTAGGTTTATATTTAATTGTGTTTTCTTTTTTTTTCTAATTGTCTTATTGATATTTTACAAAGAAACCAAATTTAGGGTATGGGGATTTTGTTGCAGATTTTGCTGTGGTTTTCGCCCTATGGGTCACAGGAAGGGAGTCCGCCTCCACTGATTTTAATGGAAAATCGTGTTATAGATGAAAAAACTATTGACGTGCTTATGTTTGCCATGATTGGGGTGGAAACTTTTCATGGATAAGCCTTGGATTTCTGACATGGATTCTGCGTAAAATCCATTGTGTGACCATACCTTGCTGCAAGGATTTATTCCACTGGGACTCACACACCGATCTAAACGGAGCAGTAAGTTCCACTCACTCCTGCTGCTCCATTCATCTCTATGGGAGTTCCGGACGAGTACAGCACTTGGCGATTTTCAGAACTCCTACAAAGATGAATGGAGAAGCAGTTCACATGCCCCACCTGCCACTCCGTTCATTTCGGGGAGCTCCGAAGGGTATGGGTTCCCCATTCTCGTGACCAGTGGGGGTGACAGCAGTAGGACCCCCACTGATCTAATGTGTATAGGCAGGCAAGTCCAAACTGCGGCCCTCCAGCTGTTGCAAAACTACAACTCCCAGCATGCCCTAATAGCTGTAAGCTATCCAGGCATGCTGGGAGTTGTAGTTTTGCAGCAGCTGGAGGGCCGCAGTTTGGACATGCCTGGTGTATAGGGGATAATGTAATAACTGCAATTTAAGTCTCATCCACTTTGCTGCTACTGTAAGGGCTCATGCACACGACCGTATGGCTTTTTCAGTGTTTTGTGGTCCGTTTTTTACGGATCCGTTGTTCCGTTTTTTGTTTCCATTGTGGTTCCGTTTCTTTTCCGTTCCGTTTTCCGCATGCCATATACAGTATACAGTAATTACATAGAATACATTGTGCTGGGCATAACATTTTCAATAGATGGTTCTGCAAAAACGGAACGGATACGGATATGCATTTCTGTATGTGTTCCGTTTTTTTGGCGGACCCATTGACTTGTATGGAGCCAAGCACCGTGATTTGCGGAAAAAAGAATAGGACATGTTCTATCTTTTCACGGTATGGAAATACGGCAATACTGAAACGGAATGCACGCGGAGACATTTCATTTTTTTTTGCTGAACCATTGAAATCAATGGTTCAGTATATGTACCGCATACTGAACTAAAAAAACGGCCAGTATACTGAACGCAAAATACTGTCGTGTGCATGAGCCCTAAGGCTGCGGTGCTACGGTGACATCGCTTATAGAGATTGTTAATGGGGTCACGATGCTACAGCGATAGTCACAAGGAAGTCCAACACTGATGAATTTTTGGTTGAAAGTCGCACAAAGAATACGACTTTGCCTGCCCTTTTCTGCGATTCAGCTGTGCTTTTAGGCTGGGGCTCCACAGTGACTTGTGTCAAATAAAACCAAATCACAGTAAGTCACACTCAACCTGCGTTGTGGTCTACGACCGCAAAATCTCGTGCTACTCGAGACAAAAAAATCCAACATCTGCGATTGTCACGTGACAGAAGCGGCACGTCGCAGGTCGCACTGCGGCACCATTGACAATCAATGTCCGTGCGGCTCCAATCTCCAGTCCAGCTACAAAATACTTGCACAACAGCAAGCTGCAGACTTTTGTGAGACTTGCTGTCGCACGACACATGTCACCATTTAACCCCAGGCGAAAGTGCGGAATCACAAGCAGCAAGTCCGCAGATACGCCGTGTACGCAGCTGTAAAAAAAACTAAGGATCGATTTCTTTCTTTTACGCCACAGCTTCTGCAAACAGGAAGAACACGCTCATTCACTTGTGATTAATAGGCATAGTATTGCTACGTTTACACACTGCAGAATATTTCTCGTGAGCATGCTGATTTCACTCCGAACTATGCTGTGGACTTCACCCTTCGCAGGAGCTCAAAATCCACAGCAGGCTCTGAATTCTGCCCTGATTTTATTCTACGGTATGTGACCCGGTTTGTGTAACGGTATTGGACTACGCTGATATTCTCGCCTTCCATAGTGCACCATCTGACGGAGCATGCCACGATTCTATATGAAATTGGTGGCGTACAGAGGTACAATGCCATTCCCTAGGTAGAGTTCTTAGGGTGTATTTTATGCAGATTTTTGTGAATTTTGCTGCGTTTTTGAGCCAAATCTGCATGTGCAGATTTTTTGCACAGATTTTGACCCAGATTTGCCCCAGATTTTACCCTTAGGGCTCATGCACATGAACGTGTGCCGGACAGGCCTGTGCTGCGGACGGCAAATTGCGGTCCGCAATGCACAGGCTTCAACCATAAGGCTGCCACATGCGGATTGCGGACCCATTTACTTGAATAGGGTCCGCGATCCGCATACGACGTTCCGCACTTTAAAAAAGTAGTGCATGCACTACTTTTTTGCTGTGCAGAGGCACGGACTGAAACCCCACGGAAGCACTCCATAGTGCTTCCATGGGGTTCCTTGCCTCTGTTTTGCACCGACCTTCTGGCTTGCGGACCCATTCAAGTGAATGGGTCTGCATCCGTGATACGGTGCCAGAACGGCCAGGGCCTGTATTTTGTGGACCCACTGTTTGCGGGCCGCGGTCGTGACGTGTGCATAAGCCCTTAGGCCTAGATCACACTTCAGTGTTTGATCAGTGATATTCATTAGTGATAGGCCTCATGCACACGGCCGTTGTTTTGGTCCGCATCCAAGCCGCGGTTTTGGCAGCTCGGATGCGGACCCATTCACTTCAATGGGGCCGCAAAAGATGCGGACAGCATTTAGTGTGCTGTCCGCATCCGTTGCTCCGTTCCGTGGCCCCTCAAAAAAATATAACTTGTCCTATTCTTGTCCGCGTTTTGCGATCAAGAATAGGCAGTTATATTAATGGCTGTCCGTGCCGTTCCGCAAATTGCAGAACGCACACGGACGCCATCCGTGTTTTGCGGATCCGCGGTTTGTGAACCGCAAAACACACAACGGTCGTGTGCATGAGGCCATAGTGAGCAAAAAATAGAAGTGGACTTACAGATATAAGCTATAATAGAAGAATTTGTACTTTTTATGTGCTTTTGACCCACACCCAGTTTTGGCTCACAATAACTGACTCACTGACCAAACACTGAGGCCTCGCTCACATTTCAGCGTCAGTGTCACTTCCGTTCGTGTTTTATCCATGAAGATGTCCGTGAAGGATCCATGGTTGGTCCGTGTGTCCGTTTTTACCATCCGTGCGTCATCTGTAATTAACTGACGTTGCTCAGCTGAAAATGAAGTTCCAAAGAATCTCCTATTAGTCTTCAGTGAAAAAAGGAGGCACCACGGATGACTTTCACGGACCCATACATTTCAAAGGGCGTGCTTGGTCCGAATCACGGATCATAGTAATGCATGATTCAGTCACTGACCCACATTCAGTAAAAAAAATACTGAAATGTGAGCAGACACATTTAAATCAATGGGTAAGGCCTCATGCACACGGCCGTTGTTTGGGTCCGCATCCGAGCCGCCGTTTTTGCAGCTCGGATGCGGACCCATTCACTTCACTTCACTGCGTGTGCTGTCCGCATCCATTACACCGTTCCATGGCCCCGCAAAAAAAATATAGCATGTCCTATTCTTGTCCGTTTGGCGGACAAGAATAGGTATGTCTACAATGGGCCGCCCGTTCCGCAAATTGCCACATGTACCCATTGATTTCAATGTGTCTGTTCACACATCAGTATTTTTTTACTAATTGTTGCTCCGTGAATAAATCATGGAGACATGAACCAGACCAAACACGCAGACCACACACGCCTATTATAGTCCATGGGTCCGTGATAAAACACAGACACAACATGGATGGCATCAGTGTTGCGCCCGTGTTTGGTCCGTTTTTCTCCGAACACTGAAGAGATGCCTTGGAAATTAATTTTCAGCTAAGCAGCGTCCGAGGAATATGGATGACCCAAGGAGGACAAAAAAAAAAAACTACACATGGACCAAACATGGACATCTTCATGGATGAAACTCAAACTGGTTTTTATCATGGACGTCAAACGGACACAGAAATGTGAACAAAATCTGCACTAAAAATCCACATCAAAATCTGCACCGCAGGTCAATTTTTGCACGTATACGTTAGATTTTGAAAATCCCACCCACTTAGCAGGTACTGTATTATGTTGCAGATCTTCCACACGAAACTCTGCACCTGTAATACATTTTCTGAAAAATAAATGCCGCCTGACTTTTTACAATGAGTACTTCCATCAGCTTTCTGCTGTTACTCACCTTCCACATTTTACGACTGGATGTGCTTTATTAATAATAGTCTCACGCAAGCATGTAATTACAGGTAACCGTACAAAATTCTAGACACCGCGCTATAATATATAATTGTGGCAGGCTGGGAAACATGGTAATTATCATTTATGAGTATTAGTAGTAACAGGATTAACCACAGGCTGTGGTGAGGTGGGCCGGGCCCGGGCTTTGTACGTACATACCATGCAGAAGCACTGGAACTACAGGCAGTTGGACGGGTTTGACGCTGGGTTCAGACCTGAGCGTACTTGAACGTACGCTCTGTATGAGCGATTGTACCGGCGTTTGCAATCGCGCATACAGAGACAAGCGAACGCCCATTGTCGTGCGTTCCCGCTGAAGTCTATGTACGGGAACGCGCGACAAAACGCCCCAAAGAAGCTCGTGTACTTCTTGGGGCGTCGGGCGTTTTACAGCGCGATCGTACGCGCTGTAAAACGCTCAGGTGAGAACCATTCCCATAGGGAATCATTGGTTCTTGCCTGTTGAGCGTTTTACAGAGCGTAGGAACGCGCTGTAAAACGCTCAGGTGTGAACCCAGCCTTAGGCTCCATGGTAGGCGGTCAGATTCTGTGGAGCACCTTGTATTATAACCCCTATGAGCAGGGACGGACTGGGATCTTAAAGTGGCCCTGGAAAAAAAAAACGAAAAGTGGTCTCATGTTGTAAGTGGGTCCAAATTGACAGAAGGCAGGGCCAACACATGTAGATAGGGCCGGTATAACTAGGCAGGGACAGAAGTGGGTATGGCCAACAATACCACAGTGCAGCACAATATACTGCCCCAGCAGAACCAAATACCACAGTGCAACACAATATACTGCCCCAGCAGCACCCAATACCACAGTGCAGCTCAATATACTGCCCTAGCAGAACCAAATACCACAGTGCAGCACAGTATACTGCTCCAGCAGAACCAAATACTACAGTGCAACAGAGTATACTGCCCCAGCAGAACTAATTACCACAGTGCAGCACAATATACTGCCCCAGCAGAACCAAATACCACAGTGCAGCACAATATACTGCCCCAGCAGAACCAAACACCACAGTGCAGCACAATATACTGCCCTAGCAGAACCAAATACCACAGTGCAGCACAGTATACTGCCCCAGCAGAACCAAATACCACAGTGCAACCCAGTATACTGCCCCAGCAGAACTAATTACCACAGTGCAGCACAATATACTGCCCCAGCAGAACCAAATACCACAGTGCAGCACAATATACTGCCCCAGCAGAACCAAATACTACAGTGTACCACAATATACTGCCCCAGCAGAAACAAATACCACAGTGCAGCACAATATACTGCCCCAGCAGAACCAAATACCACAGTGCAGCTCAATATACTGCCCCAGCAGAACCAAATACCATAGTGCAGCACAATATACTGCCCCAGCAGAACCAAACACCACACTGCAGCACAATATACTGCCCCAGCAGAACCACATACCACAGTGCAGCACAATATACTGCCCCAGCAGAACCAAACACCACACTGCAGCACAATATACTGCCCCAGCAGAACCAAATACCACAGTGCAGCACAATATACTGCCCCAGCAGAACCAAATACCACAGTGCAGCGCAAAAAACAGCTACACCCACCACAGTATTTAACTGTATCCCTGTCCTGAGGACGTCAATACAGTTGGGCACCTGCCGTTGGTTAGGTGCATAAGTACCTGATGCTCCTACATTAATCAATGCAGATACCATGGGATCATTATGTACCTGGCTGGCGGCCAAGAGGAGGGCTTGGGTTACCCTCTGGGTGGCAGTCCACCTGGAAATTTCCCTATAAGGTCTATGGCCAGTCCGTCCCCGCCTATGAGTTACACCTTTTCTAAATGTTCATAAATCACTCAAATGTGGTGGAACAAGCTCCTTTTTCTGCAGTACTGTTGGTAAATTAGTCATTCAGATAAAATCATTCTTTTTAAAAGAATTCCCTAGTCTAGGGGATAAGTTGTCTTAATGGGACAACCCCTTTAAGGCCCCTATACACATTATGATGGCTAACCTCTGGAACTCCTGCTGTGGTGAAACTACGACTCCCAGCATGCTCCATTCATTTATGTGGAGTTCTGAGAACAGACAAAAAAGTGTGCATCTTGGGAGTTGTAGTTTTACCACAAATAAAGTCCTGGAGGTTATCGTCGGCAGAACCCGCTGTTTTAGGCTTGACTAAAAGACAATCTTTTGTGTATGGGGGGCTCCTGGCTCTCCCCTACAGAAGATGTCGGTGCACACCGAATTTCAATGCTCAATCCTTTTGTTCTCCTGTGAGATAAGCTGTGGCCAGAGGTGCAGGATGGCATCAAAATCTGCATCTGTTACTCGCAATTTTTTTTTGCGGATTTCATGCGGTTTTGCTGTAGATTTAACCCTTCCATTGAAAAAGGTGAAATCCGCACCAAAAATCACACAAACCGCTGACATATTCTAGATGTAAAAGTCTGCACAGTAGTTCAATATCCATGCGGAAGAAAAAGTAAAGTGTAGACGAGACTTGTACATTACGCTGCAGTTTTTCTGCGCAAGAATCCGTGTGGAAAAAACGTGTGTAATCTACCCCATGTGCAGGTAGCCTTCGCGGTATCTGCTTTTTTGGCACATTTTTTTAGGAAAAAATGGCAGCTCCAGATGTTAGCTAAAAGGCTATGGGAATATAGAATGCAGGACACACCAGTGTCTTTGGGCTTCTGTTGTTTTTGTTCATTAAATATCATTTTCTCTGGCTTCTTTTCAAAAACAGCTTTTTTTCAGGTGTTTTCAGGGGAAACGCAAAGGGGTAAACATGCGAGTGGGCAAACATACTGCAAAAAAAATAATACAAGAAAAATGGCTGATGCCCTTAAAACACCACAAGCAGTTTTTTTTTGTGGTAAAAAACCTCCAGAGGCAAATTTTTGTATGTAGAGAATAGGGATGAGCAAATCGATTGTAAGGTATCTTGCTTTCAGTTTCACACCGAACCCATCAGGTTGATGTTCTGACGGCTGGATCTGTAGCCCTTATTTCTGAATTCCTGAGGGCTCATAAACATTCATTATAGCCAAATTGTTACCAAACGGATAAGAATATGGCCTAATGGTGTCATTTATCAAACTGGTGTAAAGTAGAATGGCTTAGTTGGCCATAACAACCAAACAGATTCCACCTTTCATTTTCCAAAGGAGTTGTCAAAAATTAAAGGTGGAATCGGATTGGTTGCTATGGGCAACTAAGCTAGTTCTACTTTATACCAGTTTGATAAGTGACCCCCATAAATCTTTATGAGCTGTCAGGAGTTTGGAGATAAGGTGTCACGGAAGGTGTACAGAAAACTAGAAGACAAAAAATGAAGATCCGACTGACTGGATCCAAAACTAAGGAAAAAAGGGTGGGCCCTGCAACAGACCTGGCTCTCTCCTTAACTGCTCAGCCTATGCGAAAATCCCAATGGTAGATGATCGCATATCCTCGTTCCTCAACTGTATAAAACCTGAACACCCTATAATAGTGAGGGGACATGACCACCGGCTCCCTACACTTGATACGGAGGGAGTCAGGGTCACCTGGGATCCAGCAAACAGGAAACACAAATGAACGAACAAAACTTATCTGTAGAAGACTCAGTAGTAGGATCAGCATGCACACACTCCAGGAAGTTATATAAACCGCAAAGTGATGCAGTATGGGAAGGGATTTAAAGGGATACAATCAGTGCAACTACATGACAGCTGAGAGAGGCTAATGAGATGAGAAAATGAAAGCAAAACAAAAGGAACCTCAAGGAGGAGGTTCTGAAGGACGTCTGTCAGAGCTTCTCAGATGTCTGGTGGTGACATAAGGGCTACAGATCCGGCCATCAGAACAGCAGCCTGACGGGTTCGGTGTGAGACTGATAGCAAGATACTCTGCAGATAGACTGAAACTTAACCCTGTAGAGAAAAAACTGCTGAACATTTTTTATTAATTTAAGACCAATTGAAAAAAAAATTGTCCAAAATTAGTAAAATGCAATCATGAAAAAGTGCCCCGAAGATGTTCATAATCTTTAAAAGCTAAAACCGCTAGGACTGAAGGACCTTTTAGAAATCATACAAACAGCTGCGGTCACTGCCCATCCTAGGCTAGGTTTATATGCTATATTTGGTGACACCATTTTTAGACCTTTTCTTCCTAATGATTAATGGCTACTTTCCTTACAATACCTCTTATGTGACTTTTATCTTATGGTTTACTTTAGTATTATGCAACATACATGCCTCTATTGATTTTGTTAATATTCTATTAATATCTATTAAATATAAACTAAAGGTTAAATGTACATGTTACTGCGGTCACACCACTAATGAATGTACATGTTACACCCGGTCACACCACCAATGAATTTTCTATTGAAAAAAGAAAAAAAATAAGAAGTTGTGAGTTTTTTCCAGGAATTATAGATAAGTGTTACTTATAATGCTGTGTTTGGATTAAGGGGGCTCTGAATGGAGGTTTCTGGGGAGTTGCTCTCTATGGAATGTATGGCTTTATTAACCATTCTATAGATGAACTATGTACATAAACTGCTGGTTGAACTTTATGGATAAGCATCTTTTTTGATTATACTTTATATTCAACTATAAGAATGTTTTGGGTGGTATAAGCACTTAGGTCTCTTTCACACAAGCAAGTTTTCCACACTGTTGCAATGCGTGAAGTGAACACATAGCACCCGCAGTAAATCCTGGCCCCTTTTATTTTAATGGGTCTGTGTACATGAGCGATTTTTTGTTTTCTTTTTGCACCTAATGTTTTTGGTATCTTTTTTGCAGCCAGCTCCAGGTGCCATGAAGACTTTAATAGACAAACACACCGTTTGCAAAAAATTAATGCACAAAGATCTCACACAGTTACACTAAAAAAATGCATACAGTTATTCTACCATTTATAGGCCAAAATAAATCCAGTGTAAGTTCATGTGTGCATTGACCCTTAAAAAAACCACAAAAAATGCTATGAAATCCACATGTAGAGTTTTTTTTAGCCAAAAGTGCATCGAAAAGAAGGAAAAGGAGGGACTGATTCAGGGCAGTGACAGGAGGGCGCACCCTTTCTTCCCTTGGGGCACACCTTGTTGTTGGGGGCCATGCCTAATGGTAGGTGGAGTGCCCTTGGTGTTGTGGTTTTCGGTGTGGGTGTAAGGCAGGAGATGTTGGTGCCATGGCCACCAAATGGTGTTGGTTTACTGAAGTGAAAAATGAGGTTTGTAGTACTTTCAGCAGTCTCAGAACACAATTCCAACAAGTCACAGTGCAAATCTCCCCAGATGGTTTTGTATGGGTATACTGTAGACCAAGTTTAGGTTCCATGCACTCCTCCTCCCTTTCTCTGCAGAATCGGTGACTGGCAGTAATGCTTTGGGGAAAAACTGTAATCTGCAACTGAGGCATACAGGGTTTAAGAAATGACTGGCCAGGTGGTGTCTAAATGTGGGTGGTGTCTTAGCAATTTCCCCTTCACAGCAGTAAAGTCTATGGATTTTTATAGCAGAGTACCTTACCGACCATGTTTGCTCAGCCGTTACAGATCCTGGAACTCTCTCTCTCTCTTTCTCTCTCTATCTATCTCTCTCTCTCTTACTGGAGTAGCATAGAAATGGTGAGGTCTTTCTCTCAGTAGATAATATTTAGAGTAGGTGATTCTCTGCAACCTTGGTCCTGTGAGGGAGCACATGGCATAGCCCAACCTTCCTCTACAAACTCTAGACTAAACTACTCTGAACTGAGCTGGAGGATAGACCTAAACAGTCTACACCTGAGCCTTCTCTAGGGGCTGAGTAAGACCCGGTTAACACCCTCACTTCCATACATTACCATATTGGGTATACATGGCATTAAGTTACAATAAATAGTATTAAATAACATGACAAATGGGGAAACAATATACAAAAAACTAGGAATGTGATTATAGTGTAGCAAAAGTACACAAATATAATAAACAAGATTGTACATATTAAATCACATAGAGGGTCATTTGCGAAATTATATACGCCACTTTTGTGGCGTATATCTGACGCAGATTCTGTTGCACGCCATGTTACGGCAGACTCTGCAGCTTCCTCCCTGCTCACACCAGGTCTAAAAAAGGAAGCGTGGGTGGGGAAGGGGACGGGCAGCAGGCCTGTCTCATTCATCATTTTCTAAGCCTGTTTTAGGCGTAGAAAATGTTCAAAATTTTCTAAATCATTCAGAATCGGCGGTGGATATGGCAGCCTCTACATAACTTCGGCGGATCCACCGACAGTGCAGGGGCTTATTAAGACCATTGTCTAAAATGCCGGTCTTAATAAATGTACCCCATAGTCTGGAAAAAAATAAGGGCTCATGCACACAGCCGAAGCCAGTTTTGCTGTCCGCAAATTATGAATCTGCATACCGGCTGGAATGTCCGGCCCATAAAAGAACAGTCCTATCCTTGTCTGTAATGAGGACAAGAATAGGACATGTTCTATTTATTTGTGTATGACATGGAATGGATATACCGATGCGGACAGCACACGGTGTGCTGTCGGCATCTTTTGTGGCCCCATTGAAGAGAATGGGTCCACATTCAATGCTGATACAGATTAAAAATAAGTCTGTGTGCACGACTTATCCAAGCATGAGAGCTATATGTACTAACCACCATCTAGGCATGCAATAAAACAGCAATAATTAATGCCAAAGAAAACATGCCCAGTCCTCTCCTGCATAACAGAAACAGGACGGATCCGTTTTGCAGGCTATAGATTTCTATTATGACGGAATGAATAACGGAATGCCTCTAAAAGCATTCCGTTATGCATTCCATCATAGAATTGCGTTATGGTCTGTGGTAACGGAATCCATAACGCAATTCTGCTTTTACCACCAAACGAAGGGTGAACGAATGAAATTCGCTCATCTCTAGTTACTATATTTAAACTTTCAGTCTATATGCTTTACTATGCATTAGTTTATGTACCTCTAGGCATGTTTTCTACGTTTATTATTGCTGTTTTATTACATATACTACATAAAGCTCTCATGCTTGGATAAGTGGTTTTTACATAGCCCTTAGGCCCCTTTCATACAGGCGAGAATTCTGCGCAGGTGTAATGCGTGAGGTGAACGCATTGCACCCGCACTGAATCTGGACCCATTCACTTCAATGGGGCTGGGCACATGAGCAGTGATTTTCACGCATCACTTGTGCGTTGCATGAAAATCGCAGCAAGCTCTATATTGTGCGTTTTTCACGCATAGAAGTGAATGGGGCTGCGTGAAAACCGCAAGCATCCGCAAGCAAGTGCGGATGTGGTGCTATTTTCACGCATGGTTGCTAGGTGACGATCGGGATGGAGACCCGATCTTTATTATTTTCCCTTATAACATGGTTATGAGGGAAAATAATAGCATTCTAAATACAGAATGCTAAGTATATTAGGGATGGAGGGGTTAAAAAAAATTATTAAACTCACCTCATCCACTTGTTCACGCAGCCCGGCTTGTCTTCTTTCTTTTTCTATAAGGACCTGGGAGAAAAGGACCTTTGGTGACGTCACTTTACTCATCACATGGTCCCTCACATGGTCGATCACATGGTCCATCGCCATGGTGATGGACCATGTGATGAGCACAGTGACGTCAGGAAAGGTCCTTTAGCCAGGTCCTGAAGAAAGAAGAAAGAAGTGGATGGGGTGAGTTAAATTTGTTTATTATGTTTACCCCTCAATGGACATTTTACTAAGCATTCTGTATTTAGAATGCTATTATTTTCCCTTATAACCATGTTATAAGGGAAAATAATAAAATTTACAGAACACCTAACCCAAACCCAAACTTCTGTGAAGAAGTCCGGGGTTCGGGTCTGGGCACCAAACATGCCGATTTTTCTCACGCACGTGCAAAACGCTTTGAACGTGCGCGGAAAAATCGCGCATTTTCCCACAACGCACCCGCATCTTATCCGGCTCTCACACGCGACGCCCGAGTGAAAGAGGCATTATTCTTTTTTCAGACTATATGATTTATTATGTACCATCTTGTTTATTTTACAGGTGAAACTCGAAAAATTTGACTATTGTGCAAAGTTCATTTATTTCAGTAATGCAACTTAAAAGGTGAAACCAACCTATGAGACTCATTACATGCAAAGCGAGATATTTCAAGCCTTTATTTGGTATAATTTGGATGATTATGGCTTATAGGTTATGAAACCCCAAAGTCACAATCTCAGGTCCCCTTTGCTCAGGGGGTATGGATTAATTAGCTGACTAGAGGGTAACACTTTGAGCCTAGAATATTGAACCTTTTCACAAAATTCTAATTTTAAGCTGCATTAATGCAATTCCTTTTAATTTGCATTACTGAAATAAATGGACTTTTGCACGGTATTGTATTTTTTTTAGTTTCACCTGTATTTGTGTATTTTTGCTATTCTATAACTGCATTCCTAGTTTTTAGGATACTGTTTCTCAATTTTTTAAGTGGTTTTCCAGGATTATTTAACCGATAGGTCATCAGGATATGATCAGTTCAGGTCCGATCTCAGGGAACCCCGCCAATCAGCTGTTTCAGAAGGCACCGGGGTTAGCAATAGTGACACGGCTCTCTCCGCTTAACCTAGCCCAGTGATATCATGTTCATCGATCAAGCACAGCCGCCATACAATATATGGCGCTGTGCTGGGTGGGCAGAGAGAAGGCTATGGATGCTGTGGTGCTACTGCAAGCGCCGGTGCCTTCTCAAACAACTGATCGGCGGGGGTCCCAAGCGTCGGATCCCCACCGATCAGATACTGATGGCCTATCCAGAGGATAGGTCTTCAGTTAAAAAGTACAAGAAAACCCCTTTAACCCCTTGTCATTTTTTTTAGCAAAAAAATTTATCTTTTACCGATAATTAGTTGGTGCATTATTTATAGGTGCTGTGGTTAATGTATTTGCATCATTTTCATCTTAGTAAAGCCCACTATGTTGGTTATATCGTTTTACAGCAGAAGTATAGTGGGCGAGATTGAAACAAATCTCACCCACATGCTACATAAGAAAATCTGTGTGAAATCTGCACAGAAAGTGATACATGGTGGGGATTTAAAATTCTTAGCATGTTAAATAGGGATCGACCGATTATCGGATTTACCGATATTATCGGCCGATATTCAGGATTTTGAACGCTATCGGTATCGGCATTTATTTTGCTGATATTCCGATAGCGTATGGGGAACACAGATCGCGCTGCTGACAGAGCTCTCCGTGTTCCCTCAGCAGCAGCACAGGGGAGAAGGAGCAGTGTCTCCTCCCCCTGTGCTGCTGCTGCTGCCGCCAATGGAAGGACAGGGGACAAGAGGAGGGGAGGAGCTATGGCCACTGCTCCACCAATGAAGCTTAATCTCTCATTTATTCATATACAGGAGGCGGGAGCTGTAGAATCACATAGCCGGCTCCCGACCTCTATGAGCTGTAGCTGCGATCTGCGGTAGTTAACTCCTCAGATGCCGCGGATCGCAGCTACTGCTCATAGAGGTCGGGAGCCGGCTATGTGATCCTGCAGCTCCCGCCTCCTGTATATGAATAAATTAGAGATTAAGCTTCATTGGTGGCGCAGTGCGCCCCCCCTCCCTCCCCCAGTATTAAGCATTGGTGGCGCAGTGCGCCCCCCCTCCCCCCCCCAGTATTAAGCATTGGTGGCGCAGTGCGCCCCCCCTCCCCCCCAGTATTAAGCAGTGGTGGCGCATAGGGCCCCCCCACCCCAGTAGCAGTGCGCCCCCCCACCCCAGTCACAGTGCGCCCCCCCACAGGATCCCCTCTCCCCTGCTCCTCCGATCGGAGCCCCAGCAGTGTAATGCTGGGGCTCCGATCGGTTACCATGAAGCCTTTTGAAGCCCTGGCTGCCATGATAAGCTCCATGCTTATCATGGGACAGTGTGAGCTCCTATTCACCCTGATAGATCTCTATCAGGGTGAATAGGACAAGGGTTCTAGTCCCTAAAGGGGGCTAAAAGTTAGTTTAAAAAAAAAGTTACAAAAATAAAAATAAAAACACCAAAATATTAAATATAAATAAAAAAAGAAAGATTTACAAAAAAAAAAAAAATACACATTAACAATAAACATTAATTTTCAGCAGATTTGTGGGAATTTTAATTTTTTTTTCCAAAAATGAAAATTCCCAGAATATCGGTATAAATTATCGGCTATCGGCCTGAAAGTTCACAAATTATCGGTATCGGCCCTAAAAAATCAATATCGGTCGATCCCTAATGTTAAATTCGGCCTAATGCACATGATTGTATTTTGCAGCCGTGTGCATCCGGCACTTTTTACTGGCCCATTTGTCAAAATGCCTATTCTTGTTGGCAAAATGGACAAGAATAGGATGTGTTCTATATAGGGAACAGTACATGGATGACCATTTCCACCATGTACGAACACTATTGACTGGGCCAACTGGGGGAGTGCCCCGATACCCCAGCGGGCCAGTCTGACATTGTTTGTTGTACTGTAGAGTTTTGCACTGTGTCAAGTGAGTGGGAGCTGAGCTGCAGTAACCCAGTATGGCCACTATAATCTGAATGGTGCTGTACTTCCTGCCCCATTCAAAATGCTAGTTTCGTCGCCGGCGACTGCGAGGAACGGCTGATTGGTGGGGATGCTGATTGTCGGAGCCTCACCAATCGGATACTGATGAACTTTTCTGAGGATAGGTCATCAATATCAGGAGCCAGAAACTGGGAAAACCCCTTTAAGGGTTTTATAGAACCAATTCATTCTGAAAACCAGCGCTGGTCCAAGATCACGAACTTCACCAATGTGAAATTTTCAAAGGTATCTATACGTAACATATTAGATCGTACATTCATTTCCATTGGATTTCCCCTTTAAGCTGCTTGGTGCTGTGCCAGTAATTATATAATTAGGACAGGGTGAGTCAGGGCAAGGCCGGGCATATTTTTGGCAGCCAGGGTGTAGTAACAAATGAAATGGAGAAACCACCCATTTTTAGTGAGCAGATCATGTTTCTTATGCTAAGTTCAGGTTTTTCTGTGCCATCTATTTTCAGGAGGATCTGCGGCTGTAAACTGTGGCCGACACTCGGATCTCTGACATGGACAATGAGCTGGAATGGGATATGCACTCTGATGCCAAATTATGCAAAGGCTGGGTCAGGTGTAGGTGATAGTCGAAAGTTTTGTTCGTGACGCCAATTGCAGCGTGCGCAGGGTACAATCACAGGGCCCTCCAAGGTGTTATAACTCACGCCCCAGTTTAGGAATGCCAGAGTGGTGTAATGTCTCTGTGTAATAGTGGTAATGGTGTCAAACGGTGTCTCCTACTTGTGTACGGCTGGACTCCTGGATCCTGGCTCACTCACAATAAATTGAGTGTAGTGCTAGTAGGAGTAATAGAGGGATATTGCCTCAGAAATTGAGATCCAGACCTTGGGTAAAGTTCAAACTTGTCTTTACTGATTGTAACTTTCATCCAAGCAAGATACAGCTTTAGTCTTAGGTCCCAGCAGGTATTGGCAATGGTTGGCAGGAATTTATCTTCTGCTCGCTCATGTACCTGGAGCTTGCAGGAAAGGGTGTCTTCTTTGTAGCTCTATACTGTGGCAGGAATTTGGCTTCTGCACTCTCTATCTTCTGCTGTCTGGGGACTGACTAACTGAGGAGGAATATGGCTTCTCCTAGGTCTCTGGACTTTACTCACAGTTATCTTCTCAGGGTATGCTTTCTTCCTGGAATTCTAGTTTGTCTGCTTGCTTCATCCAGCTGAGGCTGCAGGGCTCAGGCTGGGGATGATGATCAATGTCTCAGCCGAGACAAGATCCTGGTTTGGCTCCCTATATCTGGGAGCTCCTAACATACACAGCCTTCCCCAAGAGGGGTGGCTGGCACACTGACTCTAACTTCCTTGTCTCCCCATGCTGCAGGATATGGGCACAGCCCACTCTGCTCACAGGGGGGGGAGCTAAGCTGGAATGAACTATTCCAGCTTAGATGTACTAAATTGAACCTAAGTCCTTACCAGACCATTGCTGCCACCTGCTGGTGAACATGGAAATTACAGCAATATACACTTAACATGGTTTATAATGCACAGTTGTGAATGACATAATGTAAAATTACATCAGATGACAAAGTGAAAGCTCTTAACAGATTGTAGCGGGGTAAAAGAGTTTCGTAACACAACTCTGGGGTGTTACAGATGTGTTCGGAGGATCTGCACAGGGATTACAGCCCCATAAAATGGCAGCATGCTGCAGTACTTTCTCTGGCCAAATACCGTAAAAGAGACGGAAAGGAAGACATCCTGATGCATACTGAATGGATTGCTTTCCATTCAGAATGCATTAGGACAAAACTGATGCATTTTTTTCCGGTATTCAGCCCCTATGACGGAACTCAATACTGGAAAACTTTAATGCTAGTGTGAAAGTAGCCTAAAATAGATAAGCACCGACTTTTCCAAAGTAGAGTAAGGCCGGGTTCACACCATCGCTACTATTTTCCATGGTTTTGCTCCGTTAGAGAAGCAGAATAACAGAAATTACAGAAGTGCCGGATAGGACACATAAATAACCCGATTGACTACACTGGAGTCTGTTCAGTTTTTTCGCTCAGAATGCAGATTTTGTTACCAGAAGAAAATGTCCTGCATGACAGACATTTTCATCCGGTCTTTTTTACGGAATCTGCGACGGAAGCCCCAGAGCTTCCAACTCAGATGTGAACTCGCCCTTAGCATCATAAAATCATATAAAGCCATACACTTTTGCAAACCTTTTGGCATCACATTTCTGGGCAGGAAGTTAGTAAATTTACCCTTCAAAAACAAAATGCCAGTTGCACTACATTAAATATATGGTAAGGGCGCCTAAATAAGCAACAGATTTTGTTGAAGAAATTGGAGCACATGGATTTTTGCAAGCCTGAATGGAGCTGATTTTCAGTCCCAGGAATTTTCTGCAACTAAATCTGTTGCTTGTGCAGGCACCCTTAGGACATATCCACATAGTGCATATTACATTATCCGCTACATAATACAATACCAACTCAGTAGAGGAGATTTTCAAAATGTCATATCCATGGTGCGGAAACTTTACATTCGGAAGATAACCTGTGGTGCAGAATTTGGGATCCACAGCGTTTTAATTGTTGTGGATTTTGCAACGTAAAGGAAGAGATCTGGGGCAAATGTACAACAAAATCATAACAAAGTCGCAAATACAAATTTTATGGCTGGCTAGAGTCGTTTTTCGACAACATTTACAACTGTTTCCAGGAGTAAATGGAAGTAAATTCTCCGGGGCCGCAATCCCTGCCTAGGCAGGCCCCCAACACATCCCTGCTCTACCCTGACCCACCCAACTACCGAAGACTGCGTAAACCCAGCTGTGCGACTAAATATTGTTACACGGCTGGTCAAAAAAGTGACTTGCAGCTATTTTTCTGACTAAAATAGTCAGTCCCTTAATAAATGAACCCCACTGTGTGTTTTGCATGTGCGGAAATTTACCTGCCGTGTCCAGCATGTCAATTGTTTGTGATACCGCACCTTACTTATAGTAGTTTTCCACATAGTCGGGCTTGTTGAAATAAAAAGAAAATTCCCACCAAAAAAAACAACAAAACATCATAGAAAATTTTTCCACCCTCCTGCAGGTAGCCTTAGGGCTCATGCACACAAACTTATTTTCTTTCCGTGTCCATTCAGTTTTTTTGCGGAACGTATGCGGAACCATTCGCTTCAATGGGTCCGCAAAAAAAGCGGAAGGTACTCC
Organism: Bufo gargarizans; assembly: GCF_014858855.1. Taxonomy (NCBI): domain Eukaryota; kingdom Metazoa; phylum Chordata; class Amphibia; order Anura; family Bufonidae; genus Bufo; species Bufo gargarizans. The sequence goes on along the minus strand of NC_058085.1, from coordinate 64,236,774 downwards.
ATGTGCATTTCGTTTCCATATTTCCGTATTCCGCGGTTCCGTTTTTTACAGACTGCAAAATACATGCGGTCATGTGTATGAGCCCTTAGGCTGAGTTCACACTTTGGTCAGTTATTTCCATCAGTTATTGTGAGCGAAAGCCAGGTATAATGGAAAGTTTTACACCTGTTTTGTATTTTTGACCCGTGCAGCAAGGGGTGCAATGTGTGAGTGTGGTGGCCTGATGGGTGTGGTAGCTGGTACTCACGTTTCTGCAGTTTCTTCGGCCGACATGCAGTGAAGACAAGTAAGGCACCGGATTCCTTCGGGACACACTCTGGTGTTGAGGGATCTCCTGTCAGGTGTTGGTTGAGGTGTACAGGGTTTTAGGTGCAGGGAAGGCAGGGTCCCTGAGGTTTGTAACCTCTTGGTAAAGTATAGGTTCTGGTCACGCTCAGGCTGTGGTAACTTCTGGCTGACTATCTTCCAGGTGTGGAGTATACAAAAGTTTTGAGAATGACACAAATATTAGTTTTCACAAAGTTTGCTGCTAAACTGCTTTTAGATCTCTGTTTCAGTTGTTTCTGTGATGTAGTGAAATATAATTACACGCACTTCATACGTTTCAAAGGCTTTTATCGACAATTACATGACATTTATGCAAAGAGTCAGTATTTGCAGTGTTGGCCCTTCTTTTTCAGGACCTCTGCAATTCGACTGGGCATGCTCTCAATCAACTTCTGGGCCAATTCCTGACTGATAGCAACCCATTCTTTCATAATCACTTCTTGGAGTTTGTCAGAATTAGTGGGTTTTTGTTTGTCCACCCACCTCTTGAGGATTGACCACAAGTTCTCAATGGGATTAAGATCTGGGGAGTTTCCAGGCCATGGACCCAAAATGTCAACGTTTTAGTCCCCGAGCCACTTAGTTATCACTTTTGCCTTATGGCACAGTGCTCCATCGTGCTGGAAAATGCATTGTTCTTCAGCAAACTGTTGTTGGATTGTTGGAAGAAGTTGCTGTTGGAGGGTGTTTTGGTACCATTCGTTATTCATGGCTGTGTTTTTGGGCAAAATTGTGAGTGAGCCCACTCCCTTGGATGAGAAGCAACCCCACACATGAATGGTCTCAGGATGCTTTACTGTTGGTATGACACAGGACTGATGGTAGCGCTCACCTTTTCTTCTCCGGACAAGCCTTTTTCCTGATGCCCCAAACAATCAGAAAGAGGCTTCATTGGAGAATATGACTTTGCCCCAGTCCTCAGCAGTCCATTCACCATATTTTCTGCAGAATATCAATCTGTCCATGATGTTTTTTTTTGGAGAGAAGTGGCTTCTTTGCTGCCCTTCTTGACACCAGGCCATCTTCCAAAAGTCTTCGCCTCACTGTGCGTGCAGATGCGCTCACACCTGCCTGCTGCCATTCCTGAGCAAGCTCTGCCCTGGTGGCACTCCGATCCCGCAGCTGAATCCTCTACGGTGTAGGATATGTCTGAGCCCGAGCACGGCGCCAAGATTTCTCAAGTAGCTCAGGGACCTAACACTCACCTACCTGGGCCATATGGGCAATACCAGGAGCCAGTGGGCAGATTACAGGAGCATGAGGCCAACTCACAAAAAACTCACCAGTTACCTCCAGCATGTAACCATGCTAGCAATGGGAGGAGGGAGGAGTCTGCGAGTCCCACTCAAGACTGGCTGATAAGGCCCAGGCCTCACAGGTGCACCTAAATGTAGCCTGTAGATGGAAAGCAGGCACATTTAAATTGGAGTTTATACACCTCCAGGCATTTCTATAAATACAAACTGAAAAGAATGGCGTGGTATTAAACAAGCAGGAAGTGATTAAACCGACATGCAGTTGTGCATATACAAACCGGATTCCAAAAAAGTTGGGACACTAAACAAATTGTGAATAAAAACTGAATGCAATGATGTGGAGATGGCAAATGTCTATATTTTATTTGTAATAGAACGTAGATGACAGATCAAACGTTTAATCCGAGTAAATGTATCATTTTAAAGGAAAAATAAGTTGAGTCCAATTTTCACGGTGTCAACAAATCCCCAAAAAGTTGGGACAAGTAGCAATAAGAGGCTGGAAAAAGTAAATTTGAGCATAACGAAGAGCTGGAAGACCAATTAACACTAATTAGGTCAATTTGCAACATGATTGGGTATAAAAAGAGCTTCTCAGAGTGGCAGTGTCTCTCAGAAGCCAAGATGGGTAGAGGATCACCAATTCCCACAATGTTGCGCAGAAAGATAGTGGAGCAATATCAGAAAGATGTTACCCAGCGAAAAATTGCAAAGACTTTGCATCTATCATCATCAACTGTGCATAACATAATCCGAAGATTCAGAGAATCTGGAACAATCTCTGTGCGTAAGGGTCAAGGCCGTAAAACCATACTGGATGCCCGTGATCTCCGGGCCCTTAAACGACACTGCACCACAAACAGGAATGCTACTGTAAAGGAAATCACAGAATGGGCTCAGGAATACTTCCAGAAACCACTGTCAGTGAACACAATCCACCGTGCCATCCGCCGTTGCCAGCTGAAACTCTACAGTGCAAAGAAGAAGCCATTTCTAAGCAAGATCCACAAGCTCAGGCGTTTTCACTGGGCCAGGGATCATTTAAAATGGAGTGTGGCAAGATGGAAGACTGTTCTGTGGTCAGACGAGTCACGATTCAAAGTTCTTTTTGGAAATCTGGGACGCCATGTCATCCGGACCAAAGAGGACAAGGACAACCCAAGTTGTTATCAACGCTCAGTTCAGAAGCCTGCATCTCTGATGGTATGGGGTTGCATGAGTGCGTGTGGCATGGGCAGCTTGCATGTCTGGAAAGGCACCATCAATGCAGAAAAATATATTCAGGTTCTAGAACAACATATGCTCCCATCCAGACGTCATCTCTTTCAGGGAAGACCCTGCATTTTTCAACAAGATAATGCCAGACCATATTCTGCATCAATCACAACATCATGGCTGCGTAGGAGAAGGATCCGGGTACTGAAATGGCCAGTCTGCAGTCCAGATCTTTCACCTATAGAGAACATTTGGCGCATCATAAAGAGGAAGGTGCAACAAAGAAGGCCCAAGACGATTGAACAGTTAGAGGCCTGTATTAGACAAGAATGGGAGAGCATTCCTATTTCTAAACTTGAGAAACTGGTCTCCTCGGTCCCCAGACATCTGTTGAGTGTTGTAAGAAGGGGAGATGCCACACAGTGGTGAAAATGGCCTTGTCCCAACTTTTTTGGGATTTGTTGACACCATGAAATTCTGATTCAACATATTTTTCCCTTAAAATGGTACATTTTCTCAGTTTAAACTTTTGTTCTGTGATTTATGTTCTATTCTGAATAAAATATTAGAAGTTGGCACCTCCACATCATTGCATTCAGTTTTTATTCACGATTGTTATAGTGTCCCAACTTTTTTGGAATCCGGTTTGTATATAGGGGAGCAAATCCTGCACTTGTGGCCCATTGCTAGTGACGATCCCCAGCAAAAATGCATACAGTGGAGGATGCCCGCAGCGAACCACAAGTACCACAATAGACATCCTACACGAGATAGCAATTATGTGGATGTGATAATCAATATAGCAATATAACAAAATAATAGCAAAGGCAGGTACACTCTGCAGTCTTACTAAACCCTCAAACTGATTTGAGGGTTTAGTAAGACCGCAGAGTGTACTTGTCCTGTACCAGAGTGTACCACGCCCAGATTTATTTTACAGTAGAGCTCCCTGATGCAACACCTAAACCATGGAATTGGAGATTAAATGATAATTTGCTTAAAGACATAGCATTCAACAGACAATTAGCGATTTTATCCAGACACATGCCTCTGATGACACACTATTACCCACACAATGGGAGGCACTGAAGTGCGTTCTAAGAGGGGTCTTAATTAAACATGGAACCCGATTGAAAAAAGAAAAAGCGTATAAACTCAACAACCCTATTGCTCAGGCGCATAACTTAGAAATGCAACATAAACAGACACTTTCCCCGGCCACACATGTGGAATTACTTAAAGTAAGAGACTTGATTAAAGCTATAGTTGACCAACAATCTAAAAAAAAATTGTGATCAAGGAAAACGTTTCTTTTACGAATACTCTAATAAATGTAGACCATTGTCCCGTCTTCTATATCCTAAAGTGCCACAATCCTTCATCCCTCATATTAAGAGAGATTTTAGGGGTATTCCGATCTTACTATTCTAAGTTATATAACATTGAGGGTCAATTCTCAGAGATATCGCCTTCATCCCTCCTTGCACGCATGGATGATTATATAGCTGAAACGGCCCTACCTACAATACCTGAGCAGGATAGGGTAGATCTTGACGCAGACTTTTCTGACAATGACGTGAAACGCATCATTCAAAATTCGCCGTCTGGTAAAAGTCCGACAACCGACGGTTTCACAACAGCATTTTATAAACGTTTCACTGATCTCATAACCCCAGTCCTGACGAAGGTCTTCAATAGCATTGGATCAGAGTCCCCATTCACTACTCAATCACTTGAGGCCCACATTAGTGTAATTCTCAAACCCGGTAAAGACCTCACCATTTCGTCCAATTGTAGGCCAATCTCTCTCATCAAAATATATTCCAAGATTCTAGCAGATAGACTAGCCCCAATAATTCCAAAAACAATACACACTGACCAGGTGGACTTTGCTCGTGGGAGGGAAGCACAAGATAATAGGATTAAGACTTTAATCCTTACAAACATAGCAAAATCTAAAATGTCTCCTTTGTGTTTGCTATCGGTGGTTGCCGAAAAGGCATTTGACCGGGTACACTGGGCTTTCATGGACTCCACTTTGAGATAGCTAGGTATAGGATCGGAATTTTTAAATAGAATTAAGGCACTACTCCAACCCTCCGGCTAAAGTAAGGGTAAATGGGCTTTTATCCCCTGCACTACAGATCCTAAATGGGACCAGACAGGGATGCCCCTTGTCCCCATTGCTATACGTCCTCGTGATGGAACATCTGGCCAATGCAATACGTCTTAATCCATCTATACACGGCTTTACAGTCAAGAATACCCAATACAAAGCAGCGCTATACGCAGATGATCTAGTAATGTATGTCACTAAGCAACCTAAGCAACTTTAAAGTCAACTATACAAAATCGGAAATCCTCAATATCTCCATCCCAGTGACTGATTTTTCTAAACTCCTCACCTCATTCCAGTTTAGACATTAACCAACCTCACTAAAATACTAAGGAACACATTGGCCTGTAGATCAGACTAAATTGTTTAGTCTGAATTACCTTCCCTTGATGGAAAAGACACTAAAAGAATCTGTGGCCTTTAATAAAAAAAGGCCTGTCGTGGTTTGGTTGAATTAATGTCCTTAAAATGGACATACTGCCGAAGTTTCTCTATATTTTCCAAACCATAACACTGACAACACCTGCCCATTTTTTTGGGAAACTGAAAACAGCAGCTATCAGATTTGTTTGGGGAAACCTCAGCCCGCGGATAGGATTCTCTACTTTAGTCAGATCCAAAGATGACTTAGCCCACTTACTCCGATTTTTCACCATCCGGCCTTCCCCACTAGTTCAGGTAGAGACTTTTTTCTCGGCCTATGAGTCATAGAAGACCACCACTTTCACCACTTTTTAGCTGGGAATCCTTTGCCCTTTCTTTCTGCACTAACTTCAAAGCTCCCCAATGCACGGATCTTGTGGTTGGAATACTAGCAATTGAAGTCCTTTATCTCCTCGAGAGGGGAATAGTGCGCCTTTGGGACTCCTCTGACAGAGACCCAAAAATTATTCACTTTGTCTTCTCCACCGGCACACCTGATATCCCAGCTTTACCAGAACTTATTAGCTGATTCTCATAAAGACACTACAAATTTTATCTTGAGATGGGAACAGGAATTGGCTACTGTCAGAACGCCCTGACCAACAAAAGGCTTACTTATTCTCTCATAAACTCTCTATAGCATGTACTGCACAGGAAAAAAATTACAAGATTATGTCACGCTGGTACAGATACCCAGTCAGGCTACATAGGATATTTCCTACGGTCCCTGAGTCTTGCTGGCGTTGTGGTAAGGAAAGGGGCACAACGCTATATATATATATGGTGGGGTTATGAGGGGGTCAAACTTTTCTGGGATAAGGTTTTTGAAACATTCCGCAGCATTACCCGGAAAATTGTGGATAACTCCCCCCGACTCCTATCCATCCTGCCCGGCACTATCGCATTTAAAAAAAAGAGCCTGCTTAGATTCTGTGTTATTGCTGCTAGATCAGTAATACCTAGACACTGGCGCACAACAAATATTCCTAACATGAGAAAATGGTACCAAGAAATGCTATACATTGGAAGCGATCTCCTCAGAAGTAAATGACCAGCATGACAAATACCTTAGGCTTTGTGCGTGCTGGATAGACTCCTAAAACTCCCCAGACTTTCTCTCACTTCTCTCCTCTTAAGAGACCTAGATAAACCCTGGGATGAGATGGACATTTCCTTCCTTTAAAGGATTTTTTTTTTTTTATGCTATTATTATTATTTATTTTCCTCTCCTTTCCCCTTCCCCTTTTCCCCATTTCGTTCTTTCCTCATCCTCATTTTTGTAAGCCATCCGTGCAAGCAATTTATGTACCTAGCTTAAGTGGAATGATACTTACGGATAGTCATTTGTTACAACACTTGTTAATGTATAGCATAGTCAATACTGAGACCGATATGTTTGTTTTCTCTATACTTTTATTATGCTGTACAGTTTCAGTTGTACATTGTTACAATATTTGTGAAAACTCAATAAATACTGTTTAAACAAGGAATTAAGGAATTATAGCAATATACATACACAGCATGGAATAACATTCTGCAAATACCCCACTACCACTACTGAATGGGACACTGTATCCGCCCCTTCTTAAAGATATGCCATTCTCTGCGTTTGACTTGATTGAAGCTCTGCATCTCTCTGAAGTCACCTAAAACACAGGTCAAATATGCCTTAAACACATATATGCATAGAAATCAATACTGTACGGTACTATTATGTCACTTACCACATATAGGCAAAGGGTTATGCATAACAATACCCCTTATCAATAATCATATATCTCTTTCAACTTTCATGACGCAAGGTTAATTTGGGCGTAGCAACTTCTGTGCTTGACAAAATTGGGTGTTGATCTCACATAAGGGCATGCGGTTTATGACATATCTCTGATTTAGGGTATTACATTTTTGTAATCCAAACACATTAGGCTTTTCATCAAAGTCTCTGACTAGGCAATTAGTGATTTGTAAAACCATTAACTTTGAGTGAAACACAAAATGTTCCTTTCTGGGTACGTTTTCTTAAAACGTTGCACTAAAGCTCTCTGGTTCTAAATCTCAGACAACCTGAGAAGGAGAAAAAGAGGTAAAAGGCACCAACCTGCACAACAGGGACTTTAGCGGAATTAGAGTCCTTTAAAGAGTACATTAAAGGAGCAGTGGGCTCCTGAGTGGCTTGGGGAACTGCCATCAATACAACAGGGAGACCCTCACCAGCCAGTGGCTCTGGCTCCATACAGTCTTATCCTCCTCAGCAGGGGAGCTAGTGTGGCCTGAATGGTCTACTTACGGGAGGGAGTCATCCTCTTGGGGAATATTTTCCTCCAGGGCGCTCCTTGAGTCAGACTATTCAGATGACGGCTCTGCTCTGTAATCCCTCTTCTGGGGTATTGCAGCAGGAGCGCATTCCAGCCAGATAAAGACAGAGGGATTTAACATCTTAGCAGTCAACACCTCATAACGCCGCTTGTATCTGTGGATCCGGGTCAAGCAGGCCTCATTTAACTCTGCGGCTAACTGCGGACACAACCGACGTGGAGAATTGAATCCATCGTATTCCCTGGGCAACACTGCCACCGGTAACTTAGCTTCTGGTGGACTGGCTTCTCCCAACCTTTCGTCAATTCAGGTAACAACTGGATGGGTTGAGGGTCTGTGACCCAGCGCCCGAGGTGATAGAGGCAAGGGATTCATTCCGCGTCCCCTCCAGTGGCGGTCCCAGGCTTCCTGGACACGAGCATCTAAAGCTGACACCTTCACAATCAGTGAGTGCGGCTTATTCAGCAGCAGCAAAACTCATTTCAGGGGAGAGAGCCTCTACTCCCTCAGGCGCTCTAGCTGGGTGCTCATAAGACCTTTTCTTCAGACAATGAGCCACCCCTTGCTCCTGTGATATATAGGCCTCAACTTTCACTGGCTTGTCCCCTAGGTTCAGCAGCATTAGGCAACTTTCACACCTGCGTTTAGGTGCGGATCCGTCTGGTATCTGCACAGACGGATCCGCACCTATAATGCAAACGCTTAGATCCGTTCAGAACAGATCCGTCTGCATTACCATTATCATGTTTTTTGTTCATGATAATGCAAACTGATCCATTTTGACTTACACTGAAAGTCAATGGGGGACGGATCCTTTTGAAAATTGAGCCATATTGTGTCAACTTCAAACGGATCCCTTTGTCTGGACGGATCCGTTTGCCTCCACACGGCCAGGCGGACACCCGAACGCTGCAAGCAGCGTTCAGGTGTCCGCCGGCTGAGCGGAGCGGAGGACAAACGCTGCCAGACTGATGCATTCTGAGCAGATCCGCGTCCACTCAGAATGCATATGGGCTGGACGGATCCGTTCGGGGCCGCTTGTGAGAGCCTTCAAACGGAACTCACAAGCGGAGCCCCGAACGCTAGTGTGAAAGTAGCCTAAGGTGGGTGGGACAGACATCGGGTGGCATAATGGTAAGTCCATGGTGGAGCAGCAAACAATTATTTTCCTGCTCTAGAAAGGCCTGTCACCTTAGTTTTCCCGCCATTAGCGGGCTGTTACCACAACGATGGCAGAGAAAGAATTTACACTTTTTCAACTTTTGACAATGCAATTTGATAGTAGGGGGTCTCACAGACCATCACCATACAGCTCTTCAGAGGATTTGATTCTGTTTGTGACGCAAAAATGATATGCAACGACCAGGAATGCAGGGTTGCGATATGTGAGTGTGGTGGCCTGATGGTGGAAGTAGTTGGTATGCAGTGACGGGAAGGAAGGCCACCAGATTCCTTCAGGGCACACTCTGGTGTTGAGGGATCTCCTGTCAGATGTTGGTTGAGATGTCCTTAATGGTACAGGGTTTTAAGTGCAGGGAGGGTAGGGTCCCTGAGGTCCTTGACGCTAGCACCTTTGGGTGCAAATGTGATATAGAAATAATGAAATAACAAACATTTACTGAGAATCAGTTGCATTGAGCTAGATGTACAGGTTCATCGACATGGAGGAGGTAGTTGTATTGTAATCCATATAAAGCACATTACAAGTAGCTTTATCTGTAACCCTAGTAACAGGCTGTTGGTGAGGTATAGGTTCTGGTTACACTCAGGCTGTGGTAAGTTCTGGCTGACTAACTATCTTCCAGGCAGTGGCGTGCCTAGGTGTAATGCTCCAACGGGTGTGGACCCGCTGTGCCACTTACCTATTTGGCTTTGGGCCAAACTTGGGAGCGGAATCTAAGTGTTCCCCTGGTCTTCACCCTTTATCCCGCTCCCTCATGAGGAAGCTGGTCTTAGCTGCAGGGGAGACACCAGGTCGCTACCGCAAGAGTGGTCCCGGTTAAGTGGCAGCTGGTCGAGCAGGCCAAAACGCGCCAGTGCAAGCACTGGGGATACAGGCAGGTGGAGCGAGCTGTCGCTGGATGGAAAAGGTGCAGCAGCAGAGTCAGATGAAGCAGAGCTGAGTTAGTGATTAAGCTGGAGCTGTTAGAACAGCAGAGCTGAATAGTTCAGGTGCAGCAGGTGTAACAAGCTGAACAGCAGACAGAGGTGTGGTGGACAATCCAAATCAGACACTTTAGAGCAGCGAGGTACAGGAGGATCAGGCAGAGATGAGGTCAGGATACAGGCTAAGGTCGGAAGCAGGATAACAACATGATGTAGAAATATTAATATCTGAAATCCGCTCTCATCAGGCTTTGTGTAAGGAAAAGGCAAATCTCTCAACCGCAGTCAGAGTCAGACACAGGTGTTACCATCTTGAATTCTTGCTGAGCAACTCCTCCTCCTCCTCCCTGCCCAGTCTGTTTCTTTTATTTACTCACAAAAGGGGCTGGCCCATAACAAGGATGCAGGAAGTGATGACATACAGGAAGTGATGACATACAGGAAGTGATGACATGGGAAGACAAGACACCATCATTTAGAATACCCTAGCCAACACACACATGTATGCAATAATCTACCATTACCACTGGAGTTAATTTTATCTAGCCTTGCTCAGTGATCAATGCCAAATAAAATTACTATGATCCTCATGCAGGTTTATTTACAGGACAACGTCATTATCTCCAGCGGCTGATCAGGCGCACTAGAGACAACAAACACACGTTCCTTTCATTATATTGTTCTCTTAACAAATGCATCCACGCCAAGCCAATAAATCCGCGTCTTGCAAGGGGGCCCTAGCTGGCGTCCATACATCAGCCATCAAAACACTGCTCTGCTGAACACATCAGTCTCCCCCGGCCCACAGCCCAGCGCTTAGGACATGGACCATTCGCCGTTCAGGTCCTTTCTCTGGCACCCTTCCCCCCAATACTGTTATAATGTACCCCCTCACAGTAGTATTGACCTCATTGTATTAAATAACAAATAATTTAGAGGGCACTCAAATATCTGGCGTTCCAAGGAACCATATGGATGCCTAAAAATATTTATTCAATACATATATATATGTTAAAATCAGTGTATAAATTCAATAAATGAAAAAATACAAGAATACAAAAAATACTAAAAAACGAAATGTAAAAATTATATAAGAAAGTAAAAAATGAAAAATGATAAAAATATATCAGCAATGTCAATAAATTTGCAATACAATTAAAGAGTAATGATATAATCTCAGTAATAATATGACATTAGAATATGTTTATCACTCTTAAAAGACCATGATTTGCAACTTCATGATTGCATAATGTAATTAATATTATTTAGTAATATATAATAGCTTAAAAGGCAAATCAGCGTTTTTTCAAATAAATCAAGTGGATCTGAATAGTACTATATGCATAAATACTCTATAATATGTATTATTTCATATAATTAGCCAGCTGATATTGTGATATACTAATCAATGTCCAGTTTATCTTGCACGAATCTCCTTATGTACTTCTCAATTAGGCTGACATCAGTGTATTAGTATTGTGTCAAAAATAATTGATATCCTCTATATGAAGACAGATTTCTGTTGTTGTTAGTCTTTAAAGGAGCAGCATTTGATACAATCTATGGTTATTAATGATGATTAGTATAACTAATGGATGGTTAGTGTGACTTTACCGGCAGTGGGTGTGCTGTAGAGAGAGCACCTGGTCTGTGGATTTGGGACGGCAGAGCCACTGTAACAAAAGTATTATACAATCTATTTACACCCAACTGTTGAGCTCCCTACCCGAGTATTCTGGATATTTGGAGTTGCATGGAAAGTAAATGTAAGAAGGTTGAGTCATATATTTGTGACCAAATAGAAGATACAAATACTCAAAATAATCCACATAGATTAACTATAGATCTTTTTAGAGATTTAGAAAAATTATTATATAGACAATTAAAGCAAAGATGGGAGATTAAATCACTAAACGAGTATCTAGAAAGTGGAATAATACCAAAGGGTCTATTAATTATCAAAGATCCAGCACAGGATCTATATAGTGAGGATTTTTTTTAAAACACAATCACATACACTAGTACAAATGATAATAAAGAGACACAAATCTTGGAGGAAATTATGAGCCCAATCTCTACATTAAGAGAAACAATAGATACACTACCTCAGGATGAGATCTTTGTTAAATGGCAAGAAAGAATATGTGTGGGACTGGATACCATAGAACAAGAAATAAGAAATAAGAAATCGAAAAAAATAAAACAGAATAGACAAGCAGAACACTTATCAAAAAATTCTGAACGTACAACCAAAGCAACATCAGCCAAAACAAATGAAGAAAGGGAGATTAGCACACATAGGAATCAAATACAAAATCAATATAACATTCCAACATCTAATCTATTTGAGTCTTTATCTACCCCGCATTTTTTAGATCAAACTCTACCACATCACAGATCAAAAACAAGGCAAAAACATTCACAATCTCCAGAAAAGAGGCACACGAGAACACAATTTCAGACACACGAATACAACTTACGACAGAGACATCACAATGAGAAGATGGTTACCAGCACACAATCACACATTTCATCACCAATTAGAAAATTACAACACAGGGACACCAACCAGAGCACGACCACAAACGGAAGAAGACACGAAGAGGAGGACGACAGAAGACGTTCACACCGACAACACAGGACACGTCCATAAAATATTATATAATAGTTTATCTAAGTCAGACACAACTATCGGATGCTCATACAAGCTTTTTAAATAAAGGATTAAAATTTTCCCCCACTACTACACTGGATAAATTTACCACTTACATAGGTATAGAGAAATTTAATAGGAAAGTATGCTTGAGGAAATATTATATAAAAAATACAATAATACAAGAAACCACTAATTTGGTTATCACACATGAAAAATACAAACATACAGATCTAAAAGAAAAATCTAAGAAGAATCCTAAAGAAGAAATAGGACAAGAAATAGCTGCGTTCTGGAAAAATGTAGAAATAAATATAAGAAAATTGAAAAAGAGTACAGTATCTAATAATTTAACAAAAAAAGAGATAGAAGCCATAAAACAGTTACAATCTATCACGATCGGCGTAACTGTCACATACGTGACACGGAGGGAGGAAAAGAGGGAGGCCCTGCCCTAGTGAGAGGGAAGGTGGTGACCCCTGACTCACCTTGCGTCTGGCACCTGGTTGCCCTGTCGTCCCTAGACGGGTTCCTCACCCGTACGCCGATCACGTGCCTAAAACCCTGGCTTTCCCTAGGATGAGCCCTAGATAGTGAACAGGGCGGTGGGAACACTAGTCCGCACCACTAGCTCTAGAGGAAAACACCAAGGGGAGGACAGACAATACAAACTAAACATATAATCCCAGGTGGGCAACAACAGGAGACAACAAAAGCCCAACAGGGATCCGGAGGGTAGCACTCTGGAACAACAACCAGATTCTCAGCTCCAGTGGGTCAGCATAGATGTCCAGGCAGGAAGCTACTGGCAACAAGAGAAGTGTGAGAGGAGAATATAAGGAGTTTGGGAGTGGCAGACAAAAAACAGCTGAGGAGGAGAAGCTACGGATCCCTGAGTGAGACAAAAAGGATAGTAAGGCAAACACAGAAAACTATCATTAAGAAACAGCGTGATCTTTAGACATAGAGCGCGCAGCCACCCGCTGCGACTTCCTGACCCCGGGTATAACGGAGTCAGACGTGGCTCTTGACACCCTCGTGACAGTACCCCCCCCTTTCACGAGGGGCCTCCGGACACTCAGGACCAGGTCTCTCCGGATTAGAGACATGGAAAGCCTGAATCAACCTGTTGGCGTTTACCTCTGACGCTGGAACCCACATTCTTTCCTCGGGACCGTAACCCCTCCAATGCACCAGATACTGAAGAGAGCGGCGGACCCGACGAGAATCAACAATTCTGGATATTTGAAACTCCAGATTAGCATCCACAACAACAGGAGGAGGTGGCAGCGGTGATGGTTTTAGAGATGGAACATACTTCTTGAGCAATGACTTATGGAAGACGTTATGGATCTTAAAAGTCTGAGGTAGCTCCAGGCGAAAAGCCACAGGGTTAATGACGGCTACAATTTTATAAGGACCAATGAACCTAGGACCCAGTTTCCAAGAGGGAACCTTCAACTTAATATTCCTAGTAGACAACCACACATAGTCATTCACTCCTAGGTCCGGACCTGGCGACCGTTTCTTATCGGCCATGCATTTGTATTTACCACTCATATTTTTCAAGTTAGCTTGCACCTTCTGCCATACCGATGAAAGAGATGAAGAAAACCGTTCCTCTTCGGGAACCCCAGAAGACCCCCCCTCTTTGAAAGTACAAAATTGGGGATGAAAACCGTATGCACCAAGAAATGGTGACTTGCCAGTGGATTCCTGACGGCGATTATTTATGGCAAACTCGGCTAACGGTAAATATGATGACCACACCTCTTGGTTTTCAGACACAAAACACCTTAAATATGTTTCTAGGTTTTGGTTGGTACGCTCAGTCTGTCCATTCGACTGAGGATGGAAAGCTGAGGAAAAGGATAAGTGTACCCCTAAACGGGTACAAAAAGCTTTCCAAAACTTAGAAATAAACTGGGTTCCCCGATCCGAAACCACATCGGAAGGGACCCCGTGAAGCTTCACGATTTCACTGATAAACACCTGAGCAAGAGTCTTAGCATTAGGAAGTGCGGGTAGCGCAATAAAGTGTACCATTTTGCTAAACCTGTCTACTACTACCAAGATAACTGTTTTACCCGCAGACAAAGGTAAGTCAGTGATGAAATCCATTGATAGATGTGTCCATGGTCTATTGGGGATGAAAAGTGGCAATAAAGACCCTGCTGGACGTGTATGAGAGACTTTCGCGCGTGCACAAGTAGAACAAGTAGACACGAAATCCATTACATCCTGACGCAACCTTGGCCACCAAAAACGACGAGACAATAGCTCCAAGGTTGCTTTACTACCTGGGTGCCCAGCAAGTGCCGAATTATGATGTTCCTTCAATAACTCAAGACGCAGGTTTAACGGTACAAACAATTTCTCTGAGGGGCAAGAGGCCGGGGCGTCCCCCTGGGCCTCTAACACCTTCCCCTCCAAAGCAGAGTGTACCGCAGAGACAACCACTCCTCTTTGTAAAATAGGTACCGGATCACTAACATTACCCCCTCCAGGGAAACTACGAGACAATGCGTCTGCCTTGGTATTTTTTGCCCCAGGACGATAGGTGATTACAAAGTTAAATCTGGTAAAGAATAGCGACCACCTAGCTTGTCTAGGGGTGAGACGCTTAGCCGATTCTAGGTACAGAAGGTTTTTGTGATCCGTAATCACCGTGACGGGGTGGACTGCCCCCTCTAAGAAGTGACGCCATTCTTCAAATGCCAGTTTAATCGCCAACAGTTCCCTATTTCCAATATCATAGTTCTTTTCTGCTGCAGATAATTTTTTGGAAAAGAAAGCGCAAGGACGCCATTTGCCAGGAGACGGACCCTGAGACAATACAGCCCCCACTCCCACCTCCGACGCATCAACTTCAACAATAAAAGGCTGGGAGACATCAGGTTGGACTAGTACAGGTGCCGAGGTAAATCTCTCTTTTAGAGAGGAAAATGCAATTTTAGCGGCGTCAGACCATTTAGAAAAATCAGTCCCCTTCCTAGTCATGTCAGTAAGGGGTTTAACGATCACTGAATAATTTTTAATAAACTTTCTGTAGAAATTTGCGAAACCCAAAAACCTTTGTAGAGCTTTATGGTTCTCAGGAAGATCCCAATCTAAAATTGCCTGGACCTTCCCAGGATCCATACGGAAACCTGAAGCAGATAATAGATATCCCAGGAATTGTATTTCCTGAACGGCGAAGACACATTTTTCAATTTTCGTATATAATTTATTCGTCCGTAGGACCTGCAGTACTTGCCTGACATGTACTTCATGTGTTTTCAGATCAGCCGAATAAATTAAGATATCATCTAGGTATATGACTACAAACCTGCCGATGAGATGACTAAAAATATCATTAACGAAATGTTGGAAGACAGCAGGGGCATTGGTCAGACCGAAAGGCATGACTAAATTTTCGTAATGCCCCTCAGGGGTGTTAAAAGCTGTCTTCCACTCATCCCCTTCCTTGATACGAATCAGATTGTAGGCCCCCCTAAGATCAAGTTTGGAGAACCACCTAGCACCCGCAATCTGATTAAAAAGGTCAGGAATGAGAGGAAGAGGGTATGGGTCTCGGACGGTTATCCGGTTTAGCTCACGGAAATCTAGGCAAGGACGCAGGCCCCCATCTTTCTTTTTAACAAAGAAAAACCCTGCAGCCACGGGTGAAGAAGAGGGTCTGATGTGTCCCTTGGCCAGACTCTCTGCGCTACCAACCAGGGAAGACCCAATACCACAGGAGAGGGAAGGCCCTCCAGAACGTAACATGAAAGACACTCATTATGGTGGTCCCCTACCCGAAGATGTAAGTTATGGACAACGTGAGTGAGGTTTCTCTGAGACAGAGGAGCAGAGTCAATAGCGAATATGGGAATGGGTCTCTGCAGCGTACAGAGAGACAAACCCATAGTGCGGGCAAAATGGGCATCTATCAAATTTACCCCTGCACCACTGTCTAGAAAAAAAGAAATAGACTCCGTCTTAACACCAAAAACAATAACCGCTGGCAACACAAATTGAGATGTTCGTATGGAGGAAACGTATACCCCCCGGCTGACATCCTCCGCACAGCCTGGGGTTAGTAGTTTTCCGACGGTCTTTTGTTTTTGGGAAAGGAGGGACAGACATTAATGAAATGACCCTTCCCCCCACAGAAAAAACAAGCCCCCCACCTACGGCGAACCTCAGGAGGACGGACCTGACGAGAAGTTCCTCCTAGCTGCATAGGCTCATCTAAGTCAGTACAGACTAACTGCTGCTTGGGAGAGGTTACCGATTGCTCAGGAATTTTCGATCTCTCCCTAAGACGTCTATCTATCCTGATAGAGAGGGACATAACAGCATCAAGGGAAAGGGGGGTCTCATACAGCGCCAGCGCATCCTTAACCCTTTCAGATAACCCAGAGCAGAACTGACTCCTGAGAGCCGGGTCGTTCCACTGAGTATCCGTAGCCCACCTGCGGAACTCTGAGCAATATTCCTCTGCTGGCCGATCTCCCTGTAGGAGTCTCCGTAACTTCGACTCAGCCAGGGCGACACGGTCAGGGTCATCATATATGAGACCCAAAGCCCCAAAAAATCCCTCCACTGACCGGAGAGCCTGGGAACCAGGGGGTAACGAGAACGCCCAGGATTGCGGGTCCCCCTGAAGCAGGGAAATAACAATCCCCACCCGCTGTTCTTCATTACCTGAGGAGTAAGGGCGCAGCTTAAAATATAATTTGCAGGCCTCACGGAACGTCACAAATTTGTCCCTTCCCCCAGAAAATCTGTCAGGAAAAACAACCTTGGGTTCTGTAACAACCTGGTTACCCATAGCAACCGCTGGGCTTACGGTCTGCTGCATTTGCTGCTGCTGTTGGAGGACAGACGCCTTCAATCCTGCCACCTCCAAAGACAGGCCTTGAAGCTGTTTTGCCAGAGCAGCAATAGGATCCATATTGGATTCTAAGTAGAGAAAAAAAAAAAAATTTTTTTTTTTTTTTTTTTTTTTTTTTCTCAAAAAAAAATAAGGGCCAGTTATAATATCACGATCGGCGTAACTGTCACATACGTGACACGGAGGGAGGAAAAGAGGGAGGCCCTGCCCTAGTGAGAGGGAAGGTGGTGACCCCTGACTCACCTTGCGTCTGGCACCTGGCTGCCCTGTCGTCCCTAGACGGGTTCCTCACCCGTACGCCGATCACGTGCCTAAAACCCTGGCTTTCCCTAGGATGAGCCCTAGATAGTGAACAGGGCGGTGGGAACACTAGTCCGCACCACTAGCTCTAGAGGAAAACACCAAGGGGAGGACAGACAATACAAACTAAACATATAATCCCAGGTGGGCAACAACAGGAGACAACAAAAGCCCAACAGG
Organism: Bufo gargarizans; assembly: GCF_014858855.1. Lineage (NCBI taxonomy): Eukaryota > Metazoa > Chordata > Amphibia > Anura > Bufonidae > Bufo > Bufo gargarizans. Next base: position 64,219,003 of record NC_058085.1, on the reverse strand, counting down.
GATCCGGAGGGTAGCACTCTGGAACAACAACCAGATTCTCAGCTCCAGTGGGTCAGCATAGATGTCCAGGCAGGAAGCTACTGGCAACAAGAGAAGTGTGAGAGGAGAATATAAGGAGTTTGGGAGTGGCAGACAAAAAACAGCTGAGGAGGAGAAGCTACGGATCCCTGAGTGAGACAAAAAGGATAGTAAGGCAAACACAGAAAACTATCATTAAGAAACAGCGTGATCTTTAGACATAGAGCGCGCAGCCACCCGCTGCGACTTCCTGACCCCGGGTATAACGGAGTCAGACGTGGCTCTTGACACCCTCGTGACACAATCCTTATATCACGATTAGACCAGCGGATAAAGGAGGAGCTATTGTAATTTTAGATAATGACCAGTATGATAAAGAATGTAAAAGACAATTATCTGATCAATCGACTTATAATAAATTAAAATATGATCCTACTAATGAATACAATAAAGAACTAGTAAAATATTGTGATATAGGACACAATAAAGGAATCCTTTTAGAACGTGAATACAAATATACTGTATAGTAGGGACGCCAAAAAGAGTACAGTTTTTTAATTTTACTGCATTCCTTTTTACTGCAATTTATAAGAACTACATTAATCCCCCGGGAAGACCTATCATCTCTGGTATAGGCTCTGTATCTATAAATTTATCACAATATATAGACAGGATATTACAACCTGTTGTTAAGCAAATACCATCATATATAAAAAACACGACTGACATAATATCAACACTTGAAAAATTAGAACTCCAGGATCATTGGATCCTAGGTACAATAGATGTCAACTCCCTATATACCATTATAGAGCATAAACAGGGAATAGAAGCACCTTAGGAAAACAATTACAATCTAAAGGTCAATTACACAATGACCAAATCAGATTTATAATAGAAGGGGTCGAATACATCCTTACCCACAATTATTTTACATATGAATCCGATTTTTACGTCCAAGAAAGGGAAATGGCAATGGGTATCAGATTTGCCCCCAGTTACGCCAATATTTTTATGGCACAATGGGAGGAGGACGTTATTAAACCAAAATTGGGAACGAGTCTGATACTCTGGCGCCGTTATATCGACGATATCATATTCAATTAGCAAAATACAGAGGATAACTTAAATATTTTCTTACAAGAAATCAACATTAATGAGAGAAATTTAAGTTTCACAACTAATATAAGTAAAACACAAATAGAGTTTTTAGATTAAATCATCAATATTGATAATCATAGATTGGTATTTGAAAAACTGCTATTTCCTGGCTGCAGAGAGCCTTTATAGTGGTGTAGAACACTGTGCTTTGTAGTAACACACATAGGGAGTCTGCTTTGGTAGTGAAATAATACTGTGAGTCCATATGACATGCAGATAACAGGCATCACTCTTAGAATCATTGCACACACCACTTATTAGGGCAGTCACGGGGCCAAAACTGACCAAATAACTCAAGTATGAACTCAGCCTTACAGGTCGATGTTAGCGTCAATTAGAAGCGCACTCCTTATACACAGTCGTCAGCTGATTCCACATAGATGTCTACCGAACCTGTTCTATTAAACGTGTATATAAGTAGAGCCCCCCAGGACAGAGTGGAGAGGTCACTGATTAATTTGCCCTTCCTATGATAAGTCAGAACAATAACCCACAAAAAACGGATCCTGTCTCTGCATTTTCTCAATAATCCCTCAGTATTGCTAATGCCCAAAATAAAAACAGGAGTGGATCTAAAACAAAGATGACATGTGAATGGTATATTTGCATGTCTTCTGTGTTTTTTACCCACTCCAGCTTTTGGCTACCAAATCATAAGCCAATTCTGATGGGACCATACAGGCCTTACAGCTGCTACACAGACAGGATCCGTTGTGCGTCTCATTTTTCCTTCCTTCTGACAGATCAGAAGAAAGGTCAAATAAATCATTATGTCAGCCAGGCCGAAAGGCAAAATAGTGGCCCAGTCACGAAGTGGGGAGGGTGGGAACAGCTAGAGAAGTTCACAGAGCAGACCTATGACATATTGATGAGGTGGAAGCAGTCTGGAGTTGGCAAGTGGCAAGGTACCACAGAGTGTCGAGGTGACATAGTGTGGATATGGCAGCAGCATTAGGATACCACAGAGTGGCGAGGTGACATAGTGTGGAGATGGCAGCAGCAGGAGGAGGATACCACAGAGTGGCAAGGTGACATAGTGTGGAGATGGCAGCATCAGGAGACCACAGATTGGCAAGGTGGCATAGTGTGGATATAGCAGCATCAGCAGGATACCACAGAGTGGCAAGGTGACATAGTGTGGAGATGGCAGTAGCAGCATAAGGATACCACAGAGTAGCAAGGTGACATGGTGTGGAGATGGCAGCAGCATCAAGATACCACAGAGTGGCAAGGTGACATAGTGTGGAGATGGCAGTAGCAGCAGCAGCATCAGGATACCACATAGTGGCAAGGTGGCATAGTGTGAAGATGGCAGTAGCAGCAGCAGCAGGATACTGCATAGTGGCAAGGTGACATAGTGTGGAGTTGGCAGTAGCAGCAACAGGAGGATACCACAGAGTGGCAAGGTGACATATTGTGGAGATGGCAGCAGCAACATAAGCATCAGGAGACCACAGAGTGGCAAGGTAACATATTATGGATATGGCAGCAGCAGAAAGAAATTACAGAGTGGCAAGGTGACATAGTGTGGAGATGGCAGCAGAATCAGGATACTGCAGAGTGGCAAGGTGACATAGTGTGGAGATGACAGTAGCAGCAGCAGCATCAGGAGACCACAGATTGGCAAGGTGACATCGTGTGGAGATGGCAGCAGCAGCATAAGAATACCACAGAGTGGCAAGGTGACATAGTGTGGAGATGGCAGCAGCAGGAGGACACCACAAAGTGACAAGGTGACATAGTGTGGAGATGGCAGCAGCAGTAGGATACCACAGAGTGGCAAGGTGACATAGTATGGATATGGCAGCAGCAGCAGCAGCAGGAGGATACCACAGAGTGGCAAGGTGACATAGTGTGGAGATGGTAGCAGCAGCAGCAGCAGTAGGCTACCACAGAGTGGCAAGGAGACATAGTGTGGAGATGGCAGTAGCAGCAGCAGCATCAGGAGACCACAGAGTGGCAAGGTGACATAGTGTGGATATGGCAGCAGCACCAGCAGGAGAAAACCACAGAGTGGCAGGGTGACATAGTGTGGAGATGGCAGCAGCAGGAGGATACCACAGAGTGGCAAGGTGAAATAGTGTGGAGATGGCAGTAGCAGCAGCAGCAGGAGGATACAAAAGAGTGGCAAAATGACATAGTGTGGAGATGGCAGCAGCAGCATTAGGATACCAAAGAGTGGCAAGGTGACATAGTGTGGATATGGCAGCAGCATCAGCAGGAGGATACCACAGAGTGGCAAGGTGACATAGTGTGGAGATGGCAGCAGCAGGAGGATACCACAGAGTGGCAAGGTGACATAGTGTGGAGATGGCAGCAGCATTAGGACACCACAGAGTGGCAAGGTGACATAATGTGGATATGACATCAGCATCAGCAGGAGGATACCACAGAGAGGCAAGTTGACATAGTGTGGAGATGGTAGTAGCAGCAGCAGCATTAGGAGACCACAGAGTGACAAGGTGAAATAGTGTGGAGATGGCAGTAGCAGCAGCAGCAGCAGGAGGATACCACAGAGTGGCAAGGTGACATAGTGTGGAGATGGCAGCAGGAGGATACCACAGAGTGGAAAGGTGACATAGTGTGGAGATGGCAGTAGCAGCAGCAAGAGGATACCACAGAGTGGCAAGGTGACATAGTGTGGAGATGGCAGTAGCAGCAGCAGCATCAGGATACCGCAGAGTGGCAAGGTGACATAGTGTGGAGATGGCAGCAGCATCAGGATACCACAGAGTGGCAAGGTGACATAGTGTGGATATGGCAGCAGCAGCAGCAGGATACCACAGAGTGGCAAGGTGACATAGTGTGGAGATGGCAGCAGCAGTAGGATACCACAAAGTGGCAAGGTGACATAGTGTGGATATGACAGCAGCAGCATTAGGAGGCCACAGAGTGGCAAGGTGACATAGTGCGGATATGGCAGCAGCACCAGCAGGAGGAAACCACAGAGTGGTAAGGTGACATAGTGTGGAGATGGCAGCAGCAGAAGGATACCACAGAGTGGCAAGGTGACATAGTGTGGAGATGGCAGTAGCAGCAGCAGCAGCAGGAGGATACCAAAAAGTGGCAAAATGACATAGTGTGGAGATGGCAGCAGCAGCATTAGGATACCAAAGAGTGGCAAGGTGACATAGTGTGGATATGGCAGCAGCATCAGCAGGAGGATACCACAGAGTGGCAAGGTGACATAGTGTGGAGATGGCAGCAGCATCAGGAGACCACAGAGTGGCAAGGTGACATAGTGTGGAGATGGCAGCAGCACCAGCAGGAGGAAACCACAGAGTGGCAAGGTGACATAGTGTGGAGATGGCAGCATCAGGAGGATACCACAGAGTGGCAAGGTGACATAATGTGGACATTGCATCAGCAGGCGGATACCACAGAGAGGCAAGTTGACATAGTGTGGAGACGGTAGTAGCAGCAGCAGCAGCAGCATCAGGAGACCACAGAGTGACAAGGTGAAATAGTGTGGAGATGGCAGTAGCAGCAGCAGCAGGAGGATACCACAGAGTGGCAAGGTGACATAGTGTGGAGATGGCAGCAGCAGCATCAGGATACCACAGAGTGGCAAGATGATAAAGTGTGGAGATGGCAGTAGCAGCGGCAGCATCAGGAGACCACAGATTGGCAAGGTGACATAGTGTGGATATGGCAGCAGGAGGATACCACAGAGTGGAAAGGTGACATAGTGTGGAGATGGCAGTAGCAGCAGCAGCAGGAGGATACCACAGAGTAGCAAGGTGACATAGTGTGGAGATGGCAGCAGCAGCATCAGGATACCACAGAGTGGCAAGATGATAAAGTGTGGAGATGGCAGTAGCAGCAGCAGCATCAGGAGACCACAGATTGGCAAGGTGACATAGTGTGGCTATGGCAGCAGCAGCAGGAGGATACCACAGAGTGGCAAGGTGACATAGTATGGAGATGGCAGTAGCAGCATCAGCATAAGGATACCACAGAGTAGCAATGTGACATAGTGTGGAGATGGCAGCAGCATCAGTAACCACAGAGTGGCAAGCTGACATAGTGTGAAGATGGCTGTAACAGCAGCAGCAGGAGGATACCACAGAGTAGCAAGGTGACATAGTGTGGAGATAGCAGCAGCATCAAGATACCACATAGTGGCAAGGTGACATAGTGTGGAGATGGCAGCATCAGCAGCAGCAGGAGGATACCACAGAGTGGCAAGGTGACATAGTGTGGATATGGCAGCAGCACCAGCAGGAGAAAACCGCAGAGTGGCAAGGTGACATAGTGTGGAGATGGCAGCATCAGGAGGATACCACAGAGTGGCAAGGTGACATAATGTGGACATGGCATCAGCATCAGCAGGCGGAGACCACAGAGTGACAAGGTGAAATAGTGTGGAGATGGCAGTAGCAGCAGCAGGAGGATACCACAGAGTGGCAAGGTGACATAGTGTGGAGATGGCAGCAGCAGCATCAGGATACCACAGAGTGGCAAGGTGACATAGTGTGGAGATGGCAGCAGCATTAGGATACCACAGAGTGGCAAGGTGACATAATGTGGATATGGCATCAGCATCAGCAGGAGGATACCACAGAGAGGCAAGTTGACATAGTATGGAGATGGTAGTAGCAGCAGCAGCATCAGGAGACCACAGAGTGACAAGGTGAAATGGTGTGGAGATAGCAGTAGCAGCAGCAGCAGGAGGATACCACAGAGTGGCAAGGTGACAGTGTGGAGATGGCAGCAGCAGCATCAGGATACCACAGAGTGGCAAGGTGACAAAGTGTGGAGATGGCAGTAGCAGCGGCAGCATCAGGAGACCACAGATTGGCAAGGTGACATAGTGTGGATATGGCAGCAGCAGCAGGAGGATACCACAGAGTGGAAAGGTGACATAGTGGGGAGATGGCAGTAGCAGCAGCAAGAGGATACCACAGAGTGGCAAGGTGACATAGTGTGGAGATGGCAGTAGCAGCAGCAGCATCAGGATACCGCAGAGTGGCAAGGTGACATAGTGTGGAGATGGCAGCAGCATAAGGATGCCACAGAGTAGCAATGTGACATAGTGTGGAGATGGCAGCAGCATCAGGATACCACAGAGTGGCAAGCTGACATAGTGTGGAGATGGCAGTAACAGCAGCAGCAGGAGGATACCACAGAGTAGCAAGGTGACATAGTGTAGAGATAGCAGCAGCATCAAGATACCACATAGTGGCAAGGTGACATAGTGTGGAGATGGCAGCATCAGCAGCAGCAGGAGGATACCACAGAGTGGCAAGGTGACATAGTGTGGATATGGCAGCAGCACCAGCAGGAGAAAACCACAGAGTGGCAAGGTGACATAGTGTGGAGATGGCAGCATCAGGAGGATACCACAGAGTGGCAAGGTGACATAATGTGGACATGGCATCAGCATCAGCAGGCGGAGACCACAGAGTGACAAGGTGAAATAGTGTGGAGATGGCAGTAGCAGCAGCAGGAGGATACCACAGAGTGGCAAGGTGACATAGTGTGGAGATGGCAGCAGCAGCATCAGGATACCACAGAGTGGCAAGGTGACATAGTGTGGAGATGGCAGCAGCATTAGGACACCACAGAGTGGCAAGGTGACATAATGTGGATATGGCATCAGCATCAGCAGGAGGATACCACAGAGAGGCAAGTTGACATAGTGTGGAGATGGTAGTAGCAGCAGCAGCATCAGAAGACCACAGAGTGACAAGGTGAAATAGTGTGGAGATGGCAGTAGCAGCAGCAGCAGCAGGAGGATACCACAGAGTGGCAAGGTGACAGTGTGGAGATGGCAGCAGCAGCATCAGGATACCACAGAGTGGCAAGGTGACAAAGTGTGGAGATGGCAGTAGCAGCGGCAGCATCAGGAGACCACAGATTGGCAAGGTGACATAGTGTGGATATGGCAGCAGCAGCAGGAGGATACCACAGAGTGGAAAGGTGACATAGTGTGGAGATGGCAGTAGCAGCAGCAAGAGGATACCACAGAGTGGCAAGGTGACATAGTGTGGAAATGGCAGCAGCATCAGGATACCACAGAGTGGCAAGGTGACATAGTGTGGATATGGCAGCAGCAGGAGGACACCACAGAGTGGCAAGGTGACATAGTGTGGAGATGGCAGCAGCAGTAGGATACCACAAAGTGGCAAGGTGACATAGTGTGGATATGACAGCAGCAGCATTAGGAGGCCAAAGAGTGGCAAGGTGACATAGTGTGGATATGGCAGCAGCACCAGCAGGAGGAAACCACAGAGTGGCAAGGTGACATGGTGTGGAGATGGCAGCAGCAGCATCAGGAGGCCACAGAGTGGCAAGGTGACATAGTGTGGATATGGCAGCAGTACCAGCAGGAGGAAACTACAGAGTGGCAAGGTGACATAGTGTGGAGATGGCAGCAGCAGGAGGATACCACAGAGTAGCAAGGTGACATAGTGTGGAGATGGCAGTAGCAGCAGCAGCAGGAGGATACAAAAAAGTGGCAAAATGACATAGTGTGAAGATGGCAGCAGCAGCATTAGGATACCAAAGAGTGGCAAGGTGACATAGTGTGGCTATGGCAGCAGCAGGAGGATACCACAGAGTGGCAAGGTGACATAGTGTGGAGATGGCAGTATCAGCAGCAGCATAAGGATACCACAGAGTAGCAATGTGACATAGTGTGGAGATGGCAGCAGCATCAAGATACCACAGAGTGGCAAGCTGACATAATGTGGAGATGGCAGTAACAGCAGCAGCAGCAGGAGGATACCACAGAGTAGCAAGGTGACATAGTGTGGAGATAGCAGCAGCATCAAGATACCACATAGTGGCAAGGTGACATAGTGTGTAGATGGCAGCATCAGCAGCAGCAGGAGGATACCACAGAGTGGCAAGGTGACATAGTGTGGATATGGCAGCAGCACCAGCAGGAGGAAACCACAGAGTGGCAAGGTGACATAGTGTGGAGATGGGAGCATCAGGAGGATACCACAGAGTGGCAAGGTGACATAATGTGGACATGGCATCAGCATCAGCAGGCGGATACCACAGAGAGGCAAGTTGAAATAGTGTGGAGACGGTAGTAGCCGCAGCAGCATCAGGAGACCACAGAGTGACAAGGTGAAATAGTGTGGAGATGGCAGTAGCAGCAGCAGCAGGAGGATACCACAGAGTAGCAAGGTGACATAGTGTGGAGATGGCAGCAGTAGCATCAGGATACCACAAAGTGGCAAGGTGACAAAGTGTGGAGATGGCAGTAGCAGCAGCAGCATCAGGAGACCACAGATTGGCAAGGTGACATAGTGTGGCTATGGCAGCAGCAGCAGGAGGATACCACAGACTGGCAAGGTGACATAGTGTGGAGATGGCAGTAGCAGCAGCATAAGGATACCACAGAGTAGCAATGTGACATAGTGTGGAGATGGCAGCAGCAGCAGGAGGACACCACAGAGTGGCAAGGTGACATAGTGTGGATATGGCGGCAGCAGCAGCAGGAGGACACCACAGAGCGGCAAGGTGACAGTGTGGAGATGACAGCAGCAGTTGCATCAGGAAACCACAAAGTGACCCGGTAACAGAGTGGGGTGGTGGGTGGCAATACCAGTACCTGCTGATAAAGGTGGGTAAAAGAAGGAGCACTTGACATCAGATGTGTGGCATAAGGCGGGTTGCAGCATCAGAGTAGTAGCTGAGGCAGGTAATCAGAAGAAACTGGTCTCTTTTTATCAAAGTGTTGGTGTGGCACCATGGATGATCTAGTCTGATGCATCCAGAATTGGTGGTGGAAATCCTGGCTCATCCACGCCTGACAAAGGTCAGTCTCTCCACATTTTGGGTGGACAGGCGAGTTCTCCTTGGGGTAACTATGGCCCCCGCCGCACTGAACACTCGCTCTGATGCCATACTACTGGCCGGGCAGGACAGCTTTTTCAGGGCAAACTCTGCTAGTTGCGGGGACAAATCAAGTTTGACTGCCCAGTAGTCCAGCGGATCTTCAATATGGGTTGGCAGGGTGCTGTCCAAGTATGCCACCACCTGCTGGTTCAGGTACTGCTCCAGGTCTACCTGCTGCTGGTGAGTAGTTTCTTCACTATGCGGGTGAAGAAATCTACTCATCAGTGACTGTAGACTCAGGCTGCTGCTGATGGAGCTGGTACTACTCCTGCCACCCCACCCCTCCTCAGCAGCCATGGCAGTGGAACGTGAGCGCAGAGGGTCCCCCCAGTCAGACCTGCGAGAGGATGGACGATGGGGCAGATAGGCAGCGGCCAACTGACTACATAGGATTTCTCTGTAGCAGTTCAGTTTGTCCTCCCTCTCAGTGGTTGTAAAAAAAGCCCCCATTCTGGACCGCTAGCAAGGGTCTAACAAGGTGGAGAGCCAGAAGTGATCCCTCTGCCGAATGGTGACAATGCGACTGTCACTATGCAAGCAAGTGAGCATGCATCGGGCTATTTGCGCAAGTGACTCGGACGGACTCCCAGCCTCCATCTGTACTGCATACTGCCACGGTGTGTCTGGGTCCTCTGTCTCATCTTACTTATCACCCTGGAGCTCCTCTGGCTGTTCCTGCTCCTCCACTTCTGTCACCTAAGTAGAAAAACCACCCATTTGGCTACACATTGCCTGTGCTCCAATGTCCTCCTCCCCCTCCTCCTCCTCTTCCAGTTCAGCCCCCACAGGGCTCATGTGGCCGTGATATCTAGGCGCCACGTCTCCAGTCCTCTGACCAGCCATTGTTACCAGCATCTGTTCCAGGACATGAAGCAGTGGAATGACGTCATTCAGCCCGTAGTCCTGGCTACTGACAAATAACGTGGTGTCCTCAAAGGGCCTGAGCAAATGACAGGTGTTACGCATGAGCTGCCACTGATTGACATCAAAGTTACACAGGGGGGGGGGGGCGGAGCCAGCAAGCTATGGTGTAGGGCGTCTTCACCAGAGCTCCTCATCGCTAGCCCAGCTTTTTCAGCATTATTAAGTGAATACAGACCCCAAGATGGGAAAAACTCTCAGGGACAAAGATGGAGCCTCGGGGATCGCTACTAAGGCGAAGAAGACTCAGGGAGACCTGAATAAATTCCTTAATAGACGCTCCTCGTCTCACCCGGAGAGCGGCAAGATGGCGCGCGAGGCGCGCAACACTCCGGAGCGGGAAGACGCAGATTCAGATGCCGACAGCTCTGACAACGAAGCATACAGCAGAGGTGAGTCGGACTCTCTCCCCCTCACCAGGAGCTTCCTTCAGCAGTCGCTGGCCCAGGCGCTTACGCCAGTGATGAAAGAGCTGTCGGACATTAAAGCCGAGTTCCAGCAGCTAGGCCTCCGGGTAGAGACCCTGGAAGATCACCAGGACCTCCTGGTCCGACATGGCGCAGGTGTACAGCATCACTTATCAGCGATGTCCAAGATGGTTAACACAGCCTACCTGAACCTAGAGGATCAGGAAAACAGGGGACGGAGGAAGAATGTTCGTCTGAGGGGCATACCCGAAACGGTGCCAGCTGAAGATCTGACTGACGCTGTGCGTCGCCTATTTGCCTCCTTGGTGGGAGATGAACGCGCTGCCGCCATCACTATAGAAAGGGCCCACAGGGCTCTTAGGCCCAAACCAGCTAACGGCGAACCGCCTAGAGACGTGGTGTGCGCCCTTCTGAACTTTCTTGATACTGCAGCTGTCCTGCGTGCAGCCAGAGAGAAAGAAGATATCTCGCTGGACGGTCATAAAATACTTTTCTTTCAGGATTTGGCGGCAAGCACCTTGGCCAAGCGAAGGAACTTACGCCCGTTAACCGCGCTGCTTAGGAACAAGAAGCTGCCGATTCGTTGGTTGTTCCCCTTCGGTCTCAGCACGGCGATCGGAGGGAAGCAGTTCACTATTAGATTCCCAGAGGACTTACCTCCTATCTGGGAGGCCCTGGGATCGGAAGCCCTGGACATACCATCGTGGCTGCCCTGCAATCCGGCGCTAGATCTCCCGTGCTTACCGCAGCTAGAAGACTGGCAGCTTGCACAGAAGAAGAGGACCCCGAAGAAAAGGATCCCCTGATGTGTTCCAGCAAGGACTCTTGAAGATCTTTTGAACCGGGGTTAGAGAACCTTCGACCATTGAGACAGTGGACGACTTAATGTCTCCGTTTAGCAGGTTCCAAGCTCCGTATTCTTGCCTGCCGCTCTTAGGGTGGGATTTTGCCTGTCGTGGTTCTCCTCTTTTTGCATCCATCTTTCCTATCCTTTTCCCTTCTTTCTCGCATCATCTCTTCCCTTCTACCTCCTTCCCCTATACTTTCGCCGATGCACCCACTCAACAGTGAAAGAAAAATGTACTTGACCACGTTTCTAGAACTGTGTGCAAGGCCCAGTTATGTTTTTATTCAAAATGAGGGAGGATGCTATGCGCAGTGCCCTGGGAGGTTTTTCTCCATATACAGACGTGGACAAAATTGTTGGTACCCTTTGGTCAATGAAAGAAAAAGTCACAATGGTCACAGAAATAACTTTAATCTGACAAAAGTAATAATAAATTAAAATTCTATAAATGTTAACCAATGAAAGTCAGACATTGTTTTTCAACCATGCTTCAACAGAATTATGTAAAAAAATAAACTCATGAAACAGGCATGGACAAAAATGATGGTACCCCTAACTTAATATTTTGTTGCGCAACCTTTTGAGGCAATCACTGCAATCAAACGCTTCCTGTAACTGTCAATGAGACATCTGCACCTCTCAGCAGGTATTTTGGCCCACTCCTCATGAGCAAACTGCTCCAGTTGTGTCCGGTTTGAAGGGTGCCTTTTCCAGACTGCATGTTTCAGCTCCTTCCAAAGATGCTCAATAGGATTGAGGTCAGGGCTCATAGAAGGCCACTTTAGAATAGTCCAATTTTTTCCTCTTAGCCATTCTTGGGTGTTTTTAGCGGTGTGTTTTGGGTCATTGTCCTGTTGCAAGACCCATGACCTGCGACTGAGACCAAGCTTTCTGACACTGGCTAGTACATTTCTCTCTAGAATTCCTTGATAGTCTTGAGATTTCATTGTACCCTGCACAGATTCAAGACACCCTGTGCCAGACGCAGCAAAGCAGCCCCAGAACATAACAGAGCCTCCTCCATGTTTCACAGTAGGGACAGTGTTCTTTTCTTGATATGCTTCATTTTTTCGTCTGTGAACATACAGCTGATGTGCCTTGGCAAAAACTTCGATTTTTGTCTCATCTGTCCACAGGACATTCTCCCAGAAGCTTTGTGGCTTGTCAACATGTAGTTTGGCATATTCCAGTCTTGCTTTTTTATGATTCGTTTTCAACAATGGTGTCCTCCTTGGTCGTCTCCCATGTAGTCCACTTTGGCTCAAACAACGACGGATGGTGCGATCTGACACTGATGTTCCTTGAGCATGAAGTTCACCTTGAATCTCTTTAGAAGTCTTTCTAGGCTCTTTTGTTACCATTCGGATTATCCGTCTCTTAGATTTGTCATCAATTTTCCTCCTGCGGCCACGTCCAGGGAGGTTGGCTACAGTCCCATGGATCTTAAACTTATGAATAATATGTGCAACTGTACTCACAGGAACATCTAGTTGCTTGGAGATGGTCTTATAGCCTTTACCTTTAACATGCTTGTCTATAATTTTCTTTCTGATCTCTTGAGACAGCTCTTTCCTTTGCTTCCTCTGGTCCATGTCGAGTGTGGTACACACCATATCACCAAACAACACAGTGATTACCTGGAGCCATATATATAGGCCCAATGGCTGATTACAAGGTTGTAGACACCTGTGATGCTAATTAGTGGACACACCTTGAATTAACATGTCCCTTTGGTCACATTATGTTCTGTGTTTTCTAGGGGTACCATCATTTTTGTCCATGCCTGTTTCATGAGTTTATTTTTTTACATAATTCTGTTGAAGCATGGTTGAAAAACAATGTCTGACTTTCATTGGTTAACATTTATAGAATTTTAATTTATTATTACTTTTGTCAGATTAAAGTTATTTCTGTGACCATTGTGACTTTTTCTTTCATTGACCAAAGGGTACCAACAATTTTGTCCACGTCTGTACATGTTCGCTTTCCATAAGACTTACCTACTGTCTGTTGCAGTGTCGCTGGGACTAGTGTGTGAGACCTGGCCTCCGGGTGTTTTTCACACTAATCCTCCGCGTCGGGTTCTGTAACCCATTAGGTAGATAATACCCTTCAGTATGAATCTTTATGCTCTATATGACAGCGTTGTTTTTGTTCTGTTCTTTTTTGTTGTTTACCTGTGTCTACCCACACCTGATTCTATAGCTTGTATGCTCAGTCCTACAGATTGTTATTATGGCTGATTTGAAAGTTTTGTCTTGCAACGTGAATGGTATGAACACTCCACAGAAAAGGAGCCAGATTTATCAGTTACTTAGGAGGGAGGGTGCGGACGTGGTGCTTATCCAGGAGACCCATTTTAGGCATTTGCATATACCTAAAACTGTGAACAAGCACTTCCCGGAGTGGTACCACGCCGCTTACTCCTCAGCGGCAAGGGGGGTGTCGATAGCATTAGGCCAGAATTTCCCTTTTACACTGACGTCTAGGTTGACTGATCCTGATGGGCGCTACCTATTTTTGAAAGGGAAAGTGGCAAATACCATGTATACTCTGGTGAATCTGTATGCACCAAACAGTAGACAGATCTCCTGGCTGATCAGTACTCTGGAGATCCTCAAGACCTTTAGAGAAGGTTATCTCATTATAGGTGGTGACTTCAACCTCACGCTTGATCCCTCCAGAGACTCGACATCCAGGATTCGGCCATCCTCCAAAACACAGATGAGGAGACTGCTCATCTCTTTCAGGGATTTAGGGGTCTCGGACGCTTGGCGTCTTCTGCATCCAGAGGACAATGATTACACCTTCCACTCGCAGACGCATGGCTCATACCAACGCCTTGATTATATACTTTTATCTAATCACCTGATGACCTCGGTCACTGAGGCTTCCATTGGGAATATTGTAATTTCGGACCATGCGCCTGTGAGTGTGAAGATTAAGTTTCAAGCTCTGCCTCCGAGATCCTGGGTCTGGAGGCTGAATGAGACGCTCCTGGAGGAGGAATCGCATAGGCGGGATGTTGAGAGATGTCTACACAATTATTTCAAGGAAAACGTTGGGGGCCTTTCTAGTGGGACATCGCTGTGGGAGGCTCACAAGGTGGTGGTCAGGGGAGAGCTCATTAGCCTAGGATCTAGAGTCAAGAGAAGCAGGCAGAAATTGCTAGATTCCCTTCTTCAGCAGATCTCCACGCTTGAAATTCTTCATAAGAGATCACAAGCGGATGAGGTCCTAGGATCACTTAAGAAATTAAGAAAGGAGGTTGTTGATCTTCTTAACGTACGTTCAGCAAGGGCATTAAAGGTATTGCGCTTTAAACAGTACTTACATGGAAACAGGGGCTCCAAGTTGGTCTCCAGCCTCCTCAAAGGTCAGAGGAACAAGTCTTTCATTCAGGCCATCAAGTCATCTTCAGGCTCACGGCTTATTAACACACCAGCCATAGCCCAGGAGTTCTGTTCCTTTTACTCGTCCCTGTATAACCTCCCGGCCCCACTCTCTAGACAGCAGCTCGACGACCGGGCAATGGAGTTTCTCGACTCTATAACTATCCCTAAATTACCGGAAGAGGATAGGCGTAAACTGCTTCTGCCGTTCACATTGGAAGAAGTGGATAAAGTGCTAGCCTCTATCCCCTCTGGCAAAAGCCCGGGACCGGACGAGTTCCCAATATCATATTATAAAAAGTTTAAGGATGTTCTAGTCCCTCATTTCACTGATGTCTGCAATCTTCTGCTCACAGGGGGCTCCTTGACTCCACAGGCCCAGGAAGCACATATTACGATCATACATAAGGATGGTAAGGATAGAGAGAGCTGTGGTAGCTACAGACCAATCTCGTTGCTAAACACAGACCTGAAGTGGTGGGCCAAGCTGCTGAACGGTAGGATAGCGGGATTGCTTCCTGGGCTTGTGGGAGAGGAGCAGGTGGGCTTCGTGGCGGGCAGAGAGGGCAGACATAATATTAGTAGAGTGATCCATATGATTACTCATGCCACCAAAACTAAGTCCCCCCTTGTACTATTAGGTACGGATGCTGAGAAGGCGTTCGATAGGGTCAGTTGGAACTATATGGGGAAAGCATTAGGCGCCTTTGGATTCCCAGCAGACTTCATTAGGGCCATCTATACTTTATATTCTGCTCCATCTGCGAGAGTATTGGTCAACGGTACCCTATCGAGCGCCTTCCAAATCAGAAATGGTACCCGCCAGGGGTGTCCGTTATCCCCCACCCTATTTATCCTTACTTTAGAGACGCTTTTACTTAAGTTTCGCCAATCTCCCTTGATTAATGGGGTAAAACTAGGCGGTTACAGTCACAAGATGGCCGCTTTTGCGGATGATTTGTTGCTATGGATGACGAACCCTGAGATAGCCTTACCAGAGGTCATGCAGATTTTTGAAGCCTTTGGGGTGGTCTCGAATTTTAAAATAAACTTTGATAAATCAGAGGCCTTAGGGATTTCGCTGCCGACAGCCCTGCGTATCCGGGTCAAAGCTCTCACGCCATTCAAATGGCCCAAGCAAGCTATCAAATATCTAGGGGTTTTGATCCCGATGGAACCCAAACTTTTATTTAGTCTTAATTACCCCCCGTTACTCTCCAAAGTCACTTCCATTCTCTCAAAAAGTTATTCGCCTTTCCTCTCATGGCTGGGTAGGAAAAATGTTTTGACCACCTATATCCTGCCTCTAATAATGTATACACTGAGAGCTCTCCCCATTTTGATCCCTGGATCTTATACTAATAAACTACAGGCTGTCATGAGCAGATATCTTTGGGATAAGGGTCGCCCTAGAGTATCCTTACGGCTTCTTTCCCGTAGGAAAAAACAAGGGGGTGTATCCCTGCCAGACATAACAACTTATATCCAGGCCATTAGCTTGGAGAGGTGGATTAGGTTAGCTAGACAGGAGACCCACTGGATGTACATAGACTTGGAGTTAGCTCTACTGGGTAAGGAAGTATTCCGCAGGTTGTGGATCCCTGGGAAGTCAGGGGAAGGGGCTAGAGTTGATAGTGAGCTTACCAAGGGACTGCTTCATGTCTGCCATAGGTCTGGGGAGCTCTCCTCTGGCCACGCCAGGGTCTCTCCTTTGGCTCCTCTGCCGGTGGTCCCTATAGCGATGCACCCACAGATACAGTCCCCTTCAGATATTTGGTTATCCCTATCTCACTGCAAAGTGGGAGATCTAAAGAAAGTACAGACGTCTTCGGACTTCTATGCTAGCTTGTCAGGAGATGTTACACCAGGAAAGGACTTTATCCAGAGAAATGATTTTGAATCTATTTGTAAGCAATTCGTGGCCTCTAGCTTTACTCCACTGCACGATCCGACTTGGTTGGAGAATTTTATTCTATTACCAAAGCTGCCGAATAAATGTGTAACCCTCATCTACCGACAGATCCTTAACGCAAGGGATTCAAATGTGCCGCCGTGGGTGGTGGAATGGGAAAAAGAACTACACCTGGTAGCAGATGATATTAGTAGAAAGTGGATCCAAAAATGTTCACATGGGTTTTCCAGGTGTATAAAGATACAGGAGAATTCAGTCAAGATAGCGCTAAGGTGGTATAGGACCCCGGAATACCTTTTTAAAATTAAGCTACTTCCTACAGACCTCTGTTGGAGGTGTAAAGACGGCACTGGTTCCCTCTCCCACATTTGGTGGTCCTGCCCGATGGTACGACCTTTCTGGGATGGTGTAGAAGGGGCCATAAATAGGATATGTGCCACAAATTTAAGGCTCACAGTTCAGTTAGTGATGCTCTGGCTACCCACATCTGATTTTCGCCCGGGGAAAAATAACCTGATCACACATCTACTGATGGCGGCAAAGCTCCTAATCCCGGTCAAATGGAGATCAGTGGAGCCGCCAACGCTAGAAATGTGGAGGGACACGGTCCATCAGATGTGCCTAATGGAGGAGCTGATAGGGTGGACGTACCACTGCAGAGATAGCTTCCTGAAACTTTGGCAGCCTTGGATAGAGTACAGGTCCAGCCTCCTTGATGGCCAGTGATCCTTTACATACACAATTTTCACAAATACTGTCCTCTGTCCAAGATATGCTCATACCATGTCGTATCCAAGATATGTTCATACCATGTCATAGAAGTTGTGGCCATCGCTAGCAATCTTGATGCTCCTGAGTGAATGATAATATGGGTAATGGGTTGACACACTGTTGTGTTTGTAGACGTTTAGACTTTTTTGTTTTTATGTCCTGTAAGATCTCTCACCTTGGGGCCTTTGCCCTAACCGAGGGATTAATGTATCCTAGCCTGTATTGTTAGGCTCTGCCTTTGAAGATTTATGCCTTGCTGAAATGGGATATGTATCACCCTCCATTTTACATATGTATTAAGCTGATGATCTTTGTTTGTCTTAATAAAAAGAGATTTCAAACAAAGTTACACAGGGGAGTACTCCTATCCGCTTGCGTCATCAAGAAATCGTTGATGGCCTTTCTCTCTTCCTATAGTCGGTCCAACATATGGAGGGTGGAATTACAACGGGTGGAAAAGTCACATATCAGCCTATGTTGGGGGATGCCATTCTGAAGCTGCAGCTCAAGGAGGGTGTGCTTTGCTGTGTACGAGTGGCTGAAGTGTATTCAAAGTTTTCTGGCCATTTTTAGTATGTCTTGCAGATGGGTGGAAGACTTCAGGAACCACTTGACAACCAGATTGAACACATGTGCCATGCAGGGCGCATGGCTCAGCCTTCCTTCCTTGATGCAGTGCCGACACAATGTTCTTCCCGTTGTCTGTCACCATGGTTCCGAGTTGTCAGGGAGAAAGCCAGGATTAGATTTCTTGACGAAGAACACAGAGCAGTTCCTCCCCTGTGTGACTCCGTTCACCCAGGGAAACGAGGTGCAGAACAGCGTGACACCGCTGTGCCCTGCACACATGGTATGCTGGCGGGGCACTTTGACTTGTCCCTGCAGTGCAGGCTGAGGACATGGTGGAGGATGAGGGGGCAGAGGTGGACATTGTCGCAGGACCAACGGCGTGACAACGTGGAGGCTGAAGTGGCGTGACCTGGCAAAGTTGCTGGTGTGGCTGTGCAGGAACCACATTCACCCAGTGGGCCATAAAGGACATGTACTGTCCCTGACCGTAGTTACAGCTCCACACGTCGGCGCTGCAGTGCACTTTGGCACACCGACAGGCCTTTTGTTCTACATATTTGTGCAGGGCTGGTAATGCCTTTTTCGCAAAAATAATGGCTGGGACTCTCCACCGTGGCTCTGCACAAGCTATCAGTTCTCTGAAAGTTGCAGAGTCCTCCACTTGGAAAGGGAGGGACTGCAGCACCAGCAACTTGGACAGGAGCATGTTCAGCTTCTGCGCCGTTGGATACGTGCAAGCATACTGCTGTCTCTTGGCAATCGCATCGGTGATCGATTGCTGACGGAATGACTGATGAGGAGTAGGAGCAGAAGAATCTGGACCAGCAGAAGATGGGAATGACAGACAGCTCCCTTCGGCTGAGGTGGTGGAGCCTTGACTGGCTGAAACCGGGTGCGTGTCACTGGGTGAAGAAGCGGTAGCTGCGGCAGGCTGGACCACCACATCGGAGCCATGGTTCTCCCAGGCCACTTTATGGTGACGCTGCATATGTTGATGCAGGGCCGTAGTGCCAACATTGGCATCCTTGCCACACTTCACCTGCCCACATATTCTACATATGGCCACGTTAACCTCCTCTGGCAGCTTAATAAAAAAAACTGCCACACCACCGAGTAGGGGATTTTTCCTCCAACAATCTGCACTGACTGACTGCTACCGCCGCTGCCTCCGTGAACCCCTGCACCACTACTTTCCGGGCAGGTAGGCTGCTGCGAAGCAGGTGGTATACCCCGGGCATGTTTGGCTCCCGACCTGCAACTGCTGCCACCCTGCTCCCAGCCATGCTACCACCTTGCTGGCTCAGCCGCTGCCTCACAGTCAAACTGCCAACCTCTTCTCCTGATGATGATGAAGCCCCTTCTGCACCCGGCTCCCAAGTGCGATCAGCTTCATCATCATCATCAAGTAGTGTCTGCACATCACTGATGTTCTCCTCAACCGTCTCTGGGTCAGGAGCCTGACCACTCACAACACCACCTCCTACGCCACTCTCCTCATCACTACTTGCCCGCCTAGCGGAGGAAGCAGCAGATGTCTCCTCTAGATCTTGGCTGGGCAGTAGCTGCTGGCTGTCCTCCAGTAGCTCGTCCTCACTGTATAGTGGAGCTGAGCCCACAGCATACAATACTTCTGTGGCTGAGGGAACAGCAAAGGACAGAGGCAGGTTGAGGACACGTAAGGGCACAGGGCCTATGCCAACTAAGGGATGTGTCTGACAAACCCACCGACTGTTGGCTGGGGGTGTCTGATGTCACTTGGGATGAAGTGCATGACAGAGTTAACCAATCAAGAACCGCTGGGTTGCTGGTCAAGACATGACCGCTAGATGACACCGGGAGCTCAGGCCTCTCGCTGCGACTCCTGCTGCCACGGCCCGTTACTCTGCTGCGACCTCTGCCTGCGACAGAAACATGTATGCCTCTGCCACTCCTCTGTGCATGGCCTGGCACTTCTCTGTCTGACATACTTTTAGGTGAACTAAATAAATTAAAAGCAAATTAAAACACCCCTAAAAACGAGAAAAATATTTTATCTTTTTGTAATGAAATAGGCCAGTAAACGCTTTTAGCAGAAATAAATGCACCAGTGAAGTGCATATATATTTTTCCTTCTGTACTTAAATAGACCACTAAACGCTTTTGCCATAAATAAGTGCACCAGTGACGTGCATATATTTTTTTCTTTCTATAATGAAATAGGCCACTAAACGCTTTTGCCACAAATAAGTGCACCAGTGAAGTGCGTATATGTTTTTCTTTCTGTACTGAAATAGGACAGTAAACGCTTTCAACACTTATAACTGCAGAAGTGAACTGAGAATATATTTTTCGTTCTGTACTGAAATAGGCCACAAAACTCTTTCACCACAAATAAATGCAACAGTGAAGTGCGTATATTTATTTTCCTTTTTGTACTGAAATAGGACACTGAATGCTTTCACCACATATAACTGCAGAAGTGAAATGCGTATATATTTTTCCTTTCTGTACTGAAAAAGGCCACTAAACTTTTTCTACACAAATAACTGCAGAAGTGAAATGCGTATGTTTTTCTTTTTTCAAAGAAATAAGCCACTAAAGGCTTTTCAACATAGCATTTGCACACCAATAACAAGAATAAATTGCTAGAATGCCAGAGCTCTATAATGGCTATTTGGATCCCCAAATAATGTTTCCCTGCACTTGTAAATATATTTTTTTTCACATATATGAGGTTTTTCTAGCACTGTCCCAGGAGACTTCAGACGTCTCTCCCTGCACTAAGATGCTGTGAAATAATTCCTCCCTATTCTTTCCCTCCACTTACAAATCGCTTTATTTTTATTTTTTTTTCACAATGAGGTTTTTCCTATTACTGTCCCTAGCGCCTTCTCACGTCTGTCCCTGCAGTCAGAACACTGGAAAACTCTAGATGATCGCCGTATTTATAGGGCTGTGACATCACAGGGCTGGCTGCTGATTGGCTGCATGCATGGCATTATGGGTCAGCCCGCCTTCACAGAATTCCTTGCCCCATGTCCTCACACAGGTAGCCACCATTGTATCCACCATTTTTAGGAAAAATTGTGATTCGTTACCACGAAGCGTGAGGAAATTTGCATTAGTTGCAAATCAAATTTTTCCTGAAATTCGGATTCGATTCGCTCATCTCTAATTGGTATGTAGCACGTATCAAAAACCGGTTATTCAAGTTGCCACCTCCCTAGATGGTTATTAAATATCCCAACCAGCCAATTCAGAAGACTCAAACGTAATTGTACAGATAATGAACAATTTGAGAATGAGGCCATAGATTTAAAACAACAGTTTTTAGCAAAGCAGTATCCCAATAATATATTGGAAACATCTTTAGATAAAGTTAGAGACATGAATAGAAATAGTTTTTTTACAACTACTAAAAAGGAAAATAAGAAGGATGGCAATTTTCGTATTATACTACCATTTGCACAAAATAGGACAATTGAAAAAAATAATTAGGAAACATTGGCACCATTTTCTAAGAGATAAAGTTGTAGGATCTATAATAACAACCACTCCCCAAATAACATATACTAAAGCTCCAAACCTAGTTTTAAAAATTGCACCAACTATAAAGAGAAAAACAGCGGGGATAAAGCCCAATTGGCTATCCTTAAAAGGCTTCTACAGGTGAGGTAGATACAGCAACTGTAAAATTACAAATTTTCCCCCAAAAAATTGGGGGAAAGTATATTCCACACATAATTCCTTTCATTATGAGATTAGGGACAGTCTAACCTGTGATTTAATATATACAGTCGTGGCCAAAAGTTTTGAGAATTACATAAATATTGGAAATTGGAAAAGTTGCTGCTTAAGTTTTTATAGCAATTTGCATATACTCCAGAATGTTATGAAGAGTGATCAGATGAATTGCATAGTCCTTCTTTGCCATGAAAATTAACTTAATGCCAAAAAACCTTTCCACTAAATTTCATTGGTGTCATTAAAGGACCTGCTGAGATCATTTCAGTAATCGTCTTGTTAACTCAAGTAAGAATGCTGAGGAGCACGAGGCTGGAGATCATTATGTCAGGCTGATTTGGTTAAAATGGCAGACTTGACCTGTTAAAAGGAGGGTGATGCTTGAAATCATTGTTCTTCCATTGTTAACCATGGTGACCTGCAAAGAAACGCGTGCAGCCATCATTGCGTTGCATAAAAATGGCTTCACAGGCAAGGATATTGTGGCTACTAAGATTGTACCTCAATCAACAATTTATAGGATCATCAAGAACTTCAAGGAAAGAGGTTCAATTCTTGTTAAGAAGGCTTCAGGGCATCCAAGAAAGTCCAGCAAGGGCCGGGATCGTCTCCTAAAGAGGATTCAGCTGCAGGATCGGAGGGCCAACAGTGCAGAGCTTGCTCAGGAATGGCAGCAGGCAGGTGTGAGCGCATCTGCATGCACAGTGAGGCGAAGACTTTTGGAAGATGGCCTGGTGTCAAGAAGGGCAGCAAAGAAGCCACTTCTCTCCAAAAAAAAACATCGGGGACAGATTGATCTTCTGCAGAAAATATGGTGAATGGACTGTTGAGGACTGGGGCAAAGTCATATTCTCCGATGAAGCCTCTTTCCGATTGTTTGGGGCATCAGGAAAAAGGCTTGTCCGGAGAAGAAAAGGTGAGCGCTACCATCAGTCCTGTGTCATGCCAACAGTAAAGCATCCTGAGACTATTCATGTGTGGAGTTGTTTCTCATCCAAGGGAGTGGGCTCAAAACACAGCCATGAATAAAGAATGGTACCAAAACACCCTCCAACAGCAACTTCTTCCAACAATCCAACAACAGTTTGGTGAAGAACAATGCATTTTTCCACACGATGGAGCACCGTGCCATAAGGCAAAAGTGATAACTAAGTGGCTCGGGGACCAAAACGTTGACATTTTGGGTCCATGGCCTGGAAACTTCCCAGATCTTAATCCCATTTAGAACTTGTGGTCAATCCTCAAGAGGCGGGTGGACAAACAAAAATCACTACTTCTGACAAACTCCAAGAAGTGATTATGAAAGAATGGGTTTCTATCAGTCAGGAATTGGCCCAGAAGTTGATTGAGAGCATGCCCAGTCGAATTGCAGAGGTCCTGAAAAAGAAGGGCCAACACTGCAAATACTGACTCTTTGCATAAATGTCATGTAATTGTCGATAAAAGCCTTTGAAACGTATGAAGTGCGTGTAATTATATTTCACTACATCACAGAAACAACTGAAACAAAGATCTAAAAGCAGTTTAGCAGCAAACTGTGTGAAAACTAATATTTGTGTCATTCTCAAAACTTTTGCCCACGACTGTATATTGGAATGTCCATGCCACAAACAATATATAGGGAGAACAAAAGGAACATTGAAGAAAAGAGTAGCGAAACATATCACAAATATCAAAAATGGATTTGAACAACATTCCGTCTCAAAACATTTTAAAGATTGCCATAATAAAGATCCCACTAAACTTACCTTTGTGGCTGTAAAGGGGGAATATTAATCACCAACATTTATGCATATATCAATAATTAATATTCATAAATAGGAGGAGCTGTCTATTGATGACTCCGCCTATTTATACCTTTATATAACAACAATACAATGCTTTGACTATACTTTGCCTTACACTAATCACTACGCTAGCGGCATGCGCCTTACTAAACTATCTATCGCTAATAGCTACACGTTACACAGATAGTTGTACATAAAACAGTATTTATTAATACCTAATACACTAAGCACGCAATACACTAACAATACAGCACTAAATATACAGTCCTAAACTACACTACACGTTCCCAAATTCCACCCATAAACTAACTATACAGTTCACACATACAAGTATATTAACAGCCCACCCACCTGGTTCTATTTACTATCCCTATGGGGTACGACGAGGGTTAACGGTTGTCTTACAGGGGTGTAAGCAGACCACAGACACAAATGCGGTAATAGGGGTAAGGTATCTAGGGGTATGCACAACAGGGTTAATCAGGGACCAGGGTGAATCAGGGGCACAGAAGGGTTAATCAGGGACCAGGGTGAATCAGAGGCACAGAATCAGGGATACCACAATGTAAGGGTTAATCAGGGACCAGGGTGAATCAGGGGCACAGAATTAGGGAATCAGACCAGGGTGAATCAGGGGCACAGAATCAGGGATACCACAAAAGGGAGGAGTAGGGGGTCAGGGATTTAAAGGGTAAATCGTTAGTGGGATAGTGGTAGGGATCAGGGGTTAAAAGGGTATATCATTGGTGGGATAGTGGTAGGGATCAGGGGTTAAAAGGGTATATCGTTGGTGGGATAGTGGTAGCGATCAGGGGTTAAAAGGGTATATTGTTGGTGGGATAGTGGTAGGGATCAGGGGTTAATAGGGTATATCGTTGGTGGGATAGGGGATAATAAAGGGGGTGATACTTATGGTATACTGCTCGTTCGTCCAGGGGTCTGCTCATTCGTCCAGGGGGTCTGCTCTTACGTAGGGGGCGGCACAGCTCTTCTAACTAGTGCCGGGGCCGCCGGATATTTATGTCCGGCAGCCCGCACTGCCGCACCACCCACAAGGTGGCGCACGCGCCACCATCGGAGACACGTAGGCTGGCACAGTGAGATGACGTCACTGCGCCGGCCCGAGCATCTCCTGAGCGAGTGCATCGGGGCCGCGCTGCACGCCAACAGGCGGGAGAAGCCTTTGATCTCCCGCCTGTGGCACTCTGCATTCCGGCCAGCGAAATTTTAATTTCACTGCCGGAATGCGCATAATAGAAGGAAGGGAGGCTTCTCCCCTTCTTCTATCATGCATAATTATCTCCAGCAATGCTGGAGATAATTACAACAAAGTACTCAGATTCTGTTGAACCTGAGTCCTTTGTAGTCATCAGGATGACCGGACCTTAGTCCGGTCATTCTGATGCAATTAACCAGATTGCATCTGTATGAATGCTTGGGGCACATTCACACCGATGCACCTGGTTTCAGGTACAGGGAGGGGGAATACATATAATATATATTATAAAAGGGGGATTATAGGTATAATGATAAGGGGTCACAGCAATATATTATATAAGGGGGCACAATCTAAAGGAGACACATATTTCCCACAGGGGCCACCATGAGCCCCCGTGGGTCACCATGGGCAGACGTGCGCAGATGCTGGGCACATCTGCGCACATCATCCCATGACGCGGTGGTCAATGTATGCACATATACCATACATGCCTGCACGTGTTTGCATGCATGTATGGATATATATGCATACGTCTCAACCCCTCCTCAACAGTGGCCTTTGAAAAAAATCTGAAGACCATGGAGAGGGGGCAATCACATAGCAAATATGTCCAGGGTAGAGTCAAGAAGAATCTTAGAATCTGAAACTATAATTCCTGCAGGTCTGAACGCAGAGATGGAATTGTTCGGATCCCTGGGCAGGTCAGGGACGGCTGTTTTACCAGCACCTCAATCTCCCCTCCTTGGTAGGCCCCCATCCCCACTTTCATCCTTTCTTTTGGATATTATACCTGTCAACTAAATAAGAAAAAAAAACTAAAAAAGAAATGAGACACAAAAAAGAGAAAAAAAAAGAAAGAAAAAAAAATGAGAATAAGGAAAAGTATAGCCATATCACATAATAACATACAATTTAATAATAATGTTGGAATACGAATTAACAATATACATTTCAAGAAGTATCTAGTATCTTTACTCAGTTAATATCATATTAGGAACAATCATTTGAGGGATTCCACATTCTATACACTTTTGCAGATCTTAATATACATGTTATGGTCTTTTTAGACTAGTATAACTAATTTAAAATAGTAACATAGTTTATAAGGCCGAAAAAAGACATTTGTCCATCCAGTTCGGCCTGTTATCCTAAAAGTTGATCCAGAAGAAGGCAAAAAAAAAATGTGAGGTAGAAGCCAATTTTCCCCAGTTAAGGGGGAAAAAATTCCTTCCCGACTCCAATCAGAATAACTCCCTGGATCAACGACCCCTCTCTAGTAGCTATAGCCTGTAATATTATTGCACTGCAGAAATACATCCAGGACCCTCCTGAATTCCGTTATTGTACTCACCATCACCACCTCCTCAGGCAGAGAGTAACATAGTCTCACTGCTCTTACCGTAAAGAATCCTCTTCTATGTTTGTGTACAAACCTTCTTTCCTCCAGACGCAGAGGATGTCCCCTCGTCACAGTCACAGTCCTGGGGATAAATAGATGATGGGAGAGATCTCTGTACTGACCCCTGATATATTTATACATAGTTATTAGATCTCCCTTCAGTTGTCTTTTTTCTAAAGTGAATAATTTACTAATGTTGATAATCTTTCAGGGTACTGTAGTCCCCTCATTCCAGTTATTACTTTAGATGCCCTCCTCTGGACCCTCTCCAGCTCTGCTATGTCTGCCTTGTTCACAGGAGCCCAGAACTGTAAACAGTACTCCATGTGTGGTCTGACTAGTGATTTGTAAAGTGGACTATGTTCTTATCACGGGCATCTATGCCCCTTTTGATACAACCCATTATCTTATTGGCCTTGGCAGCAGCTGCCTGACACTAGTTTTTGCAGCTTAGTTTGCTGTTCACTAAAATTCCTAGGTCCTTTTCCATGTCAGTGTTACCCAGTGTTTTATCATTTAGTATGTACGGGTGACTTGCATTATTCCTTCCCATGTGCATAACCTTACATTTGTCAGTGTTAAACCTCATCTGCTACTTATCTGCCCAAGCCTCCAATCTACCCAGATCCCTCTGTAGTAGTATACTGTCCTCATCAGTGTAAATTACTTTACACAGTTTAGTGTCATCTGCGAAAATTGATATTTTACTGTGCAAGCCTTCTGCAAGATCATTAATAAATATATTGAAGAGAATAGGGCCCAATACTGACCCCTGAGGTACTCCACTAGTGACAGTGACCCAATCTGAGTGTGTACCGTTAATAACCACCCTCTGTTTTCTATCACTGAGCCAGTTACTTACCCACATACAGACATTTTCTCCCAGTCCAAGCATTCTCATTTTATATACTAACCTTTTATGTGGTACAGTGTCAAATGCTTTGGAGAAGTCCAGATACACGACATCCATTGATTCGCCGCTGTCAAGTCTAGAATTTACCTCCTGATAGAAACTGATTAAATTAGTTTTACATGACCGATTCCCTCATAAAGCCATGCTGATGTGGCGTTATTTGCTTATTTTCATTGAGGTACTCCAAGATAGCATCGCTTAGAAAACTTTCAAACAGTTTACCCACGACAGATGTTAAACCTACCGGACTTTAGTTTTCGGGCTCTATTTTTAGACCCTTTTTGAATATTGGCACCACATTTACTATGTGCCAATCCTGTGGAACACTCCCTGTCAGTATAGAGTCCTTGAATATCAGAAATAAGGGTCTGGCTATGACATTACTTAATTCTCTTAGGATACGGGGGGTGCATGCCATCTGGTCCTGGCGATTTGTCTATTTTAATATTTTTAGACGCCGCTGTACTTCTTCCTGGGTCAGACAGGGCACTTTTAATGGGGAATTTACTTTCTGCATTTCATCTGACAGTTTATTTTCCTCAGTGAATACAGTGGAGAAAAAAATATTTAATAGCTTTGCTTTCTCCTCATCGCTCTCTGCAACTCCCCCCTCATTAATCTGTAGAGGGCCAACACCTTCAGATTTATACTTTTTACCATGTATATAATTGAAGAACATTTTAGGGTTAGTTTTGCTCTCTATGTCAATTAATCTCTGTCTCTAGTTTGGCTGCTTTTATTAGTTTTTTACATATTCTATTTTTTTCCCTATAATTTTTCAGTGCTTCCTCGCTACCCTCCTGTTTAGTGATTTAAATGCTTTATTTTTGTCATTTATTGCTTTCTTTACAGTTCTATTTATCCACATTGTTTTTTTCTTGTTCCTTAACCTTTTATTCCCATAAGGTAGGTACCTCTCACAATTAGATTTTAGGATGCTTTTAAAAATATCCCATTTTGTGGCTGTATTTTTATTTTTGAGTACTTTGTCCCGGTTAGTTATGCATATGGCCTCTCTTAGTTGGCTAAAGTTCGCTTTTTGAAGTTTGGTATTTTTGTTCCTCCCTGAAGAAACACTCTTTTGAATGAGAATTGGAAGGTTATTACTTTATAGTCACTATTTCCGAGGTGTCCCCGACCTGCACATCTTTTGTTCTGTCAGGTCTATTGGTTAATACTAAGTCCAGTATGGCCGTCCCTCTAGTCGGGTCCTGAACCAGTTGGGAGAGGTAATTGTCTTTGGTTATTGCCAAGAACCTGTTTCCTTTATGAGATATACAAGTTTCAGTTTCCCAGTCCATATCTGGGTAGTTGAAGTCCCCCATAATAACCACCTCATTATGATTTGCCGCCTCGTCTATCTCGTTTAGTAGCAGATTTTCTGTGGACTCTGGTATATTAGATGGTTTATAATAAACTCATATTAGTATTTTATGATTGTTTTTGCTTCCATGTATTTCTACCCACAGTGACGCCACATGTTCATGTCCCTCACTTACAGTGCCTTGCAAAATCATTAACCCCCTTGACTTTTTTCGTGCTTTAGTGCCTCACAACCTAGAATTAACATGGATTGTTTAAGGATTTGCATCATTTCATTTGCAGAACTTGCCCACAACTTTGTAAAAACTTTTTTTTATTGTGACGCAAACAACAAATAGGACAAAGTAACAGAAAAAGTCAATGTGTGTAACTATTCACCCCCCTAAAGTCAATACTTTGTAGAGCCCCCTTTTGCGGCAATAACAGCTCCAAGTCGCTTTGGATAAGTCTCTATGAGCTTGCCACATCTTACCACTGGGATTTTTGCCCATTCCTCCTTACAAAACTGCTCCAGCTCCTTCAAGTTGGATGGTTTGCGCTTGTGAACAGCAATCTTTAAGTCTGACCACAGATTTTCTATTGTATTGAGATCTGGGCTTTGACTAGGCCATTCCAAAACATTTACATGTGTCCCCTTAAACCACTCAAGTGTTGCTTTAGCAGTGTGTTTGGGGTCATTGTCCTGCTGCTCCGTCCTAGCCTCAGGTTTTGCTCAAGAATATCCCTGTATTTAGCACCATCCATCTTTCCCTCAACTCTGACCAGTTGCCCAGTCCCATCCCCAGAGCATGATGCTGCCATCGTCATGTTTCACTGTGGGGATGGTGTTTGTTGGGTTTGCACCAGACATAGCATGGTTTTTTTCATGGCCAAAAAGTTCAATTTTAGTCTCATCAGACCAGAGCACCTTCCTCCATACATTTTGGGAGTCTCCCACATACCTTTTTGCAAACTCACAACGTGCCTTTTTGTTTTTAGCTGAAAGTAATGGCTTTCTTCTGGCCACACTGCCATAAAGCCCAACTCTATGGAGCGTGCGGCTTATTGTCGTCCTATTTACATATACTCCAGTCTCTGCTGTGGGACTCTGCAGCTCCTCCAGGGTTACCTTAGGTCTCTGTGCTGCCTCTCTGATTAATGCCCTCCTTGCCCAGTCCGTGATTTTTGGTGGGCGGCCGTCTCTTGGCAGGTTTGCTGTTGTGCCATGTTCTTTCCATTTGGTTATGATAGATTTGATGGTGCTCCTGGGGATCATCAAAGATTTGGATATATTTTTTTATAACCTAACCCTGACTTGTACTTCTCAACAACATTGTCCCTTACTTGTTTGGAGAGTTCCTTGGTCTTCATGGCAGTGTTTGGTTAGTGATGCCTCTTGCTTAGGTGTTGCAGCCTCTGGGGCCTTTCAAAAAAAGGTGTGTATATGTAATGACAGATTGTGTGACACGTAGATTGCACACAGGTGGACATCGTTTCACTAATTATGTGACTTCTGAAGGTAATTGGTTGCACCAGAGCTATTTATGGGCTTCCTAACAAAGGGGGTGAACACATACGCACATGCCAATTTTCTGTTTTCTATTTCTAAACAATAGTTTCATTTATATATTTTTCTCATTTCACGTCACCAACTTAAACTATTGTGTTCTTATCCATCACATACAATTCAAATTAACAAAACATTGCACTTAAGGCTGTAATGTAACAAAACAGGAAAAAAAGTCAAGGGGGTAAATACTTTTGCAAGGCACTGTATATCTTGTGTGGGCTTTAGGGTACTTTCACACTAGCATTTAAGTTTTCCGGTATTGAGTTCCGTCATAGGGGCTCAATACCGGAAAAAAATGGGGACAGAACTGAACTGAACAGAACTGAATGCTCCAAAATGCATTCCGTTCCTTTTAGTTGCATTCCCAGACCGGAGAGCAAACCGCAACATGTTGTATTTTGCTTTTCATCCATCCGTCATGACCCTAATGAAAGTCAACGGGGACGGATCAGTTTTCTCTGGCACAATCTGCCACAATAGAAAACGGATCCGTCCACCATTGACTTTCAATGGAGTTAATGACGGACCCATTTTGGCAATGTAAAAAATATGTTAAAGATAATACAACCGGATTCGTTCAAACGGATGCAGATGGTTGTATTATCAGTAACTGAAGCGTTTTTGCTGGACCCTGCCGGATCCAGCAAAAACGCTAGTGGGAAAGTAGCCTTAGACAGGACTTTACATAAAGGCAGACCCCTCCTCCTCTCCGGTTTTTGCGATCCTTTCTAAACAGACTGTAACCCTGTACATTAACTGCCCAGCCATAGCTATCATCCAGCCATGTCTCAGTTATTCCCACTATGTCATAGTCCTCCTCACACATCAGTAATTCCAGCTCCCCAGTTTTATTAGTCAGGCTTCTGGCATTAGTATACATACAATTAAGAGGTTTATGTATATTTTTTACCCTACACCTTTCCTTCTGAACTGTTCTAGTCCCTCCTTCCATTCCTCCCCCAGTCCTATTACCTTGCCCTGGTCTCTATCTGTGTAGTGTCCCACTAGGTAAATGTGGGCACTACACAAGAGTCAATATGGCCACGTTATTCTCCACCTCCTGTGGAACATGGTCATTATATTTTATACGGTATTTTGTACCAGGCCTGTTATCTCATGTACCAGGCCTGTTAGGGGTAGTTCCTCCTCCTAGACAGTAGAGGGAGCTAGGGAACCCCCTAGTATATATAGTTAGGCCCAGACAGGAAAGAGTCAGTGCAATGCAGTATAGTCCAGGAGGCTAGGACACAGCTAACCTCTGCAAGAGTGAAATACCCTTAAACATAAAGGACCCCTCTACCACTCCCGACTGGGACACTGCACCCGCACCTGGTTTTGGCTCACAACTACCAATGGTAATAACTGACCAAATAACTAAAGTGTGAACTTAGCCTTAGGCTGGTTTCACACTAAGGCCTCTTGCACACGAACGTTTTTTCTCCATTTACGTTACGTATTTTGCGTTCCGTCTACGGACCATATACAGAACCATTTATTTTAATTCATCCGTTAAAAAAAAACCTGAAGGTATGCCTTCCGTTTCCGTATTTCCGTTTTTCCGGTCCGTTCAAAAATAGAACATGTCCTATTATTGTCTGCATAATACTCCACTCACACGTCCGTATAATGGGTCTGCATCCTTTCCGCAAATTGAGGAACGGGTGCGGACACATTCATTCTCTATGGGGACGGAATGGATGCGGAGAGCACACTATGTGCTCTCCGCATCTGCATTTCCGGAGGGCGCCCCTGATCTTCCGGTCCGGAGCTCCGGAAAAAAATAGAACATGTCCTATTCTTGTCCGCAGTTGCCGGCTGGGGGTGCCGGCTGGGTGTATTGCGGATCCGCAATTTGCGAATCCGCAATGCACTACGGACGTCTGAATGGACCCTAACGGTACTTTCACACTAGCGTTTTTCTTTTCTGGTATTGAGTTCCTTCACAAGGGCACAATACTGGAAAAGAACTAATCAGTTTTATCCTAATGCATTCTGAATGGAGAGCAATCCGTTCAGTATGAATCAAGATGCATCAGTTCAGTCCCTCTTACGTTTTTTGGCCGGAGAAAATACCGTAGCATGCTGCATTTTTCTCTCCGGCCAAAAATCCTGAACACTTGCCGGAATGCCAGATCCGGCATTAATTTCCAATGAAATGCATTAGTAAAATTGCCACATTGACGGATCCGTTCTTACGGTCTGCCTGCCGGAATCATTTGCCGCAGGAGTGAAAGTACCCTAAAGGACAAGGATAGTACTGTTCTATCAGGGGCCAGCTGTTCCGGAATGCACATGGATGTCATCCGTATTTTTTGCGGATCGGTTTTTCGTGGAACACAAAATACTGAAAAAGCCATACGGTCGTGTGCAGGAGGCCTAAGCCTGAGTTCACATCAGAGTTCAGCCTTTCCGTTCTCCTGCTCCGTTGTAGGAGCAGGAAAACGGAAAGGACGGAGAAGGCACACAACTGAGCTGAACGAAGCCTATGGACCCTATAGACTATAATGGGGTCCGTTAGGTTTCCACTCAGAGGAAGTTTTTTTCGAGTGGAGACAAAAGTCCTGCATGCACATTTTTTGGTTCGCTTCAAAAATCTTCCTCTGAGTGGAAACCGAACGGACCCCATTATAGTCTATAGGGTCCTTAGGTTCCGTTCGGCCCAGTTATGTGCCGACTCCGTTCTTTCCGTTCACCTGCTCCTATAACGGAGCAGGAGAACGGAAAGGCTGAACGCTGATGTGAAGTCAGCCTTACATTAAAGGCATCTGGCAGGCTGTTCAGGCAGAGGAACAACCTGCTGAAGTCCATCTTATCTGGCATAGCCGGATATTGCCTTTCGCTGCCGGAGCCCATTGACTATAATGGCATTAGTGCCAGACAAAATCTGCATGTGTAACTTGTAGATCTTGTTGCGGTTTTGCCCACAGATCTCACCCTTTGGGTAGGACCACACAGCATGGTAGTGTGGGGCTTGCGACGCACATGTGCTGCGTTCACGTACCACAAAGCTGTACAGCCGCAGCGGGCTCTGATTAAACTAATGAGACCGCAATTTTTTTGCCAGTCTGCATTATTAAGGGCCGCCTGGTGCTGTCCATTAACAATACAGAGCCACTGAACAGTCTCATTAGATTAATTAGAGACTGCAGGGGCCATTTCGGCCACATGGTACTTGAGCCCAGCACAGCCGTGTCCTATCCTATCCAACCTATCCTCAGGATAGGTCATTAGTATATTATTGGTGGGGGTCAGACACCCAGGACCCCCACCAATCAGCTGTTTGAGAAAGCACTGGTGCTCCTGTGAGTTCAGCGGCCGTCTCCATGCTTACCAAGCACAGCGCCGTACATTGTATACTGGCTATGCTTGGTATCGCACTGAGCCCATTCACTTCAATAGCCGCTATATAATGTACGCACTGTGCTTGGTAAGCTGTGAGGAGGCAGCGGCTCCCACAGGAGCATCGGTGCCTTCTCAAACAACTGATCAGTGGGGGTCCGTGTTGTCAGACCCCTACCGATCATGTACTGATGAATTAGGCCTCATGCACACAACAGTTGTTTTTTGCGTCCGCTAAAAAAATTGGATGCGGCATCAGTTTTTTGGGGAGGATCCGTTTTTTCCCACAGATCCCTTGTAATAAATGCCTATCCTTGTCCGCAAATGTGAAAAAAGTAGGACATGCACAATTTTTTTTTTTTTTTGCTGAAGGGAAACACGGACAACAGACGCGGAACACAAACAGATTACCTATCATCATTTTTTGCTGACCCATTGAAATGAATGGGTCCCCATCCTATCCGCAAAATAGGCCTTAGGCCTCATGCACACGACCGTTGTTTTATTCCGTGTCCGTTGCTCCGTTTTTTGTGATTTTCTGCAGACCCATTGATTTTCAATGGGTCCATTGAAAACTCGGCTAATGCACCGTTTGCCATCCGTGTCCGTGATTCGTGGTTCCAGTCCGTCAAAAAATATAACCTGTCCTATTATTTTCCTGGAAAAGGTTTTCGGCCCCATTTATGTCAATGGGACTGTTAGAAAATGCGGAGGCACACAAGATTGTCATCCGCGTCCATTTTTTTCCTATCATTTGCATGGCAAACCTGTCTTAGACTTTTTTTTAACATTCCTTTAAAGTTTGGTGGTCCTCCAAAAATAAAGGAAGACACACGGAAACAAAAATGGAAACGGATCACGGAACAACTGAACCCCATTTTACGGAACACAGCAACAGTCGTGTGCTTGAGGCCTTATCCTAAGGATAGGTCATCAGTATCGAAATCCCAGAAAACCCCTTTAAACTTCAGTTGTTTAGGTGTGTGTCATCAACCTGTCAAGCACTATCCATCAAATAGGTCACCATTTACGTTATACGTGGCTTAGAAATGTTAACATGCAGTTTTCTTCCCCCAGCCCTGATTAGATGTCAGAACACTAGGGAGTAACAATATGACATTCACATGTTGGCAACTAGGTGTTCTGGATAATCCGCTTTAATATTTTATTTAATTATTGCATTATTTCTTTTTAGACATGCCACTTAGAGAGCCAAACCAGCCTACCACCCATGAAGGTTTCAGTATAAGCTATGAACATTCATGGCTCCACCGACATTGCCCATCTATATTGATTCATCATAAGCGAGCAAGAGTCTCTGGACGACTTTTCTCAGGACTACTGGCCATGAACGTGGTATTCCTGGGTGCTGCACTGATCAGTAGTGTGGTTATCAGCTCAATGCCTGCCAAGAACTCTTACATCTATCTCTCAGTCCTAATGCTCTGCAGTTCAGCCTGGGCAATCTACTATTTAGCATGGACACGCAGAAAAACAAATGCAGTTCTACAAGACCACCACGCTGGTGGACTATGGCTGAAAGGTCAGTAAAAGGATGATGCATAGAAAAGGGTCTGCTTTCTATATGACTGCTCCGTAGCTCACACAGTTACAGTATTGATCATTTGTGGTTATGAAATGCATCTCAATGACCTCATAAATGATAGTCAATATAAAGAAGCAGATCTACTGTGCATGCAGTAGCTTGTACTGATGAAGAGCTAAACCTCCGACTGTCTACAGATGGATGGTTTGGCTGATATCCCTTGTCGTATACAGCATGCGGCCATCTACGACAGTCCCATACATATGAATGGAGAAGGAGCGCAAATGCTCAACCACCAATCCATTCATACAGGACCTACATTCTCATGACCAGTGGTTGGACCCTTCACTAAGAGCCTTAAAGGGGTTGTCTGGGTTCAGAGCTGAATCCAGACATACCCCCATTATTACCCAGGCAGCCCCCCTGATATGAGCATCAGAAAATTCCATGGTCCAATGCTCTCCTTTGCCCTGCGCTGAATATCGCAGGGCAAAGACTTTTTCAGGAGATCCGGTAACATACCAGGCTTTCCATAGGGTAAGCTAGGTGGAGGCTTCTGCCTAGCAGTGAGCCCAGTGACATCACCAGCACTAATGGGCGGGCTTTAGCGCCGCCCTAGCCTGTAAAACGGCTAGGTCAGCACTAAAGCCCGCCCATCAGAGCCAATGATGTCACCAGCAACACAGCTAGGCAGAAGCCTCCGCCTAGCAGTGTGAAAAATATAAACAAACAGCCCTTGCCCCGCGCAATACAGCACAAGGCAAGGGAGAGCAGCGAAGCATGAAATGCTGCGATACTCATAAAAGGGAGGCCGGAGGGGTGAAAATAGGGGTATGCCTGGGTTCAGCTCTGAACCCGGACAACACTTTTAAATCTTGGGACAAGAACTTTAAATATAACTCATCTACATAAAATGGGTGAACACTCCTAAAGTGTCCCTGGTCTTAGGGGTGTATTGAACATTGGAGTCTAATATAAGCAACGTGGTCCAAAAATTGAAAATCATCTTTAGATAGGCCTGTGATCCAATGGCCTTAACAATCTATTTATTAAATTGCATTGGTGGGTTTGACCTTTAAAGGGAAGTCCGACACCCCGTTACCCAGCTGTTTTGGCACATCTCCAGCGTTGGTACTACACACTTCCATCTATTGTGTAGTAGATGGAGGTGAAGGGTGTCAGACCCCCGCCAATCAGGTATTGATGGCCCGTCCTGAGGATAGGCCATCAGTATCAAAGTCATAAACATCCCCTTGAAGTTCTTTTCATTGCTTTTTTAAGTATTTGAGAACAAATTTTTAAGACAATAAACAGACCCATTTGCTCATCTCATACAGGGTTAAAGTGTCTTCTGAGTATTGAAACCGTTTGTTCTTCTCTTCAGCATCCCTTATTCTATTTGGAACCTGCAGCCTCCTGGTAGCTGTCTTTAAAATTGGCTATGATTCAACTCTGTTCTCTTGTAAGCTACCAATTGATATTGTCTTCTCCGTCATCAAAATCATCTTTACAATCATACAGGTAACACACTCTGAGATGCTGATATGTCTTAGTCCTGCATTGGATTTAGGATTGAATGTATGCACCTGCCAATAATATTGGACAAGAAGCTTCACGGGTCCACTGCTATTCACATCAATGATGGTTTCCTTAACGTTTTCATGGATGGAAATCTGACTGGTGCCAAAGAAGTTCAGGCGTTCCATAGTTTTTTTGTTCTGTCAAATTAGGCAAGCAGACTTCAAGTGGTGTCCATCACACGAGTGGCGCCTAAAGGACCTCATTGGTTTTGGCGCCTGAAGGACCTCATTGGTTTTGGCGCCTGATGGACCATTAGGTTCTGTCAAATGGACAGAAATGTTGGCATTTTTCTAGTCATATTTCAAAAAGTCTCAGCTGCTCTGGGTGAAACTATCACTTTGCTATAGGTAGATGATGTGTACAGGTTGACATTACGGTATGTTGTCATTTGTAAGAAGCAATTTCAATTGTGGCAAGCAGCATAGGCCGCTCTTACACTTCTGCAGAGAAAAATGGTATTCTACAACTACTCTATCTTCTGATTTACGGATACATGACAAATACAGTACAGACCAAAAGTTTGGACACACCTTCTTATTCAAAGAGTTTTCTTTATTTTCATG
Source organism: Bufo gargarizans (assembly GCF_014858855.1). Lineage (NCBI taxonomy): Eukaryota > Metazoa > Chordata > Amphibia > Anura > Bufonidae > Bufo > Bufo gargarizans. The sequence goes on along the minus strand of NC_058085.1, from coordinate 64,182,187 downwards.
ACTATGAAAATTGTAGATTCACACTGAAGGCATCAAAACGATAAATTAACACATGTGGAATTATATACATAACAAAAAAGTGTGAAACAACTGAAAATATGTCATATTCTAGGTTCTTCAAAGTAGCCACCTTTTGCTTTGATTACTGCTTTGCACACTCTTGCCATTCTCTTGATGAGCTTCAAGAGGTAGTCACCTGAAATGGTCTTCCAACAGTCTTGAAGGAGTTCCCATAGATGCTTAGCACTTGTTGGCCCTTTTGCCTTCACTCTGCGGTCCAGCTCACCCCAAACCATCTTGATTGGGTTCAGGTCCGGTGACTGTGGAGGCCAGGTCATCTGGCGCAGCACCGCATCACTCTCCTTCATGGTCAAATAGCCCTTACACAGCCTGAAGGTGTGTTTGGGGTCATTGTCCTGTTGAAAAATAAATGATGGTCCAACTAAACGCAAACCGGATGGAATAGCATGCCGCTGCAAGATGCTGTGGTAGCCATGCTGGTTCAATATGTCTTCAATTTTGAATAAATCCCCAACAGTGTCACCAGCAAAGCACCCCCACACCATCACACCTCCTCCTCCATGCTTCACGGTGGGAACCAGGCATGTAGAGTCCATCGGTTCACCTTTTCTGCGTCGCACAAAGACACGGTGGTTGGAACCAAAGATCTCAAATTTGGACTCATCAGACCAAAGCACAGATTTCCACTGGTCTAATGTCCATTCCTTGTGTTCTTTAGCCCAAACAAGTCTCTTCTGCTTGTTGCCTGTCCTTAGCAGTGGTTTCCTAGCAGATATTCTACCATGAAGGCCTGATTCACACAGTCTCCTCTTAACAGTTATTCTAGAGATGTGTCTGCTGCTAGAACTCTGTGTGGCATTGACCTGGTCTCTAATCTGAGCTGCTGTTAACCTGCGATTTCTGAGGCTGGTGACTCGGATGAACTTCTCCTCCGCAGCAGAGGTGACTCTTGGTCTTCCTTTCCTGGGGAGGTCCGCATGTGAGCCAGTATCTTTGTAGCGCTTGATGGTTTTTGTGACTGCACTTGGGGACACTTTCAACATTTTCCCAATTTTTCGGACTGACTGACCTTCATTTCTTAAAGTAATGATGGCCACTCGTTTTTCTTTACTTAGCTGCTTTTTTCTTGCCATAATACAAATTCTAACAGTCTATTCAGTAGGACTATCAGCTGTGTATCCACCTGACTTCTCCACAACGCAACTGATGGTCCCAATCCCATTTATAAGGCAAGAAATCCCACTTATTAAACCTGACAGGGCACACCTGTGAAGTGAAAACCATTTCAGGTGACTACCTCATGAAGCTCATCAAGAGAATGCTAAGAGTGTGCAAAGCAGTAATCAAAGCAAAAGGTGGCTGCTTTGAAGAACCTAGAATATGACATATTTTCAGTTGTTTCACACTTTTTTGTTATGTATATAATTCCACATGTGTTAATTCATAGTGTTGATGCCTTCAGTGTGAATCTACAATTTTCATAGTCATGAAAAATGAAAAAAAAAGAAAACTCTTTGAATGAGAAGGTGTGTCCAAACTTTTGGTCTGTACTGTATGTCGTATTTTTATTGTTTTGGGTTTTTTTGCAACATTTTTTTCAGAACGACAGTATATTTTCTACCCGTAAAAACACTAGAATCACCTCATGCATTTTATTTTTACACCTAAGCTTTTTGCCATGTTTTTGGTGATATTTTTTTTAAAGTTTTTTTTGTTTTTGCCTTTTGTTCATGGTGTTTTTCCCCTATAGAGAAGATGATGAGTTAACGCCTGAAACAAACACCAAAAGGCCCCAGCATAATGCGCTTTGAAAAGAAGTCAGAAAAAACACCTAATGAACATCAGGAGCAAAAATAAAAAACGCTTTTGTGTGTCCTATCTTTCATATTTCCTTTTGACCTTCAGTAAACAATCTGGAGCTGGTGTTTTTGCTGCATAGATGCTCCAAAAAATTTAAAAAATAAATTACACCGGAACACCACCGGTACCTATGTGAACTCATCCTTACCAGTGTATCGTTCCGTGGGATGAATAGTGATCATAATGTCTTTTCTTTGCAGATGTTGCTCCTGTGGGTTTGCTGCAGGGACTGCATCCAGGTGCAGCACAATATAAGTAGGTGCGTATAAAGTATTGCGAAATGCGAAATACGACATGAGATATTGTTGAATGGGATCAAAGAGGTTTCAAGGACTTTCAGTGAAAGGGGTTTCCCCACAATTCACCTATATCCACAAGAGGAATAGGCGAAGCTCGGGACCACCGTCCTAGCCACCAATGGGACCTCCATCAATCAGATAGAATAGGTGACAAATATTGATTGTTGGACAACCCCTTTTATTGACTTATTCCCTGATAAAGGGTGCACTCACACGTGGCAGAATTTTCTGCCAGAAAATCCACAGGTGCAGATTTGTTTTGGTGCGAGTTAAGCCTCTTGCACATGACTGTATGGCTTTTTAAATTTTTTGCGGTCCACAAAAAACAGATCCGCCCAAAATACGGATGACGTCCGTGTGCATTCCTGATAGAACAGTACTATCCTTGTACGTAAGGCTACTTTCACACTTGCGGCAGAGTGATCCGCCAAGCAGTTCCGTCGCCAGAACTGCCTGTCGGATCAGGCAATCTGCACGTAAACGGACAGCATTTGTAGACGGATCCGGATGCAGATCCGTCTCACAAATGCATTGCAAGAACGGATCCGTCTCTTCGTTTGTCATATGGACAAACAGATCAGTTTCTATTTTTTTTTCACATTATTATCGGTCTGCGCATGAGAAGACTGGAAGGACGGATCCGACATTGAGGTATTTTTTTACATTTCAATGTAAATTAATGCCAGATCTGGCATTCCGGCAACTGATCCGGAATTTTGGACGGAGATAATACCACAGCATGCTACAGTATTTCCTCCGTCCAAAACGCCGTTCAGTGACTGAACTGAAGACATCCTGATGCATCCTGAACGGATTTCTCTCCATTCAGAATGCATGGGGATAAAACTGATCAGTTCTTTTCCAGTATTGAGCCCTTATGATGGAACTCAGTGCCGGAAAAGACAAGGATAGTACTGTTCTATCAGGGGCCAGCTGTTCCGTTCCGCAAAAAACGGAATGCACACGGACGTCATCCGTATTTTTTGCAGATCCGTTTTTTGCAGACAATACTGAAAAAGCCATACGCCTTAGGCCTCTTTTACACAGGCACCATGTTTTAGGGCCGGATAAGATACGGGTGCATTGCGGGAAAATGCGCGATTTTTCCGCGCCAGTGCAAAACATTGTAATGCGTTTTGCACGCGCAAGACAAAAATCTGCATGTTTGGTACCCCGACCCAAACCCGGACTTCTTGACAAAAGTTTGGGTTTGGGTTAGGTGTTCTGTAGATTGTATTATTTTCCCTTATAACATGGTTATAAGGGAAAATAATAGCATTCTTAATACAGAATGCATAGTACAATATCGCTGGAGGGGTTAAAAAAAATAAAAATAATTTAACTCACCTTAATCCACTTGTTCGCAAAGCCTGGCATCTCTTCTGTCTTCATCTTTGCTGTGCAGTAGGAATAGGACCTTTGATGACTATGGATCATGTGACGGACCATGTGATGAGCGCAGTGACGTCACCACAGGTCCTTTTCCTGTGCACAGCAAAGATGAAGACAGAAGAGATGCCGGCTGCGCGAACAAGTGGATTAAGGTGAGTTAAATTATTATAATTTTTTTTAACCCCTCCAGCGCTATTTTACTAAGTATTCTGTATTAAGAATGCTATTATTTTCCATTATAACCATGTTATAAGGGAAAATAATAATGATCGGGTCCCCATCCCGATCATCTCCTAGCAACCGTGCGTGAAAATCGCACCGCATCCGCACTTGCTTGTGGATGCTTGCGATTTTCACGCAGCCCGATTCACTTCTATGGGGCCTGCGTTGCGTGAAAAACACACAATATAGAACATGCTGCATTTTCACGCAACGCACAAGTGATGCGTGAAAATCACTGCTCATGTGCACAGCCCCATAGAAATGAATGGGTCCGGATTCAGTGCTGGTGCAATGCGTTCACCTCACGCATTGCACCCGCGCGGAAATCTCACCCGTGTGAAGGGGCCTTATGTGGACAATAATAGGACATGTTCTATCTTTGAACGGAATGGAAAAACAGAAATATGGAAATGGAAGGCATACGGAGTACCTTTCGGGTTTTTTGCAGATCTATTGAAATGAATGGTTCCGTATATGGTCCGTATATGGTCCGTATATGGTCCGTATACGGAACGCAGAAAATGGAAAGGAAACAGAAAAAAAAATGTTTGTGTGCAAGAGGCCTGTGGATTTTGTTGCGGATTTTTTCTGTATGAGAATTTCGCCATCAAATTCAATGGGAAACGGATTCTGTAGTGGAAAATGCTGCAGAAAATAACACAACCAAATCTGTGCAGATTTTGTCTCAGATTTTCCCCCAGCTTTTTCTACTTAGGGCTCATTCACACGACGGTATATTTTTTCTGTTTACGTTCCGTTTTTTGTGTTCCGTATGCGAAACCATTCATTTCAATGGTTCCTCAGAAAAACAGAAGGTACTCCGTGTGCATTCCGATTCCGTATGTCCGTATTTCTGTTCCGCCAAAAAATATAACATGTCCTATTATTGTCCGCATTACGGACAAGGATAGTACTGTTCTATTAGGGGCTAGCTGTTCTGTTCCGCAAAATACAGAATGCACACGGACGTCATCCGTATTTTTTGCGGATCCGTTTTTTGCGGACCGCAAAATACATACGGTCGTGTGAACAAGCCCACTATAGTTGTCTGAAGGTTTACAACAGTGCTTCTCAACTCCAGTCCTCAGGGCCCATTTACCAGTCATGATTTGAGAATATCCCACAGAATGAATACCTGAGGTAAGTCCTGATGCACTGACACTAATTAGATCACCTGCTCAATACTAAGGCCCCTTGCAGACGAGTGTGTCCGGATTAGGTCCGGATGCGTTGCGTCTGCGATCAGGGAAAATCGTGCGAGTAGGTACGCAATTGCGGTCAGTTTTGACTGAGATTGCCTTCCGATGTTCAGTTTTAATCGCGCGGGTGCAATGCGTTTTGCATGCGCGTGATAAAAAACGGACTGTGGTACCCAGACCGGAACCCGGACTTCTTCACTGAAGTTCGGGTTTGGGTTTAGGTGTTCTGTATATTTTATTATTTATTATTTTCCTTTATAACATGGTTATAAGGGAAAATAATAGCATTCTTAATACAGAATGCATAGTACAATGTGGCTTAAAAAATGTGGGGTTAAAAAATAAAAAAAAACATTAACTCACCACATCCTGTTGTTAAAACATTAACTCACATAAAACATTAACATTCAGCAGGACCTGCGCTGACGTCACCGCGCGCACCTCGTGGTGAGTGCGATTACGTCATGAAAGGTCCTTTTGCAGGTCCTGAAAGAAGATGATACCAGCTGCGCGAACAAGTGGATGAGGTGAGTTAATGTTTTTTTTTATTTTTGAACCCCTCCAGCCCTATTGTACTATGTATTCTGTATTAAGAATGCTATTATTTCCCCTTATACCATGTTATAAGGGAAAATAATACAGTAAATTGACTTTTATCAATTAACTTACATCATCTCCTAGCAACCATGCGTGAAAATCACACCGCATCCGCACTTGCTTGCGGATGCTTGCAATTTTCATTACGCGAAAAACGCAGAATATAGAACATGCTGCGATTTTCACGCAACGCATAAGTGATGCTGAAAATCACTGCTCATCTGAACAGCCCCATTGAAATGAATTGGTCCGGATTCAGTGCAGGTGCAATGCGTTCACCTCACACATTGCACCCGCACGGAATTCTCGCCCGTGTGAAAGGGGCCTAAGGAAATCCTGAAAACATGACCGGCAAGTGGGCCCCGAGTACTAGAGTTGAGGAACCCTGGTTTACAGGACAAATGTTACAATTTCACCATTGTCCTGTCAGATGCTCACTTCAGTTTCATTTCCAGATGGGGCATTATGTTAACGCTGGCCACCCATTTACTGCTTTGGCTCCTGGCTGTGATCAATGACTCTGTGCACCAAGACATGGAGAGCTTACATTCAAACACCACATCAGGCAAGTAATCCTGACCCAAAACCTACAATGCCTGTGCAATATTTTAGGACTTTTTCCATCCTTTTTGAATACTTAATGGTCATTGAGTTCCATAATTAACTTAATGTTACCTCTGTCTCTAGATGAAGTTGAAGGCACCGGATGCCTATGCCCTAAATATTCCACATGTTGGACCTTTCAGCGAGGCTATGTAACGTTATACCCTTTCAACCTTGAGTACAGTCTGATTTGTGCATCCATGCTTTTCATAATGTGGAGGAATGTTGGCAGGAGAGAAGTTCACCACTCTGAATCCTCCCACCCTGCCTTTCGTCTGCACGGAGTCCTTTATGGTCCACTTCTAGGTGTCAGTGCGCTACTAGTTGGAATTTGCATCTTCATCCAGTATCAAGTACAAGCTTCAGGGGGAGTTGTGGTCACTGGCTCCTTCATCTTATATTTTATGTACAGTATCATTCTGCTCTCCATCATGGTTATAGCCTGCATCATAGGGATAATTGCCCAAACATTTAAAGATAAACGGCACCTGGAGCACACAAGAAGGGATAATGAAAATAGTGAAACCCCTGAAAAACAGAGCAAAGAAAAGAGGCAGAAAAAGAGTAAAGAATGTAGGCATAGGAACGTGGAGAATAAAGACCATGGACAGTCGGAAGGAGAAGTAGAGGAGAGCAGACAGTCAAAAGAGGTAGAAAATAGTAACATTGAGTTTCAGGAACATATTGGGTGTAGCACGACAGCTGAGGAGGAAAACTGTGAGCATGATGAAAAACAAGCAAACAATGAAACACACAATGGAGATACTGAAATGCATGACCTGCATAAAGAACATGAGGAACATCTAGACCTCAATAATCATCCGACAAAGAGAAAAGTCAGCACAGAGATAAACACACACCAAAGGGAGAAGAACATCCACCACAGAAGTCTACCTAAAAACTACACCCGCAGTCTGGAAATTATTCTCCTGCTTGGAGCTGCCCTTGGTCAATTCTCCATTTCTTATTATTCCATAGTCGCTATTGTAGCCACTGGTTCATGGAATCTGCTCAACTCTTTAAACCTGTGGTCCTCCATCCTGATGATCCTACAGCATATATTTCAGAATATTTTTATTATAGAGGGAATGAGGAAAGAGCACAAGGAGCATTACTATCTACAGGCCCACAAGGAGAACAAAGAGGAACATGAGGAAGCCCCTCGTAGGCTCTCCATGGTTGAGATTCGAAGGGCATCTGTGGCTTATTTGCAAAGCGTTGGACAACTCAGTGTCAGCCGCAGATTGGTGAAGGAGGTGGCGCTTTTTTTAGTGCTCTGCAATGTTATGGTGAGTTATATTCTTTCCCAAAAAGTTTTCTAGCCCCAAATGAATGTGAAAAAAGAAGTAATTACAGACTTAATGTCCCCATACACATGCCAAACTTTCCTTTTTTTGGGACCCACCAACACTCTAATATGCATGGTGAGCTTCCAACTCTTTCTCAACAGATGATGTACAATAATGTATGATCATTTGGTTTCCCGAAAGATAAACCACCATCAGAGGTGTCCAGCAGTGAGCAGCTTCACCTCTATCCCCAATGAAAACACATACGTGCTCAGCCAAGCCAGACGTGTATGTGTATGGTGAAGTCGGCAGCTACAGAAGTTGTATGGTTGCTTTTGTTTCTCCAAGATCTACCAGAAAAAAATAACATGGAACCCACCTATACGTTAAAACATGTTATCATCTATCCTCGGTCCGGTTTGTATTTTCTTGTGCTAGGCCTCCTTTTAGAGGGACATATAAACCAAGATTGTCTGCATGGATTTGAGCAAATGCACTAAGGAGGGTTCTCCTTAGAAGTCTAGAATTGGAAGGATTGGTCGGTCTATTGCAAATCTGGTTATATATTGTATATAAGGAAAGTCTTCATTTGTATGTCCATCTAAAAGGAGGCCTACCACAAGAACATATAAACAGGACCTTTTCGTGTAAATTACATGAAATCAGTGTGGGCGGGTGACATCACTTTTACAACTTTAAGAACAAAGAAATTTGTAACTGACTGACCAATCCTTTAAATTCCAATTCCACGAAGACAACCTTCTCTAGCACAGCACCTCCCCCCAACAGTGAGCTGATCACCATAGATCAGTGATGGCTATTTTTTTTGCGGATCCGTTTTTTGCGGACTGCAAGATTCTGAAAAAGCCATACGGTTGTGTGCAAGAGGCCTAACTCTGTTCATTGGTAATAGTGGTGGCCAGCCCAGTAGATGTCAAGTGTCTTTAGGTGCCCTCTAAGGCTATTTTTTTTATACTAATGATGGAGGAAAATGAGACGACAGACATTCTGTAGATGTAAACTGGCATACACACTGCATTATGATGGTTTACCTTTCCATATTACAAACCATGATTATTTTTTTTTCTTTTTTGATTTGCAGTTCTGGATCATGTCCGCTTTTGGAGGTCATCCTCAGTATGTAAATGGTCTGGAGCTTGAATATTATGGCTATTCAGTCTGGTTTGCAATTCTCAACGTTGGGCTCCCATTATCAGTCTTTTACCGGATGCACAGTGTTGGAGGGTTGCTGGAGGTCTATGTCACTGCGTAATGCAGTTCTCTCATCTCAAGGTCTACAAAGATCTACATTGCAATATGTCAACCACAGAACGTTTTGACAGCGCAGTAGACACTACTACAATCCACAATCGTGTAGCATTATTGAGTATTCATAAACTGATGACAATAATATGGGGAGCTTTCTGCTGATTGTAGACATCAAGTTTTCTGCTTAACATCCTATACAAACCTGTGTTGCCCTATATGTTATCATGAGGACACCAGTGGTTACTCATAGTGTTGGGCTGCTGACTGGTATGGAAGCGAGTAGACATTACCCTGTAAGCCTGTCTTGGGGATAGCAAGGTTTTGGACCACAAAAAGGTACCAATGTGATATCTGCACAAGGTTTAGGGGTAGACTGATATAAATAAATCTGGCAGGTTTTTGGTGAGATGACCTGCAGACTACAATGTTGTACAACAAATAGCCCCCTTATGCATCCTAAGGGACAGCTACATGATCATACCTCTTTACTTTCAAGGAAAGGCCCCACCATGAATGGAAAGCATGCCGCACATGCGTAGCTTTCTCCATTGACTGCTATGAGACTACCAAAACTAGCCAAGGCTACCTCGGAGCTCACTGGCTTGGATATTTTCCGAAGTCTTATAGCGATGAATGGAGGAGTGGCCATGCATGCATCATGTCCTCTCCATTGTTATGAGACGTCCAAAAAAAGCTGAGTGCACTCACTTGGCTATTTTGGGAAGTCTCATAGCAGTGAGTGGACATGAGACATCCAAAAAAAGCTGAATGCACTCAATTGGCTATTTTGGGAAGTCTTGTAGCAGTGAGTAGACAGAAAATTCATGGTGGGGCCCTATTTTTGACATAGCAGTAGGTTTCAGAAGAACCAGTATGTTTTGCCAATGACGTGGCATCTTTAGGGGTATAGGGGCTCTAGCATCAAGACCACCACCACTCTATTAGAAATTTATTAGCTATCCAAAATCCTCCCATGGACCGGGATCATTTGGAGGCATGATATGAGCTATATCATTCATAGATAAATAGAAAAGGCTATATTGTTGCGCCCAGATATAAAATTAGCTCTCCTCTAGAAGGAAGAAAGCTGCCTGTAAGCCAATGTCTGACCCAATAAAGAGCCTTGAAATGAAACTATGGCTTGGCTAAAATCCCTAGTCATTAGAGTTGAGCAAACCCGAACTGTAAAGTTCGGGTTCATAACAAACTTTAGGGTTTTCGGCACCCGGACCCGAACCCGAATATTTACGTAAAAGTTTGGGTTCAGGTTCGGTGATTTTTATGCACAGCAGCCAATCAACAAGCATCATACTACTTGCCCCAAAAGGCCATCACAGCCATGCCTACTATTGGCATGGCTGTGATTGGCCAAATACAGCATGTGACCCAGCCTCTATTTAAGCTGGAGCAGGGGCGTACACAGAAATCACTGGGCCCCATAGCAAGAGTCTGAATTGGGCCCCCAACCCCGCCCACTACCCACCCCTGGCCCATCCCACCTCCTGGCTCCTCCCCTGCCACACCCAATAAAAAATGTTATACATGTTCTACTGAAACTATTAGAAACCTTTAAGAAATAGGTGCTGAATTCAGGTGCCTATAGCGCTTTATAATCCATACTCTCTCTGTATGGGAGTAAGGATCTCCCTGGGGCTGCAGTGAGCCATGTACAGCACACATCACTGCTCCTGCCTGTCTGCTTTGGTAAAGTTGGGCATAAATGGACGATGTCAGGCTTTAGTAGAGTGGGCACAGGGCGTCATATGTATGCGAGCACAACTGAATGAGTGCAGGGCAGGAGCCCGCATATATATCACTCCTCCTGCCTGTGCCCACTGCGGTAAAGCCTGACACAGCCCATTCCCCACATCTTAACCCCTTTGTTACCAGCGCCATTTTTTCATCACTTCTCTCACCCCAAAAAAATGTAATAAAATGTGATTTAAAAAGTCACACACACTCCAAAAGGGTATCAATAAAAACTACAGTTCATCCCGCAAAAAATGAGCCCCCACACAGCTCAGTAGATCATATAACTATAAAAAAGTTATGGGGGTCAGAATATGGTGATGTAAAAAAGTGTATAATTTTTTTTTATCAAAGTGTTAATGTATTTTTACACTATTTAGACATAAAAAAAACCTATACATATGTGGTATCATTGTAATCGTACTGACCCAGAGAATGAAGGGCACAGGTCAGTTTTGCCACAAAGGGAAAGCTGTAGGAACAAAACCCATAAAAAGGTGGAAAATTTGTGGGGTTTTCCCACAAAAAAAAAGTTATGGCTCAAGGAAGATAGGGAAGGAAAAATAAAATGCAAAAATGAAAAAACCTCTGGTATCTTAAGGGTTAAAGGGGCTATCTTATCCCTATTATGCCCCCCAAATTGCCCAGGCACCACATACAGTTAATACTTATGCCCAATGGGGGGGTGCAGACAATAGCAGGCTGCGTCGGAAATGAGCCTCCCTAGCGTCACCCGCGATGCTAGGGAGGCTCGTTCCCATTGTGGCCTGCTATTGGCTGCTCCCCCCTATGTCGCTGGATGTATTAATCTGCGTGACGGGAGGGAGGCAGTGGCGGCTGTGTGGGCATCAGGAGCAATGCAGGTGCTGGGGAATGAGGTAAGTAAGGTGCCTGGCCCCGAGCATTTTGGGGGGCATTATAGGGGTTGGACCCCTTTAACTCATTGCTGCTGATGCTAAGTGTGCACCAATCATATTCTCCCCCCGCCCCTGCAAGGTGACTGATATGATGGGGGGCCCTATAGGATCATAGAGCACTCAGGAGGACAGTGTGCTTCCACCCTCTTCTCCCCGGGGAGTGAGGGGGGGGGGGGGGAGTAGGAGGAAAGCACACTGTCCTCCGGAGTCCTCTATGATCCTACAGGCCCCTTTCCCCCCAAACCCCACTGCTTGCTGCTGCCCTCCCCCTATCAAGAATACCCATATCCAACCAATACCATATATGAACTTTATATTAAGTCTGCTGCTGTCCTCTTACTGTGGCACACTTCTGTGTTCTCTGGCCGGTCTTTCAGTATGGGCCAGGGGTGTGCGGCACTTACTGGCTGATGACTTGAGGGCTGATGTCTTGAGGGCGGGTGGCAGATGGCGGGCAGCACGTGAGCGCAGAGCATAACTCTGCCACGCCGAGTGCACTCCTCTATTAGGGTGACCAGACGTCCGGTTTTTAGACTCCTGGTCCTCCGTCCGGCACAAGGCCAGGATGGACTGCCAGAAGTCCTCCTTTTTTGTGGTCATCAGCGACTCTAGACTCGACGAGTATGGGGCACTTTAAGGATCACTCACATCACGGCGTAGAGCGCACCGACATCAGTCGCACTTCCGGCAGCACCTGCATCGCGCCAGTCAATTCTGGTTTGAGCAGGCGCGGCCACGCAGGAAGTGGAGGAACAGACTCTGAGGAGCGCAGCTGCGCTGAGGTACTCACTGGTCTGTGCTGTGGGCCGTCGGGGATTGCTCAAAAGGGGGGAAGGGCAGGCACTGGTAATTTTGAAAGGGGTTAATAATACCTACTGTGTGGGTCCTGGGAACAGCTGAAAGGGGGAAATAAATAAGTGTGAAGACGGGACTGAAAGGGGTTAAATACTGTGAATGAGGGACTGCTGAAAAGGGTTTATGTTAAGGCCCTTCACAGTATTTATTAACCCCTTTCAGCAGTTCCCCATTCACAGTATTTATTAACCCCTCGGGGGACTGCTGAAAGGGGTTAATAACTACTACTGTCCCTCCAGGACACCCATGACCCCTCCACAAGTTCTTGCCTCTCCTCCACCCGGTTCCCGGCAGGCAATTGGGGCGTGGCTTCGCAATGGTGGGCGTGGTTTGTAAGTTTAGGGGGCGTGGCCGGCGAGGTCCGTGAAGCCAGTAGCCACCCTAGTCTGCAGAAATTCATTCACAACTACCCCGACATGTCTGAGCTGCTGCATAAAGTGCGGGCCGTCTGTGCGCGCTTCCGGCGTTCACATCCTGCCGCTGCTCGCCTGTCTGCGCTACAGCGTAACTTCGGCCTTCCCGCTCACCGCCTCATATACGACGTGCCCACCAGGTGGAACTCCACCTTGCACATGCTGGAGAGACTGTGCGAGCAGCAGCAGGCCATAGTGGAGTTTCAGCTGCAGCACGCACGGGTCAGTCGCACTGCGGAACAGCACCACTTCACCACCAATGACTGGGCCTCCATGCGAAACCTGTGTGCCCTGTTGCGCTGTTTCGAGTACTCCACCAACATGGCCAGTGGCGATGACGCCGTTATCAGCGTTACAATACCACTTCTATGTCTCCTTGAGAAAACACTTAGGGCGATGATGGAAGAGGATGTGCCCCAGGAGGAGGAGGAGGAGGAGGAAGAGGGGTCATCTCTAACACTTTCAGGCCAGTCTTTTAGAAGTGACTCAGAAAGAGGATTTTTGCAACAGCAGAGGCCAGGTACAAATTTGGCCAGCCAGGGCCCACTACTGGAGGAGGAGGAGGATGGGGATGAAGCATGTTCACAGCGGGGTGGCATCCAACGCAGCTCGAGCCCATCACTGGTGCGTGGCTGGGGGGGGATACGGAGGACGCAGACGATACGCCTCCCACAGAGGACAGCTTGTCCTTACCTCTGGGTAGCCTGGCACACATGAGCAACTACATGCTGCAGTGCCTGCGCAACGACAGCAGAGTTGCCCACATTTTTACGTGTGCGGACTACTGGGTGGCCACCCTGCTGGATCCCCGTTACAAAGACAATGTGCCGTCCTTAATTCCCTCAATGGAGCGTGATTGGAAAATGCGCGACTACAGGCGCGCTCTGGTAGACGCGCTACTGAGAGCATTCCCGACTGACGCCGGGGGACAAGTGGAAGCACAAGGCGAAGGCAGGGGAGGAGGAAGAGGTCGCCAACGCAGCTGTGTCAGCGTCAGCACCTCAGAAGGCAGGGTTAGCATGGCCGACATGTGGAAAAGCTTTGTCACCTCGCCGCAACAACCGGCCCCAACTGCTGATATGGAGCGTGTTAGCAGGAGGCAGCATTTGAACAACATGGTGGAACAGTACATGTGCACACGCCTACACGTACTGACTGATGGTTCTGTATCTCCAAATTGTCCACATGACCAGAGCTTGCCCTGTATGCCTTGGAGGTGCTGGCCTGCCCTGCAGCCAGTGTACTCTCTGAACGTGTATTTAGCACGGCAGGAGGCGTCATTACAGACAGACGCAGCCGCCTGTCCACAGCCAACGTGGACAAGCTGACGTTCATTAAAAGGAACCAGGCTTGGATCCCACAGGACTTGTCTGTACCTTGTGCAGAATAGACATTTATACCACCATCAAACATACATTCTTGTACTCAAGTCAAGTACAATGATTCTTTTTTTATTTTTTTTTATTTGTCCCAATATTTTGGGGGCTACCTACCCCAATAAAAAATTAAAATAAAACATTGTTGGCTACCTCCTCCTCCTTCATTGCTGCCTCCACCTACAACACCACATCACCGCCTCCACAACCTCCGACTCCATATCCACCTCCTTCTCTGAGTTGCAGGTTAATCATTTGTAATTTTTAGTTATTTTATTTCATTTTAAGTTATTTCCCTATCCACATTTGTTTGCAGAGCAGTTGCCATGCTCTTAAGCACATTTTACTGCCTTTTACATCCCTCTAGCCTTTTCAAGGACTATTTTAGAGCCATTTAAAAAGAAATTTAAAAAGTGCCAATTTTAGTGCCCTAAATTGAAAAATTCTTATTTTCAATTGTCAGGTGACATTTTACCATTTTTGGCGTATACAAACCCCTGCTGTGCCTGGGTGACAGGGGCCTAAATCTCACAAAATCCTCTGTTCTATTGCTCGGTGACATGAACCCCCTTTTGCCGTGAATGAACCCCTGCTGTGCCTGGGTGACAGGGGCCTAAATCTCTCAAAATCCTCTGTTGTATTGCTGGGTGACAAAAAAAACTTTTGCCGTGAATTAACCCCTGCTGTTCCTGGGTGACGGGCCTAAATCTCTCAAAATCCTCTGTTGTATTGCTGGGTGACATGAACCCCCTTTTGCCGTGAATGAACCCCTGCTCTGCGGGAACTAAATTTAGTGAAAACTTCTGTTACTGATCGGAAGATGCGCGATTACAAGCGCACGCTGACGATAGCATTCCCACCTGACAGCGGGGGCACAGCGGAAGCACAAGGCGAAGGCAGAGGAGGAGGAAGTGGTCGCCAACGCAGCTGGGCACCACCAGCACCTGAGAAGGCAGGGTTAGCATGGCCAAAATGTGGAAAAGCTTTGTCAGCCTTGGGGGTGCTGACCGGCCCTGCAGCCAGTGTATAGTGTGAACGTGTGTATAGCATGGCAGAGAGCATTATCACAGGCCACAGCCAATGTGGACAAGCTTACGTTTATTAAAATGAACCAGGCTTGGATCCCACATGACTTGTCCGTACCTTGTGCAGAATAGACATTTATACTAGCCTCAACCATCCATTCTTGTACTCAAGTGCACTTATTCTTAGTTTTATTTTGTTATATGTCCCAATATTTAAAAATAAAAAATAACACAAATCTGTGTTGGCTACCTATTCCTCCTTCACCGCCGCTTCCACCTACACCGCCACATCCACCGCCTCCTCAACCTCCTACTCCTAGATCCAGATTGTTATTTTTAATTTTTCTGTATTTTATGTAATTTTAAGTCATTTCCCTATCCACATTTGATTGCAGAACAGTTGCCATGCTCTTAAGCACATTTTGATGCCCTTTGCAGCCCTCTAGCCCTTTCCAGGACTATTTTAGAGACATTTTAGTGCCCAAAAGTTCGGCTCCCTATTGATTTCAATGGGGTTGGGGTTCGGGTTCGGGGTCAAGTTCGCCGAACCCAAACTTTTTTTTTCAAGTTCGGCCGAACCTGCCGAACCCGAACATACAGGTGTCCGCTCAACTCTACTAGTCATGTATCAAGATTTTTCTTTATGGGTCAGGGTAGTTACCAATAGGTGGCACTAGACATGTTTTCTTTCTTCTGGAAGAGAGCTAACCTGCATATCCAGGGAGCATTATCTGGAAGACTCCTGGCACCCTTATCCGCAAGGAAAAATAGTAGAGCGAGAGCTGTGCTTGGATATAGTACACAGCATGACTTCCCCTTTATTCTGATCAGTGTGCATCTCTATCTTCAGTGGCATCACCTGAAGCTCCTGGGCTCTGATTCAGTCTGTTAGCGGACCCCCACCTATCTAGCGCCATTAACACTACTGGTCTCCTCTTAGGATCTTTTCAGCTCTTGTAAGCTACATGGCCTGGCTGCAGCATCTGGGCAAAATTGATCAGAACTATCAATGTGTTTCTATAATGGGGGTGATTATAGATATAGAACTTCTGAGTGCAGATCATGTGTTGTTGTTGTAATTTACTGTCTTTAAAAAAAATCTTTAATTTAAAGTTATATTTTTAAAGTAAGGCTTCATTAACGTGAGCCTCCGGTTCCAAATAGAAATGTACAATTAGCAGGGGAATGCATGGTACACTTACACCGTGCCCTGCATTTCACCGACTGAGCTCCTGATCTGCCAATTCCTGGGCTCCTCTTCTGCCACCCAATATGGTTGTGCCACTTCTCAGACTACCTGATGCACGCTGCGCATGAGTAGTTTGAGGCACTTCCTGCCGCTTCCAGATTGGCTAGCGCTACTCACATGAGCAGCAATAACCAATCAGAGAGCAGAGCTGGACAAAGGAGACGTGTCCTGGACTACTAATACACAGTGTGCATCATGCAGTCCATGCCTTCCCCAGCTAATTGGAAATTCATGTCTGGAACCAGAAGGTTTCTTTAAGAGCTCATGCACATGACCATATGTATTTTGCAGTCTGCAAAACACGGATCCGCAAAAAATACGGATGACGTCCGTGTGCATTCCATATTTTGAGGAACAGAACAGCTGTCTCTTAATAGAACAGTCCTATCCTTGTTCGTTATGCGGACATACGGAAACAGAAAGAAGACGGAGTAACTTCCGTTTTTTTTGCGGACCCATTGAAATGAATGGTTCCGCATACAGTCCGCAAAAGAAATAGAACGGTCAAGGAAAGAAAATATGTCATAAGGTTGAATTTTAGAGTCTAAATTTGGCTTATGGCTCATGCACACAAACATATTTTTTGTCCGCATCCGCATTCACTTTAACGGGGCCACAAAAGATGTGGACAGCGCACCGTGTGCTGTCGGCATCCGTATGTCTGTTCCATGGCCCCGCAGAAATATAGAACATGCCCTATTCTTGTCCGCATTACAGTCAAGGATAGGACAGTTCTATTATGGGCCGGATGTTCCGTTTCAAAAAAATGCAGAACGCACACAGCTGATATCGGTTGCGTGCATGGGCCCTTAAAAAAAAAGTTACTCAAATACGCAGGTAAACGATGTACACTCACTACAGCACGCTGCGGTTTTTGTCCGGCCGCCTCTTGGCATGTTTGCCCGGCCCGCCCCCGTTATAGCGAATGGGGCCGGAGTGGACTTCCGCCAGCACGGTAGACTTGCTGTAGCACGGATCCGGCAGGCTGTTCCCCCGCCAGAACAGCCTGCCGGAAAAGGCTACCGCAAGTGTGAAAGTAGCCTAAGCTACAAGTTGTCAGTACTACAAAGCCCTGGAAGTCGTGCCGGATTTTCATTTTTATTATTGCCTATTATAGGGAGAGAAGAAGCAGGATAATAAACTGCATTTCTTATATTATTATTTAATTATTGTTAATGCTTTTGGAAATGTCTCACAATTTCTGTTGATATTGGTTCATGTTTTGAAACATAATAAAAATATGACTATTTTTTAGTAAAGCATAAAAACAAGGCAGTTTTGTGAACGGCAAGGTCTATGGTTTACTTAATCCGGATTTTGATTTTTGTTATGGGGCCCCACTCTGCTATGGGCACTATCGTTTACTTGGTAAGCGATCTCCGCATTTGGCATTGTGACTTGCATTGTCATGAAACAGACAGGATACTATCTTCTAGGCCTTAAGGCTAGGTCTACACGACGACATTTTGCGCAACATTTTGTTGCACCAATGTCGCGCGACAATTTTTATAATGGCAGTCTATGGTGTCGCACTGCAACATGCGACATGCTGCGACTGCGACGCGACAGTCGCAGAAAATCCATTCAAGATGGATTTTTCTGCGACTGTCGCGTCGCAGTCGCAACATGTCGCATGTTGCAGTGCAACACCATAGACTGCCATTATAAAAATTGTCGCGCGACATTAGTGCAACAAAATGTCACACGAGAACTGTTGCACCCTATCTGTCGCGCGACAAATGTCGTTGTGTAGACCTAGCCTTAGTGGGCGCTCATGCTTGGCTGTCTAATTTAGGGTCCTTACACGCCCTCCTTCCCTATGTCTTCCTAAGGGCTCTTTCACACAAGTGAGTCCCTTGTGGGAATCGCGCTCCGAGTGTGAGAGAGATCATGCGGTCTTGACTACCTAAGCGCACAGATTTATCATGATTGATAATGCGGTGTGCTTCTGCCTGACCTTTCTGCAATGGAATCATACTGACATAAAGCTGTCAGTATGATTCAGATACACAAAGGTCAGGCAGAGTAACACCGCATTATCAATCATGATAAATCCCTGCGCTTCTGTAGTCCAAACCTCATAATTAGTGTTGAGCGAACTTGTGTTTTAAGTTCGGCGTCTAAAGTTCGGGATCAGGTTATCGATGAATCGCGTTATGGATTCCGCTACCCCGGACCAAGTTATGGTCTGTGGTAGCGGAATCCATAACGCAATTCTTCGATAACCCGAACTTTAGACGCCGAACTTAAAACACAAGTTCGCTCAACACTACTCATAATCCCTCTC
Organism: Bufo gargarizans; assembly: GCF_014858855.1. Taxonomy (NCBI): domain Eukaryota; kingdom Metazoa; phylum Chordata; class Amphibia; order Anura; family Bufonidae; genus Bufo; species Bufo gargarizans. The sequence goes on along the minus strand of NC_058085.1, from coordinate 64,163,565 downwards.
TCACACAGAGCGCGATTCCCACAAGGGACACGCTCGTGTGAAAGAGCCCTAAGGGCTCATGCAAATTGCGGATCCACAAAACACTGATACCGGCCATGTGCATTCCGCATTTTACGGAAAGGCCAGCCCCTTATAGAAACAGTCCTATCTTTGTCTGTAATGCGGACAATAATAGGACATGTTCTAAATTTTTGCAGAACGGCCATGCAGATACGGAATGCACACAAAGTCATTTCAGTTTTTTTTTGCAACCTTTGAAGTGAATGGTTCCACATATGGGCTGCAACAAAAAAAAACAGACACAGAAAAAAAAATAAGTTTGTGTACATGAGCCCTAAGGCCTCTTTCACACGGGCATTATGGATTAGGGCCGGGTGCGTTCAGTGAAACTTGCACTATTTTGCAAGCAAGTTCAGTCAGTTTTGTCTGCGGTTGCGTTCAGTTGCTCAGTTTTTTCAGCGCGGGTGCAATGCGTTTTGATGCGTTTTTCATGCGCATGATAAAAAAACTGAAGGTTTACAAACAACATTTTTTAGCAACCATCAGTGAAAAACGCATCGCACCCGCACTTGCTCGCGGATGCAATGCGTTTATTCACGCAGCCCCATTCACTTCTTTGGGGCCTGCGTTGCGCGAAAAATGCATCGCACACGCACTTGCTCGCGGATGCAATGCGTTTTTCACGCAGCCCCATTCACTTCTGCGTGAAAATAGAGCATGCTGCGATTTTCACGCAACGCGCAAGTGATGCGTGAAAATCACTGCTCATGGGCACAGCGCCGTCGAAATTAATGGATCCGGATTCAGTGCGGGTGCAATGCGTTCACCTTACGCATTGCACCCGCGTGGAAATCTCGCCCATGTGAAAGAGCCCTAAGAGTTACCCTGCAGAAGAGAAAACACGTGACTGATCAATAGTACGCTGTATCAGTTATCATTTGGCATCCAAACATAGTGGACTTTGTTAGCAAATTATCTGCTTTTAGTGTACACAGAAAGATGCCAGCTCCCGGGCAGATTTATTGGGTAGACCTCAGATAATGAAGTGGAGGTGGGGATGCTTGAGTCCAAACAAGTTCTAACGCTTAACCCCTTCAGGAACCTGCCATTTTTCACCTTAAGGACCAGGCCGTTTTGGGAGAATTTTGATATATGTCACTTTATGTGGTAATAACTTTGGAACGCTTATCCAGGCCATTTTGAGATTGTTTTCTTGCGACACATTGTACTTCATAACAGTGGTAAATTTCAGTCAATAGGTTTCTTATTTATTTATTTTTTATCCCAAATTTACCAAAAAATTGGACAAATTAGCAATTTTCCATATTTCAATTTATCTACTTTTAAAACAGATAGTGCTACCTCATATAATAGTTACTAGAAGAAGGACCCGGCTTCGCACGGGTATATTTTATTGAATGTTTGTGTGTGTCGTTAAAAGATATAGACAGTGTCCCCCATAAGAGTGACCTCTACAGCACCCCGTCCCCTAAACAGTGACCTCCACAGTACCCCGCTCCCTTAACAGTGACCTCCACAGCAGTTGCCCCTTTAATAGTGGCCCCTGCCCCTTTAACAGTGACCTCCACAGTGTCCTCCCCTTTAACAGTGACCTCCACAGTGTCCACCCCTTTAACAGTGACCTCCATAGCGCCCTGCCCTTTTAATGCTAGGGCTACACGACGACATGTGTCGCGCGACATTTTGTCTCAACAATTTTTATAATGATAGGCTATGGTGTCGCACTGCGACATGTGACATGCTGTGACTGCATCGTGTCGCAGTCGCAGCAAGGCACATGTCGCAGTACAACACCATAGACAATCATTATAAAAATTGTCGAGTGACATTGGTGCGACATCAATATCGCGCAACACATGTAGCAGTGTAGTTGTGCCCTATATGTCATGCGACTTATTGTCACGCGACACATGTTGTTGTGTAGCCCTAGCCTAAAGCTGACATACAGCAGTGAAGAAAAATGGCTGGGTTGTTATGGAAACCTGGAGTAAAACTGTGTGTATGTGGAGACTAAGGGCCTGAGAGCTTCTATTGGCTGATAAGGGACATGTGACCGTGTGTATGGCAGTTGGGATATGAAGAGAAAGATTTGCAGGCTTGTATTGGCTAATGCAGGTCATTTTTTTGGGAATATCTCAGGAACGTTACGTCCTAGAGAACTGTGACCCCCCCCACAAGATTTCTTTCCAGGTAGCAAGGGATGTGTATACCAAGTTTCATTGAAATCGATGGTTGTGTTTTTGAGTAATCGCGGAACATACATACATACATACACACACAAACACATATATATATATACACACACGTTATATATATATATATATATATATATATAGATACAAAAAATTGGACTGCACTTCCAGCAATTCGTGAAGAAAATCTGAGTTTATTCACCCATCTTGTGGCAAAGCAACGTTTCGGCTCCAACTGAGCCTTTCTCAAGCTTGAGAAAGGCTCAGTTGGAGCCGAAACGTTGCTTTGCCACAAGATGGGTGAATAAACTCAGATTTTCTTCACGAATTGCTGGAAGTGCAGTCCAATTTTTTGTATCTACAAACGTGGGGTAAGCACCTGCTGCCGTCCTTGGATTTTGCACCCACATACTAAGGGTGGTGCCGCCTGTATTTTTATTTTTTTATATATATATATATATATATATATATATACACACACAGTACAGACCAAAAGTTTGGACACACCTTCTCATTCAAAGAGTTTTCTTTATTTTCATGACTATGAAAATTGTAGATTCACACTGAAGGCATCAAAACTATGAATTAACACATGTGGAATTATATACATAACAAAAAAGTGTGAAACAACTGAAGATATGTCATATTCTAGGTTCTTCAAAGTAGCCACCTTTTGCTTTGATTACTGCTTTGCACACTCTTGGCATTTTCTTGATGAGCTTCAAGAGGTAGTCACCTGAAATGGTTTTCACTTCACAGGTGTGCCCTGTCAGGTTTAATAAGTGGGATTTCTTGCCTTATAAATGGGGTTGGCACCATCAGTTGCGTTGTGGAGAAGTCAGGTGGATACACAGCTGATAGTCCTACTGAATAGACTGTTAGAATTTGTATTATGGCAAGAAAAAAGCAGCTAAGTAAAGAAAAACGAGTGGCCATCATTACTTTAAGAAATGAAGGTCAGTCAGTCAGAAAAATTGGGAAAACTTTGAAAGTGTCCCCAAGTGCAGTCACAAAAACCATCAAGTGCTACAAAGAAACTGTCTCACATGCGGACCGCCCCAGGAAAGGAAGACCAAAAGTCACCTCTGCGGAGGAGGATAAGTTCATCCGAGTCACCAGCCTCAGAAATCGCAGGTTAACAGCAGCTCAGATTAGAGACCAGGTCAATGCCACACAGAGTTCTAGCAGCAGACACATCTCTAGAACAACTGTTAAGAGGAGACTGTGTGAATCAGGCCTTCATGGTAGAATATCTGCTAGGAAACCACTGCTAAGGACAGGCAACAAGCAGAAGAGACTTGTTTGGGCTACAGAACACAAGGAATGGACATTAGACCGGTGGAAATCTGCGCTTTGGTCTGATGAGTCCAAATTTGAGATCTTTGGTTCCAACCATCGTGTCTTTGTGCGACGCAGAAAAGGTGAACGGATGGACTCTACATGCCTGGTTCCCACCGTGAAGCATGGAGGAGGAGGTGTGATGGTGCTTTGCTGGTGACACTGTTGGGGATTTATTCAAAATTGAAGGCATACTGAACCAGCATGGCTACCACAGCATCTTGCAGCGGCATGCTATTCCATCCGGTTTGCGTTTAGTTGGACCATCATTTATTTTTCAACAGGACAATGGCCCCAAACACACCTCCAGGCTGTGTAGTGTAAGGGCTATTTGACCATGAAGGAGAGTGATGGGGTGCTGCGCCAGATGACCTGGCCTCCACAGTCACCGGACCTGAACCCAATTGAGATGGTTTGGGGTGAGCTGGACTGCAGAGTGAAGGCAAAAGGGCCAACAAGTGCTAAGCATCTCTGGCAACTCCTTCAAGACTGTTGGAAGACCATTTCAGGTGACTACCTCTTGAAGCTCATCAAGAGAATGCCAAGAGTGTGCAAAGCAGTAGTCAAAGCAAAAGGTGGCTACTTTGAAGAACCTAGAATATGACATATTTTCAGTTGTTTCACACTTTTTTGTTATGTATATAATGCCACATGTGTTGATTCATAGTTTTGATGCCTTCAGTGTGACTCTACAATTTTCATAGTCATGAAAATAAATAAAACTCTTTGAATGAGAAGGTGTGTCCAAACTTTTGGTCTGTACTGTGTGTGTGTATATATATATATATATATATATATATACACACACACACACATACATATATATACACATACACGATCACTTTACATTTCCCATATGTCTACTTTATGTTTCGATCATTTTGTTAATGCCATTTTATTTTTGTAGACGTTAGAAAGCTTAGAAGTTTAGAAGCAAACCCACTTTTTAAGGACCAGTTCAGGTCTGAAGTCACTTTGTTGGGCTTACATAATAGAAACCACCCATAGATGACCCCATTTTAGAAACTACACCCTTCAAGGTATTCAAAACAGTTTTTACAAACTTTGTTAACTCTTTAGGTGTTCCACAAGAATTAAAGGAAAATGTAGATGAAATTTCAGAATTTCGCTTTTTCGGTAGATTTTCCATTTTAATCCATTTTTTCCAATAACAAAGCAAGGGTTAACAGCCAAACAAAACTAAATATTTATTACCCTGATTCTGTAGTTTACAGAAACACCCCAATTGTGATCGTAAACTGCTGTACAGACACACGGCAGGGCGCAAATGGAAAGGAACGCCATATGTTTTTTGGAGGGCAGATTTCACTGGGATAATTTTAAGTTGCCATGTCACATTTGAAGACCCCCTGATGCACCCCTAGAGTGGAAACTCCAAAAAAGTGAGCCCATTTTGGAAACTACAGGATAAGGTGGCAGTTTTGTTGGTACTATTTTAGGGAGCATTTGATTTTTGGTTGCTCTATATTACACTTTTTGTGAGGCATGGTAACAAAACATAGAAACATAGAATGTGTCAGCAGATAAGAACCATTTGGCCCATCTAGTCTGCCCAATATACTGAATACTATGGATAGCCTCTGGCCCTATCTTATATGAAGGATGGCCTTATGCCTATCCCATGCATGCTTAAACTCCTTAAGCAGGAAGGCTATTCCATGCACCCACTACTCTCAGTAAAGTAATACTTCCTGATATTACTTTTAAACCTTTGCCCCTCTAATTTAAAACGATGTCCTCTTGTAGTAGTTTTTCTTCTTTTAAATATTCTCTCCTCTTTTACCTTGTTAATTCCCTTTATGTATTTAAAAGTTTCTATCATATCCCCTCTGTCTCGTCTTTCTTCCAAGCTATACATGTTGAGGTCCTTTAATCTTTCCTGGTAAGTTTTATCCTGCAATCCATGTACCAGTTTAGTAGCTCTCCTCTGAACTCTCTCCAAAGTATCAATATCCTTCTGGAGATATGGTCTCCAGTACTGCGCACAATACTCCAAATGAGGTCTCACTAGTGCTCTGTAGAGCGGCATGAGCACCTGCCTCTTTCTACTAGTAATGCCTCTCCCTATACACCCAAGCATTCTTCTAGCATTTCCTGCTGCGCTATGACATTGTCTGCCTACCTTTAAGTCTTCTGAAATAATGACCCCTAAGTCCCTTTCCTCAGATACTGAGGTTAGGACTGTATCACTGATTTTATATTCTGCTCTTAGGTTTTTACGCCCCAAACGCGCCCGGCATCTGGGCGCGGGCGCGTTTGATACAGGATGTCGGGCGCATGCGCAGTGCGGCGAAAGTAAGACGGCGCGTAGTACGCGCGGCAGCCGGGACCGCGCTCCTGCCGCCCTTTACTGCGCATGCGGCCGTTGAGCGCGGTCCCGGAATCGGATTTCGGCTGTCAGTCACAGAGGCAGGGGGCGGGGAGAGGGCCATGTAAGACGCCGAGGCCGCTGCCCCCGTGACTTCAAGCCTGACTTGAAGCACGGGGCAGCAGCTGAATATAACATCGATTTCTGACTGAGCATACATGCTGCAAAACTAACAAAAAGTGCATCAGGAAACGACTATACAGCACTATAAGGTACTGTAAACAGCTTAATAGGCGATTTTTGGGTGACAGGTTCCCTTTAAGTATGGTTTCCATTAATTTCCCCACGATTGAGGTCAGGCTTACTGGCCTATAGTTGCCTGATTCCTCCCTACTACCTTTCTTGTGAATGCACACATTTGCTAATTTCCAATCTTTTGGGACGACTCCTGTTACCAGTGATTGGTTAAATAAATCTGTTAATGGTTTTGTTAGTTCACCGCTAAGCTCTTTTAATAGCTTTGGGTGTATCCCATAAGGCCCCTGTGACCTATTTGTATTAATTTTAGACAGATGACTTAGAACCTCTTCCTCTGTAAATACACATGCATCAAAAGATTAATTAGGTCTTCCTTCCTAACTGAGGTCCTTTTCCTTCATTTTCCTTTGTAAAAACTGAACAGAAATATTCATTGAGGCAGTCAGCTAGTTCTTTATCTTCTTCCATATACCTTCCTTATTTTGTTTTTAATTTGGTAATTCCTTGTTTTAGTTTCCTTTTTTCATTTACAGTTGCAAGAAAAGTATGTGAACCCTTTGGAATGATATGGATTTCTGCACAAATTGGTCATAAAATGTGATCTGATCTTCATCTAAGTCACAACAATAGACAATCACAGTCTGCTTAAACTAATAACACACACATAATTAAATGTTACCATGTTTTTATTGAACACACCATGTAAACATTCACAGTGAAGGTGGAAAAAGTATGTGAACCCCTAGACTAATGACATCTCCAAGAGCTAATTGGAGTGAAGTGTTAGCCAACTGGTGTCCAATCAATGAGATGAGATTGGAGGTGTTGGTTACAGCTGCCCTGCCCTATAAAAAACACACACCAGTTCTGGGTTTGCTTTTCACAAGACACATTGCCTGATATGAATGATGCCTCGCACAAAAGGGCTCTCAGAAGACCTACGATTAAGATTTGTTGACTTGCATAAAACTGGAAAGGGTTATAAAAGTATCTCCAAAAGCCTTGCTGTTCATCAGTCCACGGTAAGAAAAATTGTCTATAAATTGAGAAAGTTCAGCACTGCTGCTAATCTCCCTAGGAGTGGCCGTCCTGTAAAGATGACTGTAAGAGCACAGCGCAGACTGCTCAATGAGGTGAAGAAGAATCCTAGAGTGTCAGCTAAAGACTTACAAAAGTCTCTGGCATATGCTAACATCCCTGTAAAACACTAAACATGAATGGATTTCATGGAAGGATACCACAAAGGAAGCCACTGCTATCCAAAAAAAACATTGCTGCACGTTTACAGTTTGCACAAGAGCACCTGGATGTTCCACAGCAGTACTGGCAAAATATTCTGTGGACAGATGAAACCAAAGTTGAGTTTGGTAGAAACACACAACACTATGTGTGGAGAAAAAGAGGCACAGCACACCAACATCAAAACCTCATCCCAACTGTGAAGTATGGTGGTGGGGGCATCATGGTTTGGGGCTACTTTGCTGCGTCGGGGCCTGGACGGATTGCCATCATCAAAGGAAAAATGAATTCCCAAGTTTATCAATACATTTTGCAGGAGAACTTAAGGCCATCTGTCCACCAGCTGAAGCTCAACAGAAGATGGGTGTTGCAACAGGACAACGACCCAAAGCATAGAAGTAAATCAACAACAGAATGGCTTAAACAGAAGAAAATACGCCTTCTGGAGTGGCCCAGTCAGAGTCCTGACCTCAACCTGATTGAGATGCTGTGGCATGACCTCAAGAAAGCGATTCACACCAGACATCCCAAGAATATTGCTGAACTGAAACAGTTCTGTAAAGAGGAATGGTCAAGAATTACTGCTGACCGTTGTGCACGTCTGATCTGCAACTACAGGAAACGTTTGGTTGAAGTTATTGCTGCCAAAGGAGGGTTCACATACTTTTTCCACCTGCACTGTGAATGTTTACCTGTTTACCTTTTCTTTGTGTGTTATTAGTTTAAGCAGACTGTGATTGTCTTTTCTTGTGACTTAGATGAAGATCAGATCACATTTTATGACCAATTTGTGCAGAAATCCATATCATTCCAAAGGGTTCACATACTTTTTCTTGCAACTGTATATATACAGTACAGACCAAAAGTTTGGACACACCTTCTCATTCAAAGAGTTTTCTTTATTTTCAGGACTATGAAAATTGTAGATTCACACTGAAGGCATCAAAACTATGAATTAACACATGTGGAATTATATACACAACAAAAAAGTGTGAAACAACTGAAAATATGTCATATTCTAGGTTCTTCAAAGTAGCCACCTTTTGCTTTGACTACTGCTTTGCACACTCTTGGCATTCTCTTGATGAGCTTCAAGAGGTAGTCACTTTAAATGGTCTTCCAACAGTCTTGAAGGAGTTCCCTTTTGCCTTCACTCTGCGGTCCAGCTCACCCCAAACCATCTCGATTGGGTTCAGGTCCGGTGACTGTGGAGGCCAGATCATCTGGCGCAGCACCCCATCACTCTCCTTCATGGTCAAATAGCCCTTACACAGCCTGGAGGTGTGTTTGGGGTCATTGTCTTGTTGAAAAATAAATGATGGTCCAACTAAACGCAAACCGGATGGAATAGCATGCTGCTGCAAGATGCTGTGGTAGCCATGCTGGTTCAGTATGTCTTCAATTTTGAATAAATCCCCAACAGTTTCACCAGCAAAGCACCCCCACACCATCACACCTCCTCCTCCATGCTTCACGGTGGGAACCAGGCATGTAGAGTCTATCCGTTCACCTTTTCTGCGTCGCACAGTGACACGGTGGTTGGAACCAAAGATCTCAAATTTGGACTCATCAGACGAAAGCACAGATTTCCACTGGTCTAATGTCCATTCCTTGTGTTCTTTAGCCCAAACAAGTCTCTTCTGCTTGTTGCCTGTCCTTAGCAGTGGTTTCCTAGCAGATATTCTACCATCAAGGCCTGATTCACACAGTCTCCTCTTAACAGTTGTTCTAGAGATGTGTCTGCTGCTAGAACTCTGTGTGGCATTGACCTGGTCTCTAATCTGAGCTGCTGTTAACCTGCGATTTCTGAGGCTGGTGACTCGGATGAACTTATCCTCTGCAGCAGAGGTGACTCTTGGTCTTCCTTTCCTGGGGCGGTCCGCATGTGAGCCAGTTTCTTTGTAGCGCTTGATGGTTTTTGTGACTGCACTTGGGGACACTTTCAAAGTTTTCCCAATTTTTCTGACTGACTGACCTTCATTTCTTAAAGTAATGATGGCCACTCGTTTTTCTTTACTTAGAATTTGTATTATGGCAAGAAAAAAGCAGCTAACAGTCTATTCAGTAGGACTATCAGCTGTGTATCCACCTGACTTCTTCTCAACGCAAATGATGGTCCCAACCCCATTTATAAGGCAAGAAATCCCACTTATTAAACCTGACAGGGCACACCTGTGAAGTGAAAACCATTTCAGGTGACTACCTCGTGAGGCTCATCAAGAGAATGCCAAGAGTGTGCAAAGCAGTAATCAAAGCAAAAGGTGGCTACTTTGAAGAACCTAGAATATGACATATTTTCAATTGTTTCACACTTTTTTGTTATGTATATAATTCCACATGTGTTAATTCATAGTTTTGATGCCTTCAGTGTGAATCTACAATTTTCATAGTCATAAAAATAAATAAAACTCTTTGAATGAGAAGGTGTGTCCAAACTTTTGGTCTGTACTGTATATACACCCATATATACACACGCACACACACACACACACACACACACACACATAAGGGTGGGCAGAGTCTGCAGCCCTATGCATGATTTAAACAATTAGAATCATTTTTAAAATTATTTTAGGGTTCCATAAGGAGATAAAAAATGTAAAAAAAAAAATTATAAAAAAAAAAAAAAAAGCATTCTTTCCACATACCTTAGGGCCCTTAAGGTGAACGCATTGCACCCGCACTGAATCCGGACCCATTCACTTCAATGGAGCTGTTCAGATAAGAAGTGATTTTTACACATCACTTGTGCGTTGCGTGAAAATCGCAGCATGTTCTATATTCAGCGTTTTTCACACAACGCAGGCCCCATAGAAAAGAATAGGTCTGCGTGAAAATCGCAAGCATCCGCAAGCAAATGCGGATGCGGTGAGATTTTCACACATGGTTGCTAGGAGATGATATTAGTAAATTGATGAAAGTCAATTTACTGTATTTTCTCTTATAACATGGTTATAAAGGAAAATAATAGCATTCTTAATACAGAGTGCTTAGTAAAATGTGACTTTAGGGGGTTAAAAAATAAAAAAATTAATTCACCTCATCCACTTGAACGCGCAGCCGGCATCATCTTCTTTCTTCTTCTTTCAGGACCTGCAAAAAGACCTTTCATGACATAATCGCGCTCACCACGTGGTGACGTCAGCGCAGGTGCTGTAGAATGAAGATAGAAATCTATCTTCATTCAGCAGGACCTGCACTGATGTCAAAGGTCCTTTTGCAGGTCCTGAAAGAAGAAGCAAGAAGACTATGCCAGCTGCGCGATCAATTGGATAAGGAGAGTTCTTTTTTTCTATTTTTTAACCCCTCAAATCCACATTTAAGTAGGCATTCTGTATTCAGAATGCTATTATTTTCCTTTATAACCATGTTATAAGGGAAAATAATAAAATTAATAGAACACCTAATCCAAACCCGAACTTCAGTGAAGAAATCCGGGTTCGGGTCTGGGTATCACATTGAGTTTTTTATCCCGCGAGTGTAAAACGCATTGCACTCGCGCGGAAAAAACTGAACATCGGAACGCAATCGCAGTCAAAACTGACTGCAATTACGTGCCTACTTGCCGTGTGAAGGTGGCCTTAGCTTTAATGCCAGAAGTTCACGTTGCTTTACTATGAAGGGCTGTACTGCGAGGGTTGCCATGCCAAACAGACAGGCCCCGGCCGCTGGACTTGTCAGTGTGACTGGGAACCGAGCCAATCAGGTTTCTGACCCTGTGTGCAATTCTAGAGCTAGGTGGGGGATTTAAGACAGCTGATTCCTATGAACATTGCCTGTGCTTGCAAGTTTTCTAGGCTCTATACCGCGCAACTTCATTCTGACATTTCTGGTCATCAGACTACTGGCTTGTTTTTGGGGATTTACCCTTTTGCCTGCTGCTCCTGTTTATATTGACTATCGGTAACGGACTTTGGCTCTCCTCTGGATTAACCACTCGTGTACTGCACTGATCATGTATGTCTTTTGGTTCTGGCTCTTTGTACCTATCTGGTCATTCCGGAAGGTCAGCTACTAGTTTGCCCACACCAGTTATCAACTCCACAGATATATCCTGGGTCCCTAGCAGCCAAGTCCATTCTGCCTTGTAGCGGGCAGGATGGACTTGGCTTCTAGGGCTCTGGTGAATACCTAGAGTATCCTTAGGGCTCACGCACATGACCGTATGTATTTTACAGTCCGCAAAACACGGATCAGCAAAAAAAAAAAAAAGAAAGACATGTGACACCAGTTTATTTTTTGCGGATCCATTATAACAATACCTGTCCTTGTACACAAAACGGACAAGAATTGGACATGTTCTATTTTTTTTTGTAGAACGGACATGCGGAAACGGAATGTACACTAAGTAATTTCCATTTTTTTTGTGGACCCATTGAAATGAATGGTTCCGCATACGGACCTGTAAAAAAATGGAACGGAAATAAAAAACGGTCGTGTGCATGAGCCCTTAGTTTCATAATACCCTGAGTGACTTTGGAAGGCTGGTAGCAGTTTTTGACACCTAATAATTCTACAATTTGAGATCTCTGTATCTTAGGATGTACGTCAAGGCCTCAATGTGCGCATGGAGCTGTCAAGGCCTCAAATGCACAGCAGCGTCCCAATGAGTGTCGGGATCAGATTAATGACTTTATGGAGTAGATAAGCTATGGTTCGGTAACCTCTGCACTGACACTTAACGACGATTAATATTTATAGATCAGTTTATTAATATAATTTAATAGATTACATCTGATTTACATAGAGGAGCCGTAGTGTTATCTAACAAGGGATTCAAAGAGCAATTCCTCCTTAAAGGGGTTGTCCTGTAATCAACACTCATCACTTTATCCCATCTATGGGATAGGCGATAAGTGTCTGATCGCTTTTGGGGGTGGTGCTCTCACTGCTGCTGAGACCCCCAATGATGGCGGGATCCTGCGTTCTCCACCCGAATAGGGCAGCGGCTGCGTAATTCAAAGTCTAAGAGACTGAGGAAGATAGCCAAACAGTGTACTCTGCTATCTCCATTAGTCCCAAAGAATTTGAATGGAGCTTCTCTATTCAAATGGGGGCATGGGCGCCTATTCTCATGATCAGCACTTACAACCCGTGGATACGTGTTCCCATAAGTACTGATTATGGGACGCCCCAGTAAAGTTATAGACGGCTTCATTCAATCAGCGTCCATGTATTATGAAGACATTACTCCTCTAGAGCTAGTAGCCCCCTAAATGTATTTTTATGGTCCACATTCAACCTTCACGTCCTGTCACTGCTGTGTAGGGAGGTGAACAGAATTTTTGGGGATAAATTTGGGGCATTTGGAGCACTTCACACATTTTAAAGTGCATGTTAACCTTCATACACTATTTTTCATACAAGAATTAGGGGGAGATTTATCAAGATCAAGGTATAAAAATCGCCACTTACGTTTTTTTTTCATGCAGTTTGCAACTTTTAAACTGCACTTTTCTGGCGCAAACTAAATGATACATGTCCCCTTTAGTCTACAGGATTTTCCGAGATTTTTTGAACTGAGACGGCCTACCCTTCAGGTCATCAGTATCTGATCAGTCAGGGTCCTACACCCGGCACGCTGACGATCAGCTGTTTGATAACAGCTTAGCCTAGGCCACGTGACGTCACGTTCATCGGTCACATGGCCTAGGCGCACCACGCCCCTTTTGAGGTGAATGGGGTGGAGCAGCGATACCAAGCACAGCCACTATACAATGGGCGGAGCTGTACTTGCTGAGCAGGTAGAAGGCCGCGGCGCTACTGTGAGCAACGATGCCTTCTCAAACAACTGATCGGCGGGTGTCGGACCTTGAAAGGCATTCCGTTATGCATTCCGTCATGGAATTGCGTTATGGTCCGTAGTAATGAAATCCATAACGCAATACAGCATATACCCAAACCCGAACTTTAAAATATGAAGTTCGCTCATCCCTACTGATGACCTATCCAAAGGATAAGTCACCAGTTCAAAAATCTTGGAAAGCCCCTTTAAGTAACTTTTTAAACACACGTATGACTTACTATTTTACAGATTTTGGCACAAAGCTTGTATTATAGTCTAGAGCTGCAATAATATCTCTGCAGGGTTCAGAGCTGAAATCTCCCAGCACTCCTTGGTGATATGCACTAAAGGATGTGCCATCTTGTGGTCAGATGCTGAATGAAGGGGGAGCTGATGGCAGAGGAGTTTTATTTTATTTTATTTTTACAAAAAGGTCAGAATAAAATAAGTGACAATCGCCACATCAATTCTCTTCCATCCTGTCCTGACACCTTCTGGGTTCCCTGCTCATCCCTAATGCCAGGAAATATGATTGCTGAAAATAGTGGGTGCCCACCGTGGGAAGCGATTGGCTGAGTGGTCCCATTTCCTGTTTTAAGAGGCACCAGGAAGTAGAAGCTAGAGGGGGGGGGGGGGGGTTGGTGGGTGTAAAGCAATGAAACGAGAGCGACGGAGGATCAGTACCCCCTTTTTTTTTATATTTTAAGCCATTCAGATTTTTTACAAGCATGGACGACCCCTGTAACAGGAGGAACTGCTCTTTCACACTCGCCTCACCCACAGTGAGGAAAGTACGCGTGGAGCAAGAACATTGCGGACATTTGGCTCAGGTGAGGTGTGGCCCATTATGAAGCTGGCAGAAGACACCAGAAATCATAATTCAAAAGCAGCTATGAAGCCACAAACTCAATCTCAACCACAAACTAAATCAATACGTAAAACGAAAAAATATAAAAAGTAACAAAAGCTTATCAGTAGTACACATGGAGTGATGGGATACGCGATCTTTCCATGAAGCAGACAGTGGTTTGGTATACAGTAGTCAATAACTTGTGCAAACACTTGAGAGCCTGGGAGGGAGCATCCTACGATGAGACTCCGTGACTTGATGGACGACAGGTACTTAGCAGTGGTTAATCTTCCATGGTGAAAGGCTAAACTCTTTGGATTTCAAACAGCCTGACGTCAGTGTCATACCAGATAGGAGGATCCATGTTCCTGAAAATGAAAGCCAGAGTCAGAACCTTCAAGGGACACACAAATTAAGGGCTCATGCACATGACCGTATGTATTTTGCGGTCTGCAAAAAAAAAAGTGGACGACATCAGTGTTGCGTCCTTTTTTTGCCGATCCACTGTAAGAATAGGACATGTTCTATTATTTTTGCGGAACAGACTTACTGACATACTGAAACGGAATGCACACATTCTGTTTTTTGTGGAAGTGAATGTGACCACAAATGGGCTGCAGAAAAAAAAAGAATAAATGGAACGGACACGGAAAGAAAATACGGTTGTGTGCATGAGCCCTAAAGGTACAAAACGAATGGCCTAGGAGAGGTCCTCAGGATCAGATTGATGGGGGTCTGAGATTTGGTACCATTGCTGCTTACCCTTCATTACCAGACACAGCGCCATACTTTTAGTAGTGGCTGTGCCTGGTATTACAGCAGTTCATTCCCAGCCACAGCCACTACCAAAACTATGGAGCTGAGCCAATGAATGGGGAACTCGAATCAGCCGATCACCAGGGGTTGCCAAGAGTTAGATACAAACCAATCTGATCTGTAGTCACAGAGAACCCTACTAAATCAAGTCACAAACCAGAACACCATCTGCACTCCAAAACCTCAAGTTCAATGGTCCATTTTACACCGTGCATAGCAGATCGGCATTCAAAGGAAGAGCTTACGTTGATGTCAAAACGCTCTTGGGCCATGTTCACACACTGACCCCTTGTATAAAATATCCAGGTTGGCAATATTCAAAATGTATGCCAACAAAATACGACTTTTGGCAATCTAAGGAGGCTAGTTTTTCATTGACAGATGTCTTAAATGGGAGCTCGCTCCTCTTCTTCTTGCATTCCTCATACAATAACAATTATGGAGCATCTCGTCTTGTTGTACTAGTCCTTTATTATTCCTTGTAGAAGTTATGAAAAAATTACTATCAGTTTTCAATAAATGTCCAGATAGGTTGTGGTGTCAGGCCCCGGCCCTAAGGGTCCCTCAATGGGGAAAAAAAAGGGGTAAAAGAAGGAACCGGAGCACTCCAATCCGATCGTGTGTTTATTGACACCGAACAAAAGCAATGTTTCGACCGAACAAGTCTTTTTCAAGCAATAATTTTCCATTTTCAAGCTAATATATAGCATGAAAAAGACTTGTTCGGTCGAAACATTGCTTTTGTTCGGTGTCAAACACACGATCGGATTGAAGATTGGAGTGCTGCAGTTCCTTCTTTTACCCTTTTTTGCCATTTAGGAGCAGATGGTGGCACGGGGGGGAGCTGATGGCACGGGGGGGAGCTGATGGCACGGGGGGGGAGCTGATGGCACGGGGGGGGAGCTGATGGCACGGGGGGGGAGCTGATGGCACGGGGGGGGAGCTGATGGCACGGGGGGGGAGCTGATGGCACGGGGGGGAGCTGATGGCACGGGGGGGGAGCTGATGGCACGGGGGGGGAGCTGATGGCACGGGGGGGGGAGCTGATGGCACGGGGGGGGGAGCTGATGGCACGGGGGGGGAGCTGATGGCACGGGGGGGAGCTGATGGCACGGGGGGGGAGCTGATGGCACGGGGGGGAGCTGATGGCACGGGGGGGAGCTGATGGCACGGGGGGGAGCTGATGGCACGGGGGGAGAGCTGATGGCACGGGGGGAGAGCTGATGGCACGGGGGGAGAGCTGATGGCATGGTGGCACGAGGGGGGGAGCTGATGGCACGGGGGGGGGAGCTGATGGATGGCACAGAGGACAGATGACATGTGGGGAGCTGATGTGCACAGAGAACTGAAGCATTGGGGGTCCGATGATGGTACGGGGGGGGGGTCTGATGAGTTTTTATAAAGGAAAACATTCTTTTAATGTGTTTTCTTATTAGAGTACTCGATTATTCGTTGGATTAATCAATAGAATATAAAATAATCGAGAGCTGCAGCCCTAGTCTCCTGGCAGCACTGATTAGATAGTGTCAGACTGTGCAGGGACACCCCCCCCCCAACTGGTAACACTCATCTGTACCTTCAATGTGAACTGTTAACAAATCATTCATAACTTCTAGAGGGAATAATAAAAGATGGGTACAACAGAGTCATAAGAATGGATGCTCCAGAATTGTTATCACAAGGGGAATGCAAGTAGATACTAAGACATGTCAGGAGAGGTGACAGGTCCTCTCCCTGTAGACATTCAAGTCCTGGGCAGTAGTTATCATGCCCCCTAGGAATCTGTACATCAAATACCATCCTCCACACAGGAAGACCTCTATGAATTTTTTATGTTGGTAGGGACAGGTTACATATAACAGGACTCCCTTAAAGGGGTTGTCCCATAGACATGTATCAGTTATCCACAGGATAGGTAATAAAGGTCTTATTGATGGATCCTTAGAATAGGGGTCCCAAATGCGCCGACAGTGAGGAGGAGTATGAATGGAGTGGTGGTGACATATGTGCCCTGTCGCTCCATTAAATGACTATGAAGCTGCCAGAAACAGCACTGTGCAAGCAGGATCCACCGCTCCATTCAACCTCCTCCTCGCTGCGGTCATGCACTGAGCAGGCGTTACCAATAGTCTGAATTAAACTGCACATCCTAATAAGTTACACTATACATCCACTGTGTTAGTCATATTTCTACTACATTAGTATAACATGCTCACCTCAGGTAGATGACCCCCCACATATACGTGCGAAACCACATAGCAGTGCCTGCATTGGCCTGATATTTGCGGATCAGAATGGGGTGAGGCACAGGCAGTAACCCCACCAGGGTCCCATGCTGTAGAAACTTTAGGATTTCAGACTCATCAGTCAGTCCCCTGCAAAGTACAGAATGCTCCTATTAAAATTCATTATCTCAAATCGCCTCTTTTCCCAAAATGAAAATAAATAAATAGAAAAATCATCATAGGCCTCGCCACGTTTGAAAACACCCATACTATTAAAGGGGTTGTCCGAGTTCAGAGCTGATCCGGACATAGCTCCATTTTCACCCCTCCGGCCCCCCTGATACAAGCATCGGAGCATTTCATGCTCCGATCCTCTCTCTTGCCCTGCGCTGGATCGTGCAGGGCAAGGGTTGTCTGTTCATATTTTTACACTGCTAGAAGGAGGCTTCCACCAAGCAGTGTTACCAGTGATGTCACGGCACTGATGGGCGGGCTTTAGCGCTGCCCTAGCCGTTTTACAGGCTAGAGGAGCGCTAAAGCCCGCCCATTAGAGCCAGTGACATCACCGCATCTTCAGAAAAAAGCTTTTGCCCTGCGCGATTCAGTGCAGGGCAAAGGAGAACATCGGAGCATGAAATGCTCAGATGCTTATATCAGGGGGGCTGCCTGGGTGAAAATGGGGATATGTCCAGGTTCAGCTCTGAACCTGGACAAATTAAAATAAATATTTGTCCCATACTGCGAACGGCGTAACAGAAAAAAAAAATCAAAATGGTTGATTCGCCATTATTTCGTCACTTTACTTGCCAATTTTTTTATTTATAAAAAAGTTAATCAAAAAGTCATACACAGTAAAGTATCAGTCAAAACTACAGATGGTCCCACAACAAATGAGCCCTCACACGGCACTGTAGACGTAACTATAAAAAAAAGTTATGAGGGTCAGAATATGGTGTTAAAAAGAGAAAAAATATCCAAACTTTTATTTTATTTTCAGTATCAAAACAAAAGAATAACTATAATAATGTAGTATTTTTGTAATCATACCGACCCGATGAATGAAGGTAACAGTTCAGTTTTACCGCATAGGGAACGCCGTAAAAAGAAAACTTGTGAGACTGTAGCAGCATTTTTTTATTTCCCCAATTCCACCCCATTTGGGTCTTTTCCCAGCTCCCCACTTCATCATATGCAATATTATGTAGTGCGAATAGAAAGTGCAACTTATCCTGCAAACAACAAGCCCTCATACGGCTATGTAAATGGAGAAAAAAAAAAAGTTATGGCTTCCGAAAGCAAGGGAGTGAGAAAAGAAAATGAAGAAAAACTCTCCGGGGCTCAATGAGGTTAAATAAAAGGAGCGCTGCAGAAGTTGGTCACCTACAATGCAACTGTATGGGACGCATTTAGCCAAAATATTTTTTAACCAGCTTTACTCCCTTCTTTCCCTATACTGCTCGCACTACCAATGGCACCACAGGTATGGCTCTTCTGTCCCCAGCCCAGTCTTACTTGTCAATGCAGATCTTCTCTACTTGTGGAACCAAGACCTGCAAAAGCCTCATGATGGTCTGCAGGGGCAGCTTCACCTTCCAGGACATAACCTGTGGGTAATAACCAATAGTTGACAGGTTGCATTACATGTGGTCCATATGCATCATTGACTTTCTGTCTCTGACCAGAACATACCAACATGGAGGCCACGATTACATTTAAAGAGGTTTTCTGGGGTCTTAGGAGAAGTCATCAATATCAGTGCCAGGAGTCAGCCAACGGTTTCTTTATAGGCCAGTTGCGTCCATCTGTAACATGGCCTTTGCACAACTCAGTCCTATTCAAGTGAATGGCGCCTAGCTGCAATACCGAGCACAGCCACTATACCATGCTGTTCCTGGTATATCATGAAGAGGCTGCACCGCTCACCTAAGCACTGCAGCCCCTTAAAACAGCCGAGTCGGCAACCAACAATATTGTTGACCTATCCTAAGCCCTGGAAAATCCCTTTAAAAAACCTCTCTGCTGATTTTTCTCAGGGATGATCATTCTGATCATTGCATATCTTGCAATAAGTTCTCCAGTGTCCCAACAGTATAAATGTATTAGGACGGTGGTCAGAAAAGGGACAAAAGTGATGACATGCAATTACCGTACTTCATAGTAATAATATATGATACCTTTTTTTACCAGATAGATTTTTATTAACGTTTTAATATAAAAATAGTCAAAAACAAGTACAAACAATGACCAATACGATGCAGGAAGCTAAATCAGCAAAGTGAGGCCCAGTTCACACTTCAGTTTTTTGGTCAGTTATTTCCATCCGTGATTGTGAGCCAAAACCAGTAGTGAACCCTACACAGAGAAGGTATAATGGAGAAATGTCCTCCTGTTCTGTGTTTTTTTTTTTTTTTTTACTCGTACCCAGTTTTGGCTTACAATAAGGGCCCATTCAGACAGCCGTAGTGCTTTGCAGATCCGCGAAACACGGATACCGGCCGTGTGCGCTCCTGCAATTTGCGGACCACACCTGGCCGCAACCATAATAGAAAATGCCTATTCTTGTCCGCTATGGAGGACAAAAGAAGGACACGTTCTATCTTTTCCGCTGAGCCGCGGAACAGAACCACGGATGCAGGCAGCACGCTGTGTGCTGTCCTTATCTTCTGCAGCCCCACTGAAATGAATGGGTCCGCATCTGTTCCGCAAAATTGCGGAATGGATGCAGACTCATTTATACGGCCGTCTCAATGAGCCCTAAATGATAGAAATAACTAACCACATAACTGAAGTGAGAACTCAGCCTTAGGGCTCATGCACACGACCGTATGTATTTTGCGGTCCGCAAAAAATACGTATGTTGTCAGTGTGCATTCTGTATTTTGCGGAACAGCTGGCTCCTAATAGAACAGTCCTATCCGTATCTGTAATGCAGACAATAATAGGACAAGTTCTATATTTTTGCGGAACAGACATACGGAAACAGGAATGCACACGGAGTAACTTCCGTTTTTTTTCTCCCCCGACAGGAACATATATACTACTCGGTATGTATCATCCACTGCCAAAGCATGCACATATATTCACTACGTTCATCCCTCTAAATGACCATCGGATATTAAACTAGGGCCGGGTACATGTCACCGCTTCGTTTTCCGATCCAGCAGAACAACAGAAAAAAACAAAACAAAAAAAAACAGATCCTTTACTTTGAGCATCCTTGATGCTCAGTTATGCACATTTTGCATCTGTTTTATGAATTTTTTTTTCTATCTAAAATAAAAGGATCTCAGATGGAAATGGTTAAAACGGATGCAAAATGTGCATAACTGAGCATAATGGACGCTTAAAAGACAGGATCCGTTTTTTTTAAATCTATTTTTCTGACGGATCAGAAGAACGGAAAACAAACCCAGCCTAAGCAAGTCCTCTTTTGAAGAGGAAGAGCCAGGAATTCATCCTAGTCATATGCCATCAGTGTCACACTTTAAAGGAGTTGGACATAAATAGGATATGCCATAAACGTCTGAGACGGGCACCTATAATCAAGAATGGGGTCCTGCCATGAATGGGAAGCAAGCTATGCATATCCATGGCTTTCTGCAGTCACTGCAATGAGACTCCTGAAGATAGTGGTGGAGGGGTGGCCGCGCATGCGCAGTGCGCTCTCTGTACATGGCATGGCCCCGTTCTTGAGATAAATGCAGTTTCCAGAGGTGGGACCCGCACCTATCAGATATCACTATGCCATAAATGTCCGAATGAGACATCCCCAGTAACCTCCACGCATTGCATGATGATCCAGGCTTGTTAAGGTGATAAATATGTTCCACTTCCTCTTTTACTATTTTGGGATACATGGGATTTTACTGCTGGACTTCACTCCGAGTCACATCTAAAGGAGCCGGTGTTTGTAAAGTGATGAGCTGCGCTGTGAAATCCGCAGAGCGCTAGAATTTATGACAGGAGCATTGTCATATACCTGTCCTGGTAGGTGATGTATAAGTGCTGAGATCGCTTGGGAACAGTGACCAACCACTCCTTCTTCAGGCCCAACAGTATATAACATGGTGCTCCTGAAGAAGGCAACTGTCCGCCATGTCCTAAACTTACCGTCTCTTCAAACTACTACATCCCACAAGAAAGTTAGACAGATGATGAAAGTATGATAGGTGCAGGTCTGGTCTTCAAGTGCCCAATCTCAGCAGAAGAGATGGCAGTGTGACCAATCTAGCCTTAAAGAATCCACCATCGTAACCTCCTCTCTCATAGTCTCACTGCTCTTACAGTAAAGAATCCCCAGTGTTTTCCCTAGATGAATGCCTCTTTGTTAAAGAGCATCTGTCAGCAGGATTAACCCTATTAAACTAGGAATACTGCCTGGTGGGGTTTATCCTGCTGATTGAATCAATACCTCTTGTGTTAAAATACGTGGCCCCGTTTATGAGAAATCAGCTATTAATTAGGGCTTCAGTGCACCGGGCCCTAGCTCTTCGGAGCACCTCAGCTTTCCATCCATAGCCACTCCTCCTCTCCCGGACTGATAGGAATGGGCATCATCACGGTCCTGCTGCCTGGCCCTACAATCGCATGCCTGCGCCACTGAATCTTCACCCAGCACATGCGCAGTTAGCATCTCAGCAGCAGGGAGACAGAGATGTCCTGCACATGCACCAATTGATTTAACGGCGCATGTACAGTATTACAAGGCCAGTCAAGAGGACAGAGAGGATGCCTGGCCCTGTCCGTCATGGAGAGTGGCTAAGGGTGGAAAGCAGAACAGCTGAGGTGCTCCAATAAGTTAGGGCCCGGTGCACTAAAGCCCTCATAAGCATAATTAATAAAGGTCTGATTTCTCATAGACTGGCCCACAGAAGACAGATGTTGTTTTAGTCAGCAGGATCAACCCTACCAGAAATTGTGGCTGGTTTAATAGGATTGATTCTTTTGACCAATGTTTTTTTTTAACAAAGAAACGTCCATCTAGAGCAGGGGTGTCAAACTCAAATTCATCGGGGGCCGCATCAGCAGTTTGGTCACCCTCAAAGGGCCGGTTGTATCTGTAGGATGTATACGGTTGTATACTGTATGGGGGCAGGAGCCACAGGGTGACGTTATACTGTATGGGGGCAACAGGGAGATGTTATAGTTTATCAAGTGCCACGTGCAGTGCAGATTGCAGGCAGGGCCAGAGCCTCAGAAGACAAACAGCACAACCTTTATTTCTGACACCCCTGCAGATGAGCGTTCCTCCCGGAGCCTGTCCACATCGCAGCTCCCGGCCTGACCTGCAAGCGCTGACTGGGGTCACATAGCATTATACTAATTTATGATGCTATGTAACCCTTACAGTTCTGGAATGTGTTGGATAACACTGACAATGTGTCAGCCATAGTGCCCCCATATCAGTGGCAGCCATAGTGCCCCCATATCAGTGGCAGCCAT
This sequence comes from Bufo gargarizans, assembly GCF_014858855.1. Taxonomy (NCBI): domain Eukaryota; kingdom Metazoa; phylum Chordata; class Amphibia; order Anura; family Bufonidae; genus Bufo; species Bufo gargarizans. The sequence goes on along the minus strand of NC_058085.1, from coordinate 64,141,070 downwards.
AGTGCCCCCATATCAGTGGCAGCCATAGTGCCCCCATATCAGTGGCAGCCATAGTGCCCCCATATCAGTGGCAGCCATAGTGCCCCCATATCAGTGGCAGCCATAGTGCCCCCATATCAGTGGCAGCCATAGTGCCCCCATATCAGTGGCAGCCATAGTGCCCCCATATCAGTGGCAGCCATAGTGCCCCCATATCAGTGGCAGCCATAGTGCCCCCATATCAGTGGCAGCCATAGTGCCCCCATATCAGTGGCAGCCATAGTGCCCCCATATCAGTGGCAGCCATAGTGCCCCCATATCAGTGGCAGCCATAGTGCCCCCATATCAGTGGCAGCCATAGTGCCCCCATATCAGTGGCAGCCATAGTGCCCCCATATCAGTGGCAGCCATAGTGCCCCCATATCAGTGGCAGCCATAGTGCCCCCATATCAGTGGCAGCCATAGTGCCCCCATATCAGTGGCAGCCATAGTGCCCCCATATCAGTGGCAGCCATAGTGCCCCCATATCAGTGGCAGCCATAGTGCCCCCATATCAGTGGCAGCCATAGTGCCCCCATATCAGTGGCAGCCTTCGTGCCCCCATATCAGTGGCAGCCATAGTGCCCCCATATCAGTGGCAGCCATAGTGCCCCCATATCAGTGGCAGCCATAGTGCCCCCATATCAGTGCCCCATATCAGTGCCAGCCATAGTGCCCCATATCAGTGCCAGCCATAGTGCCCCATATCAGTGTCAGCCATAGTGCCCCATATCAGTGTCAGCCATAGTGCCCCATATCAGTGTCAGCCATAGTGCCCCTATATCAGTGTCAGCCATAGTGCCCCCATATCAGTGCCAGCTCTAGTGCCCCCATATCAGTGCCAGCTCTAGTGCCCCATATCAGTGCCAGCTCTAGTGCCCCCATATCAGTGTCAGCTATAGTGCCCTATATCAGTGCCACCCATAGTGCCCCATATCAGTGCCACCCATAGTGCCCCATACGCCTAGAGTAGTTCAAATCTTATTGGTCCTGGGCGCAGTAGGAGCCGAAGGTAGCAGAAAATTCTGGCTTCGTGCATGCGCAGTAGACTGGAATCTTCTGCTACCTTCTGCTTGCTAAACAAGATGGTTCGGCGCAGGCGCAGTAGGAGCCGAAGGTAGCAGAAAATTCCGGCCCACTGCGCATGCGCGAAGCCGGAATTTTCTGCTACGTTCGGCCGTCTTTATCGCGCATGCGCAGTGGCCCGGAATTTTCTGCTACCTTCGGCGCGTTCACGCTACGGCTGAATCCTCCACGCCTGCGCCACCAAACCCCCGGTAGAGCCAATGAGGAGCCGAGGTGAGTGACACACCTCCCACGTCACTACCGGAAGTGACGTGGGTAGCAAAAAATTCCGGAACACCGGCGGCGGCCACGCGGGCCACATGACTAGGTCTGGCGGGCCGGATTCGCCCCGCGGGCCTTGTGTTTGACACCCGTGATCTAGAGTAAAGACACATAGATGGAGATTCTTTACTGTAAGAGCAGTAAGACTATGAGGCTCTCTGCCAGGGGAGGTTGTGCGCTTTAAAATTTCATTCACGGGCATGAAATTGTAGTGAACTAATATATTTATACAACCTTTATCCCAAGCTAAGTCTGTTATTCTCAGTTCATATACTGCATATTTCACCCAATATATTTGGTGCAAACCTTTCATTCTAACAGCCTAAGGCTTTTCCCTCACCGAATAACCCAGGGGGTCTCCCCTTTCCCTCTTCCTATCAGTTAAATAGGTTTTACACCCATAATTTAACAACTGTCCACATATCAGTAAATTAAAGGTGTTATCTAAACTATAAAACATGCCCCCCCAATGCCTAGGCCCCTCATTTAGATTATACTTACTAGGGTTGTCATGATATCAAGATTTTGATACCATAAAAAAAGTATTGCGATACTCGATACCACGTGAAAAAAATAAAACACCAAAAAAGCCGCGTGCATTCTGCATTTTATGGAACATCCGGCCTATAATAGAATAGTCCAATCCTATTTTTTGGGGGAACAAGGCGACTAAAAAATTTCAAAATTGCATGGTTTTAATTTTTCTTCTGTTACAGCGTTCACCGCATGGGAGATATTTAATATTTTATTGGTTTGGACTTTTTCAGATGTGGCGATCTGTAATATGTTTATTTTTTTATTGTTTATATATTTTATATGTAAAATTGGGAAAGGGGGTGATTTAAACTTAATAATTTTAAACTCTTTTTTTTACTAATTATGAGCCCCCTTAGGGGGCTAGAACCCTTGTTCTATTCACCTTACTAGGCTGAATAAAATGTTACACTCTCCCTTGTGCCCTGTGCTTTCTGCACACAGCAGCAGGGAGCTTACCATGGCAGCCAAGGCTTCAGTAGCATCCTGGTTTGTCATGGTAACCGATCGGAGCCCCACAATTTCACTGCTGGGACTCCGATTGGAAGCTACCACTCAATGCACCACCAATGAGGAGGAGACCCTGTGGCCACTGCCACCAGTAACTATAACTAACCCGGTAATACAAATGTAGGATGCGGGTGCTGGCAGTAGCACATACCCGGCACCCGGCCTCTACGACATAGTGCTGCAATCCCCGTCAATTAACCCCTCAGATGCGGCACCTGAGGAGTTAATTGCCGCGGTTCGTCGGATCGCAGCGCACTGTCATAGAGGGCAGCTGCCAGGTATGTGATACCGCCAGACCAATGAGAAGAGAGGGGAGGAGGGGGGGACATTTTTCTTTCTTCTGCATTGCCTGATGACTGCACACCCGCTGAGTCTCTTCAATGAGAACCACTACTCCATGAGAAGTACAAACCTCTGAGCACACTAACCATTTATCGTTAATGTCCATATTATCCTATTTTAGTGACTCAAACCCCTTATCTGTTTCCTCCCCATCATCCTGACTCACCCAGTCTGTAGATGGGTTCCATTGAGAGGAGACGCTGGAGTGTCGTCTGCTCTGCCGGCCTTTTGCAGACTCCTACGGGAAGTAATGAAATCACAGATAAGAGAAAATCCATATATCGAGTCAAGTACAAGTCTGCAGATGCAGAAGTGTTGTTTAGCTAGACCATATATACGATTCCTCATCCAGAGAGAATTGTTCTTCTCGTCTCTTACCACGTTATCTGCGTATACATCTGCTTTGTACCATTTATGAATTTCAATTATTTTTTTTTAAATCTAAATTTAAAATAGACTACCAGAAAATGAAAAAGGAAGACCTGAAAAACTTGATTTTTGTACTCATCGTAAAAATCTGTTTCTCTTCCGTTCATTGGGGGACACAGGCCTTGACCATAGGTATAGCTGTTGCCGCTAGGAGGCAGACACTAAGCACACAAAGTGTAAGCTCCTCCCTCTTCAGCTATATCCCTTCCTGCAGGGACCAAGCTAATCAGTTTACTGCAAAGGCAGTAGGAGAAGCCAGACAAGAAAATCACATTATGTGCAAACCCAGAACCACACAGGCCCGAAAAGGTCCATAAACAAAAAACTGGGTGGGAGCCGTGTCCCCCAATGAATGGAAGAGAAACAGATTTTACGGCAAGTACAAAAATCTAGTTTTCTCGTCCGTCTCATTGGGGCACACAGGCTTTGACCATAGGACGTTACAGAGCAGTCCCAATGGTGGGCTTAACTTCAACCCCCCTGCCAATCAGAGAACCGCTGTCTGCAAAACTCTACGCCCCAAAGAAGCATCAGAAGATGCAAAGGTGTGCACTCTGTAAAACTTGGAAAAAGTATGCAAAGACGACCAGGTCGTCGCCCTGCACACCTGAAGGGCCAAAGCCCCGTGATGTACCGCCCAAGAAGCCCCCACTGCCCGAGCTGAATGAGCAGTCACCCGGAAGGGCGGGACCCGATCCTTAACGCGGTACACTTCCACAATAGCCAAACAAATCCATCGGGAAATGGAAGTCTTTGACGCTGCCAGCCTTCGTCTCAGCCCCTCTGGAATAACGAACAGGGAATCCGTCCGCATGCCGTCTCGGACAGATAAACCCTCACGGTTCGTACTAAATCCAGGGTATAGAGCAACTGCTCCCGAAGATGAGACGGGTCCGGACAAAACAAAGGGAGAATAACCTCCTCATTTAGATGAAATGCCGACAACCACCTTCGGCATGGAAGGACTGCACAGGGCAAAGGACCACCTTATCCTAATGGAGGATCAGGAAGGGCGACCGACATGACAGAGCCGGAAGTTCCAAGACTCTACGGATAGAAGTAATTGCAACCAAAAAAGCCACCTTATAAGACAGGAAGCGCAGCGACACGTGCTGCAAAGGCTGAAACAGAGAAGATTGGAGAGCGTTGAGCACTAGATTAAAGATCCCAATGATCCAACGGAGGATGGAAAGGGGGTGCAGCATGCGACACCCCCTGAAGAAAAGTCAGAACCGCCGAAAGCGAAGCAAAATTTCGCTGAAAAAGAATGGAGAGCTCCGACACTTGCCCTTTGAGGGAGCTGAGAGCCAGCCCCAAGTCCATGCCCGACTGCAGGAAAGCCAAAAGTCGCAGCAAAGAAAAGCGATCGGGAGACAGCCGTCGCCGTTCGCACCAGCTAAAGTAGGACTTCCAGGTCCGGTGGTAGAGTCTGGAAGACGAGGGCTTCCTGGCCCGAATCATGGTCTGGAACACTGTATCCGAAAACCCACGAGCTTTCAGTACGGCGGCTTCAACAGCCATGCCATTAAATGTACCGACCCTAAATTCAGGCAGAAGATTAACCCCTGTGATAGCAGGTCCAGATGCCAAGGTTCGTCGGCAAGAAGGGCGACTAGGGACGTGTGCCACACCCTGCGCAGCCAATCTGGGACCACGAGAATGACGCGCAGTCCCTCGGACCTGATCTTCCGGAGAAGACGCAGAATGAGAGGAAGAGGCAGGAACATGTATGGAAACGTGAACCGTCTCCACGGGATCACCAGCATGTCAGATGCCAGGGCCATGGGGTCCCTGGACCATGCGACGAAGTCCTCGACCTTGTTGTTAAAGCGTGAGGCTATGAGATCCACATCCGGCTGACCCCACCTCTCGCAGAAGGCCCGAAAGATCTGCAGGTTAAGAGCCCACTCACAGGATAGAGACGCTCCCGGCTGAAGAAGTCTGCAATCCAGTTGTTGACGCCGGGTGTGTGAACCGTCGACAGTGCCGGAATAGGTTTCTCCGCCCAGCTGAGCATTAGCGCCGTCTCCACCATGACTGCCGGACACCGGGTGCCGCCCTAGTAATTGATGTACGCCACCGCCGTGGAGTTGTCGGACTGCACCCACACCGGACAACCCCTGAGATGGTCGGCACAATGGAGCCCGGCAAAGACGAATCGCCCTCAACTCCAGAACATTGATTGAAGAGAAGCGCTCCTCGTGTGACCATACCCCTTGAACAGAGAGATTTTCCAACACTCCCCCCCTAACCCTTGAGGCTTGCGTCTGTTGTTAACATCTTCCAAAGGAAAGGGAGGAACGAACGACCCGACATCAACATCGGAGACACTATCTGAGGGCCCGGCGCACTGGGGCAAGGAGACGCATTGGCCAATCCAAGGAGGCTGGGGAGCGATCCAAGCTGGACAGAATGGCTCGCTGAAGCGTTTTGGTAAGGAACTGCTTCAAAAGGTAGAGACCATGTGCCCCAGAGCCCGCATGCAGCGACGAATGGGAACCAGAGCTGGCCACAACAAGGGGAGAATCTGAAGATGGAGAGCGGATAGTTTTTCCGGAGGCAAGAACACTATGGGCTGACAAGTGTCCAGTACCATGCCCAGATAAGTCAACCGCTGTGATGGATAAAGACAAGACTTCTGCCTGTTTAGGATCCATCTGAAGCGCTCCAGGGTGTCTAGAACAATGTTCAAGCTGTCCACCGTCCCCTTGAACGACAGACCCTTCACCAGGATGTCGTCTAAGTAAGGGATAGCCACGATCCCCCTGGCATCCAGCAGAGCCATGACTGCCGCCAGAACCTTCGTAAAGACCCGGGGAGCCGTGGCCAGGCCAAACGGGAGGGCTACAAATTAGTAGTGAAATGGAGCATCCCGCCAGGTGCTTAACATCCCGGAAGTGGGCGGAGCCTCCTCTTCCCCTGCTCTGCTGTTGGTGTGGGGGCGGGGAGAACATAAGCCTCACCCCCAAAATGATGCCTGCCCACCCATTATCTCTTGCCCCCCCCCCCCCCCCTGTGCCGAAACACACGTCAGCATCCCCGGCCGAACCCAGACGCCGGCCAGGGAAAAATAAGCCGCACAGAAGCCGGGGCCTCAATTGACAATGGCCTCGGCTGCCCCCGAACCGACACGCCGACCAGGAAGTGGCGCTCAGGAGGAAATTCCGCCCCCCTCCTCTCCCAGGTGCGTTCAGGAGGACACCGCTGTGGAAACGGACGCCCCCAGTAGTAGGACCCAAATGAAGCAGGGGCCTCAATTACTAATGGCCCCGGCGGTCCTGGGGAAGCGGTTATATCGTGCGGCCACGCAACCGGAGCCGTCCTCTGAGCCTTGCACCAGGTGCCACTTAATTACTGCCCATGGTAGAGGGCGACCACATGGGGACCATAACACATGGGGAGGAAAGGGAACTGGAGGGGGGCACTGTGGGCAGTCTCCTACTCACCTGTCCGAAGTCTTCCACCCCCCTGGCTCCAGCCGAATGACCACCTTCGGTGTGGGGCCCCTTGGTGAGGGACACTACACCGTAAACAGAGGGGACTTTCACTGGAGCGGCCGTGGTGATGCGATTGCTGGCAGGAGACAGTTTTTTTTACGGGAACCTCTGGTCTTCCTTTTCTTCCGGAGAGCGGGAACGAGCAGGGGGTTTGGGTGACCCGCTGGTCTCCCGTCTAATGCTTGGGAGTGGAGGCTGTTTAAAAAACTGCCTGAATCTTCCCGCTAGAAGGGGAAAAAAAAAGAGACAAAATTAGTAAACTGGCAGACCTGCAACGCAGGAAGGTCTGCCTCCTACAGACACTAAGCTAAAGCTGATTAGCTTAGTCCCTCCAGGAAGGGATATAGCTGAAGAGGGAGGAGCTTACACTTTGTGTGCTTAGTGTCCACCTCCTAGCGGCAACAGCTATACCCATGGTCAAGGCCTGTGTCCCCCAATGACACGGATGAGAAAACTTAATGTGATTGAGCAGAGACTGACAAATTATAAATGGCTGGTGGTGCTTGGTCAATGATCGCACAACCAAGCTGGTGCCCCCTTTTTTTGGGGTTCTGCAGAAGGGTATATATTGAGGCAGGATCACATTAATAGTGGGTGGCATCTCCCCTTGCTGCAATACAGGGGACCACTCTGGCATGGTAATGGTCATGCAGATGCTGGATATCCTCCTGTGGTCATTCCAGGCTTTTTCAACTTGGACCTGTAGTTCAGCCAAGGTGGTTGTTGGCTGCTGTACACGATCCGTCGCCCCATCCAGTCCCAGACAATCTCTATCTGGGGATCGAGCTGACTAGTGGATCTGCTGGATATCCTGAAGAGCACATTGCGTAGAGTGGGCAGTGTGTGGGCACGTCTCCCGAGTCAAAAAAGACAGTAGGTCTGGTTCCACGATATCCTGAACATACCGAAAGCTGGTCAATGTTCCCTCCACAAATCCTAGACAGGAACGGCCACAGCAGCTAATAGCATCCCACACCCTGACACCTGGTCCTGATGGCAATAGGCTCTCCTCAGCCATCAATGGCGAACAATAATGTTCATTGATGAAAGCAGGTTTTCCCTTGGTAGTAATAATGGCTGCTGACCAAGCACCACGAACAGTTTATACATGATCAACCTCAGCTGAATTTCATGACATTTTCCAGGAGTTTTTTTCATTTTCCGGTAGTGTACAATGAGAGAGAATGTAGGAAAGGAAGGAGATATAATGAGGTCACACACACACCTCACTCTGAGACTCTGTGTCGCTCAATGGACGAGACTGGCTGCTCTCTCCAGGTGATGAAGGAGCTTCAGGGTCAACAGCTCGTAAAGTCCCATCTTCTGATACTTGGGCTTTCTCTGTCAGCTTTTCTATACCTGTTTGGGCGAACAGTCATAATGAATTTTAACAAGACTGATGGACACGTTAGCACAAGATCAAACAAACTTAAAGAGGTCGTCTCCCTTCAGCAAATGGCATTTATCACGTAGAGAAAGTTAATACAAGACACTTAGCAATGTATTGTTATTATCCATATTTCCTTCTTTTACTGGACCATTTTCCATCACATTATACACTGGTCGTTTCCAGGGGTGATGACCACCCTACTATTAATCAGCGGCGGTCATGCTTGCACACTATAGGAAGAAGCACCGTCCTTTCTAATGGCTGGGAGCGCACATAGGCACGCATGCGCAGCAGCTCCCATCCCAGCCACCAAGCATCTGCACTGCAGCGATAGACATAACCATGGATACGAGCAGTGTATAAAGTGATGGAAAAATGAATCCAGCCAGCAAAGGAGGCAATATGGACAATCACTATACATTAGTAAGTGCCGTGTAACAACATTCTCAACATGATAAATGCCATTTAGTAAAGTGAGACAACCGCTTTAAAGGGTGTAGTCTGAGGACAACCCCTTAATGGAATGAGGCAGCCACACTGATTAATTGATCGTCACTAGTAAGCTCCTAGTAGTAGTATATGGTGATAGCGAGTCCACTGGCATGGAGGACCCTCCTTCACAGGACCAATAAAGGGGCACTTGAGAGGGGCTTACTTCTTGGTAAAATGTACACATGATAACCAAGGATCACTGGTGTTTGGGGAAAAAAGAACTAGTAAATGTCCTATAGAGATACAAGATACCCGTATAGTCACAAGGAAAACTTACCAGGGGTGGCTATTAAACTGGTCTTTAGGGTGCCAGGTTCTGCTGGGGCAGCAGGCCGGGAGCCCTCCATGGATGCTCCATCTTGAGAATTGGTGCGTGATAAGGGTTCAGCCGTTTTCTTTTTTCTCTGAAGTGCTCGCTGGATGGACGAAGTGTCTGATGGGAGGTTTGCTAATTGGTGAAATACATTACGTTTCCGGATGATGGCATAAACTAGACTAGAATTACCTGGAAAGTAATAAGAAAGAATAGAAAGATATAAATACAAAAAGGGACAGAAAAAAAAAATGAGTCCCCATTCACAGTCAGAGAGGAGGTCCCTTCTTCCCAGCAAATAATAGGCGTCTAGCACCTGGAGTCCACAATCTCCTGACATGTCTCTAAGAAACCACATACAAAAAAAGAAGTACAGTAAGTGAAACTCACCGTCAAACTGATACTGGATGATATTGTTAAAAACTTCAAGAAGGAAGAAAACAAGATGATGATTCTGGGGAGAGGAGAAGAGGAACCATGGATTGGAGAAAGCTTCCAGGAGATGTAGAAGCTTGTTAGATGCCACCATGGAAAGAGACTTCAAGTACGGAGATACTGTACAATGAAAGAGAGCAAACGTGAGCACAAGACGAGCACTGCAAAAATATCAAGAATTTTAAAAAATCCTTCATTTACCAAGCCCTGTGAGATCAAGCGTCACGAGGGAGAACAACAGATTTGTTACAAAAAAAACAAACAGAAGTTGCAGACGTGTTCTATATTTTTTTGGAACAGTCATGTGGATAGCACAAGCATCACCCATCATGTGCTTTCCGCATCCGTACGTCCGTCTAAAAAGACAGAGCAAGTCCTATACTTGGCTGCAAAATGCGGACCACAGACACACTGAAGTCAACGGTCTCCAAAGAAATGTGGATGCAACCATGACGGTCGTGTGCATGAAGCCTTAAAGCTGGGGCGGCATGGTGGCTTTTGGCCACAGATCTCAGTGCCGCGCTGCCTACATCACAAGTAATCACAATTAATGTCAGAGAATGGGGTCAGGATGCAAAGTAGTGGATGCAACCATGACGGTCGTGTGCATGAAGCCTTAAAGCTGGGGCGGCATGGTGGCTTTTGGCCACAGATCTCAGTGCCGCGCTGCCTACATCACAAGTAATCACAATTAATGTCAGAGAATGGGGTCAGGATGCAAAGTAGTGGATGCAACCATGACGGTCGTGTGCATGAAGCCTTAAAGCTGGGGCGGCATGGTGGCTTTTGGCCACAGATCTCAGTGCCGCGCTGCCTACATCACAAGTAATTACAATTAATGTCAGAGAATGGGGTCAGGATGCAAAGTAAATGTAACCGCAACACAACAAGAAATCCAGAAGGGTTGGGTTTATTTCTACGGTCGTGTCGCAGCAAAATTCACTTAAATTGGTGTAGAAAGTGCGACATGGTAATCTTTGGCCGTGTCACTGTGTAGTCCCTGCCTAAACTGGTCGCACGACAGCAAACTACATAATGTTTTTGGTCGGCCGACACCTGATGTTGTTTGGCCCTAACCTTCTGCAAACGCTTCTGACACAGACAGAGCTGCGGTATGTAACCTTGTCAGGTTTGCTCTAGGCGCCACCTAATGGACAAAAGATAAAAGCAATCTTTCTTAAAAGGGACAAATTTGGGATTTTTAAAGGAGTTTCCTTGTGCACAGCTCCCTCAATATATGATCTAGAGTGGTTTAGCAGGCTAATCCTAGTCCTAGTGTCTCTGGTGGGGAAGATATTCATTCGGACATACCTGGATGTCTAGGGTGGTCGTGGTAAACACTTGGGGAGCCTTCACACACTGCAGATTGTGTAGCAGAATTTTCCATGACTTAAAATCAGCTCCATTTGAATGGGGTGCCAAGCACATGGATTTCTACAAGTCTCATACAGGTGAATGGAACCGATTTTCAGTCGCTGGAAAATTCTGCAACAAAATCCGCAGGATGTTAAGGCACCCTTAGAGAGTTTGTCCAGAATTAGAAAAACATGGCTTCTTTCTTCCAGACACAGCGCCACACCTATACATGGGTTGTGTCTGGTATTGCAGCTCAGTTCCACTGAAGTGAACGAGGCTGAGCTGCAATACCACATAAAACCAATGGGCAACCATGCTGCTGTTTCTGGAAGAAAGCATCCATGATTTAAATTCTGGACAATCCCTTTAATATTGCCTATTACATAATTTTAGTATAAGGGTACTTTCACACTTGCAGCAGAGGATACCAGCAGGCAGTTCCGTCGCCGGAACTGCCTGCCGGATACGGCAATCCGGACGCAAACTGATGGCATCCGGATCCGGATCTGTCTGACAAATGCATTGAAATACTGGATCCGTCTCTCTGGTGTCATCCGGAAAAAGAGATCCGGTATTTTTATTTTTTTGCATTTTTAAAGGTCTGCGCATGCGCACACCGGAAAGCCGGATCCGGCACTAATACATTTTAATGGAACTTAATCCGGCATTCCGGCAAGTGTTCGGGATTTTTGGCCGGAGAGGATGCTGCGATATTTTCTCTGTTCAAAAAACATAAGAGGGACTGAACTGAAGACACCCTGATGCATCCTGAACGGATTGCTCTACATTCCGAATGCATTAGGATAAAACCGATCAGTTTTTTTCCAGTATTGAGCTCCTGTGACGGAACTCAGTGCCAGAAAACAAAAACGCTAGTGTGAAAGTACCCCAAGGTTATGATTATATAGTCTTGAATAGTTAAAGGGTTAACGGGGATTGTATAGGGCAGGAACGTGTACCTATAATTTCATTTTACTTATTCTGCATAGGTACAGCATTTTTACCGGGGTCACAGCTCTGGTTTTCCATTACAGAACTCCAAATTCTCCGATTCCCTTCACACCAGTTCTTTGATACAATACAGACTGCCACCACTAGAAGGCGCACTTAGCATAGGGATATACACAGCATTAAAGGGGTCGTCTGATGAAAAATATTAATCACCGTACATATCCACAGGGTAGGGGATGATCGCAGGGACCCTTTCAATCGCTAGAACAGGAGTCCCAAGCCCTCCATGGTAGAGGAGTCTGAATGGGACCGTGATGACAAATACACCTTGGGATTGACGGTGAGGGTCCCAGGGGTGAGACCCTCAGCAATAACACATTGATCACCTATTCGCTAAATAGATCATAAATGTTTTGCTATGTGGGATAACCCCTTTAAAGAGTTTCTCTGGGCTTTTAATATTGATGACCTATCCTCAGAATAGGTCATCAATATCAGATATCGGTGGGGGTCCGACACCCGGCACCCCTGCCAATCAGCTGTATGAAGGGAATGGCTGCGCAGTGCGGACGTGTCGTTTCCCATCTCTCTTCTGCTTGCCCTAGATATAGCAGCAGTGAGCAGGTAGAGAGACGGGAGATGGCATGGGCACACTGCACGCACCTTCCCTTCATAGTTAGGCGGGGTGTTGGGTCGGAGGCCCGCCGATCTGATATTGATGACCTATCCTGAAGAAAGGTCAATATTAAAAGCCGGGAGTACCTCTTTAAGCTCAATAATAAAATCATGTGCAATGAGCTCCCCCTAGTGGTAGCAGAAAGAATTTTAGCATTTCATTAGTTAAAGGAGTTTTGTTGATCTCAAAAATTGGACTGGAAATGATGAAAAATGTAGCCTTACTGTCCTACTCAAACCTCCGCCATTTCAGTGGTCCAGGGGGCTTTGTTTCCAGTGCGGCAGCAATTATGTCCCTGACTACTCCATGTGATCACAGCAGCTAATCAATAGCATCAGCAGTCACCTGGGATAGTCGGACATGTCATCGCTGCAGTACGGGTCCTGTCACAGCAATGATATACCCAACCACTTTACATGTCTACTGAGATCAGCGACTGGCTGCAGTGATCATGTACAGCAGTCGGGGGGATCAGTGCTGTAACAGAGACCACTGGGGCCAGAATGGCAGATCGAAAACAACCCTCCATGTGCTCCCGCATCCATACAGCTTAATATACTAATACCCTGCCCTTTCCTTCCCTCCTCTACCTTATGCTGGCCGCAGATTTACTGCCAGATGATTCCACCGACAGAAACTCCTTCACCTGCTACCGGAGGAAACCATGATCACGCACAATGGATTTTCTACATGTTCTATTGTTTCCCCTGAGGTGTTTGTCTGCAGTTCATTTCCCACCATCCTTCACGTTAAAAGGATTTTCCAGGACTTTAATATTGAAGTTCTATCCTTGGATAGGTCATCAGTATGTGATCGGTGGGGTGATCAGCTTTTTCAGAAGGCACCGGCGCTCTTCTGAGTGCGCGGCCTTCTCGCACCTCACCAAGCACAGCGACGCACATTGTATAGCGGCTGTGGTTGGTATCTTGTGCAGCCGCATTCATTTCTAAGGGGCTGAGCTGCGCCTAGACACGCGACCGATGTCGTCACTGGCCTAGGAGAAGCTGAGAGAAGGTAGCGGCTCTACTGCGAGCACCGATGCCTTCTCAAACAGCTGACTGGCAGAGGTCCCGGATGTCGGATACTGATGACCTCTCCAGAGGACAGATCATCAGTATTAAAGTCTCGGAAAACACCAAAGCCTATAGCAGCCAAAAGCTATCTAATATCTATGGTCAGATTTAGAGCACTGTGCCGGCTGTGGAGTGTCCGGTCACCCCTGGAACCATGTGACACAATGTCTGGTTGAAGATCTTTCAGGAAAAACAGCTACACGTGCAGAAGAAGTCATCATGATAAAACCCCGTTCTGTTATCCCCATCCTTGTACCATTCACTATGATGGTCAGCAGGCAGTCATACAAGGGTTGTAACCGCTGGTGTCCACTGGTGATGATCTTGTGAAAAATCTGCATAGGGGGAAAAAAATATATAGTAGTTGATGGAGAGATATAAAGCGACCTATTGCCTACGTTGCAGACATCAGTCCCAGATGTAAAACTTGGTGCTCACCACAATCAGCAGGTCTGCATGTGTTCCTGTGAACACGGGGATATCCATCGGGACTCTCACAGAGTAGGGCTTGTTGAGGCGGACGCCAAAGTTCCTCTCGCCACTTAGCAGCAAAAGAATGAAAACGCCGATGTGCATCAGACCGACCCGAGCTGCAGGAAGAAACACAGTGAGCAGGAGGCACGGCGCGTGACAGAAGAGGCGACAAAAAGACCAGGGTGAGGGGCGAGCAGAGGTGAGGAAAGAAACAACGGGGGTGCAGTCTCACACTGGTCCGCTCGTGCATCGTTCAAGTAGTACAGAATGGGAACCAGAACGTCCAGGACGTCACTGCTCTTCAGAACAAAGAACAGGAACTTCTGTGGGGGTGAGAGAGACAGTAATGGTGAGAGACCAAGCACCCAGCCCGTGTGGCACCCAGTGCACCCCATCTTTTATGGACTACAGTCCAACATGGACTTAGAGCTGCAATAAGAACAAGTCCTGACCTTGTTAAAGTCACACAGTTTCCAAAACAGAACGAGCAGCTCCTGGTGGAATTGGATCTTCTTGGTGGAGTTTGGCAGATATGTCTGAGTGAGTGGATTCAGCAGAAGGCGGGCGAGTCCCTTTAAGATGAACTGGAAGTCCTAGGAGTTAAAAATAAGGTCCTGGGTCAGCATCAATATAAAAAAAAAATTATATATTATATATATCTTTGCGTTTGTATGTGTATTTCGCCATAGCAATGTGCACCTGCAAACAGGGTTGTGCTGGCTGAACCCCCCACATTTTTCTCTTTGTAGTATATATTGGAGGCGAGGCGATCTCCAAGCAGTCATGCACACCTGACCTTTTAGTCTGCCCTGGAGGTTGGTTTTAAAGTCAGTATAAAACCGAGTCTGCTCTCATAGCGCCTACCAGTAGCCATTTGGCTCCAGGAGAAGTATATAGTGGGCTCAGCATGCATGTTGGTACTTGCATCCCTGGATCCGATGAAAGCTGTAATGGCACCGGACGGGGTTAAAAGCAGAGTGTGCTTGGCGTGCATGCTGCACCTGCGCTCCCTGGACTTTGTGTGGCTGACATGGTCCATAACAGGTAGGAACTAGTGTTAGGGACCACTCATGGAGGCGACCTTGACGTGGCGAGTGGCTTATTACGCTTTGGCCAAAATGTACACCAATGCCTTATTCAACATCCAGCATAGAGGCAGGGCAGAGTGCTGGTTGCAGAGTGCGATTGCATTTGTGTTTTTGCATATATATATTTATTTATTAATTAAGTAAGCTTAATGAAAATAAGAAAAAGATGGCTGTAAAGGGGAGGAATTGTCTTTCCCCACACTCCAGAATTCTGGCTTCAAAAAGACTCAAAATAGGACTTTGCAAATTTTTGGGTTTATTTGTACTGACATTTTGCCACATTTTGCATTTGTATACTTGCTCCAGTTTAGAAAAGTGGACGTGGTTCAATTGTCGAGCTAATGGAAGTCACCCGAGGTGCTAGGGAGGCTTATCCCCGTCCCCGTCTGCCACTGGCTGCTACCCCGGCCCCCCTCCCGACAACGGATGTTTTCATCTGCTCACGGGGAAAAGCAGCGGGGGCAGGAGCGGCACTGGGAGAAGGGAGTGGGGTAAGTATATTCAGTGTGGGGGACCCGGGCATATGGGAAAGAATTTTATACTCTCAGATAACCCCCTTTAAAGTCGCAAAAATTGTCGCAATCTTACCCCAGTAAAGGGGGGTGTCATAAAAATTGTAGCAATATCTCAATAAAGAAGCAACAGACTTACAGATGCACCAAATTTGTCTCCAGCTCCAACGGTGGGACCTGCACCTATCTCGAGAACGGGACCCAGTCTTGCGGTCAAAGCAAATAGGAAAGTAGCCGAGTAGGTGTGCTTGGCTACTTTCAGGAACTCTCATAGAAGGTAAAGGAGAGCCACATATGCGCGACCACACCTGCACCTATAGGACATCTATGGCCCATCCTGTGGACATGTCATAACTGCCCAAATTGGACAACCTCATTGACTAGATTTATACCACACACCCAACCAGCATGCAGCATCCTCTTACCTCCTCCCTGTGGATCCGCGACAGATAATTCACAAACAGATTGTCCGGTGCTGGGTTCTAAGAGAACAGTGAACAGGATTAGTCTACGGTATAAGCGGTAGTGAAGAGATTAGGTGCCCTGTGTATGGCGGTAACGTACATCGCCCTCATCCATTGCAGTACTAGTAGTGGTTCCATCCATGCTGGGACTAGATGTGACAGCGGGGTCCGAGTCCAAGGTGACAATGAGCAACTGCGCAGAGACCTCGACCATCGGTTCGCGCGAATCCCAAAAAAGCAAGTGGTTGTAAGGAATTCCATAACCAACGGGGTCATATGCGCACACCACATTCAAGAGGGATGTGAAGAGGGGTAGGGCATGACTGCAGAGAGGAACGAGAGCAAAAGAAAATTAAAAATAGGCCATAAAATACGTAAGTGCTGAGAAACAAAAGGTCTGATTCCCCTATTAAAAAGGGACTCTCTACCTTCAGGGAGCCTTTTGGCCAGAACACCCCACATGCAAAGGGATCTGCAGATGGAAGCATACTTACCTGCATCCTGCTCCAGGGTTTCCACTGAAGCCGACACGCTCCAGTCCTCGCTGTAAAACTTCCCGTTTGACGTGATTGGGGCCATGTACCCGCTTGCATCAAGTCACTGGGTCACGTGACGCAAGGGGAACACCGCATCGCATACCCGATTTGAGGAAACATTGGAACAGGTGCTACATTAATATGGCACTCCATATTTCTCAATGTATTTACACCAGTCAACTGGCATCAATGCAATGATATATCCCCTCCTATGATGTTCTGCTGTTCTCTGCTTCCACTCACATATTACCAAACTGACTGCCTGCAGCCCAATAGGGGGAGCTCAGTGCACAGTAATTTATAGTTACCATTGCGCTAAACGGAAGTAGGTAAAATCTCTTTGCACCGAGCTCCTCCATGTGGCAACTTCAGGAAAATGCCACAATCTGTCTATAATGCGCCCCCATATGCCCGGGCCCCTCACAAAGATAGCAATTACCTTACTTCCCACCACCCGTCGCTTCTGATGCTGCGGCATGGCCGCAGCTGCATCTCCCCGTCGCATGGATGAAAATAGTAGGCTGCGATGGAAACGAGCATAAAGCATTATGCATAAAGCAAACTTTAGTTTCTTCTCTTACCACTGTTTTCCTTGAGTTTTCCCTTAGTTACGGCTGTTATAACCTCTACAACAGGGATCAGCAACCTTCGGCACTCCAGCTGTTTTGAAACTACAACTCCCAGAATCCTTCTTTCACTTCTATGGAAGCTACAAGAACAGCAAAGTAAATGTGCATGCTGGGAGCTGTAGTTTTACAGCAGCTGGAGTGCCAGAGGTTGCTGATCCCTGCTCTACAATATAAGGATCTTCTCAAGATTTGTCCTCTGCCAGTTCTCTGAGGCCAAAACTGCTTTCCCTCACTTCCTATACACACTTGCTGTAGCCAGCAGCTCCCTGCCAGCCAATCAGATTGGATTACTGAGAGACACGTTATCTCACTCCGCCTAATGCAGTGTGAAGGACCGCCCCCCCCCCGTTTTCTGTTTATACTAAAAGGAAGACAGTCAAGCCATAGAAACGGTCTTTTAAAAGACAGGGGACATTAATGAAAGTTAACTCAGGTCTACATGCCTAGATCTTAGGGCTGGCATCGGCACCTGGCATACCAGGGTAAGTGCCGGGGCCCACTGTGCTAATATAGCATGCTCTGCCTGCAGCGTGCATCACGTTCCCCTGCGCCGGCAGGTGCCGGCCGTATCACATACCCAGTCTTTATGACAAGGCAGGGCTGATCCGTGGCAATCAACCCCTTGGGTGTGGCACCTGAGGAGTTAATTGCCGCGGTTCGGCGGATCGCCTTGCCCCGTCATAGAGGCCGGGTATGTGATACTGCTGGCACCCGCAGCCTACGTTTGTATTAATGGTTTATTTATAATCATTTGTGGCGCAGTGTGCCCCACCCAATCCTAGTATTATAATCATTGGTGGCATTGGTCACAGGGTCCCCTCCCCTCCTCCTCAGTAATCTTATTGGTGGCAGTGGCAGCTTCCGAATGGAGCCCCAATCAGGTTACCATGGCAGCTAGGATGCTACTGAAGCCCTGGTTGCCATGGTAATCTCCCTGAGCTCTATCAGGGTGAATAGGACAGGAGTTCTAGCCTCTAAGGGGACTAATAATCTCTCCTATGCGGTGAACTCCAGAACAGGAAAAAAAAAATATATATAAAAAAGACGTAATTTGCCATTTTTTTGTCACCTTGCCCCCCCCCCCCCCCAAAAAAAAATAGGATAGGACTGTTCTATTATGGGCCGGATGTTCCATAAAATGCGGAATGCACGCAGCTTTTTGGGCGTTTTTTTTTTTGTGTGTGTGGTATTGAATATCATTATCGCAATTACCAACTCTCAGGGGGGAGGCCACTGGGGGGGTCAATACACTGTTAGGGGGCCAGGGTTATAATACTGTGTAAGGGGGCCACTAGCGGAGTAATTATATTGAATTGAGGACCACTGAAGGGTCATTATACTGTATGGGGGCCACTATACTTTCCAGGGGGGAACTGGGGGGCATAACACTGTATGGACATAAACATGGAGTGGGCCCTGCTAGGTCTAATAAACTAACAAATAAAATAAATAAAAACACAGTTCCACTTTAAGTGGCAGAAAACATTTTTGGTGACAGAATCCCTAATATGGGAGCCAGCTGGAGATTATGGTCTAACACTAAGGGAAAGCAAGAAATAATGGAACTTTGGGGACCTCATCAGTGCCAGCAACAAACACGTGAGTTCCCTGCATAAATATCCTGCCATTTACGTATTCCCAATTATGTCACAGCCGATGCCAAGTGGCAACAAGCACATTACCCTTCCCATAGACGTAATATTCTAAGGCTATTTATAACAGAAACCACAATGCACCGCATGACTGACATCAGCATCAGACGCGTCCGACTGACTTATAACTGGGGCCCTTGTTTTAAACGAAAAAGTAGTGTTTCATGCAAACATTTTTGTGAGCTCTGGAGATACGCACAATTAGGCAGTGATTAATGGGCATCAGATTTGTACCTATGACACTGGCCGGCCTGTTACATGTGCGCTTGGCAGCTGAAGGCATCTGTGTTGGTGCCATGTTCATATGTGCCCACATTGATGAGAAACATGATGTTTTAAAATATTCAAATGACCCTCTAGGAGCAATGGGGGTGTTGCCGTTACACCTAGAGACTTCGGTTCTTTTGCAATCACCTCTCCATTTTGATTGACAGGACCAGACAGCATACACATCATCAGGCCTGATCCTGTCAATTGAAGTGGAGAGGGCAATTCAGTTGTAGAGAGAGCAGAGCCTCTAGGTGTAATGACAACGCCCCCGTTGCTCCTAGTCGCTCATTTGCATATATTTAAACATCATATTTCTCAGCAATGCGGGCACATATGAACATGGGACCAACACAGATGTCTTCAGCTGCCAAGTGCACACATGTAACAGGTCAGCCAGTGTCATAGGTACAAATCTGCGGACAGATACCCTCTAAAAGGGACAGACTAGGGGTGGGCGAATCGACCCATACAAATCGATTTGTTCATCTGAATGAATTCTGTGTCTGTTAGGGGCTGTTCCTCTACAGACAAATCCCTGCTGATTGGCAGGAACAGACATCTTGCATGGCCCTGACATCCGCCCGCCTGCGCTGTTACTGCAAATAGTGGCACAGAGGCTCTGCCTCCGATTAGGAAGCAGCAACTGGTGCATGCGCTGCGAAAATTTGTTTAGTTAATTTTATTACTGTGGATTTGTAATCAGAGCTTCTGCACATGCGCCGCTAATCACAGTAACGGCACAAGCGAGACTGTGTCAGGGTCCGGCGAGATGTCCAGCCCTGTAATCCAGCGACCGGGATAGCGTCTACAGCTGTGGGGACACTCCATTCCAAGGAAAGACACTTTTCTGGAATTACCGACAGCAGGGGCACAACTATACAGGGTGCAATTGTACTCAGGTTGGACCCTGGAGCTTAAGGGGCCCAAACGGTCTCTGTACAACATACACCAATATTACAAAAAACATGTGATAGTTGGGAGACCGAATTATAAATGCTATACCGGGGCTCAGGAGCCTAAAGTAAAGCCTCTGCCCGTCAGTAGGATCTCACTGAAATAACTTCTTATAAATGACCAATAAATAGTTAAAGGGGTTGTCCAGGATTACAAAATAAGGCTGCTCTTAAAAAAATGGTCAGTATCGCTGCCCCTATACATTACAAAAATAAAAAAAGAATAAAAGTTACACTTTAAAGCATTCCTGTTTTAGGCAACTCCTCAGAATATGTTCTTGTGTGTGTACACGAGGAACAGCACTATTTCTGCCCATGATAGGACTTGTATTCAGATTTTTTCCCATCTACATGCGCCATCTCTAATTGCTCAGTTTGCCTTGAGACAGTGTGTGTAGACTAACTGCTATAATGTCTCCCATACACAGCACACACAGAAAAGAAGATCCTGCTCCCCTACATCTCTGTAGCACAACCTCAAAAGCAGCAGCATCTTTGTGTGTGTCTCTATCTCCCCTTCCACAGACTTCTATAGACAGTGGTAATCTGATCTCTCCAAGATGAAAATCCAGCTCCACCTGTTTCTCTCTGGAGACAGATTTTAAACAGTGAATTGGGAATGACTGATCATTGCAGGGTAGGAGAAAAGGAGACTGATAATTGGAGAAAGATGCATTTTTTACGTAATAAGATATATTACAAAGTTTCTGATCATCACTTGTATTATTAATTTATAGGAATAATTTGGTTATACTTTAGTACTATTATTATAACCTAATTTTTGTTCACATACCGATTCTCTGTGGAGCAAAAAAACTGCACCCATGGGTTGGTGGTACCGCTGTTCTCGGATGATGGTGGGAGATACATTGCCTCAGAGAAACATGTCAGGAGGAGTTTGAGAAGTTCAGTCCTAAAAGCAAATGAAGAACTCCAATTACATTTTTCACAAGGAAACAGCTGTCCAAATCTTACATTTTAGTTCTGGGAGAAGTCAGACTCTATGGTGTCCCTTGAATATTATTTTGGGGAAGAGGATCTCTCCTTCATCTTTCCAAAATGAGACTGGGCATCAAAAACATTACTAACTCCTGGGCAGGGTGGATTTGATTTAAATCAAACTGATTTAAATCACTAGTCAGTAAGGCTTGATTTAAATCATAGTTTTCTACATAAAGACCAATTCTTGCTGGTATAACTTATAATATGCAAGTAGATGAAGATTTTTAGAATAACAACTTTTCATATTAGTTTGATTAGGTTGATTCTGCATTCATAGGTTTGTAGGATTAAGGTCTTTTTCTCAACTCTGTTCACGTTATAACATTTTTGCTGTGAAGACGAGGCATGTGATCTCTGCTGAGTCAAATTCAGTTTTGAGAACTGCAAAAGTAAACCAAGCATCTGTGATAATATCTTGTAGGCAGAGAAACTGCCCAATAATCTTACAAAAACCTCTGGAAAGCATGACCTTGTGAATGGATTAATGGAATTTATTTACCAAAAAAATTAAACATAAAAACAGCCTTATTCTACATAATTAAAACAAACTAATCTTTATTTCATGATGGAATAACCTTTGGATGGTAATATATTTTCCTCAAAAAGCATTTAAAAATAAAAAATCAGATTTATTTAAAATAATTGATTTTTATCCACCCTGCTCCTGGGCCAGCGTATTAGTATTAGGGTTAGCGAATCATGGACCATATTACCCTATTGGTACAAATTCTGTTTTATTACTACTGGAGAAATGCTCACGTACCTGTTGAGATCATATGTGTGGTTGGGTGTTGGAGAATGAGCAAAGCCAACACCAGCTTCCCAGATGTATTCACAGCTGTCAAGAGTGTGGATGTCTTCTGCTGCATCCTACAGAGAAACAAAACTCTCATTTATAGCTGAAGGGGCAAGTTCACCACAAAGACGATTTCTACTAATCGGAGTAAGAATATCCTGTCTACCATGCTTCTGTACTCCAACTCTACCAATTAAAGGGGTATTCCCATCAAATAATTTATGGCATATCCACAGTATATGGGATAAATATCTGACAAATGCAATTCACACCTCTAGCCATTTTTTAGTTACAGGGGTTAAAAATCAGTCTGTTTGCAGAATATGAATTCTGGGTCCCATCAGCTGATGGCTCATTTGAAGCCTTATCTCAGATCCCCTGACCTCATAAACATTCATACTATCTAAATCAGGCATATCCAAACTGCGGCCCTCCAGCTGTTCCAAAACTCCAACTCCCAGCATGCCTGGATAGCTTACAGCTATTAGGGCATGCTGGGAGTTGTAGTTTTGCAACAGCTGGAGGGCCATAGTTTGGACATGCCTGATCTAAACTCTTATCTAACTGATAAGAATATGGATTAGATGAGTGTTTATGAGGTCAGGAGATCAGAGATAAGGTTTCACATGAGCTCAGCAGTGAAACTATGCAGACTGATTTTAACCCCTGTTTCTCAAAAATACGGCTGAAATTTTTTAATAAAGACCAATTGAAAAAAAAAAAACACAGGTTTTTAGCCCAAAATGAGTAAAATGCACCCCAAAGGGGTCCATAGATGTCCAAGTCACACAAAAAGGTATGCAAGAGTGAATTCATACTGCAGTACAGGCGAAACGTATCCTTAGGTTTCCATTCAGCTTATGAAGACCAAAAGGGTTAACTGCGCTATGCAAAAAAACTATATGTACAATGTGAATACACCTTTAGGCTATGTTCACACTAGGGGTGGGCGATATGGCCTAAAATCTATATTGCAATATAATTTTAAGCATGTGCGATATGCGACATATATTGCAATATATTGTTTTCTATATTGGGGGGGGCGTTTAAACTTTTTATTTAATAACTATTAGCCTCCTTAAGGGCTAGAACCCTTGTCATATTCACCCTAATAGAGCTCTATTAGGGTGAATAGGACTTTACACTCTCCCTGCTGCCCTGTACTTTGTGCACACAACAGCAAGGAGCTGACCATGGCGCCAGCCTCTCATCTGCCCCCCTTCAGCATCTGATCTGCCCCCCCAGCCTCTGATCTGCCCCCCCCCCCAGCCTCTGATCTGCCCCCCCCCCCCAGCCTCTGATCTGCCCCCCCCCCCCCCAGCCTCTGATCTGCCCCCCCACCTCCCTCCCTAGTATTAATCATTGGTGGCAGTGGCCACAGGGTCCCCCTCCTCTCCCCCCCCCCCCCCATCATTGGTGGTCTGATCCGCCCCCCCAGCCTCTGATCCGCCCCCTCTGGTAACGCAAACCCACCCCCCACCCTCCATCCCTCCATCCCTCCCTAGTATTAATCATTGGTGGCAGTGGCCACAGGGTCCCCCTCGATCGGAGTCCGATTTTCACCATATCGCCGGACCGCGATATGATCGCACTCTCTGCGCGCACCATTTTCTCCTGAGCCGGCACAGTGGAGGGAGAAGGAGGGAGTCCCTCCCTCCCCACTGTGCACGGCCGCCTGCTGAACACCAATGAGGACAGAGTAGGAGGAGGAGGGACTGTGGCCACTGCGCCACCAATAAATGTGCCGGCCATATCCCACAGGGTCCCCCCTGAAAATCCATATTGTGGCCCAAATTTATATCGCCTATACCGCCCACCCCTAGCTCACACAATGGATTTGATGGTTTTTGGCACGGTCAATATCTGCCACAGTTTCTGCAGCGTTATTTTAATTTCGATGCCAAGGATCCACTCGTGGTTTAGAGTCATTGAATATAGTCATTGAATATAGCTAAACCACGAACAAACACCCGCCACGGCTTCCACCGTGACACCGCGCCAAGAAAGAACATGTCTTTTCTTGGCATGATCATGGCTTTAAAGCTGCCAGCAGCGCGTGCAGGAGTGAAGCGGATAACACTCGGCCGCTGCCAGCTTTTTGGCGTGGAAACAGAGCCAAAATTCCTCCATCAAGAGGCGCTGTGTGAACTGGTCCAAAGTATGCATTTGCTAAATAAGCGTATCTGAGGCAGCGCTCACCGCTCCACTCTTCTTGTGACTTTGCACCGTAAACTCAGGGCAGAAGAGAAGATCGGCAATGGCAAGGAGCAGAGATTCAGCCAGCGGACGCGATCCATCGTCCTCCTCGTCCTCATCCTGAAAGAGACAGACGACGGGCAGTAAGCTCTTTACTGACTGACAACATGTAGCACACAATCAATACATAAAATAAGTATAATGAAAGGTTTCTCTGACGCTACCTGGCTACGCCCAGCGCCGGGCACTGAGGACCAGAAGAATCCTCGCCAGTCCTGGGTCCTCAAATATATACGGCAGTACACGGGTCAGCAAGCGAGCACAGTTCAACACCATCTGCTTTCCATTCTCTGAGTGACAGCCGCTGTCTGCGCCCGCCACCAGTTTCTCCACTGCCTGCCGGGCATGGATATTAAATATGTTAAGAGGGACAAATCTCCGAACCTCACCTACATGTTTCATCAGTGGTTTGTCATCAGTCACCTTGTAACATAACGTGGCCAGGTTCGATGGCGATTCCTCTCGTACTGCACGAATCTCAGCAGCTGGGATCAAAGCAAAGACATCCTGCACGGAGGTGGCCGAGTCAGACCAAAACTGGTCCCAGAAGGCATCATCTGTAGCTTCCACTGGCTGCAAGAAGCAACAAAACAGTAGAATTAAAGGGGTTGTCCCACAAAAAATATTGTACAGTTTTCAAACCAGTACCTGGAACTGAATATTTTTGTAATTGTAAAAAAAAAAAAAAAAATTTCTTTTAAATTTAGTACAGATACTGAGTTATTCAATAAAATGTATCTGTATAGCGCCGCCTGCTATTAGTTTTATTTCTTATTTCTTTGTCCTGCTCACTGAGATGGCCGCACATGCTCAGTTTCATCCTTCAACTGCCTCCTGAGCTGCGATAGGGAGAGCATGGACACGCCTCCTGAGCTGCGATAGGGAGAGCATGGACACGCCTCCTGAGCTGCGATAGGGAGAGCATGGACACGCCTCCTGAGCTGCGATAGGGAGAGCATGGACACGCCTCCTGAGCTGCGATAGGGAGAGCATGGACACGCCTCCTGAGCTGCGATAGGGAGAGCATGGACACGCCTCCTGAGCTGCGATAGGGAGAGCATGGACACGCCTCCTGAGCTGCGATAGGGAGAGCATGGACACGCCTCCTGAGCTGCGATAGGGAGAGCATGGACACGCCTCCTGAGCTGCGATAGGGAGAGCATGGACACGCCTCCTGAGCTGCGATAGGGAGAGCATGGACACGCCTCCTGAGCTGCGATAGGGAGAGCATGGACACGCCTCCTGAGCTGCGATAGGGAGAGCATGGACACGCCTCCTTGAGCTGCGATAGGGAGAGCATGGACACGCCCCCTTGAGCTGCCAGCAGAGAAGACACTCCCCCTTGAGCTGCCAGCAGAGAAGACACTCCCCCTTGAGCTGCCAGCAGAGAAGACACTCCCCCTTGAGCTGCCAGCAGAGAAGACACTCCCCCTTGAGCTGCCAGCAGAGAAGACACTCCCCCTTGAGCTGCCAGCAGAGAAGACACTCCCCCTTGAGCTGCCAGCAGAGAAGACACTCCCCCTTGAGCTGCCAGCAGAGAAGACACTCCCCCTTGAGCTGCCAGCAGAGAAGACACTCCTCTGCTGGCAGCTCAAGGGGGAGTGTCTTCTCTGCTGGCAGCTCAAGGGGGAGTGTCTTCTCTGCTGGCAGCTCAAGGGGGAGTGTCTTCTCTGCTGGCAGCTCAAGGGGAAGACACTCCCCCTTGAGCTGCCAGCAGAGAAGACACTCCCCCTTGAGCTGCCAGCAGAGAAGACACTCCCCCTTGAGCTGCCAGCAGAGAAGACACTCCCCCTTGAGCTGCCAGCAGAGAAGACACTCCCCCTTGAGCTGCCAGCAGAGAAGACACTCCCCCTTGAGCTGCCAGCAGAGAAGACACTCCCCCTTGAGCTGCCAGCAGAGAAGACACTCCCCCTTGAGCTGCCAGCAGAGAAGACACTCCCCCTTGAGCTGCCAGCAGAGAAGACACTCCCCTTGAGCTGCCAGCAGAGAAGACACTCCCCCTTGAGCTGCCAGCTTGATATAAATCTAGCAGAGCAATAGATGTGGAGATCTCTGGATCCATGTGAGGTACAGGGCTGGTTCTAGCTTTGGTAGAAAGAGAATGTCATGTACTATATGATGTCTGATTTTCATATTATACATTAGTCATGGGACAACCCCTTTAAGCATAAAATAGAAAATTAAAGGGGGGGGGGGTGTCTCCGGATGTTCAGCATCGATAGTCAATCCTCAGGATAACTCAGCAATATCTAAATCGGTAGAGGTCCAAGTCACGGACCCTGATCAGATATCAGATCCAGGTGACCTTTCCTGAAGAGAGGCCATCAACATCGAACGCTTGGAAAAAAAACCCTTAAAAGCTTGAATACTAGAAAAAAAATAATAATAATACGGCCCATGAGCTTTGGTAGGTTAGAGCGCAAAAGAAATAGTGCAAGTCCGATAATACAAATTTCCACAATCCAATGGTTGAAGAGGTATGCCCATCTGGACATGGATATGTCATGAACGTCCAGAGGTAGATTTTATTCCGCAGTTTTTGGATCTTCCATAGAAATGAAAGGAGAGAGCAGCGCATGTGCGGTATCCTCTCCGTTTCCAGCAGCGCAAGGTAGGTACATGTACCACCTCCGCACCTATCGGATATTCGTGGTACACCCGGTGAATATAACATAAGCATGCAGATGGGACAGCACCTTTGAATACCCCCTAGCCAAAGACGCTGAAGGGGAGAATTCTGAGAAGCAGCCAGGGTTGGGCAACATATAGAAGGTTTATGAGAATCATAAAGAAAACTAACAGCCCCTCAAAACCACCTAAGGTCACCAGAAAATGTCCAATTGACCCCTTCAGTGTCCTTACTTTTACACTAGGGGCTCAATACCGGAAAATAACTGATCAGTTTTATCCTAATGCATTCTGAACGGAGACCAATCTGTTCAGGATGCATCAGGATGTCTTCAGTTCAGTCTTTTTGACTAATCAGGCAATATATAAAAACGCAGCATGCTACGGTTTTATGTCCGGCCCAAAAAACTTTTTTTTCCCATAGGAATGTATTAGTGCTGGATCCGGCATTCAAAATACCGGAATGCCGGATCCGTCCTTCCGGCCTGCGCAGACCGAAAAAAGGGTGAAAAAATAAATAAATGCCGGATCCGTTTTGCCGGATGACACTGGAAAGACGGATCCGGCAATGCAATACATTTTTCTGACTGATGAGGATCCTGATCACTCTGCCGCAAGTGTGAAAGTAGACTAAACCTTCCACCAC
Source organism: Bufo gargarizans (assembly GCF_014858855.1). NCBI lineage: Eukaryota > Metazoa > Chordata > Amphibia > Anura > Bufonidae > Bufo > Bufo gargarizans. Next base: position 64,113,801 of record NC_058085.1, on the reverse strand, counting down.
CCCAGGCCATTCATAAGGTTCTCCCTGGTCTCCATTATAGGGGTTGTCCCACGAAAAATACTCTATAGTTTTCAAGCCAGCACCTGGATCTGAATACTTTTGTAATTGCATTGAATAAAATTTTTGGCAAAGCCACCGTGTTATTCACTGAAATCTATCCGTATAGCGCCACCTGCTGTCTGTTTTTTTCTCATTTCTTTGTCTTGCTTACTGAGATGGCCGCACATGCTCAGTTTCATTTTTCAACTGCCTCCTGAGCTGTGAGGGAGTGAACTGCAGCAGAAAGGATACACCCTTTATCTGACAGCTTTAAATAAATCTAGAAGAACAATTAGAGCAATGAATGGGGAGATCTCTGGATCCATGTGAGGTACAGGGCTGGTTCTAGCTTTGTTAGAAAGAGACTGTCATGTCCTATATGATGTCCGATTTTAATTTTTTACATTAATCATGGGATAACCCCATTAACTCCTTCACCACACTAGTCCAGCAGGTATTACTGCCATTTACCCTTATAACCTAGAATTAAATCAGGGGTGTGAAAATCGTATCGCCCAACGCCCGGGACATGCAGTTTCGGGCGCTGGGCAGGTAGTTTGTTCAGTAGCTTAGCCCTGCTGCAGGCACCAGGGCTGAGTGGGTGTAGAGCAGTGACGCAGCGGCGGTGAAAGAGCAAAGAGCGGGTGTAGTGACAGCATGCTGAAGAAGAAATGACAGAGCAAGGGGCATTGATAGAACGCTCAACTCTGCCAGCATCCCTCAGAGGACCCCCTTTCTGCAGGTGTTGTCAAACTGGGAAGGTGAGGGGGGTCCTTTCCATGCCACATCAGCAGCTAATTTGCCTAAACCACCCAGAGGTACGGGTAGTAATGTGCTAAGAGCAACTGTGTGCACTAAACTAATTGCTGTGATCACATTAAGGCTCCATTCACACGTCCGCAATGTGTTTTGCGGATACACGGAGCCACGGATCCGCAAAACACGGAAAGCGGCAATGTGTGTTCCGCATTTTGCGGACCGCACATTGCCGGCACTAATAGAATATGCCTGTTCTTGTCCGCAATTGCGGACAATAGGACATGCTCAATTTTTTTTTTAATGAATGGGTCTGCACCCGTTCCGCAAAATTGCGGAACGGATGCGGATCCATTTTGCGGACGTGTGAATGGAGCCTCAGGCCTCGTTCACACCAGGCAGTGCGTGCCTAACTATATTGTGGGGCAGGAGGGGCGTAGTGGTCTGTTGAAGTGATTGGCACCATAACCATGTCCAACGGCTGCAATGCGATTGGCTGCACAGGATCGCAAGGCACATTAGGCCTGCGGTCCAGTCCAAGCAGCAGTGTGACCGGACCTCAGGCATAACTGTGCCTTGCGATCCCGTGCATCCGATCACCTGCGGCTGTGGCTACGGTGCCATTCACTTCAATGGATCGTCACGCCCCCTCCTGCCCCACAACATAGTGAGCCGGCCGCGATGCAGTGCATTCTGGACAGAATCATCTGGTGTGTACGAGGACTAAACTTAGAGTCATTTCACACCACAAAGACTGGAACGCAAGCCAACCACCACCCTGCATAAGGAAGTGTGGCGGTGCATTGAAATATGGTTTTGATTTTAAATTATTTTTTGTATCAGGACAAGTAGATTGTCATGAGGGACAAGTAGATCGAGCCCCCGCTTTAGGCTCCATTCACACGTCTGCAAATGGGTCCGCATCCGTTCCGCAATTTTGCGGAACGGGTGCAGACCCATTCATTCTCTATGGGGACGGAATGGATGCGGACAGCGGATTTGCGGAGCGCAGCCCCGATCTTCAGCTCCGCAGCTGCGGACAAGAATAGGCATTTCTATAGGGGTGCCGGGCGGGTGTGTTAATGGAGCCTTAGTCCTTCGACAAGTAGTTTTATTTTTTATTTTCATTTCCACACCCCTGTTTAAATAAACCCAGGTCACAGCGTATGCTACTAGAATTTGGACACTGAATTACAGTATTCTGTGGGCACTACAAGACTCTAGTATATTGTGGACTGTGTATGGCAGCATTATTTTGGCACTATATGGCAGTATTAGGTGGGTTATAAATGACAGTATATATTTGCACACCGTATATTATTTAGGCAGCGTAGAATGTCATTACTGTGTGGCCACTGCATGACTTAGGCCTCATGCACTTGACCGCATGTATTTTGTAGTCCTCAAAACGCAGATCTGAAAAATACGGATGACGTCCGTGTTGCATCCGTTTAGTTTTTTTCAGACACATTGACTTTAATGGGTCCGTGGTCCGCATTTTGTTCGGAACAGACATACGGATGCAGAAAGCACACAGCTCATCCACCCGTACATCCGCCCTGCAAAGAGATAAAACGAGTTCTGTTCTTGGCCACAAAATGTGGACCATGGACCCATTAAAGTCAATGGGTCTGCAAAAAAATAAAAAACACAACACAGACGTCAGATATTTTGCGGATCCTCGATTTGCGCACACAGTCGAGGGCATGAGGCTTTACTTGTATACTGCAGGAATGATTGTATAGCAGTATTATATGGGCCATCAATGCTCTGCTTGTGCACAGTATCTAAACCCCACTGCACTGTATATAGACAGAGAACAAGAGCTCCAATACACTAAAGGGGGGGGGGGGGCACCTTTCCATATAGTACCGTAATTCAATTCTATATTTTTATGCCAGTTATGTCGTCCCTTCTTGCTGGGCAACCAAATATAATAAAGCCAGAAATAGGGGACAGATGAACAGAAGCATGACTGCAGAATCAGACTACACAGGGTCTGTCTGTAGTCTGTTACCATGGAAACACATAGGCCTGCATAGCAGCTGTATCCACAAACAGAAGGATATTTAAGAAAACCCATTAGCAAATTTACCTTTCGTTTTATATGCATCAGAGCAATAAAAAAAAAGTGTGTGCAAAAGGTGAATGTCGCCTACGCCTAGAGGACAGAAGGTATGCATGCTGTTTTTACAGAACGAGATGTCTGCGCCGTCAGCTGCAACTCAGAAAACAACCAGAGGAAAGCGAACACGAGGTGCGAGGCACCGCACTCCCTACCACATGCAGCACAAGGTGACCTGTAGACCTACACTATTCTGAGATAATAGAGTGGGGGCCCTGTCAATGATCCTCATCTCCTGGCCACAAAGGAGAGACAATAACCCTCGCTCTTGGGAGGACACATCCTGTTCTGCTCCACACAGACAACACATTTTGATTAGAACTGGTACCATGTAATACTTCATTTCTCCTGAGGTGGCGCTACAGGAAAACTGAACACTAATTGCCAGGTTTCCCCATCGATCGCTGGGGGGTCGTAAAAACTTAGTAACTGCTTAAAGGAGTATACCGATGTCGTCCTTTCAAATAAAAATGGAGTCTGAGAGGGCCAAAATTAAAAATGGGGTTCATTTATCAAGGGACTGGCGACTATCTTAGTCGTAAGTCCCCTTTTTGACTGGCTGTGTCAAACTGTTTTCGACAGTTGGGCAGAGCGTATCGGGATACAGGCATACATGTTATCAAAAAACAGCCAGAGGCTGGCATAGTTTTTCCGCCGGGCACATGGACTGCTTCAGATTATCCTAATTTGTCTTAGGCCTCTTGCACACGACCGTATGGCTTTTTCAGTATTTTGCAATCCGCAAAATACAGATCCGCAAAAATGTAAGATTACACTCACCGGTAATCACTTTTCCGTGAGCCCATGACAGCATCCTTGAGAGACCGCCTCTATCCTGGACAGGAACTTTTGTGGAGAGCTCTTAAGGAGGCACTCGGCCCCCATACCACCAGTTCCTGTTTCCTGTATTTATTAATTTTTTGGGGGAGGGAATAAATGCCGGGTGCTGTCATGGGTTCATGGAAAAGTGATTACCGGTGAGTGTAATCTTAAATTTCCCTTATGCCCATGACAGCCCCCTTGAGAGAAGACTAGAATAGAAAAACAGTCGGGGGGGAGGGGGGTTGGGGGGCAACTGCCTGTAGGACTTTCCTACCAAATGATAACCGCTCTCTAGAGTCTAGCTCTAACTTGCAGTGGTGTAAGAAGGTACAAGGAGACTTCCAGGTAGCGGCCCTACAAATCTGCTCTAGGGACGCGTCTGCTCTTTCTGCCCAGGAGATAGAGACAGACCTAGTTGAATGAGCACCAAATCCTAAAAGGAGTGGGTTTCCCTGATGAGTGATAGCCTAAAAGAGATGGCACCAATTATCCATCGAGATAGTGTTCTAGATGAAACCTTATTACCTTTGTTCTTCCCCTAAAACTGAACAAAAAGTTGAGTATTTCCTCCAGACACTAGTGGTTTCAAGGTACTGTAAAAGACATCTCCTCACATCTAGACAATGTAATTTCTTCTCTTTCTCATTCTTTGGGAACTGACACAGAGAAGGTAGAACAATATCTTGGGACCTATGGAAAAAAAGAGACCACTTTAGGAAGAAAAGATGGATCAGGTTTAATGATAACTGTCATCCAAGATATTAGTATAGGGAGGAGAGGTAGAAAAAGCTGAAATCTCACTCACACGTCTAGCAGAGGTGATAGCGATTAGGAAAGCAGTTTTAAATGACAGAATTTCAATGGGTAAATCCTAAAGAGGTTCAAAAGGAGGTTCCATCAAACTAGGTTGAGATCCCACGGGGGAGCGGAAGATCTAATTACCGGATTGGTTCTGCTAACTGCTTTAAAAAAATCTCCTAACCCAAGGATGATTGGCGAGAGAAAAATCAAAAAAAGGCACTGAGGGCTGAGATCTGCACTTTGCGTGTACTGAGTCTTAGTTTTTTACTAAGCCCACTCTGAAGAAAATCCAAAATTTCTGGCATCGGAGGGGGACCCAAGGGATCTATTGGGATCTTAGAGAAGTTCAAACACGTCTTCCGTATTCTAAGATAGATTGTGGAGGTAATTTCCTTCCTACAAGACAGAAGGGTAGAGATCACTTATTTGGATAAACCTCTTTGTTCTAAGATCTTGCTCTCAGATACCAGGCGGCTAGATGAAGATTTACTACTTTTGGATGCATATTCAGACCTTAAAACAACAGATCCCGTCTGTCTGGAAGAATCCATGGGTCCGTGAGAGACAATTTCCTGAGCCAAGTGAACCAGGCGCTTCTTGGCCAAAAGGGGGCAACCAGAATAAGTGTTGTCTTGTGCGGTCTCAATTTTTAGTACTCTTGCTATTAACCTTAGTGGTGGAAAGGCATAAAGCAGATGGTCAGGCTATGGGAGAGCGAAGGCATCTATTCCTGTAGATAGATATTCTGGATTTAGAGAAAAAGAAAAAAAAAAAAAAAAAAAAAACACAACTGATGGCACTTCCTGTTCTGTCTGGTAGAAAAAAAGATCTGAGGACAGCCCCAAAGTCGCATTATCTGATTGAATATTTCCTGGTTTAGAGACCATTCGCCTTGGTCTAACCGGTTTCTGCTCAGGAAATCAGCTTTTTTGTTTTCTGTACCTTTTAAGTGAACCGCTTTGATAAATGGTACGCAGGGAATAATTAGAGAAAGAATATTTTCAGTTAGTGACATAAGGTCTTCTGATCTTGTACCTCCTTGCCTGTTCAAATAAGATACTACTGTAGTGTTGTCTGGAAAAAAAAAGCATGTATAGCAAGAAAAACCGCTCTTAGTTTTCTCATATTCTGAGAATCTTGACTTTCTAAGGGACTCCATTCTCTCTGCCAAACTTCTGACTGGCAGTATGCCCCCCATCCTGTTGGACTTGCATCCGTGGTAATTGATATTTGTTCCTGCAGATCCCAGGGAAGCCCCTGTAACAGGTTTGAGGGTTCTAGCCACCAACTTAGTTATTCCCTGACCTGAGGAATGAGAGGAAGCGGGGCATCCAAAGGGAACTGCGACCCCTGCCATTCCTTTAAGATCTGCCACTGCAGTTTTCTGGAGCGAAACAAGGCCCAATTGACCGCAGGGATCATGGAGGTCATCCTGCCCAACACCGCCATTCCTTGCCTGATGGTTCGGTTCTTTAGTGTTAGTAGAGATTTCACGTCTTTTAGCTAAGAAATATTGTGCTGAGGAAGAAAACAGCCTTGAAAAACAGAATCTAGGAGAAGTCCTAGAAAAGGACATTTTTTGGACGGAGTCAAATTTGATTTTTCCCAGTTTATCTGCCATCCTAATCCTTCCAAGATGTTTATTATTTCTTGAAGGTGGGGGGACAACATTGCTTCTGACTTCTGCTACAACTAGTATATCGTCCAGGTATGGTATAGCTAAAATGTGTTTTTCTCTTATATGATCCATAACTTCGGCCATTAACTTGGTAAAAAGCCTAGGGGGCTTGTGAAAATCCAAATGGGAGTGCTCTGTACGGAAAATGATGTATCTGCCCATCCATGGATATCGCCACTCTTAGGTATTTTTGTGAATCTGTATGAATTGGAATATGGTAAAAGGCATCCTTTATGTCTAAAGTTGCCATGACGCAATTTTTGAAGAGATGTTTCACTGTTAGTTGAATTGATTCCATCCTGAATTTTTTGTACTTCAGAAACTGGTTTAAATATTTTAGATTCATGATCATCCTGAATGATCCGTCTGGTTTGGGAACCAGGAAAAGGGACGAATAAAATCCTTCTCCTCTTTCAGCTTCTAGTACATGAACCACTGTTATGGACTATTGATACAAAATGGATACTTGCTTGTTGAGCTAAGATGGCGGCCAGGCATTCAGCCTACACCTATAAACTAGAATCTTACTTTGTGTTTTTATCATCTGTTTCTTTGTGGTTTCCGTTCAGCTCAAGCAAGCAGCTACAAAGAAAGAAGTAGGTTTCACCCAGGAGCAAGGGGGGAGTGAGGAGGAATTTCCTCTGGCCGTCAAGGTTACAGAAAAGTAGAGAGTTCATAGCCAATAGAAAATATATACTTTATCTTTCACCCCCCCTCACTCCCTCCTCTCATGAAACCCATGTTGTTTTCAGAAATAAACCAGAGATACTGATTAACTCCATGTAGTGAGTTGTCTGTCTGATCTCTCCGTGCACGTATCTTAATTAATTTGGAGCAGTACATCAAATCAAACTGGCAGTTTGGCCAGAACCAGAACAATTTTGGCGCCCAACGTGGGGCTCGAGGATTGGACCCTCTGTTCCTGTACCCCCAGAGACCAGATGAGGAGAGGCGCACTAACGGACACCGGGATCGCAACCCGTGATATGAGGTAGGAAAATTGAGTCATCTTGCCTATAAAGTGTCCCCTGGTGTAGCCTCTTGGTGTTCGTCTGAGGGAGGGGTGCGGAAGCAGTCTGGGACGTCCTCGAGGGCATGAAAGTAAGAACCCCATATGTTTTTTTAAAAGTCTTGATGTACTGTGTTGTGCCTATAAGTTGTGAAGACCCTGTTGACAAGTATCATTGACTGAGACATGGAGTTCTCCTGTGTTCCTGTATCGGAGTTCAGCCCGGTGTCTGACTCGAATCTCCATAAAGGGGACGATCACAGATGGGTGGAGAGCGGTTCGCGGTAGCCCAGAGTGTGCTGACCGGGACTCAAAGGTCTTCACGTCCAGTGATTACTCTATGCAGAGGTCTTTAGGCGGCTTCAGTAGGTACGAGAGATAATGGGAAATGAGGAAAGTGTCCCGAAGGGTTACTGTTCACCTGAACAGTACGTGGCGGACAGGAGAGGCAAATGTTTCATAAAAGGATTAAGTAAGTTGGAGAAGAGTTAAAGGTGTCTGTAAAGGAGGCATCCTATGTAGTGCTACCTGGCAAGTGTTGTTAAACGAGAAGAGAGGGAAGTTAGAAGATGATAAATTGACAGACATGGTCCGTGTGTGGTTGGACTGTAGTAAAGAATTTGAACAGACCGGGGGGAACTAAATTTTGATGAGAAAAGACAGATATTTCTGTAAGCCTGGTGTTGCATTGATACATGAATTGCCACCACCCTATAATGGCGCCGGGAAGAAAGCAGGTGGGTGGACCTGCAAAACATGTGGTCAACAGAATCCCTCCTCCCGTGATACGTGCCTTCCCTGTGGGGTTCCCCACCCACAAAACCACACCTTGGTAACTACTCCCCGGCACGTCCCATCACTTCCCGTGTTAGCTACAGCGCCATCTTGTCCCCAGGCAACGCCCATGAACGGACCTTTAATATAATTCGGTCCGGACCCCCCCGTCACTCCTATGTCACCCTTGCCCCTTCCTACTACCTTGTACCCCATGGTTAACCCGGACGGTACATTCATGCTACCCCACTCACCTGCCACCCTTACTCCTATAATGGTAGGGGGGCAACCTGATGAAGCAGAACAGGGGGATGCAGACGGTGCTGCAGAATCCACAATGGGCATACAAAATGCACCGGGTAATATGCAGACTCCTTCGCGGGGTACCCCGACAGACTACGGTGATCCACCAACTTTACCCCTGGCACCACAGTGGACTGTACCCATGACCGTGCGCCCATCACGACGTTCACAAGATCAAATACTGCAGGGTCAGATTACAGAGTTACAAAAGAACTTACAGAAAATTGAGCAGGGAAACCTTGAGACACTGAAAGAAGCCCTAGCACTTAACCGGCCACAGGTACCACCAAAATATGTGTCTTTCACCCCACAACAGTTATTCACCATAGTGAATTTACTGCCTGACCCTGAGACCCATCCCATGCCCTTTTTCAGGAAACTGTCCCAAGTGCATCAAACCTATGGGTGCACATGGTCGGACCTGCAAAGTATAGTGGAAAACAAGACAGGTGAAAACTCCACACTGATAATGGATCAAATCCACATCCCTGAACTTAAAAGGTGCTAACTTTGACCCCCGGGATCATGAGTCTGGAGAATTCTTTATAGAACAACTACAGAAATGGACAAAAGCTAAAATTAGCAGATCATTCCACATTGCAGGACAGCTGCGGGGGATCAATTGACCCCCACCTTTTTTCTTTTCACAGAAATGTTAGTTTCTGCTGTGTTAGTTTAAGCTCCTCTTTCTGATAAGAAACTGTCTCGCTTCTTGGTCTTTGTGGTTTTCACTCAAATTATGTGACACCCACAGATGCCGGATGTCTGACAATAAAATTCTGCACTGATTTATATGAGCAAGGGGATTTGCTGCAAACCATTTTGCACCTCATCCCCAATACTCTCTGGGCCAGAGGACCCCAGGATATTGGATACCTCAATGTCCCACCAGTCACTGTGACCCTGAAGGACCCCAAAGTCCTACCATACAAAGAGACTGGACCCAGTAGCCAGAGAAGCCCCTTCCTGTGTCAGAGCTATCCATGCTGCCAGCTCTCTTCTAAACGTCACATCTGACGTTGTGCTAGGTCATCCCCTCACTATTCTGGCTCCCCATGACATTTCTGCCATCCTCCAGCAGACTCAACCTAAACACCTCACTGCACAGCGCCACCTCCGGCTTCAGTGTAGTTTGCTTCTGCCAGATAATGTCACCATTCAGAGGTGCCACATCCTCAATCCTGCTGCACTCCTTCCTCTTCCAAGGGGGGAGTATACTGGAGAATCTGAAGATATTATTGATCTACAGGCACACTCGAGCTGACACCTCTGAAGCCAGAGGAAAAGCCCTAGCTGATCAAGCAGCAAAGGAAGCAGCAGTGAAAGAGGAAAGAGTCCAGTCAGACCAGATTATGATAACACAGGAAGACCTGGAACAAGAAGAAATCACATGGGACCTCCTGAAACAAATACAGAAACAGGCCACGCCACAAGAAAAATTGGATTGGCTAAAAGAGTCAGCCCAAGAAGAGAAAGAATCTGGACTGTGGACCCAAGGAGGGAGAGCATCTCTGCCCAAAGCTCTCTATCCTCTGATAGCTTCAATAGCTCACGGGCCCACCCACCAATCTAAGACCATCATGAAAGAACTAATAGACAATGGCCCCAGGTATAACCCCTGTCCTGGTGAGGCATACTCAGTCTTGCCTCATCTGTGCGCAGTGCAACCCGGAAGACCTGAGCCTACACCAAGCAAATGTCTCCCCAAAGCCCAGTACCCGTTCCAACGGATTCAAATTGACCACATCCAGATGCCAATGTGCCAAGGGTTTCAATATGTGCTAGTAGTGGTAGACTTGTTCTCTGGGTGGCCAGAAGCCTACCCCGTCCGAAACCAGACAGCAACCACTACTGCAAAAAAAACTGATGCAGGAGCTTGTCTGTAGGTTCGGAGTACCTGAGGTCATTGAGAGTGATCAGGGCCCAGCATTCACTGCTAGATTAACCCAAGAAGTCTGGAAGATGGTAGGGTCACACTTAGCCTATCACACACCCTACAGACCCCAAAGCAGCGACAAAGTCAAACGACTGAACGGGGTACTGAAGTCCAAGATGCTGAAAATGACTGGGGAGACAGGGCTCAGTTGGGTACAATGCCTGCCAATAGCACTATTTTCAGTTAGACACACCCCTAGGCCTCCACACCAAATTTTGTTTAGGACACGGCCTAGGATGGGACAGTACTTCCCACAGCAATTGCAAATGCATTATGAATCTGTTGCTAAATATGTGATTGCCCTGAGTAAACAATTGTCTAACATACGTGCACAAGTTTTCTCTTCCATTCCAGATCCGACTCCCAAGAGGGAATACACACTCTCAAACCTGGAGAGTGGGTGGTGGTAAAGAAACACGTCAGAAACACCCACGATACGAGGGGCCGTACCAGGTGTTGCTGACTACCCCGACCTCTGTAAAACTCGAAGGGAGGCTTACCTGGATCCACGCCTCACATTGTAAAAGAGTAAAGGCTGTCCTGACGACCCTGGAACAATAAGCCATGAGGGTCCACCTACTTATGACTTTGACTGTAGGCATATCAGCAGTGTTCACGCCACTGGGTGATGAATGGGACAATTCACTGACACGGCACCATCAAATTCTAGTCCAGGGGTTGAGACACTCAGAGATTGTTGGATCTGTACCCACAGTCCCGTGAGTTCAACCAGTATGCCTTATGTTGCAATTCCCTTGGAACTTTCTGAACTGATTGACCTGTCTAATTCTACCATCTTTCTCACTAGCATACACCAAGTTAAATCCAGTACAAACAAGGACAAGGAAGTAGCCTTACCTGTTGCAGGGTGGGCAGATGCCCCATGGCTCATGATAAACAGATCAGGACCCTCGGTAGATTATAGCTCTACTCCTTGGCAAGAGAGACACTGGGCTAATGTCACATGTTTTCCTAGCTGGACACACTGTTATTGTCTCCAAGTACAAACCAAAGGTATGACATTTAATCCACACATACACTCAGGTTGCAATGATTCAAAAACAGACAGCCACGTGCAGTGTATTGGTGTAGATGCTGAGAACGGAAAGGATCTGCCCTGTAACAACCGTACTGTACAGGATCTCCTGACAGGTATATTAGCTAACGACACCGAAAGTCAGTCAAAAGGATATGAGTTGGTGAAAGGGACACAATTAGCCAAACTAATTACCCGATTATTCAATGGCACAGCAGTAGAAGTTCCAGAAGACATATACTTAGTTTGTGGACACAAAGCATACAAATGGTTATCCGAGAATGTCACAGGCCTGTGCACCATCGCCAGGCTTACTCCTGCCACCTTTATAGTACCACACTCTCAAATTGACATAAATGCAGTACCTAAACACACCTTGTATCGTAGAGCCAAAGATAACACACCCAGACCAAATGGCAAGCCACATGTAGTAGAGACGAGCATTACCAACAAAATTGTTAGTTCCATCTTCATATATCCCATGATAGCGCAGATGTGGGATCATCTGGTAGTAGCAACAGACTACCTGGATGACCAAATATGGGAAGTGATGAGACTTATGAATACCTCAAACATTGTGCAAAACCAGTTAATCATTGTCACCAACCAACACATATTAGTTCTAGATTATGTTACAGCTAAAGATGGAGGTATGTGCCAGGTTGTGGGACCCTCTTGTTGCCATTACATAGACCCGCAGGGTAATTTGCAAGTTAAGGTGGGTATAGAGGAAATGGCGGATTTAAGAGATAAATGGCTGGACGCACATAAAGCTGGTAAAGATACATGGTGGTCTGATACCTTCTCTTCCCTTAACCCCAATAACTGGTTCAAAGGTATTGGGGGTTGGCTCATGGGAATTGTCCAGGTAATATTGCAGGTAGCCCTAATAATATTGGTGATATATGTAGTGATTAAGCTCGTTCTTATTTGTGTGACCCGCTTTTCAAAAAGAATGAAGAAAACTGATGAACGACCTATTATGCTCCTCTACGATGAGGAAGGACAGAAGGAAACATCGCTCCACACAGCTCCCCCTCCTCACAATGATGCCTGGCTGAGATAGGGTGAGATGAATCCCAGGGTATTACCACAAGTCCGAGCAACCGGGAGCCTACCTATAAGGGGTAGGTTATCGCCACTGCGGGTGAAGAGGATACGAATGGTATGCCCAGGGGATTCGCTAGGCAAAGGGAAAGTCTACAATCAAGTCTCCAAGGGGGGACTGTTATGGACTATTGATACAAAATGGATACTTGCTTGTTGAGCTAAGATGGCGGCCAGGCATTCAGCCTACACCTATAAACTAGAATCTTACTTTGTGTTTTTATCATCTGTTTCTTTGTGGTTTCCGTTCAGCTCAAGCAAGCAGCTACAAAGAAAGAAGTAGGTTTCACCCAGGAGCAAGGGGGGAGTGAGGAGGAATTTCCTCTGGCCGTCAAGGTTACAGAAAAGTAGAGAGTTCATAGCCAATAGAAAATATATACTTTATCTTTCACCCCCCCTCACTCCCTCCTCTCATGAAACCCATGTTGTTTTCAGAAATAAACCAGAGATACTGATTAACTCCATGTAGTGAGTTGTCTGTCTGATCTCTCCGTGCACGTATCTTAATTAATTTGGAGCAGTACATCAAATCAAACTGGCAGTTTGGCCAGAACCAGAACACCAAAACCTCCTTTTTTTAACAAAGAGGATTTCTTGTTTTAGTGCCAAACTTCTTACCGAATCCTGGTCTAGATATGTAAATTTTTTTACTTCTGGGTGGGGGGGGGGGGGGAGAAACTCCAGACGAAAACCGTCTTTTACAATACCTAAAATCCACGGACTTGAGGAGATCTTTTCCCAAGCGTGAACAAAAGAGGAGAGTCTTCCCCCCACCGGGACGACACCATCATTGCTGACTAGATTTGGACCGATTACCGGGCTGGCAGTTAAACAGGAAACCCTTCTCCTTCCTACTCCTATTGTCTTTCCAGAATTTCTGTCTTTTGTCTCTGATGAATTCTCTCCTGTTTTTACAAAAAAAAAGAAATTTTTTATTAGGTTTGGGGATAGGGAAACCTTTTTTGTTATCCGAGGCTTTATCCGAGTTCGTCCAGAACTGGCCCAAAAAGAAAATCACCTTGACGTGGAATTGCGCATAAATTTTTTTTTTGAACCTTTATCCCCGGGCCAGCTTTTAAGCCAAATCGCCCTTCTAGTGGAATTGACTAAGGTGGCAGATCTAGCATTCAACTTCAAGGCATCCGCAGACACATCAGATATAAAATCCACTGCCTTCAATATCGTAAGGAAAAACTCTAGTAATTGTTCCCTGGGAGTCTTATTCTCAATGTCGGATTCTAGATCTTGTAACCACAATTTTAAGTATCTTGCCGTAGATGTAGCAGCGATATTAGGTTTAAATGCCTGAGTAGAGGCTTCCCAGGCATTTTTAAGATATACCTCTGCTCTCCTGTCCATAGGATCATTTAGGGAACCTAGATCTTCAAAGGGCAGCTCTTTTAGACATTTTGCCAATTGGGGCGTCCAGTTTAGGAGGTCTGTCCCAACAAGAGGATTCACCTTCATCAAATAGGTATTTTCTTTTAAAAAATTTGGTATAAAGAACTTTTTATCAGGCTTTTTCCATTCTTTTTGTATCGGGTATTTTATATTTTCATTCACCGGAAAGACCCTTGATTTTTTATGGCTCAGGTCACGAAACATTATTTGTTGGATTGTTTTCTGTTCTTTAGATTCATCGACTTTCATAGTGGCTCTAATCGCTTTAAGCAGAGCGCAAGTATCCTCATGGGAAAATAGGGGTTTACCCATGGACTCCTCATCTGAGGAGGAATTAGAGCTATTCATGATTTCGCCCTGTTCCTCCTCAGAAGAAACTGAATCTGAAATCCTACTGGAGTGTCCCTGTTTACTTGGAGGTGATGAGGGAAGAAATTTTTTGAATTCTTTCATGGAATCCGCAATCTCGGATTTTTCAATATCTTTGATATTCTGGATTAGCGATGGGGTTTCTTCCTATACCATTTTGTTTACACCTTGTTGGCAAAACCACTTGGGCCAAGAGGGAGCAAGCTTCTTCCCACAAACTGCACACTCTTTCCCTCGGGTTTTAGAAGTGGCTTTCCTAGGGCTCTTTTTGATATTCTAAAATATAACAACAACAAAAATACTTCTATTAGAGCCTGTAAGATAAATAGATAAAGCTGGGGATTGACCCCCTTACCCCACCAGGAATACCGGTCTGGTCTCAAGACTGTCCTGGTCCGCTGACCACCCTTTTCTTCCATGATAGGCTTCAGGATTGGAGGGTTTACCATAAATCGCTTCCCAGGTGCTTTTAGGCTGGCTGGAGACCTTCTCCTGCGCACTGATGGGGTTTAAATACCCCTGGACTGGTCCCTGCTGATGTCCTTAGGTGGCCTTCGTGCAAGACGCACTTCCGGAACACTATGTGTTCTAAACACCGGAAGTCTCGTCGTCCACTTCCGGATCCCGCGCAGGACGGGAGACTATAACTCCTGCTCCTCCCCCTTGTCTCTGTAACAACTGAGAGACAAGGAGAAGAGAAGGAAAGGCCCAGGACCTCCCGAACACCGCCAGGAGTATCCGGTGTGACGGCACGACCTCCCGGTAGAGCCGGAAGTGCCCACGGACAACAACCCGGTTCTGAACGGAACCGGGAAGGTCTGAGAAATATGGGTCCAGACTATAGGCGGCTCCTAGAGGAGTCTTAAACCATACCAGGTAACCCCTTGTGGTAACTACTGTCAGGGCCCTGCAGCCTGTTGGAGCTCTCCAGAAATCATCCTATCCATAGGACAGGAAAGAGGAACTGGTGGTATGGGGGCCGAGCCCCTCCTTAAGAGCTCTCCACGAAAGTTCCTGTTTCCTGTCCAGGATAGAGGTGGTGTCTCAAGGGTGCTGTCATGGGCATAAGGGAAAATACGGATGACCTTCGTGTGCATTCCGTGAACGGAAAAGCTGGCCCCTAATAGAACAGTCCTGCGGACAATAATAGGACATGTTCTATCTTTGAACAGAATGGAAAAACGGAAATACAGAAATGGAAGGCATACGAAGTACGGAACGGAACGGAAATGGAAAAAAGTTTGTGTGCAAGAGGCCTTAAAGTAGGCTAATCCTTCGGCAGGGCAAGAGGAAACAAAGGCCGATGTCAAAACACCGGTCATTTGTAAATGTGCCCCACCGAGTACACACCTTAGGCCTCTTGCACACGTTCTGTTCATTTCAATGGATCCGCCAAAAATACGGAAGGTACTCCGTATGCCTTCCGTTTCCGTTTTTCCATTCAAAGATAGAACATGTCCTATTATTGTCCGCATAACGGACAAGGATAGTACTGTTCTATCAGGGGCGTCATCCGTATTTTTTGCGGATCCGTTTTTTGCGGACTGCAAAGTACTGAAAAAGCCATACAGTCGTGTGCAAGAGTCGTGTGCAAGATCCCCCAAGGGCTACTGTTCAGCAACTGCTCTGGTCCCTGCTGCACTTCACTTCCTGTTCCTGTTGTTTCTGGCGGGTTGAACCCAAGAACAAGAAGTGGAGAGCAGCAGGGACCAGAGCAGTGGCTGAGAAGCAGCAGTGGGATATCGGTAAGTCAGTACGGTATTTACTGGGGCACATTTACTGTCTGCACCTGTTTTTAGGCATAAAACTGATGTTTTTTCAGTCTCATTTACTACTGAAAATGCGCCTGTTTTGGAAGCATTTGCGCCTCATTTGCCCATTTTGAATTTTTTTACTAAATTGGAAGTTTTCTACCTTTTGTGCCTATTTTCTGAACAATTTATGTAGATGGGCCATATTTTGCGCCTGATAAAGTCGTAAAAACAGTCTAATGTGTACTCCACTCCAGGGCTGGCGTACTTTTTTGCATCTGTTTTGAGTGGTGAGCAGCTCCCCATTTTCCCTACGTTCATGGAGACATGCGCCTAATTTCAGCTCACTTGCGCCACATACTGAATACTGAAAAAGAACCACAAGAGGTCAGACTAATGCCAATACACCGAGTCTAATTTATGATGTGATTGATAAATATTCAATATCAAAACCAATTGTGTCACCAAACCCAGAGTCGGACTGGGGTACTTAGGGCCCACCAGTGTAACTGATTCTGGGGGCCCACCTTAGGGCTCCTGCACACTATTATTTTCTTTTCCCACTTCACTTCAATTGGGGACGCAAAAAAACATAAAAAACAAACGTGTGCATTCCGTGTCTGTATGTCCGTTCTGCAAAATGATAGAACATGTCCTATTATGGTCGGCATTACAGACAAGGATAGGACTGTTCTATTAGAGGCGGCTGTTCTGTTCCGCATAATGTGGAATGCACACACCCGGTATCTATGATTTGCAGACTGCGAAACATCCAACGGTCGTGTTCATGACCCCTTACAGTGATAACAGAAATATTAACCCTTTCATGACCAAGGATCATTGATGCCCCAGTGTCCAGGTCAAAATTTACAAATCTGACATGCGTCACTTTATGTAGTAATTGCTTTGGAACACTTATATATCCAAGCGATTCTGAGATTGTTTTCTTGTGACATATTGTACTTCATGATAGTCATAAATTTGAGTCAATATATTTCACCTTTATTTATGAAAAATCCCAAATTTACCCAAAATTTTGAAAAATTCACAATTTTCAAAATTTCTATTTCTCTGCTTCTAAAACAGAAAGTCATACCTAATATAATATTTATTACTTAACATTCCCCATATGTCTCCTTTATGTTGGCATCATTTTGTAAATGTCATTTTATTTTTTTAGGACGTTACAAGGCTTAGAAGTTTAGAAGCAATTCTTAAAATTTTTAAGAAAATTTCCAAAACCCACTTTTTAAAAGGACCAGTTCAGGTCTGAAGTCACTTTGTGGGGCTTACATAGTGGAAACCCCCATAAATGACCCCATTGTAGAAACTACACACCTCACGTTACTCAAAACTGGATTTTACAAACTTTCTTAACCCTTTAGGTGTTCCACAAGAATTAAAGGAAAAAATGGAGATGAAATTTCTAAATTTCACTTTTTTGGCAGATTTTCCATTTTATTCCATTTTTTCTTCAACACATTGAGGGTTAACAGCCAAACAAAACTCAATATTTATTACCCTGAATCTGCAGTTTACAGAAACACCCCACATGTGGTCATAAACTGATGTAAGAGTGCACGGCAGGGCGCAGAAGGAAAGGAACGCTGTATGTTTTTTGGAAGGCAGATTTTGCTGGACTGGTTTTAGATGCCATGTCCCATTTAAAGCCCCCCTGATGCACACATACAGTAGAAACTCCCAAAAAGTGACCCTATTTTGGAAACTAGGGGATAAGGTGACAGTTTTATTGGTACCATTTTGGGGAACATATGATTTTTAATTGCTCTATATTAAGTTTTTTGTGAGGCAAGGTAACTGAAAAATGGCACATTTTTATTTATTTATTTTTTACAAGAGTCATCTGACAGGGTAGATCATGTGCTATTGTTATAGAGCTGGTTGTTACGGACGCAATGATATCAAATATGTCTACTTACTTTCTTTGTTTGTTTCAGTTTTACATAATAAAGCATTTTTGAAAAAGAAATTATGTTTTTGTGTGTTCATTTTCAGAACGCCATATGTTTTTTATTTTTCCGCCGATCGTCTTGTGCAGGGGCTCGTTTTTTGCAGAAAGAGTTGAGGTTTTTATTGGTACCATTTTTGGGTAAATAGGACTTTTTGATCATTCATTATTACACTTTATGGGGGAAAGGTGACCAAAAAAATTGGCTGTTTTGGAACAGTTTTTATTTATTTATTTTTACAGCGTTTATCTGAGGGGTTCGGTCATGTGACAGTTTTATAGAGAAGATCATTACGGACGTGGCAATACCTAATATGTATACTTTTTCTTATTTATTTAAGTTTTACACAATAATAGCATTTCTGAAACAAAAAAAATTATGTTTTAGTGTCTCCATAGTCTGAGAGTCATAGCTTTTTTATTTTTTGGGCGATTGTCTTAAATAGGGTATCATTTTTTGCGGGATGAGGTGACGGTTTGATTGGTACTGGGGGATGGGGGTCATAAGCCTTTTTGATCACTTGCTGTTGCACTTTTTGTGATGTAAGGTGACAAAAATTGCTTTTTGGCACAGTTTTTTTTATTTTTATTTCTTTTACGATGTTCATCTGAGGGGTTAGGTCATGTGATATTTTTATCGAGCAGGTTATTACCGATGCGGCAATACCCAATATGTACACTTTTTTTAATTTTTTTTATTTGAAATAAAAAAATTATGTTTTAGTGTCTCAATGTTCTAAGAACTATAGTTTTTTTTTATTTTTTGAGCGATTTTCTTAGGTAGGGTCTCATTTTTTGCGGGATGAGATGAAGATCCAGTGGGGCTGATGGCTGTACTATACTTTGCAATGCTCTTACAGATGCCCTGTAGGTGGCAACACTGGACGCTTTTGAAAAGCGTCCATTTGCCATGGCAACCATCGGGCGCTGCCATCGCAGCACAGCAGCCCCAATGGTGGAGAGAGGGAGCCCCCTCCCTCTATTAACCCCATGGATGCCGCTGCCATGGCATCTATGGGTTTACAGCAGAGTGTCAGCATAGAGCCGACACTCTCTGCTGATGGCGGCGGCTCAGGAATGGAGCCGCCGCCATCACACACAGCAGGGGGACCGCATCGGAGGCAGGAAGCAGCCTTGAAAAGGGGAGCGGGGGGTACGGCCAGCATTGAGGGAGGCTGAAGCAGCGCAAATGGGGGCAGGAGGAATGTATGGGGCGGGGAGGGGGCGGATCGCAGGAATGTGGATGGGAGCGGGGGGAACTTCATAAGGGGCAGGCGGGGACAAGGGGGGGCTTGGAGGCGCACAGATCGGGGGGGGGGGCAACAGGGAAACTACCTGATTTCAGGCTCTGATCTGCAGAGAGCAGACCATAGCCTGAAACCGGCATTTTTTTACTGCCGCGATCCAATTGGTTAGTTTGCACAGACTAACCAATCGGATCGATTGCCGGCAAGGGGCCACTCCGATTGGTCCCTTGCCGGCATTACTGAACTGTATGCTGTCCGTGACAGCAGCAGGACAGGGGCAGAAGCTTTAATCCAAGCGCTTTGCAGCGCTTGGATTAGAGAGCTGGCTTGACGTTTATACACGTGCTAGCTGCACGGGGTATGTGCAAATATCACGTATATAAACGGATTGCAGTCGAGAAGGGGTTAAAGATGAAGGCAGGCATTCACAGCAAAATACATAAACATACATGTGCCAGAATTTACACATATATGGATATCCTGCACTTAAGTCACACCAATCGCTCATTGGACACATGTGGCACGCAAGACACTTGGGCCTCTTTCACACGGGCGAGATTTCCGCGTGGGTGCAATGCGCGAGTTGAACGCATTGCACCCGCACTGAATCCTGACCCATTCATTTCTATGGTGCTGTGTACATGAGCGTTGTTTTTCACGCATCACTTGTGCATTGCATGAAAATCGCAGAATGTTTTATATTCTGCGCAACGCAAGCCCCATAGAAGTGAATGGGGCTGCGTGAAAATCGCAAGCATCCGCAAGCAAGATTTTCACGCACGGTTGCTAAGAGACGATCGAGATGGAGCCCCGATCATTATTATTTTCCCTTATAACATGGTTATAAGGGAAAATAATAGCATTCTGAATACAGAATGCATAGTACAATAGCGCTGGAGGGGTTAAAAAAAGAATAATAAAAATTTAACTCTCCTTAATCCACTTGTTCGCGCAGCCGGCATCTCTTCTGTCTTCTTCTTTGCTGTGCACAGGAAAAGGACCTTTGATGACGTCACTGCGCTTATCACATGATCCATCACCATGGTGATGGACCATGTGATGAGCGCAGTGACGTCATCAAAAGGTCCTATTCCTCAAAGAAGAAGAAAGAAGAGAAGCCGGGCTGTGCGAGCAAGTGGATTAAGGAGAGTTAAATTTTTATTATTCTTTTTTTAACCCCTCCAGCGCTATTGTACTATGCATTCTGTATTCAGAATGCTATTATTTTCCCTTATAACCATGTTTCTCGGTACCAAACATGCCGATTTTTCTCACGCTCGTGCAAAACGCATTACAATGTTTTGCACTCGCGTTGAAAAATTGCGCATGTTCCCGCAACGCACCCGCACCTTTTTCAGCAACGCCCGTATGAAACCAGCCTTATACATGGCTCACATGCCACTGATGCATAGAACATATATAGCACACACCAATCACACATAGGAAACACGCAATGCACACACCAAGACATTTATGCCTAACCCTATTAAGTGTAGCACACTTAAAGGGGTTGTCTCACTTCAGAAATTGGCATTTATCCTGTAGAAAAAATTAATACAAGGCTCTTACTAATGTATTGTGATTGTCCATATTGCCTCCTTTCTATCACATTATACACTGCTTGAATCCATGGTTTTGACCACTCCGCAATCCAGCAGCGGTGGCAGTGCTTGCACACTATAGCTAAAGGTGTTGGCCTATGCGCACTTCCAGCCTTTCCCTATAGTGTGTAATAACCACAGATACGTGCTGTGTATAATGTGATGGAAAGGAGGCCATATGGACAATCACAATACATTAGTAAGTGCCTTGTATTAACTGCATGATAAATGCCATTTACTGAAGTGAGAAACTATTTAACCCGTTTACGCATAAATGTCTGGCATGAAATTGACCAAATCTTCACCTCCTCAGATTGCACATAATCTACATTATAATTAAAAGAGTTGTCCTACCATAATGACCTATCGCCTATCTACAGGATAGGTGATAAATATCAGATTGCTGGGGTCTGACTGCTGGAACACCCACTGATCGTGTAAAAAGGGTCCTGAGACAATCAATTACATTACCGCCAATCTATGTACACAAGGGTCTTAAAGGGGTTGTCGGGGTTCAGAGCTGAACCTGGACATCCCTCCATTTTCACCCCGGCAGCCCCCCTGACATGAGCATCGGAGCAGTTCATGCTTCGATGCTCTCCTTTGCCCTGCGCTAAATCGCGCAGGGCAAAGGCATTTTATTTTGCGCAGGGCAAAATAAAAAATAAAAAAATACCTGAGTGACACGATCCTAATGTGGAATATTTTATGTCCTGAAGCGAAGTCACCTACTATTTTCTGTGTGTGTATGTATATATATATATATATACATACACACACATACATTGCTGTATTGTCACCTTAGTTTACAGCACCATTCACATGCGGTATACTGAGGAACGGTGCACCTTTAATTCATGGATGACACATACACGTGGTTAATGTGGGGAGGGGGCTCGCTTTCCCTGCGACGCCTGTTCTTCAGACTGTCCACCGGTTGAGGGGGGGGGGGGGGGGGGGCAGTGACTTTCCTAGTTCACCTGTCTTATTCATATAGGAGAGTCCTGCAGCAGCCATGATGACAGCCAGGTGTTATCACACAGGCCATGTCCACCAGTCTACAGCGTCTCCCTGCTCGGACAGACGTGACACGTTGGGCTGCCCGTTGGCGTTGGCTCAGATCCCTGCTCCTACACCTTTGTTTACTCATCCTCGGTATTAAACTGCATGGCAGCTCCAGACGTAAGACACAGCGTGTGGGCGTCACCTCTACGACGCTGCGCTGGCTTCTGCATCTCCTGCCCCCTGTATGGACAATCCTTACAGAAAGGAAATTTGTGATGCAAATGGAGAAAAATGCGCAGGCGATAGGATCTGTGTGACTTTGAGAAGGACCAAACTGTGATGGCGAGACGACCGGGTTAGGGCTTCTCCAGGACGGCGGGTCTTGTGAGGTGTTCATGATACACAGTGGTTAGGACCTACCAAAAGTGAAGCTTGACAGGCTCACTGATGCACTTGAGGAGCAAAGGCTAGCCAGTCTGGTCCGATCCCCTACTGTGACTGCATATTCCCATTGACAGGTCAGAGCGTCCATACTGATCCCTGTCCACCACCAAAGGCACCTACAACGGTCACATGAGCATCAGAACCTGACCATGAGGCAGTGGAAGACCTGGTCTGATATATCACATTGTCTTTCACAGCTTGTGGACGGTCGGGTCTGTGTCCGTCACTTACCTGGACAAAAGGTGTCCCCATGGTTTGAGGGCCATGACAGAGAGTTCATGGCGTTGACTTGGCCCCTAAATTCCCATAGGACACCATCAGAGGTCTTGTGGAGTTGATACCTTGATGGGTTTGGTCAGGCTCAGACTGACCCACCGGGGAGGCGGGGGATTCTTTGGTGGGCCCCCAGTTTCCTGCGCCCGGAGATAAGACGGAGGAGTAATTATTTCTCTTGTTTCTCAGGAGAGATAATTATTGTAGCCACTAGGTGGCAGTATCGCACAGTGATGCAGCCTCCTACTGGTGTATATTGTACAGGAGCAGTATCTTCTACACTTCCCAGGCTGCTGGCAGTGAAGGAGGAGAGAACATGTCTGGCCATCCTCCTGCCCTCCCTGCTGTCAGAAAACTGCAGAAAAGGACTCCTCTGCGGTGCTGTGCTGATTTCTCAGGTGTGTGACAGTAGTGAGCTGTGGGAGACTGTAAGGGGGAAATAGGGGATTTGTTTATAGCAGACACAGATCTGTGTATGTGTGCTGCTCTCTGCAGAGTTCAGAGTGGCATTGGGGGGACTCTGCCCTAGGACCCCCCAATGCCTCTGCTTTAGGTGCACCCCCATTAGTGCCACAGCTCCAGATGCCCCCCCCCCTAATATTGCCTCTCCTCTAGTTGCCCCCCCTAATACCTCTGCTCCAGGATCACCACCATTAGGCCTATTGCACACGACCGTATGTCTTTTTCAGTATTTTGTAGTCTGCAAAAAACGAATTACGTCCGCGTGCATTCCGTTTTTTGCGGAACGGAACAGCTTGCCCCTGATAGAACAGTACTATCCTTGTCCGTTATGCGGACAATAATAGGACATGTTCTATCTTTGAACGCAAACGGAAGGCATATGGAGTACCTTCCGTTTTTATTTTTTGCGGATCCATTGAAATGAATGGTTCCGTATATGGAACGCAAATATAAGGAACGGAAACTGAAAAATAAAACCAGTTGGTGTTTGCTTGGGCTTTGTTAAATGTTATGACCTGCAAAGGGGGTTGGATTTATGCCTGAAAAATTCTGCACAGTGCGTCACATTCTCCAGTATTGACACGTATGGTTTACATGGCGGTAGTGATGATATTCCGTATTTACAGGCATCACTTCTGCCATGTAAAGAGATACTGGTGGTGGAGGATTTAAAGGGGTTGTCCAGGTTTTCAAGTTATCCTCTCCACACCATAGGGCATAACTATATGATTAGTGGGGTCCGAATCTGACCCCCACTCATCCCAGGAACGGGTCCTGTTCCCCCTTTTTGATGGTGTGACAGGCCACACATACGCCTTGCTGCTCCATTTATTCTCTTTGGGACCACTGGAAATAGCCAGCGCTGTACTCTGCCATCTCCAGCGACCCCATAGAGAATGGATGGAGAGGCAGGGCATATGCTCAACCTGCCACTCAATTAAGAAGGGGGATCAGTGGGGGCTCCAGCGTTCAGACCCCCACGGGTCACTTAGTTATCCCCGGTCCTGTGGACACAGGCCCTTTAACAGGCGAACTTTTCTATTTTACTTTGACACATATTTTGGCCCGGATTTTAAATTTTAGTTTTTTGTTATTTTTGCACCCAAAGAAAACCTTTAAAGATAGAGAATGTGAAAAGGTCCAACAGCTATGACACGACAGGTGATAAGTGTCTTATTGATGGGGGTCTGACTGCTGGGACCCCCATGATCAAGGGAACGTGGTCGTAAAGGGGTTGTCCGGGTTGAGAGCTGAACCCTGCACATACGCTTATTTTCACCCAGGCAGCCCCCCTGAGGCTAGCATCGAAGCATCTTATGCCCCGATGCGCTCCCTTGCCCGGAGCTAAATCACGCAGGGCACGGGCTCTTTTGTTTATCATAACACACCGCCAGGCGGAAGCTTCTGCCCGGCAGTGTGTTCGGTGACAGTCACCGGCTCTGATGTGCGTGCTTTAGCGCTGCCCTAGCCGTTTTACTGCGCTGTGTGTTCTGAACTCACTTTCGGGGGCCCATTCTTGAGACCCGCACCTATCTGACCTTTACAGCATATCCTAGCTATGTGCCATAATTGTCCCCAAAGGGAAAACCCTATTAAGACGTCAAGGACTTATGGCGTCGGCAAGCTAAAGAGTTAATTCTAGTTTCTAACAGCCACCGGCCTGAACACCGACCCGTTACAGTCAACTCACAAAACCACTTTTGGGCACAGGCCATCCCTCCATGCCGAGGATATCGCTGCGTGCCCGATCCAGCCCCAGTCCAGTGAATCGGTTCTGCAAAACGGATCGCCATCTGTTAGCGGTCCGTTTTTTTTTTTTATACCCTGGGCTGAACACACCCTCACTGTGCGTACAACTAAAGTAACACATATGTAATCCACAGCACCGCGATAATACGTGGATCCGTTCTTGATCGCCTCTTTCACGATCTTCTAAAGCTACTATATCCCGGGATGGTGAATTATCGGATTTAGAAAACCATGACGAAAAATGAATCAAATATAAGCAGTTGAAGGGGTGTGCAGCATTAAAAACGTGGCTGCTTTCTTCCAAAAACGGCGCCACCCCTGTTCTTCCAAAAACGGCGCCACCCCTGTCCACAGGTTGCGTGCAATATTGCGGCTCAACCCCATTGACTGCTATACCAGGCACAACCTGTAGACAGGGGAGGCGCTGTTTATCTAATCCTGGACAACCCAACACCGACTGATTTGCTAGATTGTTGATCGTCGTCAATGAATTGTATTATAGGGGAGACTGGATCCCAGTACAGGTAGGTAGGTAGAAAGGTAGGTATCATGTACATGTATGAGTCATCACCATATGTAACACATACACCTGCAGCTGCTCGGGCCCCTCCCCCCGTTACCTGCGTTTTCGTCGTCAGCTGGATGACCGCTTTCCGAAAGTTCAGCTTGGTGTCGGTGTTCCCCATCCCGCCTGTGCACGGCCCGGTCCAGATCCCTGCCAGATCCGCCTACAGCAGCCAGGGAACCGGATCAGTCCGTCAACGCGTAAAGCCACACCTCCCTCCCTGCGTCACTGGACCCGCCCCCTCCCTTCAGCTGGCGTCCCGTGTCCACCCCCCCTCCGGTCGCGGCGACCTCTCTAAGACCCCGCCTATGTGGCGAGGAGGCCACGCCCGCTCGCCGTAGAAAACGCTCCATTCACCGTTGGACGCTGACGTAATGCGGTCCCGCAAGGGTTAAGGATGCAGGATTCCCGGATGATGATGAGGGGGGGGAAGGAGGTGGACGCGGCCTCCAATCAGCTTGCAGATTGGAGGTGATGGGCGGGGTTTAGCCGGTCCAGGCCTTGGGATGTGACGGGATGATTTTACTGGGAGCCGGGATACAGGGGAAGAACAGGGTCTGGGGAGCCGCACAGGCCGCAGGGAGGCAGTGCTGGGCATTGTAGTCCGTGCCAGGGCCTCAGGCTGCCCATAGGGGGTGCAGTGTCTATCTGTATACATGGTGGGTGCAGTGTAAACATTGGACGTCATTGCAGGCTCTGTCTATGGGTCATTTCTATAGGAACCGACCCCGAATCGTCACCTGACAGGTCCACGCGTGTCCTCATCCTGTATGTGTGACCAGCCCTAGCCATGGAGGACGGCGCTAGTGTAAATCGCAAGTATAGATTGGCGCATTTCTCTCGTTAGAAATTGAAGGGGTCAGGTCACGGTAAAGCGGTTGCTACTGAAGGGAAGTGTTGTCATAGGGGCAATCCCACCGCTATCACGTGCGTAGTCGTAGCCTCCAGCCAGACAGATGTTGGGAGCGGGAAGAATGGAAGAGTTCCATAGCAAGGAGGAAGAGCCTTGGTATGACCACCATGACCTGGAGCAAGGTAAGAGGGGCTGTGTCATCCGCTGGACTCCCACCGCGACCGCTGGACTCTTGCCTGAGGGTCCGATTCACACCGGTCAGGCTGGTCGCAGCCGTTTCTGAACCCTGTTCCGTTCCTCTGAATGGCGAGGTTTTGGCGGCGACTTCCCTTTCAGAGGAATTGGGAACTCACGGAAATTCCTGCAAGAAAATCTTAAGACCTGCATCAAAGGGGTTGTCTCACTTCAGCAAATGGCATTTATCATGTAGAGAAAGTTACTATAAGGCCCCTACTAATGTATTGTTATTGTCCATATTGCCTCCTTTGCTGGCTGGATTCATTTTTCCATCACATTATACGCTGCTTGTTTCCATGGTGACGACCACCCTGCAATCCAGCAGTGGTGGTCGTGCTTGCACACTATGGGAAAAGGTTCCGGCCTCTCTAGGAGCACATATAGGCCAGGGCTTTTTCATGTAGTGTGCAAGCACGACCACCGCTGCAGGATTGCTAGGTGGTCGTAACTAGGTTTGAGCGAATCGACTTCAGATGAAAAATCCAAAGTCGATTGGCATAAAACCTTGTTCCAAAACTTTACGGAGCAGGAGCTCCGTACAGTATTAGAATGTATTGGCTCCGATGAGCCGAAGTTATTGCTTTGCGAAGTTTCGCGAGACTTTGGGTAATAACTTCATAAATTAATTTGTACTGTAAAAAAACATTTCCCGAACTCGGGTTTGGTTCCAAGTGGTTCCCTGGAACCGAACCTGAGTTCGGGAAATGGTTTGTTTTACAGTAACATAGTATATAAGGCCGAAAAAAGACATTTGTCCATCCAGTTCGGCCTGTCATCCTGCAAGTTGATCCAGAGGGGAAAAAAAACAAAACTGTGAGGTAGAAGCCAATTTTCCCCACTTTAGGGGAATAAAAAATTCCTTCCCGACTCCAATCAGGCAATCAGAATAACTCCCTGGATCAACGATCAGTAGCTATAGCCTGTAATATTATTACACTCCAGAAATACATCCAGGCCCCTCTTGAATTCCTTTATTGTACTCACCATCACCACCTCCTCAGGCAGAGAGTTCCATAGTCTCACTGCTCTTACCGTAAAGAATCCTCTTCTATGTTTGTGTACAAACCTTCTTTCCTCCAGACGCAGAGGATGTCCCCTCGTCACAGTCACAGTCCTGGGAATGAATAGATGATGGGATAGATCTCTGTACTGACCCCTGATATATTTATACATATTAATTAGATCTCCCCTCAGTCGTCTTTTTTCTAAAGTGAATAACCCTAATTTTGATAATCTTTCAGGGTACTGTAGTTGCCCCATTACAGTTATTACTTTAGTTGCCCTCCTCTGGACCCTCTCCAGCTCTGCTATGTCTGCCTTGTTCACAGGAGCCCAGAACTGTACACAGCACTCCATGTGTGGTCTGACTAGTGATTTGTATAATGGTAGGACTATGTTCTCATCACGGGCATCTATGCCCCTTCTGATGCAACCCATTATCTTATTGGCCTTGGCAGCAGCTGCCTGACACTGGTTTTTGCAGCTTAGTTTGCTGTTTATTAAAATTCCTAGATCCTTTTCCATGTCAGTGTTACCGAGTGTTTTACCATTTAGTATGTACGGGTGACTTGCATTATTCCTTCCCATGTGCATAACCTTAAATTTGTCAGTGTTAAACCTCATCTGCCACTTATCTGCCCAAGCCTCCAATCTATCCAGATCGCTCTGTAGTAGTATACTGTCCTCTTCAGTGTTAATTACTTTACACAGTTTAGTGTCATCTGCAAAAATTGATATTTTACTATGCAAGCCTTCTACAAGATCATTAATTAATATATTGAAGAGAATAGGAACCAATACTGACCCCTGAGGTACTCCACTAGTAACAGTGACCCAATCTGAGTGTGTACCGTTAATAACCACCCTCTGTTTTCTATCACTGAGCCAGTTACTTACCCACATACAGACGTTTTCTCCCAGTCCGAGCATTCTCATTTTATATACTAACCTTTTATGTGGTACAGTGTCAAATGCTTTGGAGAAGTCCAGATACACGACATCCATTGATTCGCCGCTGTCAAGTCTAGAACTTACCTCCTCATAGAAACTGATTAAATTAGTCTGACATGACCGATCCCTCACGAAGCCATGCTGATATGGCGTTATTTGCTTATTTCCGTTGAGATGCTAACATAGCATCTCTTAGAAAACCTTCAAACAGTTTACCCACGACAGATGTTAAACTTACCGGCCTATAGTTTCCAGGCTCTGTTTTTGGAGCCTTTTTGAATATTGGCACCACATTTGCCATGTGCCAATCCTGTGGGACATTCCCTGTCAGTATAGAGTCAGCAAATATCAGAAATAAGCGTCTGGCTATGACATTACTTATGACATTCCCTTAGGATACGGGGGTGTATGCCATCTGGTCCTGGCGATTTGTCTATTTTAATCTTTTTAAGTCGCTGTTGTACTTCTTCCTGGGTCAGACAGGACACTATTAATGGGGAATTTATTTTTACATTCAGCATTTCATCTGACAGTTTATTTTCCTCAGTGAATACATTGGAGAAAAAAATATTTAACAGCTTTGCTTTCTCCTCGTCGCTCTCTGCGACTCCCCCCTCATTACTCTTTAAAGGGCTGACCCCTTCAGATTTATACTTTTTACCATTTATATAATTGACAAACATTTTAGGATTAGTTTTACTCTCTTTGGCAATTAATCTCTCGGTCTCTAGTTTGGACGCTTTTATTTGTTTTTTACATGTTCTATTTTTTTCCTTATAGTTTTTCAGTGCTTCCGTGCTCCCCTCCTGTTTTAGTGTTTTATATGCTTTCTTTTTGTCATTTATTGCTTTCTTTACAGTTCTGTTTATCCACATTGGTTTCTTTTTGTTCCTTAACCTTTTATTACCATACGGTAGGTACCTCTCACAATGAGATTTTAGGATGTTTTTAAAGATATCCCATTTTGTGGCTGTATTTTTTTTTGGAGGACTTTGTCCCAGTTAGTTCGGCCTATGGCCTCTCTTAGTTGGCTAAATTTAGATTTTTTTAAGTTTAGTATTTTTGTTCCTCCGTGTAGAAACGCTCTTTTGAATGATAATTGGAAGGTTATTACTTTATGGTCCCTATTTTCAAGGTGTCCCCGACCTGCACGTCTGTTGTTCTGTCCGGCCTATTGGTTAATACTAAGTCTAGTATGGCCGTCCCTCTAGTCGGGTCCTGAACCAGTTGGGAAAGGTAATTGTCTTTGGTTATTGCCAAGAACCTGTTTCCCTTATGAGATATACAAGTTTCAGTTTCCTAGTCTATATCTGAGTAGTTGAAGTCCCCCATAATAACCACCTCATTATGATTTGCCGCCTCATCTATCTCGTTTAGTAGTAGATTTTCTGTGGACTCTGGTATATTAGGTGGTTTATAGTAAACTCCTATTATTGTTTCTGCCTCCATGTATTTCTACCCACAGTGACTTCACATGTTCATGGCCCTCACTTATATCTTCTCGGACTGTGGGCTTTAAACAAGACTTTACATAAAGGAGAACCCCCCCTCCGGTTTTTGGGATCCTTTCTAAACAGACTGTAACCTTGTACATTAACTGCCCAGTCATAGCTATCATCCAGCCATGTCTCAGTTATTCCCACATGACATA
Organism: Bufo gargarizans; assembly: GCF_014858855.1. NCBI lineage: Eukaryota > Metazoa > Chordata > Amphibia > Anura > Bufonidae > Bufo > Bufo gargarizans. The sequence goes on along the minus strand of NC_058085.1, from coordinate 64,083,888 downwards.
GTCCTCATCACAAATCACTAATTCCAGTTCCCCAGTTTTATTAGTCAGGCTTCTGGCATTAGTATACATACAATTAAAGAAGACCTTTCACCTGTAAAAACATTGTGAACTAAGTATACAGACATGTAGAGCGGCGCCCGGGGATCTCAGTGCACTTACTATTATGCCCGGGCACCGATCCGTTCTCCCGTTATGCCTTCCGGTATCTCCGCTCTGTAAGTTATAGTAGGCGGTGTCTGCACGTGTCCTGTGGGCGTCTCCTTCTCCTCGGCTGCAGCGCACAGCTCACAGCCTGGGAGAAAAAAACCTGCGATTGGCCAGCGCTGCAGCCGTGGAGAAGGAGACGCCCACAGGACAAGGGCAGACACCGCCACCGCCTACTATAACTTACAGAGCGGAGATACCGGAGGGCATAACGGGAGAACGGAGCGGTGCCCGGGCATAATAGTAAGTGCAGTGAGATCCATGGGCGCCGCTCTACATGTCTGTATACTTAGTTCACAATGTTTTTACAGGTGAAAGGTCCTTCTTAAGAGGTTTATGTATATTTTTTACCCTACACCTTTCCTTCTGAACTGTTCTAGTCCCTCCTTCCATTCCTCCCCCAGTCCCATTACTTTGCCCCCGGTCTGTATCTGCACTATCTTCCCCTCCTATAATGTAATTTCCCTCCCCCCGTCCCTAGTTTAAACACTCCTCCAACCTTCTAGCCATCTTCTCCCCCAACACAGCTGTCCCTTCCCCATTGAGGTGCAGCCCGTCCCTATGATAGAGCCTGTAGCCGATAGAGAAGTCGGCCCAGTTCTCCAGGAACCCAAACCCCTCCTTCCTACACCAGTTCTTGAGCCACTTGTTAATCTCCCGTTGCCTTTCTTGTGTGGCTCGTGGTACAGGCAGTATTTCGGAAAATACTACCTTAGAGGTCCTTGCCCTCAGCTTTTGACCTAAATCCCTGTAATCATTTTTAAGGACTCTCCACCTACCCCTAACTTTGTCATTGGTTCCGATATGGACCATGACCGCTGGATCTTCTCCAGCCCCTCCCAGTAATCTGTCAACCCGATCCGCGATGTGTCGAACTCTAGCGCCAGGAAGACAGCACACTGTTCGGCGATCACGGTCTTTGTGACAGATTTCCCTATCTGTTCCCCTAATAATGGAGTCTCCCACTACCAGGACCTGTCTGGCCTGCCCTGCTCTCCTAGTTCAGGTAGGACCTGCCAAGTCCAATAAAATATTGTACTACTATAAAATATAACAATCACATACACTACAATATAAAATGGTACCGGTAAACTGAGGTATAAACCTTATTAATCCATCCTATTCTAGAAAAGGGCACTTGAAAAAATCGCATGTAATGGCGACAGTTGTGTTGATTGTATCACAATCTGCAGTCCACATTGTTGTCTAATTCCTAGAAATGAAAGATCGCAAACAATGTAGGCGGCACTAGTGATGTTCATTGTGCCACAAACCGCAACTTATTTTGAAATGTCCCAGTGGTATATATCAAGAATTACTCCAAGTGCTGGTTCAAATAAACAGTTCCAGCGTTATAGCGTAATAAATCACTCCAGGTGTAATCCTCTTCTTACCATCGGTATGACCGCCCTGAGCGGTAAGTTCACTGCTGTTCAAATTTAACAGTTCAGGTTCCTACCTGACGGGTTTTGGGGCGTCTACACCCCTTCCTCAGTGGTTGAAGCGCTCTACATCCCACTCCTCTTTTTATACTGCATTCAGTAATCTGAAATCTCCGGATTCTGGATCATTTCAATACAATTCCTTCCATTGCGGTTTTAATGCGGTATGGCTGCGGTTTTTTCAGTTTAGATGCGTTTTTTCTAAAAATGTAACTAGCATATTATAAAACTGTGCCCTGCTGGATTTTTTACGTAAAAAACATTTTATTACATATGAATATTAAAATGTAAAAAATGACATAAAAGTCACAATATAAAAATATAAATAAATAAATATACTGGAACATACAAATGCCATCTGTGGGTCGAAGGTCTTTAGGAACATTATCTGTATAACTACAAAAGGATAAAAATGCAGAAATATGGAGAGGGGTAAATGGGTAAATGGTAAAATTCATAGTAGAATGGATTAGTAGATGAATTTTACCATTTACCCATTTACCCCTCTCCATTTAAACATTTTTCTTAGTTGCCACCGAAAAAACTTAATAACAAACAATCAAAAAGTGCCATTTACACCAAAACGATACCTATGAAAAATACAAGTTGTCCCACAAAAATCAAGCCCTCACACAACTCCATAGAAAGAAAAATTAAAAAAGTTATGGGTCTTGGGAAGCGGCAATGCAAAAACATTTTTTTCTTTTTAAAAAAAAAAAGGGGGTTTTATTGAAAAATTGTAGTAAAATGTAAAAAAAACACTATGTATTTGGTATCGCTGTAATCGTACTGACCCAAAGAATGAAGATATTATGTTATTTGTACCAAAAAATTAACGCTGTCAAATTTATAACGTAAAAACGCTGTGGCAGTATTGCTGTTTTTCCTATCTCCCTGTCAGAAAGAGTTAATATAAGTTATGTGTACCCCAAAATGGCGCCATTAAAAAGTTAGATTTTTCCCGCAAAAAACAAGCCCTCATAAAGCTATATAGACGGAAAAATAAAAAGGTTATAGCTCTTGGAACGCGGCAATGAAAATAAAGGAAGAAAAAACGCTTGGTCAGTAAGGCCCAAAACAGGCTGGTCACTAAGGGGTTAATGTACATGCCATTTTTCTCCTGGCAGTGCCCCCTGCTGTTTATCCTTCTGGTCCACCTTCTCCTGCATTCAGAGGTGGACTGACATGCTCAGCGGCTTCCCTGTTCCTCTCAGTGCCCGCGTAGTGAAGAAAGCAGGTGTATCGGCCCGGACGGCGTTCATTCATCCCTACTCTGGAAGTAGATCGCTATATCTCTCTCTAGACAGTGGAGGAGGAAATGATGGGGGTCTCACAGGGGGCTATATGTTTCTATGCTAGGGAGGAAGGGGTTAGCAAGAGCTAATTACAGCACATCCTGAGAGATGCAGGGGCTTCATAAGCTGCTGCCCCCTTCACACAGGGGAAAAAGTCCTCCAGATAAGTGAGTTAGGCCTCATGCAGACGACCGTGCCTTTTTTTGCGGTCCGCAAACTGTGGATCCGCAAAAAACGGAAGCCGACCACGTGCCTTCCGCAATTTGCGGAACGGAACGGGCAGCCCATTGTAGAAATGTCTATTGTAGAACGGGCAGCCCATTGTAGAAATGACCCAGTGTGCATTCAATCTCCGTATGTCCATTCCGCAAAAAAATAAAACATGTCCTATTACTGTCCGCATTACGGACAAGGATAGGACTTTTGTATTAGGGTCCGGATGTTCCGTTCCGCAAAATGCGGAATGCATATGGCCGGTATCCGTGTTTTGCGGATCCGTAATTTGCAGACCGCAAAACAAAAATGGTCGTGTGCATGAGCCATGGTAGTCCGTAGCCACCTAGTAATTGCATATACAAGGCCATATATTGCTAGCGGTTTTTGAAGTTGAACAGATTCCTCTATACCTAAAACAGAGGACCCTCTACCTCATACAGGGGTTCAGGGCGTAGCTATAGGGCAGGGATCAGCAACCTCCGGCACTCCAGCTGTTCTGAAACTACAACTCCCAGAATCTTCTATAGGAGTTACAAGAACAACCGAGTAAGTATGCATGCTGGGAGCTGTAGTTGCTGACCCCTGCTATAGGTGGTGCAGAGATAGCAGTAATCCCTGGCGCACATAGGAAGGCATCAGTATTATAAATGGCACACGGTAGGTGGGGGGCTCTGTTACATATTGCACTATAGGGCCCAGGAGCTTCGGGATAAGCCTCTCAGCAGTTTTATATGCAGACACACTTGCTTTTGTTAAAGGGGTGTTCTTGCCTGGAGCATTGATGGCATATAGCAAAGATATGCCATCAGTTCCCAGAGGTGGTACCCGCACCTATCTCCAGAACAGGGCGCCCAAAGTGCAGGGAGCGCGCTCGTGCATGCGCTGCCCCCCTTCCATTCTCTGCTATGAGAGTTCCAAAAATAGGTGCGTGCAGGCTTGGCTATATCTGGCAGTCCCATAGCGGTGAACTGAGAGGTGGCCGCGATTGCGCAGCTTGCTCTATATTCCCCCCTATGTGAGTTCCGAAAACAGCCAAGCGTGCTCTCTTGACTTTTGTACGACTTCCATAGCAGTGAATGGAGTGCAAGCCACGGTGTGCTCTTCTTCACTTCTGGGGCCCCATTCTGGAGGGAGGAGTGGGACCCGCACCCATCTGACATTAACAGCATATCCTAGCAATGTCCGAGATGGGAATGCCCCTTTAAAGGGCACCTGTCAGCAGATTTGTACCTAACCTGTTACATGTGCACTTGGCAGCTGAAGACATCTGCGTTGCTCCCGTGTTCCTATGTGGCCGCATTGCTGAGAGAAATGATGTTTTAATATATGCAAATGAGCCTCTAGGAGCAACGGGGGCGTTGTCATTACACCTAGAGGCTCTGCTCTCTTTGTAACTGCCGTGTCCTCTGCACTTTCATTGACAGGACCAGGCAGTGTAAACGTCATCAGGTCTGGTCCTGTCAGCTATAGTGCAGAGGGCGCAGCAGTTGCAGTGAGAGCAGAGCCTCTAGGTGTAATGGGAACGCCCCCGTTGCTCCTAGAGGCTCATTTGCATAATTTAAAACATCATGGTTATACCCTCATTGCACCAAATACCTAATTTGCATATTGTGGAAAAGTATAACAACTCAGGAATGGAGCCTCGGATCAACTAAGGAAAAACAGTGTGACCCACAGCTATGCAAACAGTTGGATAAGGAGGTCGCTGGTGAAAGATTCCCTTTAGACACTCGGGAAACAAAACAACAACAATGAGTTGTCACTTCAAAGCATGATTTTTCTTTCGAAATCCCGTAGACTTTTGTCACTTATGTCTCCACTTTGTTCTTGCAGCCTGCCATTAATTTACAGCCGTCCATTGTATTTCTATGAATTATGAATGTGAGGTGCCTGACAGTCTACGTGGCCGTCAGACGTGAACACTACGTGGAAGGGGAAATATGAATAATATATAACATTCATCATGGAAGCGTTCTTTATGTATTAGGCTACGTTTACACAATCAGGTTTTTCCGAAGCAGTTTTGGAGCCAGGATCACTCCCACGAAAAAGCTGAACGTGTAAAACCCAGCCTCGGCCATAGAGTGGTGGTGGTCGTTCTCAGGAATAAGATGCGCCTTACAAGGCTGAGGCTACACCTTGACTTTTTGTAGAGCTTTTGATTGAATTTAAAAAGGGTTTTTCCGAGACTTTTATCCTCAGGATAGGTCATCAGTATCTGATTGGTGGGGGTCTAAGACCCGAGAACCCCTGCCGATCAGCTGTTCGAGAAGGCATGAGAGCTAGCAATAGTGCCTTGGCCTTCTCGCTGCTTTTCCTAGGCCAAGTGACGACACGTACATCGATCACATGGCCTCGGCGCAGCTCAGCCTCATTAAGGCCTCATTCAGACGGACCGCACATGGCAGCAACCATAATAGAAAATGCCTATCAGGCCCCACTGAAATGAATGGGTCTGCACCCGTTCCGCAAACGGCCGTCTGGATGGGCCCTTAAGTGAATGGTGCAATACCAAGTGCAGCCACTATACAATGTACAGCGCTGTCTTTGTTGAGCTGACAGAAGGCACATGCCTTGTCAAACAGCTGATTGGCGGGGTCCTGGTTGTGAGACCCCCACCAATCAGTATCTCGGAAAACCTCTGAGATTGAGCGACAGCTGAAGTCCAAAGCAGTAAATTGACTTGTATGCATTTGTGCGCACTGCAGAGGTCACTCTGTTGTTAAAATCAATGCGACAAAAAAGTGTAGTTGTAGCCCCAGCATAATTCTCATTTTCTCCACCAGATCTGCATCTGGCAGCCGAACTGGGGAAGACCCTGTTGGAGCGCAACAAGGAATTAGAAGTATCTCTGCAGCAGATGTACCTGAGCAATGAGGACCAGGTGCAGGAGATTGAGGTAACCGGCCAGCACCTGGTGTAAAAGAATGCTTGGACTTCAATATTGATGACCTATCCTTAGTATCCGATCGGTAGGGGTCCGACTCCCAGCATCCCTGCCGTTCAGCTGTTTGAGGAGGCTACAGCCTGTTCCTAGGGCAGTGACGTCACGTTTATCGGTCACATGGCCTACGTGCACCTCAGAATAGGCCTGGGCTGCAATACCAAGCACAGCCATTATACAGTGTACGGCGCTGTGCTCGGTGTGCTCACCGGAGTTCCACAGCCTTTTCAAACAGCTGATCATTGGTGGTGCCAGGAGTTGGACTCCCAAGTATCAGATGTGGATGACCTATCCTGAGGATATATCTTCAGTATTGATCTCCTGGAAAACAGGGAGACTGCCACTGATCAAAATATTAAGTTCGCATACCCTCGTATGGACGAACCTGTATACTGCTGCTCCGTTTATTCCCTATGGACTGAGTGCTTGGCTATCTCTGGCAGTCCCATAGAAATGGAAGGAGCAGCAACAGACAAGTGCCACCTGACGCTCCATTCATATGGGGTAGAGATCCACAGGGCAGGGGCTAAGTATCTGATCTGTGGGAGTCGGACCACTGGGACAAAACTCTTACTCCCTTTCCTGTGGATAGGGTATACATTTCTAACTTGGCACAACCCTGATCTGTATTCCCTATTAGCACTCACAGCGAGGGGTGGCCCTGTTCAGGAACTCCCTCTATGAGCCAGAGCAGAGGGACACTCCCATTAAAGGGGTTCTCCGGGTTTTATTATTGATGACGTATCTTTAGGATAGGTCATTAATATCAGATCAGCGCATCTTCCCTTCATACAGCTGATCGGCAGGGGTGCCCGGTGTCAGACCCCCGCCGATCAGCTGTATAAAGGAAAGACGCGCTCAGTGCGCGTGTACCATATTCCTTCTCTCTTCCTGCTCGCTGCTGCTATGTCTATGTCAAGCAGGAAGAGAGAAGGGAGACGGCACAGGCTCACTGCGCGCACCTTCCCTTTAGCAGATCGGCGGGGGTGTCAGATCCCCCCCCAATCTGATATTGATGACCTATCCTGAGGATAGGTCATCAATATTAAAAGCCCGGAGAACCCCTTTAAGGTGAACCCTGTGTATCCTTCCATTACATGGTTAGCTATTCATCTGAATAACCCATATGTAATGCTACATTTCCACTAAAGTAGCAGTGAAATGAATGGCCGGATGCTAATACATACAATGCTTCAGGTGTCTTAAGCACTGCGACTGTTCACATTGTTATTCGAAGTCTCCTTGAAGGGTTCCCTTGCCAATAAGTCAGTGAGGTCCATTGGTCAACATGGCCTTAGAGTTTTTAGAGAAACTTTCTTAGTGTAATTCAAAATGCTACCTGCTAGCTTATATACAGTAATAATGGATTTATAAAACTTTATGAAAAAGTCTGTTGTCATCAGCATCTTTCATTGGGTCCTGGCAATGAGTGTGGAATTTCTGCAAGACCTCCCGCACCCATGTGCAGGTAGCCTTAGGTATCTCATCCTGCTCTGATGAGAGGCAAAAACCCCAAACCAGCAATGTCTACAGATGGGTATCTTTTGTTTGGCAGATAAGCTACTTTGATTACCCTTTTCTCATGGGGCATTGTCTGAAAAATAAGTTTCCATACACGGGTGTGTCTCTTCAATGGGAAAACAGTGCTCCTTCCAGGACTGGAAAGTGAAACAGTACCCCCTCCGGAACTGGAGAGTGAAACAGTACCCCCTCCAGGACTGGAGAGTGAAACAGTACCTCCTCGAGGACTGGAGAGTGAAACAGTACCCCCTCCAGGACTGGAGAGTGAAACAGTATCCCCTCCAGGACTGGAGAGTGAAACAGTACCCCCTCGAGGACTGGAGAGTAAAACAGTATCCCCTCCAGGACTGGAGAGTGAAACAGTACCCCCTCCAGGACTGGACAGTGAAACAATATCCCCTCGAGGACTGGAGAGTGAAACAGTACCCCCTCGAGGACTGGAGAGTGAAACAGTACCCCCTCGAGGACTGGAGAGTGAAACAGTACCCCCTCCAGGACTGGAGAGTGAAACAGTACCCCCTTCGGAACTGGAGAGTGAAACAGTATCCCCTCCAGGACTGGAGAGTGAAACAGTACCCCCTCCAGGACTGGAGAGTGAAACAGTACCCCCTCCATACACCTTTGGCCTAAAGCACTGTTGATTTTGTATAACTTAAAATACACACGAACTAAATAGCAAAATAAAAAATCCGAGTTTTTTACTTTTGTGTTCTTTGTGGCACTGCAGTACCTGAGTAAACAGCTGGAGATGCTGCGGCAGGTGAACGAGCAACACGCCAAGGTGTATGAGCAATTGGACACAGTAGCACGAGACCTGGAAGTCACCAATGTCCGGCTTCTACACGAAAACAAGGTGGCCCAACAGAAAATAGAAAGGTGAGGAAATTGCGAAATGTGAGGAACCAGACTCTACTTTGCTCAGATCTAATCATCATCTCCAGCAGCAGAGCCGTATGTTCAGGAGCCCAGTCTGGCTAACCATCGATGAGTTTTCATGGAACAATTTACCTACTAGGGGAGGGAAACACTTATATTTCATCCAGACCTGATTGTCAATATTCCTTATCTCCAGTTTAACAGATACTATAGATGGTCTGCAGAAGCAGGTAGAGGACCTGCAGAGACAGGTTGAGGAATTGCAAGGTCTGGACAAGGTACGAACCAGAAGGGAGAAGAGAGAAAGGCGTCGCACTATCCACACCTTTCCTTGTTTACGTGAACTGTACCCTAGTAACTGGTAAGATATGACTATAGAAAACATTTTAAAACTTTAGGGAACCTTGAGGCACATGTTATATTTCTTACTCACAGACATTTTACATAAGTACTAAGGGGCACATTTATTAAGACCTGCATTTTAGATGCCGGTCTTAATAAGCTCTATACCTGGCGGTGGATCACTGAAATATGTACAGGCGCAGGCCTCTACATAACTTTGTGTATTCACCGCCGATTCTATATATAGGACAGCTTTCTTGTTTTCTTACATTTAGACCATTTTCTATGCCTAAACCAGACGTAGAAAATGCCGTCCCGTCCCCTTCCCCAAACACGTCACTTCATGCCACCTTTTATAGACCTAGCATAAGCGGGGGAAAGTCACAGATTCTTCCAAAACATGGTGTGCAACAGGATTTGCGCCAGGTATATGCCACAAAATTGGCGTATATGTGTAAATGACACCCAAATATTCTTTGTTAAAATTTCCTACTATTTGTTTTTCTGCAGAGAGTGTGTGTAAGTCCTTTACCTAGTTGCTGGGCTGCTAAATCTGACGTAAATCCGTCAAAGCACTGCTTCTGTTTCTGATGGCTCTCTCTGCTCTCCTCCTCCCTTCTCTCAATATTAAGAGATAGCAGCAGGGAGGGGGAGGAGGTTGTACACAGCAGATCTAAGCAAACTCAAAATCATTCAGAGCCATCTAAGCACAGGAGACCAACATCGGTAAAATAACTTTACTTATGCATGGTAGAAATCTTCTCAAAGTTTTTTTGTTGATGGTCCAGTATGCTTGTGCGCAGGTATGATGAAACAGTCAGCAAGCATGCTTCTTGCCTGGACCTGTCTCAGAGACCTTTACAGATGGAAAATCAGCGTTTGCAGATGGCTGTGAATGCTTTGAGGGCGCAGGTAGCAGAGGAACGGCAGCGGAAGGAGAGGGCCGAACAGGAGTACCAGGCTGTCATCCAGGAGTACGCTGAGCTGGAGCAAAGAGCTTGTGAGATGGAAAACTGCAAGATGCGTATAAAAGAGCTGGAGAGTGAACTGCAAGAACTACAGCAGATGAAACAAGTGAGTTTATTCAGATCCTAAGGCTGGGGCGATGTGTGGTTACATGGGAGGTGTAGTAATAATTGTAGGAATACTGTGATTGCAATGCAACCGCAAGGGTGACCTGGTGACTGCTGCAAAAGTAAAGGTGGCCATGCACCTTCCCTAGATGACTCTTCAGCCAACAGCTATTCCTTTTAACTCCCCCATACACACGCATTGGAAAGAGGGGAGCATGCAGCTGCCAGACGCCTGAGAACAAAACCATCAGGCATGTTGAAGTTCATCCTTCATCATCATATGTTGGGAGGAGAGCCAGCACACCCCCGTGCGTAGTCATCCAGTCCTGCTGAAATTGGCATGTTCAACAGACATTGCTCCTATGCATATGGGCACTTTTACTCACCACCATTAACCCCTTAAAGGGGTTATCCCATAATTGATGTAAAAAATTAAAATCAGACATTATATAGTACTTGACAATACCTTTCTAACAAAGCTCGAACCAGTCCCATACCTCACATGGGTCCTGAGATCACCACCGGTCCAATAGCTCTGCTCGATGACCTTCAGCCTGGCAGCTCAGGGGGCATGTGCTTTCTGTTGCAGCTCTCTCCCTGTAAGGGCTCATGCACACGAACGTCTTTTGCATTCCATATACGGGCCATTTTCTGCGTTCCGCATACGGTCCGTATACGGAACCATTCATTTCAATGGGTCCACAAAACATGTGGACAGCACACAGAGTGCTGTCCGCATCCGTTGCTCTGTCCTGTCCTATTCTTGTCCGTTTTGCGGACAAGAATAGGCATCTCTATAATGGGCCTCCTGTTCCGTACCGCAAATTGTGGAAGGCACACGGTCGTGTGAACAAGCCCTAACTGTCACAGCTTCTAGCAGAACATATGGCTTGTGGCCGTTGAAGATTTAAAATGAGCACGTTCGTCCAGCTCAGTGAGACGGGCAATTAATAAGGAAAAGAACAAACAGCAGGTGGCGCTATACAGGTACATTTTATTGAATAACTCACTGGCTATACTACATTTTTAATTATATGCAATTATAAAAGTATTCATATCCAGGTGCTGATTTGAAAAATGTAGAATATATTTCGTGACACAGACCCTTTAAAGGGAACCTGTCATGTGGATATTTGATTATAATCTAACTAATTATATACAATCATTAACTACTAAAAAGTACCTTAGATGTATTCACTTACTGGTGTGACAGATGGTTACCTCATAATATACACACAAAGATGCCACATGCCGCATGCTAATGAGCTGATTTGAGTCCAGCGTGATGTCATTGAGTCCAGCGTATATTTAATTCAGAGCTATAGCCACTCCCCTGCCCACCTGCTGCTGATTCCTATGGCAGCAAACTGTCATTCAGCAGCAGGTGGGCGGGGAGAGTCAGGAGCTCATGAATATTCATGACTCATCATTATCAGCTGGAGATTTTCAATACAAGATGTTGGCAGATTGACTGGGTCAATTAAAGAAAGTGACCCAGCATTTTGCTAAGAGAATCAGTCACTTATTTATGTTGCCCTTAGTTAGGACACCATAAAACTGGTGACAGGTTCCATTTAAGGACATGGCGTATTTTGGATGCAGTGATTTTGTTATTTGCACAACCACTTTATTTTCCTTTCTTAAAGGGGTTACATCCTCTGGAAGGAAACTAAACACAGCAGTAAATGTTATAAGATACAATAAAAAAATTACTCACCTCTCAAATTCTCTGCTGATCTGGCACAGACAATCCAATGGCCCCTTGGTCTTTATTCGCAAGTGGCTGGCATGTGACCACTGCAGCTAGTTGGTGGCCTCAGCAGTCACCTGCCATTCACTGCACAGCGATGGCAGCCATGATGCTACTAGGCCACCAATTGACTACAGCAGTCAAACGCTGGCCATAAAGGACCGGGTTCCCAACCGGAATGTCTGCGCTGGATCGGTTGAGAATTGAAGAGGTGATTATTGTGGCATTTGCAGCTCTTTCCATTATAATTTTTTTGTGGTCAGATATAACCCTTTTTATATGGACAAGCCTGTGCTGTAGATGTATGGTGCGTGGTGCAATAATAATGCTGCTATTTTGCATGACCAGATGGATGTCGTGTGGCCCCACCGGAAACTGCTGGATAGAGCATGTGTTGTAAAGACGGAAATTGCCCCATATTTATCATCTGACATAGTGTATAGCTGACGTGCCCCATGTCTCCCTTGCTCTTTAGGACAGGGAATGCATGAAATGTTGGCTGAACGCGTTGTTGGGTCCATGGGCCATTTTTTTCCATCCGTAATTATGATATCATTGTGCTCATAAATGTCACCAGTGTGCTCCTAGAAACAAGCGCCCTAATTGTCTGTAATTGTCTATGTAGGAAGACAATTGGACAAAGACAAAGAGCAATCATGCTTTCAAAAAGCCTTTGTATCCGAAATCTGCAGATGCATTCAGGCAGACGGATGCTGCAGCCTAAAATATGCGATGGCGAGATGAATTCTCAGCAATCTAATTACTGCACTGTATACTTGATAACGGTTCATATTTTTATATATTCACACAGGTGAAGCGTTATCTCCTAAGCCGGGGGGATAGCCTATCACAGGCACTGCTAGAACCCCTTAACAAGACCCCAGAAACGGATGACCCAGAGCCATTGGAGGGGGAGGAAAACGTGAGCAGGAATCCAGCGTCTCCAAACTCAGCCGTCAGGAAAAGCTGCAGCGACACAGCGCTGAACGATATCGTAGGGAGAGACGCCGCCAGCCGCCACGCAGGGAATTATACCCTGCACGCCAACACGAGGCGCCGTGGTATGTCTATTCTGCGAGAGGTGGATGAGCAGTATCACGCGCTGCTGGAACGTTACGAGGAGCTGTTGGCCAAATGCAGGAAACACGAGGACAACCTCTGCCATGCCGGAGTGCAGACTTCTCGTCCGGTGTCCAGAGACAATTCCAGCAGAGACCTCCCTGCCGAGGAAGAAGAGCCCGAGAGAGCACTGACCCTGCAGCTGGAGGCTGCCGACCGACGGCTGGAGCAGAGTCAACCCGAGTACAAGGCTCTGTTTAAAGAGATATTTAATCGCATCCAGAGAACCAAGCAAGATGTTAGCGCTGGGAAGGGTCCTGGTGGCAAGTGAAGGCCCATCAAGACCAAATTTTACAGTGTTGCTGCCCCTGCACACTTATGTTCTCCCTGCCTGCGGAGCTCTTTTCTCACTGCTCATAGCAGACTCCACTGGTGCACTTACGTGTCCACATATGAATAATCCAGTGGTCCATTTTCTGAATAAGCTTTGCTCTGCACAGCCAATGCATTATTCATGTATTACTATTACTATCAGCATAAGTGAAATCTGCAGCTCAGGGTCTCTTTAGACCTTTATCGTGGGTTACGGTCCGACTTCATCCATGGTCCTGGCTATCCCAGGAAGAATTGGCTGGTACGTAGTGTAGAACAATACCTATTACCCCGTATCATAGAAGTCGATATGCGTTAGTTCACATTTGCAACACTAATTGTTAACCATGTAGCTCCAGTCCGTATACAACACTATAAAGAGCGGTGTCACCGCCAGCCTATCTATAACTGGCTGGTCATTACAGGTATATACAGCATGCCTGTCGCGTGGCACGTGTTTCATACAAGGAGGTTTTTGGAGAGGTCCATTGCTGTCTGCATCAGTGTTTTAAGCTCAGCAGAATTCGCCTCTGCACTCCGCTGCTAAATGTATTATCCTTTTTACCTTTGTGCGTCTGTGTGCGTCTTTCCTTCCAAACCCAGGTAGAACTTTTTCGACTACAAAAAAAATAAAAAACCCAATAGGCCATTTATACCTTTTTTAATACACTACAACCTAGGCACCATAATGGTGATCTATCCAGCATTGCAGGTGAAGAGGGCCCTGCCTCTCCACAATCACAGCGTCCCTGGACCTGTCACTGTGACCCATCGCTGAGCAGCTACCAGTAATATATGAACATTAACGTCATACGATCACCCTATGAAAGCCATGCTTCCAGCACCTATGCAGTTAAAAGATGGCGTAGAGGTGCTGCGGGAGCCCTATCGTGTATGCAATAAGATGGCGGTTTATTGTGTGTTTTATTCAGAATAGTTTCGGTTTTGAACATGCCACCCCGGACCCTGCGTGCACACCCCAGCTGACCTCCATTCACTGCCTATATGCTCACATCACTGCTGTGTACTGACAAATGTGACTGCACTTACAGCCTTACTGCAGAGTCATTTCATAGGAAAGGACTGACTTACCAATCCCATGCCATCGCTTTCAGGGTCCTCTAGGGGGGTCTCTATTCACCTGGCTACAGTGATCATTTGTCATAAGCATGTGTCACTGCTGCAGCCAGTCACCGGATGTAGCGGGAATGTTTCGACACCACAGTGGTCACTGATACAGTGGACACAAGTTGTATTGATATGTCAATTCTAGTGGTGGGTCAACAGAGACAGACGCAGGACCTGGGAAGGCGGGCAAGTGGTTGTTAAAATGACTCTCCAGTTTAAGAACACTTTAGTGGGGAATTCACAGAACACTTACCTGGTCACCTCCTGTTCATCTTTACAGTTGCAGATCCTCTGATTCCCTTCTCTTCTGTCATCCAAGATGGCTGCACCACTTTTCAGACTACCTGTTTTACACTGTACATTTGGTAGTCCAAGACATCTTCCGTTTGTCCAGACCGGCTCTTGGATTGGCCAGCACTCCTCAGGTGAGCAGTGCTGGCCAATCCAAGGGCAACAGGGAGTGTCTTGGACCACCAAATGTACAGTGTGCATCAGGTAGTCCGAGACGTGATGTGGACATCTCGGATGGCAGAAGAGAAGCCCAGGAATTGGCAGATCTGCAGCTGAAAATATCAAAAGGAGGTCACCGGGTAAGTTCTGATCGTTCCCCAGTTCGTGTGATTTTTTTTTTTTTTTTTTTAACCAGAGGGCTGATTTAGGGCTCATGCCCACGGCCACAAGTGTTTTGCAGTCTGCGAATGGCGGATCCGAAAAACACAGATCCTGGGAGAGTGCAAGCCTGTGAAAATGTCTTATCCTTGACCGCAAGAATAGGACATGTTCTATATTTTTCCAGGGCCACATGGTGTGCTGTCCGCATCTTTTGCAGCCCCATTGAGATGAATGGGTCCACATTCAATCTTCAAAAAAACACTGATCGGATGCGGACTGAAACTACCGCCATGTGCATGAGCCCTTAAGGTGAGAAGCTTATTGTAAAAATGTCATGGGGCTGGACAACTCCTTAAAGGAACCCGGACACAACCCGATCTTCACTCCTTCACCATGAATGAGTGGAGCATCAGAGATTTTCGCGCTCTGATCCTTGCCCTGCGCTGCATCGCGCAGGACAAGAGCTGTTTGTTTACATTTGGACACTGCTAGGCGGTGGCTTCCCCCTAGCAGTGATCCCGGTGACGTCACCGGCTCTAATGGGCGGTCTTTAGGGCAGTGCTAAAAACGTCCCATTAGTACCGGTTACGTCACCGGCTCACTGCTAGGCGGAGGCCTCTCTTACCCATGGAGAGCTCAGTACGTCACCGGATCTCCAGAAAATTCCCTTGCCCTGCGCGATACAGCGCAGGGCAAAGGGGAGCATTGGAGTGTGAAAAGCTCCGATGCTTCACTCATTCATGTTGCAGATCGGGTTGTGTCCGGGTTTAGGTCTGAACCCGGACAACCCCTTTATAAAGCGGGCCTTCAGATCAAGAAGAAAAATTCTCATTAACTGGGCAAACCTGGTGACCTCCTTTTCATTTTTTAGCACCAAATCCATGAATTCCCTGGCTCCTCTTGTGCCATACACCAGTGTTTCCCAACCAGTGTGCCTCCAGCTGTTGCAAAACTACAACTCCCAGCATGCCCGGACAGTCTTTGGTTGTGAGGGCATGCTGGGAGTTGTAGTTTTGCAACAGCTGGAGGCACACTGGTTGGGAAACACTGCCATACACCACTCCTCAAACTATCTGATGCACAGTGTGCTTGGGTGGCCATAGACACTCACTGTGTGTTCATCCCTGCTCTTGGATTGGCCAGTGCTGCTCATGTGAGAAATGCTGGCCAATCCAAAGACAGCAGAAAGTGTCTTGAGCTACCTGATGCACAGTACGCATCAGGTAGTCTGAGAAGAAGTGTGGCCCTCATGGATGACAGAAGAGGAGCCCGGGAACTGACGGATCTGCAGCTGAAAACATGACCAGGAGGTCACCATGGAAGTGTTCTTTTTGTTACCCAGTTAATATAAATGTTGTTTTTTTCCTTTAAAACCGGCGGGTCGTTTTAAGACCCTATAGGAGCCATGCATCTAAAAAAAATTAAAATTAAAATTCTTGAAATGTCAGGTGTTATTTCAAAAATGTATCACTGTATGCTACTTTCTTCTCAGACATGTTGTCCTGTCACACCACCATAGATAGTTACAGAGAAACCACTTGAAAACAATAAAACGCAGTGCGGTTACGTCTGTCGATGTCACGTGAAAACTTTTGCAAATCTGTGACAGGGTGTGCTGCAGTAAAGTCTAGTTTTGCAAAATCAGGCAACTTTGCAAATCATTTTGATTAGAAGTCTCTAAGGCTACATTCACACAAACCGGAAAAACTGGCTATGGGGCTATTCACATGGCCCTTTTGTTTTTTTAACGGTCATTGAATAGCGGCCGTTAAAAAGTAGGATATAGCCTATTTTTGGCCGTTTTTACCCCCTGACGGACCGCATTGAAATCAATGGACCCGTTTTTACCAGCCATTAGGACAGGAGGGCACTCGTCTAATGGTCATTAAAAGCAGGTAAAGTGCCTTTGAGGGGTTGAAATTTTTTTAAAAAAAATTGTCGCCTCATCCACTTGAATGCGAGGGAACACTGGTTCTGCACTGGAGGGAGAAGGACCTGACGCTCCCAGCGTTGTCACGTCACATATGATGCTGGTAGCGTCTCTCCAGTGCAGAAGTAGTGTTCCTCATATTCAAGTAGATGAGGCAAGTGGGTTTTTTTTGTTTGTTTTTTGATCCAGCAGAATGGGGGGGGGGGGGGGGGGACACTATATCTATACTGGATGGCACTATTTGGAGTATTTTATATACAGGGATACTTTGGGGGGGTTATATATACGAGGGCCACTATGGGGTGCATTATAGACACTGGGGGCAATATGGTGGCTATTATTTATATAGGGGGCACTATGGGGGTGTATAATATAGACTGAGGGCACTTCAGGTTTTGGGATGTTAAAAAAGAAAACAGTGACATTCAACCTTTTTTCATGACCATTTTTAACAGCCATGGAAAACATATGCAAAACGGCCAGAAAATGATGCAGAATGGCCATGAAACACTGACAGTGTGTCCGGTTTTAATGGCCGTCGTGTGAATGTAGCCTTACTGTTTTGTGTCTACAGCTCCTAGGTAGATCTTTGTGTCTCCGTGGTAACAGACTACAGTCTGATCCTGCACTCATACTCCCTTTTCACCTGTCTTATACCTCTTTCTAAGGGCTTATACAGACGACTGTAGTGTTTTGCGGATCCGCAAAACACGGATGCCGGCCCATGTGCGTTCCGTAATTTGCGGACCGCACATCGCCGGCACTATCTTAGAAAGTAACTATTCATGTCCGCACGGCGGGGACGGAACGGAATTACGGATGCGGACAACTAGGGATGCGGACGGATGTCTGCATTTTTTGCAACCCCTTTGAAATGAATGGGTCCGCACCTGTTTAAAAAATTTCGGAACGGGTGCGGACCCGTTCATAAGGCCATGTAAATGGACCCTTTACAAGGCCTAGAATCCTGCAGATAATCGCTAATGATCGTTTATAAAAACGCTTGTTAGCTATTATCTGGCGGTGTAAATGCACCGCCGATTACCTGATGAATGAGTGAAACGTTCATTCATCGGGTAATAGATCACTTGTGCAGTCACAAAAATTATCATTTGCCCGCCACAGATCGTGCTGTGTAAACATCATCTGCTGCTGGCAAACAATGAGTCTATGGGGATGAGCAATGGCATTAGCGATCACTTCTCCCTATACTGTGGAGGAGATCGCTGCATGTAATAGCAGTGGTCTCCTGCACCAGCGAGCAGGCGATTGCCGGGAAGGGACGCTTCCCTCCCAACAATCTGCTGTTGTATCGTCAGTTTAAAGAGACCTTTTGATGGCTTTCACACAGTCAGTGTTTGGTCAGCGATTTCTATCAGTGATTGTGAACCAAAACCATGTGCGGGACAGTAAGGCCTCTTGCACACGACCGTATGTATTTTGCAGTCCGCAAAAGAATACAGCTGGCCCCTAATAGAACAGTACTTTTCTTGTCCGTAATGCGGACAATAATAGGACATGTTCTAGCGGAACGGGAAGGGAATGCACACGGAGTACCTTCCGTTTTTTTTTTTTTTTTTTTTTGCGGACCCATTGAAATGAATGGTTCCGTATACGGTCCGCAAAAACATCGGAACGGACACGGAATGAAAATACGTTTGTGTGCAAGAGGCCTAATACAGAACAGGTGCTGATCTTTCCGTTATACCTTATTTAGACTTACTGACCAAAAACACTGTGTGAATGAGGCCTAACATAGGTAGCAAGAGGCCTAGCGGGATGTTACAAATAGAAAGCAATGTAGCTGGCGGATCAGACTACATAGTTTGTAGTCTGTAACCTTGGAGACAATGAGCGCCAATATTCTGGTGTAAAGTAAGCCAATTCATAGGAGGTATAAAGTTAGACTACACACTCTAAGGGCTCCCGCACACGGCCGTAGTTTCCGTCTACTTCCGATCCGCAATTTTTGAGGATCGAATACAGACCCATTCATTTCAAGGGGGCCGCAAAAGATGTGGACCGCACACAGTGTGCTGTCCACATCCGTATGTCCGTTCTCCGGCCCCACAAAAAAAAAATGGAACATTTCCTATTCCTGTTTTCGGACAAGAATAGGACATTTCTAGAGGAGTGCGGAAAAAAATGGCAGCATGCAGTCGGCGGGGATCCTTGTTTTGCGGACCGTAAAACAGATGCGGTCGTGTACATGAGCCCTAAAGGTGCGGCAGGTTTATGATCCAGCTGTGATACATCTGGCACGCTTTTAGATCTGTATGTGTTTTTCTGTTGGTTTTTTACTGCTCATGTTACTATACTAGTATATTTTGCCTCTCCTGTAAACAACCGCAGGGTCAAAATAGGCCAAAAAGGCATGTATGAAAGTTCCCCTAGGCTGGGTTTCCATGTATGGGCCACAAGGCAGTGCCGCAAAACCGCAGCAGTTCCAACACATGGTTTTCGGCTCTGTATGGAAACCAAGGCTTAGGCTTCGCAGACGACCTATTGGAGGCAGTATTATGAATGTGCTTTTGATTAACGCACCCTTGCTTGGTGGTATTATGCAGTCGTGGGAACTCATCTGGTCAGCTTATTGCTGTTTTACGCCAGCCTTTTCCATATGAATTGTGTCCTGGGTTAAAACATTATTTATTCTGTAATATATAGGTAAGAATTAGTTTATATATTGTCACTTGCCTTTTGACCTGTATTCTGCCCAGTACTGGGAGTCCATACGACCGTCGGCATCAACAGCTTTTATAGGTGATGCCCAGGTATTGGACGCTCTTCTGATGAGGTTGGCATGTGAAGTCCATAACATAGACATCTTTATATGTGTACAATTCTCAGGTTGGGGGTGACGTCCTCCTTTCGGGGGTCAGTGTTAAGTTTGCCTCTACTGGAATGACAGTGACATCTCAGTATTCGCCTCAAACAGGCCTCGTCCATATAGAGTGGCCATATAAAGGGAAACTTTAATTTACTCTTCTACGTAAAGTTGCTTTATTATTAAGGTAATAAATATACTAGAATATAACAAAGAATTGTGTGGGCTTCTTTTTCTTATATAATTAACGACGGGTTTAAACCACAAATAACTAAATCTGGCCTTTCCATCTCCAGACTTTCCGCAGCTCCATTTACCTCCATCTAATTACTCAATAGTATCCCCGTACTGTATCCTCCATGCTAGGGACACCATGGCCTTCCTTATGGCATCTCCATGCTAGGGACATTATAGCTTTCCTTATGGTATCTCCATGCTAGGGACATCATGGCTTTCCTTATGGCATTTCCATGCTAGGGACACCATGGCCTTCCTTATGGCATCTCCATGCTAGGGACACAATGGCCTTCCTTATGGCATCTCCATGCTAGGGACACCATGGCTTTCCTTATGCCATCTCCATGCTAGAGACACCATGGCCTTCCTTATGGCATCTCCATGCTAGGGACACCATGACCTTCCTTATGGCATTATCATGCTAGGGACACCATGGCTTTCCTTAAGGCATCTCCATGCTAGGGACATCATGGCTTTCCTTATGGCATCTCCATGCTAGTGACACCATGGCCTTCCTTATGGCATCTCCATGCTAGGGACACTATGGCTTTCCTTATGCCATCTTCATGCTAGGGACACCATGGCCTTCTTTATGGCATCTCCATGCTAGGGACATCATGGCTTTCCTTATGGCATCTCCATGCTAGGGACACCATGGACTTCCTTATGGCATACCCATGCTAGGGACACCATGGCTTTCCTTATGCCATCTCCATTCTAGGGACACCATGGCCTTCTTTATAGCATATCCATGCTAGGGACATCATGGCTTTCCTTATGGCATCTCCATGCTAGGGACACCACGGCCTTCCGTATGGCATCTTCATGCTAGGGACACCATGACCTTCCTTATGGCATCTCCATGCTAGGGACATCATGGCTTTCCTTATGGCATCTCCATGCTAGGGACATCATGGCTTTCAAGGCTTGAAAAAGACTCTGTGAAATGGAAACGTTGCATGGTTGGTGAATAAACCATATGCGACTGAAGACAGAAAGTGCTGTGGTAATTATTCTCTTCTATGGATTGCTGGGGGCCCTTCGGGCTTGGACCTAACACCGCTGGCACCGCCACTATTGGGACAGATTTAATACATCTAGTGAGTAGTGCTGTTTTCTTCTCTAAATAAATCTCCATGCTAAAGACACCATGATCTCCCTTATGGCATTATCATGCTAGGGACACCATGGCCTTCTTTATGGCATCTCCATGCTAGGGACACCATGACCTTCTTTATGGCATCTCCATGCTAGGGACACCATGGACTTCCTTATGGCATACTCATGCTAGGGACACCATGGTCTTCCTTATGGCATCTTCATGCTACAGACACCCTGGCCGCCCGTTTGCACCCTCTGCACTTTGACAGGGCCAGACAGTATAAACGTGATTATGCTTGGCTCTGACTTCTGCCTCTAGGTGTAACGGGACCAACACAGATGCCTTCAGCTGCCAAGCGCACATGTAACAGGTCAGCCAGTGTCATAGGTACAAAACTGCTGACAGATGCTGTATAAGGGTACACACAGCAAATTTTGTTGCAGAAATTTCTGCAACTGAAAATACGTTCCATTTATTTGAATGGGGCTTGCAGAAATGCTTGCACCCAAAACAACCTCACCCAGATGAATGGAACTGATTTTCAGTCACAGAAATTTCTGCAACAAAATCTGCCACGTATGAGGGCACCCTAAGGCCCCTTTCACACGAGCGAGAATTCTGCGCCCGCACAGAATCCGGACCCATTCATTTAAATTGTTCTGTGTACATGAGCGGTGGTTTTCATGCATCACTTTTGCATTGCGTGAAAATTGCTGCATGTTCTATATTCTGCGATTTTCACGCAACGCTAGCCCCATAGAAGTGAATGGGGCTGGGTGAAAATCGCATCCGCATGCAAGTGCAGATGCGATGCGATTTTCACAAATGGTTGCTAAGAGATGTTTGTAAACATTCCGGGTTTTATAACGCGCTTGCAAAACGCAGTAAATCGCATTGCACCCACGCGATAAAAAGTGAACTGAACGTGATCGCAAACAAAACTGAATGGCTTTGTTTGAGAAATCGCACAGTTTTCACTGAACGCATCCGAACATAATCCGGACATGCTCGTCTGCAAGGAGCCTAAGGGATTATATACACATCAGGGATCAGCAACCTCCGCCACTCCAGATGTTCTGAAACTACAATTCCCAGAATCCTCTTTTCACTTCTGTGGGCGTTACAAGAATAGCCGAGTAGATTTGCATGCTGGGAGTTGTAGTTTCACAACAGCTGGAGTGCCGAAGGTTGCTGATCCCTGATATATATGAACGTATTGTTCTTCTGTTTCATTGTTTTACAGGTCTGTATGCGGAACCATTCATCTCAATGGGACTGGAAAAAAACGGAAATGACTCCGTGTCCATTCTGCAAAAAAATAGAACATGTCCTATTCTTCTCCATTTTGCGAACAAGGACAGGTCTTGTTACAATGGATCCGCAAAAAAACGGATGTCACGCGGATGTCATCTGTTCTTTGGGGGGGGATCCGTGTTTTGCAGACCGCAAAATACATACGGTCGTGTGCATGAGCCCTAAGGCCTTTTATACATCATTGAATCACAGACATGCTGTCAGTGGTCCCCAGGGTCTGCTCAGTCATCCTTTGACTTTAACGTGTGTATTCACACTTTACTTGTTTTCCATGGACCCCCCCGAAGCATGCCCTATTTTTGTCTGTGATTTTGGATCCCTCATGCACATTATAGTCCATGAAAACTGGAATTTCACAGAACATTGGTAGGAGATGCTCCAGAAAACGAATTTTCAGCCTAGCAGTGTCTGTGGGATCAGTGGCGTATCTATCACGAGGCAAACAAGGCATTTGCCTAGGGCGGCACTTGCCAATGAGGCGGCAAAATGCCTTTTTTGCCCCTTTTCCCATCAGTCTTATATGCCGCCGGTATACTCAGAAAATCCGATGGTATATTCTAACCCCCAGGCGTTCCCATGGTGGCAGGGACGCTTGCCTGGGGGTTAGAATATACAGGGCAACGCCGCTCACAGGAGAACATTTAAAAACTAATCAGTAACTCACTGACGTCACGCGCCTGTGCCGCCTAGTGGGAGGAGCAGGCGCGTGACGTCAGTGAGTGAGCGCCCGCACTGCCTGCTGTTACCGGAGCTAAGACCTAGTAAGGTATACAAGTAAAGAGATCACCAATGAATAAAGTTAAAGTTACTGATTTGTTTATAAATGTTCTCCTGTGAGCATCGGGGGGGATCTGTTGATGGTACTATTTAGAGGGGGGGGATCTGTTGATGGCACTGTTTAGGGGAGGGGGATCTGTGGATGGCACTGTTTAGGGGAGGGGGATCTGTGGATGGCACTGTTTAGGGGAGGGGGATCTGTGGATGGCACTGTTTAGGGGAGGGGGATCTGTGGATGGCACTGTTTAGGGGAGGGGGATCTGTGGATGGCACTGTTTAGGGGAGGGGGATCTGTTGAAGCACTGTTTAGGGGAGGAGGATCTGTGGATGGCACTGTTTAGGGGAGGGGGATTTGTGGATGGCACTGTTTAGGGGAGGGGGATCTGTGGATGGCACTGTTTAGGGAGGGGGATCTGTGGATGGCACTGTTTAGGGGAGGGGGATCCGTGGATGGCACTGTTTAGGGGAGGGGGATCCGTGGATGGCACTGTTTAGGGGAGGGGGATCCGTGGATGGCACTGTTTAGGGGAGGGGGATCCGTGGATGGCACTGTTTAGGGGAGGGGGATCTGTGAATGGCACATAGGAAGGGGTGGGGTTTAGAGAGAAAGGGGTTTGGCCTTGACAGGAAGGGGTGGGTCAAATTTATATTAGGGGGGTGCCCGAGTTTAGTCTCACCTAGGGCAGCACAAAACCAAGATACACCACTGTGTGGGATAAGGATGACACATGGAGAGCAACGGACACAAGGATCCTTCACGGACATCTTCACAAATAAAAGCCACTGACCATCTTGTCACTGATGTCATCACGGACTTGTGAGAGAGGCTTAACTAGAAAAAAGTTTTACTGCAATTGGAACACGTTTCAAATTGGGATAAATCATTCTTTCCATAGCAAAATATTGTTGCGCACATGAAGTGATGGCCTGTCCTGAGGACCCACACCCCTGCCGATTAGCTGCTCAGGTGAACGACACAGATCATCACTGCAGCACTGGTCCCATTGAGAGCAGCCTATAGTAACAGGCTCTGTCCACTACACAATCGATGGAGCTACCCCTGAACAGAGGGGGTGCGGGTTGTTGGACCCCCACCGATCAGCTGGTAAAGGTGTATCCTTAGGATAGGCCATCAGCCCCTTTAAAAATGACCTTTCAAATCAGACAAACTTTCTGATATTGGGTCAGACTAGTGTTTCTATGACCACTACATGGGTATGTGATGTTGACCTATGCCTTAGACCAGGGGTCAGCAACCTCCAGCACTCCAGTTATTGCACAACCACAGCTCCTAGCATGGTAGAAGTTTTATATTATCCCTAAATAGGGATCTAACCATGTTGTCTGCAATGCTCCAAATCTTAAAATTTAGCCCAGGGGCAAAAGAATGAGAACATATGACTTAGGCCTCATGCACACGGCCGTGTTCCGCGGCCGAGAGCGGACCGTGGAAACCCGGCCGGGATTCCTGCTGACAGCATGAGCGCACGGCGTCATTGGTTGCTATAAGGCCGTGCGCTTCATGCAGCCGCTGCTGTACAGTAATACACTAGTATAGTGTATTACTGTACAGCAGCGGCTGCATGAAGCGCACGGCCTCATAGCAACCAATGACACTGTGCGCTCATGCTGTTAGCAGGAATCCCGGCTGGGTTTCCACGGTCCGCTCTCGGCCGCGGAACACGGCTGTGTGTGCATGAGGCCTTATGGTGGTATTTGAGTCTTTTTCTGACCCCAAACGACAGAAGACCTTTTATTAGCAAACACCTGGGTGTCACCATTGCAGCCTAAATATACAAATGAGCCAATAGGATTGTGATGTGTTTTAACAAAGAATTATGTATATGTAATGCCCCAGAGGTACATTACCACCCCCACTATCTTCTGTGGTTGACCTAATGGCATCCCCTTTATTTATTTCCAGATCCTGCAAAATGTGTATCCCTATTTCCCTGTAATGTTATGTTCAAATGTAATGTACCTGGTTCACCAGCAGATGGCGGCATAAACGGCAGAGGTACTTTGCCTAGAATGGAACCCTTCTTCCATTCTAGCTCTCTCCCTAGAGAGGGAGGAGTTTAGTTAGTGAAGGTCAGTCTAGCCTACCCCTTCTAGGGGTGAAGTTGAGTCTAGCTTACCCCCTGTAAGGGGAAGGCAGCAGGCCCTCGTCCCTACTAGACGAGCCCTGCAGAAGTGAGTCTAGAGTACCTCCTGTAAGGGGAAGGTTGTGTGCCAGTCCTGTCTGCTCTGCTGGAACAAGAGAGAAGAGCAAAGAGCCTCAGAAGCCAGGAGGAAAAGTTCCCTGGATAAAGATAAAGATACAAATAAATATAAAGACTGAGTCACAGAAAGCTAAGTTCAACAGCTAGAGAGCAACAAATGTAGCAGAAACCACGTGTGTTTGCCTGCCAGAGTTAATGCCATAACCTGCTGGTAACCAAGATAAAGTTAGAAGATTGTTTTCCTGGTGAAAGTTTACTCAAGTAAAGCTGTTTTCAACTATACAGGTCCTTCTCAAAAAATTAGCATATTGTGATAAAGTTCATTATTTTCTGTAATGTACTGATAAACATTAGACTTTCATATATTTTAGATTCATTACACACCAACTGAAGTAGTTCAAGCCTTTTATTGTTTTAATATTGATGATTTTGGCATACAGCTCATGAAATCCCAAATTTCCTATCTCAAAAAATTAGCATATTTCATCCGACCAATAAAAGAAAAGTGTTTTTAATACAAAAAAAAGTCAACCTTCAAATAATTATGTTCAGTTATGCACTCAATACTTGGTCGGGAATCCTTTTGCAGAAATGACTGCTTCAATGCGGCGTGGCATGGAGGCAATCAGCCTGTGGCACTGCTGAGGTGTTATGGAGGCCCAGGAGGCTTCGATAGCGGCCTTAAGCTCATCCAGAGTGTTGGGTCTTGCGTCTCTCAACTTTCTCTTCCCAATATCCCACAGATTCTCTATGGGGTTCAGGTCAGGAGAGTTGGCAGGCCAATTGAGCACAGTAATACCATGGTCAGTAAACCATTTACCAGTGGTGTTGGCACTGTGAGCAGGTGCCAGGTCGTGCTGAAAAATGAAATCTTCATCTCCATAAAGCTTTTCAGCAGATGGAAGCATGAAGTCCTCCAAAATCTCCTGATAGCTAGCCGCATTGAACCTGCCCTTGATAAAACACAGTGGACCAACACCTGCAGCTGACATGGCACCCCAGACCATCACTTCAGGCATTTTGGCATTTCCCTCTCTCCAGTCTTCCTCCAGACTCTGGCACCTTGATTTCCGAATGACATGCAAAATTTGTTTTCATCCGAAAAAAGTACTTTGGACCACTGAGCAACAGTCCAGTGCTGCTTCTCTGGAGCCCAGTTCAGGCGCTTCTGCCGCTGTTTCTGGTTCAAAAGTGGCTTGACCTGGGGAATGCGGCACCTGTAGCCCATTTCCTGCACGCGCCTGTACACGGTGGCTCTGGATGTTTCTACTCCAGACTCAGTCCACTGCTTCCGCAGGTCCCCCAAGGTCTGGAATCGGTCCTTCTCCACAATCTTCCTCAGGGTCCGGTCACCTCTTCTCGTTGTGCAGCGTTTTCTGCCACACTTTTTCCTTCCCACAGACTTCCCACTGAGGTGCCTTGATACAGCACTCTGGGAACAGCCTATTCGTTCAGAAATTTCTTTCTGTGTCTTACCCTCTTGCTTGAGGGTGTCAATGATGGCCTTCTGGACAGCAGTCAGGTCGGCAGTCTTACCGATGATTGCGGTTTTGAGTAATGAACCAGGCTGGGAGTTTTTAAAAGCCTCAGGAATCTTTTGCAGGTGTTTAGAGTTAATTAGTTGATTCAGATGATTAGGTTAATAGCTCGTTTAGAGAACCTTTTCATGATATGCTAATTTTTTGAGATAGGAATTTGGGGTTTTCATAAGCTGTATGCCAAAATCATCAATATTAAAACAATAAAAGGCTTGAACTACTTCAGTTGGTGTGTAATGAATCTAAAATATATAAAAGTCTAATGTTTATCAGTACATTACAGAAAATAATGAACTTTATCACAATATGCTAATTTTTTGAGAAGGACCTGTATACAAGGTCTGGACTCAATTCATTCTACAAATCCCTCAACTATTCACCCTATTTGCGGACGACTACGCCTGGGGTTCCAGGATATCCAGGTAGAAGCACCGTGACACATGCACAGCCACATCTAAAGGGACATTATAGGCTACCCTTACACCACGCTGGCATTCCTACACCTGGCTACTACCAATTCCATCTACTAAAGGGTACTCTGTCCCTTGTTGCTTCAATGCAACTGGCGTCACGACAAAAACTTTTATTTAAAGGGACCCCCTGGCTCACGTCTATGCCCGCCGCATATATATCTTCATAGTATGGACTGGACTCAATTAGAATACTACATATACCACGTAGCCATAAAGTTTTAAAAAAGGTTATGTACTTATAACAGTTAACTATATGCCAACCTCAGGTGCCCTGTAAGGCCTCTTTCAGATGGACGTCCCGGATTTGCTCCGGATGCATTCCGGGTGCATTGCAAAAAACCTTTGATGACGTAATCGCACTTACCACGTGGTGAGTGCAGTGATGTCAGCGCAGGTCCTGCTGAATAAAGATAGAAGATCCTTCTATCTTCATTCAGCAGGACCTGTGCATACGTCACCACGCTATACGTCATTAAAGGTCCTTTTGTAGGTCCTGAAAGAAGACGATGCCGGCTGCGCAATCAAGTGGATAAGGTAAGTTAATTTGTTTTTATTTTGTAACCCCTTAATCGACATTTTACTAAGCATTCTGTATTAAGAATGATATTTTTTTTCCCTTATTACCATGTTATAAGGGAAAATAATAAAATCTACAGAACACCTAACCCAAACCTGAACTTCAGTGAAGAAGTCCAGGTTCGGGCCTGGGTACAACATTCAGTTTTTTATCACGCGCGTGCAAAACACATTGCACCCGCGCGATAAAAACTGAACAACGCAATTGCAGTCAAAACTGACTGAAATTGCGTGCGCACTCGCACAGGTTTCCCGCAATGCACACGCAACGCATTCTGAGCAAATCCGGGACGCCCGTGTGAAAGAGGCCTAAGTATGTCATCCTATAATGCCCCCATAAGTAGCTCAGCCCTACAATGCCTGCCACAGAGTGTCTGTCTCCAATACCGCTGTCCCCCGTATTACTACCCATATGTAGGAATGAGCGAACGTCTGTTTTCAAGTTCAGCGTACAAGGTTTGGGATATCAAAGTATTCCATTATGGATTCCGTACCACGGACCATAAGTTATGGTCTGCGGTAGCAGAATCCATAACGGAATTCTTAGATATCCCGAACCTTGTACGCCGAACTTGAAAACAGACGTTCACTCGACACTACCTATATGTCCCCCCTGAATGCCTGACTGACTTCTTTCTGTCATGTCACAATTTTTTGGCACTATAGACCGAAATAATTCGGGTACAACCCCCAAAATCAAAACACTGTGAGGGGTTGATGTGTTTTATGGATAATAACTTTTTTCTGGACAGTCCGTAAAAATAGGCGACTTTTTCCTGTGTCTGTGAAAGAAAATAAGTGTGTCCGTGATTTTTTGGGGTCTCTGGTGGTATTTAACTAGATTATTTTGGTGGTAATTTTTATTTTACAGCTCACAGTAAATGCCGGTGATGGGATCCTATCAGTATATTGAGCTAGAGACATGTATTAAATAATCTTTATCATTCATTATGGTTTTCCAATTTGTCCGTAAAAAAATATTGGCTGTCCGTGATTTTGGGATAAGTTGTCCACAAAAAAATGAAAAAATCTGGTTGGCATGGCAAGCCTGGCAGTTGCCCATAGCAACAGATTCCAACTTCCATTTTTAACTATATCTGGAAAAATAAAAGCCGTGCACTGGTTACTACGGACAACCTGCCCCACGAGAAGCCGTCGTTCTCAGGCGCGGAACTGAAGCGCTCGGAGCTATTGTTTCCAGGCGGAAGATTAGAGCGTTGCACGCCACACAGGAAAAGCATTACAGCCAACATGGCGGTCGCCGCTTTGCTGCCGCGGTGGTCGTTATTTCGTGCTCTCGGCCCCCTCGGTATCCGTTATTCCTCCGGTTTCCAGAGCGCCTATAGTTTAGATAAGTTATATCCTGGCGGTGTGGCGCGGACGTCAGAGGTGAGCGGTGCGGGGGGAGGGATGTTGTCTGCTTGGTGGGTGATTGACAGCTGCTTCCACCAATGAGGGGCATGTGCGGGGCTGTCAGTGACCTACGTGAGCGGCCATCATTGCGGTGACATTGGGAGGCAGAGAGAAGCTATACATTGTGTATTGGTTAATGGCAGACGTGTTATACTGCTGAGGGCAGCTCCATTTACATGGCTGCACATGTCTTCCTGAGATGGCAGAGCTATCCCTGGTCCTTTCCATAGGACATTAATGTGGTGGTCACGTGCGGCCATCGCTGTGATGTTATGACCTACGTGACGCCATAGCGTACAGATGAGATGCATGAAGGACGTGCGTCCATTCCATTTTTCTCAGCGGGAGTTGTCTGGTATTGCAGCTCAGCCCATTCATTTCGAGGGGGTTATCCCACGACAAACCTTTATCACCTATCCACAGGATGCATGAGCGCCGCCGGGACCTCCACAATCACTAGGACCACCCCCAGTTCCAGAGGAGTTTGAGGAGCGGTGGTCGAGCATGCTCATTGAGATGGCTCTGCGCTCTCGGTGAGCGTGCTCGACCACTGCTTCATTCAAACGCCCCCTGACCCGGTGGCTGATAATCGTGGGGGTCCCAGCCGTTTGGCATGCTGTGGATGGGTGATAAATGTCGTTGGCGGGTTATACCTGGAGGGTTTTTTTTTTTTTTTTTTTTTAGCCAATTTCATTCTAACCTTCCCTCATTTGTTTCTATTCATCTAGGTGAAAAGTCTGGATCTTATAGACATTCCTGTTGGTGAGTGTGCTGTAAAAAGAGTTGCTTATAAAATATATATATTGCTTAATAAAGGGGTTTTCCCATTAGGACAACTTATTCCCTATCCACCGTCTCAGTGGGGGCCCCGGTGGTCACATGAATTGGGGGCCATGGTCCCCGTTTGAATGGAGCAGCGGTCACCAATATGCACAGCCTTCCTGTTCTGCTCTATGGGGCTGCTGCCTGTGTGTCTGCCCCTTCAGACGGGGACCACAGGCCCAGTTCCTGTGTGAAGGGTGGGGGCACCGACGGTCAGACCTCACTGAAAAGTTGTCTGAGGCCACATTCACACATACGTGTGTTTTCACAGACCACGGTCCGTGAAAACCCGGCTTGCCGACCTGCTGAGTGCACGAGCGAACGGCGTAATTGGTTGCTATGACGCCGTGCGCTTCGTGCCGTACAGTAATACACGCGTATAGATCATACATATATTAGCAATCAAGGAGAGGGAGGAGCTAGCTGAAGAAACAGGAAGAACAAGGGTGCACGAAGTGGCTTGGCCCGCCCTTGGTGCACTTAACTGCTCATTTGCATATGGATTAAAAGTACTCCAGAATTAAGCAACGGATCGCTAAGTAAAAGGTATCATTACATTGAGCTCAGCTAGCTCTACAAGACTTTGAGGGACATTTATCAAGACTGGCGTGTCCATACCCCAAGACTGGCATTAGATGCACCTACAGGCTGGCGCAGACTTCAGCTGTAGCTTCCACCGCTTTCTGGTGAAAGTTATAGTAAATGTGACGTGTGGCTAAGCCCTGCCACTCCCACTAAGCCACTCAAAAAGTCACAAATTATGGTACAAACATGGCGTGCACCACAATCTGCGTATTTTTTTTTATGCGACAATAGTGGCGTAAAGAGCTGAATAAATGTCCCTTGGTGTATCTGTCTTAGGCCTCAAGCACACGGCCATTGTGCGGCCATTCCGTGCCTTGGGGACCACAATTGCAACATCAACTTGAATGGGTCCTTGGACTGTCCGCACCGCAAAAAAATATGACATGTCATATTTATTTGCTGTGCGGAAAAACGAAAAGAAACACCAGGGAAGCACTCCGGTGTTCCATGACTCCGTTCCGCATCTCCGGAATTTCGGACCCAACAGCCGTGTGCATGAGGCCTTATCAGTGAATTTCGTGATGAGTGATTCCCTTTAACATTGTGAACACTTAGCGTACACATAAAGTTGCATCAAAATTGCAAGAAGACATGAGTAAGGTCTCGTTCATATCTCCGTTAGTGGCTTCGGCAGGCTGTTGCAGCCTGCCGGATCCTCTACTTCCGGCCGATTAATTACTAAAATATATTTCCTCAGATCGTCTGACCATCTCGTACAGCAAGAGCAGTGGTCCTGGAGGACAGAACGTTAACAAAGGTGAGGGGCGTGACACAAGGTCAAGAAAACATACGCCAATTTCCAGATAATCAAGATATCCCATGCCACATACAAAGCTCCCATGACCACTGGATGACATGACAGAATGTCCCTGCACTCTCTGCTATACCATATCTGGTGTATGTGTTGGGTGGTGTTACCACACCTCCTGTTCTAAACTCTGACTAAGGCTCCATTCACACGTCCGCAAAATGGATCCGCATCCGTTCCGCAATTTTGCGGAACGGGTGCAGACCCATTCATTTTCAATGGGGCCGGAATGTGCTGTCCGCATCCACATTTGTGGATCCGCACTTCCGCATCCGTGTTTCCGTTTCCGCCAAAAAATAGAACATGTCCTATTCTTGTCCGCAATTGCGGACAAGAACAGGCATATTCTATTAGTGCCGGCAATGTGCGGTCCGCAAAATGCGAAATGCACATTGCTGCTTTCCGTGTTTTGCGGATCCGTGGCTCCGTGTATCCGCAAAACAGGTTGCGGACGTATGAATGGAGCCTAAGGGTACTTTCACACTTGTTTTGTGAGGATCCGGTAGGCGTTCCGTTGCCGGGACTGCCTGCCAGATCCGGAAATCCGTATGCAAACGGTTATCATTTGTAGATAAATGCGGATCCGTCTGACAAATGCATTGAAATCCTGGATCCTTCTCTCTGTCATCCGGAAAACTGGATCTGGTATTTATTTTTTTCGCATTAAGACATTTCAATGGGAATTAATACCGGTATGCTGCAATATTTTCTCCGGCCATATACTGTAAGAGGGACTGAACTGAAGACATCCTGGTGCAACCTGAACGGAATGCTCTCCATTCAGAAAGCATTAGGATAAGGCTACACGAACACGACTATGTGTTTTGCAGTCCGCAGATGACATCCGTATGCCATCCGTTTTTTTTTTTTTTTTGCGTATCCATTGTAACAATGCCTAAAACGGACAAGAATAGGACATGTTCTATTTTTTTTCGGGGCTACGGAACGGACATACTGATGTGGACAGCACACCGTGTGCTGTCTGCATTTTTTGCGGACCCATTGAAATGAATAGGTCCGCATCCTATCCGCAAAAAAAACGGAACGGACACAAACAACGTTTGTGTGCATGTAGCCTAAAACTGAAGCGTTTTTTTTCCGGTATTGAGCCCCTAGGCAAGTTTCACACAAGCGAGTTTTCCATCCAGATGCGATCCGTTTTGTGAACACGTAGCATCCGGATTGAATCCTGACCCATTCTCTTTTTCTTTCTTTTTTTTTTTTCTCTCTTCACACAGTTAACACAAAGGCTGAAGTGCGATTCCACTTGTCCTCAGCTGACTGGATCCCTGAAGATGTCAGGCAGAAGATCTCTGTGCAGGTAAGCGTTTGGTTCTTCGATCATCGCTCGAGGTGTTCAGACATTGGACAAATATGAAGCTGGTCTTTTTTGTTATCTGTTGCATGCACTGCCACTGGTGTTAAAGGGAACCTGTCACCGGAATTTTGTGTATAGAGGTGAGGACATGGGTTGCTAGATGGCCGCTAGCACATCCGCAATACCGCACATCCGCAATACCCAGTGCCCATAGCTCTGTGTGCTTTTATTGTGTAAAAAAATGATTTGATACATATGCAAATTAACCGGAAATGAGTCCTGTTCCTGACTCATCTCAGGTTAATTTGCATATGTTTCAAATCGTTTTTTTACACAATAAAAGCACACAGAGCTATGGGGACTGGGTATTGCGGATGTGCTAGCGGCCCTCTAGCAACCCATGTCCTCACCTCTATGCACAAAATCCCGGTGACAGGTTCCCTTTAAATGGTTTTTCCAAGAGTTTTTTATTTACTGATGAGGTCATCAGTATCTGATCTGATTCCAACACACCTGGGACCCCCGTCGATCAGCTGTTTGACAAGGCACCAGCTTTGCCTAGTCCTTGTGATGTCCCGCTCATCAGTCACATGGCCTCGGCGCAGCTCAGCCGCATAGAAGTAAACCGGGCTGAGCTGCGATACCAAGCACAGCCACTATCAAATGGACAACGCTGTGCTCGGTGAGCAGGGAGAAGGCAGCGGTGCTACTGTGAGCATCGGTAACTTCTCAAACAGCTGATTGGCAGGGGTCCCAGGTGTTGGACCCCCACCGATCAGTTAAAAAATCTCAGAAAACTCCTTCAATTTCCCCTTCATTGACTGTAACCAGATGTGACTTTTATGCCTGCTGCACTGTAAACTGACTATACAGTTCTGATCACACTTTTACTATTGTGTTCCTGATGCTTTTTGAGGATTAGAATATGCTGCAGGATATTCCTGTTAAACTAAAAGAAACCTGTCAAACTGGTCATTTACAGGAAAAATGGGTCATTACTCATTGCTGAGTGGGAGTTCTTAGCATGTTTTTGTTGGGCACTATATATCTTCTTCCTGGAAAAGGATCTGATCCATTCAGAACAAAGCAGGGACACCTTTTTCATAAAAATTAGGGAAGTTTGTATTGATGTAATTTGATTTTGTTCTTGCACAGAATATGCATCTCTACATTGAGCTGTATTACAGCCTAATGTGGCCATATCAAGTGTAGCTGTCAGCAACCACTTATGTGGCTGATAGCAATTCCTCCTGACACCTTATCCACACCCTTGCTCATGCGATCAGAGTGAGTCAGGAAGTTTCCATAGATGGTCAGCTCAGAGGGTTCAGATGACGGCCATCTAGTATGTATGGGCACTGCATGTTAGAAAGCGCTACATAAGCTGTATTTATTCACAGTAAAGATGCTCATGTTTCATGACATAATCAATCTGTCTGCTCCTCCATTACCTAGAATAAAAACCGGATAAACCGCGAAGGAGAATTAATTGTAGCTTCACAAGTGAGCCGTCACCAGATGCGCAACCTGGCCGACTGTCTGGATAAAATCCGAACCATGATTTCTGAAGCCAACCAAAAGCCGAAGCCTGTGTCGAAGGAAGATGCTCAGCTGAGGCAAATCAGGTCCGGTCATTTACTAGATGGCTAGATACATAGATTGTTGGTTCTGTTCATACAGTTTTAAGTAACCTTATAAATTCCTGAACTGGAGCCCCAGACAATCCTTCGGTGAGCTCGGGCTCATTTGATGGACCCCAGTGGTCTAGCAGAAAACAACCCCATTTGGAGCGAAGAACAATTATTTGCCCCTATGAGTTAATTCACGAGTAACCCTTTAGACCTTCCTGATGACATGCACCCAGCGCGGTTTGAAAAACTGATTAAGTGGACACATGATTTTACAGGAATACATCGGTTTCACCCACAGTGCCAATGGTTACGGCCACACAGTTTTGCAGCTGAAACAGCTGCGTTCAAGTAAAATCATGTGCTTCCCTAAGGCCGAATGCACACGGCCGTGGAACACGAACATGAGCGGTCCGTGGTATCCCGGCCTGGCATCCTGCTGAGAGCAGGAGCGCACGGCGTCATTGGTTGCTATGACGCCGTGCGCTTCATGCCGCACTACAGTAATACACTCGTATAGATCATATATTACTGTAGTGCAGCGGCGGCATGAAGCGCACGGCATCATAGCAACCAATGACGCCGTGCGCTCCTGCTCTCAGCAGAATGCCAGGCCGGGATACCACGGACCGCTCACAGCCGTGTACCTTCGGCCTAAAGGAGTTACATCCTACGGTTTTCAAACCAGCACCTGGATGTGAATACTTTTGTAATTGCATATAATTAAAAATGTAGTATAGCCACTGACTTGACAAATAAAATCTATCGGTATACCGCCACCTGCTGTTTGCGCTTTTTGTGTCTCTTCTGTCTACCTGCTGAGGTGGACGTACAACCTGCAGCAGAAGGGACATGCTCTACGAGAAACGACACTCTCCCTCAGCTGCCAGCTTGAAATAAATCTAGCAGAGGAATGAATGGGGAGATCTCTGGATCCATGTGAGGTACAAGGCTGGTTCTAGCTTTGGTAGAAAGAGATTATTCTTGGATAACCCCTTTAATAATCAGTAGAGATAAGCGAAGCGACTTCGGATGCTACATCCGAAGCCGCTTTGCTAAAAGATTCGTCTCCGTACAGTATTAGGCTACTTTCACACTAACGTTTTTACTGGATCCGGCAGGGTTCAGCAAAAACACTTCCATTACTAATACTACAATCGTCTGCATCAGTTATAAACGGATCCGGTTGTATTATCTTTAACATTGCCAAGACGGATCCGTCATGAATGAACTCTATTGAAAATCAATGAGGGACGGATCCGTTTTTGATTGTGTCAGAGATGCTCTGCATCCCAGGACGGGAAGCAAACCACAGCTCTCCGGTATGAGAATGGAACGTATTTTGGAGCATTTCGTTCTGTTCAGTTACGTTTTGCCCACATTGACAATGAATGGGGACAAAACGTTTTTTTTTTGTTTGTTTGTTTTTGTTTGTTTTTGTTTTTTCCCGGTATTGAGACCCTATGACGGATTTCAATACCGGAAAATATTAACACTAGTGTGAAAGCAGCCTTAGAATGTATGGGCTCCGATGAGCCAAAGTAAGTTATTTACAAAGTTGCGCGCAACTTCGTAAAATAACTTTGGTAATTGATTATTACAGTGGAAAACCTTGGAACCAAACTTGGCTTCCGTTCCAAGGTACCACCGGAAAGTTTTGAAGTGGGTTTTCACTGTAATAATCAATTACCAAAGTTATTCAACGAAGTCCCGCGCAACTTCATGAATAACTTACTTCGGCTCATCGGAGCCTATACATTCTTCGTACAGTATTTATAACAATTTTTTTTTTAGCAAAGCGGCTTAGAATGTAGCATCCGGAGCTCACTTTGCTCATCTCTAATAATCAGCTTGAAAACCACAGCCGCCGTATGATGCCACGGTTTTTGATGGCATCGCAGCAGTGTCAGTGACACCACATGTGGCCCTACCCTCACAGCATCAATACGGTCTGATATGGTTACTTGGGGGATGTCTGGTTTGGGCACAACCAAACAGGCAGTACT
This sequence comes from Bufo gargarizans, assembly GCF_014858855.1. Classification (NCBI taxonomy): domain Eukaryota; kingdom Metazoa; phylum Chordata; class Amphibia; order Anura; family Bufonidae; genus Bufo; species Bufo gargarizans. The sequence continues at coordinate 64,047,478 of NC_058085.1, read as the reverse complement.
GACACCTAAGGGCACCTTCACACCTGGTAAATTTTCTTGCAGAAAATTTCTGCAACTGAAAATCGGCTATATTCATGTAAATGGGGTTGCCTTGGCGGGAAGCATGTGGATTTCTGCACGCCCCTTTTCAATGAATGGAACGAATATTGGGTCACAGAAGTTTTCTGCAACAAAATCTGCCACGTGTGGAGGCACCCTAATAGAAATGACTCTTATACACAGAGCTCCTGCCGTCAGTGACACAAGTCTATGTTCTTGTGGCTGTGGGATGGCAGTGTGCTGTGCGGTCGAGAACACTGCGGCAAAGCCGGGGTGTTCTCTTGGCAAGTAGAAATGCACATAAAGACCGAGGCAGATCTTGCCACACGTTTATCTGGCACGCAGCACATTACTTCTCCTTGTAATAGTATGTCTTATTTTGTCTTCAGGCTGGAAAACATAAACAGAGAACGCTTGCGCCAGAAGAAGATCCATTCTTCAATAAAACAGAGTCGTAGTGTAAACTTGGACTGAGGACAAGGCTCACGTCTTACTTTTCTGGGACATGGCCTCCACACTCGGGGAAATGAAACCTTGTCTTGTGCCTAAACCTGAGGTCCTGATGGCATCACGTGGTTCATAGAGACTGCTGGGTGATTAATGGTCAAACTTGTGGCATCCACACCTTGAGTAATACGAATTATGACCAATAAAAGTGACTTAATAAATCTGTGTACCGAAAACTGGCGTCAAGATTCTCCATAGGCTCCAGAAGTCCGATTTATGTTCTAGTAGATGTCATTGGGGAGGGATCATCTTCAGAGCTGTATGGTGGAAAGGAGAAGGCAGTACATTACCCGACCTGTGGTGGCTTAGGCTACTTTCACAGTAGCACTTTTGCTGGCTCCGGCAGGATTCAGCAAAAACGCTTCCGTTACTGATGATGCAGCCGTCTGCATCTGTTATGAACGGATCCGGTTGTATTATCTTTAACATAACCAAGACGGATACGTCATGAACTCTATTGAAAGTCAATGGGGGACGGATCCGTTTTCTATTGTCAGAGAAAACGGATCCTTCCCCATTGACTTGCATTGTGCTTCATGATGGATCCTTTTTGCTCTGCATCCCAGGACGGAAAGCAAACCGCAGCATGCTGCTCTCCGGTATGAGAACGGAATGGAATGCATTTTGGAGCATTCCGTTCTGTTCAGTTACGTTTTGTCCTCATTGAAAATGAATGGGGACAAAACGGAAGCATTTTTATTCCGATATTGAGACCCTATGACGGATCTCAATACCGGAACATATTAACGCTAGTTCTTTCCGTGTCCGTTCCGCAAAAAAATAGAACATGTCCTATTATTGTCTGCATTACGGACAAGGATAGTACTGTTCTATTAGGGGCCAGCTGTTCCGTTATGCAAAATACGGAATGCACATGGACGTCATCCATATTTTTTGCGGACCGCAAAATACATACGGTCGTGTGCATGAGGCCTAAGAGGTATTCTGGTTGTTTGAAGTTAAGTTATCCCCTATCCACATCTTGTTGCACTTTGTGCACAATTATATGGCATGTGTGGGGTTGAATGATCAGTACTACGATCGTTCCTGCCGACAAATGAGGATTTTAGGTGCCGCATGACAGATGCGACCACGTTATGAACAACGTTTGCTCGTCACGTGAGCGGTGGCACCTTTACACATCCCTGATAATTGCTCCAATCCTCATGTAAAAGGGCATTAACAATTGGCATTGTACTACATCATCACTGTACTACACTGTACACAGGGTGGCATGACAACCTAGTGCCACCATCAGTTAGCTGCCATGGTCACGTGTTGGGAGGACACGCCATCACCTGAGCAGTGTAAATAGTCTGATGGGGAATTTGAAAAGTAAGTGCGTCATCTTTACTTTATTTTTATTTATATATATATATATATATATATATATATATATATATATATATATATATTTTAACACGTGTAGGTTAATCATAAATGGGTTTCGGCCGGGGCTACACGGCAGACGACCGCAGTGCTGCGGCATCTCAGCCAAATGAAAGTGAATGGGGGTCATGTAAATTGCAAGTTCGGTCACAGCTGGATGCAGATACAGTTAAATACAATGGTGACCTGTCAGCTCCTTGCTCCTGCTTCCGGGGGTCAGTGCAGGCAGGTGCAATATAGTGATGTCATAGTGCCCACAGTACCTAGCCACAGTCAGTGGTGGGCTGTTATGGGGGCACTCTCCCCCACGTATCGCTGTGGATAAGGGCTCATACGACCGTATGTATTTTGCGGTCTGCAACAAATACAGATGACGTCCGTGTGCATTCTGTATTTTGCGAAACGGAACAGCTGGCCCCTCATATAACAGTCCTATCCTTGTCCGTAATGCGGACAATAATAGGACATGTTCTATTATTTTGCGGAATGCACACAGAGTAACTAACGTTTTTTTTTTTTTTTGGCGGACCCATTGAAGTGAATGGTTTTGTACACGCCAAAAAAACGTAATGGACACTGAAAGAAAACTTGTTTGTGTGCATGAGACGTAACACCTATGGGGTCAATATTGCTGGAATTTCGTGGGGAACTATGGCTGCCAGATGAAATTTATTGGGGCAATGGTTGACCCCAATTATGGCGTCACTGGCTATGAAGGGGCACTGTGGATAGCACAAGAGGCACAGAATTCTGGAATTTATGTTATTATGTACTCTATGTAATCCCCTAATATATATAATACATATCAGGCTAGGTTTACATCTATGGTAAGATTCTGCTAGAAGCCTCAATCGTAAATTTTGGGGAAAAAGCTATATTGGTAAATGTGTTGGGTGTAAAAGTGGCAAAAAAACTATTGCAGATAAAGGCATAAAATGGGATGTGCGGATAAAGTTTAAATTTTAATACACCATAAAACTGGCATAGAAGATTGATACATTCCCCCCCCCCCCCCCCCCCAAAAAAAAACGTTCACCTGAACAGTTATCGACCCTCGGCGCCATGAGCAAATGTTCTCATTAGAAGCAGCCTTGCTAGGACACCTAACACTACAAATCCTAGCAACGCTCCACTCAGGCCTCATGCACACAAGCAAACTATAGAACACGGATAACGGCCATATGAGTTCCGTCCTATTGTAAAAAGTTCTATTCTTCTCTGCAAAATGGAAAAGAATAGGGCATTTTTTATTTTTATTTTTTTGCAGTACGGATGTGGATAGCACACATTTTTTGCAGCCCCATAGAAATGAATGGGTCCGCATGCAATCTGCAAAAAGTGTGGATCAGATGTGGACCAAAAACACAGTCGTGTGCATAAGGCCTAACTTAGTTATTTCACAATGAATATTACTTAGGCCTCTTTCACACTTGCGTTGTTAGGATCCAGCGTGTACTCCACTTGCCGGAATTACACGCCGGATCCGTAACACCGCAAGTGAACTGAAAGCATTTGAAGACGGATCAGTCTTCAAAATGCGTTCAGTGTTACTATGGCAGCCAGGACGCTATTAAAGTCCTGGTTGCCATAGTAGTAGTGGGGAGCGGGGAGCAGTATACTTACCGTCCGTGCGGCTCCCGGGGCGCTCCAGAATGACGTCAGAGCTCCCCATGCGCATGGATGACGTGATCCATGCGTGTGGGGCGCCCTGACGTCACTCTGGAGCGCCCCGGGAGCCGCACGGACGGTAAGTATACTGCTCCATCGTTCCCCACTACACTTTACCATAGCAAACAGGACTTTAGCGTCCCGGCAGCCATGGTAACCATTCAGAAAAAGCTAAACGTCGGATCCGGCAATGCGCTGAAACGACGTTTAGCTTAAGGCCGGATCCGGATCAATGCCTTTCAATGGGCATTAATTCCGGATCCGGCCTTGCGGCAAGTGTTCAGGGATTTTTGGCCGGAGCAAAGAGCGCAGCATGCTGAGGTATTTTCTCCGGCCAAAAAACATTCCGGTCCGGAACTGAAGACATCCTGATGCATCCTGAACGGATTTCTCTCCATTCAGAATGTATTAGGATAAAACTGATCAGGATTCTTCCGGCATAGAGCCCCGACGACGGAACTCTATGCCGGAACAGAACAACGCAAGGGTGAAAGAGCCCTTAAAGTGGTATTCCCATCTGGGATATTTATGGCATATCAATAGGACTGGGGACAGAACGGCCTCGCGTGGCATCCTGGTGCTTGCGCTGCTTGTTCTCCATTCGCTGCTATGGGACTCCTGAAATTAGCTGAGCATGCAAGTCCCATAGCACTGTAAAACAAAACATACAATGCAACAGCTCTCTGCAAACCAAATAAAGTACAAAATTGCATCATAATTGCAAGTGCTATACTAATAAGTTAGAGATGCTTGGCAAATCATTTTGTACAAAATTATTTGAGCCCGTCTGCTGCACGCCAAGGCGATCTCTGTAAGACGGGAACCTAACACTAAATTCTACCTGTTATGTGCCATGACGGCCACCATACAATTCAGGGAGTGTAGGTTCCACATGCATGCTGGGCCCGCCTCCATTATATCCAAGGAATGCAGGTACCAACATGCATGCCGGGCCCACTCCACACCAGTCCCATAGCACTGATTGGAAAGTAAGCTGCCCATGCGCAGTCTGCCCTCCATTTACTTCAGAGTCCCAGAGGTCGGACCTACACCAATGTGACACTTATGGCGTATCCTATCGATATATACCATAAATGTCCTAGATGGGACAACCTTTTTAACTCCCTCCTTGAGAAAATCCTGCATACAACCCCTGAAACCAAAGAACGCAAAATAAAGACACAGAACACATTATTTGGTGGATAAATGGTCAAATCCTTTATTTAAAATACTAAAAATGGCAAAAACCCAACTTACAAAGAGTCACCCTCCATACACTCAGGTGGAGGAAACCTCTAGGGAACCATGGCTGATGCCAATATGTGGCTGCCACAAAAACAGAGGGGCGGGGGTGCAGCAGAGGGCTCCTCTAGTTGGCTAAGCGGATGTACCTTTTCTGCCACCGGCCGATGGACTTTCCTGCTAGATCAGGGATCAGCAACCTCAGGCACTCACGATGTTCTAAAACGACAACTCCCAGAATCCTCCTTTCACATCTATGGGAGTTACAGTAACAGCCAAGTAAGTGTGCATGCTGGGAGTTGTAGTTTCACAACAGCTGAAGTGCAGAAGGTTGCTGATCCCTGTGCTAGAACCTGCAAATGTCATCAAAGTACAGTGGGCGAATGTGTCCTCATGGCACCGAATGAGACTCCATGCCCTTTTTTTTTTTTTTTATAAGGGGTCTTGTCTTATGACTTACGATTTTGTAATGTCACAGGTGTCTATGACTGATGTTCATGATGCCACCTTTCTTGCAGTGTGCCGAAGGCTTAACCCTTTAGTGACTGTCAATGTGCCATTAAGCCCTTCCCGACCACATTGCGTTGATATACGCCAGTTTGGACAAGTGCCATATATTTACAGTCCCCGATGATCGCAGCGTTTCCTGCTCCGAGGGAGCGGGTATGTTCTGTTACTGCCATCCAGGTGGCGACAGTGAGCACTTGCACCAGTGGCTCTTTTTTAACCCCTTCCAGACCACACCATGTAGATGAGCAGACTAGCAGCATAGTTTTGTGTGTGACCCTGGACCCTTTTCTAGGACACCCTCTTGAGGATGGTGCAGCAATGAGATGACCATACGCATCTTGACCTTACTCCAGCAGGTGGCGCAGTCCTTAGCAGTTACAGTCACCATTGGGTACAAAGCTTGATGGTGACATTGTTATTATAAGCCTGGCGGTTACTATGAGGAGCTTGTCACGGGAAACAGCTTGATGGTGTCAGTCTTTCACTGAGGCACACAGCCCTGTGATTATACATCTCTCCCTGACAACAGTTTTTGAGAATTCCTGCTAAGATGTGACGAGGCATCCAAACCCGCTTTACACATCAGGCAGGCAACATGGAGGACAGACATGGAACACTACAGGTGGGCTTCTCCTACACTCAAAGCATGGATAAAATAATTTAAAGGTGTTATCCTGGAAAAGATATCCTCAGGGCCCAGCACCCCTGCCGATCAACTGTCTACGGCTAGGGCTTCATGACGACGTAGTGTCGCGCAACACATATGGCACAACTACACTGCAACATGTGTCGCGCGACATTGATGTCGCACCAATGTCGCGCGACAATTTTTATAATGATAGTCTATGGTGTCGCACTGCGACATGCTGTGACGCGACAGTCGCAGAAAAATCCATCATCATTATAAAAATTGTTGTGCGACAAATGTGGTCGTGTAGCCCTAGCCTAAGGGAGCTGCAGCACTCACTAGTGATCTGTGGCAGCTTACCAAGCACAGCGCCATACGCCGTGTAGTGGCAGTGCTTGGTATTGCAGTTCAGCCCCCTTGACTTGAATGGGTTGAGCTGCAACTAGGTACGGTGAAGTCACATGACCTAGGAAGAGGCCGCTGCGCTCACGGAGTGCCCAGCCTCTTCCAACAGCAGAATGACGGGGTCCCAGGAGTCAGATGTCGTCACACACTGTGGATTTTGGTGCACAATTGTCGGCGACTGAGAATCAGTTCTAATCATTTGAATAAAGAGGCAAGCACATGGGGGCACATTTACTAAAGTGTTTGCGCCGGTTTTTAGTGTAAAAAATGCTGTTTTAGACAGTCTTAATTTTTTAGTTTCGTTTAGTTTACTACTGAAATTGCATCTGTTTTAGAGCCTTTTGCACCTCGTTTGACTATTTAGATTTTTTTAGACTAATTCAGAAGTCTTTTTTCTGACTAATTATGTAAGTCGCCTGATTTTGGCCATAAAATTAGACCAGCGTATTTCATTTGTCTGTCTTTCTTTTGCCGAGTATTTATTAAGTTGCACAGCCGTTGATGAACTAGACTCGGCGTATTGCTATTAGTCTGCCCTCTGGTGGTTGTTTTTCAGTTAGACATATTCACTCAGGGCTCATGCACACAAACGTATTTTCATTCCGTGTCTGTTCCGCTTTTTTTGCGGACCATATACGGAATCATTCATTTCAATGGGTCCGCAAAACAAACTGAAGGTACTCCGTGTGCATTCCGTTTCCGTATGTCCGTATTTCCGTTCCACAAAAAAATAGAACATGTCCTATTATTGTCCGCATTACGGACAAGGATAGGACCGTTCTATTAGGGGCCAGCTGTTCCGTTCAGCAAAATACGGAATTCACACGGACTTTATCCGTATTTTTTGCGGACCCGTTTTTTGCGGACTGCAAAATACATACGATCGTGTGAACAAGCCCTTAGACTGGTCTAATTTTATTTCGCATTTTTGCAGAGAAAAGTCACGTCTCCTGACTAAACTGCGACTTTTAATGCAAGAAAAGTCGCACTTCACCACTGAAAAGAGACAAAGAAAAGTACGTCAGCCCTGGGGTGGAGTAAAAATTTGACTGTTTTTGCGACAAATTCAGGTGCAAAAAAAAGGTGCACCTACATAACTAGATCAGAAAAATGGAGCAAAATTTTGAAAAATTAACTGTCTAAAACATTTTTTAGACTAAAAACAGGCGCAAACACTTTAGTAAATGTGACCCATTTTCTCTCAATATCACCAGAAACCATTGTCTTCTATAGTTTCACTGGACAAACCAGGGCAAACTGGGCTCCTGCATAGGTCGCACCATTCAGGGGCACTAGTGAACAGGTGGAGGGGATGGCTTTTTCCTGGCTTTGTGGTTATTTGCTTCTCAGTAAGGCCTCTTTCATACGAACGATACGGATTCTCTCAGGATACGTTCAGTGAAACTCGCACCATTTTGCAAGCAAATTTAGTCTGTTCTGTGTTCAGTGGGTAGGTGCCCAGGCTGCTCTGCCTTTTTAACCGTTACTCCTCCCCCAGCTTCTTCCTTTGCCCGCCCTTCTATTTCCTTGTATCATCCCTAGGTCCAGCCGAGATCCCGTGCCTGCGCACTGCTTCGCCGGCTGGCGCATGCGCACTAGTTGAATTGATGCCGTACCCAAAATGGGCATTGCAGTGTGCATGCCCCGGCCCGGCGAAGCAGTGCATAGGCGCGGGATCTCGGCCGGACCTAGGGATGATACAAGGGAATAGGAGGGCGGGCAAAGGCAGAGACTGGGGAGGAGTAAAGTGAGAAGAAGGCGGAGCAGCCTGGGCACCTACACACTGAACGCCGCCCCTGGACACTTGCGGGTGCTCATTTGCATATGAATTAAACTTCGTTTTTCCTGCTTCTGGATGTCTAAAGAATATAACAAAGGTACCGTTACAATCCTGTATAGGAGTGCTACAGCGCCATGTAAGTGCTGTATATGGTCATATAGTGCTGACAGACTCCCTTTAAGCCCTAGGGACATATACAAGCCGGCAATCCCGTGTACACGTGTGCATAGAACTTCTGTGGGGCTCAGCCCAATTATAGTCCTTAATAATGTTCCAGCACATACGGTAGAATCAGTAAGGCGGCACTCACCATTAGTAGAAAACAATTCCTTTCTTCGTCTACAGCAGACAATACATAAATGGCAGGGGCGGACAATCTTTCCTGCAGCTCAGAGTAGCAACGGCCGTTTTGCGCTAATTGCGCTTCTTCTGGCCACTGACGTCGGTAACAGCTCAGTTTTACCGCATAAGGAACGCCGTAAAAACGAAACTCCTCAAACTATGGCAGAATTGTTGGGGGTTTTCTTTCCAATTCCATCCCATTTGGATTTTTTTTTTTCCAGTTTCCCACTACATTGTATGCAATAAGATGGTGCCATTAGAAAGTACAAAACAAACCCTCAAACCGCTACGTGAATATAAAAAAAAAAATAAATAATATATATATATATATATATATATATATAAAAATACAAAGTTACAGCATCAGGAAGGCAGGGAGTAAAAACAAATATGCAAAAACAGAAAATCGCTGGGTCCTTGGGTACTTTCACACTTACGTTGTTGGATTCGGGCAGGCAATTCCGTTGCCTGAACTGCCTGCCTGATCAGGACTGTATGCGAACGCAGGTCAATTACAGACTGATCAGGATCCTGATCAGTCTGACAAATGCATTGAAATACCTGATCCGTCTTTCAGGTGTCATCCGGAAAAAACAGATCAGGTATTTATTTATTTTTTTCACATTTTTAAAGGTCTGCGCATGCACAGACTGGAAATCTGGATCCGTTTTACTGGAACATTTGATACTGGATCTGGCATCAGGATGCAGCCGTTCTGTCCCTCTTTTACGTTTTTTGGCCGGAGAAAAAACTGCAGCATGCTGCGGTATTTTCACTGTCCAAAATTCCGGAACACTTCATTTTACATTGAAATGTTCCAGAATTTTGGACAGTGAAAATACCGCAGCATGCAGCAGTTTTTTCTCCGGCCAAAAAACGTAAGAGGGACAGAACGGATGCTCTCCATTCAGAATGCATTGGGACAAAACTGATCAGCGTTTTTCCGGTATTGAGCCCCTAGGACGGAACGCAATACCGGAAAACTTTAACGCAAGTGTGAAAGTACCCGGTTCAAATGGTGCAAAACTCAACATATGATTAAACCATTGGTATCAATAACGCCCCGTTTTAAGCCATGGCCCCAAAACGTGTCCGTAATTTCATTTTTTTTTTTCTTTTTTGGGGGTTGGGGTGGGGGGGTTTAACCCTACCCATAGAGTAATCACAAGCAGGGACTACAGAATGTGATACATTTATAGACTGAGGAGATTTTACTAATATGTAAGGTGTAATGAGCTCTCTGAGGTAAATCACAAGATGGAGGTGACTAGAAATAAAGTAGTCCCTGAGTATTGGAAATACATAGGGGCACGCAGTTATACTATAGACACCCATAGCAATCTGAAGGATTCATACGCGGGCGGGAAATCCTCGCTTCTAGGTTCACGTGGAAAGTAAATTTAGGGATGACTCCACCTAGTGGTGCTGCAGTGTAATAGGTCTTTAGACACAACACTGCAGCGTCTAAAATGTAAAATATGTAATTTATCTTCAGAAATGAATAGTGATAGGCATTAAAAGTTGAAACATAATCAAACTTAAAATAAAATATGTAAAAAAAAATAAAAAATAAAAAAAAATTCTAGCTTCCACCCCAGATGGGACTCGAACCCACAATCCCTGGCTTAGGAGGCCAGTGCCTTATCCATTAGGCCACTGGGGCTGTACGTAAAGCATGGTTACCAACACTGCATATGACATGTAGACAGGCGGCAGCATCATCGTGTTCTACAGCATGACATGTAAACTGCTCGGTGTATAGACGGTGTGGACGTCAGTAAATTGCTGACTGCTGTCCCTTCACTTGCGATTCATAAGTGACATAAAGAAGATCAAACCTAGATGTATGTGATAATATGTGTCATAGCACAATAACATATACTCCTGAATATAGGGAACGATATGCACGCAGCCAAGGTAGTGATCCATGTACTAGAAGCGAGGGGAAAAAAACAAAAAAAAAAAACGACCACGAAGGGACTCGAACCCTCAATCTTCTGATCCGAAGTCAGACGCCTTATCCATTAGGCCACGCGGTCAGTGAGTGAGCTGCTCAGTACAAGCTATTAGGAGCCTGATCATGTCCTCTGCCTGTTTTCCAGCCTCTCATAGATTGTATCCATTCTCTATATTTATCAGACTATGGCCTCATGCACACGACCGTTGTTGTGTCCCATGTCCGTTTTCTGTGATTTTCTGCGGACCCATTGACTTTAAATGGGTCCGTGGAAAACTCGGCTAATGCACCGTTTGTCATTCACGTCCGTGATCTGTGTTTCCAGTCCGTGAAAAAAATATGACCTGTTCTATTTTTTTCTCAGACAACGGTTCGCGGACCCATTCAATTCAATGGTTCAGTGAAAAAACACGGAGGCGCACAAGATTGTCGTCCGCGTCCGTTTTTTACCTATCATTTGCATGGCAAACTTGAGATTTTTTTTTACTTTACTGATAATGCCCCCCATTAGTGCTCCCATTAATAGTAATGCATCCATTAGTGCCGTCCAGAATTAATAATGACCCATTAGCACCCCCCAGTATTAATAGTGCCCGCATTAGTGCCCCCAGTAATAGTAATGGCCCTATTAGCCCACCCATAATAGTAATGCCCCATTAGTGTCCCAGAGTAATTTTAATGTCCCCATTAGAGCCCCCCAGAATTAATAATTCCCCCATTAGCGCCACCAGATATATTAGTGCCCTCAGTAATAGTAATGCCCCATTAGTACTCCCCAGTATTAATAATGCCCCCATTAGTACCCCCCAGTATAAAAAAATACCCCCCATAGTATTAATAGTACCCCTAGTAATAGTAATACCTCTATTAATAGTAATACCCCCAGTAATAGTAATGCCCCCTTTAGTGCCCCGCAGTAATAGTATTGTCCTCATTAGTGCCCCCCAGAATTAATAATGCCCTCATTAACGCCCCCAGAAGTAATAGTGCGCCCTTTAGTGCCCCCAGTAATAGTAATGTCCCCATTAGAGCCCCCAGAATTAATAATGCCCCCATTAGCGCCACCAGATATATTAGTGCCCCCAGTAATAGTAATGCTCCCATTAGTACTCCCCAGTATTAATAATGCCCCCATTAGTACCCCCAATATAAAAAATGCCCCATTAGCGCCCCCCAGTATTAATAGTGCCCCTATTAGTGCCCCCAGTAATAGTAATGCCCCATTAGCCCCCAGTAATAGTAATGCCCCCTTTAGTGCCCCCCAGTAATAGTAATGTCCCTATTAGTGCCCCCCAGAATTAATAATGCCCTCATTAACGCCCCCAGAATTAATAGTGCCCCCCAGAATTAAGAATGTCCCCATTACTGCTCCCTTCTCTGCTTGTGCAAAAAAACAACTCACCTCCTCCATTTCATTGCGTCGCTGTGAACACTCGCTGCTGACTGGATGCTCAGGACAGGATCTGCAAGCCGCCATCACGTGGGAGTGCCTATGTGCCACTATTGTGAAGGAGGGGGTAATTATATTATGGCACCATTACATCTAATATAATAGTACAATATTTGGGGGCACCATGCCACGCAGCAGTTACAGTAACAGGGGTGTATGGGGTAGCTACAGGCAGAGAATTAGGGGCATAATGGGGAGTTGGTGTTGTTCCTGGAAAAGTGAGGACCCAAAGATGTCTCTGCTCCAAACTCTGCAGACTAGGACGGAAGTCTAGGCTGGAAGGGGTCATGGTTGTCCGGGCCAGATGGAAACAATGGGAAAAGTGAATAATTCCAATCAGAGATGTCAAAAGTAATTGGATATAACTGCACGGGAAGGGACCCAGGAGGAGGACAAATGGATTATATTTTTGGGCCTAGGGAGTAGCTAGTATTACTCACCGCTCCCTGTTCTTCTCTGGGCACCTGCACTACACTAAGTGCTGGCAGCACGCCGCTTCACGACGGGAAGTAGTGTGCGTAGAAGTGCACTATGAGCTGACGCTGTGCGACGTCAGGTCACAGCATGGTGCCTACACACGGTGCTGCACTATGAGCGGAGGCATCCGTAGGAGGAGAAAAGAGGCCAGTATTTGAAGTGGGGCCCAGTCAGTTCTAGTTACACTACTGAGTGAAGCTTTACATGAGATGGGTTTCTTTTATGATTTTTGTCACTTTTTGTGGTTGCAGTGTTTGTAAAGAACGTACTGAATTTCCTTTGCATCATCATTACGTAAGGACTCTCTGGCCCCTTCCAGTTGGACACCTGATGATGTGTAGATTAGGAGGATTTCCCAAACTGCTGAGGGACACAGGTATGGTATGGGGCAACACACACCTCAAGGCGTGAAGTTACATTTAACTATGATTGATGTGAGCGCCACTCCGGTAACTGCACCGGGGGCGGGCCGCAGACTGCAGTGCTTTAGACTAATTGTATGAACAGTAAAGGTTTGGCCACCATGCACATGGGAGCCCCCCTATCATTCACACTGCAACCAGTGGTTTGGCACTGGCGGGTGCGATGAAGTGACGCCATTGCACCTGCTACACCTAGCCAAAGAGGCTTGAGCAGATCTTCACTGAGAGATCTACTCCAGTCATCTTGGGAATGTGGGCTAGGTAAAAATTATTTTTGGAGACACCAAATTGTACATAAAGGGGCATTATTTTGTGACAGGAGTGCAACGGACGGGGTACTACCAGGGGTCCCTTCAAGGTGTTATAAGAGTTTTTGTCGTGACGCCAGATGCATTTCATCAACAAGGGACGGAGTCCCTCTAAGTAGATGGTGATAGTGGTACCCAGGTGTAGGAATGCCAGAGTGGTGTAAGGGTTGGCTATAATGTCCCTTTAGGTGTGGCTGTGCACTTGTCACGGTGCTCCTACATGGATACAGTGAACCCCAGGCGTGGTCGTCTGCAGCAGTGCAAATAGGGTGAATGGTTGGTGAAGGGGATGATAAAAAGAATTGAGTGCAGACTTGGTATAACGTTGAACAGCAGCTTTACTTGAATAAACTTGCATCAGAGAAACAATCATCCAACTTTATCTTGGTCACCAGCAGGTTTTGGCTTAAATTCTGGGAGGCAAACACATTCAGCTTTGCTACATCTGTCACTTTCTCTAGCTCTGTGCTGACAGGATTAAATAGAAACTTTTCCTTTCTGCTGAACTTTATCTGTCTTTATCTTTATCCAGGGAACTTTACTCCTGGATTGTGAAGCTTGCAGCTTGGGCCTCTATGCCCAACAGGGCTGAAGGTGTGCTCTCCTGGCTTGCACACACTCTTCCCCTTGCAGGGGGTAATCTAAACACGACCTATCCCCTAGAAAGGGTAGGTTAGACTGACCTTCACTAACTAACACTCCTCCCTCTATAGAGGGGGCTAGAATGGGTAGAAGGTTCCATTCCAGGCAAAGTAGCTCTGCCATCTGCTGGTGAACCAGGTACATTACATGTTAACAGTTGCAAAATCAGAAATACAAATACAAAATATGCAGGACCTGGCAATAAATACACGTGATGACAATATACTAACCATAGCAGATAGCCGAGGGGCACAAAAGGTGGTAATGCCACTCTGGGGTGTTACACATCCGCACTTGCTTCTGGATGCAATGCGTTTTTCACTAAAGACCCATTCACTTCCAGGGCTGTGTTAAAAACGCAGAATATAGAACATGCTGCATTTTTCACGCAACACAGAACTCATGTACAGAGACCCATTGAAATGAATGGGTCAGGATTCAGTGCGGGTGTTATGCGTTCATGCCACGCATTGCACCCATGCAGAAAACGCGCTCATGTGAAAGGGGCCTTAAATCTTCCCTTCACTTGCTCTGCTGGTTCTGGACCTGCTAACTTACTACATTCCCAAATCATACAATGACAAAATTAACTTCAAGATCACTTTGTTCTTGGGGATATCTGTTCTCATCCTGAGTGATTTCTTGCCAGCGTCCTCTGATGATCCTCCTATAATTGGTAAGGAGAGAAAACTGGACTACCTCCCTTTATGATTTAAATGATAAAAAAAAAAAAAACTGTATAAAATAAACCCTGTGTGTGTGTTCTGGGTTTTTAGTTGGAAAAATCTACAGCAAAGTACAAAACACCATTCACAGCAGATCAGGCAAACTACACTCCTTATCATCTCCCCCGTAGGACCAATTCAAAACTACCCAGCTTGTTAATAAAACAGATTTAAGTGCACTTTCGAAGCAAATTTTATATAAAAAAAATAAATATATATATATTAACACAGAAATAAATAGCAAACTATTAATGCAGACAAAAAATAGTGAGATCCTGCACATCCGGTATTCTAAAACATCCAGCTTTATTTCAAATAGGTTAACTGTTGCATTACAAATCCATTGTGCTCCTGACGCATTTCAAACAGTCACGTTCTTGGTCGTAGCTTCGTTCCCAGGTCAGCAGGGGCGGACTGGGAACTTAAAGTAGCCCTGGAAAAAATACTAAAAGTGGCCCCGTTTTGTAGTCAGGTCCAAATTGATGGAAAGCAGAGCCAAATACCCCAGTCCATCACAAAATACGGCCACCAACAGCACAAAATACATACCCAAAAACGTCCACTGGCCGGCCGTGGGGAGGGCTTAGGCGGGCCCCTGGGCATCGGCCCAACGGGAAATTTCCCTGTAAGGTCACCATCCAGTGTTAGAATTATGCTGATGCTGGATGGCGTCAGGACCCAGTGCAACAGGGCGGACGTTAGAGCGAGAAGCATTGAGTTATGCCAGGCCCTGGCTCCTTTACCAATGAGCGCTTCTCATCGGTTGAGAACGTCCATCAGTCTGAACAAGGAGGTGCTCACTGGACAGCCTTAGCAGGCTACAATTCTGCATGGCACATCCCCGTAAAATGTTATGCAAGAATTTTATTTTTATTTTTTTAATACCAATGCACGACTCATCCGAAGTCGCTTCGTTCAAACCTTCGGAATAATACTGTACAGAGATCCGTCTCCGTACAGTATTAGAATGTATGGGTTCCGATGAGCCGAAGTTAGTTATTTATTTGCGAAGTTGCGAGTAACTTTGTAGAATAACTTAGGTAATTGATTTTTAAACCGGAAAACCGCTTTAAAACTTAAAAACAAACTCCGCTTCGGTTCCGACTAGTACCTTCGGAACCGAAGCAGAGTTCGGTTTCAAATTTTAAAGGGCTAATGCTCTCATTACAGTGTTTCCCAGGTCCCCATGGGTCTCTACTTCCTGGTATGCCTCTTGCCACACAGGAAGTTACCATCTAGCCAATCACTGGCTGAGGCAGGTCAACTCTGCGGCAAGCGATTGGCTAAGCGGTCATTTCCTGCGTGTCAAAAAAGACCAGAAATGAAAGAGCAGTGGAGACCAGTAAAGGACCAGGACGAGAGCACCAGGACTTTTATATTTTTAGCTTTTTTTAAACTTGAATTAGCCAGACAACCCCTTTAAAAGGGTTTTGCAGTTCAATCACTTGTTGTCAGTGAGCGGGAATATATTCAGAGGTCACGGAATTGTCACACATTTGGGGTGCACTGAAAATCCATGATTACATGTAAACAAAGCTTTCATCTACTGATGAAAGGAACAGCACAGATTTCAGGGGAGGCCTAATGTATTGCACATATGTGATCTCTTGTGAAAAACTCTCTTTGCCTTTTTTGATCCCACCCTAAACATTTCTTACAGCTGAGGGATTGTTACACTTGCATCCACTTTTAACAACTGCATATACGGCTCAGTTCAATATAAATGAATCAATGCTCTACAGTATAGGATGCAGGTATGGCGGACGACGCCTGCTGCAGCACATCTACACTTCCTGTCTATTCATTGCACATAAATCTGTGATGCACATTTGGCATTTGAAGCTTTTGGCAATGTTGCTTAATAAAATTCTCCCCTGGAGGAATACTTGGTGTGTGGTGGAAAATTTCTGTCCTATAACTGCATGCGTGAAGTATGCGTTAACCCACATGGTTACCAACCAACAGTCTAGTTACTAAAGCACCAGTACTAAATCGCTGTCCTTCACCCGCACTTGGTACACTAACCATGGCAAATAAAGGTGCAGCAAAATCACGAGGAGGCAATCTGTGGGAGGTTACCACGGCCCAGCTGCAGCAAAAATGGGCATCTTTACACCTGACCAGTCATTTTAATCTCAGACAGGTGACAACTTATTTAAAAGGGGTTCTGCAGTTCTTTTTAACTGATCGGCGGGGGTCCTACACCTGGGACCTCCTGTTTGAGACGGCAGCGGGGCGGCCTTCTCTCCGTTTCCCTTAGGACCAGTGAAGTCACGACTAGTATCACTTGCCTGGGCAGGGCTAAACCCCATTCAAGTGAACGGAGCTTAGCCCCACTAGTCGTGATACTGGAGCGCGCCGACTTCTCAAACAGCTGATCGGCGGGGTCCTGGGTTGACGGACCCCTGTCCATCAGATGCTGATGATCTATCAAAAATATAGATCAGTTAAAAAGAACCGCAGAACCCCTTTAAGATTACATCCACAGAAATCTTTTGCTGCAAGGAGTTCAGCTAATTAACCCTTTTCGGTGTCAGGACAATTTTCTCACTTATGACAAAGTAGACGCCCGACGCATTGTAAAAAATAAATAAAAAATAATCCACCTAGCCTTTTACAATCCGGGCCATCTTCATGCAAGTTTGCTTCAAAGTGTAACTGAAGAGCCCAAAAGTCACCATGATTCGGATGCCAGTATACATCATGAACGGCATTGATTAGGCCCAGGGGGGTGATCTAAATTGCATATATTCTTTTCTTACTCCTACAGTGGAAAAAAAAAAAAAGACCCAACTTCCTAAAATTGCCAGAGGCAAATATACAGCCCTTTTGGTAAGAGGGGCGATAACATGAAGAAAAGTCCCCAAGATACACATGCGATGGCAAAGTCAGGATACATTTTCACAGTCATGATATAGTGACACGTGCAATTAGTACATCTTCACGTCCAAAAAGAGTTAAACCACACATTCCGTGGCACTGGACACCACTTGCTAATGCTTTAGCAATCTGGTGCAAAGAGGGTATACATTGAGTAATTTTCTGATATAGTTTGCCTTGTAAATCTGATCCAGTATCTCCAGGGGAGCACAAGCATGGACAGGCTGAGGTCCATCCTCTTTCGCCTTTATGTACCCCAATGGGAGGAGAGTTGTAATGTCACTAAACACAGCAGATGATCGTCTGATCCTATTGTATTTGGCTTGATCAGCCTCCATTTATCTCATTTAGCACTTTAGTATTTACTACATCAGAATATTGCATAGTGCAAATCAAAAATTAGCAAATCAGCAGACACGAACTAAGAATCCTGGGAGATTTATTTTTTGTACCTTTTGTGTAATATCATTTTAGGATTCTAGTCTATGTTCAATAAAGAGGACCAGATAATGGTCTTCCATACTATGGATCACACTTAACTAATTTTTAGGCTCTGTTGGCTTCGTCAGGAGACTCCACTGCAGATTGTTTTAGATTTAGTGGAAAATATTCAATGCATTAATTTTGTATGTTGCAGCCTTATGCTAAAAAAATAAAATAACATTTTTAGAAATGTTTAGAAAACTTATTCAAGAGGAAAAAAAACTAAAATGTCTCATGGACATAAGTACTCAGACCCTTTGTGATAATACTTGAAATTTCTCCAGGCGCCTCCCATTTCTCTTGATCAGCTATGAGATATTTCTACACCTTGACTGGAGTCCACCTGTGGTAAATTCAGTTGACTGAACATGATTTGGAAAGACACAGCTCTGTCTATATAAGGTCCCACAGCTGACAATGCATATCAGAGCCAAAACCAAGCCATGAGGAGAAAAGAACTGCCTGTGGAGCTCACAGACAGGATTGTATGGACAGATCTGGAGAAGGGTACAAAACAAAACAAAAACCTTCCGCTGCACTAAGGCTGGGTTCACACCTGAGCGTTTTACAGCGCGTTCCTACGCGCTGTAAAACGCTCAACAGGCAAGAACCAATGATTCCCTATGGGAATGGTTCTCACCTGAGCGTTTTACAGCGCGTACGATTGCGCTGTAAAACGCCCGACGCCCCAAGAAGTACATGAGCTTCTTTGGGGCGTCTTGTCGCGCGTTCCCGTACATAGACTTTAGCGGGAACGCGCGACAATGGGCGTTCGCTTGTCTCTGTATGCGCGATTGCAAACACCCGTACAACCGCGCATACAGAGCACTCCATCGCGAACGCTCAGGTCTGAACCCAGCATGAAGGTTCCCAAGAGCACAGCAGCCTCCATAATTCTTTAAAGGAAGACATGTAGAACAACCAGGTCTCTTCCTAGAGCTGGCCACCCCAAACTAAAGGTCCCTTTATAAAGAAAGATGTACAAGCAGATTGGAAAGGAAGGAACCTTCCTTTCCAACAATCTGCTGACAGTTAGCCAAGGATACCGATGCAGATCTCCTCCAAAGTATGGAGAGGAGCGATCGCTAATGTCATCACTCTTCCTACAGACTTGTTGTTTCCCAGCAGCAGATCGTGTTTACACAGCACGATCTGCTGTTGGGAAACAAGGATTTTTGTGCTGCACCATCAATCCAATTACCCGATGAACGAGCATTTCATCGTTCTTGAAGATCTTTTCAATTCTCGGCCCATGTAAAGGGCACTAAAGTAATGGGGGGGATCTAGGTAAGAGATAACCAAGGACCCAATGGTCACTCTGGTTGAGCTCCAAAGCTCCTGTGTGCAGATGGGAGAAACTTCCAGGAGGTCAAACATCACAGCAGCACTTCACCAATTTGGGCTTTATAGCAGAGTGGCCAGAAAGAACCCTCTCCTCAGTAAAAAGACACGTGAAAGTCATCCTGCAGTTTGCAAAAAAGCACCTAAAGGGGACTCTCCGAAACAAGATTTTCTGGTCTGATAAAAGACTGAACCGTTTAGCTTCAATTTTAAGCGTCAGGTCTAGAGGAAACCAGGCACTGCTCATCACCTGCCCAATACCATCCTTACAGTGAAGCACAGTGGTGGCAGCATGATGCTGTGGAGTCTTTTTCAAGGTTGAGGGAAAGCTGAATGAAGCAAAGTACAGAGAGACCTGATCCAAACTGGTCTGGACCTCAGACGGGGCTGAAGGTTCACCTTCCAAAAAGACATCGACCCTAAGCAGACAGGCAAGACAACACAGGAGTGACTTAGGGACAACTCAATGTCACTCTGGAGTAAAGTAAAAAAAGAATCGAACTCTGGAGTAAAGTAAAAAATGTCTGTCCACCAACCGGTCCCATCCAACCTGACAGAGGTTAACAGGATGAATGGCAGAAAATCCCCAAATCCAGGTGAGCAAACCTTGTGGCATCATACCCAAGAATTCTGGAAGCTGTGATCACAGGTGCTTCAACTAATTCCTAAATAAAAGGTCTGAATATTTATGTAAATGTGATTTTTTTCTTTTCAATTAATTAGTAAAGATTTCTAACATTCTGTATTCATTTTCTCATTATGGTGTATTGAGTGCAGAATGATGGGGGGGGGGGGGGGATTTTTTATTTTAACATAACAAAATGTGAAAAAAGTGAAAGGGTCTGAAGACTTTCCGAATACTTTGTAGCACCATCTTCTCATCAATCGATGCACACCTCAGCAGAGCTCATATTATATGTCATTTGGGTCCATCAGGCACTGCTGTTATCTACTGTGTGGCGGATCTAGAAGAGAGTTGCGATTTCTTTTCCTCAGATCTGAGCAGAACCACAGATAGAAACGCGTTTGGCTGCACACAACTGGTTCTGCTGTCATCTTGATGAACCCAACCAGTAATGGATGTAATAAAATTGCTCCAGAAACAGAAAATGTTACAACATTGTTTATTGACTTCTAGTATGGAAGAACAGTACAGTTTATAAGTCAGCGATCGGCTTGTGGGGCCAGTAGACATACTTCTCTTTATCCAACTTGGTCTCGGGGAAAGCATCATTTACATCTTGAATGGTCATCTGGTCAAAGGGAAGCAAGTTCTTGAACTTGGCCAGCTGCAGGATATAATAAAATGGTCAAATTGAGAAAATCAAGAATGTTCACAACACAATGAAAATATACTCTGGCTATGGTCGCAACAGGTGGCAAACATCTTCCCCTGGGCTTTAGAGTTATACCATGTCTGGCATCCAGCTGGAAAGGATATTGTGGAGGTGCATTGGGAGGACAGCACTTAAAAGACAAAGGTGAGACCCGCACCTATCTGACATTGACGACATATCCTAGCAATATGTCAATGTCTCAGATGGGCCAACCCCCTTAAAACCAAATTTTACACTGAGGATCAAACTTGGGTTTGTTTAGTCTAGGAAAAAAAAATAGAGAAGATCTAATTACAATGTACAGATATATGAACGGACAGTACAGAGATCCTGCTAATGATCTTTTCACACTTAAATGTAACCATGACAAGAGGGCTTCCTTTGTCTAGATCAGGGATCAGCAACCTCCGGCACACCAGCTGTTCTGAAACTACAACTCCCGGAATCCTACTTTTATGGGAGTTACAAGAAAAGTGAAGTGTGCATGATGGGAGTTGTAGTTTCACAGCAGCTGGAGTGCTGGAGGCTGCTGATCTCTAGTCTAGAGGAAAGAAGGTTTTACAGTCATGAGAGGTGGGGATTTTTTATTGTAAGGGCGTGAGACTATGGAAATCTCCGTCTCAAGATGTTGTGATGGTTGATTCAAGAAGGGTCTGGATGCCTTTCTTGAATGCAAGAATACGGCATACGTTCTGAGTACTAGATTTCTGGACGCTGGTCCAGGAATTTATCCCAACTGCCAGATTTGGTGTCAGAATTATAATTTTTTTCCCTCCCTTAATATGGGGCAATCATCATCTGCCTCATGGAGGTCTTTTGCCTCTTCTGTGTGTATAACACATTTTGTGTAATCTCAATAAGCAGGCTCTCAGGCTGCTGCACCTATACAATGTACCAGCGGGCAGCGAACAAGTCTGCACATACTACTCACCTCCTTCTCAAACACTGCCATCTTGGCTTTGGATTCTTCAATGTAAGCTAGAGCGGCTTTATTCTTTAGAATAAAAATAGGGCAAATTAACAAAGAAACTTACACAACAAATCGAAAGTCATTAAGATTTGGATTTCAAGCAGAATTTTTTTTTACCCTTGATCAATGTGTTTGTGAGATGATTATATGGCACTTACTAATATAGCCTTTGTTGATATTCTGTGCCATTTTCTATATTTCATAAGGTATTCGCCCCTGTTGGCCAAGTCTCTTGTGGTGTCCACACAGAGCTCCTGTCCATAAAATGGCTGCTGATGGAGGATCATGTGACCAGACAAATCATTCAGTCTCCTCCATTCATATACACTACACCTCCACTAAAATCTTCAACATCGCAAGTGCAGACAGCAGGTGTGATGTATTTGAGAGGGAAAGGTTGACCGATGTGTCTGGAGTTATTTTTGCCTCGATCAGCGGCCATCTTATGGACAGGTCTCCTGTGTTGTCATGGAGACATGACTTATAGGAAATTACACAGGGATATAACCTCTGTTGACTTTGTGTGTCATATAATCTACTTACATACACTTTAGTCACAAGTAGCCAGAAAGTGGCCAATCCCTTTAAGGCTTATTTAGACAAGTAGATAATTGGTCAGGCGACTAACGACATGAGTGACCGACTGGCAAGGTCCATCATGTACAAATTCCTTCATATTCGATCGTCTGTTCACTTAAAAAATGACAGCTGACCGTGTTCAGACAGTGTTTTATGGGCTAGGGCAGTACTAAAGACCGCCCATTCAGCCGGTGACGTCACCAGGATCACTGCTCCGCCCAGCATACTGAGAGAAGGCCGGGTACGTCACCGACAGTAAACAGACATGCCTTGCCCTGCGCTATGCAGTGTAGGGCAAGGGGGAGCATCCAAGCTAGAAATGCACCACTCACACATGGTAAATGAGTGAAGTGGAGCTTATGTCCGGGTTCAGCTCTGAACCAGGACAACCCCTTTACCTAGGTGAGAAGCCTAGACTTGTCACAGTGGCTCGGGCTGGATGATACATTTCCCGCACCTTTCAAAACTTTTTTCTGACTTTACAAACGTATTGGTTGGCTTACTTTGGACAATCATTTGCCATAAAGAAATGTCGTTCCAATTTTGGTGCCTCCTAAAGGATATGCCCCCATTGTCTGATAGGTCCCACCTCTGAGACCCGCACCAACAATGAGAAAGGAGCGGGAAATGAACGGAGGGCGCACTGTGCAGCCGACCTCCATTTATTTCTACGGGCCTGCCGAAAATAGCTGAGAGCTGGCTCGGCTATTTCCGTCTGCTCCATAGAAATGAATGGGAGAATGGGCCACGCTGTGCGCTCCCATTCACCTCTATGTGAGCAGCGCTTGGTAGTGGACGGACCCTGGGAAATCCGGGGTCCTCCATCCACTGCTCTCCCCGCTCCGTTCTAAATGTAGGTGCGGGTCCCAGAGGTGGGACCCGCACCTATCAGACAATGGGGGCATATCCTAGCGATATGCCCCCATTGTCTGTGATGGGAATAACCCTTTAAGTCACGTGCCCTAGTTAAACAGGGGTCAAAAAAATTGCCCAAAACATGAACGTCAGTTTGTTTTTTGTTTTTTTATCCTCACAAATCCAGACAAAACACTGGAGGAAAAAGGTCCCTAATGCTATCATAGAGAGGTGACTACTCACAGATTCCTGCTCCTGGGCATTAATCTTCTCTGTCTGGGTGTCCTTTGGCTCTGGGATAGTAGTGGCATTGAACTGGAAAAACACAAAATGTTTTGTTAAAACAGATGCCCATTTTTCTAAAATAACTACTCTAGAGAAGGGCACCCACGTTACCTTAGTCTCAAACTCATCCACTAAGCCTGCCTTGGCTATTGCAGTGCGGTAAAGTGCCCAGTCGATGGTAGGAGGTTTGGTAGGAAGAGAAGTCAACCTGTTAAAATGAACAGATGGGGGTTACTAAATGTGGGCACTGGATAAAACACCAGGCTATGCATAGCATGTAACACCCACAATGTGAGAAATTTTCCAGTGTATTGTGGCCAGTAGTGCGCTTGTGTTGCCACACCAGTGATGTCCCAATGCAGCAGTGCCAAGTGGGTTGGCGGGTGCTGGGAAATGGCGTCAGCCTCTGCCCAGTGACTCCACAGAAGCGAGAATGAACTCACGTGTTATTACTCTCTGACTGCTGACTAGCTTTACAGAGGTTCCTGCTCATTTTCCCCCCTTAATAAGAATAAGGAATTTCGGTAAAGTAGGAGGAGCTGCACAAAAATCTGAAAACCACAAATTTTTCCTCTACAGCTTCCAGAGTTTCTTTAACACCCCAAATGGATGGAAAACCCCTTCAAGCGCTCAAACTATAATGGCTATATTAAAGGGGCTAACCCATAAGGACACTTTATCCTCTACCCACAGGTAGTGTATATTTTTTAAAATAAATGACCCCTTAGGGCTCATGCACACGACCGTGCCGTTTTTTGCGGTTTGAAAATTGCGGATCCGAAAAAAAAAAAAACAGATGCTGCCCATGTGCCTTCTGCAATTTGCGGAACGGAACAGGAGGCCCATTATAGAAATGCCTATTCTTGTCCGCAAAACGAACAAGAATAGGACATGCCTCATAATTTTTGCGGGGCCACAGAATTTTGCAGACCCATTGAAATGAATGGTTCCGTATACAGAATCAAAATACGGCCCATATACGGAACGCAAAAAACGTTTGTGCTTACTGAGTAGAAAGTTTCAGCATCTGCCCAGAGGCGAATCTTTAGGCCTCATACACATTTATTATACTCACTTATATAGCGCCGACATATTCCGCAGGGCTTTACAGACATTAACACAATCTAAGTTCCCTATCAGTATGTCTTTGGAGTGAGGGAAGAAACCAGAGAACCCGGAGGAAACCCACGCAAACATGGGGAGAACATACAAACTCCATGCAGATGTTGTCCTTGGTCGGATTCGAACCCAGCGCTGCAAGCAAGTATGCAAGAGGCTACTGTGAACATCGGTGCCTTCCCAAACAGCTGATCAGCGAGGTCCCGGGTATGAAACCCCCACTGATCACCTATCCAGAGGAAAGTCATTGCTATAAAAGTCTCAGAATACCCCTTTACGGTCCAGGATGTTTTTATTTTACAGGTAGTGGTCATTTAGGAGTCAAAAAAGTATGCCCAGTGTCACATAACACATGGATGCAAAGCAGGGATGCACAACTTGAGGCCCTCCAGCTGTTGTAAAACTACAACTCCCACCATGCCCTTCTGTAGGCTGCCCAGGAATGATGGGAGTTGCAGTTTTGCAACAGCTGGAGGGCCGCAGGTTGAGCATGCCTGATGTAAAGCGTTCTCACTTTGCGGCTATGGAATCACTGCGAGTCTTCAGTGCGTTGAACATTGCCTTCTGGTTGGGGGGAACTCTTTCTGCAAAAGCCAACCAGTCCACAGCCTTGATTGCAGCTCTTCGACCCGCCATGATTAGGAACTGAAAACCGAAACACAAAACTCCATGAGAGAAGGTAAAGAAAAAATATAAAAGTACATAAACAAGCAGGCCTTGGATAATACATAACATTGCTAAAAGCAGGACAGTAATGGTTATAAACCTACTACATCCCAGCTGTTGCAAAACTACAACCCTCAGCATGTTCTGACAACTGGAGGTTGTGCGTTATAGCATCACAACAAATGGAGAGCCACTGGTTGAAAAGCAAGGCAGCGGAGAAAGATGTCAGTCTCTAGCACATCTGTCAGCAGAATACACAGCCATTTACAGGAGCCTGTATTCTTGCATTCTGACATCCAAGAACAAGTGACAGATGTACGCAAAACCAAGAACTAAGGGCCACATTTAACAAGACCGCCGGTTTAGACTGTGCTGGAGGTGGATCCGCCAAAGTTATGAAGAGGCGCTGGCCTCTCCATAACTTAGGGGCATCCAGCGCCAGTCCTAAGGCCTCATGCACACGAGAGTTTATTTTCACGGTCCGCAAAAACGGGGTCCGTAGGTCCGTGATCGTTTTTTCGTCCGTGGGTCTTCCTTGATTTTTGGAGGATCCACGGACATGAAAAATGAAAAAAAAATCAAAGTCAAGTTTGCCATTAAAATGATAGGAAAAAACGGACACGGATGACAATCTTGTGTGCATCCGTGTTTTTTCACGGACCCATTGACTTGAATGGGTCCGTGAACCGTTGGCCGTGAGAAAAATAGGACAGGTCATATTTTTTTCACGGCCAGGAAAAACGGATCACGGATGCGGCTGCCAAAAGGTGCATCTTCCGATTTTTTCACGGACCCATTGAAAGTCAATGGGTCCGCGAAAAAAAACGGAAAACGGCACAACGGCAACGGATGCACACAACGGTCGTGTGCATGAGGCCTAAATGTAAGACCGCTTGGTACTAATACAAACTACACCTTATTTATGAAAAAAAAAAAAATCCCTCTCACAGCTCTGTCCATAAAAAATGGATTATGACTCTCCGTACTAAAAAGTAAAAATAAAGATTTTTACTGTGTAAAATAGCAAAACATAAAAAGATCATACTAATACATAAAAGGCAATACATTACCGACCTCTAATCGTCTACAGAGGTCACATGGTGCAACCACTTCAGCCAATCAGCGGTAGATTGAAGCAGACACACAAAGTGCTAACTGCTGAGGCACGGCTTCTCAGCGTGCCTCTCACCCCCTGCATGATCTATTTTAATACGGTGGCCTTTCTAGAGCCCACTGAATTATTTGCACAATGGGCAAACAGGGGACAATGTTTTTTAGAGCCTGTTGAGTTAGGCCTCATGCACACGACCGTTGTGCGTTTTGCGGTCCGCAAAAAACAGATGGCGTCCGTGTGCGTTCCGCAATTTGCGGGACGGCACAGACAGCCATCGATATTAAAGTCGCACACACTTCAAATTGGCATCACTGAAAAGAACAGATCGTCCCGCAAAAATGAGCCCTCATACAGCCCCGTACACAACTACAAAAAAGTTATAGGGGTCAGAATATGGTTATACATTTATTTTTTTCCCCTCAAAAGGTTTTAAAGAGGACCTTTCACTCTTATACAAACTAAAAACGAACTATATCAATGGGCAGAGCGGCGCCCAGGGGTCCCCCTGCACTTACTAGTATGCCTGGGCGCCGCTCTGTTCGCCCGGTATAGGCTGCAGCACTGGCCAATCCCAGCGCACAGCTCATAGCCAGTCTATGAGCTGTGTGCTGCGATTGGCCAGCACTGCAGCAAGGGACACGCCTCCTACAAAAAATCAGTCCAATACAACAGACGGAGCTGAGACACCGGAGCCTATACCGGGCGAACGGAGCCGCGCCCAGGCATACTAGTAAGTGCAGGGGGGCCCCTGGGCGCCGCTCTGCCCACTGATAGAGTTAGTTTTTAGTTTGTATACGAGTGAAAGGTCCTCTTTAATTTTTGTTTTCAGTATTTAAACGCAAGAAAAATTATACAAGTGTGGTATCGTTGTAACCGTACTGACCTGGAGAATGAAGATAACAGGTCACTTTTACCACATAGTATACAGTGTAAAAAATAAAAACCTGTATCGGAATTGCGTTTTTTCTCAATTCTACCCCATTTGGAATTTTTTTTACCGCTTCCTACTACATGGTATGCAACCGTAAATGGTGCCATTAGAAAGTACAACTTGTCCCGCAAAATAATAAGCCCTCATAAGGCTATGTGAATGGAAAAATAAAAAAAAGTTAGGACTCTGGTAAGGCAGGGAGTGAAAAACGAAAACTCAAAAATGGGGAAAATCTCAGGGTCCTGAAGGGGTTAAAGAGGACCTGTCACCAAAAAATGCAATGCAATCTGAAAGCACCATGTTATAGAGCAGGAGGAGCTGAGCAGATTGATATATTTTTGTAGGGAAAGTTTCAGTAAAACCTGTAATTGTTACATTTACATCTGCAGCCCTGTGAGGCGCCATCAGTACAGGAAGGAGGAGTTATCAGTGACTGACAGCTATTACTCCATGTACACAATGCCATCAATCACTGATAACTCCTCCCTCCTGTACCGATGCTGTTCACAAAAGGTAGAAAAAGCAGAGATATAGATGTATAAATTACAGGTTTTTACTGAAACTTTCCCTACAAAAATATATCAATCTGCTCAGCTCCTCCTGCTCTATAACATGGTGCTTTCAGATTGCATTGCATTTTTGGGTGACATGCCCTCTAACTCCTTCAGGACCCTGAGATTTTCCCAATTTTTGCGTTTTCGGTTTTCACTCCCCGCCTTCCCCTAGTCCTAACTTTTTTTTAATCTTTCCATTCACATA
The DNA here is from genome assembly GCF_014858855.1 of Bufo gargarizans. NCBI lineage: Eukaryota > Metazoa > Chordata > Amphibia > Anura > Bufonidae > Bufo > Bufo gargarizans. The sequence continues at coordinate 64,019,668 of NC_058085.1, read as the reverse complement.
GCCTTATCTATTGATACCTATATATCAATGTGCTCAGCTCCTCCTGCTCTATAACATGGTGCTGTCAGACTGTATTGCATTTTTTGGTGAAAGGTCCTCTATAAGTAAGCTGCACAGCTTTTTCCTGAATTTCACGTCCCACAGATTTTACTGGGAATCCGTGGACAAAGACACATGCGGATCAGCCACCCCGCTGAATGAGGCTGAACCCACGTGCACACGGCAGAAATGCGAGGGTCAGAGACCAGTCCATGTCGGATTTTGCCGACCGTCACGTGAACTCCGCCAAGTGTTTTGCACCGAAAACCACCTCATTGATTTATGAATGGGGCAAATCTACACAGAGGGGCTCGCAAACCAATGGAAGTAGATGTGAAAAGGGGGGTAAGAGTCAGTTCACACTGACAGCGGAAACAAGTCACATGACCGCGCCAAATGTCACCAATCACATCTGCATGAAGATCAGACACATGTCCCAGTGCAACCCTGGGGGGTGGAAATGCTGGAGGACAGCGGGCAGCTGAATGCAGCCAAGAGCTGGCATATGTAAGTGCCCAGGACATGGAAGGCCATGGCATGACCCTGTGCCCAATGTACTAATATGCATGGCAGGGGCTTCAAGGACTTCCCCATACCTCCCCTACAAGCACATCCCATCTGACCATGCCCGTCTAAATTACTGCACAACGGAAGTAGCCAAACCGAAAACCCTGTCGCCGCCACTAAAAGCCCTGCTGCGGTCTCACCTGCCTGCTCACCGACCTCCAACCTCACTTGCCGGGACACTGCAATGGCCACCGCCGCGAGTGACGCTACACCAGCGCCTCGCATCAACCAATCACCTGCGCCAACAGAAAACGCCACAGCCAATGACTGAAAGGCTGTCAAAGCAATAGACAACGTTCATTGGCTGCCGCTTACCACGTGACCCCGAACTGGCCGTGAGATGACGTCATGACCTTGAGGATCGGCGTCCTGACGTCAGGCGTTAGTTGTATAAAAAGGCTGTGGGTGTGGGCGGGGATTAGTAGTTGGTTGGTTAGTTGTAGCTGTGTGCTGACGGTCTGTGACCATACGTGCCTTGTTATCCTCGTCTTCGTGCAGCAGCTTGTACTTTGTTTTGTTTTACCCTATGCCCTCCAAAAGTCAAAACTGGTGTAAAGTAAAACTGACTTAGTTGCCTATAGCAACCAATCAGATTAAACCTTTCATTTTTTCAGAGCTTTTTTGGAAAATGAAAGGTGGAATCTGATTGGTTGCTATGGGCAACTAAGCCAGTTCTACTTTACACCAGTTTGATGTTCACAAAGCTATCAACAGCAACCACGGCACCTAATTGGTTCAGAGGAAGGGATCTCCTTCAGACATCGGCACTGCTGCAAATGGGATCACAGGGTGTCAATGTCTGTACACTGCAGCCGGGAGCCTAATGAAGGCGTTATGTACCCAGGAATGGTACCAATGAAAACAATTCGTTCTGCGAGAAATAAAATAAAAACTTGCAATACCCCCTTAATAGTTTATGTTTACTATTTTTTGTTCAATTTATTAAAGTTAGGAAAAGGGGGGTGAATTTGAGTTCTTGTTCTTGTGCTTTTTTTAAATATATTTTTAAAACCTTATTTTTAGTCCCTGTAGGGACCTTGAACATAAGATCGTTGGATCACTCATAACAGAGTGCAATAGTTTACTATTGCTGTCTATGGCAATAACTATCTTAAAGGGGTATTCCCATCTTCCTCATCATATTTCATTAAATTATCTACCCCCCAGTAAACGTTTTTTTAAAATATATATCATTAAAAAAAACGACTGTTCTCATTAAAATCCTATTTTTCGATTCTATTGTTGATCTGCGCTGCCCATGGATACGGCCACCGCTCGCCGACCGCATCCATGGGCCACGCTTGCGCAGACCTTTCCCTGGTGATCTAGTGGCCGGCCTCTCCTAACTGGCAGCACGCACGTCGCTGGCCGGCCGTGCACGCGCTGTTCCTTTTTCTTTCTAGCCGCGGCTCCAACGCAGCACCACATGCACCACCAATTCCACCAACAATTAGGGGCTGATGGAGGCACTTGGGGGAGCTGATGGAGGCACTTGGGGGCTGTTTGAGGCATTTGAGGGCTGATGGAGGCATATGGGGGCTGATGGAGGCATATGGGAGCTGATTGATGTAGCAGAGCTGAATGTGCTGCTGTTCAGCCATAGTTCTAGGGGGGAAGGGAATAGACATATGTAGCAGAGCTATATATGTGGCGGGTCAGCATCAATGCTCGTGGAAGAGAGAAACTGATGTAGCAGAGCTGAATACTCTGCTGTTCAGACACAGTTCTAATGGGGAAGGGAATAGACAGATGTAGCGGAGCTGTATATTTGGCGGGTCAGCATCAATGCTGGTGGAACAGAGAAACAGATGTAGCAGAGCTGAATATGCAGCTGTTCTGACACAGTGCTGGTTGAAGAGATAAACAGACAGATGTAGCAGAGCTGTACATGCAGCTTTTCAGACACAGTGCTAGTGGGGGAGAAGAATAAAGATGTAGTAGGGCTGTATAGGAAGCCATCCAGCCAAAGTGATGTTAGGGGACTGGAGAAGACACATGTAGCTGAGCTGTATATGCATCTATAAAGATACATAGTGTAAGGTTTATACACAACTGGAGTACAGCTGTAATGGAAACAAATCTGCATCAGTGCTGGTGGGTGGGGGTTGGTCAAGCTTTTGAGCTAATGTATAATATGGATTTATAGTTTTTGATGCACAGAATGGGTTTGTAAAAGATCAGACAGAGATTTTATGTGTAAAACTGTGCAGAACAGCCACGTGTTACTGTGCACTGAGCTCACTTATCACAGCTCTCTGATGATTCCCCCAGCAGGGGGAGGGGCCTCAGACACTGCAGGCTGCCAGACTGATGACTCATACTCTTCACATGAACTAGCACGCAAAGACTAAGTTCTCAGTGTGATGTCATAAGAAGGTGTGGCTGGCCTTCACTCTAGCTGCCTAAGCCCGCCCAGCCTGAGCAGCAGAAAACCAGGAAGTGAACAGCTAGCTGGCAGCAATTGAGGATGAAGTACCAAGATGGTCTCACTTTAGCAAGTGGCATTTATCATGTAGAGTTAATACAAGGCACTTCCTAATATATTGTTATTATCCATATTGCTACCTTTGCTGGCTAGATTCATTTTTCCATCACATTATACACTGCTCGTTTCCATGGTTACAGACCACCCTGCAATCCATCAGTGGTGGTCATGCTTGCACAATATAGGAAAAGCACTAGCCTATGTGCGCTCCCATGGTCCCGGCCACCAGAGAGGCCGACGCCTTTTCCAATAGTGTGCATGCACAACCACCACTGATGGATTGCAAGGTGGGCATAACCATGGAAACGAGCAGTGTATATATAATGTGATGGAAAAATAATTCCAGCTAGCAAAGGAGGCAATATGGACAATCACAATACATTAGTAAGTGCCTTGTATTAACTTTCTTTACATGATAAATGCCACTTGCCGGAGTGAGATAACCCCTTTAATAGGAACTTTACTATGGCAGGCTTCTGTGATCTCGCTTCTAGTAAATAGCCTGATGCTGCGGTTGCAGTTGACACTGCCGGAGGATGTCTGCTGTGTAAGATAGGCGGCTGTGGTGCCCACTCAGCTCCTCAGTGGACACAGCGTTTATAAACCCGACATCTGTTGTGCATGGATGGCAGATAGCAGGAAGGGGTTAATTCTTTGCAGGCATAGGACAAGACATAGTGAACTACAGTAGCAATGTTTTTGCCCCAAACTTTCATGTTGAGTTTTACCGCCATACTGTGTCTCCATGAGCCAGCGTGCAAGGGAACATGACAAGTGCATTTCTCACGGACTAATACGGAAGTTACGTGGATGAAACCTATGTGGCTCAGAAATCAGCCATGTGGAGGGTACTGTTAAATGGATCCGTACAATGTAAATCCTATGTGAATACTACACGTAGGTGGCAGCGCTAACACGATTCCAGAGAATAGATAACACGCGGCCGCTATGATTTTTAAGGCGTATTCACATTATAGCAGCAGAACAATGAAAATGAAGTTCTGGGTCTGTCAGACTGGAGACACAAACAGCACTCACTGGACCCTTTGATAATAATGGAGTCTTGTATTTTCATTGCAGTGCCCCAGAGGACAATTCCAAATGTTAATTAAATGTTGTAATTTGTTATTAAAGTTAATAATTCACTGTGTATCCTAAATAGCTATGTACGGTATATATTGGTTGACTGGTTTGGTTACCAGGGTCATGGACCAGGTCCGCCGCCCGCTCATTACTTCTTAAAAAGTGGCACTATATTTTTACCACTGAAGAACAACAATAGGCTGTGCGGACATTGGAGGAACTATTGGATGAAAACGAACAAGCTAGAGATGATGAAATTCCTCCATCAATTAAATGGAAGTCCAAAAAGTTTCCACCCCTCTCACTGTGTCCCTCTATTGATCTTTTTGTGAAATGGGTATCCAGAGGATTTGTGGATATTCCTATATCTGTATCTTGTCACGGTGGGGAGTTGGGGGGAAACTCCCCACCGTATAACATAGGAGAACGGGGAAGCAGCTAGGCCTGGAAGCTGGGATAAGGGAGCAGGTCACCTCCTAGAGCTTCCCTAATCCTCGCCCTATGAGCGGACTTAGATGGTAGGACGCCTCATACCCAGGAACCTCGGACCCTGAGTCGCCCTGATAAACCCTGGAATAGGAGCAGGGGTGAGACGACCTGTTCGTCCAAAACACGGATGAACAGGAGTCTCACCAGCCTAGCTGCAAGGAAAGGGACAGGCAGTGAACAGCTACTGAATCGGCAGGTAAGAGCCCAGAAACAACACTCACTTACATACCGCGACAACAACGACAACCAGAGCCCCATGCGGACAGGATGCATGGCGATCCCCGGCAGAGCTGCACACTGACTAGTGGTTCCCCCTCCGGGGAACCCTGGCACCCCCTTCCTGAGGCCACAACAAATAGAAAGGGGGATGTCTAGAAAACATGCTGGACAACAAACACCACCAGACATGTGAAAACGACTAGACATCAAACACCAACCCATACAAACAACACCACACATAGAAACATAATAGGAAGAGAAGGTGACATGGGGAAAATGACATTGATGTCCCACTAGGTTCCTGACGTTGTGTTTAAACCCTCAGATAAGGGGGGTAATATTGTAGTCTGGCCCCATTCATTATATGAGAAGGAAGCATATAGACAATTGAGGAACAAGGAAGTTTACAAAAGGTTAACTTTTAATCCGTTGCATTCATTTGAAGGAACTATGAAACAGATTCTGGCTACAGCTCTGGATGAAGATATAATATCCAAGCCCCTATATGATGCTCTAATTGTGGAGGGACCCACTATACAAACATTATACTGTCTACCAAAGATTCATAAGAACGAAAGAATACCTCCAGGTAGGCCTAGGATCTCTGGCAGTGGTAGCCTGACTGAGAAGGTTGGGCAATATTTGGATTCACAGTTTAAGGATATAGTGGCTAATCTTCCTTCATATATACAAGACACCATAGATTTTTTTAGGAGGATTGATGGGATCCATTTGGATGAGGATATGTATCTTGTGACATGGAGTCCCCTTATACTAGTATCATCAGGATGGCATTCAGGCGGTAAAATTCTTCTTAAAAAGAGAGAATGTAGAAGATTGTAAAAGGATCTTCCTAGTGGACCTGTTGGGTTTTGTTTTGACATAATATTTTTTATTTTTGAGGAATCTTTCTACCTACAGCTCCAGGGGACTGCGATGGGGGCGCCTTATGTGTCCTCTTAGGGTCCATTCACACGTCCGTTGTTTCTTTCCTGATCTGTTCCGTTTTTTGCTGAACAGATCTGGACCAGATCTGGACCCATTCATTTTCAATGGGTCCTGAAAAAAAATCAGACATTGTGCTGTCTGTTTTTTTTCAGGACCCATTGAAAGTGAATGGGTCCAGATCTGGTCCAGATCTGTTCAGCAAAAAACGGAACAGATCAGGAAACAAACAACGGACGTGTGAATCGACCCTTACACTAATCTATTCCTGGGGCTGTGGGAGAGGGACCTCTTCCTGTCAGATCGACACCCATTCATGGACCGCGCCATTCTTTGGCCATGGTACATTGATGATGTTTTTATGATCTGGCAGGGGGATATGCATGACTTGCAAGAATTGTTTGGACTGTTGAATAAGAACAACAGGAACATAAGATTGACATACAAATTTGATAAGGATACTATTAATTTTCTGGATGTACAAGTTCGGAGGGTGTAAGATGGTTCCATCTTGACGAATGTATTCAGGAAGCCAACTTCTGTTAACTCTTTTTTACACGCTTCTTCATCTCATCCTCCACGGTTGATCAGATCAATTCCAATTGGACAGGTTCTTAAGAGGACGTAGGATATGTTATACTGATCGTAATGTTGAAGAATATGCAAGTGATCTGAAACAGCGCTTCTCCAACCGTGGATATAGTCAACAATCCATCAAAGATGCCTATAGGAGAGCTAAATCGTGTTCTCGTTTCGATCTCCTTTATTTTAAGAAAAAGAAGCCCAGGGATGATAAAGTGAGATTCATCACAAATTATCATTCTAGATGGCTTGAGATGAAGGTTTGTTTGGAAAAATTTTGGCCAGTACTATTGACGGATCCGATTGTTTCGAGATATGCTACTTCGGGCCCTTCAATAGTGTCAAGAAGAGCTAGAAATTTGAAAGATTATCTAGTAAAGAGCCTCTACACAAAACCGACTCCTCCAATTCTTCCTGGGATTGGAAAACCCAAATGGGGCTTTGTCCCTTGTGGAAGATGTATAGGTTGCACCAATATAGAAAGGGTCACATATAGAAAGGGTCACTGAGTTTTGTGATGTTACTGGTGAGAAGGTTTTTCAAATTATACATCGGTTAACCTGCTCTAGTACAAGCAGTGGTTTACTATTCAAAATGCGCATGTCCAAAAGTATATGTGGGCCTCACTACCAGGGAGTTGAAGGTCAGGGTGCGTGAGCACGTTTAAGATATTTCAGCTGCTCTTAATGAAAGGGATGTGACTAATTTGAAACCTGTTGCCAGACATTTCAAAATGTATAATGCTTGGGTTTAAAAGTTCAGGGAATAGATTGTATATCAAAAAATGTTCATGGTGGAGATACCTCAAAGAAACTTGCTCAATTGGAATGCAAATTAATTTGGAAATTGAACACATTGCGTCCAAATGGACTTAATGAGTCTTCTGGCTTTTTGTCTTTTTTATAGGCATTTTCTGGGTCAGCATAGGTTACTGCTTTTAGTCAGGTTTTAATTTTTAATTATGAATTGATATTTGTAATTATTTATTATTTATATTGTGTGTTTATCACTTTTTATACACTTTTAGGCTCAATTGTATCATTCTCCTGGACTTTTTTTCTCAAATTATATTAGCATTTTTTATTATTTTTCCTTTATATTTTGTTTACTTGGATTGTGATATTATTATTATTTTTTGCATTTGATTATTATTATTTATTATTAAAGTGCCATCCATTCCATAGCGCTGTACATATGATAAGGGGTATACATACATAATACAGACAATTGCACTAATCATAAACAAGATGAGTTACAAACTGTTACAGAAGGAGAGAGGGCCCTGCCCGTGAGGGCTTACAATCTACATGGTATGGGAGAAGGACACAGTAGGTGCGGGTTAAGTTGGTCATGGTGGTATAGAGGCAGCAGGGTCACTGGTTGTAGGCTTGTCTGAAGAGGTGGGTTTTCAGGTTTCTTTTGAAGCATTCCACTGTAGGTGAGAGTCTGATAAGTTGGGGTAGCGAGTTCCAGAGTATAAGGGATGCACGGGAGAAATCTTGGAATCGATTGTGGGAAGAGGCAATAAGAGGAGAGGAGAGAAGGAGGTCTTGTGAGGATCGGAGAGTGCGTGTGGGGGTGTATCAGGAAAGTAGCTCAGAGATGTAGGGAGGGGACAGGTTATGGACGGCCTTGTATGTATTTGTTAGTACTTTGAAGTGAATTTGCTGTTCAATGGGAAGCCAGTGAAGGGATTGGCAGAGGGGAGAGGCAGAGGAGTAACAGGGTGATTGGTGTATTAGTCGGGCAGCAGAGTTGAGGATAGATTGGAGGGGTGCGAGAGTGCTAGATGGAAGGCCACAGGAGCATGTTGAAGTAATCTAGGCGGGAGATAATGAGGGCAGGCACAAGCATTTTCGCAGATTCAAAGTTAAAGAGAGTCTTTCACCTAAAATGACCATTATACACCACAAACATCATGATATCCATTACATTCCCCATATTATAATCTTACCTTTCATATTGCTGTCCGTCGCCTATTCTCTCTTAAAAACGCTTTTAATCCATATGCTAATTAGGTTCTGAACGTCCCCAGTGGCGGCGTTTATGCGGCCGCTGTCCAGGCTCCACGGCGCTGTTCAAATCAAACCCCTCCCCTTTCACCCCTCTGGCCCGCCCTCGGTTCTTGAGATACCATCCTCCAGTCAATGACAGATCCGGCGCCTGCGCCCTCCATTACCCACTAGGGCAGAGGCAGCAGAGCGTTTAATGCGCATGCGCCGGCCCGTACATCCCAATATTTTGGCAGTTTATTTCCGCGGGCTAGATCGGGCCGGCGCATGCAGATTAAACGCTCTGCTGCCTCTGCCCTAGTGGGTAATGGAGTGCGCAGGCGCCGGATAAGTCATTGACTGGAGGATGGTATCTCAAGAACCGAGGGCGGGCCAGAGGGGTGAAAGGGGAGGGGTTTGATTTGAACAGCGCCATGGAGCCTGGGCACCGGCCGCATAAACGCCGCCCCTGGGCACCTTCAGAACCTAATTAGCATATGGATTAAAAGCGTTTTTAAGAGAGAATAGGCGACGGACAGCAATATGAAAGGTAAGATTATAATATGGGGAATGTAATGGATATCATGATGTTTGTGGTGTATAATGGTCATTTTAGGTGAAAGACTCCCTTTAAGGAAAGCACGGATGCGGGAGATATTTTTGAGTTGGAGGTGGCAGGTGGTGGAAAGGGCTTGGATGTGCGGTCTGAAGGAAAGGGCAGAATCCAAGGTCACTCTAAGGCAGCGGGCTTTGTTGACTGGGGAGAGTGTGCAGCCATTGATCATGATAGATAGGTCTGTTGGGGAGGTTGGACAAGATAGGGGAAAGATTATGAATTCTGTCTTATCCATGTTAAGTTTAAGAAAGCGAGAGGCGAAGAAGGATGATATAGAAGATAGACATTGTGGGATTCTTGATAGTAAGGTGGTGTTGTCCCAGGCCAAAAGTGTAGATAGAGAAGAGCAGGGGTCCTAGGACAGAGCCTTGCGGGACACCAACAGAGAGGGAATGAGACGAGGAGGTGGTGCGGGAGTGGGAGACGCTAAACATCCGGTCTGTGAGGTATGATGTGATCCAGGAGAGGGCCAGGTCAGTGATGCCAAGAGATGAGAGAGTTTGCAACAGAAGGGAGTGGTCAACAGTGTCGAAGGCAGAGGACAGGTCAAGGAGAAGGAGGACATTGTTTCTTGGTTTTGGCTGTCAGTAGGTCATTGGTGACTTTGGTAAGGGCAGTCTCGGTCGAGTGGTGGGGTCGGAAGCCAGATTGTAGGCGGTCAAAGAGGGAGCAGGAGGAGAGGTGGGAGGACAGTTCTGAATGGACATGTTTTTCAAGTAGCTTTGAGGCATACGGAAGAAGTGATATGGGGCGATAACTGGACAAGGAAGATGGGTCAAGTGAAGGCTTTTTGAGGATGGGTGTAATGGTAGCATGTTTAAAAGCAGAGGGGAAGACACCAGAGTTTAGTGATAGGTTGAAGAGATGAGTTAGGGCTGGGATAAACACTGCAGTGAGGTTAGGGATGAGGTGGGATGGGATTGGGTCAAGTGCACAGGTGGTCAGATGAGATTTGGAGAGTAGAGTGGAGAGTTTTTCTTCTGTAATGATCACGGTTTATATATCTGAAATCATGTTTATTGATTATCACTAGGGAACTTTGTTTCAATACTGTAATGATCGAGCGCTCCGTACAGTATTAGAATGTATTGGCTCCGATGAGCCGAAGTTAATGTTTCGCAAAGACTCGCAAGACATTGCATAATAACTTTAGAAATTGATTTATACTGTAAAAAGCCATTTCCCGAACTCTGGTTCGGTTCCAAGTGGTACCTTCGATCATCCCTAATTGTCATCTATCGTATGTATTGTCATATCACATTATATAACTTGTGTCATTCATATAATTTTGTATTGATCACTTTTGCAATTATTATCATTATTTTCACATAATCACGTTTGCGGTCATTTACACAATATATTATTAGGGCATTATAGATTGTTTTTCATTTTGAGTGGGGTCATGCCAGGCCTGTGCATGCGCTGCTACTTACTAGATGCCGCTGACATTATCCCGTAACTATTGCGGGATATGCCGGCGGCATCATGTGACTGGATCACGTCACGTACATGCGGCCGGCTCTATATTTGCTTACGTATTTTATGGTCTAGGTGTGTGTAATCTGCGATTTTAGTATCGAGCATTATGATTGGTATTTATTGTGTGTCCTGCAGTGATGACGCCACCGCCAGACGAAGGTTCGCCTTTATAGATATTAGTATTTTGCTTTTAGACCATAGGCATGTGTGTATTTGGTAATATATGATAGTTATCTTGTGGTGTAGAGCCTTTTGTTTTTGGTATAGCCCCCGGTTAGTTAGTTGAGAGTCTAGTCTGAGGATCTAATGTGCAAGCTCCTGAGAACTGGACCTAAGTCAAGAGAACCTTTATGTCTGACGGACAAGTTCATTTATTATCAGAGTAAGGGCTCGTTCACACAAAGGTTGTTTTTGCGTTCCGTATACGGAACCATTCATTTCCATGGTTCCGCAAAAAAAATAAAAAAATAAAAATTTACTCTGCATGCATTCCGTTTCCGTATTTCCGTTCAAAGATAGAAAATGTCCTATCATTGCCCGCAAATCACGTTCTGTGTCTCCATTTAAGTCAATGGGTCCGCAAAAATAAAAAACAGAACACATACAGAAATGCATCTGTATGTCTTCCGTATCCGTTCCATTTTTTCTGAACTATCTATTGAAAATTTTATGCCCAGCCCAATTTTTTCTATGTTATTACTGTATATGCCATACGGAAAAACGGAATGGAACAGGAAACACAACTGAAACAGAAAACGGAAAAACTGATCCATTACAAACGGCCCGCAAAACACTGAAAAAGTGTGTGAACAAGCCTAACCTTGAGAGTCCAGAACCAACAAGGCCGTTCAAGATAGCATCAGAAAGGTATTCGCTTGTTTATGGCAAGAGACGTTGCTGCTGTGGAAAGGGAATATTGCCTCCGGTACCTACCACAATAAGACGGACTGACCATCTGTACTTAAAGTCTGCACCCCTCGGGCCGGGAACTGCATGAAGGGTTAATAAGAACCGCTGTGGCTATTTGGAGAGACTGTAATGTGTCCCAAGAGAGAGAGTCAGCGAGTACTACTATTACCATCATTGTTGCTGCCCATACGCAGCTATTTGAAGGAGACTATACAGAGTTATACCTCAGGACTTTACTAATCACCGCTATTTGTACTGCAATTCTCATCATCCTCAGTAAATAGACGGTTGCGTTATCACCTGGACAATGTTTTCATTATCCACCGGCCCCTGCATCAGTACTTCTGTCTTGCACCTTGCCAAACACCTAAAATTAAGGGAACCCCAGTTACAGGAGCCCCAAAGTCAGGGAGCGCCACGAGAAAAGAAAGGGTGCCCCCTCCAGTCACTGCATGGCCTCTGGGGGTGCCAGAGGAAGGACTGCCTTTGTGAACTTAGTACTACTGTCCTTCTCAGGCCACAACCACTACTCACATCCTCTCTGTCCTGCATTTTCCCTCCAGGTCTCTGCACCATCATGCGGCCAAACATTTTACCAAATGCAATGGCACAGCATTAACAAATAGATACAGCGGGCAGCACCCAGGGGTTTACAATCTTGGCGGGTGCATGTCTCACACTGGGTTCAGTCCAACACCTCCAAAATACCAAGAAGGAAATTAGCAGAGGCTGCAGGTGTCTTTCGGTCTTCTGGGGAGGCTTGGTGCTGGAAAGGAGCACATGAGTACAGAGCCCGGGGAGCGCTCCTCTGGTACTAATGAGTGCTTCCATTATGGGGGGGGGGGCGTCTTATGGGGTAAAAAATACGGTACATTTTCGCCGCTTCTCTGGTCACTGCTCTTTCGTGTGCCCAGCGTGACTTCTGGATGGGTCTTGTGCAACACTGCAGCCATTCACTGGGCAGTGATGGTCAGTTCGCAGTGTTCGCCAGCGAACACATGCGGGCTGCCATCTTTAGTAAGGTAGACTCACCCGTCCCGGCGATGCACAGTTAAGCCCTTACCTGTGCATGTGTCGGGAACCTGTCTGAATCCAAATGCGGTAACCGGAAGCAGGCAGTTCCGAGAACAGCTGCCGGGGGCCTTCATCAGGCTGTTCTCTGAACTGCCTGCTCCCGGAGACCACATTTGATTTCAGACCGGCTCGCGGCACAGGCAGAGGTAAGGGCTTACCTGTGCATCGCCGGACGGGTGAGTCTACCTTACTAAAGATGGCAGCCCACATGTGTTCGCTGGCAAACACTGCGAACTGACCATCACTGTCACTGGGCTCAGTGGTGACGTTGTTTTGTTAAATGCTGCTTGGAGATTCATCACTGCTGAGGCTGCAGCAAAGCCCTGGACTCCACCTACAAGTTACATGTGGGGGAATGAAGTGGCTGAGAACAGGTGCGTGGGTTTATTACTTTATGTTAAAGGGGATTTCTGAGAATTAAGAAAATGAAAATACTTACTATATTTTTCGCCCTATAAGACGCACCAGCTCATAAGGCGCACCTATGTTTTAGAGGAGGACAATAATAAAAACATTTTTTTCATTAGACCTCAGATCATTCCAGCAATCAGACCCCCAATGTTAATCAGATCTCAGATGACAGCTCCAATCACACCCCCAATGTTAATGAGACCCTCAATCAAATCCCCATGCCTCAGATCAGTCTCAAAGCACATAAAATAAAATTAAAAATTAAAATAATCAACTTACCTCTCCTGCTCCGGACGCGGCTGCTCCTCACCTCCAGTGTTCTTCCTCTTCCTGCTGTGGCCCGACGCGCACAATGTAAGGTCACAGCACAGCCGACGGCACTAATGAGCGCTTCCATAATGGCTTGTTTTGTCTGGGAAGCAATCATCAGGGGAAATAAAAAGGCCGCCGTCCTATCAGTACACACAAAATCTGTCCTAATCACACCACAGGACAAGTCAATTCACAACACTGAGGTAAAGAGCTGCCTCATCCTCCACATCTACATTGGAAGCTCAGTTTGGGGCCTCCATTACAGATTCCCTTACAAAGATCAGTAAAATAATAAAATAAAAAATGGGCCAAAAAGACCTGCATGCAGGAGTTTTTTGTCCAGTGAAACAGGATCCCAAACGAAAATGGAGTAGGCGCCATTGTAGTCAATGTTCAGCTCCATTCATCTCAGTTATGTGCTGAATCCGGCTCTTCCATTATTTCTGGTCTCGGCTCAGTTTTTTTTCCTGGTCTGGAGTCTGTTTTTTTTTTATATATATACACTCACCTAAAGAATTATTAGGAACACCATACTAATACGGTGTTGGACCCCCTTTTGCCTTTGGAACTGCCTTAATTCTACGTGGCATTGATTCAACAAGGTGCTGATAGCATTCTTTAGAAATGTTGGCCCATATTGATAGGAGAGCATCTTGCAGTTGATGGAGATTTGAGGGATGCACATCCAGGGCACGAAGCTCCCGTTCCACCACATCCCAAAGATGCTCTATTGGGTTGAGATCTGGTGACTGTGGGGGCCATTTTAGTGCAGTGAACTCATTGTCATGTTCAAGAAACCAATTTGAAATGATTCAGGCTTTGTGACATGGTGCATTATCCTGCTGGAAGTAGCCATCAGAGGATGGGTACATGGTGGTCATGAAGGGATGGACATGGTCAGAAACAATGCTCAGGTAGCCCGTGGCATTTAAACGATGGCCAATTGGCACTAAGGGGCCTAAAGTGTGCCCAGAAAACATCGCCCACACCATTACACCACCACCACCAGCCTGCACAGTGGTAACAAGGCATGATGGATGCATGTTCTCATTCTGTTTACGCCAAATTCGGACTCTACCATTTGAATGTCTCAACAGAAATTGAGACTCATCAGACCAGGCAACATTTTTCCAGTCTTCAACAGTCCAATTTTGGTGAGCTCGTGCAAATTGTAGCCTCTTTTTCCTATTTGTAGTGGAGATAAGTGGTACCCGGTGGGGTCTTCTGCTGTTGTAGCCCACCTTTCTTTCCCATTCTGACATCCAGTTTGGAGTTCAGGAGATTGTCTTGACCAGGACCACAACCCTACATGCATTGAAGCAATTAATTAGATGCAGGATCCACCAAATTCCATGCTTTTGTGCTGTCCTTTTTTCAGGTTGACACAGAATTTACTGCAATTTTTAGGTCTGTACCAGCGCTGGTCTCTTTTTCCCCACAATATGAATTATCTATAAACTTATTGTAAAGTGTATGAAGTACAGGGTGGATTTCCAATTGAGTGAGGAAAACAGGCCAAAATCCACATGGAAAATACACTGTGTGCACAGGGCCTTATACACCACACATCCCTATGCTCCAGTCCCCACCACGCTCCCCTCTGCTGTACTACACAGAGAAGGCACATGACTGCAGCACGTGACCTCTACGTCATCACACCCCCTAGAAGCGGCTTCACGCTCCATACTAGCCGGTGGTGGGTGTACCAATATGACTGCGTTGGTGCCCTCGGAAGTGACGGCACGGCGCCCCGGAAGCTTCTCCCGCTCCGAGGTTCGGTGTTATGGCTCCGCCGCTCTCTCGGTTCTGTTCGGTTTGAGCCGCCATGACGGAACCACAGAGGGAACCAGCGGAGCCGGTGGGAGCCCGGGTGACCCCGAACAGCCTGACCATTCCCAGTCCCCGCAGCGGGCCCCCGAGCCCCGGCCTCTCCTGCTCTGCTCCCCGGAGCCCCCGCAGCCCTAGTCAGCAGGAGAATACGGGCAGAACGGGAGGGAAGTGGGTCCGGCTAAACGTGGGCGGCACGTACTTCCTGAGCACCAAGCAGACGCTGTGCCGGGAGCCCAAGTCCTTCCTGTACCGCCTGTGCCAGGAGGAGCCCGACCTGGACTCTGACAAGGTGTCCGCCGCCGTGCCCCCCCCTCCTTATATATACACTGTGTGCCCCCCCCCCTCCTTATATATACACTGGGTGCCCCCCCTCCTTATATATACACTGGGTGCCCCCCCTCCTCCTTATATATACACTGTGTGTGCCCCCCTCCTTATATATACACTGTGTGCCCCCCCCCACACCTTATATATACACTGTGCGCCCCCCCCACCTTATATATACACTGTGCGCCCCCCCCACCTTATATATACACTGTGTGCCCCCCCACACCTTATATATACACTGTGTGCCCCCCCACACCTTATATATACACTGTGTGCCCCCTCCTTATATATACACGGTGTGCCCCCCCTCCTTATATATACACGGTGTGCCCCCCCTCCTTATATATACACGGTGTGCCCCCCCTCCTTATATATACACGGTGTGCCCCCCCTCCTTATATATACACTGTGTGCCCCCCCTCCTTATATATACACTGTGTGCCCCCCCTCCTTATATATACACTGTGTGCCCCCCCTCATATATACACTGTGTGCCCCCCTCCCACACCTTATATATACACTGTGTGCCCCCCTCCCACACCTTATATATACACTGTGTGCCCCCCACACCTTATATATACACTGTGTGTGCCCCCCACACCTTATATATACACTGTGTGTGCCCCCCACACCTTATATATACACTGTGTGTGCCCCCCACACCTTATATATACACTGTGTGTGCCCCCCACACCTTATATATACACTGTGTGCCCCCCTCATATATACACTGTGTGCCCCCCTCCCACACCTTATCTATACACTGTGTGCCCCCCTCCCACACCTTATCTATACACTGTGTGCCCCCCTCCCACACCTTATATATACACTGTGCCCCCCTCCCACACCTTATATATACACTCTGTGCCCCCCTCCCACACCTTATATATACACTCTGTGCCCCCCTCCCACACCTTATATATACACTGTGTGCCCCCCTTCCTTATATATACACTGTGTGTGCCCCCCTCCTTATATATACACTGTGTGTGCCCCCCTCCTTATATATACACTGTGTGTGCCCCCCTCCTTATATATACACTGTGTGTGCCCCCCTCCTTATATATACACTGTGTGTGCCCCCCCTCCTTATATATACACTGTGTGCCCCCCTCCTTATATATACACTGTGTGCCCCCCTCCTTATATATACACTGTGTGCCCCCCTCCTTATATATACACTGTGTGTGCCCCCCCTCCTTATATATACACTGTGTGTGCCCCCCTCCTTATATATATACACTGTGTGTGCCCCCCTCCTTATATATATACACTGTGTGTGCCCCCCTCCTTATATATATACACTGTGTGTGCCCCCCTCCTTATATATATATACACTGTGTGCCCCCCACACCTTATATATACACACTGTGTGTGCCCCCTTCCTTATATATACACTGTGTGCCCCCCCTCCTTATATATACACTGTGTGCCCCCCCACCTTATATATACACTGTGTGCCCCCCCACCTTATATATACACTGTGTGCCCCCCTCCTTATATATACACTGTGTGCCCCCCTCCTTATATATACACTGTGTGCCCCCCTCCTTATATATACACTGTGTGCCCCCCTCCTTATATATACACTGTGTGCCCCCACACCTTATATATACAGTGTGCCCCCCTCCTTATATATATATACACTGTGTGTGCCCCCCTCCTTATATATATACACTGTGTGCCCCCCACACCTTATATATACACACTGTGTGTGCCCCCTTCCTTATATATACACTGTGTGCCCCCCCTACCTTATATATACACACTGTGTGTGCCCCCTTCCTTATATATACACTGTGTGCCCCCCCTCCTTATATATACACTGTGTGCCCCCCACCTTATATATACACTGTGTGCCCCCCACCTTATATATACACTGTGTGCCCCCCCACCTTATATATACACTGTGTGCCCCCCTCCTTATATATACACTGTGTGCCCCCCTCCTTATATATACACTGTGTGCCCCCCTCCTTATATATACACTGTGTGCCCCCACACCTTATATATACAGTGTGCCCCCCTCCCACACCTTATGAACACTCGGCTGAACTCATGTGTATGGTGGAGGGAGACTTAGGCCACCTGCACACAGGGGACCTCACATATGATCCGCGCAGATTTCTGTGCATTTCTGTGGCAATTTCTAATTACACTGCGTTTTTTCTGAACGGGAATACGCGTGGGAAAAAAACGCACGTATTCCGTAACGTGTGCAGGTGGACTTAGGGTCCTTTTACACAGGCCCAGGTGGAGCATATGGCATGACGATCAAGGTTCGGATCATTGGTGAGGCCGTTCGCTTCCATTATTGTCGCCGGCACCTCTCCTGTGTACAGTCATGGCCAAAAGTTTTGAGAATGACACTAATATTAGTTTTCACAAAGTTTGCTGCGAAACTGCTTTTAGATCTTTGTTTCAGTTGTTTCTGTGATGTAGTGAAATATAATTACACGCACTTCATACGTTTCAAAGGCTTTTATCGACAATTACGTGACATTTATGCAAAGAGTCAGTATTTGCAGTGTTGGCCCTTCTTTTTCAGGACCTCTGCAATTCGACTGGGCATGCTCTCAATCAACTTCTGGGCCAATTCCTGACTGATAGCAACCCATTCTTTCATAATCACTTCTTGGAGTTTGTCAGAATTAGTGGGTTTTTGTTTGTCCACCCGCCTCTTGAGGATTGACCACAAGTTCTCAATGGGATTAAGATCTGGGGAGTTTCCAGGCCATGGACCCAAAATGTCAACGTTTTGGTCCCCGAGCCACTTAGTTATCACTTTTGCCTTATGGCACAGTGCTCCATCGTGCTGGAAAATGCATTGTTCTTCACCAAACTGTTGTTGGATTGTTGGAAGAAGTTACTGTTGGAGGGTGTTTTGGTACCATTCTTTATTCATGGCTGTGTTTTTGGGCAAAATTGTGAGTGAGCCCACTCCCTTGGATGAGAAGCAACCCCACACATGAATGGTCTCAGGATGCTTTACGGTTGGCATGACACAGGACTGATGGTAGCGCTCACCTTTTCTTCTCCGGACAAGCCTTTTTCCTGATGCCCCAAACAATCGGAAAGAGGCTTCATCGGAGAATTTGACTTTGCCCCAGTCCTCAGCAGTCCATTCACCATATTTTCTGCAGAAGATCAATCTGTCCCTGATGGGTTTTTTTTGGAGAGAAGTGGCTTCTTTGCTGCCCTTCTTGACACCAGGCCATCTTCCAAAAGTCTTCGCCTCACTGTGCGTGCAGATGCGCTCACACCTGCCTGCTGCCATTCCTGAGCAAGCTCTGCACTGGTGGCACTCCGATCCCGCAGCTGAATCCTCTTTAGGAGACGATCCTGGCGCTTGCTGGACTTTCTTGGACGCCCTGAAGCATTCGTAACAAGAATTTAACCTCTTTCCCTGAGGTTCTTGATGATCCTATAAATTCTTGATTGGGGTGCAATCTTAGTAGCCACAATATCCTTGCCTGTGAAGCCATTTTTATGCAATGCAATGATGGCTGCACGCGTTTCTTTGCAGGTCACCATGGTTAACAATGGAAGAACAATGATTTCAAGCATCACCCTCCTTTTAACAGGTCAAGTCTGCCATTTTAACCCAATCAGCCTGACATAATGATCTCCAGCCTTGTGCTCGTCAACATTCTCACCTGAGTTAACAAGACGATTACTGAAATGATCTCAGCAGGTCCTTTAATGACAGCAATGAAATGCAGTGGAAAGTTTTTTTGGGGATTAAGTTAATTTTCATGGAAAAGAAGGACTATGCAATTCTGGAGTATATGCAAATTGCTATTATAAAAACTTAAGCAGCAACTTTTCCAATTTTTATGTAATTCTCAAAACTTTTGGCCACGACTGTACATACTCAGACGTGCTGCCGACAAATTATCATTTTATACCGCCACTAAAGATCAGATAAACGGGTGTTTGCTCATTTATTGGCTGGTCGTCGGGGCTTTTACGCAGGCCAGTGATGGAGAATGAACACATATAATGTATATCTGTGTGTATCGTGTAGAGCTCATCCTGGTTTTGCCTCGGTTTCCTAGGACGAGACGGGAGCCTATCTTATCGATCGGGACCCTACCTACTTTGGACCCATTCTGAACTACCTACGACATGGCAAGTTGATCCTCAATAAAGAGCTAGCGGAAGAAGGTAAGTGATCTCTGTGCATGGCTGACTGCCAGTAGGAATCTAATGGACAGTAATAGATCCCTGTTATACCCTCCAGGCCCATGGTACTACATCAGTTACCGCCTTAAAGGGGTTGTACCATGAAAAATATTCTACAGTTTTCAAACCATCTCCTGCATCTGAATACTTTTTCAATTGCATACAATTAAATATTTAACATAGCCACTGAGTTATTCAATAAAAAGTATCTGTATAGCGCCACCTGCTGTTTTTTTTTTCTAATTTCCTTGTCCTGCTCACTGAGAAGGCTGCACACGCCCCCTGAGCTGTGATGGGAAGAACATGGGCACGCCCCCTGAGCTGTGATAGGAAGAACATGGGCACGCCCCCTGAGCTGTGATAGGAAGAACATGGGCACGCCACCCTGAGCTGTTATATGGAGCGCATGGACATGCCCCCTGAGCTGTGATAGGGAGATCATGGACATGCCCCCTGAGCTGTGATAGGGAGATCATGGACACGCCCCCTCAGCTGTGATAGGGAGAGCATGAACAGGCCCCGTCAGCTGTAATAGGGAGATCATGGACACGCCCCCTCAGCTGTAATAGGTAGAGCATGGACACACCCCCTTAGCTGCAGTAGAAAATACACTCCCCTTGAGCTGTCAGCTGGATATAAATCTAGCAGAGCAATGAATGCGGAGATCTCTGGA
Source organism: Bufo gargarizans (assembly GCF_014858855.1). NCBI lineage: Eukaryota > Metazoa > Chordata > Amphibia > Anura > Bufonidae > Bufo > Bufo gargarizans. The sequence goes on along the minus strand of NC_058085.1, from coordinate 63,999,452 downwards.
TCCATGTGAGGTACAGGGCTGGTTCTAGCTTTGTTAGAAAGAGATTGTCATGTCCTATATGATGTCTGATTTTCATTTTTTACATTATTCATGGGAGAACCCCTTTAACTACCTCAGGACCGCCGTACGCAGGATTGCGTCCTGCCGGCGGCCCTGCTCTTCTGGGTGGACGCATATACGCGTCCTCCCGCGAGAGCCGAGATTTCCTGTGAACGCGCGCGCACAGGAACGGAAGGTAAGCGAGTGGATCTCCAGCCTGCCAGCGGCGATCGCTCGCTGGCAGGCTGGAGATCCAAATTTTTTAACCCCTAACAGGTATATTAGACGCTGTTTTCATAACAGCGTCTAATATACCTCCTACCTGGTCCTCTGGTGGTCCCTTTTGTTAGGATCGACCACCAGAGGACTCAGGTAGGTCAGTACAGTAGCAACAAACACCACACTACACTACACTACACCCCCCCCCCCCCCCCCGTCACTTATTAACCCCTTATAAACCCCTGATCACCCATGATCACCCCATATAAACTCCCTGATCACCCCCCTGTCATTGATCACCGCCCTGTCATTGATCACCCCCCTGTCAGGCTCCGTTCAGACGTCCGTATGATTTTTACGGATCCACGGATACATGGATCGGATCCGCAAAAAGCATACGGATGTCTGAATGGAGCCTTACAGGGGGGTGATCAATGACAGGCGGGTGATCACCCATATACACTCCCTGATCACCCCCCTGTCATTGATCACCGCCCTGTCATTGATCACCCCCCTGTAAGGCTCCATTCAGACGTCCGCATGATTTTTACGGATCCATGGATACATGGATCGGATCCGCAAAACACATGCGGACGTCTGAATGGAGCCTTACAGGGGGTGATCAATGACAGGCGGGTGATCACCCATATACACTCCCTGATCACCCCCCTGTCATTGATAACCCCCCTGTAAGGCTCCATTCAGACGTCCGCATGTGTTTTGTGGATCCGATCCATGTATCCATGGATCCGTAAAAATCATGCGGACGTCTGAATGGAGCCTTACAGGGGGGTGATCAATGACAGGCGGGTGATCACCCATATACACTCCCTGATCACCCCCTGTCATTGATCACCCCCCTGTCATTGATCACCCCCCTGTAAGGCTCCATTCAGACGTCCGCATGATTTTTACGGATCCATGGATACATGGATCGGATCCGCAAAACACATGCGGATGTCTGAATGGAGCCTTACAGGGGGGGTGATCATTGACAGGGGGGTGATCACCCTGATCACCCCCTGTCATTGATAACCCCCCTGTAAGGCTCCATTCAGACGTCCGCATGTGTTTTGTGGATCCGATCCATGGATCCGTAAAAATCATGCGGATGTCTGAATGGAGCCTTACAGGGGGGGTGATCAGTGACAGGGGGGTGATCAGGGAGTCTATATGGGTGATCACCCCCCTGTCATTGATCACCCCCCTGTCATTGATCACCCCCCTGTCATTGATCACCCCCCCCTGGTAAGGCTCCATTCAGACATTTTTTTTGGCACAAGTTAGCGGAAATTTTTTGTTTGTTTTTGTTTTTTCTTACAAAGTCTCATATTCTACTAACTTGTGTCAAAAAATAAAATCTCACATGGACGCACCATACCCCTCACGGAATCCAAATGCGTAAACATTTTTAGACATTTATATTCCAGACTTCTTCTCGCGCTTTAGGGCCCCTAAAAAGCCAGGGCAGTATAAATACCCCACATGTGACCCCATTTCGGAAAGAAGACACCCCAAGGTATTCCGTGAGGGGCATATTGAGTCCATGAAAGATTGAAATTTTTGTCCTAAGTTAGCGGAAAGTGAGACTTTGTGAGAAAAAAACAAAAAAAAATCAATATCCGCTAACTTATGCAAAAAAAAAAAAATTCTAGGAACTTGCCATGCCCCTCATTGAATACCTTGGGGTGTCTTCTTTCCAAAGTGGGGTCACATGTGGGGTATTTATACTGCCCTGGCTTTTTAGGGGCCCGAAAGTGTGAGAAGAAGTCTGGGATCCAAATGTCTAAAAATGCCCTCCTAAAAGGAATTTGGGCCCCTTTGCGCATCTAGGCTGCAAAAAAGTGTCACACATCTGGTATCGCCGTACGGCGATACCAGATGTGTGACACTTTTTTGCAGCCAAGGTGGGCAAAGGGGCACCTTTCGGATTTCGCAGGCCATTTTTTACACATTTCGATTGTAAGGTACTTCTTACACATTTGGGCCCCTAAATTGCCAGGGCAGTATAACTACGCCACAAGTGACCCCATTTTGGAAAGAAGACACCCCAAGGTATTCCGTGAGGGGCACGGCGAGTTCCTAGAATTTTTTATTTTTTGTCACAAGTTAGCGGAAAATGATGATTTTTCTTTTTTTTTCTTTTTTCCTTACAAAGTCTCATATTCCACTAACTTGCGACAAAAAATAAAAAATTCTAGGAACTCGCCATGCCCCTCACGGAATACCTTGGGGTGTCTTCTTTCCAAAATGGGGTCACTTGTGGCGTAGTTATACTGCCCTGGCAATTTAGGGGCCCAAATGTGTGAGAAGTACCTTGCAATCAAAATGTGTAAAAAATGGCCTGCAAAATCTGAAAGGTGCACTTTGGAATATGTGCCCCTTTGCCCACCTTGGCAGCAAAAAAGTGTGACACATCTGGTATCGCCGTACTCAGGAGAAGTTGGGGAATGTGTTTTGGGGTGTCATTTTACATATACCCATGCTGGGTGAGAAAAATATCTTGGCAAAAGACAACTTTTCCCATTTTTTTATACAAAGTTGGCATTTGACCAAGATATTTTTCTCACCCAGCATGGGTATATGTAAAATGACACTCCAAAACACATTCCCCAACTTCTCCTGAGTACGGCGATACCAGATGTGTCACACTTTTTTGCTGCCAAGGTGGGCAAAGGGGCACATATTCCAAAGTGCACCTTTTGGATTTCACCGGTCATTTTTTACACATTTTGATTGCAAAGTTCTTCTCACACATTTGGGCCCCTAAATTGCCAGGGCAGTATAACTACCCCACAAGTGACCCCATGAGTTCCTAGAATTTTTTATTTTTTGTCACAAGTTAGTGGAATATGAGACTTTGTAAGAAAAAAAAAAAAAAAAAAAAAATCATCATTTTCCGCTAACTTGTGACAAAAAAAAAAAAGTTCTATGAACTCACTATGCCCATCAGCGAATACCTTAGGGTGTCTACTTTCCGAAATTGGGTCATTTGTGGGGGTTTTCTACTGTTTGGGCATTGTAGAACCTCAGGAAACATGACAGGTGCTCAGAAAGTCAGAGCTGTTTCAAAAAGCGGAAATTCACATTTTTGTACCATAGTTTGTAAATGCTATAACTTTTACCCAAACCATTTTTTTTTTGCCCAAACATTTTTTTTTTATCAAAGACATGTAGAACAATAAATTTGGCGAAAAATGTATATATGGATGTCGTTTTTTTTAGCAAAATTTTACAGCTGAAAGTGAAAAATGTCATTTTTTTTGCAAAAAAATCGTTACATTTTGATTAATAACAAAAAAAGTAAAAATGTCAGCAGCAATAAAATACCACCAAATGAAAGCTCTATTAGTGAGAAGAAAAGGAGGTAAAATTCATTTGGGTGGTAAGTTGCATGACCGAGCAATAAACGGTGAAAGGAGTGTAGTGCAGAAGTGTAAAAAGTGCTCTGGTCATGAAGGGGGTTTCACCTAGCGGGGCTGAAGTGGTTAAAGACCTGAGACTTTTTAGCGTTTTTGTGCACATGGTGGTTTAACATGACTTAAAGTAGTTTTGTGAGATTTTAATACTGATGACCTATCGCCAGGATAGGTCATCAGTATATGATCGGTGGCGGTCCGACACTTGGCCACCGTGGCCTTTTCACAGCTCTCCCAAGGCCAGTGATGACACATTCATCGGTTACATGGAGCAGCTCATCTCCATTGAAGTGAAGGGACTGAGCGCAGTACCAAGCACAGCCACAATAAATTGTATGGTGCTGTGCTTGGTGAGGTGAGAGAAGGCCGCGGTGCTCAGCTGATCGGCAGAGGTCTCGGGTGTCGGGCCCCTCCGATCAGATAGTGATGAACTATCCAGAGGATAGGTCATTAGTATCAAAATGTCTGAAAAAACTTTTAAGCTCTGCACATAGAACTATTTTGTCAGTCAAATATGATGTAATCTGCAGAGTAGCCTCCGATGCAAATGTGAACACAACCTAACGGAGGGATCAGCCCACTGCCTTGATATAAAGCTGGATTTACAGGGGCCGACTTAGCAGCCGATTGTCGGGACGGAAGTGTTCCTTCCCGAAAGTCGGCTGCTCGTTCAGTGAAGGAGACTGCGCATTTACATACAGACTCAAGGTTTCTAAGAAGCTTATCGCTATTTAGACAGAATGATCTGCTGCCCAGAAGCCATGATCACTAGTGTCTGCATAAACGACAGGATCACCTGATGAATGAGGGTTACGCTTGTTCTTCAGGTGATTGGCGGCACGTTTACATGGCCAGATTATTGGGATGACCACATTCGCGGGTACGGTCGTTCCCGATAATTGCCCGATTCTTAGGTCGTATAAATGTACCTGTCGGGTATATAAAGCAAATGCTTTATATAAATATAAAAATATAAAAATTATCGGGTCAAAAGAAAAATTATGCAAACATCTCAAAGAGTTCAATCGAGAACCTGATTATTTTGTGCAATCAGTAAAACGGTACAAGCGTCTATGCAAAAATATAAATGGTTTATTATACAATAGGTTAAAATACAAACGAAAATGAATCAACATAAATTTCAATAATATACAATGATATGCAGTACCCAGAATTCACCACTATGATACCAACAAAACACTACCCAACCAACACAAGAATATTATGCAATACAGCTTTAAATCTGTGAGAGATATACAATCAATGGATTATGCGCAAAACTCAATCAAGAAGATGACAGATACGAGCCCTTGCTCCGCCCAAAAATGATGACCAATCTTCAGATAATGGTAGTATTGCAACAAAACTTATACATTATTGGCTTGATATCAAACTAGGGAATACAAAGATTCCCAACAAAGAGTTTCTCCAGTATTGTCCCCTTTATTCAGTTATATGCATCGTAACTGAAATCAGAGAAAACACTGATGTAGCAACTAACGTTACACGTCCGCAAATGAGCGGGTATCTGGCTAAGTATCAAGTCAACTAATTTAGATCAATACTACATAAAAACAAAATATACATTACCCAAGGGTCAAGTGATGTGCATTGTCTTGGGGCAGCCAGCTCTCAAGAGTTTTTCCCGATAATCCAAATGTTTGTTTCTCTTTTTTTCCTTTTCTCCTTTTTTTTTTCTTTCTGGTAACTGGTTTCTTAACCCAAAACTTATCAGATGAACACGCCCTCCGAGTTTGGAACTTTCCAATCATTGTTGGAGGGGTGTGTGCATGGATAAGGAGCATGGCGTCATAATACTACCCAGAATGCAATTTTGCTACTGATGTGGTATTAACCGCTTATATCTATGTGGCACTGTTGTATAAGCAATAAGCATCATACCATTAAGGGTTAACTCATATATGCCTAATATTTTCAACACTTCACACCTCTGACATCTGGGGCCTTGTCTCAGGGCTGAGGGACAAACTTTGATACATGAATATATACTTTGAGGAACATCTAGACCACGGGTGTCGAACAAAAGGCCCGCGGGCCGAATCCGGCCCGCCAGACCTCGTCATGTGGCCCGCGTAGCCGCCGCCGGCCGCCAGCCTTCACCTTTTATTATCACTTCCTGCAGGCGGCCCCTGCAGGAAGTGATAATAAATTGCATAATGAGCAGCAGGGCTTTTTTTCTGGCGGAACGCACCGGAACGGCGTTCCGCCACCTTTTGACATCGCAGCCTGCCATGCTCCAGCATCGCAGGCTGCGATGTATCAGCGGGGAGGGACTGGGAGGAGGAGCTGGGGGCCGGTGCGTTCACTGTGCTCCGGCCCCCAGCTCCAGTAGTTATAAAATGTGTACAATTAATAAGGATTCTATTCATGAGGCCCCCTCTGCAGTAGAACATTCAATATAGCCACATCCTACTCACAGGGCTGTTATCTTAATGCTGGCCGGCCGTGCACCCGAGCGGCAGCGTCACGACTGACGTCATGTGCCCGGCCTACTTTCTGAATGAAGGAGGCGGAGCAGGCATGTGACGTCAGTCGTGACGCTGCCGCTCGTCTGCCCGGCCGGCCAGCATTAAGATAACAGCCCTGTGAGTAGGATGTGGCTATATTGAATGTTCTACTGCAGAGGGGACCTCATGAATAGAATCCTTATTAATTGTACACATTTTATAACTAGTCTGTACTGGAGCGGCAATGGGGGGGTCTGTGGATGGCACTGTTATGAGGTGGGGGGGGTCTGTGGATGGCACTGTTATCGGGTGGGGGGTCTGTGGATGGCACTGTTATCGGGTGGGGGGTCTGTGGATGGCAATTTTATAGGGTGGGGGATCTGTGGATGGCACTGTTATCGGGTGGGGGGTCTGTGGATGGCAATTTTATAGGGTGGGGGATCTGTGGATGGCACTGTTTTGGGGTGGGGGGTCTGTGGATGGCACTGTTATGGGGTGGGGGGGTCTGTGGATGGCACTGTTATGGGGTGGGGGGGTCTGTGCATGGCACTGTTATGGGGCGGGGGGGTCTGTGGATGGCACTGTTATAGGATGGGGGGGTCTGTGGATGGCACTGTTATAGGATGGGGGATCTGTGGATGCCATCCCCAGATCCCCCATTAACAGTGCCATCCCCATCTGGGGGGTTTCTTTGCTGGGCTGGACTTTTATAGCCCCCCCCCCCCCCAAATTTTACTTGCATCCCTGTTCTCTAAAGGGGCGGTTTTAGGGGGCGGTCCTAGGGGTGGGCAGATCCCCCATAAGTGTCACCCACAGATCCCCCATAAGTCTGATACAACCGGCCCTTTGAGGATGACCAAACTGCTGATGCAGCCCCCGATGAATTTGAGTTTGACACCCCTGATCTAGACCATTCTCACACTGTGGAATTCATGTTCAGATAGGAAAAACAATGAAGCCTCAGAATCTGCAGGTGCGGTGTATCTTCTAACTTTCTAAATGTATAATATATTGTTACAATAACAGTAGCTTTTGAATGGCACAGTAATCTTCTCATGGACTTGCTTCGGCCTACATGAAACTTCATACAAAACAGTGAATATAAATCAACATTGCTCTTAAAGGCAATGAATACCCATTATAACTAAAATAAGTAAATATAAATGTTTAAACTTATGAAAAAGCACAACATACCTTAAGTCACTAGCAGTGCTGATCTAAGACCGAGCAGCCATGCCATGCTGGGAGACTCTGAGCGATAACATGATAGATTGCTCCCTGCAAGTACCCGCGTCGCTTTCTGTCAAAAGTGGACAGTTGTTAAAGGGGTTAAAAAAAGATGTTACAGAAACAACACAAGGACCATCCACTGTGACATGGACATATATTATGTAGGTTAGTAAGACATAGGGAAGGATAAGGATGGGCCTGCAGGATCAGACTACGCAGAGTTTGTTTGTAGTCTGTAACCATGGAAACACACGGTTCTGCATAGATGTTGTAAACGCATCTGTTTATATGGAGATGGGAATAGCTTTTATATGTATGGGCTCAGTATGAACAATACAGAAATCTGGAGCCTTAATATAATGGTAGCAATTCTGAACTCGCACCCTCCCGGCCAAGGTGCTTTGGCAAACAGCCACTTTTCCCAACTTTTCATTAGCATGTGCAATTGCCTAGGGCAGTGGTGGCGAACCTATGGCACGGGTGCCAGAGGCGTCACTCAGAGCCCTCTGTCCGGGCACCCGCACCCTGGAAAAAGTCTATGGTGTTCCAATATGCCTTAGACATTTCCTGCCATTCATAAGCGCAGGGCGTGCTATGAACGGCACAGGCAGCGCACGGAATGTAGGCAGGCTATTATAGCTAAATGATAAAGTACAGGGAACATATACTATATTGGACTAGGGTTGGGCAATATACCGGTATTAACCACCTCCGGACCGCCTAACGCGCCGATGCGTCCGGAAGGTGGTTGCTTTTCTCCTCCTGGACGCATCGGCGCGTCATCTCGCGAGACGCGAGATTTCCTGTGAACGCGCGCACACAGGCGCGCGCGCTCACAGGAACGGAAGGTAAGCGAGTGGATCTCCAGCCTGCCAGCGGCGATCGCTCGCTGGCAGGCTGGAGATCCGAATTTTTTAACCCCTAACAGGTATATTAGACGCTGTTTTCATAACAGCGTCTAATATACCTCCTACCTGGTCCTCTGGTGGTCCCTTTTGTTAGGATCGACCACCAGAGGACTCAGGTAGGTCAGTACAGTCCCACCAAACACCACACTACACTACACTACACCCCCCCCCCTCCCCCGTCACTTATTAACCCCTTATAAACCCCTGATCACCCCATATAAACTCCCTGATCACCCCCCTGTCATTGATCACCGCCCTGTCATTGATCACCCCCCTGTCAGGCTCCGTTCAGACGTCCGTATGATTTTTACGGATCCGATCCATGTATCCATGGATCCGTAAAAATCATTCGGACGTCTGAATGGAGCCTTACAGGGGGGTGATCAATGACAGGCGGGTGATCACCCATATACACTCCCTGATCACCCCCTGTCATTGATCACCCCCCTGTCAGGCTCCATTCAGACGTCCGCATGATTTTTACGGATCCGATCCATGTATCCATGGATCCGTAAAAATCATGCGGACGTCTGAATGGAGCCTTACAGGGGGGGTGATCAGTGACAGGGGGGTGATCACCCTGATTACCCTGATCACCCCCTGTCATTGATAACCCCCCTGTAAGGCTCCATTCAGACGTCCGCATGCGTTCTGTGGATCCGATCCATGTATCCATGGATCCGTAAAAAATCATGCGGATGTCTGAATGGAGCCTTACAGGGGGGGTGATCACCCTGATTACCCTGATCACCCCCTGTCATTGATAACCCCCCTGTAAGGCTCCATTCAGACGTCCGCATGCGTTCTGTGGATCCGATCCATGTATCCATGGATCCGTAAAAAATCATGCGGATGTCTGAATGGAGCCTTACAGGGGGGTGATCACCCTGATTACCCTGATCACCCCCTGTCATTGATAACCCCCCTGTAAGGCTCCATTCAGACGTCCGCATGCGTTCTGTGGATCCGATCCATGTATCCATGGATCCGTAAAAAATCATGCGGATGTCTGAATGGAGCCTTACAGGGGGGGTGATCAGTGACAGGGGGGTGATCACCCTGATTACCCTGATCACCCCCTGTCATTGATAACCCCCCTGTAAGGCTCCATTCAGACGTCCGCATGCGTTCTGTGGATCCGATCCATGGATCCGTAAAAAATCATGCGGATGTCTGAATGGAGCCTTACAGGGGGGGTGATCAGTGACAGGGGGGTGATCACCCTGATTACCCTGATCACCCCCTGTCATTGATAACCCCCCTGTAAGGCTCCATTCAGACGTCCGCATGCGTTCTGTGGATCCGATCCATGGATCCATGGATCCGTAAAAAATCATGCGGATGTCTGAATGGAGCCTTACAGGGGGGGTGATCAGTGACAGGGGGGTGATCACCCTGATTACCCTGATCACCCCCGGTCATTGATAACCCCCCTGTAAGGCTCCATTCAGACGTCCGCATGCGTTCTGTGGATCCGATCCATGTATCCATGGATCCGTAAAAAATCATGCGGATGTCTGAATGGAGCCTTACAGGGGGGGTGATCAATGACAGGGGGGTGATCAGGGAGTCTATATGGGTGATCACCCCCCTGTCATTGATCACCCCCCTGTCATTGATCACTCCCCTCTGTAAGGCTCCATTCAGACATCCGCATGATTTTTTACGGATCCATGGATACATGGATCGGATCCACAGAACGCATGCGGACGTCTGAATGGAGCCTTACAGGGGGGTTATCAATGACAGGGGGTGATCAGGGTGATCACCCCCCTGTCACTGATCACCCCCCCTGTAAGGCTCCATTCAGACGTCCGCATGCGTTCTGTGGATCCGATCCATGTATCCATGGATCCGTAAAAAATCATGCGGATGTCTGAATGGAGCCTTACAGGGGGGGTGATCAATGACAGGGGGGTGATCAGGGAGTCTATATGGGTGATCACCCCCCTGTCATTGATCACCCCCCTGTCATTGATCACTCCCCCCCTGGTAAGGCTCCATTCAGCCATTTTTTTGGGCACAAGTTAGCGGACATTTTTTGTTTGTTTTTGTTTTTTCTTACTAAGTCTCATATTCCACTAACTTGTGCCAAAAAATAAAATCTCACATGGACGCACCATACCCCTCACGGAATCCAAATGCGTAAACATTTTTAGACATTTATATTCCAGACTTCTTCTCACGCTTTAGGGCCCCTAAAAAGCCAGGGCAGTATAAATACCCCACATGTGACCCCATTTCGGAAAGAAGACACCCCAAGGTATTCCGTGAGGGGCATATTGAGTCCATGAAAGATTGAAATTTTTGTCCTAAGTTAGCGGAAAGTGAGACTTTGTGAGAAAAAAAACAAAAAAAAATCAATATCCGCTAACTTATGCAAAAAAAAAAATAATTCTAGGAACTCGCCATGCCCCTCATTGAATACCTTGGGGTGTCTTCTTTCCAAAGTGGGGTCACATGTGGGGTATTTATACTGCCCTGGCTTTTTAGGGGCCCGAAAGTGTGAGAAGAAGTCTGGGATCCAAATGTCTAAAAATGCCCTCCTAAAAGGAATTTGGGCCCCTTTGCGCATCTAGGCTGCAAAAAAGTGTCACACATCTGGTATCGCCGTACTCAGGAGAAGTTGGGGAATGTGTTTTGGGGTGTCATTTTACATATACCCATGCTGGGTGAGAAAAATATCTTGGTCAAATGCCAACTTTGTATAAAAAAATGGGAAAAGTTGTCTTTTGCCAAGATATTTCTCTCACCCAGCATGGGTATATGTAAAATGACCCCCCAAAACACATTGCCCAACTTCTCCTGAGTACGGCGATACCAGATGTGTCACACTTTTTTGCAGCCAAGGTGGGCAAAGGGGCACCTTTCGGATTTCGCAGGCCATTTTTTACACATTTTGATTTCAAGGTACTTCTTACACATTTGGGCCCCTAAATTGCCAGGGCAGTATAACTACGCCACAAGTGACCCCATTTTGGAAAGAAGACACCCCAAGGTATTCCGTGGGGGGCACGGCGAGTTCCTAGAATTTTTTATTTTTTGTCACAATTTAGCGGAAAATGATGATTTTTCTTTTTTTTTCTTTTTTCCTTACAAAGTCTCATATTCCACTAACTTGCGACAAAAAATAAAAAATTCTAGGAACTCGCCATGCCCCTCACGGAATACCTTGGGGTGTCTTCTTTCCAAAATGGGGTCACTTGTGGGGTAGTTATACTGCCCTGGCAATTTAGGGGCCCAAATGTGTGAGAAGAACTTTGCAATCAAAATGTGTAAAAAATGCCCTGCAAAATCCGAAAGGTGCACTTTGGAATATGTGCCCCTTTGCCCACCTTGGCAGCAAAAAAGTGTGACACATCTGGTATCGCCGTACTCAGGAGAAGTTGGGCAATGTGTTTTGGGGTGTCATTTTACATATACCCATGCTGGGTGAGAAAAATATCTTGGTCAAATGCCAACTTTGTATAAAAAAATGGGAAAAGTTGTCTTTTGCCAAGATATTTCTCTCACCCAGCATGGTTATATGTAAAATGACACCCCAAAACACATTCCCCAACTTCTCCTGAGTACGGCGATACCACATGTGTGACACTTTTTTGATGCCAAGGTGGGCAAAGGGGCACATATTCCAAAGTGCACCTTTCGGATTTCACCGGTCATTTTTTACAGATTTTGATTGCAAAGTACTTCTCACACATATGGGCCCCTAAATTGCCAGGGCAGTATAACTACGCCACAAGTGACCCCATTTTGGAAAGAAGACACCCCAAGGTATTCCGTGAGGGGCATGGCGAGTTCCTAGAATTTTTTTTTTTTGTCGCAAGTTAGTGGAATATGAGACTTTGTAAGGAAAAAAGAGAAAAAAAAAAAAAATCATCATTTTCCGCTAACTTGTGACAAAAAATAAAAAATTCTAGGAACTCGCAGTGCCCCTCACGGAATACCTTAGGGTGTCTTCTTTCCAAAATGGGGTCACTTGTGGCGTAGTTATACTGCCCTGGCAATTTAGGGGCCCAAATGTGTGAGAAGTACCTTGCAATCAAAATGTGTAAAAAATGCCCTGCAAAATCCGAAAGGTGCACTTTGGAATATGTGCCCCTTTGCCCACCTTGGCAGCAAAAAAGTGTGACACATCTGGTATCGCCGTACTCAGGAGAAGTTGGGGAATGTGTTTTGGGGTGTCATTTTACATATACCCATGCTGGGTGAGAAAAATATCTTGGTCAAATGCCAACTTTGTATAAAAAAATGGGAAAAGTTGTCTTTTGCCAAGATATTTCTCTCACCCAGCATGGTTATATGTAAAATGACACCCCAAAACACATTCCCCAACTTCTCCTGAGTACGGCGATACCACATGTGTGACACTTTTTTGCTGCCAAGGTGGGCAAAGGGGCACATATTCCAAAGTGCACCTTTCGGATTTCACCGGTCATTTCTTACACATTTTGATTGCAAAGTTCTTCTCACACATTTGGGCCCCTAAATTGCCAGGGCAGTATAACTACCCCACAAGTGACCCCATTTTGGAAAGAAGACACCCCAAGGTATTCTGTGAGGGGCATGGTGAGTTCCTAGAATTTTTTATTTTTTGTCGCAAGTTAGTGGAATATGAGACTTTGTAAGAAAAAAATAAAAAAATAAAAATCATCATCATTTTCCGCTAACTTGTGACAAAAAATAAAAAGTTCTATGAACTCACTATGCCCATCAGCGAATACCTTAGGGTGTCTACTTTCCGAAATGGGGTCATTTGTGGGGTTTTTCTACTGTTTGGGCATTGTAGAACCTCAGGAAACATGACAGGTGCTCAGAAAATCAGAGCCGTTTCAAAAAGCGGAAATTCACATTTTTGTACCATAGTTTGTAAATGCTATAACTTTTACCCAAACCATTTTTTTTTTGCCCAAACATTTTTTTTTTATCAAAGACATGTAGAACAATAAATTTAGCGAAAAATTTATATATGGATGTCGTTTTTTTTGCAAAATTTCACAGCTGAAAGTGAAAAATGTCATTTTTTTGCAAAAAAAATCGTTACATTTTGATTAATAACAAAAAAAGTAAAAATGTCAGCAGCAATAAAATACCACCAAATGAAAGCTCCATTAGTGAGAAGAAAAGGAGGTAAAATTCATTTGGGTGGTAAGTTGCATGACCGAGCGATAAACGGTGAAAGGAGTGTAGTGCCGAAGTGTAAAAAGTGGCCTGGTCATGAAGGGGGTTTCACCTAGCGGGGCTGAAGTGGTTAACAATATACGTAAGAAATGGCGATATGGCTGTTTTTTTAATTACCGCTGTATTTTTAGTGACGTCATATGGACAGTCGCAGACTGCCTCTAAAATGTCCGGGGCACATTACAGCCGACACAGTGGAGAAGGAGAGAGTCCCTCCCCACTGTGATGTGGCTGTGCCAACAATGAGCCGTGAGGAGAGGAGTAGGGGAGGGGCTGTGGCCGCTGCACCAACCAATGAGCAGTGAAGAGAGGAGTAGGGGAGGGGCTGTGGCCGCTGCACCAACCAATGAGCAGTGACGAGAGGAGTAGGGGAGGGGCTGTGGCCGCTGTGCCACCAATGAGCCGTGAAGAGAGGAGTAGGGGAGGGGCTGTGGCCGCTGCACCAACCAATGAGCAGTGAAGAGAGGAGTAGGGGAGGGGCTGTGGCCGCTGTGCCACCAATGAGCAGTGAAGAGAGGAGTAGGGGAGGGTCTTTGGCTGCTGTGCCACCAATGAGCAGTGAAGAGAGGAGAAGGGGAGGGGCTGTGGCCACTGCGCCACCAATGAGACTTACCTTCTCAATACGAAAATAGAGTGCAGTTGCCGGCCACATATCACACCCGGCACCCGGTCTCAATAACAGGAAGCAGCGATCACGCGGCACCTGAGGGGTTAATTGGCACGGTCCAGCGGGATCTCTGTCATTGAGGCTGGGTGGCGGCTGTGTGATGAGCCCGACACCCGCAGTCTATATTTGTATTAAGAGGCTAATTAAATACATCGGTGGCGCAGTGCGTGCCCCCTTCCTCCATTATTATAAATTATAATCATTGGTGGTGCAGTGCGCCCCAACCCCCCAGTACTAGAATCATTGAGGCGCAGTGGGCCACAGGCCCCCCTTATTGTTATATTCATTGGTGTCCCCAGGGTCCCCTCCCCTCCTCATTGGTGGTGCAGTGGTAGCTTCTGATCGCCACGCCCAAAAAAGTACAAACTATTAAAGTATTGAAAAATATCTCCTATGCGGGGAATGCCGTAACAGAAAAAATAATGTAAAAAACACACAGTTTGCAATTTTTTTTTTTGTCACCTTGTCCCCTCAAAAATAGGACAGGACTGTTCTATTATGGGCTGGATGTTTCATGAAATGCGGAATGCACACGTGGCGTTTTATTTTTCTTTCACGTGGTATTGAGTATAGCAATACTTTTTTATGGGACCGAAATTGAATCAAAATTTTGATATTGTGAAAACCCTAGTCACGGGGGCATAACGTCATCTCAAATCCATTAGGTGACAAAGAAATGGCATCTAGCGGCTATTAACCCCCTAAAGCCAGGAGACCAGCGCTGGATAACAGTCGCTGCGCTCTGGTGGCTGCTGCGCGGAGAGGCTGAGAGAACAGGCACTGCGCTCTGGGGTTGCGGTAATATGGCTGTAGTGTGTAGGGACTAAGACCCATATGAAAAGCACTGGTCTTTAGTAAATGACCCCCCCCCCCCCCAATGTTTTATTTGGCTGAAAGACACGTTTATGATGCCAGTGTGCCCTTTCTGACAATGTGCACCTATGATGGGTGCACTCTGAACAACCCTCTTATCAGGGTTTTCCGCTAGCATGTCCCATTGTCTATGGAAGTGTCAGAGATAGCTGATCGCTGTTATGTCCAGCACTTCCATAGAGAATGAATGGAGCAGCAGGGCGCATGCCCAATCGGCCGCTCCATCAGATTGGGGGGGGAACGGTGACCCTGTTCTTGGTGGGGTAACTACCACATATTACTGTATGAGGGCATCAAAGTTACATTATATTGTATGAGGGCAACAAGAAAACACCAGTACACGTTTCGAGTGTTTTTTATTCTAAATGGGCATTTATCGCGATATATATCATTATCGCAATAAATTTCTTAATATCGTTATCGTGGGAATATTTTTGATATTGCCCAACCCTATATTGGACTGTAGTATTTAGGTTAAATTGGTGTGTTGGCAATTTGCGATAAATAAGTGGGTTTAAGGGTAGCAGTTTTGGCCTGCTTTGATGAGGGTTAACACTGGGTCAGGCTGCTGAGTTGTCAGGGGATCTCATCTAAGGCATTGTTCACATCCTGTATTGGACTTACATTTAGCGTATGCGCCAGGGAAGATCCCAACCTATACACTCAGTGTATCCACAGCCCTCACTCCACCATTGCATGCATGTCCTTTGGCATCGGCGCACCTTTTTTGTGTCATGGAATAGAACCGTAAACTACATGAGGATAGAGACACTACTACTGCGGCTCTGAAGCAGATTTCACCCACTGTTTTGCAAAGGATGAGATGCTTTGGTGCAAGCTGCAACATAAGGCCCCATTCGCACCACTATATCTGCTCCGCACTTTTTGCAGATTGCACACGGACCCATTCATTTCTATGGGTCTGGAAAAAAAAAAAGAAAATGGACAGCACTCCGTATGTCTGCTCCACAGTCCCACAAAAAAGATATAGAAAACAAGAATAGGTTTTGTTACAATCGGTCCGCCCCCCCCCCCCCCAAAAGGTGCAACATGGACGTCATCCTTATTTTCCGTGGATCTGCATTTTGCAAGCACGACCACCACTGCTGGATTGCAGGGTGGTCATAACCCCTGTATACGAGCAGTGTATAATGTGATGGAAAAATGAATCCAGCCAGCAAAGGAGGCAATATGGACAATCACAATACATTAGTAAGTTCCTTGTATTAACATTGTCTACGTGATAAATGCCACTTGCTGAAGTGAGACAGCCCCTTTAAGTGCACATTTAAAGTATTCCACGGTGTGGATGAAAATTTTACGGTGCTCTGAGTTCATAAGGAAATCTCCGAGCAGAGCCCATTTATTTTGAGAGTCAGAAAGGCAAGGGATTTTTTTACTTTTAAATGTACTTTTGTGAATATCTCCTTTAACCCTTTCTCTGCTATCTGCCAAATAATGTACGGCAGATGTCGGGGCTTTAAAAATGGCGACTGCTCAGAAAAAAAAAAAAAAAATGGACGATTTGCTATATCTTTTTTCCGTTGCTTCACCTCTCAAAAAATGTAAATACAAAGTGATCAAAAGGTCATACACGATCCCAAAACGAAATTTTGCAGCTCTTCTCTCATGACAGCACAACAGGAGGTTGTTCCCCTTTGACGTTCTTGGGACAAGAAGAGATTAAATGGTCCCTCCCACCTCCATCCACCAGTTTTCTTCCTGTCCCTACACAGGATAGACGCAGAAAGGTTCCCTGCTCTAGGGTTGAAGAGATTCTACAAGAACTTTTAGAGCCTAAGGCTGGGACTAGGGTCGGGGGGTGTCTGGCCTCCCCTTCCAGGTCACAAATAGCCTTGCTAACACCGTGGGGTAGAGGTCCCTTAGCAGCCTGGAACCCACCTGGCGGAGTCTGAACCTATAGGTGGGTTCTCTGAGGGCCTGGGTTTGATCGGTTGGTTCATCCTTTCTACCCTATAAGTGGCCGTGCCAGTACCTCTTATGTGGAGGTCCCCTGGCTTGCTCCTAACCCTGATGAAGGGGATAATGCAGCTAGTAGTAATCTCACTATGGACGGCTATGGGTTCATGGAGCTTAGATCCGCTGTTCCTTAATGGAGTTCAGCAGGATTGTGCCTCAGTGCACCTGAAACAGTCAGCAGCTGGATCTAAGCCTTTTCTTTTCTGCTTACCAATGCTCCGTATGCAAGTGTTGGCAGAAGCTGCATTACATTATTGGTGCTTGCTTTGGCAGCACATAATTCAAGATTGGTAAGTAAACCATGCGTGTGTTTAACCAGCTTGATTGCCTCAACAGTTCTACTTACTTTAATTGAGAATCTGTGTGTGGATCTAAATGAGAACTCAGGCAATAGCATCACCTGTTTCTTTAGTGAGGATTTAAAATTTTCAGGCTGCATTCAATTGACAAGGTTGCAGACTTAAATCTTTCAGGTCTAGAAACTGGCTTAGTTATGTCTGACTTGATTCCTTTATCTAGGAAAAATGTATACTACTCATGGCCTCTGTGCTGGGCGTGTGCGTCTCATGGCCTCTGTGCCGGGCGTGTGCGCCTCATGGCCTCTGTGCCGGGCGTGCGCGCCTCATGGCCTCTGTGCCGGGCGTGCGCGCCTCATGGCCTCTGTGCCGGGCGTGCGCGCCTCATGGCCTCTGTGTCGGGCGTGCGCGCCTCATGGCCTCTGTGTCGGGCGTGCGCGCCTCATGGCCTCTGTGTCGGGCGTGCGCGCCTCATGGCCTCTGTGTCGGGCGTGCGCGCCTCATGGCCTCTGTGTCGGGCGTGCGCGCCTCATGGCCTCTGTGTCGGGCGTGCGCGCCTCATGGCCTCTGTGCCGGGCGTGCGCGCCTCATGGCCTCTGTGCCGGGCGTGCGCGCCTCATGGCCTCTGTGCCGGGCGTGCGCGCCTCATGGCCTCTGTGCCTGGCGTGCGCGCCTCATGGCCTCTGTGCCGGGCGTGCGCGCCTCATGGCCTCTGTGCCGGGCGTGCGCGCCTCTGTGCCGGGCGTGCGCGCCTCATGGCCTCTGTGCCGGGCGTGCGCGCCTCATGGCCTCTGTGCCGGGCGTGCGCGCCTCATGGCCTCTGTGCCGGGCGTGCGCGCCTCATGGCCTCTGTGCCGGGCGTGCGCGCCTCATGGCCTCTGTGCCGGGCGTGCGCGCCCCGCTGACGCTTTCCTATGTGCGGTCCTAAGGTGAAGACCTCAGGTAACAATCAATCATCTGATTGCTGTTATCATAGATTCCAATGCACTTGCATTGGAATCGATGATGATTTTACTACTTTCCTATGGAGCCCTATAACAGGCAAGGGCTCCATAGGAAATACTATGCAGCAGCCTCCTGTCATTCATGAAGACAGGGGTGCTGCACACAAGTTCCGGCTCCTCCGATCGCCACATGGGGGAGCTGGAGCATAACTGAAAGCGCGTGCTTTCGGTTTTCAGCGCGCTGAGATGACGTGGTCATCTGAGGGGTTAAATTTCTGCGATCGGCATTACTGCCAGTTGCAGACATGAGCCGCGGGTGTCAGCTATAAGAAGCAGGCGGCTATGGCACACGCAGCGCTCAGGAGCGGGCGCCATGTTTAAAGACCGGACGTGAAAGGGTTAAGCTCTTGGGAATGAGCTGCAATGGGGGTCTACAGTAAATTTTTACTCGGTGTAGTGGTTATATATGATGTTGCAATATTTTATCTGGTTTTAGAGCGAGTCGCTTTTACGCAATGGTACTTACCATGTAGACTAGGCTTAGAGGTAATGGGCATCCTCTTTATGTCCGATGTCTAATAAGACCATTTCTCGTGCGTGGCATTGGGGGACACAGCACCATGGGTATATGCCCAGCTGCCACTAGGAGGCTGACACTAGAAACAAAAAAGTGTTGGCTCCACCCAGGTGGGCTATACCCCTCTGCTAGAGCCAGAACAACTCAGTCTAGTTCTAGTGTCCGTAGGAGGCAGACATGACCTGCTAGCAGGTCCTTTTTCTGCTAATTTTTTATTTTATTTTTATTTCTTTTAATTTTTTCCTCTACAGGTTGCAGGGGCGGCTCCATCGTGTTCCACCTTAGTTGCCCCCCTGCGGGCGCGTACTCGGTACCTTGCAGCCACCCAGTCCCCAACGTGACCTGCTTCTGCAGTGGATTCCGGCGGACCCACGGTTCCGTGTTGAGTCCGCCGAGGGGGTGGTCATGCTGCGCCTGAACTAATCGGAGGGTGAGTATGAGCTTCAGCCCCAACCCATCTTCCCCTAGTATAGCTGGGCCTTTGGGGGGGCACCTCTCCTTCACTCTCCTTCTCAGGGGGGTCTCCCTTCTGGAGCCTTTTTTAATGGAGATCGGCTCCTTTAAGACGGCCATTTTCGGCCTTCGCCCTTTCCTACCTCGGTGGCTGTGTCCTCTCCTCTGCCTGTCCTCGGCGCTGTCTGTTTTATTCCTGCGCTGGCGGGCGGGGGTTGCCGGCGGCGGCGCTTTCCTCTGCGTCCGACTGCGCCCTGAGGATGGGGAGCGCATACTAGAGGCCGCGGCTTTTGCTCGGCCTAGGCCGCGGTCACGTGGGCGGGCGTCGTCTCCGCCTCCTGCGCTTCCCGGGCTTCCTCTCTTGCCCCTCCCCTTGTGGGCGTTCCTCCCGAGGTCTCTCTTCCTTCGGCCCAATCCAGCGCCAGCGCGGGCTGCTAGGGGGGCGGTTCTTCTGCCGAACGGTTTCTCTGTGCCTGGGCTGAGCGGTCGCGTGCGTCGCCATATCCTCCTGCGCTCCGGATCTCCAGCGCTCGTTTTTTCTGGGACACAGCACCATTGGTCGTGGTAGGCAGCCTCTGGCTGACTTCTTCTTTTCAGGTTCCACCACCGCCATCATGTCTTCCTCTGGTCAGGCCCCCACTCCCCCTGCCGCCATTTCCACTCATTACGCCTGCTCTGTGTGTAATAGGAAGTTCCCATGCGGCCAGCCTACGTCCCTCTGTGTGCAGTGCCTCACCCCCGGGCCCGCCCAGTCCGCTCCTGCGGCCTCTACCTTGTCGGTTCTCCCGGAATGGGCTGCTACCCTGTCCCAGGCCATAGGTAGCCTTGCTAGCCTCTCCCAATCCCTGGCACAGTCTCTGGACAGTCTCCCTGCCCAGATTGCGGCCGCTTCTGGCAGGGCCTCTACCGCTGGTGATGCGCCTGGCGATGGTTCCCATCCTCGCTCCGGCTCTCGGTCCCGCAAACGACCACGTACGGTCTCGGCTGGGTCCCACTCCTCCTCAGTTTCCCCGGATCGCTCCCCGGCTAGGTCTGAGTCCGGTGAGATTTCTTCTTCAGCCGCTTCCGCCGCTCCTGGGGACTCCTCCGCTTCAGATTCCGAATCTGAGCGGTGTTCGGCGATGTCGGCAGCCGTGCAGGATCTCATCAGGGCCGTTCGGGACGCACTCCACGTACAGGACGTCCCCTCGTCCTCCTCCCTGGAGGCGGTGTCCTTCCGCCGCTCTAAGCGGTCCACGGTGGTTTTTCCCAATCACGAGGATCTGGACGCTCTCCTTGCCAAGGAGTGGCGTCACCCTGACCGGCGCCTTCATCTCACCAAGGCTTCTGATGTCCCTTATCCTTTCTCTGAGGATTCGGTCAATCTCTGGACGATTCCCCCCCTGGTGGATCCTCAGGTCGCTCGTCTGGCGAAGGCTACTACACTTCCCCTGGCTGATGCGGCTTCCTTGTCGGATCCCGCTGATAAACGGGTCGACTCCTTGGCCAAGTCTGTTTTCATAGCGGCGGGCGCCGCCATCCGCCCTGCGTTTGCCGCCTCTTGGGTCGCCAAGGCATGCGCTGTTTGGGCAAAGCAGCTTCTCCGTGCCTTACCTGCTGACTCTGACCAGGGGGACTTGGCAGTGCTTGCCTCCCAGATCTATCAGGCCTCCAAGTTTCTTTGTGACGCCTCTATGGAATCGGCTCGCCGCTCTGGGCGTGCGGCCGCCAACTCTGTGGCTATCCGCCGCACCATCTGGCTTCGTTCCTGGGCGGCGGACGCCGCCTCTAAGAAGGCTCTTATCTCTCTTCCCTTTCTCGGTGGAAAGCTTTTTGGGAAACGCTTAGAGGAGCTCATCTCCGAGGCCACTGGAGGTAAGAGTTCTCTTCTTCCTCAGAATCAGCCTCGCCGCCGTCGTTTCCCCGGGTCGTCCTCCCGGACGCAGTCCTTTCGGTCCTCTCGGGCCCCTCCTGCCCGATCTGACAAGAAGCCTTCCAGGCCTTCCTTCAAGTCCAGGCCCTCTTGGCACGCCAAGCCCAAGCCCGCTCGTCCCCAGTCCACTAAGCCTCCTTCAGCATGACTCGATCCCCGTCATGGTGGGAGGGCGCCTGCTTGTCTTTCGGGATGTTTGGCGGGCAAACGTAGAAGACGCTTGGGTTCTCGAGGTGGTCTCTTCTGGGTACAGAATCGAATTCACCGACCTTCCGCCCAGTCGTTTCTTCTTGACGTCCCCCCCCATGTCTCCCGCCCGGGCAGACAGTTTTTTTCAGGCCATTCATTCCCTGCGCGCTCTGGGGGTCATCGTTCCGGTTCCAGAGTCAGAACGTTTTCGGGGCTTCTACTCGAACCTGTTCACCGTCCCCAAAAAGGACGGCTCACTCCGCCCTATCCTGGATCTGAAGGCGCTCAATCGGTTTGTCCGGGTCCGTCATTTCCGCATGGAGTCCCTCCGGTCCGTGATCGCCTCCCTGGAGTTGGGCGAGTTCCTGTCGTCGGTCGACATTCAGGATGCCTATCTCCACGTTCCCATCGCCCTCTCCCATCAAAGGTTCCTTCGCTTCGCGGTGGGTTCGCTTCATTTCCAATTTGTAGCCCTTCCCTTCGGTCTGGCCTCCGCACCAAGGGTTTTCACCAAGGTGTTAGCTCCCCTAGTGGCTCTTCTTCGTGCCAGGGGGGTCGCCCTGGTGCCTTACCTGGACGACCTTCTGATTCGGGCCCCGTCTCCCGAGGACAATCTGTCCAGCCTGAGCATCACCCTCTCGGCTCTTGCTCAGTTCGGGTGGCTTGTCAACCACTCCAAGTCCTCCCTTGTCCCACGCCAGAAGATGCTCTTTCTGGGAATGCTGTTCGATACTCGCCTCGGGCGGGTGTTCCTTCCCCCGGAGAAGGTGTCTTCTCTTCAGGCGGGGGTACATCTTCTCCGCAGGCCGTCCTCTCTGACCATCAGGACATGTATGCGCGTCCTGGGGAGGATGGTGGCCTCATTCGAAGCCATTCCTTATTCCCAATTCCACTCTCGGGACCTGCAGATGTTCATCTTGTCCAGGTGGGACAAGTCCCCGGAGGGTCTCGAGCGCCTCGTTCGTCTCCCTCCTCAGATTCGCCTGGATCTCTCCTGGTGGTTGCTTCCCCGGACGGTGTCCCTGGGCCGGTCCTTCCTCCCCCCCAGTTGGCGCGTGATCACGACCGATGCCAGCCTCTCGGGATGGGGAGCGGTGTTCGAGTCCCTCACGGTTCAGGGTCTGTGGTCTGTTCAGGAATCCTCCCTGCAGATCAACGTTCTCGAACTCAGGGCAATTTTCTTAGCACTGTCGCACTGGACTTCCCGTCTGCGCGGCCTCCCGATCCGGATTCAAACGGACAACTCCACCGCCGTGGCTTATCTGAATCATCAGGGGGGCACCAGGAGCGTGATGGCCCTGCGAGAGGCCTCTCAGATCCTGCGATGGGCGGAGGAACACGTTCCCGTTCTCTCCGCCGTCCACATTCCCGGGGTCGACAATTGGGCGGCAGACTTTCTCAGTCGTCAGCTCGTCGACCCGGGCGAATGGTCTCTCCACCCGGAAGTGTTTCATCAACTGTGTCTCCGGTGGGGAGTTCCGGACGTGGATCTCTTCGCGTCTCGCCTGAATCACAGACTTCCGCGCTATGTTGCGCGGTCCAGGGATCCGCAAGCTCTTGCGGTCGATGCCCTGGTTCTGCCTTGGTCCCAGTTCGACCTTCTGTATCTCTTTCCGCCCATCCCTCTTCTGCCTCGAGTGCTCAAGCGTCTCAAGGCGGCCCGGGTGCCGGCGATTCTGGTGGCCCCAGATTGGCCCCGCAGGGCGTGGTACGCAGATCTCGTGTTCCTGCTCGCCGACGTTCCATGGCGTCTTCCCCTGCGTCGCGATCTCCTTTCGCAGGGCCCTCTGTTCCACCCGAATTTACCGCAGCTTCGTTTGACGGCGTGGCTGTTGAGACCGCGATCCTGAAGGCCCGTGGTCTCTCGGACTCTGTCGTTCAGACGATGCTTCGCGCTCGGAAGCCCCAGTCGGCCCGTATTTACTATCGGACCTGGAGGGCGTATTTTGCTTGGTGCGAGTCCGCACGTTCTCGTCCTCTCCTTTTTTCGGTCCCTAATATTCTGGCCTTTCTTCAGGCTGGTTTTGATAAGGGGCTTCGCCTGGCTTCTCTCAGGGGGCAGATTTCTGCCCTTTCGGTCCTTTTTCAACGTTCTGTGGCCGCGCGGGCTCAGGTTAAGACTTTTCTGCAGGGTGTCGCGCGCCGAGCCCCTCCTTTTCGTCCTCCGGTGGAGCCGTGGGACCTGAATCTTGTTCTTGATGCTCTTCAGTCCTCTCCTTTTGAGCCCTTGGCAGACATCTCTCTGTCGTTTGTGTCATTTAAGGTTGCCTTCCTTGTGGCTATCACCTCTATCCGTCGGGTTTCCGAACTGGCGGCGCTTTCCTGCCGGTCGCCTTTTCTGGTGTTCCATCGGGACAAGGTCGTTTTGCGTCCCGTTCCTTCTTTTCTCCCTAAGGTTGTCACCCCGTTTCACATCAATGAGGAGATTATCCTTCCTTCCTTCTGCCCTAATCCTTCTCACCCTCGGGAGAAGTCTCTCCATTGCCTGGATGTTGTTCGGGCCCTCCGCTGGTACCTTCGCCTCACGGAACCCTTCCGTCGTTCGGATTCTCTTTTCCTGGTTCCGGCGGGTCCTCGTAAAGGTTTGCCTGCCTCCAAGGCCACCATCTCTCGCTGGGTTCGGTCGGCTGTCAAGGAGGCCTACGCCGCGAAGGGTCGCGCTCCCCCTTCCAGGTTGACCGCTCATTCGACTAGGGCAGTCGGAGCTTCCTGGGCGGTGCGTCATCAGGCTTCGGCTGCCCAGCTTTGCCGGGCCGCCACCTGGGCGTCAGTTCACACTTTTGCTAAATTCTACCACATTCATTCCCTGGCTTCTGCTGATGCCAGCCTGGGGCGTAAGGTTCTGCAGGCAGCGGTGCTTTAGGTTGCCGTCTGGCGATCTTCTTCCCTCCCTCAGGGACTGCTTTGGGACGTCCCATGGTGCTGTGTCCCCCAATGCCACGCACGAGAAAAATGGATTTTTTGTACTCACCGTAAAATCCTTTTCTCGTAGTAGGCATTGGGGGACACAGATCCCTCCCTTTCTTTGGAGCATTTGTTCTTGTTCGTGGTTCCGGCGTTTGCTTGTGGTTGTCGGGTTCCCCAGTTCAAGACTTGTTGGCACTCCGTTTCTTTTTGGTTCAGGTGTGGCGTTCCTACTGCTTTTGGTACTGACTGAGTTGTTCTGGCTCTAGCAGAGGGGTATAGCCCACCTGGGTGGAGCCAACACTTTTTTGTTTCTAGTGTCAGCCTCCTAGTGGCAGCTGGGCATATACCCATGGTGCTGTGTCCCCCAATGCCTACTACGAGAAAAGGATTTTACGGTGAGTACAAAAAATCCATTTTTATTCTTCCTCTAATTAGGTATTTAAGTCTATAAACAGAGGTAGGTCTGTTGGTCAAGGATGCAGATGAAGAGACTTTTCAGGGTTAGGCCTGAGTTCACAAATTCTGTCATCAAGATTTAGTTTTCTGACAGAATCAAAAAGTTTATGTTTCAGGTTTATTCCTGATTCTATGAAATGGTATTTTTATCTAATGATAAATATCTGAGATATATTGTCCTTAGACTTGGTTCCCCCCCTCCTAAATTATAATTTGGTACCTCTCCATGTTGTGCTGTCATGAGGGATGAGATGGAAAATAGGAATTAGACTTGCCGGTAATTCCCTAATGACAGCACCTGTACATTCCCTCCCTTACTAACTACTATGTAAATATTGCATATAAGATTTTCTTATGATTTTAATAAATCGGTTGCATCCATCCTGCTGTAGTAATCCTGAAAACACTGGTGGGTGGTGGTGGGAGGGACCTTTTAACCTCTCTGTCCCAAGAAGGTCAAAGGGGAACAACCTCCTGTTGTGCTGTCATGAGGGAATCCCTGGAAACCGAATTACCGGTAAGTCTAATTCCTATTTTTGCCCCCCAGAAATGAGCCAGAGAATGAAAGTAATGGGTCAGTTTTTCTGTATAAGGAAAAACATAAAAACGAAACCCATAAAACTATGGCGGAGTTGCGTTTTTTATTTTTTTTCCAATTCCACCCAATTTGGAATTTGTTCCCAGCTGTTCTCTACATTGTACACAATACTAAATGGTTTCGTTAGAAAATACATCATACGGCTATGTGAATGGAAAAATAAAGAATATTATGGCTCCGGAAAGGCAGGGAGTAAATAATGGGGAAAAAAAATTATGGAAAATTGCTGCATCAGGAAGGAGTTAAATAAAATAGATGAAATCCACATAATAATGGGCAGGTGACTGGTTTCGGATTTGTGACGTTGGTTGTATGTTTTGCTCCCAGGTGTTTTGGAAGAAGCGGAGTTCTATAACATCGCCTCCCTCGTGCGGCTGGTGAAGGAGAGGATTCGAGACAATGAAAATAGAACTTCCCAGGTAAATCGGTTCTACTATCCCCTCACCACACAGCATAGTAAAGGGGTCAGCCGCATCCAGGACTCCGTCACTTGTGAAACTACGACCCCAGCATAAACCCTTTCTCGGCTGTTCTCAGAGCTCCCATACAAGTGAATGGAACATGCTGGGAGTTGCAGTTTCACAAAAGCCGGAGTGCCGACAGTTGCTGGCCCCTGGTATAGTGTCTCCGATTACTTTTCAGATACTTCCAGTTTTTACCCAGAAAACTAATTTTATACTGTGTCCATCATCGTCCCAGTGCATTGTCTGCCAGTAAAATAATTTTTGCCATTAACTTCATGTAACAATTTTCTATGGTTTTAGATCAGCAGAAATACCTAAACTTGCCCCCTAAATCACAGTTTATTCATTGTTGCCAACGGATACATCCTGTAGGCACCTCTAAAAACCTGGCCGAGCATATGGAACACATTTTTCATTTGAACTGTCTTAAGGGGTCGATTCACACACATGTTTTTAGTGGTGTTCTTCAGCAGTTTTTTTTTTGTACTGTGATTTTTGTTGCAGTTTTTGCTTAAACACCAGTTCCAGATGTTAGCTGAAAGTCTATGGGAAATATGAAATGCACGGCACACAATTTTCTTTATTTATTTTTCTTGCTACTTGCTTTTTTTTTGTCTGTGTGTTGTTGTTTTTTCAAATGCAGTATGTTGGAACAGTGGAATTTTTTCTGGCTTTTTCTATCTCCTCTATAGGGAAAAAATGGCATCCACACATTTGTTTTGAAAAAAAAAAAAAAGTTAAAAACCACATGCAGTTTCTATTGTGTTTTTTTGTGTGAATTTGTGTGTTAAAGACGCTTTAGGCCACCTGCATACGTGTGGTTTTGCGAATTCACATGTGAACAAAAGCGCAGCGTAGTAGAGCACCTGCAAAGTGTATGAGATTACACAAATCTCATTCACGCTTTGCAGAATTTTTTTCTGTGCAGGAATTGACTTGCCATGCGGATTTCAAAGTCCACAGCATGTCGATTATGTTTGCGGTTTTTACTTTTCCGATGAAGGGTGAGATCTGCGGCAAAACTGCATCAAATCTGTCTAATCATCTGTATATCTGCAGGGTCCGGTGAAGCATGTCTACAGAGTGTTACAGTGTCAAGAAGAGGAGCTGACGCAGATGGTTTCCACCATGTCTGATGGTTGGAAGTTTGAGCAGGTAAGCAACCGCAGTCCTGAGCTATGCCGGGAACAAGAGGTCAGACATGAGACTGAACACAAGCCCCAGTAGCATCTCTATCTCTTAATGGGATCCCAATAGTTCAAAAGAGGGAGAGACTTTGCACATGATTTTCTTTCATTATTTTCTGATATTTTTGACAGTTGCATTAAAATCTCATGCATATGTGTTCCTATAGACTGCCGCAATACAAATTGGGGGCCCTATGGCATCTTGCAGCCTACCTAAACCTCCTAATTTCTGAAGAGCAGCCTGTCTTACTCCCAGGTCTACATATGATTGTTTGTATTCACCATCTCCTTCATTATAATTTGCCCTCAGATAGGTCAGCTCGTTCAGCCTGGCAGGTCTGCTTTAGTAGAATTCAATATAACCATTTTTTTTTTTGCATTGCCAAACGCTTTTAAAAGGATCAGTTTGTGTATTACCGCCGTAAAAAAAGCAATAAAGGACGTGACAAGGGACCGGTTAGTGTGCCCTTCCCATGACTCTGCATGTCATTTGCTTTCAGCTTATCAGTATTGGATCTTCCTACAACTATGGGAATGAAGATCAAGCAGAGTTCCTGTGTGTTGTGTCCAGGGAGCTGAATAACTCCACAAATGGACTGGTCATTGAGCCCAGTGAAAAGGCAAAGGTGAGTGTAGCTGCTGTTGACTTCTCGGAGAAAGAATGCTTTTCTAACCTTCAATCCCTTAATGCAAAATGATGTATGTCATCGTTGATCACGTGGGCACAAGAGATAGCCACCCGTAGCCGTGACAGTGATTGGAAGCCATGCACCTCCACTAAAGGACAGGATCAGAGAAATCCTCAATCCTGGATGTTTACCCTTGAAGCACAGTGATCTGTGCTGATCAAAGTATAGGCAATGGGATGGGACATGCTTTGTCCTGTCCCTTTAAGCCCTGGCAGTGCGATTACCAGAAGACTGACAGCCTTGGGCCTAATAAAGGCCTCCAGGGCTGTCTGGTAATAGTGTGTGTAAAGCTGGGGCCATACACGTAAGATGGGTGAACCAACAGCTCTCACTCCCAATTCTGTTGTACACATGCCTGCTTGGCTTGATCAAGGAAGCATGTGTTTTCAGTATGAAGCCAGTGGCAGACTCCTCTTGTCTGATCATTATCTCCTCTGAC
Source organism: Bufo gargarizans (assembly GCF_014858855.1). Taxonomy (NCBI): domain Eukaryota; kingdom Metazoa; phylum Chordata; class Amphibia; order Anura; family Bufonidae; genus Bufo; species Bufo gargarizans. The sequence goes on along the minus strand of NC_058085.1, from coordinate 63,971,357 downwards.
TTAGTCAGGAGGCCCCATACATATTAGATGGTTGGTCGGTTCCACGGGTTCAGTTAACATGCAGCTAATATCTATGCCCAGCTTTAGACCAGACCGTAGGTCTCTAAGGGGGAAACGCAGCACACATCTCTTCATTGAGGCTATAATAATCTGAGATTTCTTTGTAAGTCGCTTCCCATTCGGTCCAGCTGCCATAAAGCGTACTGTCACGGCCTTTGGTGTGCGCCGTGACACTGCTGCTGTGCGTGCTGTTGCCAGCAGGCTGAGCTGTATACAGACTTGTAGTTCCCTCACTAATCAAAATAGAACCCTTTTAAAATATATATTTTATTATTTATCTTTAAAATATATACCCTATACTGGTGGCTGATATCATACAATAAGGTGCAGACCTCAGGCCGGCTACTTATTTCTACGCATATAGCAACTGCCACAATTGTAACGTACAAACAATACACAGTGTGCAATTCACTAATTGTGTGCCATCCACAGAACCCCTCCATAACAGTGCCATCCACAGAACCCCTCCATAACAGTGCCATCCACAGAACCCCTCCATAACAGTGCCATCCACAGAACCCCTCCATAACAGTGCCATCCACAGAACCCCTTCATAACAGTGCCATCCACAGAACCCCTCCATAACAGTGCCATCCACAGAACCCCTCCATAACAGTGCCATCCACAGAACCCCTCCATAACAGTGCCATCCACAGAACCCCTCCATAACAGTGCCATCCACAGAACCCCTCCATAACAGTGCCATCCACAGAACCCCTCCATAACAGTGCCATCCACAGAACCCCTCCATAACAGTGCCATCCACAGAACCCCTCCATAACAGTGCCATCCACGGATCCCCCATAACAGTGCCATCCACAATTTGTTTTAATATGGCCTTTAAATTGGTGTTTTTCCCCGATTAATCGATGAAATTATCGACAACTAATCGATTATTCAAATAATCATTAGCTGCAGCCCTAGAGAGAATATAATTGATGAGAGGACCTATTACTATCTCCAACCATTGAAAAAACTTTTTAAAGACTTGTAGTTCCCCCTCTGGGGAACCCTGAGACCCTCTTCCGGAGGCACAACACTCAGGGAAAATGTCTAGCAACATGCTGGACTACAGACATCAATAGACCAGACGTGTAACAATACTAGACAAGAGAACACCCACCATACGGACAACACCACACATATAAGAGTGGTAGAGAAGGGAAGGTGACACCGAGAAAACATAGACCTTGATGTTCCACAAGGTGGCCCTCAAGCACTGGGCAGATAGTAGAGGCCTGGCAGGAGCACAGCTCCAGCACACAGCAAGGCTGGAGGAACATTCAACCCAGGCCACACACAGGCAATATAAACCACGTAGCCACACCCAGGACACACCTAAATCCCCACCAGCTAGATAATAAACCCCTCCAGCACCAGACAGGAAAGGCCCAGGTCTCTCTGCAGCTGCCACGCCTTCTCCACTGATTGACAGGGCCAGGTGTTATGACATTTTCACTGCCTGGGCCTGTCAATTAGGGTCCATTCACACATCCGTGTGTGTTTTGCCGATCTGCAAAACACGGACGTCGGCAATGTGCATTCCACATTTTGCGGACCGCACATCTCCGGCACTTAATAGAAAATGCCTATTCTTGCCCGCAATTGCGGACAAGAATAGGACATCTTCAATTTTTTGGGGGATCGGAATTGCAGACCCATAGAAATGAATTGCTGACGTGTGAATGGAGCCTTAAAGTGTATAGGGTGCGGCAGTTGCAGAGAGAGCTGAATCTCTAGGTGCTATGGTAACGCCCTCGTTGCTCCTAGTCGCTCATTTGCATATAGTAAAACATTTTTCTCAGCAATGCAGGCACATATGAACATGGGACCAACACAGATGCCTTCAGCTGCCAAGTGCACATATAACATGTGGCCATGTCCCTCTCATTGTTACGCTAGAAATTTTCATTGCTCCTTTTCCTCTTTCTTTCAGATTCTTCAGGAGCGAGGATCCAGGATGTGACAAAGCATTGTGACCGAGATCTGTTACCGAGCTCTTCTCAGGCTGTAACCAAAGCCCTCGCTGCCTGCGGAGCTCTTGCGCTGTATTTTCACGTTATCCCCTCTTCCGCACCCGGCCTTAACACCCCAGCGTTACAGAGGGGGGCAGTGTGTGAGCGAACTAGAACAGAACAGTATTGTGTTTGCCCCTGTCACAGGCCTGTGCTTTGTGTTGTCAGGTTATATAGGAATGATGTCAATTATTGTGGGGTGAACGGGTTAGGGGAGGCAACTCCTACTTTTTGGGGGCTAATTGTGTTTTCTCGTGTGTTCTCTCACTTTGGCCTAGGTTTGGAGGAGTACTTTCTGCTGTGCTCCTTGGACTTCCAGTGACACAAGGCAAACTTATTAGCTGGATGGAAACAAATAATTGGCCTTCCCTTGAATTATCTTCCTTTACAGTTGCCAAAAGTCATGTTCTGTTTCTTGTCTCAAGTGCTTTTACTGTGCAGTTCTGTCTTTTCTTCTATGTAAATCGGTGAGGAAATCAGCGCCTGGAGTCTGCGATGTTGAGCTCAATCTGTTCTCTAGAGTATTTCGAAAGCAAAAGGAGGACTGTTCCTCCCATAAACTGATCACCATCACACTGACCTAGCATTTGGCAATCTTCCAATGTCTTTACAGTGCATGTATACCTGTACCAAGCAAACGACCATGTTCCCCTCTGTCGGTATGGATTTGTGTGTGGGGGAGGGGGTCTGGGTTTTGGGCTGCCTGCCTGTGACTCTATGTGTTTCATTAAGCACAAACTCTTTGGATACCTGTTGTACAGAGAAGATGCGGCAGAACCAAATTATTTGTCATTTGTGGGTGTATAATATTTTTTTTTTTTCTCACGCAAAAAAATTGTCTTTATTGCCAAAACCTAGTCTGTGAATTTTTTTGCCTGTGTCTTGTTCGGCCTACCTTTATCATTTAGGCCGTGTTCACACTTTGCAGTTGCATTGCGGTACAAACTTTTTGGTGTAACTTTCACTATAACTGCAAAATGTGAAAACAGCCTTAGGGCTCATGCACACTACCATATGTATTTTGTGGTCCACCAAAAAAACTAACAAAAAAAAATGGATGACATCCATGTGACGTCCGTGTTGCATTATTTCTTTGGGCGGATCCATTGTAACAATACCTGTCCTTGTCCAAAAAACAGACAATAATAGGACATGATCAATTTTTTTTTTGCTGAACTGATTTTTTTTTCAACCCCATTAAAATGAATGGTTTCGCATACGGACCTGTAAAAAAACTTAACGTAAACGGAAGAAAAATACGTTTGTGTGCCTGAGCCCTTACAGTGTTATCGGGCGCAGAAAAATACGTTTGTGTGCCTGAGCCCTTACAGTGTTATCGGGCGCAGTACTTTGTAGACATACGAAAACAAACAGACTTATGACTAATGTACCACTGGAATCAGCTAAATTCATGGTAGAACTGAAATCCACCATGGGTTTCTGTCATCAGAAAAATGGGTATTAAGCTGGCTGACATTAGCGATGTGCTAATGTCAGCTGAACAGAACTATATTAGTCCCATCTCACTATGTGCCGCCGTGATTTATTAAAACAAACTTTTATCATATGCAAATGAGCCTCTAGGAGCCGGGGGGGGGGGGGCATTGCACCTGCTCCTAGAGGCTCCGTTCGCTCACCCCTTTCTACGCCCTTCTACACTTGATTGACAGGGCCAGGCCAGCATTGGTCTCCTCCTGCCAGCCCTGTCTGCTGGGGAAATCTCGCCGTCCTGTTCAGTATTCAGCACAATAAGGGAAGGACACTCGCTGGCTGCCGGCTTCCTCACTGCGCCTGCGCTGAATACGTTGCAGTGAGGAAGCAGGCTGCCAGTGAACGTCTTTCCCTGTCTGCACCGAATACTGAACGGGTTGGCGCAGACCAACGCTGGCCTGGCCCTGCCAATCAAGTGTAGAAGGGCGTGGAAAGAGGTGAGCGAACAGAGCCTCTAGGAGCAGGTGCAAGGCCCACCGCTCCTAGAGGCTCATTTGCATATTACAAAAGTTTGTTTTTCTTGTCAAAGTTCTTTTTATTGAGGTATATGGTAGTACAAGAACGGTACATCAGCACATATTCCAAATACAGGCATATAACATAAACTATCAAAAGCGTAAACCTACAATCCAGTTTAGAAATCAGCTAAAGAGCTTCTGAATCGTAAACCAAACATTGCTAATGGTGCAAAGAGGAAAACTTATGAGCAAGGGATCAAGAGCGGTGGATGACATATGCCATACAGTAATTAAAGATTAACGGTACCTGCTAGAACAATGGTTATTTAATATGGGGGAAAGAGGGAAGGGGAAAGGCGGGAGGGGTTGGGGAATATGAGCTACTCCAATGTGTTGCAGTAGGAATGGATTATGGCTCCTGGTATCATTAGGAGAGGACGTGAGGAGGAGTCTCATAGATGACGTTAAATAAATAATTGACTGGACAGGTACAGTATATGCAAGAATCTCTACTCTAACGACCAAACCCTCAGTTCCAATTAGGGAAGTTTCTAAACTTTGCCCAGGGAGAACAGGTCTTTTGGAAGAAGGTGTGTGTCTTAGGCCTCCTGCACACAACCGTAGGTGTCCCGATGCCGTATTACGGATCCGCAATACACAGGCACCGTTGCGTGTGTATTCAGCATCACTGATGCGGACCCATTCACTTCAATGGGTCCGCAAATCCGGAGATGCGGAACGGAACCCTACAGAAGCACTATGGAGTGCATACGTGGGGTTTCGTCCCGTACTTCCGTTCCGCAAAAATATAGAACATGTTCCATCTTTTTGCGGAACGGCCGGATCGCGGACCCATTAAAGTGAATGGGTCCGCTGCGGCTGCCCCACGGACGGTGTTCGTGCATTGCGGGGCGCACACGTTCGTGTGGAGGAGGCCTTAGTCTCCCAACTTGCTAATTCCTCTAAACAAAACAGGGTGTCTCACCTGTCTGTCCATTGACTGAGCGTTGGAGGAGATTTCTGCTGCCAGAAGTGGTTTTATTTAAATCTGTGTATGTTTAGGGAGCTTCTCAGGGAACAGATGCAACAGGCAAATTTCTGGCAGCTAGGAGATTTTATTAATCTGGGACTGAAGTCTAATATGCAGCAAAAAGTGGGCATGTCCACCATAAATGGAAGTATGTGCCCTTCTGCTGAAACGCCAACAATTGGGATTGTAATTGGAGTTGTATTTATTTTGTGTCACCGGGGTTAGGTGCCATCTGGTTAGAATTTTATATCCAGATTCCTGCATTCTCACACATTTAGGGGATTGCTTAGGGGCTAGGAACAGTTTGCGGGTCGATACTACTTTTTGCTGAGTTTTAAGTTGAGATAAAATAGTTTTGAATCTTGTTACTGATCTCTGTGAGTCAATTTTCTAAATAAGCTGTTTGAGAGAGAGGATCACTCTGTTATACATTAAAGGAGATAAAAGTGAGCCCCCAGGCGTTCACTCAAAGCCGTGACAGAGGGGAGCGACCCGTCTTCAATGATAGAATCAACAGTGGAGAAGCTAAGTCTAATCTCCTTTGGTATAGTATAGTAAGTCCTTCTCCTGAAGTAAGGGGTATGGGAAAGGAGAACATAATGCACGCACTTCCCTCAAGTTCCATATTCTATGGGTTTCAGAAATGAGATTATTATTTATTGTGCAGGATGTTGGAATAGCTGGCTCAGCAAAAACAATGTGACGCAACAGAATCTAATCCTGTATAAGTGCAACGCTCTAACAAAAATCCAGGGCGCAGGGAGGTCTATGCCACCTTGTTTTTGTGGAAGCTGAGAGTAGCGTATTTAATTCTTGGTTTCCTAAGGTTCCATATATATTTGGGAAAAAATCTGATTCAGCTTAGTATAGAAGGTGGTAGGAATGTATATGGGCAGGACTTGTAGTAGGTAGGTTACTTTTGGCTTTTGGGGTGGGCCAGGAGGTTAGTATTTTTGAAATCTCTTGGAGCAAGGGTAAAAAATGTTTTTATATAAATGGCCGGGCTCGGAGAAGATTTTAATTCCCAAGAATTTAATGAAGGGTTGGGACCAGTCAAATGGTGAAGTATTTGAGATCAAGGAGGACTGTCGCTTGGGGAGAGAAATGTTTAAAGCCTGTGACTTACTCATGTTCACCTTAAAATTTGAAACCTTGCCAAAATCATGAAATAAGAGCTCAATAATTGGAAGAGAATTAGACGGGTTAGCTAGCAGTAGTAGTAGATCGTCTGCATATGCTGCCGTCTTGTGCTCCCTACCCCTACATATAATACCTTTAATTCGAGGATCTCCTCTAATCTTGTGCAATAATTAGCACAAACAGCAGGGGGGACAGTGGGCACCCATGCCTAGGTCCATTAGAAATAGGCAACACAGGACAGTGGGCACCCATGCCTAGTGCCATTAGAAATAGGCAACACAAGCAAGAGCACATCGTTTACCATCACTCTGGCAGTAGGCTCTTGGTACATGGTGAAGATAGCATTCACAGAGATGGGTGGGAAACCAAACGCCTGTAAAGGGGATCGAAGGTACATCCAATCCACCCGATCAAATGCCTTCTCTGCATCTGTACTTAATAAAATCAGTAGCTTGCTTAGTGTATGTAATTAGCTGTAGTACTCTGTATATATTGTCCTTACCTTTCCTGCCCTGAACAAATCCCACCTGATCTGGAGAGATAAGGGAAGGAAGAATCGTCTGTAGTCTAGGGAAGGAAGAATCGTCTGTAGTCTAGGAAAGGAAGAATCGTCTGTAGTCTCTGGGCCAATATTTTCGCGAATAATTTGAGATCGACGTTGAGCAAAGAAATAGGCCGGTAATTGCTACATAATGCTGGGTCTTTCCCTTCTTTATGAATAATGGATAATTGGGCCATCAACGTTGGTTTATGAAAGGGGGTGCCATTCAGTGCAGCATTGTATAACTTACTAAGGTTTCTGAGTATGTAGCATAGTAAAAAGAGGACAAGCCGCCCAGGCCAGGACATTTGTTTTTGGGCGATGTGGCAATTGCGTCCTTAATTTTTTGGATGGAGATATTGGAACATAGTTTATGGCACTGCGCTGAACTAATTTGCGGAAGAGAGAGTGCGGAGAGGAAGTTAGCAATAAGGTCTTTTTTAAGGTGATGGTCTACAGAATCTTGGAATGTATCCAAGTTGTAACGTTTTGAATAGAAATTGCTGAATTCCTTAGCTATGTCTACGGTTTTATGCAATAAGACACCCGAGGGGCTTTTAAGACTAGTGATAAATGACTTGTTTTTACTAGCCCTAATCTGAGCTAACATAAATCTGGTCGGTTTGTTGCCATGTGCATAGTGTTTAAACTGTGCGCAAAAATAGGGTTTGGCTGAGCACAGATTAAGGATATTTTTAAGCTCATCTGGGAGAGATGTTAAAAGCCAGCAGGGAATCTCTTGTGCAGAAACTACAACCGCAATATTTTTTGCTGCAGATCCATAATTCTTTGGGATTTCAGTTTATTTCTCTCGCAGCATATGTAAACAAATTCTGAGGAGATCTCAGCATAAGGTCATTTCTTTGAGATAGGAGGGGATAAGGGAATTGTGTATGTCAGTTGAACCATAGAGTGGTCTGAGGGAACCTGTGTCTTAATGTCTGAGGCGTGGCAGTGTTGGATGTGATTAATGGAGATAAATATGTAATCAATTCGTTGGTACGAATTGTGTGGGGCAGAATAATGTGTAAAGTCTCTGAAGGATAAAACGTGCGCCAGGAGTCCGCTAATTAAAAGGAATTAAGTAGCCGTTTCAATTTTGCCGTTGATCTGAATTGGATAGCTGATCTATTGTTAGAAGTGTCTATGAGTAGGTTTAGAGCTACGTTAAAATCTCCTCCAAGGAGCAGGGTCCCCTCCGAGAAGCTTGAAAGTTTCTTCAAGACCTCTATGAGCCAAGTGATTTGCGCCCTGTTGGGAGCATATATATTCCCTATTGTAAACATAATGTTACCCAACTTCCCTTTAACAAAAAGGTAACGGCCATCTGGGTCTATACATTTATCTATTAATGAAAAGGAAACATGTTTGCGAAGCCCTATACTAACACCACTGGACACGCCGCTGTCCATGTGGAGAATTGTAGCTTATTCATGTTCAGTACGCTGTTATTTTTAAAGTGCGTTTCCTGCAATAAACAAATGTCGGATTTATTCTTTTTAAGAAAGTACATTACCTGTCCTCTCTTAGAAAGGAGAGTTCAGTCCTCTCACATTGTAAGAAATAACCTTCAAGCTTGTCAAGTGCCGTATCCGGTTGTTGTCAGTAGCTCTAAAAAAAGTAAGGGGGGGGGGGGGGGGGAGAGTATTGGATATACAGTAAATGCAAAACAAGTGCAATACGTCAACCTAGGGTTAACATCAATCAACTAAAATTGTGACAAACATGGAAATAGTGCAGCGGAACATTCAAGGTGAACAAGACAAGAAAGTACAGCCGGAGGCATTTCAACTTCAGATGCCCCGTCACGTGAGACCCAACAGGTCTTTCATACATGGTGTTGCAAAAGTGAGAAAGAAAAGTGTGGGAAAATTGTAAAATGAAAGCTAGAAGCAGCCGAAAGGGGCCACAAGGAGTAGTGAAGATCCAGAGATAGGTGAGTAAGACAGTAGATGCTGTAGGACAGCGTTGGCCTAGTGGAGAATAGTGCACTAAAGAAAGGTCTACAAATAGGTAGGAGTACAGAAAAAGTTGTTAAAGAGAAGCTTGCCGCAATGTGGTCTAAAGCCCAAAGGGGCGCACACTTTGGTAGGGAGAGCAGATTGGGGGACGTACAGTATGCAAGAGAGCAGAGCGAAGGACAGATGTACAGAAGAGAAGAGAGGAAACCATTACACTCAGCAATATGTATATAAGGATCTCTGCGATATCAGAGAACCAGGAGTGAAAGGGGGATGATTCTAGTGTCAGTACACCAATTCAGATGATATCCAAGGTGACGCCGTCTAACGTCAGTCACCCTGCTACTTCTTGGGTTTCTCAGAACTCCCATGCGTTACTTGCTGGTGGTTGAATATGCGCCAAGTTTCCTAGGTCTTTCACCACTGCCCAGTCAGGGATTTGTAAGTCCGGCAGTTCTAAAGCTTTGTAGATACCTGGAAGATCCGCAGCTGTTCAGACGAGAAACTGTCTATTCCCAAATGAGAACATGAGACCGAAAGGAAAACCTAACTGTATGGGATGTTCTTAGCACTAAGCTTCTGTCAGCGGTTTAAGGGTTCTCTTCTTTTGTAGTGTTTGCAGAGACAAATCTTGATAAATTTGTATTTAGGTACCCTCGTATTCAATCTGAGTAGAAGATCTGGCCCGTCTCGATATTTCTTCTTTCACCTTATAGTTAAGGAGGCGACAAATAATGTCCCTGGGTGGTTCCGAGTCTTTAGGCTTCCTCCGTAGCGCCCTATGCACACGCTCTATTATGATGTCCTCAGTGTGAGAGCCACCCAGGATAGTGCGAAAAATTTGTAGTACAGTTGAGTGTAGAGCTGTTGATGGAACAGATTCTGGGAGGCCTTTTATCCTTAAATTGTTCCTGCTCTATTTTCCTGGTCCTCTATAGCATCAATGGCCGCGTTGTAGCCGCGACAGCAATTCTGTAACCACATATGGCAGCATGTGACATCTCAAGTTGTTCAACTCTAGCCCCTATATGTTTTACATCTTGCTTAATGTCCTGTAAATCTCTGGAAAGGGGCTCAAGAGCTTTAGCGAGCGCTTTGTGCAGGGACTTCTGTAGAAAGGAACGTGAAATTATTACAAATTATTGGAACCTTTGGCAGCAGCGTTCCCTATTTTTACCATTTTATTCAGCGAGGAGGCTAAAGAGGTGTTCGGTCTCTTGGGAGCCTGTTTTAGGATCACATCTCGAGCTTAGGAGTAGAGTTGAGCGAACACCTGGATGTTCGGGTTCGAGAAGTTCGGCCGAACATCCCGGAAATGTTCGGGTTCGGGATCCGAACTTCGTCCCGAACCCGAACCCCATTGAAGTCAATGGGGACCCGAACTTTTCGGCACTAAAAAGGCTGTAAAACAGCCCAGGAAAGAGCTAGAGGGCTGCAAAAGGCAGCAACATGTAGGTAAATCCCCTGCAAACAAATGTGGATAGGGAAATGAATTAAAATAAAAATTAAATAAATAAAAATTAACCAAAATCAATTGGAGAGAGGTTCCATAGCAGAGAATCTGGCTTCCCGTCACCCACCACTGGAACAGTCCATTCTCAGATATTTAGGCCCCGGCACCCAGGCAGAGGAGAGAGGTCCCGTAACAGAGAATCTGTCTTCATGTCAGCAGAGAATTAGTCTGCATGTCATAGCAGAGAATGAGGCTTCACGTCAGCCACCACTGCAACAGTCCATTGGCATATATTTAGGCCCAGCACACACACAGGCAGAGGAGAGAGGTCCCGTAACAGACAATCTGGCTTCATGTCAGCAGAGAATCAGTCTGCATGTCATAGCAGAGAATCAGGCTTCACGTCAGCCACCACTGCAACAGTCCATTGGCATATATTTAGGCCCAGCACACACACAGGCAGAGGAGAGAGGTCCCGTAACAGAGAATCTGGCTTCATGTCAGCAGAGAATCAGTCTGCATGTCATAGCAGAGAATGAGGCTTCACGTCACCCACCACTGCAACAGTCCATTGGCATATATTTAGGCCTAGCACACAGGCAGAGCAGAGAGGTCCCGTAACAGACAATCTGGCTTCATGTCAGCAGAGAATCAGTCTGCATGTCATAGCAGAGAATGAGGCTTCACGTCAGCCACCACTGCAACAGTCCATTGGCATATATTTAGGCCTAGAGTAAAAAGGTGGTTGGCTCACACTTAGATAATTACGGGCGGGTGCTGCAAACTCACAAATTGGGTGCCCGAACCCAAAAATGGATAGACAATATAGCAGAAAGAAAAAAGGGAGTGAGCACTCACACTATCTGGACCATGGGGATAGATATTATTTAATTCTTAATTAATAATAACACCACTCAAATACATTAAAATCACATAAAATAACATAAAATAGAAAATGGTACCAACGTAAAATCACACTGGTGGGTGATAATAGCGCAAGCCTTATATGATAAATTCACACTTGTCACCACCTCAGATTGAATGGTGGCAATAGAACCGCAGACCGTGAATACAAAGTCCCAATATAGATTCGTGTGGCTCCGGATTAAAGTGTCCACGTGTGTAGAAATGTCTCTCAAACAAACAATCTCTCCACGGCTGGTACAGTATGTCCGCAAGGGGCTATAGGTATTAAATGCCCAAATCAAGTTCCTACCTTAGTCCAAAGTTCAAAGTTTTGCCAGCTGTTCTCCGCTGGGCTGTCCTGCCACGAGCAACGAGTGTGCCGGCCGCTTCGGCGTCTCACGTCACAAGTCTCGTGTCGCTGACGTCACAATATCGCGGGAACACAGAGTTTGGCTGGTATGGATGGTAGGCAAATAATCAGACCTGTATTCAGCTCCTATGTTTTGGTGGAGTATTGATAGGATTCCTTATCGCATGGCCATGCAATGTATTATCTCAGAATCCAGTAGATTGGGTGGGCGCTTCTTCCAGTCACCAGACGCGTTTCGGGGCGTTCTACACCCCTTCCTCAGTGGTAAGAGCGCAAGACCTCCCACTCCACCCTTTATAGTCCTCTCGGCACTCACAAAAATCCGGATTTGGGACAAATGCATTCCATTGCGGTTTCAATCCGATAATGATGCGGTTTTCCATAACCTCATTGCGTTTTATCATCAATCCAGTTGCAAACATGTTAGAATTGATATATACCCCATTCAAAAATCAAAATGACATGATATTATCAATGAAAATTATAAAATAGAAAATTTATGAAAAATTATGGAATAAAAACGATTGGTAACATTAATATACCTAAAACACTAAAAATATAAATACGTCCCTAATCATGCAGATTCATATATATTACGCTGAGAAATCCATAGTACAAAGTCATATGTATATATTTTCATGGAGAAACTGATAGCAGCATGGGAAGATCAAAACGGACGTGTTTAGTGTGGGAGCCCCAACTCCGAGGGAAAGTCACAGAACCCAAAATGGTAAACTCTGGGACCCACCATCGGAGACGGAACCCCCACCTTATAGGAAGCCGAAAATCTCCAAATCCGAATTCAGGCCTGCCGGTAGTAGGCAGCCAAATTCATAGATTAGTTTAGATTCGGCTCTGGACATCCTCTTTATATAGTCCCCACCTCTCCAGTGTTTATTGACTTTCTCTAACGCTGTAAAAAATAATTTAGACGGGTCCCTATTATGTACCTCATCATAATGTTTCGAAACAGAATGTTTTGCATAACCCTTTTTGATGTTGGCAATGTGTTCACTGATTCTAATCTTTAGTGTTCTTTTGGTTCTACCAATATACTGGCGTTTACACGGGCACTGTAGTAGATATATAACTCCAGATGTGTTACATGTGAGACAATCATTTATCTCCCATGTAAATGCATTGTGTGTCGAATGTACAGTAACTGTCTTTCTTTCTTGGAGGCTCATTTTACAACCTATACATCTCCCACATTTGAAGAACCCCTTTAGATTTAGAAAAGAACCCATAATGGATGTAGATTTTCTCTCTTTTACTGATGGGGCAATTTTTAGTTTTAGATTCGTGGCCTTTGTATATATTATTACCGGTGTACTTGGTAACTGTGGGCCAATCACCCTATCACTCAATATGTGATGCCAATGTTTTGTAATGATACTCTTGATCTTCTTGTAATTACTACTAAATGGTAGGATCATCTTAATATCAGTTTTGGAATCCCCAGATGTTCCTATAGGTCCTTTTATTTCAAAAAATGACTTTCTTTCAAGAGTTCTCACTTTCATCAGAGATTCATCCAAGATAGAGGTTGGATATTTCTTCTCTAAAAATTGGAGTCTCATTTTAACGGCTTCTTCCTCAAATCTAGCTTCTTCTGTACAATTCCTTTTGAGCCTTCGAAATTGGCCTAAGGGGACATTTAATAGCCACCGTGGTAGGTGGCAGCTGCTAAAGAGGATGAAGCTGTTCTTGGCCGTCGGTTTTTGGTATGTGCTACACACATAACGGTCATCCACTTTCTTAATTAAAAGGTCTAGAAACTCCGTTTCTTCCTTAATATTTGGTGTGAACACCAGATTACGATCATTGTTATTAATAGTTTCCAAAAATTCAGATAATTCAGTATCTCCCTTCTTCCAGATAAAAATTATATCATCAATGTAGCGCCGCCATAGGACCAGATCCACCCCAAGTCTGGGCTCAATGTTGGTATATTCCCATTCTGCCAAAAATAAATTAGCATAACTTGGGGCGAATCTGGTCCCCATGGCGGTGCCACATTTCTGTAAGAAGTATTCCCCCTCAAAATAAAAATAGTTGTGCTCCAAAATATATTGGATACCTTCCAATATGAGTTGGATTTGGGGATCCTTAAATGTGCCATTTTTAATCAGTTGTTGCTCAATTGCATCCAACCCCTGCTGGTGGTCGATGACCGTATACAGGGATTGGATATCCAGGGTCCCCATTACCCAACCAGGCTCAATATTCAATCCTTCCAAAATTTGTATGACCTGAGTTGTATCCTTCAGGTAGGATTTTATGTTCTTCACTAATGGTTGGAGCTGAGTGTCTATATATTTAGACAAATTGGAGGTAATGGATCCTATTCCGGACACTATGGGGCGTCCCGGGGGGTTAATTAGACTTTTGTGTATCTTGGGCAGACAGTAGAAGGTGGGTAGCCTTCCCTCTGTGCCCAAGATAAACTCCGACTCTTGTTTGAGGAGAACACCCTGTTCCAAACCTTTATTACAGAGGTCCTCCAGCCCCTGACTAAATCTTTGTATTGGATTGTCTTTAACTTTAACATATGTCCTCTGATCTTCCAACAGTCTGAGACACTCAGTATTATATTGGTCGGTGTCCAAGATAACTGTTGCTCCGCCTTTATCGGCCGGACGGATGGTCACATTGTTATCCTTCTGGAGCAATTTTATGGCCTGGATTTCCCTTTTCGTTAAATTGTTATTATTAGGGGGTCTAATTTTAATTCTCCTCAAATCATCCTCAACACATTTTTGGAATGTTGCAATTTCTCTGCTGATCTCATTACGTGGAAACATTTTGGATTTCTTTTTTAGGGAAGTGTGATTAAATCCCTCTGAGGGTTTATTCACCGGGAAATTTTTTATTTGGGGATTTTTTAAAAAATATTTTTTGAGGCAAAGGCTCCTAATAAACTTTTGGACACCTATATAAGTTGAAAATTTATCTACCGTATTGGATGGGGCAAATTTAAGCCCCTTATTTAATAAATTAATCTGTGATACAGTGAGAATTTTTGTGCTTAAATTAATTACCGATCCCATCTCTGGGTTTGTGAGTGTCTCTGGTACCTTGGATCCCTTTCTCCTACTTCTCCTTGTTTTTCTACGTGATGGTGCTGTCGGTGATTGGTGTGGTTGTGATGATGGTGTGTATACTGGTTCCGTGTTTGATAATTGGGATATGGGTTCTTGCCTGTCGGGTGTTGGTACCTGGTATTCTTGTGCCTCAAATTGTATGGTGATCTGTGCTGTGGTGGTGTTTGTTCCCTGTACCTCGTCCGTGTCCTGTGGTGTGCCGGGGTTAGATCTAAAAAATGCTGTCCTGCTAATTCCTCATACCTATTATTCACTGGTACATTATAGGTGTCCGTCACTTCCTCTCTCCCCAAATTCAACAATTCCTGATGGGAGTTGTTCCCTTCTCCCTCAGTCTCTACCAATCTATCCTGTCGTCTGTCGATATGGACTTCTATATGCTTATTACTTTTCTTATTTATTATATCAATTTCTAGCTTATCTAAGCTTTTGCACAGTCTATCTTGCCACATACTAAATTCTGTGTTTTTAGGGAATTTCTCTATATGTTCTTTTAGTTTCCCGATCTTTATATTTAAATCACCAAGGATTTCTGTTCTCCTTTTAATGATACAATTCATCAAAGCAATCGACTGACTGGTAAGTAAATTGTTCCACTCTCTAGTGAATTCATCACTGACGAGGTCCTGTGCGGGACTCTTATTAATCAATAAACCTTTTGGGATCTTAGTTTCTTCCACAAAGTATTGTAGGGAACGGATCTCCCAATGCTGCCTTAACTGTTTCTGTAACAGATTCTCCAGAGTCCTGAAGCTCTCTGTCATTGTGTTATTAACTGGAGCTTCATTTTGATTAGAATCATTGAATCTATAGCTCTCAGCTTTCAACCGCTTATTTTCCATATGGTGCCAGATGTCCATAATATATCCAAGGGAGCTCAACCGTGGATTACGGGCCGTAATATAAAAATAGAGTAAAAAGGTGGTTGGCTCACACTTAGATAATTACGGGCGGGTGCTGCAAACTCACAAATTGGGTGCCCGAACCCAAAAATGGATAGACAATATAGCAGAAAGAAAAAAGGGAGTGAGCACTCACACTATCTGGACCATGGGGATAGATATTATTTAATTCTTAATTAATAATAACACCACTCAAATACATTAAAATCACATAAAATAACATAAAATAGAAAATGGTACCAACGTAAAATCACACTGGTGGGTGATAATAGCGCAAGCCTTATATGATAAATTCACACTTGTCACCACCTCAGATTGAATGGTGGCAATAGAACCGCAGACCGTGAATACAAAGTCCCAATATAGATTCGTGTGGCTCCGGATTAAAGTGTCCACGTGTGTAGAAATGTCTCTCAAACAAACAATCTCTCCACGGCTGGTACAGTATGTCCGCAAGGGGCTATAGGTATTAAATGCCCAAATCAAGTTCCTACCTTAGTCCAAAGTTCAAAGTTTTGCCAGCTGTTCTCCGCTGGGCTGTCCTGCCACGAGCAACGAGTGTGCCGGCCGCTTCGGCGTCTCACGTCACAAGTCTCGTGTCGCTGACGTCACAATATCGCGGGAACACAGAGTTTGGCTGGTATGGATGGTAGGCAAATAATCAGACCTGTATTCAGCTCCTATGTTTTGGTGGAGTATTGATAGGATTCCTTATCGCATGGCCATGCAATGTATTATCTCAGAATCCAGTAGATTGGGTGGGCGCTTCTTCCAGTCACCAGACGCGTTTCGGGGCGTTCTACACCCCTTCCTCAGTGGTAAGAGCGCAAGACCTCCCACTCCACCCTTTATAGTCCTCTCGGCACTCACAAAAATCCGGATTTGGGACAAATGCATTCCATTGCGGTTTCAATCCGATAATGATGCGGTTTTCCATAACCTCATTGCGTTTTATCATCAATCCAGTTGCAAACATGTTAGAATTGATATATACCCCATTCAAAAATCAAAATGACATGATATTATCAATGAAAATTATAAAATAGAAAATTTATGAAAAATTATGGAATAAAAACGATTGGTAACATTAATATACCTAAAACACTAAAAATATAAATACGTCCCTAATCATGCAGATTCATATATATTACGCTGAGAAATCCATAGTACAAAGTCATATGTATATATTTTCATGGAGAAACTGATAGCAGCATGGGAAGATCTGTTGGAAGATCAGAGGACTGTTGGAAGATCAGAGGACATATGTTAAAGTTAAAGACAATCCAATACAAAGATTTAGTCAGGGGCTGGAGGACCTCTGTAATAAAGGTTTGGAACAGGGTGTTCTCCTCAAACAAGAGTCGGAGTTTATCTTGGGCACAGAGGGAAGGCTACCCACCTTCTACTGTCTGCCCAAGATACACAAAAGTCTAATTAACCCCCCGGGACGCCCCATAGTGTCCGGAATAGGATCCATTACCTCCAATTTGTCTAAATATATAGACACTCAGCTCCAACCATTAGTGAAGAACATAAAATCCTACCTGAAGGATACAACTCAGGTCATACAAATTTTGGAAGGATTGAATATTGAGCCTGGTTGGGTAATGGGGACCCTGGATATCCAATCCCTGTATACGGTCATCGACCACCAGCAGGGGTTGGATGCAATTGAGCAACAACTGATTAAAAATGGCACATTTAAGGATCCCCAAATCCAACTCATATTGGAAGGTATCCAATATATTTTGGAGCACAACTATTTTTATTTTGAGGGGGAATACTTCTTACAGAAATGTGGCACCGCCATGGGGACCAGATTCGCCCCAAGTTATGCTAATTTATTTTTGGCAGAATGGGAATATACCAACATTGAGCCCAGACTTGGGGTGGATCTGGTCCTATGGCGGCGCTACATTGATGATATAATTTTTATCTGGAAGAAGGGAGATACTGAATTATCTGAATTTTTGGAAACTATTAATAACAATGATCGTAATCTGGTGTTCACACCAAATATTAAGGAAGAAACGGAGTTTCTAGACCTTTTAATTAAGAAAGTGGATGACCGTTATGTGTGTAGCACATACCAAAAACCGACGGCCAAGAACGGCTTCATCCTCTTTAGCAGCTGCCACCTACCACGGTGGCTATTAAATGTCCCCTTAGGCCAATTTCGAAGGCTCAAAAGGAATTGTACAGAAGAAGCTAGATTTGAGGAAGAAGCCGTTAAAATGAGACTCCAATTTTTAGAGAAGAAATATCCAACCTCTATCTTGGATGAATCTCTGATGAAAGTGAGAACTCTTGAAAGAAAGTCATTTTTTGAAATAAAAGGACCTATAGGAACATCTGGGGATTCCAAAACTGATATTAAGATGATCCTACCATTTAGTAGTAATTACAAGAAGATCAAGAGTATCATTACAAAACATTGGCATCACATATTGAGTGATAGGGTGATTGGCCCACAGTTACCAAGTACACCGGTAATAATATATACAAAGGCCACGAATCTAAAACTAAAAATTGCCCCATCAGTAAAAGAGAGAAAATCTACATCCATTATGGGTTCTTTTCTAAATCTAAAGGGGTTCTTCAAATGTGGGAGATGTATAGGTTGTAAAATGAGCCTCCAAGAAAGAAAGACAGTTACTGTACATTCGACACACAATGCATTTACATGGGAGATAAATGATTGTCTCACATGTAACACATCTGGAGTTATATATCTACTACAGTGCCCGTGTAAACGCCAGTATATTGGTAGAACCAAAAGAACACTAAAGATTAGAATCAGTGAACACATTGCCAACATCAAAAAGGGTTATGCAAAACATTCTGTTTCGAAACATTATGATGAGGTACATAATAGGGACCCGTCTAAATTATTTTTTACAGCGTTAGAGAAAGTCAATAAACACTGGAGAGGTGGGGACTATATAAAGAGGATGTCCAGAGCCGAATCTAAACTAATCTATGAATTTGGCTGCCTACTACCGGCAGGCCTGAATTCGGATTTGGAGATTTTCGGCTTCCTATAAGGTGGGGGTTCCGTCTCCGATGGTGGGTCCCAGAGTTTACCATTTTGGGTTCTGTGACTTTCCCTCGGAGTTGGGGCTCCGTTTTGATCTTCCCATGCTGCTATCAGTTTCTCCATGAAAATATATACATATGACTTTGTACTATGGATTTCTCAGCGTAATATATATGAATCTGCATGATTAGGGACGTATTTATATTTTTAGTGTTTTAGGTATATTAATGTTACCAATCGTTTTTATTCCATAATTTTTCATAAATTTTCTATTTTATAATTTTCATTGATAATATCATGTCATTTTGATTTTTGAATGGGGTATATATCAATTCTAACATGTTTGCAACTGGATTGATGATAAAACGCAATGAGGTTATGGAAAACCGCATCATTATCGGATTGAAACCGCAATGGAATGCATTTGTCCCAAATCCGGATTTTTGTGAGTGCCGAGAGGACTATAAAGGGTGGAGTGGGAGGTCTTGCGCTCTTACCACTGAGGAAGGGGTGTAGAACGCCCCGAAACGCGTCTGGTGACTGGAAGAAGCGCCCACCCAATCTACTGGATTCTGAGATAATACATTGCATGGCCATGCGATAAGGAATCCTATCAATACTCCACCAAAACATAGGAGCTGAATACAGGTCTGATTATTTGCCTACCATCCATACCAGCCAAACTCTGTGTTCCCGCGATATTGTGACGTCAGCGACACGAGACTTGTGACGTGAGACGCCGAAGCGGCCGGCACACTCGTTGCTCGTGGCAGGACAGCCCAGCGGAGAACAGCTGGCAAAACTTTGAACTTTGGACTAAGGTAGGAACTTGATTTGGGCATTTAATACCTATAGCCCCTTGCGGACATACTGTACCAGCCGTGGAGAGATTGTTTGTTTGAGAGACATTTCTACACACGTGGACACTTTAATCCGGAGCCACACGAATCTATATTGGGACTTTGTATTCACGGTCTGCGGTTCTATTGCCACCATTCAATCTGAGGTGGTGACAAGTGTGAATTTATCATATAAGGCTTGCGCTATTATCATATATGAAAAATGCCCAACCAGCGAGGGTAAATAAATAAAGCTCGCTAGCTACCACGGTTATGGATATGTATAGAAGAGGAGGTAGCGTATATTAAGACTTAACGTTTAATAAGTTTACAAGTAAAATAAATGGACAAACACATAAATCAAAAAAGTGTGCACACCAAAAACGTGTCACAAACAACACACACATAAATCGTCACAGTAGGCAACCACAAGACTATGGCTAAACCCATGTGAACAGGGTAACACTGTATTCCACCGCAGGTATAAATTCCACAGAAATATAATGTAAACGGGAACAGTCTTACCAGTGGGTGACGCTCATCTGGGTATGGTGGCGCAATCCCCAGAGTCCGTGTTACCTGGTAGAGCAGCGTCCAAGCGAGGATCACTATCCCTACACACCCCTGCCAGGCCTATAGAGCCCTATAGCCCGGCTAAAGGTTGCACGACCGGGGGCTGATCCTACAGTGATGGATTACCAAAATGACCCTAACTAGGGGTACACAGTAAATACATTTATGGTCATGCGCAAGATCCCTACGCGTTTCGTCAATTAATTAGAGTCCCAGACTCATCAGGGGATCAGGGGACAGCATGGGAGGGAGTGTATCCTCATCAGCTGATGTCACATACAGACAATCCCCATGCTAATGGGTAAGATGTTGCAGCAATAACCTAGAACTTAAAAGGGGGACCTAGTGAGGGCTCCTGAGCAGCGTGTCGCTAAAGTGAAACAGGCCCTGTTCCCAGATAATGGGGGTCCCTTGGTCCTGGTCAAAGCAGAAAAAGGGGGGGCAACGTATGGCGCTTCCCTGTGCACGTGTGGCGGCAGTCGGCTTGTATCGCCGTCCACACTTTAAATGTGCGTCCTAATGCGCGCTAGCCCCGCCCCCCTGGGGCGTGGAAACATGTGACATCACCATCACATGATCGGCCTAACCAGGGGGGGGCGTGTAAGGGGGCGCGGCTAGCCCTGACGTGCTGATGATGCCGTGTTGGGAACGGCTACAGGGCACGTCACAGAGAAGGGGCGGTTACTCCAGCAGGAGTGTGCACAGCCCAACGGGCAGAAGAGAGGACTCTATAGGCTGGATAATACCTACGAGCGGTAGCAAATCCAAAGATAGGTTGAGGTTAGAGGTCTGTTGTACACAGAGTATATATAAGAGAATAGATGAAAACTGACAGAATCGCCGATCTGACAGCGGTACACAAGTACATCAAGAGTATATAGGCAAAGAGGAGGCATTAGTTTAATTCATCCACAGAATGAATGATTATGTATAAAGCCAGTATAACAAAAACGTATTGATCAAGTACTGTGTTGTATGGTGAGCATGGAGGGGGGGGGAGAGAAGGAATATATATATATATATATATATATCGATCAGATAAAGCATCCAAAACTCAGCTGTTCATTGAGTCCATTTGGGCTGGGGGTATTTAGTTTGTATATCCACCAGGTCTCCCTCTGCAGGATGCGTTTGTCCCAGTCCCCTCCCCTAGGGGGTCTGGTGATTACTTCAATGCCCTTAAATTTAAGGACACTTCTCTGGCCTTGGTGGCACTCGTTTACATGTCTTGC
The DNA here is from genome assembly GCF_014858855.1 of Bufo gargarizans. Classification (NCBI taxonomy): domain Eukaryota; kingdom Metazoa; phylum Chordata; class Amphibia; order Anura; family Bufonidae; genus Bufo; species Bufo gargarizans. The sequence goes on along the minus strand of NC_058085.1, from coordinate 63,950,245 downwards.
CACTGATGTGTCCCTTTTGTTGCGGATATCGTTCAAGTGTTCCCCAATACGGCGGCGAAACTCTCTCTTTGTTTTGCCGACGTATTGGGTACCACACTCACATATAATTTGGTACACTAATCCAGACGTACGGCAATTGATGAAACCATTTATGTGATGATTGTACCTATTGTCACGATCAGAAAACAGCTTACCAGTTTGTATAGCGTTGCAGAAGCTACAACTGCCACACCTATAGCAGCCCTTCACAGGACCACCCAGCCAAGTCTTCTGGCTAGGAGCCCCTACGAAGTGGCTATGCACCAAGCGGTCTCTCAAGTTCCTACCCCTCCTGTAAGTAATGGATGGGTAGGGCATGAGTACGTCCCCCAAATCCGGGTCCATTAGGAGGGTCTCCCAGTGTTTCGCTATAGTGCTTCGGACCTGACCAGCTGCCGTGTCAAATGTACCAATCACTCTCATGGTGTTAGCGGTTTTTCTCTCTGGGTGATTGGTACCATGGAGCAAGTCAATGCGTTCTCGAGCCCGTGCTTTCTGGAAGGCAATGCGCAGAACCTTATCAGGGTAGCCCCGTTCACGGAACCTACTGCGTAGGTCGCCTGCCTGTTTGATAAATTCTGTATCGTTTGAACAATTACGTCTAAGGCGCAGATATTGCCCAGTGGGGATGCCTCTTTTAAGGGGACCTGGATGGTTGCTCTCCCACTTTAACAAAGAGTTGGTGGATGTCGGCTTACGGTAAACGCAGGTCTCTAGTTGCCCCGACACACCTTTATGGATTGTGATGTCCAAAAATGGCAGATGGTCCCTTTCAATAACTGACGTAAACCGCAGATTTATCTGGTTATCATTAAGGCCAGCCACAAATTCCTTGAATGACCGTTCAGGTCCGCTCCAGATGACAAAAATGTCATCTATGAAGCGTGACCACATTACCACGTTATTGAGGCCGATCATGGGTGGGTCACTGAACACCATGGTTTCCTCCCACCAACCCAGGAGCAGATTTGCGTACGATGGCGCACAAGAACTGCCCATCGCAGTACCCCTGAGCTGGTGGAAGTACGTGCCATTAAAAAGAAAACAGTTGCGTGTTAGTACGAACTGAAGGAGTTCAATGATGAGGTCGTTATGCCTCAAGAACTGTTGGCCCCTTGCTCTCAAAAAATGACTGATGGCTGAAATGCCTGCTTCATGGGGTATTGAGGAGTATAGGGCCTCGACATCAATTGATGCAAGGAACCAATTGTCCTCTATTGAGATACCCTCAAGTTTAGTCAGAAGGTCACTGGTGTCCCTGATGTAGGAAGGGAGACTTTCGACAAATGGTCTTAGCAGTTGATCTATATAGATTCCACAGTTTTGTGATAAACTACCTACCCCAGACACAATGGGGCGCCCTTTCAAGGTTGACCCCCCCTTGTGTATCTTGGGTAGGCAGTAAAATGTAGCCATCACCGGAAATAGAGGATATAAAAAATCTAATTCATTCTGGCTAATAAGATGGTCAAGTTTTGCTTTCAGCAGAATCTCATAGAGCTCTGATCTATATTGCGTAGTGGGATCCAAAGGGATAGATTCATAATTACTCCCATCTTTCAGGATAGTGAGACACATGGAGCGATATGCAGAGGTGTCCATCACCACCACATTGCCACCCTTGTCCGATGGCTTGATGGTGATGGACAACTCTTTTTCCAGATCGCCAATTGCCCTCCTCTCCTCCTGACTACAGTTATGTTTAAAAGGAGATGGTTCGAGCATAGTTAGATCAGCGATCGTATGTTTGAGGAATACGTCTATACAGGACACTTCCCCCTGCGGTGGCATTCTTGAACTTTTATTTTTTAAATCTGTAAAGGGACCAAATCCTTTATTTGATAGTGGTTCAGAGTCAAGGTTGTAAAGAGTTTTTACATCCTCCAAGATCTCGACCGGGATGCCGAGCTCGCGACTTTCCTTTTTTTGTTGGATTTTAAAATGTTTGTGCCATCTAAGTCTACGTGCAAACAGGTGGAGATCTTTAATCCAGTTGAATATTTCGAAATTGGAGGTGGGGACAAATGATAGTCCACGGCCGAGAAGTGAAATTTCGGCAGGGGATAGGGGTCTTGATGATAAATTGATCACCTGGTTACTTGTGGCCGGTGTTATTATACTGTCGGCCCCTGTGTGATCCGGTTCCGGAGGGGGTAGTGGGATCCCTGTTCTAAAAAACCCTGTTGGTTGCCTTGGTTACGCGTATAGCGTCCGCCTCTACCTCGGGATCGACGTCCACCCCTCCCTCTACCCCGAAAGTTCCCCTGTTTCTCCCTATCACTATCTGAGGCTTCCGTCTCTGTTGAAGATAAGTCGGAACCCCTGTCTTTCCTAGGGTCAGAGTTGTCCAAAAATAGATATGCCCTGTTATCCTTGAAGTCCTGAAGGTCCCTTGCAAACTGGCGATGTTTCCGTTCCTTTAGGTGGAACTGATATCGCTCAACGGTATTCTGTAATTGTGTCTCTTTTTCAGTAAATTCCTGCTCACTTGAGAATTTTTTAGTTGTTTCGATCTGATCCTGTAGTTTTTTGTCTATTACTTCCAATGTAGTCTTCTCCTCATCAAGTAAGAGCTGCATGAGCCTCAGGGAGCTATTGGTTGCCTCCCTTTCCCATTTCTTCATGAGTGCTGGGCTCCTACAGCGCTTAGCCGGTGTAAGGGTGATTCGAAGACCCCTTGGCACTATGCCTTGTTTAATGTAGTATTCAAGGCCCTGGATTTCCCACCAGGATGAGATCTGCTCCTTATATAATTTAGTTAGTTCATTAAATGCCCCTATAAATGTGGGGGTATATTTCTTTTGTATGAATGTGTGTTCCGAAAAAACCTCTTTAGCCTCAGACAGCCATTGATTTTTGTCTAATCCCGCTGTAAGAAAACCAGCCATGTCCCTCACAGAGTCAAAATATATGAAAAATGCCCAACCAGCGAGGGTAAATAAATAAAGCTCGCTAGCTACCACGGTTATGGATATGTATAGAAGAGGAGGTAGCGTATATTAAGACTTAACGTTTAATAAGTTTACAAGTAAAATAAATGGACAAACACATAAATCAAAAAAGTGTGCACACCAAAAACGTGTCACAAACAACACACACATAAATCGTCACAGTAGGCAACCACAAGACTATGGCTAAACCCATGTGAACAGGGTAACACTGTATTCCACCGCAGGTATAAATTCCACAGAAATATAATATAAACGGGAACAGTCTTACCAGTGGGTGACGCTCATCTGGGTATGGTGGCGCAATCCCCAGAGTCCGTGTTACCTGGTAGAGCAGCGTCCAAGCGAGGATCACTATCCCTACACACCCCTGCCAGGCCTATAGAGCCCTATAGCCCGGCTAAAGGTTGCACGACCGGGGGCTGATCCTACAGTGATGGATTACCAAAATGACCCTAACTAGGGGTACACAGTAAATACATTTATGGTCATGCGCAAGATCCCTACGCGTTTCGTCAATTAATTAGAGTCCCAGACTCATCAGGGGATCAGGGGACAGCATGGGAGGGAGTGTATCCTCATCAGCTGATGTCACATACAGACAATCCCCATGCTAATGGGTAAGATGTTGCAGCAATAACCTAGAACTTAAAAGGGGGACCTAGTGAGGGCTCCTGAGCAGCGTGTCGCTAAAGTGAAACAGGCCCTGTTCCCAGATAATGGGGGTCCCTTGGTCCTGGTCAAAGCAGAAAAAGGGGGGGCAACGTATGGCGCTTCCCTGTGCACGTGTGGCGGCAGTCGGCTTGTATCGCCGTCCACACTTTAAATGTGCGTCCTAATGCGCGCTAGCCCCGCCCCCCTGGGGCGTGGAAACATGTGACATCACCATCACATGATCGGCCTAACCAGGGGGGGGCGTGTAAGGGGGCGCGGCTAGCCCTGACGTGCTGATGATGCCGTGTTGGGAACGGCTACAGGGCACGTCACAGAGAAGGGGCGGTTACTCCAGCAGGAGTGTGCACAGCCCAACGGGCAGAAGAGAGGACTCTATAGGCTGGATAATACCTACGAGCGGTAGCAAATCCAAAGATAGGTTGAGGTTAGAGGTCTGTTGTACACAGAGTATATATAAGAGAATAGATGAAAACTGACAGAATCGCCGATCTGACAGCGGTACACAAGTACATCAAGAGTATATAGGCAAAGAGGAGGCATTAGTTTAATTCATCCACAGAATGAATGATTATGTATAAAGCCAGTATAACAAAAACGTATTGATCAAGTACTGTGTTGTATGGTGAGCATGGAGGGGGGGGGAGAGAAGGAATATATATATATATATATATATCGATCAGATAAAGCATCCAAAACTCAGCTGTTCATTGAGTCCATTTGGGCTGGGGGTATTTAGTTTGTATATCCACCAGGTCTCCCTCTGCAGGATGCGTTTGTCCCAGTCCCCTCCCCTAGGGGGTCTGGTGATTACTTCAATGCCCTTAAATTTAAGGACACTTCTCTGGCCTTGGTGGCACTCGTTTACATGTCTTGCCACTGATGTGTCCCTTTTGTTGCGGATATCGTTCAAGTGTTCCCCAATACGGCGGCGAAACTCTCTCTTTGTTTTGCCGACGTATTGGGTACCACACTCACATATAATTTGGTACACTAATCCAGACGTACGGCAATTGATGAAACCATTTATGTGATGATTGTACCTATTGTCACGATCAGAAAACAGCTTACCAGTTTGTATAGCGTTGCAGAAGCTACAACTGCCACACCTATAGCAGCCCTTCACAGGACCACCCAGCCAAGTCTTCTGGCTAGGAGCCCCTACGAAGTGGCTATGCACCAAGCGGTCTCTCAAGTTCCTACCCCTCCTGTAAGTAATGGATGGGTAGGGCATGAGTACGTCCCCCAAATCCGGGTCCATTAGGAGGGTCTCCCAGTGTTTCGCTATAGTGCTTCGGACCTGACCAGCTGCCGTGTCAAATGTACCAATCACTCTCATGGTGTTAGCGGTTTTTCTCTCTGGGTGATTGGTACCATGGAGCAAGTCAATGCGTTCTCGAGCCCGTGCTTTCTGGAAGGCAATGCGCAGAACCTTATCAGGGTAGCCCCGTTCACGGAACCTACTGCGTAGGTCGCCTGCCTGTTTGATAAATTCTGTATCGTTTGAACAATTACGTCTAAGGCGCAGATATTGCCCAGTGGGGATGCCTCTTTTAAGGGGACCTGGATGGTTGCTCTCCCACTTTAACAAAGAGTTGGTGGATGTCGGCTTACGGTAAACGCAGGTCTCTAGTTGCCCCGACACACCTTTATGGATTGTGATGTCCAAAAATGGCAGATGGTCCCTTTCAATAACTGACGTAAACCGCAGATTTATCTGGTTATCATTAAGGCCAGCCACAAATTCCTTGAATGACCGTTCAGGTCCGCTCCAGATGACAAAAATGTCATCTATGAAGCGTGACCACATTACCACGTTATTGAGGCCGATCATGGGTGGGTCACTGAACACCATGGTTTCCTCCCACCAACCCAGGAGCAGATTTGCGTACGATGGCGCACAAGAACTGCCCATCGCAGTACCCCTGAGCTGGTGGAAGTACGTGCCATTAAAAAGAAAACAGTTGCGTGTTAGTACGAACTGAAGGAGTTCAATGATGAGGTCGTTATGCCTCAAGAACTGTTGGCCCCTTGCTCTCAAAAAATGACTGATGGCTGAAATGCCTGCTTCATGGGGTATTGAGGAGTATAGGGCCTCGACATCAATTGATGCAAGGAACCAATTGTCCTCTATTGAGATACCCTCAAGTTTAGTCAGAAGGTCACTGGTGTCCCTGATGTAGGAAGGGAGACTTTCGACAAATGGTCTTAGCAGTTGATCTATATAGATTCCACAGTTTTGTGATAAACTACCTACCCCAGACACAATGGGGCGCCCTTTCAAGGTTGACCCCCCCTTGTGTATCTTGGGTAGGCAGTAAAATGTAGCCATCACCGGAAATAGAGGATATAAAAAATCAAATTCATTCTGGCTAATAAGATGGTCAAGTTTTGCTTTCAGCAGAATCTCATAGAGCTCTGATCTATATTGCGTAGTGGGATCCAAAGGGATAGATTCATAATTACTCCCATCTTTCAGGATAGTGAGACACATGGAGCGATATGCAGAGGTGTCCATCACCACCACATTGCCACCCTTGTCCGATGGCTTGATGGTGATGGACAACTCTTTTTCCAGATCGCCAATTGCCCTCCTCTCCTCCTGACTACAGTTATGTTTAAAAGGAGATGGTTCGAGCATAGTTAGATCAGCGATCGTATGTTTGAGGAATACGTCTATACAGGACACTTCCCCCTGCGGTGGCATTCTTGAACTTTTATTTTTTAAATCTGTAAAGGGACCAAATCCTTTATTTGATAGTGGTTCAGAGTCAAGGTTGTAAAGAGTTTTTACATCCTCCAAGATCTCGACCGGGATGCCGAGCTCGCGACTTTCCTTTTTTTGTTGGATTTTAAAATGTTTGTGCCATCTAAGTCTACGTGCAAACAGGTGGAGATCTTTAATCCAGTTGAATATTTCGAAATTGGAGGTGGGGACAAATGATAGTCCACGGCCGAGAAGTGAAATTTCGGCAGGGGATAGGGGTCTTGATGATAAATTGATCACCTGGTTACTTGTGGCCGGTGTTATTATACTGTCGGCCCCTGTGTGATCCGGTTCCGGAGGGGGTAGTGGGATCCCTGTTCTAAAAAACCCTGTTGGTTGCCTTGGTTACGCGTATAGCGTCCGCCTCTACCTCGGGATCGACGTCCACCCCTCCCTCTACCCCGAAAGTTCCCCTGTTTCTCCCTATCACTATCTGAGGCTTCCGTCTCTGTTGAAGATAAGTCGGAACCCCTGTCTTTCCTAGGGTCAGAGTTGTCCAAAAATAGATATGCCCTGTTATCCTTGAAGTCCTGAAGGTCCCTTGCAAACTGGCGATGTTTCCGTTCCTTTAGGTGGAACTGATATCGCTCAACGGTATTCTGTAATTGTGTCTCTTTTTCAGTAAATTCCTGCTCACTTGAGAATTTTTTAGTTGTTTCGATCTGATCCTGTAGTTTTTTGTCTATTACTTCCAATGTAGTCTTCTCCTCATCAAGTAAGAGCTGCATGAGCCTCAGGGAGCTATTGGTTGCCTCCCTTTCCCATTTCTTCATGAGTGCTGGGCTCCTACAGCGCTTAGCCGGTGTAAGGGTGATTCGAAGACCCCTTGGCACTATGCCTTGTTTAATGTAGTATTCAAGGCCCTGGATTTCCCACCAGGATGAGATCTGCTCCTTATATAATTTAGTTAGTTCATTAAATGCCCCTATAAATGTGGGGGTATATTTCTTTTGTATGAATGTGTGTTCCGAAAAAACCTCTTTAGCCTCAGACAGCCATTGATTTTTGTCTAATCCCGCTGTAAGAAAACCAGCCATGTCCCTCACAGAGTCAAAATATATGAAAAATGCCCAACCAGCGAGGGTAAATAAATAAAGCTCGCTAGCTACCACGGTTATGGATATGTATAGAAGAGGAGGTAGCGTATATTAAGACTTAACGTTTAATAAGTTTACAAGTAAAATAAATGGACAAACACATAAATCAAAAAAGTGTGCACACCAAAAACGTGTCACTGACTCTGTGAGGGACATGGCTGGTTTTCTTACAGCGGGATTAGACAAAAATCAATGGCTGTCTGAGGCTAAAGAGGTTTTTTCGGAACACACATTCATACAAAAGAAATATACCCCCACATTTATAGGGGCATTTAATGAACTAACTAAATTATATAAGGAGCAGATCTCATCCTGGTGGGAAATCCAGGGCCTTGAATACTACATTAAACAAGGCATAGTGCCAAGGGGTCTTCGAATCACCCTTACACCGGCTAAGCGCTGTAGGAGCCCAGCACTCATGAAGAAATGGGAAAGGGAGGCAACCAATAGCTCCCTGAGGCTCATGCAGCTCTTACTTGATGAGGAGAAGACTACATTGGAAGTAATAGACAAAAAACTACAGGATCAGATCGAAACAACTAAAAAATTCTCAAGTGAGCAGGAATTTACTGAAAAAGAGACACAATTACAGAATACCGTTGAGCGATATCAGTTCCACCTAAAGGAACGGAAACATCGCCAGTTTGCAAGGGACCTTCAGGACTTCAAGGATAACAGGGCATATCTATTTTTGGACAACTCTGACCCTAGGAAAGACAGGGGTTCCGACTTATCTTCAACAGAGACGGAAGCCTCAGATAGTGATAGGGAGAAACAGGGGAACTTTCGGGGTAGAGGGAGGGGTGGACGTCGATCCCGAGGTAGAGGCGGACGCTATACGCGTAACCAAGGCAACCAACAGGGTTTTTTAGAACAGGGATCCCACTACCCCCTCCGGAACCGGATCACACAGGGGCCGACAGTATAATAACACCGGCCACAAGTAACCAGGTGATCAATTTATCATCAAGACCCCTATCCCCTGCCGAAATTTCACTTCTCGGCCGTGGACTATCATTTGTCCCCACCTCCAATTTCGAAATATTCAACTGGATTAAAGATCTCCACCTGTTTGCACGTAGACTTAGATGGCACAAACATTTTAAAATCCAACAAAAAAAGGAAAGTCGCGAGCTCGGCATCCCGGTCGAGATCTTGGAGGATGTAAAAACTCTTTACAACCTTGACTCTGAACCACTATCAAATAAAGGATTTGGTCCCTTTACAGATTTAAAAAATAAAAGTTCAAGAATGCCACCGCAGGGGGAAGTGTCCTGTATAGACGTATTCCTCAAACATACGATCGCTGATCTAACTATGCTCGAACCATCTCCTTTTAAACATAACTGTAGTCAGGAGGAGAGGAGGGCAATTGGCGATCTGGAAAAAGAGTTGTCCATCACCATCAAGCCATCGGACAAGGGTGGCAATGTGGTGGTGATGGACACCTCTGCATATCGCTCCATGTGTCTCACTATCCTGAAAGATGGGAGTAATTATGAATCTATCCCTTTGGATCCCACTACGCAATATAGATCAGAGCTCTATGAGATTCTGCTGAAAGCAAAACTTGACCATCTTATTAGCCAGAATGAATTTGATTTTTTATATCCTCTATTTCCGGTGATGGCTACATTTTACTGCCTACCCAAGATACACAAGGGGGGGTCAACCTTGAAAGGGCGCCCCATTGTGTCTGGGGTAGGTAGTTTATCACAAAACTGTGGAATCTATATAGATCAACTGCTAAGACCATTTGTCGAAAGTCTCCCTTCCTACATCAGGGACACCAGTGACCTTCTGACTAAACTTGAGGGTATCTCAATAGAGGACAATTGGTTCCTTGCATCAATTGATGTCGAGGCCCTATACTCCTCAATACCCCATGAAGCAGGCATTTCAGCCATCAGTCATTTTTTGAGAGCAAGGGGCCAACAGTTCTTGAGGCATAACGACCTCATCATTGAACTCCTTCAGTTCGTACTAACACGCAACTGTTTTCTTTTTAATGGCACGTACTTCCACCAGCTCAGGGGTACTGCGATGGGCAGTTCTTGTGCGCCATCGTACGCAAATCTGCTCCTGGGTTGGTGGGAGGAAACCATGGTGTTCAGTGACCCACCCATGATCGGCCTCAATAACGTGGTAATGTGGTCACGCTTCATAGATGACATTTTTGTCATCTGGAGCGGACCTGAACGGTCATTCAAGGAATTTGTGGCTGGCCTTAATGATAACCAGATAAATCTGCGGTTTACGTCAGTTATTGAAAGGGACCATCTGCCATTTTTGGACATCACAATCCATAAAGGTGTGTCGGGGCAACTAGAGACCTGCGTTTACCGTAAGCCGACATCCACCAACTCTTTGTTAAAGTGGGAGAGCAACCATCCAGGTCCCCTTAAAAGAGGCATCCCCACTGGGCAATATCTGCGCCTTAGACGTAATTGTTCAAACGATACAGAATTTATCAAACAGGCAGGCGACCTACGCAGTAGGTTCCGTGAACGGGGCTACCCTGATAAGGTTCTGCGCATTGCCTTCCAGAAAGCACGGGCTCGAGAACGCATTGACTTGCTCCATGGTACCAATCACCCAGAGAGAAAAACCGCTAACACCATGAGAGTGATTGGTACATTTGACACGGCAGCTGGTCAGGTCCGAAGCACTATAGCGAAACACTGGGAGACCCTCCTAATGGACCCGGATTTGGGGGACGTACTCATGCCCTACCCATCCATTACTTACAGGAGGGGTAGGAACTTGAGAGACCGCTTGGTGCATAGCCACTTCGTAGGGGCTCCTAGCCAGAAGACTTGGCTGGGTGGTCCTGTGAAGGGCTGCTATAGGTGTGGCAGTTGTAGCTTCTGCAACGCTATACAAACTGGTAAGCTGTTTTCTGATCGTGACAATAGGTACAATCATCACATAAATGGTTTCATCAATTGCCGTACGTCTGGATTAGTGTACCAAATTATATGTGAGTGTGGTACCCAATACGTCGGCAAAACAAAGAGAGAGTTTCGCCGCCGTATTGGGGAACACTTGAACGATATCCGCAACAAAAGGGACACATCAGTGGCAAGACATGTAAACGAGTGCCACCAAGGCCAGAGAAGTGTCCTTAAATTTAAGGGCATTGAAGTAATCACCAGACCCCCTAGGGGAGGGGACTGGGACAAACGCATCCTGCAGAGGGAGACCTGGTGGATATACAAACTAAATACCCCCAGCCCAAATGGACTCAATGAACAGCTGAGTTTTGGATGCTTTATCTGATCGATATATATATATATATATATATTCCTTCTCTCCCCCCCCCTCCATGCTCACCATACAACACAGTACTTGATCAATACGTTTTTGTTATACTGGCTTTATACATAATCATTCATTCTGTGGATGAATTAAACTAATGCCTCCTCTTTGCCTATATACTCTTGATGTACTTGTGTACCGCTGTCAGATCGGCGATTCTGTCAGTTTTCATCTATTCTCTTATATATACTCTGTGTACAACAGACCTCTAACCTCAACCTATCTTTGGATTTGCTACCGCTCGTAGGTATTATCCAGCCTATAGAGTCCTCTCTTCTGCCCGTTGGGCTGTGCACACTCCTGCTGGAGTAACCGCCCCTTCTCTGTGACGTGCCCTGTAGCCGTTCCCAACACGGCATCATCAGCACGTCAGGGCTAGCCGCGCCCCCTTACACGCCCCCCCCTGGTTAGGCCGATCATGTGATGGTGATGTCACATGTTTCCACGCCCCAGGGGGGCGGGGCTAGCGCGCATTAGGACGCACATTTAAAGTGTGGACGGCGATACAAGCCGACTGCCGCCACACGTGCACAGGGAAGCGCCATACGTTGCCCCCCCTTTTTCTGCTTTGACCAGGACCAAGGGACCCCCATTATCTGGGAACAGGGCCTGTTTCACTTTAGCGACACGCTGCTCAGGAGCCCTCACTAGGTCCCCCTTTTAAGTTCTAGGTTATTGCTGCAACATCTTACCCATTAGCATGGGGATTGTCTGTATGTGACATCAGCTGATGAGGATACACTCCCTCCCATGCTGTCCCCTGATCCCCTGATGAGTCTGGGACTCTAATTAATTGACGAAACGCGTAGGGATCTTGCGCATGACCATAAATGTATTTACTGTGTACCCCTAGTTAGGGTCATTTTGGTAATCCATCACTGTAGGATCAGCCCCCGGTCGTGCAACCTTTAGCCGGGCTATAGGGCTCTATAGGCCTGGCAGGGGTGTGTAGGGATAGTGATCCTCGCTTGGACGCTGCTCTACCAGGTAACACGGACTCTGGGGATTGCGCCACCATACCCAGATGAGCGTCACCCACTGGTAAGACTGTTCCCGTTTATATTATATTTCTGTGGAATTTATACCTGCGGTGGAATACAGTGTTACCCTGTTCACATGGGTTTAGCCATAGTCTTGTGGTTGCCTACTGTGACGATTTATGTGTGTGTTGTTTGTGACACGTTTTTGGTGTGCACACTTTTTTGATTTATGTGTTTGTCCATTTATTTTACTTGTAAACTTATTAAACGTTAAGTCTTAATATACGCTACCTCCTCTTCTATACATATCCATAACCGTGGTAGCTAGCGAGCTTTATTTATTTACCCTCGCTGGTTGGGCATTTTTCATATATTTTGACTCTGTGAGGGACATGGCTGGTTTTCTTACAGCGGGATTAGACAAAAATCAATGGCTGTCTGAGGCTAAAGAGGTTTTTTCGGAACACACATTCATACAAAAGAAATATACCCCCACATTTATAGGGGCATTTAATGAACTAACTAAATTATATAAGGAGCAGATCTCATCCTGGTGGGAAATCCAGGGCCTTGAATACTACATTAAACAAGGCATAGTGCCAAGGGGTCTTCGAATCACCCTTACACCGGCTAAGCGCTGTAGGAGCCCAGCACTCATGAAGAAATGGGAAAGGGAGGCAACCAATAGCTCCCTGAGGCTCATGCAGCTCTTACTTGATGAGGAGAAGACTACATTGGAAGTAATAGACAAAAAACTACAGGATCAGATCGAAACAACTAAAAAATTCTCAAGTGAGCAGGAATTTACTGAAAAAGAGACACAATTACAGAATACCGTTGAGCGATATCAGTTCCACCTAAAGGAACGGAAACATCGCCAGTTTGCAAGGGACCTTCAGGACTTCAAGGATAACAGGGCATATCTATTTTTGGACAACTCTGACCCTAGGAAAGACAGGGGTTCCGACTTATCTTCAACAGAGACGGAAGCCTCAGATAGTGATAGGGAGAAACAGGGGAACTTTCGGGGTAGAGGGAGGGGTGGACGTCGATCCCGAGGTAGAGGCGGACGCTATACGCGTAACCAAGGCAACCAACAGGGTTTTTTAGAACAGGGATCCCACTACCCCCTCCGGAACCGGATCACACAGGGGCCGACAGTATAATAACACCGGCCACAAGTAACCAGGTGATCAATTTATCATCAAGACCCCTATCCCCTGCCGAAATTTCACTTCTCGGCCGTGGACTATCATTTGTCCCCACCTCCAATTTCGAAATATTCAACTGGATTAAAGATCTCCACCTGTTTGCACGTAGACTTAGATGGCACAAACATTTTAAAATCCAACAAAAAAAGGAAAGTCGCGAGCTCGGCATCCCGGTCGAGATCTTGGAGGATGTAAAAACTCTTTACAACCTTGACTCTGAACCACTATCAAATAAAGGATTTGGTCCCTTTACAGATTTAAAAAATAAAAGTTCAAGAATGCCACCGCAGGGGGAAGTGTCCTGTATAGACGTATTCCTCAAACATACGATCGCTGATCTAACTATGCTCGAACCATCTCCTTTTAAACATAACTGTAGTCAGGAGGAGAGGAGGGCAATTGGCGATCTGGAAAAAGAGTTGTCCATCACCATCAAGCCATCGGACAAGGGTGGCAATGTGGTGGTGATGGACACCTCTGCATATCGCTCCATGTGTCTCACTATCCTGAAAGATGGGAGTAATTATGAATCTATCCCTTTGGATCCCACTACGCAATATAGATCAGAGCTCTATGAGATTCTGCTGAAAGCAAAACTTGACCATCTTATTAGCCAGAATGAATTTGATTTTTTATATCCTCTATTTCCGGTGATGGCTACATTTTACTGCCTACCCAAGATACACAAGGGGGGGTCAACCTTGAAAGGGCGCCCCATTGTGTCTGGGGTAGGTAGTTTATCACAAAACTGTGGAATCTATATAGATCAACTGCTAAGACCATTTGTCGAAAGTCTCCCTTCCTACATCAGGGACACCAGTGACCTTCTGACTAAACTTGAGGGTATCTCAATAGAGGACAATTGGTTCCTTGCATCAATTGATGTCGAGGCCCTATACTCCTCAATACCCCATGAAGCAGGCATTTCAGCCATCAGTCATTTTTTGAGAGCAAGGGGCCAACAGTTCTTGAGGCATAACGACCTCATCATTGAACTCCTTCAGTTCGTACTAACACGCAACTGTTTTCTTTTTAATGGCACGTACTTCCACCAGCTCAGGGGTACTGCGATGGGCAGTTCTTGTGCGCCATCGTACGCAAATCTGCTCCTGGGTTGGTGGGAGGAAACCATGGTGTTCAGTGACCCACCCATGATCGGCCTCAATAACGTGGTAATGTGGTCACGCTTCATAGATGACATTTTTGTCATCTGGAGCGGACCTGAACGGTCATTCAAGGAATTTGTGGCTGGCCTTAATGATAACCAGATAAATCTGCGGTTTACGTCAGTTATTGAAAGGGACCATCTGCCATTTTTGGACATCACAATCCATAAAGGTGTGTCGGGGCAACTAGAGACCTGCGTTTACCGTAAGCCGACATCCACCAACTCTTTGTTAAAGTGGGAGAGCAACCATCCAGGTCCCCTTAAAAGAGGCATCCCCACTGGGCAATATCTGCGCCTTAGACGTAATTGTTCAAACGATACAGAATTTATCAAACAGGCAGGCGACCTACGCAGTAGGTTCCGTGAACGGGGCTACCCTGATAAGGTTCTGCGCATTGCCTTCCAGAAAGCACGGGCTCGAGAACGCATTGACTTGCTCCATGGTACCAATCACCCAGAGAGAAAAACCGCTAACACCATGAGAGTGATTGGTACATTTGACACGGCAGCTGGTCAGGTCCGAAGCACTATAGCGAAACACTGGGAGACCCTCCTAATGGACCCGGATTTGGGGGACGTACTCATGCCCTACCCATCCATTACTTACAGGAGGGGTAGGAACTTGAGAGACCGCTTGGTGCATAGCCACTTCGTAGGGGCTCCTAGCCAGAAGACTTGGCTGGGTGGTCCTGTGAAGGGCTGCTATAGGTGTGGCAGTTGTAGCTTCTGCAACGCTATACAAACTGGTAAGCTGTTTTCTGATCGTGACAATAGGTACAATCATCACATAAATGGTTTCATCAATTGCCGTACGTCTGGATTAGTGTACCAAATTATATGTGAGTGTGGTACCCAATACGTCGGCAAAACAAAGAGAGAGTTTCGCCGCCGTATTGGGGAACACTTGAACGATATCCGCAACAAAAGGGACACATCAGTGGCAAGACATGTAAACGAGTGCCACCAAGGCCAGAGAAGTGTCCTTAAATTTAAGGGCATTGAAGTAATCACCAGACCCCCTAGGGGAGGGGACTGGGACAAACGCATCCTGCAGAGGGAGACCTGGTGGATATACAAACTAAATACCCCCAGCCCAAATGGACTCAATGAACAGCTGAGTTTTGGATGCTTTATCTGATCGATATATATATATATATATATATATTCCTTCTCTCCCCCCCCCTCCATGCTCACCATACAACACAGTACTTGATCAATACGTTTTTGTTATACTGGCTTTATACATAATCATTCATTCTGTGGATGAATTAAACTAATGCCTCCTCTTTGCCTATATACTCTTGATGTACTTGTGTACCGCTGTCAGATCGGCGATTCTGTCAGTTTTCATCTATTCTCTTATATATACTCTGTGTACAACAGACCTCTAACCTCAACCTATCTTTGGATTTGCTACCGCTCGTAGGTATTATCCAGCCTATAGAGTCCTCTCTTCTGCCCGTTGGGCTGTGCACACTCCTGCTGGAGTAACCGCCCCTTCTCTGTGACGTGCCCTGTAGCCGTTCCCAACACGGCATCATCAGCACGTCAGGGCTAGCCGCGCCCCCTTACACGCCCCCCCCTGGTTAGGCCGATCATGTGATGGTGATGTCACATGTTTCCACGCCCCAGGGGGGCGGGGCTAGCGCGCATTAGGACGCACATTTAAAGTGTGGACGGCGATACAAGCCGACTGCCGCCACACGTGCACAGGGAAGCGCCATACGTTGCCCCCCCTTTTTCTGCTTTGACCAGGACCAAGGGACCCCCATTATCTGGGAACAGGGCCTGTTTCACTTTAGCGACACGCTGCTCAGGAGCCCTCACTAGGTCCCCCTTTTAAGTTCTAGGTTATTGCTGCAACATCTTACCCATTAGCATGGGGATTGTCTGTATGTGACATCAGCTGATGAGGATACACTCCCTCCCATGCTGTCCCCTGATCCCCTGATGAGTCTGGGACTCTAATTAATTGACGAAACGCGTAGGGATCTTGCGCATGACCATAAATGTATTTACTGTGTACCCCTAGTTAGGGTCATTTTGGTAATCCATCACTGTAGGATCAGCCCCCGGTCGTGCAACCTTTAGCCGGGCTATAGGGCTCTATAGGCCTGGCAGGGGTGTGTAGGGATAGTGATCCTCGCTTGGACGCTGCTCTACCAGGTAACACGGACTCTGGGGATTGCGCCACCATACCCAGATGAGCGTCACCCACTGGTAAGACTGTTCCCGTTTATATTATATTTCTGTGGAATTTATACCTGCGGTGGAATACAGTGTTACCCTGTTCACATGGGTTTAGCCATAGTCTTGTGGTTGCCTACTGTGACGATTTATGTGTGTGTTGTTTGTGACACGTTTTTGGTGTGCACACTTTTTTGATTTATGTGTTTGTCCATTTATTTTACTTGTAAACTTATTAAACGTTAAGTCTTAATATACGCTACCTCCTCTTCTATACATTGCGCTATTATCACCCACCAGTGTGATATATTTAGGCCTAGCACACAGGCAGAGCAGAGAGGTCCCGTAACAGACAATCTGGCTTCATGTCAGCAGAGAATCAGTCTGCATGTCATAGCAGAGAATCAGGCTTCACGTCAGCCACCACTGCAACAGTCCATTGTCATAAATTTAGGCCCAGCACCCAGGCAGAGGAGAGAGGTCCCGTAACAGACAATCTGGCTTCATGTCAGCAGAGAATTAGTCTGCATGTCATAGCAGAGAATCAGGCTTCATGTCAGCCACCACTGCAACAGTCCATTGGCATATATTTAGGCCCAGCACCCAGGCAGAGGAGGGAGGTCCCGTAACAGAGAATCTGTCTTCATGTCAGCAGAGAATCAGTCTGCATGTCATAGCAGAGAATGAGGCTTCACGTCAGCCACCACTGCAACAGTCCATTGGCATATATTTAGGCCTAGCACACAGGCAGAGCAGAGAGGTCCCGTAACAGACAATCTGGCTTCATGTCAGCAGAGAATCAGTCTGCATGTCATAGCAGAGAATGAGGCTTCACGTCAGCCACCACTGCAACAGTCCATTGGCATATATTTAGGCCTAGCACACAGGCAGAGCAGAGAGGTCCCGTAACAGACAATCTGGCTTCATGTCAGCAGAGAATCAGTCTGCATGTCATAGCAGAGAATCAGGCTTCACGTCAGCCACCACTGCAACAGTCCATTGTCATAAATTTAGGCCCAGCACCCAGGCAGAGGAGAGAGGTCCCGTAACAGACAATCTGGCTTCATGTCAGCAGAGAATTAGTCTGCATGTCATAGCAGAGAATCAGGCTTCATGTCAGCCACCACTGCAACAGTCCATTGGCATATATTTAGGCCCAGCACCCAGGCAGAGGAGGGAGGTCCCGTAACAGAGAATCTGTCTTCATGTCAGCAGAGAATCAGTCTGCATGTCATAGCAGAGAATGAGGCTTCACGTCAGCCACCACTGCAACAGTCCATTGGCATATATTTAGGCCTAGCACACAGGCAGAGGAGAGGTTCATTCAACTTTGGGTAGCCTCGCAATATAATGGTAAAATGAAAATAAAAATAGGATTGAATGAGGAAGTGCCCTGGAGTCCAATAATATATGGTTATGGGGAGGTAGTTAATGTCTAATCTGGACAAGGGACGGACAGGTCCTGTGGGATCCATGCCTGGTTCATTTTTATGAACGTCAGCTTGTCCACATTGGCTGTAGACAGGCGGCTGCGTTTGTCTGTAATGACGCCCCCTGCCGTGCTGAATACACGTTCAGACAAAACGCTGGCTGCCGGGCAGGCCAGCACCTCCAAGGCATAAAAGGCTAGCTCTGGCCACGTGGACAATTTAGAGACCCAGAAGTTGAATGGGGCCGAACCATCAGTCAGTACGTGGAGGGGTGTGCACACGTACTGTTCCACCATGTTAGTGAAATGTTGCCTCCTGCTAACACGTTGCGTATCAGGTGGTGGTGCAGTTAGCTGTGGCGTGTTGACAAAAGTTTTCCACATCTCTGCCATGCTAACCCTGCCCTCAGAGGAGCTGGCCGTGACACAGCTGCCTTGGCGACCTCTTGCTCCTCCTCTGCCTTGGCCTTGGGCTTCCACTTGTTCCCCTGTGACATTTGGGAATGCTCTCAGTAGCGCGTCTACCAACGTGCGCTTGTACTCGCGCATCTTCCTATCACGCTCCAGTGCAGGAAGTAAGGTGGGCACATTGTCTTTGTAGCGTGGATCCAGCAGGGTGGCAACCCAGTAGTCCGCACAGGTTAAAATGTGGGCAACTCTGCTGTCGTTGCGCAGGCACTGCAGCATGTAGTCGCTCATGTGTGCCAGGCTGCCCAGGGGTAAGGACAAGCTGTCCTCTGTGGGAGGCGTATCGTCATCGTCCTGCCTTTCCCCCCAGCCACGCACCAGTGATGGACCCGAGCTGCGTTGGGTGCCACCCCGCTGTGACCATGCTTCATCCTCATCCTCCTCCACCTCCTCCTCATCCTCGTCCTCCTCGTCCTCCAGTAGTGGGCCCTGGCTGGCCACATTTGTACCTGGCCTCTGCTGTTGCCAAAAACCTCCCTCTGAGTCACTTCGAAGAGACTGGCCTGAAAGTGCTAAAAATGACCCCTCTTCCTCCTCCTCCTCCTCCTCCTCCTGGGCCACCTCCTCTTCCATCATCGCCCTAAGTGTTTTCTCAAGGAGACATAGAAGTGGTATTGTAACGCTGATAACGGTGTCATCGCCACTGGCCATGTTGGTGGAGTACTCGAAACAGCGCAACAGGGCACACAGGTCTCGCATGGAGGCCCAGTCATTGGTGGTGAAGTGGTGCTGTTCTGTAGTGCGACTGACCCGTGCGTGCTGCAGCTGAAACTCCACTATGGCCTGCTGCTGCTCGCACAGTCTGTCCAGCATGTGCAAGGTGGAGTTCCACCTGGTGGGCACGTCGCATATGAGGCGGTGAGCGGGAAGGCCGAAGTTACGCTGTAGCGCAGACAGGCGAGCAGCAGCAGGATGTGAACGCCGGAAGCGCGAACAGACGGCCCGCACTTTATGCAGCAGCTCTGACATGTCGGGGTAGTTGTGAATGAACTTCTGCACCACCAAATTCAGCACATGCGCCAAGCAAGGGATGTGCGTCAAATTGGCTAGTCCCAGAGCTGCAACGAGATTTCGCCCATTATCACACACCACCAGGCCGGGCTTGAGGCTCACCGGCAGCAACCACTCGTCGGTCTGTTGTTCTATACCCCGCCACAACTCCTGTGCGGTGTGGGGCCTGTCCCCCAAACATATGAGTTTCAGAATGGCCTGCTGACGTTTACCCCGGGCTGTGCTGAAGTTGGTGGTGAAGGTGTGTGGCTGACTGGATGAGCAGGTGGAAGAAGAGGAGGAGGAAGCCGAGAAGGAGGAGGTGGCAACAGGAGGCAAAGAATGTTGCCCTGCGATCCTTGGCGGCGGAAGGACGTGCGCCAAACAGCTCTCCGCCTGGGGCCCAGCTGCCACTACATTTACCCAGTGTGCAGTTAGGGAGATATAGCGTCCCTGGCCGTGCTTACTGGTCCACGTATCTGTGGTTAGGTGGACCTTGCCACAGATGGCGTTGCGCAGTGCACACTTGATTTTATCGGATACTTGGTTGTGCAGGGAAGGCACGGCTCTCTTGGAGAAGTAGTGCCGGCTGGGAACAACATACTGTGGGACAGCAAGCGACATGAGCTGTTTGAAGCTGTCTGTGTCCACCAGCCTAAATGACAGCATTTCATAGGCCAGTAGTTTAGAAATGCTGGCATTCAGGGCCAGGGATCGAGGGTGGCTAGGTGGGAATTTACGCTTTCTATCAAATGTTTGTGAGATGGAGAGCTGAACGCTGGCGTGTGACATGGTTGAGACGCTTGGTGACGGAGGTGGTGGTGGTGGTGTTGGTGGTACATCCCCTGTTTGCTGGGCGGCAGGTGCCAACGTTCCTCCAGAGGCGGAGGAAGAGGCCGAGGCGGCAGCAGCAGAATAGGCCGAGGCGGCAGCAGCAGAAGAGGTAGCAGGGGGAGCCTGAGTGACTTCCTTGGTTTTAAGGTGTTTACTCCACTGCAGTTCATGCTTTGCATGCAGGTGCCTGGTCATGCAGGTTGTGCTCAGGTTCAGAACGTTAATGCCTCGCTTCAGGCTCTGATGGCACAGCGTGCAAACCACTCGGGTCTTGTCGTCAGCACATTGTTTGAAGAAGTGCCATGCCAGGGAACTCCTTGAAGCTGCCTTTGGGGTGCTCGGTCCCAGATGGCGGCGGTCAGTAGCAGGCGGAGTCTCTTGGCGGCGGGTGTTCTGCTTTTGCCCACTGCTCCCTCTTTTGCTACGCTGTTGGCTCGGTCTCACCACTGCCTCTTCCTCCGAACTGTGAAAGTCAGTGGCACGACCTTCATTCCATGTGGGGTCTAGGACCTCATCGTCCCCTGCATCGTCTTCCACCCAGTCTTGATCCCTGACCTCCTGTTCAGTCTGCACACTGCAGAAAGACGCAGCAGTTGGCACCTGTGTTTCGTCATCATCAGAGACATGCTGAGGTGGTATTCCCATGTCCTCATCATCAGGAAACATAAGTGGTTGTGCGTCAGTGCATTCTATGTCTTTCACCGCTGGGGAAGGGCTAGGTGGATGCCCTTGGGAAACCCTGCCAGCGGAGTCTTCAAACAGCATAAGAGACTGCTGCATAACTTGAGGCTGAGACAGTTTCCCTGGTATGCATGGGGGTGATGTGACAGACTGATGGGGTTGGTTTTCAGGCGCCATCTGTGCGCTTTCTGCAGAAGACTGGGTGGGAGATAATGTGAACGTGCTGGATCCACTGTCGGCCACCCAATTGACTAATGCCTGTACCTGCTCAGGCCTTACCATCCTTAGAACGGCATTGGGCCCCACCATATATCGCTGTAAATTCTGGCGGCTACTGGGACCTGAGGTAGTTGGTACACTAGGACGTGTGGATGTGGCAGAACGGCCACGTCCTCTCCCAGCACCAGAGGGTCCACTAACACCACCACGACCATGTCCACGTCCGCGTCCCTTACTAGATGTTTTTCTCATTGTTATGGTTCACCACAACAACAAATATATTATTTGGCCCAATGTATTGTATTCAAATTCAGCGGGATATAAATTTGAGGCCTAGTATTTAGGCGCTGGGTGACCGGTATGGATTTAGTGACAGAATTAGACTTGGAAATGCACAGAAGCGTGTGTGTGAAGTTATTCTGAATGACCCTATGTGCACCTTCAATATGATCTACCCTTTTAGGGATAGATTTCAAATAGCTCTGATATAGCAGAAACGACTAAATTATGAAATTGCTAAATTGGGAATTGTATTTCAACCCAGAACAAAAAATGTGCTTTGACGGACACTAAATAACTTTCCCAGCCACAACAGGACAGCGGTAACGAGAGATTTAGCGGGATATAAATTTGAGGCCTAGTATTTAGGCGCTGGGTGACAGGTATGGGTTTAGTGACAGAATTAGATTTGGAAATGCACAGTAGCGGGTGTGTGAAGTTATTCTGAATGACCCTATGTGCACCTTGAATATTATATACCCTTTTAGGGATAGATTTCAAATAGCTCTGATATAGCAGAAACCACTAAATTATGAAATTGCTAAATTGGGAATTGTATTTCAACCCAGAACAAGAAATGTGCTTGAACGGACACTAAATAACTCGCCCAGCTACAGCACTAAGGACAGATTTAGCGGGATATAAATTTGAGGCCTAGTATTTAGGCGCTGGGTGACAGGTATGGGTTTAGTGCCAGAATTAGACTTGGAAATACACAGTAGCGGGTGTGTGTGAAGTTATTCTGAATGACCCAATGTGCACCTTGAATATTATATACCCTTTTAGGGATAGATTTCAAATAGCTCTGATATAGCAGAAACCACTAAATTATGAAATTGCTAAATTGGGAATTGTATTTCAACCCAGAACAAGAAATGTGCTTGAACGGACACTAAATAACTCGCCCAGCTACAGCACTAGGGACAGATTTAGCTGGATATAAATTTGAGGCCTAGTATTTAGGCGCTGGGTGACAGGTATGGGTTTAGTGCCAGAATTAGACTTGGAAATACACAGTAGCGGGTGTGTGTGAAGTTATTCTGAATGACCCAATGTGCACCTTGAATATTATATACCCTTTTAGGGATAGATTTCAAATAGCTCTGATATAGCAGAAACCACTAAATTATGAAATTGCTAAATTGGGAATTGTATTTCAACCCAGAACAAGAAATGTGCTTGAACGGACACTAAATAACTCGCCCAGCTACAGCACTAAGGACAGATTTAGCGGGATATAAATTTGAGGCCTAGTATTTAGGCGCTGGGTGACAGGTATGGGTTTAGTGCCAGAATTAGACTTGGAAATACACAGTAGCGGGTGTGTGTGAAGTTATTCTGAATGACCCAATGTGCACCTTGAATATTATATACCCTTTTAGGGATAGATTTCAAATAGCTCTGATATAGCAGAAACCACTAAATTATGAAATTGCTAAATTGGGAATTGTATTTCAACCCAGAACAAGAAATGTGCTTGAACGGACACTAAATAACTCGCCCAGCTACAGCACTAAGGACAGATTTAGCGGGATATAAATTTGAGGCCTAGTATTTAGGCGCTGGGTGACAGGTATGGGTTTAGTGCCAGAATTAGACTTGGAAATACACAGTAGCGGGTGTGTGTGAAGTTATTCTGAATGACCCAATGTGCACCTTGAATATTATATACCCTTTTAGGGATAGATTTCAAATAGCTCTGATATAGCAGAAACCACTAAATTATGAAATTGCTAAATTGGGAATTGTATTTCAACCCAGAACAAGAAATGTGCTTGAACGGACACTAAATAACTCGCCCAGCTACAGCCCTAGGGACAGATTTAGCTGGATATAAATTTGAGGCCTAGTATTTAGGCGCTGGGTGACAGGTATGGGTTTAGTGCCAGAATTAGACTTGGAAATACACAGTAGCGGGTGTGTGTGAAGTTATTCTGAATGACCCAATGTGCACCTTGAATATTATATACCCTTTTAGGGATAGATTTCAAATAGCTCTGATATAGCAGAAACCACTAAATTATGAAATTGCTAAATTGGGAATTGTATTTCAACCCAGAACAAGAAATGTGCTTGAACGGACACTAAATAACTCGCCCAGCTACAGCACTAAGGACAGATTTAGCGGGATATAAATTTGAGGCCTAGTATTTAGGCGCTGGGTGACCGGTATGGATTTAGTGACAGAATTATAAACAGACTATTGCTGGTTAAATGCACTTGGTGTGACAGCTTCACCCTGATGTAGGCTTTAGCCAAAAAACAACCACACCATTGAGGGTTAAATGCACTTGGTGACAGGCGCAGCTTGCCCCTGATTTAGTATATGGCCAAAAAATGAACAGACTATTGCTGGTTAAATGCACTTGGTGTGACAGCTTCACCCTGATGTAGGCTTTAGCCAAAAAACAACCACACCATTGAGGGTTAAATGCACTTGGTGACAGGCGCAGCTTGCCCCTGATTTTGTATATGGCCAAAAAATGAACAGACTATTGCTGGTTAAATGCACTTGGTGTGACAGCTTCACCCTGATGTAGGCTTTAGCCAAAAAACAACCACACCATTGAGGGTTAAATGCACTTGGTCGCAGCTTGTGCTGGCGCACCACAAGACACAAAATGGCCGCCGATCACCCCAGAAAAATGTGACTGACAAACGGTCTGGGCAGCCTAAAAACAGTGAGCAATTGAGGATCAGCAGCTCAATGATCCACAGCTGCAGATCGATCAGTTAATCAAGTCCTTTGGAGGAGTTAATCTGCCTAATCTCGCCCTACTGTCGCAGCCGCAACCTCTCCCTACGCTAATCAGAGCAGAGTGACGGGCGGCGCTATGTGACTCCAGCTTAAATAGAGGCTGGGTCACATGGTGCTCTGGCCAATCACAGCCATGCCAATAGTAGGCATGGCTGTGATGGCCTCTTGGGGCAAGTAGTATGACGCTTGTTGATTGGCTGCTTTGCAGCCTTTCAAAAAGCGCCAAGAAAGCGTCACAAAAGCGCGAAGAAAGCGACGAACACCGAACCCGAACCCGGACTTTTACGAAAATGTCCGGGTTCGGGTCCGTGTCACGGACACCCCAAAATTCGGTACGAACCCGAACTATACAGTTCGAGTTCGCTCATCCCTACTTAGGAGCACACACAGCTGATAAGAGTATTAGCAGAGGAGTGCCACTGGAAAAATTAGGACTAGGTCCTGGAATTGGGGATAATGTAACTCTGAGGTATAGGCAGTAGATTGAGTATTACTTCAATCTGCAAAAATTGGAGCTGTGCTCCCACAGTTAGTAGGGGATAAGGGGGTGGAAAGTGAGATTCCAAAGTCTCACCCTAAGGCCTAATGCACACGACCGTTACGTTTTTTGCAGTCCGCAAACCTCGGATCCGCAAAAAAGGGAAGCCGCCCATGTGCCTTCCGCAATTTGCGGAACAGGCAGCCCATTGTAGAAATGCCTTTTCTTGTCCGCAAAACGGACAAGAATAAGACATATTATATTTTTTGGGCGGGGCTTCGGAACGGAGCAATGGATGCAGACAGCACACGGAGTGCTGTCCGCATCTTTTGCGGCCCCTTTGAAGTGAATGGCTCTGCATCCAAGCCGCAAAAACTGCGGCTCGGATGCGGACCATAACTACGGTCGTGTACATGAGGCCTAAGTGAGTATCAGGCCGGGAGGCAATCACTATGATATGGTGAATAGGTTGATGACGTACTTTTACCTTCACAGGCCCGATTCTTCAGAAATCTGAATCCCCAGGAGATGTGGAGATAGCTAGAAAGCACCCACAGTGATGTCGGCAGGAAAGATGCAGCGATGATGTCTCCAACTGCAGCAGGCGTGAGCTGGAGTAAACCGAGGCCCGGCCTTGTGGGGATCCTCCTTTCAGCCTGTCTGGTCTTTATTGCGGCCGGGGTAGGACGTGCTTCAGGAAGTATAAGCGCACAGTGGCTTCACCTTGCAGGGATTCTGGGTGGCTATGTGCAACTGTGATGTCTGACCATCGTGTCCCTCTGAGGCCAGAGTAACCAAGATGGTTGTGCTGTAGGCCCCTTATGGTACCTCGCTAGGCCGACGGCAGTCTGGATGATAAGTGCAGAGTGTCCCCTCGTCGCCAGGCACGGATAGCCGGGCCGCACCTCACCAAGGGCAGAATGACTGAGCCATGCGGGGTACTCCAGGTCACGGTCTCTCGTGTGCGCTAGGCCCAAGCTGTAACTCTGGGCCGGGTGGACTGATCTGCTAGATATCGTGGTCAAAATGTAGCTAACAAATGTAGGGAGAGATGGCTTGCGGTGTTTGTGAGTCACCAGAGCTCATCTAGAGGATAGATGGCGATGGATATAATTCTCCAGTCAGAGCACTGTGGAAATCCAGCCGCTCTCGTTGACTTCCGAACTAGTATAGTTATGTTCAGCTGAAATTAGCACATCACTAATGTCAGCCAGGTTAATACCCATTTTTCTGATGACAGAAACCCTTTAAAGGAAATGTGTCACCTAATTTTTTTTTACCTCCCAGTTAAAACCATATTCTTTTTTTCTAATCTGTCTATTTTTGGATTGCAGATTTTTTAATTCTATTTCCTAAACATAATTATGGGGGCAGCCATCTTTTCTGAGCCGCTGTTAACAGCATTTAGAAAGCATTAGGAAAATTGCTTTACGGCAGCCCCATGGGCCATAGACACAACGGTCAGGAGGGGACCTCATTGACTTCTATGGTAGAGTTCTCTAGGAATGCCCTGTGACCTGTGTAGAGATCATTGTACAAGAAAATAATAGATTAGCTCTGACAATCACCTATTGTGAATGGTGGATACACAAAGGTGATATCATTACAGGCAGGATCAGAATGACAGATAAACAGATAACTGCAGTAAAGTGAACTGTACAGACCATGAAGTGGCGCCTATTATTAAGGTGGATTTGCACGATTCTGCAGCCAATTGTTGGGAAGAAAGTGTTCCTTCCTCCTGACCGTCAGCTGCTCATTCAGTAAAGGAGTCTGCTGCATTTACATGCTGCCATCTCCTTCGCTGTATAAGGACTAGGGATTGCTATAGTGATCCCTCTTCCTCATAGAGAATCATGGTTTCTGATTAGCAAATCGCTATTTAGACCACACAATCTGCTGCCCAGAAACAATGTTTGTTTGTTTTTCAGGTCTATTTTTATAAGTAAAATTGGGAAAGGGGGGTCATTTATTTTTATTTTTATATTTTATGTTTTTATTGTACAGAGCAAGAAGTGAGGCCTCTAGAACTTGTGATCTTTTGATTGCTTGTCCCATATTCCACAATAGAATACTATTGTGGTCTATCAGATTCTGACACTCTGCCTTCTGAGCTGTGCCTCGTGCACGGCTTTAGAGGCAGTTTACTATGACAAGCCTGGGACCCTTCAGCAGGCCCCAGGCTGTCATGGTAACTAGTTTAATCGCGGTGTCTCTGATCGGAAGGCAGTCCCCTTCCTCTGCGTAACCCCACAGATGCCTTGATCACTATTGACCGTGGTATCTGAGGGAGGGTTTAAGTAACCGGGTTCTGCGTTACTGCTGATCCCTGTCATTGCGGCCGGGTCCCTGCTGTATTATATGGCTGGCACCTGCCACGTATGGAGCGGGCTTGCTCCATGCAACCCGTTATGCATAATGACTCACATGTACGTGATTAGGTGTTTAGGGGCTTAAACGTTTTTTTTTTTTTATTCAAACATGTTAAAAACGGACATCCATTATGAGGCGTTTCTTACACGTTTCAAACCCATTTGGTTCTTACTCATCTACTATCATTTGCCCACCTTTTTTTTTCTTCGTTAAAGTGAACCTGTCCTAAGAATTTAGACCCACAAAACCGCCATAAAACTGTGCTCGAGTGATGTTCCCCAGGCAGGGTCCATCAACACAAGGCATCTCCCAGTGGCATCTGAACTGCACTGGTCAGCCTAAATCTTCATCCCAGGTTCCCTTTAAATTATGTAAATAATGTGAATTCCGTCATTGAATGTCCTCGCATCACAGATAAGTCTGAGCCGCAGCCAGATATTGCAGTGAACCAGGTTATTTTCTCCAAATAGAGAAATCACTCTGACTCAGCATTCTGCAATGCGAAACATGAGTAACAGGTCCATGAAGTTTGGAGATAGCTCTTCCAGTAAGCCGCACAGTTATCAGTATCTTATGACTTCAGTGTTATCTGTACAGGAAACTACTGTGCAGTATAGTACAGTAAAGACAAGGCAACCAGTGATGTCCCTATCAGGGGTATCTACGAGTATCATCTCCACTTAAGGCCTTTTGCACACGACCGTCTTTTGTATCTGCGTCCAATCTGCAATTTTCAGAAATCCATTCATTTCTATGGGTCCGCAAATAAAAAAAAATAGAACCCCAAATAGATGTCATCCGTGTGCTGTCTATTCCGCAAAAAAAAAAACAGAACATGCCCTATTCTCAGCTGCAAAATGCAGATCACAGACCTATTGAAGTCAATGGGTCCGCAAAAAAAAAAAAAAATCGCACAACACAGACATCATCAGTGTTTTGCGGGCAGCAATATACATATGGTTCTGTGCATGAGGCCTAAATAAAAAAAAAAAGTGAAAGCAATTGGCTGCACTGTGAAAAAACACAATTTAACTGCAAATTAGGGCACATGCACACGAAGATATATTATTTCCGTCTTTCGTTTTTTTTTTTGTGGACTGTATGGGGAATGATACATTTCAATGGGTCCGCAAAAAAAAAAACGTAAGTAACTCTGTGTGCATTCACAATTTCCGTATGTCTGTTCCGCAAAAAAATAGATGTCCTATTATAGTCCGCATTACATTTAGGCCCCTTTCACACAGGCGAGATTTCCGCGCGGGTGTAATGCGTGAGGTGAACGCATTGCAAGCGCACTGAATCTGGACCCATTCATTTCTATGGGGCTGTGCAGACGAGCGGTGATTTTCACGCATCACTTGTGCGTTGCGTGAAAATTGCAGCATGCTCCTCTTTGTGCGTTTTTCAAGTAACGCAGGCCCCATAGAAGTGAATAGGGCTGCGTGAAAATCGCAAGTGCGGATGCGGTGCGATTTTCACGCACGGTTGCTAGGTGACGATCGGTATGGGGACCCGATCATTATTATTTTCCCTTATAACATGGTTATAAGGGAAAATAATAGCATTCTGAATACAGAATGCTTAGTACAATAGGGCTGGAGGGGTTAAAAAATAATAATAATAATTTAACTCACCTTAATCCACTTGTTCGCGCAGCCGGCATCTCTTCTGTCTTCTTTTGTGAGGAATAGGACCATTGATGACGTCACTACGTTCATCACATTGTCCGTCACATGATCCATCACTATGATAAAAGATCATGTGACGGACCATGTGATGAGCGCAGTGACGTTATCATAGGTCCTATTCCTCACAGAACAACACAGAAGAGAAGCCGGGCTGTGCGAACAAGTGGATTAAGGTGAGTTAAATTATTTTTATTTTTTTTAACCCCTCCAGCCCTATTTTACTATGCATTCTGTATTCAGTGTGCTATTATTTTCCCTTATAACCATGTTATAAGGGAAAATAATACAATCTACACAACCTTGAACCCAAACCTGAACTTCTGTTAAAAAGTCCGGGTCTGGGTACCACAGTCTGTTTTTTATCACGCGTGCTAAAAACTGAACAACGGAACGCAATCGCAGTCGAAACTGACTGAAATTGCGTACCTACTCTCTCGGGTTTGCCGCAATGCACCGGGACGAATCAGGACCTAATCCGGACACGCTCGTCTGCAAGGGGCCTTAAGGATAGTACTGTTCTATTAGGGGCCAGCTGTTCTTATCTGCAAAATACGGAATGCACACGGACGTCATTAGTTTTTTTTTGTGGACCACAAAATACATACGGTCGTGTTCATGAGCCCTTACTGTGCGGCATTTAGGCCTCTTTCACGCCAACAATACGGATTGGCTCAGGGTGCGTTCAGTGAAACCCGCACTATTTTGCAATCCAGTTCAGTCAGTTTTGACTGCATATGTGTTCAGTTGTTTAGTTTTTTTCTGCGTATGTACAATGCATTTTTCACGCGCGTGATAAAAAAAATTGAAGGTTTGCAAACAACATCTCCTAGCAACCATCAGTGAAAAACGCATTGCATCCGCACATGCTTCCTGATGCAATGCGTTTTTCACTGAAGCCCCATTCACTTCTATGGGGCCAGGGCTGCTTTTTTCACGCAACACAGAACAGATGCATGAAAACCAACGCTCATGTACACGGACTCATTGAAATAAATGGGTCAGGATTGTTCGGGGGCTATGCGTTCACGTCACGCATTGCACCCACGTGGAAAACTCGCTCATGTGAAAGGGGCCTTACAGTTCACTTAGGCCCCTTTCACACGAGCGAGTATTCCGCGCGGGTGCAATGCGTGATGCGAACGCATTGAGCCTGCGCGGAATCCGGACCCATTCATTTCAGTGGGTCTGTGCACATGAGCGTTGGTTTTCACACATCACTTTTGCATTGCGTGGAAATGGCAGCATGTTCTATATTCTGCGATTTTTACGCAACGCTGGCCCCATAGAAGTGAATGTTGCTGCGTGAAAATCGCATCTGCAAGTAAGTGCGGATGCGATGCGTTTTTCACGGATGGTTGCTAAAAGATGTTGTTTGTAAACATTCACATTTTTTATCACACGCGTGCAAAACGCATTAAAACGCATTTCACCCAATCGATAAAAACTGAACAACTGAATGCGATCGCAGACAAAACTGAATGAACTTACTTGCGAAATCGCGCATTTTTCACTAAACGTATCCGGACCTCATCCGCTCACGCTCGTCTACAAGGGGCCTTAGTGTTATGGCCCTCATTCACATTTGGAGCTCAAATTTGACATCATAATGTCGGGGCAGAGAAGGATCAGACATTTTTGTTTTGCTTTTTTCTCGATCCTTATGTTCTTCCAGGTTTTAAGTCACCACCAGAAAGGTGTCAGGGAGCGGCTCTCTCCCCATTGAATACACATATACATTCAACCGAACAGATATTGAATGTGAATTGCCAGCGTTACTTGCAAAGCGACTAGTACAGATGGGCAGCCCTTTGTGGGTTTCCTCTGTGGTCCAATGTTTCAAGCTGTGCATCAGTAATACAAAATCTGGGACGTCCACTCTCCTTCATAAGTGTATATTCACATGTAGCGGTTGCGGTGGGATCCAGGTGGCAAAGATAGCATGCATTTTACAGCTAATTACTGCAGGTCCACAACCCAGGCCTCAGGCGCACAACCGTAGTTTGCTTTCATGTCCGATATACATTTTTTTACGGATTGCAGATGGACCCATTTGTTTCTATCGGTCCACAAAAAAAAACAGCACACATATCGGTCCACAAAAATGACAGCACACATACTGTATGTCATCCATGTGTTGTCCGCATCCGTGTGTCCTTCTGTAAATGATAGAACATGTCCTATTTTTGTCCATATTGCTGACAAGAACAGTCATTTCTAGTAACAGGAGTGGGAAAAATCCTGATTGCACACAAGGTGCCCGTGGATTGCAGACTGCAGTACAGACATAGGCCTAATGTATTCAAACCACTGCAATTAGCATTAAAAATGCATACTTTTTTTTCCATGTAGCAAGAACTGCATCAAAAACTGCTACGTCTTAATACTCCCTCTCTGTTCTTTTTCGCTTATGACCCCTTCGTCAGGCAAAAACAGCAAGAAAAGTTTAATAGATTTCCAAGGAAACCATAAGAACATCTGCAAGGACACAAACTTTGAGCGCGTGCTAATGCAGACATCATGGTGTCAGTCACCGGTGATAAACTGTGACTGAGACATAAACACGGCCCGGGCTTGAAATTTACCAAAATGGTAAAATAGCCAAAAGTAAGTGAATCCTTTGGACTTGGATTTCTGTATTGATTACTAATAACGTGGTCTGATTGTTCTCACAATTATCAACAAACACGTACAATAAATTTTTGTCCTAAAAAAGATGCAAGACCCCGTTTTGCAACTTTTTAAAAGCCTATGTTTCAGCAACATGCTCACCACTGGGGAGTGGTGGGGGCCAGGATATCGGCCCCAGCAAATTTACTAACATTTACGTCTGGAAACAGGATTAAATGTTGGCGAAAATCCAATACTGCTAGATTTTTTTGCAACTCGGGAATTCATTTCCATGGGATCACCACTACTTTGCTATCCTTGCCGCGACCAGTGTTGCCGTGTAGCCGTACCCTAATAAAACCTATTTTAGATAGTCTATTAGGTGATTCTGATTTAAAGGTGTTGCCCTAAGTTTTGAAGTTATTCCCTATCCACAGGATAGGGGATAACAAACTGAATGCTGGGACCCCCACAATCCCAAAAACCAAGGTCCCATTCCTCAGATTTGATGGAGCGGCAGGTCGTGCATACACCCTGTCACTCCATTCATTCTCTATAGGAGCGCTGGAGATAGCGGAGTACAGCACATGGCTACTTCTGGCACCGTCATAGAGAATGAATGGAGCCGCAGGGTGCATACAAGACCTGCCGCTCCATCAGATCAGGGGAATGAGACCCCTGTTCTTGGAATCAGTGGGGGTCCAAGCGGTCAGACCCCTCAGTGACTGAGTTATCCCCTTCAAAACTTAGCACAACCTCCTCAGGGTAGATCATCATTATCAGTTTGGTGGGGTCTTACTCTCGGCACCCCCCATCAATCAGCTGTTTGAAGGGGCAAAAATGCTCAGCTTCTTCATACCAAGCACAGCACCATACATTGTAAGTGGCTGTGCTTGGTATTACAACTGAGTCTCATTCACTTGCATGAGACTGAGCTGCAGAAAGGCCTTGTCCCTGATGGACGTGATGAGGAGGGAACTGTCACGGTCAGGCCCCTTCCAACAACCGATAGGGCGAGGTGCTGGGCGAGGAGCCCAACTAATCCGATATTGCTTGTTAAGGTTGTCTTATACCCCTGTCAATTCAGAAAAAAGTTGCATGTAATCACATAATATAAAGTTTGATCGGTGCTACCTAGATGAAAATGTGGGTATATCCAACATGTAATAAGTCATCTATGAGGTCAAAGTCCATTCTGCTGGAGTTCATTTCTTGATAAAATGGGTGATATCTGTCCACCACTTGGCCAAGTAGATGGCATAACATCTGATTTTACCCAGACATAATGATTCAGCCACATGTACAAAATCCAATGTTAGATAAGAGGAGGCAAAATGAAAGGGCGATTCCTAAGTACTTTGCGGCCATTTACTTTACCATATGTGTTATAATGGATGACTGGAGACGTATCTTATTGCTCCGATGGTGTGTGTTTTACGATATGTCGGCGTTTTAAATGATAGTGAAGTATCTGCCGCAGAATATGTTCTCAAGTGCAAGGTGCAGTTTGTTATCAAGGAAGGTGAGAAGGGGTGTTCCTGCCTGAAAACAGGATCACCTATCCAAAAGATAGGCGTCCTTTCTGCTGCAGCTCTCCCCCTCTAAGGGCTCATGCACACTGCTGTTGCCGTTTTTGCAGTCTGCAAATCGCGGATACGCAAAACAACGGTTACCGGCTGCGTGCATACCGCATTTTGTGGGACGGACGTTCCGGCCCATAATAGAACAGTCCTATCCTTGTCCGTAAAACGGACAACAATAGGACATATTCAATTTTTAGCAGGGCCGCGGACTAGACATACGGATGCGGACAGCACAAAGTGTTCTGTCCGCATCTTTTGCAGCCCCATTAAAGTGAATAGGTCCACATTCAACCCACCAAAAATGCAGATTGGATGTGGACCAAAAATATGTTGGTGTGCATGAGGCCTAACTGTCACAGCTTCTAGCAGTAGATCTG
Source organism: Bufo gargarizans (assembly GCF_014858855.1). NCBI lineage: Eukaryota > Metazoa > Chordata > Amphibia > Anura > Bufonidae > Bufo > Bufo gargarizans. The sequence goes on along the minus strand of NC_058085.1, from coordinate 63,917,094 downwards.
GCTGGTGACAGTTTGGAACTGAGCATGTGCGACCACTTCAGCGAGATGGGCAGGGAAAGGAATAGAACAAACTGCAGGTGGCGCTATACAGACATATTTATTGAATAGCTCAGTGGCTGTCCTACATTTTCTAATTACATGCAGTTACAAAAGTATTCAGATCCAGGTGCTGGTTTGAAACCTGTAGAAGGTTTTTCATGGGACAAACCCTTTAAGTTACTAAATAAGAAAAAACGTTTGCACAAGCACGGACTGGTGTACCGGAGGATCCTAAGGATACGACCTCATGGTGCGGCTGGTTGCATATGGCCAAGCCATACTCGCCAGCAACAACCAATGGCTACATCAGTTTGCAGTAAAATTATGTAACCTTTGGTTGCCATGGACGGGAGTGGCTTGGCTGCACGTGGCAAGCCGCCCTGCGGGGACATGCCCATAGTGGTAGGGCGCTCAGAACCATTTTCTTTGGAGGGCCCATGGAACAGATCTGTACATCACACTTGAATGGGACAGAAATTTCTGCAACAAATCTGCGGTGAGTGAATATAGCCGTAAATCAGCATGATATGAATGTCTGCTAAGGGTCATATCACCATCAAACTCGAAAACTAAACCCTCGCTGAAAAGAATGCAGTAGAACGACTCCGCAGCCGTTATGTCCTGTTTTGCCTGCCGCAGCGTAAAGCGTCCTGAGCTTCATGAGGTTCGGTGAAGCAATAACCATTGGTTGATACTGTATAATTAACCGGGCTGTTCGTACATTATGTCTTGTTCAAGGAACATTAGGAACTCACACACATATCCTAATATCATTCAATTGTGACCATAACTCAAAATGGGTAAAAAATAAATAAAATTACAACCAAAAAGTTTAAAAACATATGGAAGGAGACAAGTATATATTTTGATGTGTTTTTTTATGCTGAATCCAATCTCAATCCACCTGTTTTCAATTAGAAATCCGTGCTGCAGTTAATATGGAGTGATTTATTTTCCCCGCGCGTTGATCGATAATCTGCGTCGTGGGACAAAAAGCTTCCTCTGTCGCCCCTTCCTCTCCTTGATTGATAGGGCTAAATTCCTGCATTTTCATCTGTCCAGCGAGAAGGTAGGAGGAGCAAGGGTGCACAGAGTGGCTTTGACCCGCCCTCGGTGCACTTAACTACACTTTTGCATATGTACTTTTTATCAGAATGAAGCAACGGATCGCTAAGTGAAAGGCATCATTACATTGAGGTGAGCTAGCCCTGCAAGGCCTTGTGTCCGGTTTATCAGTGAATTTCCTGCTGACAGATTCCCCTAAAATATGCCATGTTTCAGTTAGGCCACGGATGCATTACACAGGACTGGTCCATGGGTTATACCTTTCTACTGTGCAAATAGAGATCACCTGTGTAAACAGAATAAAAAATACATGTGTGTTAAGATTTATAAAAAAAATTCTATTATATAAACGAATAAAAGATTTTTGGGAAAAACCCTTTAAGTGAATTTATGTTGTGTCCCTATAAGTCTAATGGCCCTTTTGCAGGGGGTCATACAATCACTTATTCCCAATATCTGGCCAATGTGATGGTGCCGCTGACAAATGAGCAAACACTCATATCTCGGGTGATCACATCTTAGATGCGCTGGCAGCACATTGACCTGTTTAACCAGGGCATGTGCTCCTGACAATATGTAAACTGAAAGGGGGACAAACAATCACAATACCGATTGTTCATCCTCCATTCACTTTGCAAAGGCTCTTTTAAACAAGCGTCAATCGACTTGTACATTGGCATGGCATCAGGGCCTTAAGTTTCACTGTATGTAAGGTTCCTGAAAAAAAGTCAATCGGTGCTAATTTAAAGGGCATTTCACATGGCCCGATACAAATTGAATGGAAGACAAACAATCATTATTACGATCATTTGTCCCCCATTCATTTTGTGTATTTTTTGCAGCATGCCAGCAAGGATTTTTGGTGGCTCATAAAAAAATAATCTCTAGAAAAACAAGCGATATTGGCAACACGAATTATCGGAAATGGGCGTTCATACAAATCTCTTTCTCGACAATCGACATCGGCTCATGTAAAAGCACTCTCTGAAATTCACGTGCGCTGGCTGCAAAGTACATCAGTGGTCAAAATGAAGGCTTTGTTTTCTGTTCTTTCCAAAGTAATATTTCACTGAGGGCGCCTGAAGGTTGAACAATGGACTGCCGGTGACAGCAGGTACCTTCGCCTCTCTGTGGTTTATATATTTGATCTGCCAAACGCTTGTGAAATCTACCTTTGTGCTTCATTTGTAATATTCTCATACAGTTTACAGTTTATTTCTGTGCTATAAAGAGGACCTTTCATGGGTTTGTAGTAAGTGAGATCAATATCTGTACCTGCGGGGTACCCCCCGCTGATGCTGCCACCCTGCCTGGTTTTTTTAAATCCCGTTATGACCCCTTCCCCCGTAAATTTTGCGCTCAGTATGCTAATACTGAGCATCGTAGCAATGAGGAGGAGACGCAGTCTTTCTCTGTGGGCGTCTCCTTCTCCCTGGCTGTAGCGCTGTCCAATCGCAGCAGAGAGCATCACAGCCAGGGACTGAGCGCAAAATTCGTGGGGGGCCATAACAGGGCGCAGGAGCGCCATTTTATAAAAGACAGGCAAGGTGGTGGGGGAGGGGGGGGGGTTTACCTCGCAGGTACAGATATTTATCTCACTTACTACAAACCCATGAAAAGTCCTCTTTAATGACCCAAAAGAACGAACAGATCTGAATTGTTTGTAAATGTATAGCTATTTTGTGTTATTTCATACTAAGGGCAGTTGTGTGAACTCCTTGATGCTATACAACATATATATTTGTCAAAGGAGAATTCTAGTTAGAGGGAATCTGTCAGCAGTCTTGACCATGCTAAACTGTAGACAGCACTCTGTAGGATCTGGGGAGAGCAGTACTAACATACCTTTTGTGGAGCCTTATCAGGAGTGGTGAGAATAGGAAGTCTTGTTCTGCCAGGTTCTGCTCTTGCAAGTACCCAGGAGCAGGGCTGGGATGAGAGGTAGGCGACTTCCTAGGGCACCACCTCACTTAAGGGAAGGGCACAATTTTATTTTAGATAAAAACTCAATTTCTTATCTTTCTAATAGTAACTAACAGGCGTTTCCACGGGTGATGGAAACGCCCATTAGTACAGGAGATCCTGGGAGCCACTGGCATTACTCACTGCTCCCTGGTACTTTAATGCTGTATTACACCAACAGACTATCTGACCAATATCTGTCCAATCAGACCAATAGTTGAGGCTTAAACGGCCATCTGACCAATGATTGGTCAGAAAATCTGTCAGATAATCTGTTGGTGTAATACAGCCCTTACTCACCACTGCCTCGCGTCCGTACAGCGTCAGGACGTAGTGTGGATACCAGGACACAGTGCTGCACCAAGAGCATGCTGGACCCGGGGTGGTGGCGGCAGTGCCCAGAGCAGAAGAGAAATGAGGAGAGGTGACTATTTTCCTTTTTTCGTTTGGTCTGAGGTCAGTATTTAGGGGATGAAGTAGTGTGGATGTATTTGGGGGCAACAGAGATGTCTGAAATGGGGTCTGTATGAATGTGGGGGTTGCTCTGCGTATTGTACAAATAAGGAGACTGATCTGGAGATTGTATGAATTTGTTGGCTGATCTGGGGTGTTCATGAATTTGGGGTCTGATCTGTGTCTGTATCAATTTTGAGGTCTGGGGGTGTTACAGCAGTTGGTAGGGAAGATACAGACAGTGAGCCCAAACTGGAACCCTGCCCAGTTTCCCTGCCTACTTGCAGTGCAAGCTCTAGGTGGCAAGTCCGTTCCCTATCCTACTAAGGTGCAAGACAGACGAAACACAGAGACAAAACCACACAGGATTGGGTCAGAACCAGGAGGATTATACAGTACCAAATCTAGTGACAGAGGTTAGTCAAATAGCCAAGCTGAGATCAGAACCAGACGGGATACACGACAGAACTGGAACCGGGAGCACAGCTAGGGAGTCAGAGACAATCACTGGCACTGGTATAAGGCCAGGAAGGGTCTTAAAGGGAGTCTGTCAGCAGATTTACCCCTTTTTAACAGTTGCCATTATGCTGTAGCCGCAAAACAGACGATTAACACGGTACCTTTAAACGCTTTGGTGGACTTTTAAATCTGCCAAAAACGAACTTTGATGAGGGCTCGCAAGTGCCCAGGGCGGAGTCCACCGTGTTGGAGCCCAGGCAGCTCTGCCTCTTCGGCTCTTATCCCCGCCCAGCCTCCTCCTCTGCTCGCCTATCTGTTGTCTCTCCCCCTCAGCGAGATCCCGCGCCGATGCGATAACTTCCTTGGCCGGGGCATGCGCACTGCAATGCCCATTGCTGACACGGCATCGCAGTAGCTTATGCGCATGCCCCGACCAAGGAAGTCATCGCGTCGGCGCGGGATCTCGCTGAGGGGGAGAGACAACAGATAGGCGAGCAGAGGAGGAGGCTGGGCGGGGATAAGAGCCGAAGAGGCAGAGCTGCCTGGGCTCCAACACGGTGGACTCCGCCCTGGGCACTTGCGAGCCCTCATCAAAGTTCGTTTTTGGCAGATTTAAAAGTCCACCAAAGCGTTTAAAGGTACCGTGTTAATCGTCTATTTTGCGGCTACAGCATAATGGCAACTGTTAAAAAGGGGTAAATCTGCTGACAGACTCCCTTTAAATAGAGCACTGTGTCCCAGGATCAGAACCTGGTCATGACTCGGCGCTCCATTAGTCAGAACACTAGCACATAGGAGTAGAGCAGCTGAGCAGTCAGCCCATTGCTAGTCTCCAGCACACACGCACTGTGGGGAGAAACAGAGCATTGCGTGGCCTGACAGCGCATCTCACTGTCACGACCCCTGGTCATGGTCGTGACTCCTTGGGAGCCGCATGCAGTTATCCGCGGTCTGGTGTTGTCGCAACCGCAGCTGGGGGCACTTAGTGGTTTGCCTCAGGTGCGGTTGCCGCGAATAACAGGCATGCGTGCGGTTGCCCTTGGCAACGTGTTTTGGTGTGCACGTCCTTCGTCTGTGTTTGTGTGCACTTCCTGGTCTGTTTGTTGTGCACGAGGTTGTATGCACTTGGACACCTCCCTTCACCTGCGGTTGTCCGCGGCAACGTCTGGTGTTGTGCATGTGGTGGCAGGGTCTCTGCCTGCTGGTTGTTCTGCAGGACACGGTGGCCACGCATGCCGTTGCCAGCGGTGACAGGTGAGTGTGTGTGCTATTCCCCTTTAAGTTGGTGTTTTCCCTTCTGTGGTGTAGGAAGGGTTAACTCCCTTCCCAGTGTGTGTGTTGTCACTGGGTGTGGTTGACTGGTGGGTGTGGCCTTTTGGCCTACATAGCCTGAGTCTCTTGCAGGCTTCAGTAGGTTGCTCTCAGCCATGCTGGCTGGAGCAGCCTCCTGTCTCCTCCATCTGCCTGGTGAGGACCATCCTTCTGGTCATAAAACCTTGTTAGTAAAACCTTTGTTACCTTGTCTGATGTTATGTTTATGTGTATGTGGTTGCTGGCTTGTTGCACCTTATGGTTCCCTGTGTGATGTATGGTGTGTGCTGTTGTCTTTTCTGTTGTGGTAGACAGACAGCACTTTTGCATGGGTTCCGGGCGGTGTGTTTGTGGCAGGTAGGTGAGGTTGCAGTTCCACATACCTGCCACTGCCATAAGTGGTATTGGATTCCCCTTATTACCAGCTTGGCCTTTCTAGGCTCCTGTTCCTCCGTGTTCTGGAGGAACAGGTAGTCTATCCAGCTCCTAGCCTAGGGACCTGCGGAGGGATAGTAGGGACCCGAGGTTCCTGCGCATGGGTCCTCCTACCCTAAAGGTCGGCCCATGCAGGTTAGGAGTTAGGGTCAGATCAGGGAGACTTTAGGAGGTGACCTGCTCCCTGATCCTGTGGTCCTGGCCTTGCAGCGACCCAACATCTACGGGTACCGCTCGGCTGGGGGTTTCCCCCACCGCCAGCCGTGACACTCACCCGGTGAAGCCGAGAGCCACAGTGCATTATTAATCATGTTAATTCTCCGTGTCTCTGCTGTCCGGAACGGGGCTTGGCTCTCTTTCACGCAGCAGATTACCGCACGGCATCCGCTCATGTGAAAAAGCCCTAAAAGTTTGCCTTGAGGCCCACCATTTTTTTTAAAGGGAGTCTTTCACCTAAGCTGTCCATTATAGAACACTAACCCCATGACCCCATTATAGTCCCCATATTGGAATGCTACTTACCGTATAGCTGTCCATTGCTTATTTTCGCTAAAAAACACTTTTATTAAATATGTTAATTAGGTTCTGAAGGTGCCCAGGGGCGGCGTTCAAGTGGCCGATGCCCAGGCCCCTTGTCGCTTTTCATATGAAACCCCTCCCCTTTCACCCCTCTGGCCCGCCCTAGGTTCTTCAGAAATCCAGTGCCAACGCCTTTCACAAGATTTCACCGTGCCGGCGCACTTCATTTCCCATTATGGGCAGAGGCACACGGCCGGCTATATATACGGGCCGGCACATGCACATTAAACGGTCTTGTGCCTCTGCCCATAATGGGGAATGAAGTGCGCAGGCGCGGCGAATCTTGAGAACGGCGCTGGTGCTGGATTCCTGAAGAACCTAGGGTGGGCCAGAGGGGTGAAAGGGGAGGGGTTTCATAAGAAAAGCGACGAAGGGCCTGGGCACCGGCCTCTTGAACGCCGCCCCTGGGCACCTTCAGAACCTAATTAACATTGAATAAAAGTGTTTTTTTTAGCAAAAATAAGCGACGGACAGCTATACGGTAAGTAGCATTCCAATATGGGGACTATAATGCAGATCATGGTTTAACCCTTTAACTTAGTATCTGCGTCCTTGAGCACTTTTGCAGGCCTCATTTGTTTGAATGAGGCTTGGAGAAATCCAAGAGATTCCTGCCAATTTTCAACTATGGAAATATTCTGCTGTGTGTGATGGCGCCCTAACATGTGGCAGGCCCCCAACAAAGACCATCGTGCTACTTGTCAGCAATATTGTATGGGAGGCGGTGCATAATACTGAAGGGCCATGCTGCAACTGATAAGAGTGTTTGCTTTGGTTGTGAGGTGACATATCACTAGCTGGGAGCGCCTGTTAGGGTCCATTCACACGTCCGCTTAATGGGTCCGCATCCGTTTCATAATTTTGAGGAACAGGTGCGGAACCATTCATTTTCAATGGGGCCGGGATGTGCTGTCCGCATCCGCATTTGCAGATTCACACTTCCGTTCCGCGAAAAAAATAGTCCAAATAGTGCAATAGCAGACAAGAAAAGGCATTTTCTATGAGAGTGCCAGCCATGTGCGGATCTACAAAACACGTACGGATGTGTGACTGGACCCTTATTGACTGAGCAGTCATTTAGGTTACAACTGTGTTCGCCTGATTTCTTCCGCCATCCCACAGTTGGGTGCCACACTTACTAGTCAGGGACAAGAAGATCCTTTTCTGTATGGTCCGACACCCCGTACACGAAGAGTCGAACTATTTCAATTGTCTCCTTGCCTTCTAGTTAATGTCACTGATAGTCGCCATTACATAGCCGTAAAAGTGATAGTATAACCATATCTAAGAGACCCGAGACTTTCTACAATCTCGGACTACTACGAATTCTTTCTTCTACAAAGCTGTCCTACCCTACTGTGATAATATTTCCTGTGTTCTTAAAAACTTCCTTTTAAAGTTAATATTTCACCAGAAGGACCAAGTCGGTAAAAGGCAACCTTTCATTAGAAAGTCTGTTGCGTAACCTTTTCACTGATACGGGGGTATATACGTCATGACTTGAAACACTTTCCATGGCTAGAATATAAGAGCTTGAGCTTAGATCTGTCATGGTAGATCCCTAAACAAGGGTCTAACCATGTTGTCTGCAATGCTCCAGATCTTAAAATTCAGTCTAGGGGCAAAAGAATGAGAAGATATGACTCATGGTGGTATTTGAGTCGTCTTCTTCTTCTGACTCCAAATGATAGAAGATTCCTTTTATTAGCAAACACCTGGGAGTCACCCTTACAGCCTAAATATACAAATGAGCCAATAGGATACTGCCACACAGATCTATATGTCTTCACGATGTGGAAACAATAATGATAGCTTTCAGGTGGCAAAGCAAATGTCTTCCTTTGTCTGAAATGAGGAGACACCTCAAACCAGATATTGCAACCTAGGTATATTTGTATATCCTGTATTTATATGATTCAGAAAATAATATGTTCAGTGTCCAAAGTGAATAGATAGCCAAGATTTAATGATGTTTAATTACTCCAGCAATATCACATCATATATTAGCTTTCAAGTGATACCAGGCTCATTATTTTAGGTGCAACATTCAGGGCACAGAACTCATTTAAAGTCAGGGAGCAGCATGAAAAGTTTTACCTCCATGTTCTAATTGAGGGGAAGACCTGTACAGACTCCGAAGACCCCAGAGAGACCACAGGAACTTTTCTTCATGTTATCACCCATCTCAACAAGAGAGTATATGCAGATACAGCAGATACACATCTAATCAGACCTAAAATGATCACCACCGTCCAGTGGCGTAACTAGAAATGAGATTAGAAATTCGAAACGTCTTCGCAATCCCCTCCTCCTGTGCAACCCCCACTCCTGTGGCTAGTCAAGATCGCTCTCAGACCAGGCCCAGTAGCTGCTCTGTCCGTTTCCTACAGTTTCACTGTATATATCGTCACTGTTGAGGGCGCCCCGACAATACAATCTTTTAGTCCTGCTCCTGGGTGGGCCCCTTCCGAGTTTGGGCCCCAAAGCAGCCACTTCCCCTATAGCTAGGCCCCTGCCTGCATCATTTAAATTTATGGTCTATGCGAAGATATGTGTATGTAGACACACTGTTCATTTTATTGTATTTTTAGGAGGCGTTGTGTGTCTTAGGCTCTCTTTTAGCCCCAAACATGAATTGTTATGCATTTTTTTTCACTAAACGTCACACTTTGATGAAAATAACATCATGATTGTATACAGTAGGTCTGGCAGTCATTTTCCCTTTTTTCTAGGTTTTACTTTTCAGAAAAGATGTGGGTATAAAAGAGAATTTGTGGGGGCATGTCTGGATGCCAACCAAGATGGCCGCTTGAAAGCTTAGCTCACGCCTGCACCACCGCATACTGGCCAGCAACACCCATAATACCGGCCACATAGGAAAGAAAACTGCTCCCCGCAGGTCCTCTCCTCCTCCCCGATCTCCCTCACAATCCAGGACTCTGGAGGAGTGCTGGACACGGTCCCCCAGGACTGCTCTCCCTGTGAGGCGCTCCACACAGAAAGGAGCCTTCCACCATTGCTCCCTCCCACCACCCCGACATAGCACCCGACAAGGAGCGCGGGAAGACCCACCGGAGGGGAGAGACCAGCAATCCCCCATCACAGAAGCAGCCCCATCATCCTGAGACCTTGTATCCCAGCAGACCGGACTAGAGCTCTCCTCTGCAGCAAGGGAATTTCTGCCTGCCACTTCCAATGCAGTCAGGGGATAACATGGCAGTCCTGGAGAGTAGTGCAAAGCAGATGACCGAGGATCCAGGTACTGTGACCTTACCCACCTCACAGATCCCAGTCTCCTCATGCTCTCCTAGGAGACCACATATGGCCCTTTCTGGGGACCCCTGGTCTGCCCCTCTAGAGGGTATCTCAACTGCCCTAGCCACTGAAAACAGTAGCTTCCCATTCCTTACAGATGCCTGGGCTAGCCAACCAAGCTCACCAAGCCCTACTCCGCTGGCTGATATATCTTCCTCTGCTGCTCCCCTGGGAAGTGTACCTCAGCCAATTCCCTTCAAAGGAGGACTTTCGGATGCTCATATATGCAGTTAAGGGAGCCTGCAGGGCGGAGATCGCTGCTGTCCGCACCGATATTAAGCACATTGTCGACCATGTGTGGAGTGTCCCACTCCAGGTGAATGCGAACACTCCAAATTGCTATATGTCATTTCATGTCATTTTGAACTATTTATTGTATTTTCCTTTGTCAATGCTGTTAAATTCCCATTTCAGACTGGTTCAATGCCCTACACATATCCACCTCTAGGTGTCACTTTAACACCATTTATATAGGTCAGACACAGGAAGTTAGAGAGTTTAGGAGGAAGAGATTAGGAGTGAGAAGTGAGGCGAGGAGAGGAGCCAGACTTGGCTCTGTCCTCCTGGGCCTAGCCCACGGAGTGAAGCTACTTCAACCTTTGTAGTACAAGACTAGGACTGATTGATCCTTTACTGTAATACCCCTTCCAGGGACCCTTCCGGGGATTAAGAGAATAATTGCTGTATCTTGTGCAACCTTTTCAAAGAATGAAGCAGAGAGTTTGCCTGCCATGAGGGAGACCACCCTTGGATTGCTGAATTACTGAATTTCTGAAGCACTGAATATTGCTGAATTGCTAAATGGAAAATAGAACATACAGAGGATCCAAACTATTATTGAAAGGCTGAGTAACAGAGCAAGATAAGGAACCAAGTACAAGTAAGGTCATCATTCCTATACAATTAAGCTGGAACCTAGATACACCACCTCACAAAAACAAGTGCAGGGACAAGGTGACATCGCAGAGGAAGAACACGCTGGTAATATCCTTACTGCTCCACAAGTTAATAAGTAGGTAAAGTGCAAGTGCAAATATACAAATAATATAAATATTAAAGGCAGGACATATTACCCATGCTGTGTTCCTCCGGGATGGTGCCAACCCCGACGCGCGTTTTGGCAAACCTTCGTCTGTGGGTATGTTACTATCTGGAGAACCTTGACAATAGGAGTCGTAGAAATAATATCCCAGAGGCAACTGGAGATGAAGACCTTTTTGTCACCTTGGAGGCTATTTTTATTATGATCCTTGGAGAGCTGCCCTCGCATAAGATTAAATTGGATAGAACCCACAGAGCGCTCAAACCCAAGGGCACCACCACTCTTCCCAGGGACATAATTTGTTGTGTCCACGATTATACTCTCAAAGAGGCCATTATGGTAAAGGTCTGACCCCTACGCAATTTTGAATTTGATGGGGCCTCCCCCGTACAGCTTTTTCCTGACCCCTCCTCTCTGCTATTTAGCCAGTTACTTATATAGTTCTATCCTGTTGTCGCTTTAATGGAGCGGGCTTACCCGAGCACTGGTTAGTCAGTATTTGCTCCGCAAGGAGCCTCTGTCAGATGACCTCTGACACCGCGACCCTGGAAGAGGCTCTGGTTGTTGCCTCTAGCAGGGATATACATCCCTGGGAATCGCCTTTCATTGTTATCTTTTATGTTTTTGAGTTTCGTCTTGTTTTGTGTTGTCTGCCTCTCCCACTTGTTTCCATCTCCCTTTCTAGCTACCTCACACTCTTGAGTCAAAGCTCTTTTGAACCCTGATCCCGGTACAGGACAAGAATTTACCAGGCGTGGGGTTATTCGGCAGGAATACGCAGAATTACATCATGTGAGTATTGGTGAGCTGTATTCTCCCTACAATCCGCTTTTTCTTACATCACCATGGTGCAGTGTGTGACCCTAAATGTCAAGGGACTCAACTTCAATGCAAAGAGGAAACTTTTGCTTTTGGAGTTGAAGTCCCTCAAGGTGGACATAGTGTTCCTCTAGGAAAATAACTTAGACGAAAATTCCTCCTTTCGCTTTGCAAATCACCTATATCCTACTGCATACTCGGCTACCCATTCTCGCTGGAAGGCTCAGCCCACTGTCCCATCAGAATCATAGGGGTGCACACGGGGTGTGCCGGGTGTGCCTGGGCACAACCTTATCAGGCCCGGAGACTGTGAAACTTTTTTTTATTTTTTATAAATCACTTGCGTTGTGCCACTGGCCGCCCGCCCCTGTTCCGTTGACTAGAGTGGATCTCATCCTCGTCCGCCATCTTTACACAGACCAGGAGGAGCTAAGCTAGCGGGAGTCACAGGCAGCATCCAGTCTCCGCCTTCAGCCCCTTGAGTGAGTGACGCTACAGACAGGGCCGGCAGCATAGGTGTCCGGCAAACTTTCTAGTTGTGGAGTGAGAGGGAGCCCAGAGAAGGTGTGTCCCCGGCAGGTAAGTGCACGGCGTACACCCCTCTGACTGCAATGAGTGGGAGCTTAAGCGGAGCTGAGTGGGAGCGGAGTGAGCGCTGAAGTTGGGGTTCACCTTGCAGCCAGGCTGTTCTTATAGTCTGGAGGGTAGTCATGTGGAGATGGTGACTTGCTTTGCTGAAGTGGGTGACCCCAACCCTCTGATAAAGTGGCAGTGATAGAGGGGCTTTGTGGGGATCTGCACCCCCTAAAAGAGAGGCTTTGTGGGGACCCCTACCCCCTGATTGAGGGGCTTTGTGGGGACCTGCACCCCATGATAGAGGGGCATTGTGGGGACCTGCACCCCATGATAGAGGGGCATTGTGGGGACCTGCACCCCATGATAGAGGGGCATTGTGTGCACCCACCAGGAACTTTTTTAGGAGTACACAATACTATGGGAGACGGCCCACAAGAAAGGGAGGTCGAAGACACCGAAGATCTAGGAAAAACCAGAGCACAAAGATCCACGAGGACCAACAATTCCAGACAGATGAATGCAACAAAGAAGAAATAGAGACGAATGTTGTGGTGAACATCTCTTCTCACAGTTTGACTGAGTATGAATATAAGGTATTGAATAAAGGACTGTCCTTTTGTCCACAGGCTAAGCCTGATTGGTTTCAGTTGGAACTGGACTTGAACCGCCTCTTCAGGAATCTGAGACTGAGTGTGTGGTTCGACTCCAGTTCCTCTGAAACTCAGACTGCAAATGAGGTTTCCTCATTAAATACCATGTTAATATTGAAACAATTTGATTTACATTTAAAAAGTGATTTTCCTATTGTTAATTCACATGCCCTAGAAGGTTTTATTGAAGCGGTGAAAAGGGATATAGCACTATTGAGAGAAAAAACTACATCAGATGCACTTGTTAAACCAAATATTACTGCACAGGAAATGAATGCCTTGGAGAGTTTGTCCAGAAACCCCGATCTCACCATAAAACCTGCCGATAAGGGCGGTGGAATTAAGGTTATGGACACCTCTCGATATGTGAAAGAGATTTACAGACAACTAGGAGAACCAGGCATTTATAGACAACTAGGGAAGGACCCCAAGCTTGATATTGGCAGAAAAATTGAGGGACAATTAAACACAGCGGAGGAAAAGGGCATTATAAACAAACAACTTAAAGAGTTTTTGGTAATGAAGTCTCCAGTTACTCCAACTATATATATACTACCCAAGATACACAAGAGGTTGATACACCCCCTGGACGGCCTATAATATCAGGCCGGAACTGTGTTTTCTCAAATATTAATATCTTTCTTGATAAAATATTGAGAGAATATGCCACTGGTGCCAAAACATACATTAGGGATACTGGGGACTTCATTAGCAAAATAAGAGGGATACAGATCCCGAAAGGGGCAATTTTAGCATCTTTTGACATTGTATCATTGTATACTTCGATCAACCATGAAAAGGGCTTATTGGCGGTAGAGGAGATGTTACAAGATTCGGAGTATCCTGCTCCAACCCGCCAATTCATTTTGTCGCTATTGGACTTGTCGCTCAGGAACAACTATTTTGTGTTCCAGGGACAGTTCTTTTTGCAGTTGGTAGGCGCGGCAATGGGATCCAACGCCGCGCCTACCTATGCAAATATATTTGTGCGGTCATTTGAGGAACATCTTGTCTATGTATCTCCCCACTTCAACCAGGTTTTGACGTGGTGGAGATACATAGACGACATTTTCCTCATCTGAAATACATGAAAGTCCATCAGTGCATTCATGGTGCATGAATGCACTGATGGACTTTCATGTATTTTTGAACTCCATTGACAAGGAGATCCAATTTACATTAACGGCATCAGAAGACAGGGTGCAGTTCCTGGACACTCAGGTATATACAGTGGGATGCGAAAGTTTGAGCAACCTTGTTAATCGTCATGATTTTCCTGTATAAATCGTTGGTTGTTAAATCTATCATATAGGAGACACTCACAGTGATATTTGAGAAGTGAAATGAAGTTTATTGGATTTACAGAAAGTGTGCTATAATTGTTTAAACACAATTAGGCAGGTTTGTCTAGAGAAAACAGGTGTGGGGGGGCACACTTCAAAGGACAACACTCAAAGGGATGGTGTTAATACAATTCAATATAAAATTTAAATTAAGAACATACCCCTAAAACATACATAAAATGTGGTACATCAATAAGTATGTCCCAATCAATTGCAATGCACACTCAGTTTTAGGATATTAATATACTCTATCCGCAGAATGGCTCTATATAGCAATGTAAACTATTGTCCACAATCAGCAATGCTGTCCCAATGGTTTGCAGCAAAAGTCCAGCAACTACAAGCTTGAGATGATAATGTCCCGCAAGTAGGTAGAGCCGATATATGTGTTTGCATCCACTGACAGCCGAACTATTAATCGGCCTATTCACTCCAGTGCACTTCCAATATAATGCCCGCAGTTGGGAGCTCACAGTCAAGAACTTGAAAATGCTTTAATGCAATAAAGTTTGTGCTCCAAAACGAGCCCGGTCTTACCCTTCACCGCTGTAGTAGCGTTGCTCAAGGAGGCCGCACACCCGCAGCGTCCCACGTGGTGTGCTACTGCCTGTACGCGGCGTCCCACGTGACCTGGTATCCAAGGGGACCGGATGCAAGCTCGTATGACGTGTAACTTGTGCGTCAGCTTCCACTCTATGCTCTTAATTCCGTATCTCTTTCTTTTCTTTGCCGGCTTTCTTGCTTTTCTTTGCTCCTGTGTAGATCAACCCTTACTCTAGACACCGCCAGACGCGTTTTAGGGGTCTCAAGCCCCTTGAGACCCCGAAACGCGTCTGGCGGTGTCTAGAGTAAGCGTTGATCTACACAGGAGCAAAGAAAAGCAAGAAAGCCGGCAAAGAAAAGAAAGAGATACGGAATTAAGAGCATAGAGTGGAAGCTGACGCACAAGTTACACGTCATACGAGCTTGCATCCGGTCCCCTTGGATACCAGGTCACGTGGGACGCCGCGTACAGGCAGTAGCACACCACGTGGGACGCTGCGGGTGTGCGGCCTCCTGGAGCAACGCTACTACAGCGGTGAAGAGTAAGACCGGGCTCGTTTTGGAGCACAAACTTTATTGCATTAAAGCATTTTCAAGTTCTTGACTGTGAGCTCCCAACTGCGGGCATTATATTGGAAGTGCACTGGAGTGAATAGGCCGATTAATAGTTCGGCTGTCAGTGGATGCAAACACATATATCGGCTCTACCTACTTGCGGGACATTATCATCTCAAGCTTGTAGTTGCTGGACTTTTGCTGCAAACCATTGGGACAGCATTGCTGATTGTGGACAATAGTTTACATTGCTATATAGAGCCATTCTGCGGATAGAGTATATTAATATCCTAAAACTGAGTGTGCATTGCAATTGATTGGGACATACTTATTGATGTACCACATTTTATGTATGTTTTAGGGGTATGTTCTTAATTTAAATTTTATATTAAATTGTATTACCACCATCCCTTTGAGTGTTGTCCTTTGAAGTGTGCCCCCCCACACCTGTTTTCTCTAGACAAATTTTTACATTTGGTCCTAAGGGTGGGACCAGGGGGTGTGCACCTTATCCATATAGGAAGAGGGTGAGCCACCGTTTTCTTTATATTCTCACAATTAGGCAGGTGCATACATTTGGGCACTGTTCTCATTTTATTGATTCCAAAACCTTTAGAACTAATTATTGAAACTCAAATTGGCTTGGTAAGCTCAGTGACCCCTGACCTACATACACAGGTGAATCCAATTATGAGAGAGTATTTAAGGGGGTCAATTGTAAGTTTCCCTCCTCTTTTAATTTTCTCTGAAGAGTAGCAACATGGGGGTCTCAAAACAACTCTCAAATGACCTGAAGACAAAGATTGTTCACCATCATGGTTTAGGGGAAGGATACAGAAAGCTGTCTCAGAGATTTCAGCTGTCTGTTTCCTCAGTTAGGAACATATTGAGGAAATGGAAGACCACAGGCTCAGTTCAAGTTAAGGCTCGAAGTGGCAGACCAAGAAAAATCTCGGATAGACAGAAGCGACAAATGGTGAGAACAGTCAGAGTCAACCCAGAGACCAGCACCAAAGACCTACAACATCATCTTGCTGCAGATGGAGTCACTGTGCATCGTTCAACCATTCGGCACACTTTACACAAGGAGATGCTGTATGCGAGAGTGATGCAGAGGAAGCCTTTTCTCCGCCAACAGCACAAAAAGTGCCGCTTGAGGTGGGCTAAAGCACATTTGGACAAGCCAGCTTCATTTTGGAATAAGGTGCTGTGGACTGATGAAACTAAAATGGAGTTATTTGGCCATAACAAGGGGCGTTATGCATGGAGGAAAAAGAACACAGCATTCCAAGAAAAACACCTGCTACCTACAGTAAAATATGGTGGTGGTTCCATCATGCTGTGGGGCTGTGTGGCCAGTGCAGGGACTGGGAATCTTGTCAAAGTTGAGGGACGCATGGATTCCACTCAGTATCAGCAGATTCTGGAGACCAATGTGCAGGAATCAGTGACGAAGCTGAAGCTGCGCCGGGGCTGGATCTTTCAACAAGACAACGACCCTAAACACTGCTCAAAATCCACTAAGGCATTTATGTAGAGGAACAAGTACAACGTTCTGGAATGGCCATCTCAGTCCCCAGACCTGAATATAATTGAAAATCTGTGGTTTGACTTAAAGAGAGCTGTCCATGCTCGGAAGCCATCAAACCTGAATGAACTAAATATGTTTTGTAAAGAGGAATGGTCCAAAATACCTTCAACCAGAATCCAGACTCTCATTGGATCCTACAGGAAGCGTTTAGAGGCTGTAATTTCTGCAAAAGGAGGATCTACTAAATATTGATTTCATTTCTTTTTTGTGGTGCCCAAATTTATGCACCTGCCTAATTTTGTTTAAACAATTATAGCACACTTTCTGTAAATCCAATAAACTTCATTTCACTTCTTAAATATCACTGTGTGTGTCTCCTATATGATATATTTAACTGACATTTTTTATCGTAACAACCAACGATTTATACAGGAAAATCATGACGATTAACAAGGTTGTCCAAACTTTCGCATCCCACTGTATGTGTGTATAGATTATATATATATATATATATATATATATATAATCTACAGTGCAGAACAAAAGTTTGGACACACCTTCTCATTCAAAGAGTTTTCTTTATTTTCATGATTATGAAAATTGTAGATTCACACTGAAGGCATCAAAACTATGAATTAACACATGTGGAATTATATACATAACAAAAAGTGTGAAACCACTGAAAATATGTCATATTCTAGGTTCTTCAAAGTAGCCACCTTTTGCTTTGATTACTGCTTTGCACACTCTTGGCATTCTCTTGATGAGCTTCAAGAGGTAGTCACCTGAAATGGGCTTCCAACAGTCTTGAAGGAGTTCCCAGAGATGCTTAGCACTTGTTGGCCCTTTTGCCTTCACTCTGCGGTCAAGCTCACCCCAAACCATCTTGATTGGGTTCAGGTCCGGTGACTGTGGAGGCCAGATCATCTGGTGCAGCACCCCATCACTCTCCTTCATGGTCAAATAGCCCTTACACAGCCTGGAGGTGTGTTTGGGGTCATTGTCCTGTTGAAAAATAAATGATGGTCCAAGTAAATGCAAACCAGATGGAATAGCATGCCGCTGCAAGATGCTGTGGTAGCCATGCTGGTTCAGTATGCCTTCAATTTTGAATAAATCCCCAACAGTGTCACCAGCAAAGCACCCCCACACCATCACACCTCCTCGTCCATGCTTCACGGTGGGAACCAGGCATGTAGAGTCCATCCGTTTACCTTTTCTGCGTCGCACAAAGACACGGTGGTTGGAACCGAAGATCTCAAATTTGGACTCATCAGACCAAAGCACAGATTTCCACTGGTCTAATGTCCATTCCTTGTGTTCTTTAGCCCAAACAAGTCTTTTCTGCTTGTTGCCTGTCCTTAGCAGTGGTTTCCTAGCAGATATTATACAAACCGGATTCCAAAAAAGTTGGGACACATATACAAATCGTGAATAAAAACTGAATGCAATGATGTGGAGGTGCCAACTTCTAATATTTTATTCAGAATAGAATATAAATCACGGAACAAAAGTTTAAACTGAGAAAATGTACCATTTTAAGGGAAAAATATGTTGAATCAGAATTTCATGGTGTCAACAAATCCCCAAAAAGTTGGGACAAGGCCATTTTCACCACTGTGTGGCATCTCCCATTCTTCTTACAACACTCAACAGACGTCTGGGGACCGAGGAGACCAGTTTCTCAAATTTAGAAATAGGAATGCTCTCCCATTCTTGTCTAATACAGGCCTCTAACTGTTCAATCGTCTTGGGCCTTCTTTGTTGCACCTTCCTCTTTATGATGCGCCAAATGTTCTCTATAGGTGAAAGATCTGGACTGCAGACTGGCCATTTCAGTACCCGGATCCTTCTCCTACGCAGCCATGATGTTGTGATTGATGCAGAATGTGGTCTGGCATTATCTTGTTGAAAAATGCAGGTTCTTCCCTGAAAGAGATGACGTCTGGATGGGAGCATATGTTGTTCTAGAACCTGAATATATTTTTCTGCATTGATGGTGCCTTTCTAGACATGCAAGCTGCCCATGCCACACGCACTCATGCAACCCCATACCATCAGAGATGCAGGCTTCTGAACTGAGCGTTGATAACAACTTGGGTTGTCCTTGTCCTCTTTGGTCCGGATGACATGGCGTCCCAGATTTCCAAAAAGAACTTTGAATCGTGACTCGTCTGACCACAGAACAGTCTTCCATTTTGCCACACTCCATTTTAAATGATCCCTGGCCCAGTGAAAACGCCTGAGCTTGTGGATCTTGCTTAGAAATGGCTTCTTCTTTGCACTGTAGAGTTTCAGCTGGCAACGGCGGATGGCACGGTGGATTGTGTTCACTGACAATGGTTTCTGGAAGTATTCCTGAGCCCATTCTGTGATTTCCTTTACAGTAGCATTCCTGTTTGTGGTGCAGTGTCGTTTAAGGGCCCGGAGATCACGGGCATCCAGTATGGTTTCATGGCCTTGACCCTTACGCACAGAGATTGTTTCAGATTCTCTGAAACTTCGGATGATGTTATGCACAGTTGATGATTTCGCTGCAATTTTTCGCTGGGTAACACCTTTCTGATATTGCTCCACTATCTTTCTGCGCAACATTGTGGGAATTGGTGATCCTCTACCCATCTTGGCTTCTGAGAGACACTGCCACTCTGAGAAGCTCTTTTTATACCCAATCATGTTGCCAATTGACCTAATTAGTGTTAATTGGTCTTCCAGCTCTTCGTTATGCTCAAATTTACTTTTTCCAGCCTTCTTATTGCTACTTGTCCCAACTTTTTGGGGATTTGTTGACACCGTGAAAATTTGAATCAACGTATTTTTCCTTTAAAATGATACATTTACTCGGATTAAATGTTTGATCTGTCATCTACGTTCTATTACAAATAAAATATTGACATTTGCCTTCTCCACATCATTGCATTCAGTTTTTATTCACAATTTGTTTAGTCTCCCAACTTTTTTGGAATCCGGTTTGTACCATGAAGGCCTGATTCACACAGTCTCCTCTTAACAGTTGTTCTAGAGATGTGTCTGCTGCTAGAACTCTGTGTGGCATTGACCTGGTCTCTAATCTGAGCTGCTGTTAACCTGCGATTTCTGAGGCTGGTGACTCGGATGAACTTATCCTCCGCAGCAGAGGTGACTCTTGGTCTTCCTTTCCTGGGGCGGTCTGCATGTGAGCCAGTTTCTTTGTAGCGCTTGATGGTTTTTGTGACTGCACTTGGGGACACTTTCAAAGTTTTCCCAATTTTTCGGACTGACTGACCTTTATTTCTTAAAGTAATGATGGCCACTCGTTTTTCTTTACTTGGCTGCTTTTTTCTTGCCATAATACAAATTCTAACAGTCTATTCAGTAGGACTATTAGCTGTGTATCCACCTGACTTCTCCACAACGCAACTGATGGTCCCAACCCCATTTATAAGGCAAGAAATCCCACTTATTAAACCTGACAGGGCACACCTGTGAAGTGAAAACCATTTCAGGTGACTACCTCTTAACCCCTTAAGGACACAGGGCGTACAGGTACGCCCTTGTGCCCTGGTACTTAAGGACACAGGGCGTACATGTACGCCCTGTGCATTTTCGATCACTGCCGTGCGGCTGGCAGTGATCGGAACCCGGTGCCTGCTCAAATCATTGAGCAGGCACCTAGGCTAAATGCGCGGGGGGGTCCTGTGACCCCCCCATGTCAGCGATCGCGGCAAACCGCAGGTCAATTCAGACCTGCGGTTTGCTGCGATTTCTGCAGTTTATGATCCCCGCGGTCCCTGACCGCGGGGATCAGAAACTTTAGGATTCAAAACTTTGTCCAGTATCCCTCCCCCCTGCACCCCTGAGTTATTTGGGCACGGTGGGAGGTGCAGGGGGAGGGTTGCGGGCGGTGCGGGCGGTGCGGGAGGCGGGCGGTGCGGTAGGCGGGATCGCGATCCCCCGCCCGCCTCCCATTGCGTAATCGTTGGCGTCTAGTGGGTATACCAGGGTGCCAGCACATTGCTGGCACCCTGGTATAAACGGCTGACATCGGTGATGCGATGTCAGCCGTTTAACCCTTTCCATACAGCGGTCCGTACGGACCGCTGTATGGAAAAGGTTAACAGCTCAGGGAGCTCCCTCCCTCTCCCATCGGGGGGCTGCTGTGCCTTTGCAGTCCCCCGAATGGAGAGGGAGAGAGCTTTCAGGCAGCCCCCCAAGCCCCGTCCTTACCCTTCCCCGTCTGCGCAGTTCTGAACACTACTGAGCAGACGGGGAAGGTTCCCATGGCAACAGGACGCCTTCTCAGGCGTCCTGCTGTCCATGGTTCTGAACAGATCTGTGCTGAAAGCATAGATCTGTTCAGACAAAGTGTAAGTAAAATACAGTACAGTACAATATATATTGTACTGTATTATGCAGACATCAGACCCACTGGATCTTCAAGAACCAAGTGGGTCTGGGCCCAAAAAAAAGTGAAAAAAGTGAAAATAAAGTAAAAATCAAAAAACACATTTATCACTGATTAAAAATGAAAAAAATAAAATTCCCTACACATGTTTGGTATCGCCGCGTCCGTAACGACCTGATCTATAAAACGGTAATGTTACTTTACCCGAACGGTGAACGCCATAAAAATTAAAAATTAAAAACTATGATGAAATTGGAATTTTGCCCACCTTACTTCCCAAAAAAGGTAATAAAAGTGATCAAAAAAGTCGCATCTACGCCAAAATTGTAACAATCAAACTGTTATCTCATCCCGCAAAAATCATACCCTACCCAAGATAATCGCCCAAAAACTGAAAAAGTTATGGCTCTTAGACTATGGAAACACTAAAACATGATTTCTTTTGTTTCAAAAATGAAATCATTGTGTAAAACTTACATAAATAAAAAAAAGTATACATATTAGGTATCGCCGCGTCCGTATTGACCGGCTCTATAAAAATATCACATGACCTAACCCCTCAGATGACCACCGTAAAAAAATAAAAATAAAAACGGTGTAAAAAATGCCATTTTTTGTCATCTTCCGTCACAAAAAGTGTAATAGCAAGCAATCAAAAAGTCATGTGCACCCCAAAATAGTGCCAATCAAACAGTCATCTCATCCCACAAAAAATGAGACCCTACTTAAGATAATCGCCCAAAAATTGAAAAAACTATGGCTCTTAGACTATGGAGACACTAAAACATTTTTTTTGTTTTAAAAATGAAATTATTGTGTAAAACGTACATAAATAAAAAAAATTGTATACATATTGGGTATCACCGCGTCCGTGACAACCTGCTCTATAAAATTACCACATGATCTAACCTGTCAGATGACTAGTGTAAATAACAACAAAAAAAACTGTGCCAAAAAAGCAATTTCTTGTTACCTTGCCGCACAAAAAGTGTAATATAGAGCAACCAAAAATCATATGTACCCTAAACTTGTACCAACAAAACTGCCACCCTATCCCGTAGTTTCTAAAATGGGGTCACTTTTTTGGAGTTTCTACTCTAGGGGTGCATCAGGGGGGCTTCAAATAGGACATGGTGTCAAAAAAAACAGTCCAGCAAAATCTGCCTTCCAAAAACCATATGACATTCCTTTCCTTCTGCGCCCTGCCGTGTGACCGTACAGCGGTTTACGACCACATATGGGATGTTTCTGTAAACTACAGAATCAGGGCCATAAATAGAGAGTTTTGTTTGGCTGTTAACCCTTGCTTTGTAACTGGAAAAAAAAATATAAAAATGGAAAATCTGTCAAAAAAGTGAAATTTTGAAATTGTATCTCTATTTTCCATTAAATCTTGTGCAACACCTAAAGGGTTAACAAAGTTTATAAAATCAGTTTTGTATACCTTGAGGGGTGTAGTTTCTTAGATGGGGTAACTTTTATGGAGTTTCTACTCTAGGGGTGCATCAGGGGGGCTTCAAATGGGACATGGTGTCAAAAAACCAGTCCAGCAAAATCTGCCTTCCAAAAACCGTATGGCATTCCTTTCCTTCTGCGCCCTGCCGTGTGACCGTACAGCGGTTTACGACCACATATGGGATGTTTCTGTAAACTACAGAATCAGGGCCATAAATAATGAGTTTTGTTTGGCTGTTAACCCTTGCTTTGTAACTGGAAAAAAAATATAAAAATGGAAAATCTGTCAAAAAAGTGAAATTTTGAAATTGTATCTCTATTTTCCATTAAATCTTGTGCAACACCTAAAGGGTTAACAAAGTTTATTAAATCAGTTTTGTATACCTTGAGGGGTGTAGTTTCTTAGATGGGGTAACTTTTATGGAGTTTCTACTCTAGGGGTGCATCAGGGGGGCTTCAAATGGGACATGGTGTCAAAAAACCAGTCCAGCAAAACCTGCCTTCCAAAAACCAAACGGCGCACCTTTCACTCTACGCCCCGCTGTGTGGCCGTACAGTAGTTTACGGCCACATATGGGGTGTTTCTGTAAACGGCAGAGTCAGGGCAATAAAGATACAGTCTTGTTTGGCTGTTAACCCTTGCTTTGTTAGTGGAAAAAATGGGTTAAAATGGAAAATTAGGCAAAAAAATGAAATTCTCAAATTTCATCCCCATTTGCCAATAACTCTTGTGCAACACCTAAAGGGTTAAAAAAGTTTGTAAAATCAGTTTTGAATACCTTGAGGGGTGTAGTTTCTTAGATGGGGTCACTTTTATGGAGTTTCTACTCTAGGGGTGCATCAGGGGGCTTCAAATGGGACATGGTGTCAAAAAACCAGTCCAGCAAAACCTGCCTTCCAAAAACCAAACGGCGCACCTTTCACTCTACGCCCCGCTGTGTGGCCGTACAGTAGTTTACGGCCACATATGGGGTGTTTCTGTAAACGGCAGAGTCAGGGCAATAAAGATACAGTCTTGTTTGGCTGTTAACCCTTGCTTTGTTAGTGGAAAAAATGGGTTAAAATGGAAAATTAGGCAATAAAATGAAATTCTCAAATTTCATCCCCATTTGCCAATAACTCTTGTGCAACACCTAAAGGGTTAACAAAGTTTGTAAAATCAGTTTTGAATACCTTGAGGGGTGTAGTTTATAGAATGGGGTCATTTTTGGGTGGTTTCTATTATGTAAGCCTCGCAAAGTGACTTCAGAGCTGTAGTGGTCCCTAAAAATTGGGTTTTTGTAAATTTCTGAAAAATTTCAAGATTTGCTTCTAAACTTCTAAGCCTTGTAACATCCCCAAAAAATAAAATATCATTCCCAAAATAATTCAAACATGAAGTAGACATATGGGGAATGTAAAGTCATCACAATTTTTAGGGGTATTACTATGTATTACAGAAGTAGAGAAACTGAAACTTTGAAATTGGCTAATTTTTCCCAATTTTTGGTAAATTTGACATTTTTTTATGCAAAAAAAATATATATTTTTTAACTTTTTTTTACCAGTGTCATGAAGTACAATATGTGACGAAAAAACAATCTCAGAATGGCCTGTATAAGTCAAAGCGTTTTAAAGTTATCATCACTTAAAGTGACACTTGTCAGATTTGCAAAAAATGGCCTGGTCCTAAGGTGTAAAAAGGCTGTGTCCCTAAGGGGTTAAAGCTCATCAAGAGAATGCCAAGAGTGTGCAAAGCAGTAATCAAAGCAAAAGGTGGCTACTTTGAAGAACCTAGAATATGACGTATTTTCAGTTGTTTCACACTTTTTTGTTATGTATATAATTCCACATGTGTTAATTCATAGTTTTGATGCCTTCAGTGTGAATCTACAATTTTCATAGTCATGAAAATAAAGAAAACTCTTTGAATGAGAAGGTGTGTCCAAACTTTTGGTCTGTACTGTGTGTGTATGTATGTATGTATGTATATATATATATATATATATATATATATAGATGAAATAACGAGGCAGCACTTCCAGCTTTTGGTGTACGGGTGAAGACCCCAAACTTTAATCCAAGCGACGTTTCGGCCTGCTCAATAAGGCCTTTATCAAGCTACATAACAGTGCAAATAACTGGGTATATATACCCACACTCCAATACAAATGAATGACAATCAGTGATTACACCTGTTTTCAATCTAGTCACATGACCTAGGACTACATCGTCACATGGTGTTCAGTGCATAATAAACATTATAATTTTACTCTTACTAGAGCACATCAATGTGTTCATATTACTATCACAACAAGAGCAATGTGCAAAGCTATTCAAGTGCATATATAATATATAGAGGATTCATGCCCCTCATGTACAGTGAAAAGTTATACAGTGCTGAGTGCATAAAGGGTTAAAATCATCTGCTGCCCTTGCAGCTGTACCTTATTAAAAATCGGACGGAGCTCACCACGTATAGACATTACATATCGACATCCCCATGCTGCCAGAGTTGGCGTCCCCCCGTCGGCGGTGCGCACGCGCCGGACCAGACGCCTCTGGCCACGCCCCCGACAGCGCCGCGCACCCACGTCACGCTCCAATGGACCGCAGCGTCATCCACCGGAACGCACGTAGGAGTCGCAGCAGCGAGGGGAGGGAGGCCAGACCATGTGGTTCAGCGCACGTCACACCACAGGCGGGACCAAACTGTAACCATGGGGATGTAAACATGTTTGTACAAGCGGACGAGCCCAACGCGGCCAAAGCGAATACATGTGCACAAATCCAAAAGGAAAAACGTATTTGGAAAAAGCCAGGGGGGAGGAAAATCAAGCTTAGCCTATAGCCCAAGCGATTATATCGTCCCCCTTGGCCATCACCATCCACCTCATGAAGTGTGGCTATAATGGGACACACTCCTCCCATCAACCTACACGTATTAAGATATCGTGTATGTCAAGTCACTGACCCTCAGGTGTGTGGTCAGTAAAACGCATACACCATAAATACATTTGGATCGAGTACCTATGATAGTTCATTCTGGTCTTGACCTCACAAATGGTTTCCCCTACATACAGGAGATTGCAGGGGCAAGACAAAAGATATATCACAAATGAACTATCACAGGTCAGGAAATGTCTGATTTCAAATTGGGTCTTCAATACCGGATGCATGAATTTCTCCCCTTTTAGCATATAACTACAATTGACACAGCCTAAACACGGATAACATCCATTTTTCTTACGGCCTATATAGTTATATGCTAAAAGGGGAGAAATTCATGCATCCGGTATTGAAGACCCAATTTGAAATCAGGACATTTCCTGACCTGTGATAGTTCATTTGTGATATATCTTTTGTCTTGCCCCTGCAATCTCCTGTATGTAGGGGAAACCATTTGTGAGGTCAAGACCAGAATGAACTATCATAGGTACTCGATCCGTCAGAAGAGGAGAGACCTCCCGGTGCCGAAGCACTTTGTTGAGGCAGGGCACAAAGAAAGGGACCTTAAATTTAGGGTGATTGACCATATCCCCCCACTCAAAAGGGGAGGTAATAGGGAAAGATTGTTGAAACAACGTGAGATCATGTGGATACACAGATTACACACACTGAAGCCGGATGGCCTCAATGCTGAATGTAGGTGGGAACTGTATGGATAAGGGATATGTGTAGTGCCTATTAACGTGGGGGGTTCTCGACCATTAGGTTTGTTATAGGAGAGACATAACAGTGCACGCTTTCTTGAAATTACTACCATTATATATTGACACTGTATTTCTTCTTTCTCAGGATGTTTTGATTAGCTTGATGAACCTTTGTCTATGTATTGGATGGAGCCGCCCTATTATTTTGGATATGAATATGACAATGAACGACGTGTGGAGACATGCGGGACGACGTCAGACGGCCTGGGACTGTTACATGGTTGCACATTATGTCCAATATTGTCTTATAAGTGTACAAATGTATTGATGGTGTATGCGTTTTACTGACCACACACCTGGGGGTCAGTGACTTGACATACACGATATCTTAATACGTGTAGGTTGATGGGAGGAGTGTGTCCCATTATAGCCACACTTCATGAGGTGGATGGTGATGGCCAAGGGGGACGATATAATCGCTTGGGCTATAGGCTAAGCTAGATTTTCCTCCCCCCTGGCTGTTTCCAAATAACCTCTGGTACGTTTTTCCTTTTGGATTTGTGCACATGTATTCGCTCTGGCCGCGTTGGGCTCGTCCGCTTGTACAAACATGTTTACATCCCCATGGTTACAGTTTGGTCCCGCCTGTGGTGTGACGTGCGCTGAACCACATGGTCTGGCCTCCCTCCCCTCGCTGCTGCGACTCCTACGTGCGTTCCGGTGGATGACGCTGCGGTCCATTGGAGCGTGACGTGGGTGCGCGGCGCCGTCGGGGGCGTGGTCAGAGGCGTCTGGTCCGGCGCATGCGCACCGCCGACGGGGGGACGCCAACTCTGGCAGCATGGGGATGTCGATATGTAATGTCTATACGTGGTGAGCTCCGTCCGATTTTTAATAAGGTACAGCTGCAAGGGCAGCAGATGATTTTAACCCTTTATGCACTCAGCACTGTATAACTTTTCACTGTACATGAGGGGCATGAATCCTCTATATATTATATATGCACTTGAATAGCTTTGCACATTGCTCTTGTTGTGATAGTAATATGAACACATTGATGTGCTCTAGTAAGAGTAAAATTATAATGTTTATTATGCACGAACACCATGTGACGATGTAGTCCTAGGTCATGTGACTAGATTGAAAACAGGTGTAATCACTGATTGTCATTCATTTGTATTGGAGTGTGGGTATATATACCCAGTTATTTGCACTGTTATGTAGCTTGATAAAGGCCTCATTGAGCAGGCCGAAACGTCGCTTGGATTAAAGTTTGGGGTCTTCACCCGTACACCAAAAGCTGGAAGTGCTGCCTCGTTATTTCATCTTTGTATATCGTGGAGGAGTGGCCTACCTCTGTGGGGATTTGCACCCAATTCACCAACTCTGACTGTGCTGCTGCACTATCTGTGTTTTATATATATATATATATATATATATATATACACGCACACATAGAGTGTGTGTGTGTGTTTGTGCTTGCACACCCTAATGCAATAGGCTGTGCACGCCTATGATCAGAATAGAATCTTCAATATTAGATCCGCAGGGGTGCTATATTATTTTGAGAGGTAAACTTGCAGGTCAGTCAATTATGATTTGTAATTTGTATGCCCTGAATACATCTCAGATTCATTTCCTTAGCAGAGTATTCCACAAAGTTTTCAGATGTCCTGATCCATTAGTCCTACTGGGAGGCGATTTTAACATTATTTTCTCTGACTCTGTGGACAGATTGGCCCTATCAGACAGGCCCTTACACTTAACACAGCAGCGATTAACTTTCGTAAATTGATCAGGCGATACTCCTTATATGACCTTTGGTGACTTAACCACCATACTGATAGGTCCTTCTCCTTCTACTCTGCTCCCCATGGTACCCACACCCGAATTGGTTATTTTTTATTTTTTTACTATTTCCACCCTACGTGTGCTGAAGGGAGCTAATATTGGTCAAATCACTTGGTCTGACCATGCCCCAGTAATGGTCAGAATAGACCTTGGTTTAGGACATACCCGCCAATGTCATTGGCGTCTTAATGATACCCTCCTTAAGAGGCCACTACTACGGGATGAATTGCGCAGCCACCTTAAATCTTACTTTGAGCTTAATGAAGGGTCGGTGAGGGATGTTCGTTGCTTATGGGAGGCCCATAAGGCGGTAATGAGAAGGCAGTGTATCGCCTTGGGCACAAGACTAAAAAAGGACTCAATAGCTACAGTATGGTCCCTGAAATCCCGTTTGCATAACTTGGAGGAGGCGATGTCTGTCCATCCTACCCGCCGCACACTTAAGCGCATTGTAGAAGCCCGAGCCCACTTACATAGGATAGCTCTGGGTAGGGTCGATAAACTAATAAACTAATGCTATATACTCGACAACGGTATTATGCATGGGGGTATAAGCCTCATACGTTGTTGGCCAACAACTTAGAAATCGCCCCCAACAAGCAGGCCCATGTGCAGTCAAGGGAACGGACGGGACGATCCACTATGACCCCAGGGAAATTTCGGAGTAATTCTCGACCTACTATACCGCCCTCTATAATCTGCCTAGTGACCTCCCCACAAATGAAGGGACCAGAGAGCGCTCATTGCAGACATACTTGGCCTCATTTAACCTCCCCACTCTGTCAACTGCAGATATTAATGCCCTTAATAGACCTGTAACTGTGGAAGAGATAGAGGAGGTAATTGACCATTTACTGGAGGACAAGTCCCTAGGACCCGACGGCTTTTCCTATAAATATTACAAGATTTTTAAAACGGAACTGATCCCCTATATTATTATTATTTATTATTAAAGCGCCATTCATTCCATAGCGCTGTACATATGAAAAGGGGTATACATACATAATACAATTGCACTAAGCATAAATAAGACGAGTTACAAACTGGTACAGAAGGAGAGAGGGCCCTGCCCGTGAGGGCTTACAATCTACATGGTATAGGTAGGTGAGGGTTGTCACGAACTATGAATCCGATCGCTCCGGATCCCACAGCTGTGATGTAGTGGTCTATGACGGAGTCTGCGCACACACAGAGACCTCACGTGACCGGGGTATTACCATTCGGCTAACACCCCCCACTACACTTCGGTAACTGCCACCACGTGGGTTCCCGGTCCACGAGCCGACTATCCGGGTCATTCACTATCACACAGATCAGTGGATGAACCGGATATCACTTACTGACCAACCGCAGTCAATCACCCCCAGCTACAATTCCTAAATGCAATTTAACTAACTACCTGGTAACGTCTCCTCAAAGGCAAGGTACGTTGTTCAGCAGCTTAGAATATGGAAGACTTGGCTATTTAGATTTTATAATCTTTAATAAGCGGTAAAAAGCAGTGCATACAAGTCTAATGAAAATGACTATAAATCTACAGAATAATAATAGCAATATAAATAATCACGACAGTTCAAATGAAAGGGAAAAAGATGAAAGAATACTTAGTTTCTCTGGAGGGTTTCAGATGGTTGTTCATATGTCCTTTTTGAATCCTTGCAAACCCCTTTTCAGTATGTATCAGGGGAGACCCTCAAAGTTCTTCTGATACAGGGATATTCCGTCAATGTCCAATTCAGTGTCTGGTGATGTTCCATGGGTCTCTCTCCTCTGTCCTTGTGCATGGATTTTTATGAACTCTCCCATGGGCAGGAGACTTACTCCTGTCAGCCAATGGCAGCAGAGTGACTGTGAAGCCTAGAGAATGGCCCCCAAGTGTTTTATGACCCCATCAAAGTTCAGTTCCTACAATGAGGATTATACTTAAGCCCGTCTCTCCTTGATACATCGGCATATTTTTATACAGAATACATATTTGCGATCCTTATTTATTTACCTACAGAATGAGACCACACACGGCAATGCTGGGACCTGTAGTTCTTCTACCACCCATAGGTCAGCTACAGAATCACATCCTCTAGTCATATTTGATACCCAATTAACCACAATACTCTGTAGAGCCTGGATCTGGTGTCAGAAAGGGCATAAGTTGATTCATAAATGAAATATGAAAGTAGACTGGTTTTATGCCCAGAGCTAATTAAGGGGCTATTAGCTCTCCTCAAACCAGACCTGGAAATTAATGACGTCACGCTCCAGCCAGGCTTGACATGGAGCTGATCTTATCTTAAGGGACAGGATGAGCTGGGCCTGGTATAGCCTTTATGACCTTTTATTGCTGGCCTTACAGAGTAGTGGTAATAAAAGTGTCCATCTATATCATAGGTAACCCAGGCTTCAAGAAGATGAGAGTTCACTGTTTTTTTTACATAGGCCAGAAGCATATAAGATGGCTGCCCAGAGGAATTATGTATGCATGCCGGCACAGGGTGAAGCTGGTTATGGCAGTGTAGAGGCAGCATGGTCACTGGTTGTAGGCTTGTCTGAAGATGTGAGTTTTTAGGTTTCTTTTGAAGGATTCCACTGTAGGTCAGAGTCTGATATGTTGGGGTAGTGAGTTCCAGAGTATGGGGGATGCACGTGAGAAATCTTGGAGGCGATTGTAGGAAGAGGCAATAAGAGGAGAGGAGAGAAGGAGGTCTTGTGAGGATCGGAGATTGCATGTGGGGATGTATCGGGAAAGTAGCTCAGAGATGTAGGGGGGGGGGGGGAAAGGTTATGGACCGCCTTGTATGTATTTGTTAGTATTTTGAACTGAATTTGCTGGGCAATGGGGAGCCAGTTAAGGGATTGGCAGAGGGGAGAGGTAGAGGAGTAACAGGGTGAGAGGTGTATTAGTCGGGCAGCAGAGTGGAGGATAGATTGGAGAGGTGCGAGAGTGCTAGATGGAAGGCTACAGAGGAGAGTGTTGCAGTAGTCTAGACGGGAGATGATGAGGGGATATACAAGCATTTTCGCAGATTCAAAGTTGAGGAAAGAGCGGATGCGGGAGATGTTTTTGAGTTGGAGGCGGCAGGTGGGGGAAAGGGCTTGGATGTGTGGTCCAAAGGAGAGGGCAGAATCCAAGGTCACTTCAAGGCAGCGGGCTTGGTTGACTGGGGAGAGTGTGCAGTCATTGATCGTGATAGATAGGTCTGTTGGGGGGGTTTGAGCAAGATGGGGGAGAGATGATGAATTCTGTTTTATCCATGTTAAGTTTTAGAAAGCGAGAGAAGAAGAATGATATGGAAGATAGGCATTGTGGGATTCTGGATAATAAGGTGGTTATGTCTGGACCAGAGAGGTAGATTTGTGTGTTGTCAGCATAAAAGTGATACTGAAAGCCATGGCACTCTATGAGATGTCTCAGGCCAAATGTGTCTAGAGAGAAGAGCAGGGGTCCTAGGACAGAGCCTTGCGGGACACCAACAGAGAGGGAATGAGACGAGGAGGTGGTGTGAGAGTGGGAGACACTAAACGTCCGGACTGTGAGGTATCCAGGAGAGGGCCAGGTCAGTGATGCCAAGAGATGAGAGAGTTTGCAAAAGAAGGGAGTGATCGACAGTGTCAAAGGCAGAGGACAGGTCAAGGAGAAGGAGGACAGAGTAATGTTTTTTGCTTTTGGCTGTTAGTAGGTCATTGGTGACTTTGGTAAGGGTAGTCTCAGTGAAGTGGTGGGGTCGGAAGCCAGATTGTAGCCGGTCAAAGAGGGAGCAGAAGGAGAGGTGAGAGGACAGTAAAGAATGGACATGTTGTTCAAGTAGCTTTGAGGCATATCGAAGAAGTGATATGGGGCGATAACTGGACAAAGAAGATGGGTCAAGTGAAGGCTTTTTGAGGATGGGTGTAATGGTAGCATGTTTAAAACCAGAGCAGAAGACACCAGAGGTTAGTGATCGGTTGAAGAGATGAGTTAGGTCTGGGATAAACACTGTGGTGAGGTTAGGGATGAGGTGAGATGGAATTGGGTCAAGTGCACAGGTGGTGAGATGTGATCTGGGGAGTAGAGTGGAGAGTTTTTCTTCTGTAATGGTGGAGAAGCGGGTTTTGGGAGAAGAGGACTGAGCAGTTGTGTAGAGGGTCTGTGGGGACTGTGTACTGAAGTTTTCTTTGATGTTGACTATCTTTTGTTTGAAATATGCGGCAGAGTCCTCAGTTGAGATGAGAGGAGAGGGTGGAGGTACTGGGGGACAGAGAAGGCAGTTAAAAGTGTTAAAAACTTGTTTAGGGCTGTGGGCTAGGAAAGATATGAGAGATGAAAAGTTGGCCTGTTTTGCATCAGAAAGTGGGGATTTGAATATGAGGAGGAATTGCTTGTATGCAGTGAATTGATCTTTAGAATGGGATTTCTTCCATTGCCGCTCAGCAGCCCTGGAAATTTGTCTGAGTTTTTTGGTCAGGTTGGTGTGCCAAGGTTGTTTGTTGATTTTTCGGGTTTTGTTGTGTGTGAGGGGGCAACTGAGTCCGGAAAAGACCTCCTCGATTGTCAAAATTATAGGCCTATTGTATTACTTAATTCGGACCTCAAGATTTTTACTACAATACTGGCCTCTCGCTTAAATGCTTTTCTCCCCTCATTGATCCATAAAGATCAGGTAGGTTTTGTTTCATGTCGACAGGGCAGTGACAACACTAGACGGAACATTGACTTGCTGGAGGTTTTTGGCCGCGAGGGGGAGGAGGCATTGCTTCTTAGTTTGGACGCTTAAAAAGCGTTTGACCGCCTAAGCTGGCTGTTTCTATTTGCGAACTTGAAAGCATACGGTTTCTCTGGCCCTTTTGTTCAGGCCATCCGAGGCTTATACTCCTCCCCCACGGCGACAATCAAGCTTTCACATGCTGAGTCTCGACCAATACGCATAGCCAATGGGACAAGACACTGATGTCCCTTATCCCCCTTATTATTCGCAATGTGTATTGAACCCATAGCGGCTAAAATCAGGGCTTGCCCGGATGTCAGGGGAGTTATGCTCAGGGATAAAGAGTTTAGGTTGTCACTATATGCGGACGATGTCCTCCTCACCCTCACTTAATCTCCATACCTCCCTCCCAAACCACCACTCCATATTACTTTTAGGGACCATGGCTTGCACTAAATCCATATGGCTGACCTGTAGTAGTAGATTCCCTCTGGTCTCCCACCACTCTTCCATGACTTCTTTTTTATATCACCCACCTCTTAGCTAGTCTCACCACTTCAGCAACGAGACTATGGTTTCAGCGTGGTGTCTTTCGCTACACAGACATTGTAGACCCATTCACTAGGGACCTATTACCTTTCTCAGCTGTCCAGAACAAATATAGTCTTCCCTATTTGACCAATTACTTCTATGTTCAGATTAGACATTTTGCCCAATATATCTTCCCGGGGCTCAATGTCTCCCGACGGCATTTGAGCGCCTTTATAGAAGAGGGGTACGTATGAAGGGGTTAATATCTGAGATGTAATCCATTTTGTTGATCCCCTCCCCGGAACGGATTCATAGACACTCTTATATGGTCCGATGGAAAGAATATTTAGGGATAGTCTTCAGTGTCAGATAGTCTTCAGTGTCAGTTCTCTGTCAAGAGAGCCAGTATAAGATACTAATGTATTGGTACCACACTCCTGATCTCCTCCATAGATTGAATCCAGCAGTTGCAGAGGTTTGTTGGAGATGCGGGACAACTGGGGGAACGCTGCACCACATTTTCTGGGACTGCCTCTTAATACTCACCTTCTGGTCCAGAGTCAGTACTCGTTTGAGTGATATTTTTGGCTGCAGTATACCTCCTGACCCCATATCCTTCCTACTTAATATCACTCCAGTACATATAAGGAAACAATAACTATTCTGTTAATACTAGTACTGACCGCAGCTCGCTGCCTTATTGCCCGCTTCTGGAAACAATCTGACCCCCAAATAATCTCCGACCTAAATGCTAAGGTGACGAAGTCCGGACCCTGGAATACACGACTGCTATGTTTCAGGATAAAGTAG
Organism: Bufo gargarizans; assembly: GCF_014858855.1. NCBI lineage: Eukaryota > Metazoa > Chordata > Amphibia > Anura > Bufonidae > Bufo > Bufo gargarizans. The sequence continues at coordinate 63,883,075 of NC_058085.1, read as the reverse complement.
ATCTATTTCATGCCATTTGGGATGTTTGGGACAATTATTAGGCTACTAGGCAACCCTGAGAAGAGCCCAAGAGAATAATGTAACCCCCCCCCCCCCCCGATGTGTCTTGTTCTGTATTGTCTAAGTCTTTCTTTTCTCTGTTGTTACATTCTTTATGACAGTGATGTTCTGATAGGATTCAGCGTGGATCATACCCACCCTAAAAACAGATCTGTGTAGCTACTTCCTCAGGAACGTCCTCCGGTGGCATACCGTTGATTATAGTCACTTTTTTTTCTTTTCTTTCAACTAACCAAAGACGACAAGACGCTGGGTTATCACATAACCTTTATTGTTTTTTGTCTGATTTATATTGCATATGGCATCTGATGTTATATTATGTGTTCTTTTGCTGAATACTTTGTGCATTCTTGGTTTGTCAAAAGCATTAAAATTGCCGTAGCAACAAATCAACTTTTTAAGTTAAACATATTTAGATTTTTCATATCCATGACAAACTGTCTACTGAACCTAAAAATAGATAGACGCTTCCTCTTCTGTAGAAATTACTTCTCAGTAGTCTTTGCATTCAGCCAGGATTACATTGATAGGTAACACCTCTATAATAAAGCTATGAGATAACACAAGATCACTCTTTTGACAAAGCTCACTTCCTCCCCTCTCTGCACGGTCACCCATACAAGCAGCATGCCCACAATACTCCTGTAGTCAGTAGATTGTTTTCTGAATGTCCATTGACCCATTCACACGACCATATTTTTTGCAGATAAGATGTGGACCCATTCATTTCAAGCACACCGCCTATCTCCCAGGAGTACAGGGGGTCGGGGGAGAGTCAGGAGCTCTCCATAAGACAAAAGGGCTCTTATAAAGAGTAAATGAACATAGCAAGAAATAAAATTCCCTATTCACTAAATGCCACGAGATTTTAACGTTACTATATCTAATCTTTCATGGACTTTCAACCTATGGTGGCCAAGCGCATGGCCGACCTTTATAACTACGCTGCTTTATCCGAGCAAGCTTTCCAAGAACCAAGTTCATGTGTTTCCTAGTACTTAAAGGGAACCAGTCACCATGAAATGCAGTGCAATCTGCAGTAAGCATGTTGTAGAGCAGGAGGAGCTGAGCAGTAAAGGATTCAGTAAAGCTTATAACTTATACATCTATATCTCTCTTTCTGAATTCAGGAGCCCAAGTAGGTGGTCCTACGAGTGATTGACAGCTATTTATGTATATACACTCATGTAAGGAAAGCTGTCGCTGAGAAGATGCTCTATTTGGGCTCCTAAGATCAGATAGAGCAGAGAATATAATTCATAAAAGTTCTACTGAAACGTTTCTCGTAAAACTATATATGAATCTGCTCAGCTCCTCCTGCTCTATAAAATTTTGTGGTGGTAGGTTTTCTATAAAGGTAGTCTGTCTGCAGCAAATTCACTCATAAACCAGTCCCAGTGCCTTGTAGGGCTGGCTCAGCTGAATGTAATGATACCTTTCACTTAGCGATTTGTTGCTTCATTCTGTAGAAAAATGACTTTTAACCCATACACAAATGAAGTGTTAAGTGCACCGAGGGCGGGCCCAAGCCTCTCTGTGTACCCTTGCTCCTCTTTTGCTTCCTCTGCCAGCCTCTCCTTCTCCTTCTTGATTGACAGGTCCATGTTCCAGTATAGTTATCTTGCCTGGCCCTGTCAATCAAGAGGGAGAGGCTGCAGGGGTGCACCAAGCCTTCCTGCTGTCTGAGGAGAAAACTGAAACAGTGCCCCCCCCCCCCCACCCCAATGCCAATTTCTTAACCTAACCGCTTCCCTTCAGCTCATGCCCATTTGGTCCCCCCCACCCTCTTGCCCCTACCTGGTGCTGCCTGAGGCGATCACCTCACCTGGCCTCATTCGTGGTGTACCCCTGAGAGGCTGGCAGAGGAAGCAGGAGAAGCAAGGGTGCACAGCGCGGCTGTCACCTTCCGGTGTGGGAGGGAAACACCACACCGAAAACATCACACCGAACATAGGAGGGAAAGGACTGAAGGAATAAGGCCTGGAAACTAGGGAATAGAGATGGACACCTCCTAGTAAAACCCTAATCAAAGTCCTGACTAACTACCAGTATGAACAGACCCCAGAGGTAGGTGAGTTCCTACACAGGAATACCTAATGTCCTAACTCACCCTAAAGGACCCTGGTACTCTAACTAGAGTGTTATGGGCCCCAGTGCAAACATTGGATTTCCCCCCACCTCCATTTTATACAAAGAGGCGGCAATTATTTTTACACTAAACCCAATGCATGGCTACACTCACCCAGTCCTAACTAATAAAATCTGGTCCTACCACATCCAGAGTGTTGCTGGCGTTGGCGTGACGTCCACTGGATACGGAATAAGGTCCCTGTAGTGATAGAGAAAAAAAGATTAATCACATAAGGAAGGGATGGTGACTGCCCCTGTGAAATAACCAGCAGGGGGCGCTATGCTGGTCCTGTAAGACGGAGCCATGCCAATGTATAGCAGGGTAATCTATGACATTTCCCCTAAGTGCTACCACACAGTAATTTAGCCCACCTTGTGGCCCCTTCACAAAAGTTATGTCCTCCTTGTCCTTTTGTCACAGCAGCTATACCCACCTTTGTTCCTGTCACAGTAGTTATGCCCACTTTTGTTGCCCCTCACAGTAGTTATAGAAGATATGTTCCCCCCTCACAGTAGTACTGCCCAGACATGTGCCCTCTCACAGTAGTAATGCCTAGATATGTTCCCCCTCACAGTAGTTATGAACAGATATCTGCCCCATCACAGTAGTAATGGCCAGATATGTGCCCCCTCACAGTAGATATGCCCAGATATGTGCCCCCTCAAAGTAGTTATGCCCAGATATATGGCCCCTCACAGTAGTCATGCCAGATATGTGCCCCCTCACAGTAGATATGGCCAGATATGTGCCCCCTCACAGTAGTTATTCCAGATTATGCCCTCTCACTGTAGTTATGGCCAGATATGTACCCCCTCACAGTAGATATGCCCAGATATGTGCCCCCTCAAAGTAGTTATGCCCAGATATGTGCCCCTTCATAGTAGTTATGCCCACATATGTGCCCCCTCACAGTAGTTATGCCCAGATATGTGCCCCCCTCAAAGTAGTTATGCCCAGATATGTGGCCTCTAACAGTAGTCATGCCAGATATGTGCCCCCTAACAGTAGTCATGCCAGATATGTGCCCCCTCACAGTCGATATGGCCAGATATGTGCCCCCCCTTACAGTAGTTATGCCAGATTGTGCCCCCTCACAGTAGTTATGGCCGGAGATGTGCCACCTCACAGTAGATATGCCCAGATATGTGCCCCATCAAAATAGTTCTGCCCAGATATGTGCCCCATCAAAATAGTTCTGCCCAGATATGTGCCCCCTCATAGTAGTTATGCCCACATATGTGCCCCCTCACATTAGTTATGCCCACATATGTGTCCCCTCAAAGTAGTTATGGCAGATTAGGTGCCCCCTCACAGTAGTTACTCTAGATTAGGTGCCCCCACAGTAAAAAAATAAAATTGTGCCTCCTCACTCTAGTTGTGGCCCCCCTTTTGCCTCCAGTCGACAGCTTTATGAAAGAAAAACAACAACAACACATACTTACCTTCTTCCCTGATGACGTACTCCCACACTCACATCGCGCTGCTGGCTGTGCTGGGCCGATTCCCGGGCTTTCAGCGCTCCTCCCACAGCCAGCAGCTCCATGTGCAGCCTGTAGGGGGAGTGTCGGAGCTCAGAAGAAAAGTGAAGCAGGGACCAGAGAGGGCTCCTTGCTTCACTCTGGAGACAACAGCCCGGCAGTGACAAGAACTGCCGGGTGAGTGCGCGCGCCCCCCCTGCTTCTGCGCCCCCCCTTCCCCCTTGCCTCTGCACCCGGGGCACATATTATACATGTTTAAAGAGCGCTCTAACAGGGCCCGGCATTGTCACTGTACTTCATGCCGGGCCCAATCAGAGCGCTTCCATTACATGTGAGTGCAGCGGGCCCCCTCCCCTGCCGGTCATGGTCGCACCCTCTGTGACAGCGATCATTACGCCCCTGCTGGTACTAATGTCAGGACTGAGACAACCTGTTCCTCCAAAAGGAAGGACGAACAGGAGTCTCCCTTAGGCCTTAAAGGTGTTCTGCAGTTTGTTTAAACTGATGATCTATCCTCTGGATAGATCATCAGCATCTGATAGGAGGGGGTCCGACACCCGGCCAATCAGCTGTTTGAGAAGGTAGCGGCCCTCCAGGAGCTGTTTACCGCGGGCCCAGTGATGTCACGACTTGTATCAACTGGCCTGGGTGCGGTTAAGTTCCATTCAAGTGAACAGAGCTTAGCCGCGCCCAGGCCAGTTGATACAAGTCATGACGTCACTGGGCCTGCGGTAAATAGTGAGAAGGCCGCGGCACTCCTGGAGCGCCGTGGCTTTCTCAAACACCTGATTGGCGGGGGTCCCGGGTGTCGAACCCCCGCCGATCAGATGATGCTGATGATCATCAGTTTAAACAAACTGCAAAACCTACGGTTCAGTACAGCATGTGCGTGCAGTAAGACTTATTGAGTCTATTTTAAAGGAATGTAATAACTTTGCATTTTAGGGGTCCTTTATTTTCATTTGGGTTTTTTCGAACTTTGCGTTATCATAAGTTTCAAATCGGTTTATGTGTCAAGTAGAAGAGGGGATGATCCCAACTGGGCCCCCTCTTGCCCTGGGCCCCATAGCAGTCGCATGGTCTGCCGCTATGGTGGTTACGACTCTGGTGCTCTGTTACATTTGCATGAGATTGAACAGATGGAGCTTTTCAGTTTGCATCAATCAAGCTTTTATGAGACAATGGTTCCAGATAAAAGGGAACTTCATAAAGTTGTAGCCACATTGCATAGTCATATTACATGAAAAAACAATGACATGTAAATATGACATCAGGTATTTCATTAAAAGGAAACTAGAAGACAACATTTGTTTATGAAAAATGTAAGTGCAGAAATTCAGCCTGAGGTCGGCATGTACATAGTAACTTCTGGCACAAGGAGAAGCCTTTCCTCATGTCAGTGCAGTAATATAATAGACAACGTATATTGGTCTTCAGAGAGGAACTTTCTAATATATTTTCCCATAAATGTTTTATCACAAAATTTGGAACTCATGCATAAACATAAGGATCAGTAAAGCTAGGTTCACCCAGAAATACACAGAAAATGCTTCTAACAAAGTTTGCTTGCCCCCATAAATGACCTCAGCTGCAGTTTGTACAGGCTCATTTACTGGAGCCAAGGATTGGGGCAATTATCAGGAAGGAGGGTCCTTAGGAACATTCGTTCCTGATAACTGCCCTGTCGAAAGGTGCCAGTGATCGCCCGGGAGAAGGCAACACCTAAATCATCATGAGTGGGGAGATGATCGCCCTCTGTAAAAAGCGATCTGCTGCCCAGAAACAATGAATGCATATAGGGATGAATGATCACTCCAGGGATCGTTTGTCCCCGTACAGCGGAGATAATCGCTGCATGTAAATGCAGCTCTCACCTCCTGTAACAGGTATTTATCAGAAGCGAACGTTTTGTTCCCGATAATTGTCTACTTTGTTGTACTGAGTAAAAGGGTCTTAAGAGATATAAAGTGAAATACTTAAGGTATGTTCATATGGGACTGTTGATTTGCAGCGCTACGGAAATGTGGTGCGCCATATATATTTTTTTTAATAGAAGTTGATGCCTACCATTCCTTTTTTTTTTTTTCTTATGCCCAAAAATGTTGTAATAGATATTCTCATCACAAAATCTTTATAGGGGTTGGAGCTACGATTTCCAGAAAAATAGGGGGAGATTTACTAGGTGAGTAATACTTTTTTATTTTATTAACACTAGGTTAAGGGGGGCACAAAGCGGGTAACATTATTGGGAGGCACTAAAGGGGCATAACTAATGTGTGGATGCACTAAGAGGGAATTCTACTGTGTGGGAGTACTAAGATAAATGGGCATAACTACTGTGTGGGGGAACTAAGGGGGAATTCCATTGTGTGGAGTCACTAATTTAAGGGGGCATAACTATTGTGTGGGAGGCACTAAAGGGGGCATCACTAGTATGTGTATATACTAAAGGAGATTCTACTGTGTGAGGGCACTAAGGGGGCATAACTACTGTGTGGGGGTAGTAAGGGAACTGGGCAAGATGGGGCATGCATAGGAGTTAGAGGCTCAGCTTAGTGTAAAGAATTTGCCGCTGCTCTTGTCCCTCCATGGTCTTTTCAAAAAAAAATTGGAGATATGCTACACAAAGCTGCCTCTATGTATTTATGAGGCCTTGACTTGAAAACCTCTCCACGCAGGGGTGCACCTAGCCTAGCAAAAACTGAAACGGCAATTTCTTAACCTAAACCCTTGGCCACAATAAAAAGCGCTCATTGCCCATGGCCCCCCCGCTGCCCCCCTCTTGCCCTTACCTGGTGCTGCCTGAGGCGATTGCCTCACTTGGCCTCATTGGTGGTGCACCCCTGTCTCCACGGCCTACACGCATAACCTACCTCCATACAGTAACTGAATTGGTGTGAGAAGTTCTGGTATTCTGCACGTTATAATGGATATAATACACAACTAAGAGTATAAACAGCCACATCGTGTACCACCTTTACTGGTAATGTGAGCTGGACCATTCACCTAGTCGTTTGCACTGTATGCAGTCCTGCTCTTTTACATTACCTTATCTTGCTAACCTGTTTATACTGAGGTCCACCACACCCTATGAGTTAATACAGCACGGAGAGCCTACAGCCCCATTTTACCGCTCTGCCAATGGCTAGTATACACAAATGTCTTCGGGTGGTAATGTTTTATGCCCAGAAGGCGTTCATATTACTATTCACAAGGTAAAGGCATCTTGTTACAACAGGTGTGTGTCTCAGGCTCCACGGGATGTCATTTACATTTGAAAACCTTCTTATCTCAATATTCATGGATAAAGAATTACTGTTCCCCGAGGGTGGGGAGGGCGGTGAATGAGGGGTGCTGTGTTAGGGCTCATGCACACGAACGTGTGCCGCTTGTGCTGTGCATTGGGGACTGCAAATTGCGGTCCCAAATGCACGGTCACTGTGCGTGTGGCCTGCACTGATGGATGCAGACTCATACAGTGTGGTCTTTATTAATTAAATGAAAGGCAGCTGCGGCTAATTGGCCGCATGTTTCTTGACTGCAGCATGGCCACAAACCGACCGTATCATGGCTGCTCCGTGTGGCGTTGCCCTTACTGCATGCAACACCCCTCCCTCTCATAGGGTACTGCCTCACAGTCAGGTTTCTGCATGCGGTTTTGGAAGCCAAAACCAGGAGGGGATTATGAAAGGAAATAAAGTATAAAGGACAGAGACAACGTCTCTTTTTTTAATACACTCCTGGTTTTGACTTTAAAACTGCATCAGAAAACCTAAACGTGAGTCTTAGAACTCATGCACATGAACATATTTGATCAGGGTCTGCTAAGACCCTGCAGCTCTGCTATGCTGGAGACACCTGGCAGTCATATGATCGTCAGGTCCAGTAAAATAAACCGCATAGCTGCTTCCTCTATTCACTGCGTAGCGCTCATTCATCGCTTTGTACAGAGGAAAGGAGAAGGCAGAATCTCTAATAAACCACTTCTGTCTTCTCCTTGTAGACTGCAGGAGCTTTAATGCTGTGCATGTACGGTGTAAAGGCCAGCACCAAGAACCATACATCAATTATCCGTAACATTAACACCACCTGCCTAATATCTTGTATTTTCTTCTCTTGCATCCAAAACAGCTCTGATCTGGCGACACATGGACCCCACAAGACTTCTTAAAGTGTCCTGTGGTATCTGACACCAAGACATGAGCAGCAGATCCTTTATGTCCTGTAAGTTGTGAGGTCTGACCGCCATTGATTGGATTGAGGTCTGAGGAAATTGGACTCTTGCTCAAACCATTCCTGAGCAATATATGCAGGGTGGCTGGTGCATTATCCTGTTAAACTTGGCTCCTGAGTTACAATCAGATGTGGCACTGAACGCCTTGGAAGGGGATGCTAGACGCACTGTAATGCTACGTCCAGAAGTGGAAAGGAATACACTGAATGATTGGAAAGAAACGAAAGTGGAAAGGAAGACACTGAACCCTATTCTCAAGTTTATCTATGGAGAAACGACCAGTACTGGCAGCCTTAGGTCCAGTTTCTTCATTCGCTTCCAGTTCTGATGCTCGTTTGCCTATCATCGGGTGTTAAAAATCACCTCTTGAGTGCAGAGGAGAACCAGTCCCTGTCTCTCCTGCATAAATCAAGCCTAGCACTGGTTGGCTGAGCTTCACCCAGTCAGGGCTAGGCTTGCTTTCCTCACTTGGACAAGAAGACAGCTGAAGCTGAGTACAGAGAAGGAGGCTCATCAACCAGTCCCTGAAAGGTATGATACTGGTCTGATGCTTGTTTGCCTATCATTGGGTGTTAAAAATTACCAATGAGTGCAGAGGAGAACCAGTCCCTGTCTCTCCTGCATAAATCAAGCCTAGCACTGGTTGGCTGAGCTTCACCCAGTCAGGGCTAGGCTTGCTTTCCTCACTTGGACAAGAAGACAGCTGAAGCTGAGTACAGAGAAGGAGGCTCATGAACCAGTCCCTGAAAGGTATGATACTGGTGGACATGAACTTCTCGGCCTTTTGGCTAAGATGTAGTGTAGTATCTGTTCTTATCAGTCTGCCTTGACTTGCCGGCCCAGGTCCTTGTGGGTACCCCCTGCACTCTGCCTTTGAGCATAGTTGATTAAATTCAGCTTCAGCTCACTGCTGTTATTGGGTGTAGGGCTATTCCCCAGGGAACAAGAGTGCTCTGGTCTCCGACCTCCTCTTGGCCTGTGGCTTAATAGTCTTGGTGTACAACGTTAGACAGTGCTTACTTGGATCTCGACTACTGGAAGATCTTCCCCGACGGCGATTGAGGAGAAGACTTTGCGAAGACTCGACGAGGAACCCCAACGATGAGGACTGAAGACTCCGGCCTCAGGGGACTCCGACGAGGAAAAGAAGCTCGGTGAAGACCTTCCCCGGAAGAAGCTCCGCCCAGCAAGAAGGAATCTGCATAGCCCCACCCCCTGTGGCAAAAGGGACACTTTGCAAAGATTTTCCAGGGAGAGGAAGGCAGGATGAAGGAAGAAGCCATGGCCTCAACCTCCAAGCCTCTCCAGACCAAGAATAAGAAGATTGCTACAGAAGGAAGAAAGGCCACGGAAGAGGCCCTCCAGGACCCTTTAGCCTCCACTTCATCGGCTACTGATCCGGCAGCGCCCGTTCCCCCGAAGCAACAGGAAGGCCAGAAGCCCAGCCCCAGCTCCCCACCCTTGGAGCCATGGATGAGGCAGACCGTTGTTCTGAAGCTAAAGAAAGTGGACGGGAGAGCGCCGGACATAAGCCAGGATGTGTTTGGCAAGAAGATGGTCCTGGACCAGGGATTCGCCAAGCCGGAGGTGACGAGCATCCACTCCCTCTTCGCTGGGATGTTCTGGATCACCTTCGCCTCCGTGGCCATCTGAAAGAGGTACTGGGAGATGGTGAAAGCCGCACAACCAGACTCCCCTTTCCGACGCTTCGTGGGCAGCTGCCCAGTCCAGGCAGAAGAAAGGAGAGTGACCGTCGCCATGCGGAACCCACACATCCCAGGCAAGGATATCGTCACCCACCTGAAGCGTTTCTGCACCGTGATGAGGGACCCCACCCACATCTTGGACGGAAAATCTTCTGGACAGGCAAGTGGTCAGTCATTGTCCGCCTGAACAGGGACCTCACAGACCCGGATGGCATGCAACACCTGCCCCCGACCTTCTCATTGGGCAACCTCAAGCGCTCATCTATTACTCCGACATGCCACAGACCTGCAGGAAGTGTGGCAAGAAGGGGCACAGGCTGAGCAACTGCAAGGAGGCGGCCTGCTGGATCTGACACGTGGCAGGGCACGAAACCCGGGACTGCCCTAAGAAGACGGCATGCAACCTGTGCGGACTGGCTTCACACATCTACAAGGACTGCCCACAAAGAGAACGCACCTGGGCAGCGGTCGCAACCAGAGCACTGGCCAGCGGGAACCCCACCGCAGCCACACCTCCGGCAGCAACAAGACCCAAAGTGAAGGAGTCCAAAAAGAAAGAGGGTAAGCAGACACCCGCCCTAGGCCATCCTCCTCAGTGGAAACGCGTTCACACTTGACTCCGTCTAGGAGCTCATCTGCGGCAGACCTCTTGTCGTAGACGGCTCCTGGGCGGGAGAGCCAGTTAGGCTCATCAATGTGTACGCCCCCCCCCTGACAAGGGTGAGCGACTGGAGCTCTTTCAGGCCCTCCGACTGCAACTCGCTACCACTAGGACCGTAGTGATGGCCGGGGATTTCAACTGCCCGATCGAGGAGGACAGACGCAGCACCGGGACGTCAAGCAAGCTTGATGTCACTGACAAACTGCTCATTGAGATGGTGACTGAAGCGTCCCTGCAGGACATTGTGGGCTCCATGGGGAAAGGCTCCATTAATTCTACGTGGAGCCGACCCAATGGCTCACTCCGTTCTCGGATCGACTTTGTGTTTACCTCCCGGGCAGTCAGGTGGTGTAGACACTCTATGGTCCCTTGCGTCTTCTCTGTTCAGGTCCAGTGCAAACTAGGCACCGGGTTTCCCCCCGGCCACGGGTCCTGGAAACTGAACTGCGCCCTGCTGAATCGCGAGGACGTGCTTGCGGAACTTAGTGTCAGGCCTCAAACCCATGGCCAGTCATGTCCCAGGCGGTAGCTCTACCCACTAGGCTACCGTCTCTCCTTGGACTATTCTCTTGCTAACTTCTAACTACCTCTCTTGTCCTTGCCTTGACCTGCTGATTATTCCAATCTCTTGCACCTGCTACTTCCCTATAAAACCCAGCCCTTGAACCCAGCCCTTTGCTGGTTATTGTGCCTCCAAGCCTGTAGCAAGCTTCCTCTCTGCTCCTCCACCACTATTGCTGTTTTACCCTCGTTGCCAACCCGGACCGTTTTGACCTCGCTGATTTGCCGCCTGCATTGACTCACTGCTTACCACCGACCACGCCTCCGTCTACTCCTGCTGTTACCTCGCTGCCCTCTCTGCTGCCGACCCGGACTGATCGACCACGCTACCTGCCTCCTGCTTCTGCGGGCCTTTGCCACTGGACTCCATACTTCCAGCTCGGGTGTCCTCTGACTCAGGTGAGCCTCAATTGACACTACCACCCTAACAGAATAACCAGCCCAAAAAAAAAATGGAGTCCGTAATGGCCACCCTGCGCAAGCAGGTGTCTGAGCTGCAAGAGTTCGGCACCACCTACCAGGAGAAATTTTCACTACTCCAAGGCCAGGTACAGAGTCAACAGGGGGAGATCATTGAGCTTCTCTGTTCTGCAATGCTCGACTCCGGAGCTGGCGACAATTTTATGGATCTAACTTTTGCTCACGAGAACAACATTCCGCTTGTAACCAAGACAGCCCCCATCGATCTGGAAACGGTGGATGGGTCTCCACTCTCCTCGGGACCAGTTACACATCAGACCGCAGATTTACAGCTCCACATTAAAACCGACCACCACGAGACGATCCACTTCTCTTTGATTGCCTCCCCCAAGTTTCCGGTGATCTTGGGCATCCCGTGGTTAGCCACTCACAACCCGTCGGTGGACTGGGAAACCCGCTGTCTACAGTTCACATCCGAGTTCTGCTCTTCGAACTGTCTGCATGAACCTGCTTCCCCAATGCCCAAAGAATCTTTCATCTCGGAACCAACTGTCAAGGAGCTGTTGCCTCCACAATATAACGAGTTTCAGGATGTCTGCGACAAAAAAACGCAGACAAGCTGCCCCCGCATCGACCATACGACTGCCCAATTGAATTATTACCTGGGGCTGAAATACCCTTCGGCAGCATCTACTCCCTCTCAGAGCCTGAACTCAAGGCCCTGAAGGACTACTTGGACAAGGACCTAAAGAAGGGCTTCATTCGACCCTCCACCTCCCCTGCGGGAGCACCCTTCTTCTTCGTGGAGAAAAAAAGACTCCTCTCTACGCCCTTGCATTGACTACCGCAAGCTGAATGATGTTACGGTAAAAAACCGTTACCCTCTCCCCCTGATTTCAGAACTTCTCGAGAGACTCCGGGCAGCGAAGGTGTTTACGAAGCTCGATCTTCGAGGGGCCTATAATCTGGTTCGCATTCACCCTGGGGATGAATGGAAGACCGCCTTTCGCACACGATACGGACATTTTGAATACCTAGTTATGCCCTTCGGACTTTGCAATGCCCCAGCCACTTTCCAACATTTCATTAATGACGTCCTTAGGGACATGCTAGATCTGTTCGTAGTGGTATACCTGGACGATATTTTAATTTTCTCGGAAAAACTCGAACATCGCGAACATGTCCGCAGGGTGTTACAAAGACTCCGCGAGCAGTCTCTTTACATCAAGCTCGAGAAATGCGAGTTCGAACAGACCACCACCCAGTTTCTCGGTTACATCATCTCCCCGGAAGGGCTGAGTATGGATCCTCGGAAAATTCAGGCTGTAATAGATTGGCCTCCCCCTAAGAATGAAAAGGAAATACAGAGGTTTGTCGGCTTCGCCAACTTTTACCGAAAATTCATTCGGAACTTCTCAAAAATCGTTACTCCAATTACCCAGTTAACCAAAAAGACTGTGCCCTTTTCCTGGACACCCGAAGCACAGGAAGCCTTCACCAAGCTCAAATCCCTCTTCACGTCTGCTCCAATCCTGATCCATCCTAATCCCGAACTGCCATTCACAGTCGAAGTGGACGCTTCCGACACCGCAGTAGGCGCTGTCCTATCACAACGTACGGGAGAAAAGATGCTTTTACACCCTTGCGCCTTCTTCTCTCGCCAAATGTCCCCCGCAGAAAGGAACTATGACATCGGGAATAAGGAATTGCTGGCAATCAAAGATGCCTTCTCGGAGTGGAGACATCTATTGGAGGGGGCCATTAATCCCATAACTGTGTTTACTGACCACCGAAACCTCGAATTCATCCGTTCTGCCAAGAGGCTTTCCGCCAGACAAGCCAGATGGAGCCTTTTTTTTTCTCGATTCAATTTCATTATCACATATCGCCCGGGGTCGAAGAATGGCAAAGCAGATGCCCTTTCCAGGATGTTCTCTGAACCTTCACAGGACAACAAGGGCCAAGCCAGCATTCTACCCAAGAAAAAGGTCTTGGGAGCTACCTACCCAAAGGAACTCCTGGGGTCAATCAAGAAGGCTTATGAAAAGGACCCCTTCCTCACCCACCCAGCAGAAGACGTCAACCTCACCCTCAAGGGTGGCTTCTGGGTATACCTGGATCGACAACTGTACGTACCAGAAATGGCACGGCTCGAGGTACTAAAATATAACCACGATACCAAGTTGGCTGGCCATCCAGGTACAAGAAAGACCCAGGAACTCCTGTCCCGCTCCTTCTGGTGGCCGTCATATAAGGAAGATACTAAAAGGTTTGTCTCCTCATGCACGGTCTGTGCCCACAACAAGACTCCCCGCTCTTCACCCGTGGGGCTGCTGCGACCACTCCCCATCCCCTCCCGCCCTTGGGGTTCAATTTCTATGGACTTTGTAGTTGACCTACCCCCTTCAAAAGGGATGAACACCATCTTGGTTGTCGTGGACCGCCTTACCAAGATGGCGCATTTCATCCCCTGCAAGGGCCTACCCACCGCCAAACAGACGGCTGACCTGGTATTGCGTGAAATCTTTAGGTTACACGGGGTTCCGGATGATGTGGTCTCTGACCGAGGAGTGCAATTCACCTCTAAATTCTGGAAAGACTTCTGCCTGTAAACCTGTCCTCCGCCTTCCATCCCCAGTCTAATGGGCAGACAGAGAGAACGAACCAGACCCTCGAGCAGTACCTACGTTGTTTCATCACTTATTTGCAGGATGACTGGTTGGACCACCTTCCTACGGCCGAGTTTTCCTACAATAATGCGGAACACAGTTCCACTCATTACAGTCCTTTCTACGCCAACACTGGCCTGCATCCAGCTTTCATCCCACGCCTGCCCATCACCTCCACGCTTCCAGCTGTGGCCGAACGCCTGGCAAATTTACAAGAGGCACAAGAGAACATTTCCAATAATCTCCTTGAGGCTCAGAGACGCTTTAAGCGGGCGACAGACAAACATCGTAGACCCGCTCCGGACTTTCAGATAGGAGATCAAGTGTGGCTCTCCACAAGAAACTGGGCCAAAAATACTTGGGGCCTTTCCGGATCTCTGGTCGGATTAATGAAGTCACCTTCCGACTGGACCTCCCACATTCCATCAGGGTGCACCCAGTCTTCCATTGCTCTCTTCTCAAGCCGTTTGTAGAGAACACCTTCCCTGGCTGCCATCCTCCCCCCCCCACCACCAGTAAGGGTACAAGGCGAAGAGGAGTACATTGTCTCTAAGATCCTTGACTCCAGACTCCACCGGGGCACAAACCAATACTTGATTTCCTGGAAAGGCTATCCTCCAGAAGACAACTCCTGGGAACTGGAGGAGAACATTCATGCCCCCAGACTTGTCAGGGAGTTCCATCTGAGTCACCCAGACAAACCTTCCCCTGCGGTGCCCGGAGGTCACCTTGGAAGGGGGGGAGTACTGTCAGGACTCGAACCCGTGGCCAGTCATGTCCCAGGCGGTAGCTCTACCCACTAGGCTACCGTCTCTCCTTGGACTATTCTCTTGCTAACTTCTCTTGTCCTTGCCTTGACCTGCTGATTATTCCAATCTCTTGCACCTGCTACTTCCCTATAAAACCCAGCCCTTGAACCCAGCCCTTTGCTGGTTATTGTGCCTCCAAGCCTGTAGCAAGCTTCCTCTCTGCTCCTCCACCACTATTGCTGTTTTACCCTCGTTGCCAACCCGGACCGTTTTGACCTCGCTGATTTGCCGCCTGCATTGACTCACTGCTTACCACCGACCACGCCTCCGTCTACTCCTGCTGTTACCTCGCTGCCCTCTCTGCTGCCGACCCGGACTGATCGACCACGCTACCTGCCTCCTGCTTCTGCGGGCCTTTGCCACTGGACTCCATTCTTCCAGCTCGGGTGTCCTCTGACTCAGGTGAGCCTCAATTGACACTACCACCCTAACACTTAGAGAGGTCTACATAGCCTGGCGGAATGACAAATGCTTGTTTAAACAGGCTAGTGACTGGTGGGAGTATGTTAAAATCCAGTTTCATTGTTTCTTTCAGGCCAAGCAACATCAGGCGTGTGAGAAGAAGAGGGCCTTCAGAGCGCTGCAGCGTGAGTTGCGGTCCCTGAAAGACCTTCACCGGTGCGGCTGGAACGTTAGACAGGAGCTAGAGGAGGCCAAAAAGAGCCTGAAAAGGCACTTCGAGGAGGAATCGTCTTCCGTTCCAAAGTGGAAAACCTGGAGACGGGTGAGAAGTGTAACTCCGTCTTTTTCAGGAAACTCCACGCCAGCCACACGCCCCTGAACGAACTTCGAGACAAAGACGGCAACATGTGTTCGGGGAAGGAGGAAGTAATGGGAGTTGTCACAGACTACTACAGCGACCTCTACTCCCTGAAGAACACCGACCAGACGGCCGCCGATAAATTCCTGTCAGGTATCACTAACCACCTTGACCCTGCAGGTACGGAGGCAATGGATGACCCTCTGACGGTGGGGGAGGTGCTCTCTGCCGCTAGATCCTTTAGGTCCAGCAGGACCCCGGGCAGTGACGGCCTCCCACCAGAGCTCTATGTAGCACTGGGGGATCTGATCTGTCCGGACCTGCGGGAACTCTATGAGGAGATGGTGGTGGAGGGTAGGATGCCCCCATCGTTGAGGGAAGGAATGATCACGATCCTGTATAAGCAGAAGGGGGAGAGATGTGACTTGAAAAACTGCCGTCCCATCTCTCTCCTGAACGTAGACTACAAGATCCTCGCAAAGGTGCTAGCCAATCGGCTGAAGGTCGTCATCGGCAGAATCGTCCACCCGGATCAGACCTGCGGCATTCTTAGCTGCAGGATCACAGACAGCCTCGCTCTCATGAGACACACGGTGCAATATATCAAAGACCGCCATGTACCTGCAGCCCTGTTCAGCCTTGACCAGGAGAAGGCATTTGACCGAGTGTCTCATGAATTTTTTGGGCAGGGCTTTGCACAAGCTGGGTCTAGGCAGGAGGTTCTGTTCGTTTGTTGACCTGATGTATCTTGACATTTGCAGCACGGTGTTTGTGAACGGCTGGCAGACTGACCCCTTTTCGATACGCTCCGAGGTCAGACAAGGCTGCCCTCTTTCATCTCTCCTTTTTGTTTGTGTTATAGAAGCCTTTGCGGAATCTCTCCGGCAGAATGGAGAGATCAGAGGGATCACCGCACCAGGACCTGGAAACTGCGAGGACAAGTGCTCGCTGTACATGGATGACGTGACCGTCTTCTGCGCTGACTGGAGTTCGGACAAGCTTCAGGGGCCAAAGTCCACTGCGGCAAGTCAGAAGCCATGCTCTTCGGGGACTGGCAACTGGCCTCTTCTGCCCCCTTCCCATTTACCTTAAAATCAGGCTTCATCAAAATTCTGGAAGTCTGGTTCGGGAAGGAAGGTGCAGCCCTCAAGTCTTGGGAAGAACTCTTGGTCAAAGTCAATCAGAGAATCGGACTGTGGAGCCTCGGACACCTCACGATTGAAGGCAAAGCACTCGTCCTGCGTAATGAAGTTTTGCCTGTTCTCCAATACACTGCACAGGCATGGCCCCCTCTTGCCACCATTTCCAGGGCCATCACCAAGACAGTGTTTTGCTTCATCTTGGGATCTAAGATGGACAGAGTGAAGCGAGCCATCATGTACAAAGACCCCGCAAGGGCAGAAAGGGCATACCGGACCTGCCCACTTTACTGCGGATAACCTTTGTTTGTGACAGCGTTCGTCGGACTCTGTGAACAGCTAACGGCTCTGCGGGCAAGGCTATGTCTTGCTTTTTTCTCCTGCCCCTCTGGAGGGGCCTGGGCTGGGACAAGTGGGACAGCGTTGTGACAACCATCCGCCAATCCCGTCGTACTAAGCCACAGTTGCCGTACAGGTCTCCACTAGAGACTTCTGGAGGCGAATCCACTGTGACTACAGAAGACGTTTAAGATTGGTTGGTGGGCACAGACAGGATACAATCACGATTGTATGTACAATCGGTAAAAATAAAATTACTGATTTCACGCCGGAAATCAAATTATTTTGCTGCCACCACTCTTCGTATTGAATCGGGGCGAAGAGACCCCGGCTAGCTAATCCTAAAGGGACGAAACAGTTATTTGCAACCTAGCTAGTAAATTAACAATTTATAAAAATAAAACTATTTGGTAGTATGTCTTCTGAGGACAGAGTTCTTAGCATAGATCAGGTCATCAAGTAACAAGGGCAAAACTGGAAC
This sequence comes from Bufo gargarizans, assembly GCF_014858855.1. Classification (NCBI taxonomy): domain Eukaryota; kingdom Metazoa; phylum Chordata; class Amphibia; order Anura; family Bufonidae; genus Bufo; species Bufo gargarizans. Next base: position 63,865,627 of record NC_058085.1, on the reverse strand, counting down.
GATGAAATCGTTAGTTTTTATTCTAAAACTACACACAAAAATATATACATACAGATAAATATACCTGCCATTTGAACAGATTGTTTTGGATAGAAATAGGTAAGAGGTGGAAGGGAATAGAATGTCTGTAAGTTCAGAATTACAGTGGTAAAGTCCAGTAAAATGCAAAGTCTTTGTAGAATAATCCAAGATGGTGGGGTGTGCCTGTGTCCAGCGGGCGGTCGTGATGTTAGTCGACGTCAGATGGTAGAAGAAGGACCCAGGGCTGAATGTGTCACAGGGTTTTACCCACTCTGTAGTGGGGAGGGGTTGTGACCCGCACAAGTCCAGCCTTGGGTAATTGGAAGAGGGGCAGTTCCTGCCCTGGACAGAGGAAATCTTGCTGAATCTTTGCTGTGCCAGTTTCTCCGTACCCGTGGGTCAAATTTGGACATAGAGGTCATATTGAGAATAAGCACAATTTTACAGATCCTCTGATACCAAACAGGATAGAATTACCATTTGGATTCCCTGAGAGCTTTGATATCAGAGAGAGAATCTCTGATTGACTGGCCGATTTCCTGAAAGGTGTATTATTGGGGCCGGAATAATCCCTGAAGAGATGGTTGAGTGCATTGGTTCCGAACCCATGAAATATGAGGAAATATGGACGCAAATATGAAAGCTATGTATTAGAGGTGGCTGCCCGGTGACCTCTTTTTGTGTCTCAAACAGCTGTCTGATAAGCATCTGTCCTGCTCTCTTTGAAGCGCACTGGCAAGACTGAAGGTGTGAGAACCCTGCTGGTATTGGAGACACTATGGCTGCAGAAAGACCAGGTTTAGGAGGTTCTGTCATAAGAGAACTAGATTGATGGCTACTCAACTTGGCATGGGGGCAGGAAAGGTTTGGCACACGGAGGTGATAATGGCACCTCTGCTCTGTGAATTACTCCTTTAGTGAAAAGAGAAGATTTTTAGTGAAGGCTCTGGTGTCTGTGATTGCGAAATATGGCGCATTTGCGATTTCCTAGTATCGCTGTGGATCGCAAAGCGTCACACTCCGTCCCCTACAACTGGCACGCTCCCTGGTTCTACAGTGACGTCGTCAGGTTTGTGAGGGAACATTAGCTGGAGGGCCTCAAGCCCGACTTGTGGAAGCCAAAAACTATCCACAAACTCATCAGAGCAAAGGATGTGGTGGAGTCAATTCCCGGGATCCATGATGACACCGCAGAGACAGTTTGGACTAATGTGTCGTCAGACAGGTTAAACAACGGGCATAAGGACTTGTCATGGATGGCCACACAGGGAGGACTGCCAATTAGGTCATTCATGCACGCCCGCAACCTGTGCAAAACCCGGTACTGCCCCAGGTGCCCCTTCGTGGAGGAAACATCGTACCACCTGTTTTGGGAGTGCCGCTTTGCGCAGCGCCTGTTGGATGCCCTGGAACATGAACTCAAAGACTCTGTACCCAGGAACAGCCTGCAAAACACTTCGGTGATGTACGGACTATTTCCTGGGACTCATACTGTTGGAGCCATCCAGGAGGCCTGGCACCTTATGAACTGTTTTAAGGACGCTATTTAGTTTGCTAGGAACCGGCTCATTCTCAGGAGGGAGAACAAGTCCATCCTGGACTGCCGCAGACTTATCCATAGTATGCTGCAGGACTATAACATCTTGGACGTCAACGATGAAGAGGACTAAACCCCTCTCCTTCCCCCTCTCCCTCCCCGTTTGTTTCTGTCTTCTCAATAAAGCTGAGGACATGTGATTCCCCCTCCCTACCCCCTCCTTCCCACCTCCCCTTCCCTCATCACTGTCTGAATGCTTTGTTGGAAGGTTTTGTGATTGAATAGGTATGCTAGGGTAGCATTCATTGTGATGTATGGTGTAGGTTAGCCTGTGCGTTACATAACAATGCCATGCTCGCAAAGACGACTGTAAGTAATTTATTAAGTGCTGACTCGTGGCGTGTGCTGCGTCACAGTACTAAAGTATGTATGATGACTGATTGTAATAAAGGTGTTTCAATAAAAAAAAAAAAAATGGTGGACATGAAATTCATCAACCAGTCCATGCAAAGTATGATACTGGTGGCTATGTCACCAGCAGGTGGTGCATGCTGGGGTGGGGGGAAGGTGGAGGCATCCTATGTACATAGCAGGAGCTGGAAATTAAGAGTTGAGAAGGTTTAAGTTTATTTAGTGGGTGGAGCTTTATGAAAAGGGGCATGGCCAAATGGGTGCATAGGATTAGTATTACAGGGGCGCCTCAGGTCTATTCTCTACCAGCATCCTGCTTGCCACCAGGTACAAAGTGAAGCAGGTAACTACAAATGAGATCGAAGTGATGTGTGTAATTGATTTTTGTAGCAATTTGGTGTATGGTTAACGGTACAGCATATGAGTGAAACACGCAATTTGTGTGAAATTATGTGAAAATCATGCAAATTAATGGCATCTGTGTAAGTTATGTGACCATGTCAGTGGCATGTGCAGCATGTGTCCAGGGTTTCAGTTTTGTATGTGTAAAGTGTGTCTGTGCATGTGCTGCATGTGTCCAGTGTATATGCTACATGTGTACATTGTGTCTGTGTATGTGCTGCATTTGTCCAGTGTGTCTGTGCATGTGCTGCATGTGTCCAGTGTATATGCTACATGTGTACATTGTGTCTGTGTATGTGCTGCATTTGTCCAGTGTGTCTGTGCATGTGCTGCATGTGTCCAGTGTATGTGCTGCATGTGTCCAGTATGTTGTGTGTTATGTGTCCATTGTCTCTGTGTATTTGCTGCATGTGTCCAGGGTATGTGCTGCATGTGTCCATTGTGTCTGTGCATGTGCTGCATGTGTCGGTGCATGTTCTGCATGTGTCCAGTGTATGTGCTGCATATGTCCATTGTGTCTGTGCATGTGTCCAGTATGTTGTGTGTTATGTGTCCATTGTGTCTGTGCATGTGCTGCATGTGTCCATTGTATCTGTGCATGTGTCCAGTATGTTGTGTGTTATGTGTCCATTGTCTCTGTGTATTTGCTGCATGTGTCCAGTGTATGTGCTGCATGTGTCCAGTATGTTGTGTGATATGTGTCCAGTGTATGTGCTGCATGTGTCCATTGTATCTGTGCATGTGTCCAGTATGTTGTGTGTTATGTGTCCATTGTCTCTGTGTATTTGCTGCATGTGTCCAGTGTATGTGCTGCATGTGTCCAGTATGTTGTGTGATATGTGTCCAGTGTATGTGCTGCATGTGTCCATTGTATCTGTGCATGTGTCCAGTATGTTGTGTGTAAGGCTACTTTCACACTAGCGTTCGGGTTTCCGTTCGTGAGCTCCGTTTGAAGGAGCTCACGAGCGGACCCGAACGCAGCCGTCCAGCCCTGATGCAGTCTGAATGGAGGCGGATCCGCTCAGACTGCATCAGTCTGGCGGCGTTCAGCCTCCGCTCCGCTCGCCTCCGCACGGACAGGCGGACAGCTGAACGCTGCTTGCAGCGTTCGGGTGTCCGCCTGGCCGTTCGGAGTAGTGCGGATCCGTGCGGATCCGTCCAGACTTTCAATGTAAGTCAATGGGGACGGATCCGTTTGAAGATGCCACAATGTGGCTCAATCTTCAAGCGGATCCGTCCCCCATTGACTTTACATTGAAAGTCTGAACGGATCCGCGCAGGCTACTTTCGCACTTGCGCACTTGCGAATTTTTTTAAAGTTATTAATGCAGACGGATCCGTACTGAACGGAGCCTCCGTCTGCATTAATATGAGCGGATCCGTTCAGAACGGATCCGCCCGAACGCTAGTGTGAAAGTAGCCTCATGTGTCCATTGTATCTGTGCATGTGTCCAGTATGTTGTGTGTTATGCGTCCATTGTCTCTGTGTATTTGCTGCATGTGTCCAGTATGTTGTGTGTTGTGTCCATTGTGTCTGTGTATGTGCTGCATGTGTCCAGTGTATGTGCTGCATGTGTCCATTGTATCTGTGCATGTGTCCAGTATGTTGTGTGTTATGTGTCTATTGTGTCTGTGTATGTGCTGCATGTGTCCAGTATGTTGTGTGATATGTGTCCATTGTGTCCATGCATGTGCTGCATGTGTCCGTTGTGTCTGTGCATGTGCTGCATGTGTCCAGTATGTTGTGTGTTATGTGTCCATGTGCATGTGCTGCATGTGTCCAGTATGTTGTGTGATATGTGTCCATTGTGTCTGTGCATGTGCTGCATGTGTCTGCATGTGCTGCATGTGTCCAGTGTGTCTGTGCATGTGCTGCATGTGTCTGTGCATGTGCTGCATGTGTCCAGTATGTTGTGTGATATGTGTCCAGTGTGTCTGTGCATGTGCTGCATGTGTCCAGTGTATGTGCTGCATGTGTCCAGTATGTTGTGTGATATGTGTCCAGTGTGTCTGTGCATGTGCTGCATGTGTCCATTATGTTGTGTATTATGTGTCCAGTGTGTTAGACGTTCTATCAGGATAAGCGTCATATATAGAGATGAGCGAATTTCATATTTTGAAATTCTTTCACGCTTTGTTTACTGGTAAAAGGTGAATTGCGTTATGGATTCCATCACCACGGACTATAACGCAATTCTATGACGGAATGCATAATGGTATGCCTTTAGAGGCATTCCTTTATTCATTCCGTCATAATAGAAGTCTATGGGACGGATCCGTTATGCAGGTGGTCCGTGGTAACGGAATCCATAACGCAATTCACCTTTTACCAGTAAACGAAGTGTGAACGAATTTCATAACCGGAAATTCGCTCATCTCTAGTCATATACTATAATAATGCGACGTGGCTGCTTATAGCCTCTGTTGGGCCTGTGTGCTTAAAAATGCCAGGGCGGATTTTAAGTCCCTGTCCGGCCCTGCACAACGTATGAGGAGGTAAGGGGACTTACACATGGAAGAAACCCTTTTTTCTTTCCCTGGATTGTACAAGTCTGTGGATTCTTGATGTTTTTGCCATCGAGCATGTAAATGCATAAGTAAAAGCAGGTTTTGTTGTTTTTTTCATGATCTATCGATTCAATATTGAGAGGAGGATCTGCATCTTCAGAGTCCAGACCTTTTGTTTTTCATATTGATGGGGACCCCACCCAGCAACTGTTCTCTCACTGATGCGATCCATAAGTCCTATCAGAAATGTCTGTCCTTGGAAAAGTACTCCTGATTACTGAGAGCATGGAAATACAATGTCAAAGCACATTCAGATACATGCAAAATACAATCCGATACGGACTTTGTACCGTTTTTTATGCAAATCTCTCTTTTGTGGTTGATTTGAGAAGCTCATGGTCCATCTGACATCATTCTTCATGCCGTTTTGCATCGTTACTTCCTATCTCTGTATCTGCTCAGACTGAAATTCAAGTTCCGCATTTTCTCTACATTTGTTTCCTATGTCTCTCTTCCAAGTCCTGCCTGTGCCCATTCCCCCTCCCTCAGAAACTTTTAGCTTACCTCTTTCAAGCGCCCTTTTCCTGCCTCTTTCTACACTTTCCCCTCATGCCTCCTCCTCTTTCCTACTTATGACTCCCTGCTAAATTTTGTCTCTCTTCCAGAGATCTGCATCCTGCGCTGCTGACCCGCGGGACAGAGTCAAAAACAGAACCTACTGAGAGGGGTAAAGAGGGCAGATGAGAAGCTCAGAGGACAAGAAGTAAAATGGGACCCTATCCCATATAAATTGTAAGTTTATGCCATTGCTCAGCTTCGATCCTGCTATTCCCCTAAATCCTGCTCTGTAATCATGCTCTAATCCTTGCACGTGCACCATACCTGCCTTCCGATTCCTAATAGCGTTCTCCTAAGACAGGGTGGAAAGTATCAGTTTACTGCATGTAATGTGAGCGGATGGTCCTGCTGACTAAATACCCTTGTTTAAAGGGGCACTTCTATTAGAAAGGGGGTATTTTTTTTAACTCAATGTTCGTAGAAAACCTTTAAGCATTTTTCATGTTTTCATTTTATTTTTGAAAATTCTATACAAACCAAATCCTTCTGTAGCAGTGAGCCCAGATAGATAAAATGCCTATATGGATAGATAATCTATTGTTTGCTGCTACTGTGAGAGAAAGATGGTATGTATAGAATTGGGATAACAGTATGAAGGCTCTATTGCCTTCTTGATAGGCCTAGATAAAGATGCCCACAGAAGAGCTCTGCATTTATCAGTGAAATGTGGGAGGGAAGGGATGCAAATGAGCTCTTAACAAGCTCTGCCTCTAACACCACCAGATGTAAGGCAGCTATCCTATAATAAATATATATGTTCAGCTCTTAAAATACGCCTTGAGACATGACTTGGATATTAAATAAGCCAGAGTCTCATCTGCAGACAGCTGTTTCAGGGTGATTGCCCCCTCATCAGTGCAGAGCAAAGAGTACTCGCTTACGCTGGGTTCACACCTGAGCGTTTTACAGCGCGTTCCTACGCGCTGTAAAACGCACAACAGGCAAGAACCAATGATTCCCTATGGGAATGGTTCTCACCTGGGCGTTTTACAGCGCGTACGATCGCGCTGTAAAACGCCCGACGCTCAAACAAGTGCTTGAGCTTTTTTTTGGGCATTTGTCGCGCGTTCCCGCACATAGATATTCGGGAATGCGCGACAATGTGTGCACCCCTGTCTCTGTATGCGCGATTGTAAATGCCCGTACAATCGCGCATACAGAGCGCTCGTTTCAGAACGCTCAGGTCTGAACCCAGCGTTAGGCTACTTTCACACCTGCGTTCAAGTGTCCGCTCGTGAGCTCCGTTTGAAGGGGCTCACAAGCGACCCTGAATGCAGCCGTCTGGCCCTAATGCATTCTCAGTGGAGGCAGATCCACTGAGAATGCATCCGCCTGCCCGCGCTCAGCCTCCACTCCGCGAGCGGAGGCGAGCAGATCCGTTCCGACTTATAATGGAAGTCAATGGGGGACGGATCCGCTTGAAGATGACACCATATGGCTCAATCTTCAAGCGGATCCGTCCCCCATTGACTTTCAATGTAAAGTCTGAACAGATCCGCTCAGGCTAATTTCACACTTAGAAAATTTTTCTAAGTTATAATGCAGACGGATCCGTTCTGAACGGAGCCACCGTCTGCATTAATATGAGCGGATCCGTTCAGAACAGATCCGATCAAACGCTAGTGTGAAAGTAGCCTTAACTGGTTGAGAGGCCTGTGTCCAAGCAAGGGGGGAACTAACTCTCCTTAGGGAGAGAATGCCCAGTGTGAGGAGACTTATAGGCCATACATGCTCCTCTGGAATTCTGGGAGGGAAGGGATGCAAATGAGCTCTTAATAAGCCTTGAGACATGACTTGGATATAAAATAAGCCAGCACCTCACACTGATTAAGGTGCTCTCTCCCTAAGGAGAGTTAGTTCCCCCCTGACCCGGACACAGGCCTCTCACCCAGTTAAGCCAGTACTCTCTGCTCTGCACTGATGAGAGGCAATCACCCTGAAACAGCTGTCTGCAGATGAGGTGCTGGCTTATTTATTATCCAAGTCATGTCTCAAGGCTTATTTTAAGATCTGAACCTTGACTTATAGGATAGCTGCCTTACATCTGGTGGCACCCGAGGCAGAGCTTGTTAAGAGCTTATTCCCTTCCCTCCCAGAATTCCAGAGGAGCATGTGTGGCCTATAAGTCTCCTCACACTGATTAAGGTGCTCTCTACCTAAGGAGAGTTAGTTGCCCCCCTGACTCAGTGTAATGTATGATGATCTAATTGAGTTCCTTTCCTCTCTGGCCTCAGTGATGGTCTGGCTGAGAGTTAGGGCTCATGCACACGACCGTATGCCCTCTGAGACATTCGGTCCATGAGCAGGCCATATATCCGGAATCGGCATACATCGTGCGCACAGGAGCGCACAGCATCATAGGTTACTATGATGCGGTGCGCATCAGGCCTGCCCCCGGGACTATTGTCCTGCATTTATAAGATCATATGAGTGTGGGACAATAGCCCCGCAGGTGGACCGATACACACAACATCATTGTAACCTATGATTGTGTGCGCCCCCGTGCGCATGATGTAGGCCGCTCCGGGACATATGGCCTGCTCACGGACCGAATGTCTCGGAGGGCATACGGTCGTGTGCATGAGCCCTTAAGCAAGGCAAACACTGAAGAGCCAAGACAGAAAGCAGAATATATGGAGTGACTACACAAAATTATATCCAGACCACCATCCACTTGTTTTTTTTTTTGGTGAAAAATTCCATGTAATATTCACATATAGGTTGTTAAAATGTAAGTAAAAAATATAATGGTAGTCTCCCTTTAATGGAAGGTATTTAGCAGGTTAAGTTGATGCTTCTATGTTACATCCTTAAAAGCATTTTCCATCTTCGGGGGCTTTTCAGGCAGACCTACACCCAGAGGAACGCATTCTTACTTGCTCCCCGCAGCTGGGTTCCATCCAGCTCTTTTGCTTCTCTGCCACAGCTGCAGCACTTCGATCCCAACGTGTCAACATCCGTTTTGACAGTTGCTGCAGCCAATCACTGACCTCAGGGGTGACACTTCCCTCCCCTTTGCATCATGCAACCTATTGGTGTGATGCAAGTGGGACGCATCACCGCTTCAGCCAGTGATTAGTCCCTGCGTGTCAAAATCCAGCTTGACAGCCGCTGCAGCCAGAGTGCTGCAGTTGCGAAGCAGGCTGAACCCAGCGTTGGCGGGCAGGTAAGTATGCTTCCCTCTGCAGGTCTGGCCATGGGGAGGGTGGGGAATTGCCTGAAAGGCCCACAAAGTTGGAAAACTCCTTTAACAAAAAGATTGCACCAGACTTTTTCTTCTAATTCAAAGATATTAAAATATCTTTCTTGAGATGTATGTACAGGTGAAACTCGAAAAATTTGAATATCGTGTAAAAGTCCTTTTATTTCAGTAATGCAAATTAAAAGGAATTGAATTAATGCAGCTTAAAATTAGAATTTTGTGAAAAGGTTCAATATTCTAGGATCAAAGTGTCACCCTCTAGTCAGCTAATTACTCCATACCCCCTGAGCAAAGGGGACCTGAGATTGTGACTTTGGGGTTTCATAAGCTGTAAGCCATAATCATCCAAACTATAACAAATAAAGGCTTGAAATCTCTCGCTTTGCATGTAATGAGTCTCATAGGTTAGTTTCACCTTTTAAGTTGCATTACTGAAATAAATAAACTTTGCACGATATTCTAATTTTTCTAGTTTCACCTGTATATATCCATCCGTCTATGGGGCATGACCCCTGAATGGGCATACACTGTAGAAGAGGCTTTTTACAATACACACACATGCTGCATGGATAGAAGTATGGGTACACCTTTTTTAATTAGTGTGTTTGGCGATTTTACCCACACCCATGATACATACAACCATGTAATCTCTATAGACAAACATTAGTAATAAGAATAGGTTGTGTTTGACACTAAATGACTTTCCAACCGAGATGAAGCTATAGGAGGAGCAGAGTTAGCAGGCGCACCAAGGCCCTGGTACCTCAGGGGCCCAAACACCATGGTAAATGGAGTCTCTAAGCTCATAGTCACCTAATAAATTACCAGAAGACTGTAGCTACATAAACAGCTTGTATGGCACAACAACTTTTTCCATGGTTCCATGCCCAAAAATGCAGTTTGACCCCCTAGTTGGGAGGTCCATAACATTGCAAGAGCACAGGCCCTCTCCTAACCAAGCGCCGTACCTCCCCCTTAGGCCTCATGCACACGACATGCATATCGGTCCGCAAAAAACTGAAGCCACCCGTGTGCCTTCCGCAATTTGCGGAACTGAACGGGCTGCCCATTGTAGACATGCCTATTCTTGTCCGCAAAACGGGGGCCTTGGAACGAAGCAACAGATGCGGACAGCACACGGAGTGCTGTCCGCATCTTTTGAGGCCCCATTGAAGTGAATAGCTCCGCACTCGAGCCGCAAAAACTTCGGCTAGGATGCGGACCCGAAAAACGGTCGTGTGCATGAGGCCTTACTGCTTGACATTTTCCTCTCCTCCTAATGTCATGCCTGACCTCCTCAGTTGGTAACGTGGGGCCTGACTGCCCTTGGGAGGAGAGGGACATGTCAATCAGGAGCAGCAGGACTTTGTTAGAAAAGGTCTGGACTCTTGACTCCCAAATGGGCACTTGTGCTTTATTAGCCTATTGGATCAAACATCTTTTTCTGTGGCAAAGAACCACAGACATCCTCTGAATGGATTGTATGTAAAAACGGTATGGTCTTGGTTGCAACACTCACTTCTGGGTTCCAAGCTATCTCTTTAATTAGCATCAGCATAAAAACTGTTCTGAGGGAGCTTCATGTATTGGGTTTCCATTACAGAGCATTGGAAACGCATTCTTTCTTCATATTCACTATCTCGTAGTGGGCTAGATGAACAAGGGCTCTGACAAACACCAGGAGAACGTTTCCTACATGACTAGTTACAAATGTAAGGTTAGCTGGAGGAGAAATGAAGGTCTGGGTCTGGAGCTAAAGGTAGGGGTTAATGATAAATACCAAACAAGGTCTTATTGTCCAAAATGAGTGCCCCAATTCCCTAATGCCCTGTGTCAAATTCCTTTAAAAATAATTAGGAGGGAAGGAGCCCATCTCACCCATAAATGTACACTTTCCTGGTGACCATTGTTCCAGAGAGCCCTAGTGTTCCTGCATACGTCTCCTTCAGCATGGCTACATGTCAGATCTTGATAAGTGGTTATAATGAGACACAAAATAAGATTTGCTTAATACGGTACAGGCAATGTTGACACAAAATAAGTTTCTCTATTTTCAATGAAAACTAGCCTCAACTGTGTACACCAAAACCTCTTTAATACAGCCACCATAAATCACACATTCAAAAGCGGTCTTCAAAAGGAGTAATCTACTCAAAGACATGTCCACTCCTCTACATACGATATAGGCGAAAAGAAAGTCTGGTCTTGACAAATGGGGTGGTCTTCTTAAAGACATGGTCTTTTGGTAAGGTTTCACTCTATTAATACTGTGGGGTGCCATTTGTTTAATTCTTGTCCAGAATTCATGAAATGCAGGACATAGGATTTTCCAGGCTGCTAAATGTTCCAAGTATTTTTTATGACTTAGATATTGATGGCCTGTCCTCAGGATAGGTCATTAATATCAGGTCGGTGGGGGGGATCCAGAACCCCTACTGATCAGCTGTTTTGGGCAGCTGCCTGCGCTAGAAATCATACTGTGAATGATGAAGTGAAGTTTCTGGCACCGGTGTACTGCAGCTTAGCTGCCATTGACCCTGGCAGGGCCACTACACATGTAACCTTCTGCCTCCGGCTTCGAAGGATGTAACCTTCTGCCTCCAGCTCCAATCACTGTATAATTTCCATGACTGCCCGAAGCATCTGATCGATAGGGGTTCCGGGTGTACGACCCCTAACAATCTGATATTGATGACTTATCCCGAGGATCGGCAATCAAGTACCAGAAAACCTCTTTCGAGACATGCAGCTCACGTAGCACTGAATACTATTTGGTGCTAAAGTGGTTTTCCATGCCACGCAAACTCAATTTGATAAAAGTTGGATTTCATTTACAAGGTTAAAAAAAAATTACAATTTTAAAACTGAAGGTTCTGCTGAGAGAGAGCTGTATTTAACCCATGTTCTATTTGGCCTACGTACTACTTTACAAACCCAAGTCCAATAGTCCCTCCTTTACTGGTTGCCAAGGTCATTTACATCACAGCGCACTGCTATGTGGCAATCCCTAGATTTTGTAAGACCTAGAGCTCTCCTGTTTCTGACTAAACAAGATGTTGTTATTGAACATAGTTCACCTGCAGGACTCTCTTAGTTTGGAGGCCACATGTTAGAACCTGGGGGTGATGTCTGATTCTAAAGACCAAAGAAATATACAAATAGATTTTGGCATGTACCATTATAGTCATGCACTTCTACAAGGTTCGATCAAAGAAGCCAAACTCTAGAACAGTCCTATACAAAGTTTACAATAGTCGTTTCCCACCGTTTCTCCTCATTTTTGATTTAGTTCCACTGTTCATCCAAATGTTCTTATGTCCTTGAAATCTGCTCTCCTATAAGTCTTTTTATAGAAAAGTGGGAACCGAACCTAGTAAAAAGGAGAAGGGAATATTCTTTAAATATTTATTCGGGAATTGTTCCCTTCTTTTTGATACTCAGCTCCATTTCCATTTTTTATGCGTGGCAGAGCAGATCTTCTGAATGAGGTCTGAAGGAAGACAACTAGATGAATACCGTCTTTCTACACACCAGGATCTCATCACAGGCAGACTCTTTAAAATGGGGGCCCCCAAAGTATGTCATACTGCATTTTTAGATGTACGACCATATATGTAATACCGTTTGAGAGTCACTGCTTTCCATCATGGAATGATGACCCCCTCGTAATGATATCCATATTTCCTATTAGGTCATATTTGTAGGGATGTGATTATCGTAATGTTATTGCAGCATTATGTTTGCTCATTCTGCATTGAAACACTATGGGGAAAAAAGGTTAATTTGAAAAATATAAAATCACAGTCCATTCATTGATTTTCTGATCTACCACCTCCAGTGCATCCATACACAGCCCATTGTATTAGCATGTACAGGGGCAGATTGGCCATAGATCCTACAGGGAAATTTCCTGGTGGGCCGATGCCCAGGGGGCTGCCCAAGCCCTCCTCATACCACCAGGAAGGTACATAAAGATCTGATACTTTCAGCATTAGTTAATGTAGGAGCATCAGGTGTTTATGCACCTGGCCAGTGGCCACAGGTGCCCCCCTGAATCCAGTTCCTCTAATTGGAGCAGCAGGGTAGGCAGGAAATTGCCAGGGCCGGGCTAAATGTCCGTCAAATTGAGGCACTTCTTTACTTGCGGAGACAACACCGCACAGGTGAAGTCCTGCTGAGGAGACAAATCTACTGCCTATTTCCACAGTTAAATGATTCGGACACCTGTCCATCTGTATCAGCTAGAAATGTGCTCCTATTTTAGTAGTGTCACTTGTAACTCTATACTGGTCATTTAAGGCTATGAAGGCAACAAGCTTGCTTGTTGGGGGGGTTGGTCAAACTGGCATCACTCATCTTACCCTTGTAAAAAAGAAAAACATACTTGTGTTTCTTTGCATTTGCTCCTGATGAATTCTGTCATTCCCAACGTCTTAAATAGAGCAAACTTCAGGGGTTCTCCTAAGTAGTTTATTCAGAGCATAACATGCAGGTGTCGAAAAAAGGAAGTAAATCCTGTTGAATTTAAAATGGTTGTCCCATGAAAAATATTCAACGGTTTTGAAACCAGCAACTGGAGCTAAATTCTTTTGTAATTGCATGTCAATAAAAATTTAGCATAACCACTGAGTTATCCAATAAAAAGTATCTGTATAGCGCCACCTGTTGTTTGGATTTATTTCTCATTTCTTTGACCTGCTCTCTAAGATGGCCGCACATACTCAGTTCCATCCTTCAACTGCCTCCTGAGCGGTGATAGGGAGAGCATGAACACACCTCCTGAGCGGTGATAGGGAGCGCATGGACACACCTCCTAAGCTGTGATAGGGAGAGCATGGACACACCTCCTGAGCTGTGATAGCGAGAGCATGGACACGCCCTCGTAGCTGCAGCAGAGAAGACACTCCCCTTGAGCTGTCCGCTGGATATAAATCTAGCAGAGCGATGAATGGGGAGATCTCTGGATCCATATGAGGTACAGGGCTGGTTCTAGCTTTGTTAGAAAGAGGTTGTCATGTCCTATATGTCTGATTTTCATTTTTTACACTAGTCATGGGAGAACCCCTTTAATGGGATTTCTGCATTGATTACTAAAAACTATTGACAAACTCAATCTAATTAAAGGGCATCTGTCAGCAGATTTGTACCTATGACACTGACTGACCTGTTACATGTGCACTTGGCAGCTGAAGACATCTGTGTTGGTCCCATGTTCATATGTGCCCGCATTGCTGAGGAAAATGATGTTTTATTATATGCAAATGATCCTCTAGGAGCAATGGGGCGTTGCCTGCAACTGCCGCGCCTTGTGCACTTTGATTGACAGGACCAGGTGTGATGACATTTACACTGCCTGGCAGGTCAAAGTGCAAAGGACATGGCAGTTGCAAAGAAAGCAGAGCCTCTAGGTGTAATGGCAACGCCCCCGTTGCTCCTAGAGGATCATAGGCATATAATAAAACATAATTTTTCTCAGTAATGTGGTCACATATGAACATGGGACCAACACAGATGCCTTCAGCTGCCAAGCGCACATGGAACAGGTCAGTCAGCGTCATAGGTACAAGTCTGCTGACAGATGCCCATTAATAACCCGTAGATCACTTTTAGCAGAAATCACCTCCACCAAATGTTTCCTGTAGCTTCGAATAAGATTTGCGCAAGGTTGAGGAGGAATTGTGGACCATTCCTCCCTCCAAATATGTTTCAGTTCATCAACATTTCTGGGATGCTTTGCGTCCACAGCCTTCTTGAGGTCATGACACAGCATCTCTATAGGATAAGGGTCAGGACTATGACTTGTTCCATCCAAAACACAAATCTTTTCAGTCATTCTTTCTTCGATCTACTTTTATGTTATGTTATATGGGCAGTGTCGGACTGGGGTACCTAGGAACCACCAGTAAAATAGGGACCACCAGTAAAATTTATTTTGGGGGCCCACCATACGGATACATTTAAATATAATAAATAATCTAACATTTTTTTTTATATGAACATAAGCTGTTGAGGTGCTGTACATTGAATATATGTATGTAGTGTACTAAATCTAATGTGTTATGTGCCACTTGTGCAGGGGGTGGGAGACTAGGGGCCCACCTTGCTCAGGGGCCCACCGGGGGATTCCCCTGTACCCCTGCGAGCCTGTATATGGGTCATTGTCTTGTTGCACCACCCAACGTCTCTTTAGCGTGTTGCTATAGCCGCTGCCCTTACATGTTTTCATACACCTTAGAATTGATCCCTCAATGATCTCATGATGCCCATGCCCCAAAGTAGCCCCAAACCATGCTTCTCCTTCCTTCAAGCCTCACAGTTGGGTTTGATGTTGGCGCGTGCACTTACTTTTACTGTATATCAGTAAAATCTACATCTGAGAATCTGAACTGATTCGTAAACCTTCTACTGAGAAAAAAAACATATAAAGTGCATGGAAATTTTTTTGGCCTAGTTACATGGACTTGTACAACCCTTGTGTGCGCAAATAACAGGTATAACTGCAGCACATAAAATAAATGACTGTTTCTCCTTCCAGTTGATTGCAGTGTGTGAGAGGTGATGCCCTGCCCTATAACCCACATAACCTATGATATGGGTGAGCTGTGCAGATGCTGTGTCACCGTTACCTGACGCCAGGTGTCCATGGGATTCAGGTGAAAGGGGGAGGAAACGTTGGGCCAGGCACCGCAGGTGTGTCCTGCTGAGGGAGGAGAACAGCCATGACAAATTACACCGGTAACACAGAAGAAGAAAGCTTCAGACCTAGCTGCATAGCTACAGGTGACCTGGGGATGACACAACAGGTACTGCTACGAAAGCCTCTCGAATGAGGGAGTGTTGTGTGTGTTGTGTGCAATGCGGAGCTTTAAACGACAGAGAGCGAGGGCGAAGAAGGGACAGAGAACGAGAGGGATCCAGCAGGAAAGACTGTGTGAATTTCTAAGTGATCACAATGTGTTCTTCAGATAACTGTTCTATACACCGTAGCCAGGAAGAACTTGCAAGAATGTGAATTAGTCATGTTCTTCAGCTTTTGTGTGAAGGATAAACTGTAGGTGGAAGCAAATCTAAAGTTTATGCAAGTTCCTGTTTCTGACGCATTTTTTAGATTTTTTTTAAGGTGGGTGGATATGGGTATGTCTGGGTATGAATGGTTTATTAGTGTGTGTGTGTGTGTATAGTTATGTTTATACAATGGTCAGCTCTTGAACTTGATGTGTCGGAAGCAGGAAAAATGGGCAAGCGTAAAGATCTGAGTGACTTTGACATGGGCCAAATTGTGATTGCTATACAGCTGGGTCACAGCATCTCCAAAACTGCAGGTCTTGCGCAGTGTTCCCAGTAAGGAAGGACAACCAGTCAACCATTAACATTGTCATTGGCTTCCAAGGCTCCTTGATATGCATGGGTTAGCTAGCTCATCTGGTCTGGTCCCACAGAAGATCTACTGTAACACAAATTGCTGGACAGGTGTCCACACTGGACATCACGGCTTGCTGTGTATCGGACTGTGTAGCTGCAGACTGCCCATGCTGACTCCTGTCCACTGCTGACAGTCCCTACAGTGGGCATGTGATCACCTGAACTTGGACCATGGAGAAATGGAAGAAGGTGGCCCCATTTGATGAATCACTTTTTCTTTTATGTCACGTGGACAGCTGGGTGCATGTGCGTCACTTACCTAGAGAGGTGATGGGACCAGGCTGCACTACACCAGCAGGCAGTGAGGCTTTGGGCAACGTTCTAATGAGAAACCTTGTGTCCTGCCATTCATGCGGATGCAACACGTTCTACCTACCTAAACACTGCACAGATAAGAAATCGCCCCTTCATTGGTGGTATTCCCTAATGGTGATGGCATCTTTCAGCGGGATAATGCTCCGGCCACGCTGCAAATATTGTCCAGGAATGGTTTGAGGAACTAAATTCCAAGATCTCAATCCTATTGAGAATTTGTGACATGTGCAGCTAAAATAAAATTGATCCATGGAGGCTACATTTGCTACCTATAGGATCTGCTAGTAACATCTAAGTTCAGAAACCCTAGGACATCCTTGTGGCATCCTTAGCTTGATGGGTCAGTGCTGTTTTGGTGGAACAAGGGGCCCTACACAATAAGGCAATATTATGCAAGTGGTTTTAATGTATATACAGTATACACACACATATATATATATATATATATATATATATATATATATATACATATACTCTGTAAAGCAACTTGTTCTAACTTTAGAAATACACCATAGGAATTATTCAGATAGTAATTGTGTAGGCTTCTTCCCATAGAGCTGTATGTGGTTGCATAGGCTGTATGTGTAAGGTTGTGTTGAATGTCTATACAAAATCAATAACTTATGATGCTTAGTCTGCTATACTGTTTTGCAGGCTAGGAGGGGGGGCACCTAGCCTTTCTGCTGCCTGAGGCGAAAACTGAAATGGCACGCCAACCCCCCAATGCCAATTTCGTAACCTAACCCCTTCCCTCCAGCCCTACTGTTAAAGACATACTTCGAAAAACATTACATACGGAGCTACAAAACATACAGGGTAATACACTGCCACCAGGCTCGGACTGGCCCACAGGGGTACAGGTGAATCCCCCGGTGTGCCCCTGAGCAAGGTGGGCCCCTAGTCTCCCACCCCCTGCACAAGTGGCACATAACACAGTAGACTTACTGCACTACATACATACAGTATATTCAATGTACAGAACCTCAACCAGAAACTCCCAAGTTTATTATTCTAGACACGATCAGAGCTGAGATGACTTCTAGGTATAGAGGAAAGCTGCCAGTGTCCTCCTCTCCCCAGGACCTACCTTCTCAAAGTCACTGCAGGGACCCCCATATTCAATCATCTGGTAGCATCTTGCTGCTGTGTGAGCCGGTAATATTTGAATGTATCCATACGGTGGGCCCCCAAAATAAATTTTACTGGTGGACCCTAGGCCCCCCCAGTCCAACACTGACTGACACATACTGTGCTTCCCAATACTATAGTGCAGAAACAGATAATCCCCCCTCCGCTGCCCCTCTCTTGCCCCTACCTGGTGCAATAACCTCACCTCGCCTCATTGATGGTGGACCCCTGTGGGCAAGAGTAATATTTTGCATTGTATAGCAAAGTGCAATTATCATTTTTGTTTAATCATCTAAAATTAAAGGGGTTGTCCAAGATAAGACAAATGTGACGGCTTTCTTACTTAAAAATGCAGCACACCTTTCAATAGGATGAGTCTGGTGCTGCAGCTGAGCCCCATTGAAGTAAAGTGAACCGAGTTGTAATATCATGTACAACCTGTGGAGGGGGGGGGGGGTGTTGTTTTTGGTTTTTAGAAGAGGGCAGCCATGTTTTTCCTCATCTCAAAGCGTTCTGTACTCAATCACAATGATACACAATGCACATTATGATACCCATATGATCACCTACTACGCTGTGACTCTCTGCGTTCCTAGACTCTTCTATAGGCACCAGGTGCACAGATTCTCAGCACTGCACTCACAGTCCCAGGACTACACTGAAGTACCATATTACTGTATTGTTTTGTGCTGATTGATCTAAACGCATTAGTGCCTAGCCATTATTAGGAGAAAGAGAAGTGCGCCATGATCATGTATCACATCCAATGGACACTTCATAGAGATTACCCACAGTGTCCTATAGAGGCAGACTGGGAACGTAATGTGGTCCTGGAAAAAACCCTAAGGGCTCATGCACACGAGCGTATTTTCTTTCTGTGTCTGTTCTGGTTTTTTTGCAGACCGTAGGAGGAATCATTAATTTCAACAGGTCCGCAAAAAAAATGAAGTTACTCCGTGTACATTCCGTTTCCGTATTTCCATTCCGCAAAAAAATAAAACATGTCCAATTATTGTCCGCATTATGGACAAGGATAGAACTGTTCTATTAGGGGCCAGCTGTTCCGTTCCGCAAAATACGGAATGCACGCGGATGTCATCCGTTTTCTTTTGCGGATCCGTTTTTTGCGGACCACAAAACACGTACGGTCGTGTGCATGAGCCCTTAAAGTGGCTCCATGTTGTAGACGGGTCCAAATTGACAGAAGTCAAGTAGTCAGGGACAACAGAAGTGTCGGGGGCAGCAATACTGTAGCGCAGCACATAATACCGCCCCAGCAGAACCAAATACCACAGGGCAGTACAAAATACCGCCTCCCCTGCTGTAGTATTCAACTGTGTTACCAGCCTGAGGAAAGCGATATAGTTAAATCCTTGACGGCACCTGTGGATGCCGGCCAGGTGCATAAGTACCTGATACTCCTAGCATGAATTAATGCTGAGAGCATCAGATCATCGTGTACCTGAGGAGGGCTCCGGCGGCCCCATAGGCATCGATCCACCGGGAACTTTCTCTGTAGGGTCTTTGGCCAGTCTGCCCCTGACTGTTCTATATGGTCTGCAACTCAGGCTTTCCACTGTCCCTGAGAAATGGGGTCCTGTCTTAGGACATGGGCTGAGGTTTGAAAGCATAGACACGAACCTGTGAAAATCTGCTTCACTGGGATTTAGCGATGCTCAGATTTCCGATTACAGGGTCATAGAAAAAGAATCTAAAAAAAATTATATTACAGAATTTCAGCCTGGCTAAGCTCATTTTCACGTATCTGCCCTAGATGTCTTGCTATCCACATTCCTCACGCACATGTAGACACAACTTGATGATGCTGGTCAGTCTGGAGGCCTCCTCCTGTGATGGTCTGACGTACATTAGCCGTCACTCTACAGCTCTTTGTACAGAGAGGCTCAGTGGACACACGTTGAGGAGACGACGCGCAACATCTGACGACAATCAGCATCCCATGTTACTAAATGTGTGTTTGTGAAAATAGGAAGCGAGTGGTTTCACAACAGGTATATACTGAATATTTACATGTAACTCATCTCATTGTGCAGATTACAACCTAAGGAGCCGCCTGTCAGGAGAGACAGAATGGAGACCCCCGACGGGCCTTGGGCATGGGGTGTGCTGGTTGCGGCATTGCTAACCAATGGATTGACTCTCGGCTTTCCTTCCTGCATTGGAGTTTTTTATAAAGACCTCCAGAACTCCTTCCAGGTCTCCAACTCAGAGATCTCCTGGTTCCCGTCTATTATCACGGCTGTGCTGCACGCCGGAGGTTCGTATCATCTTTGTTATGGTTAGAAAAAAAAGAAAGAAATTTTTCGATATGATGTCTCAGCAAATAGCATTTATCATGTTAATACAAGCCACTTACTAATGTATTGTGATTGTCCATATTGCCTCCTTTGCTGGCTTCATTCATTTTTCCATCACATTATACACTGCTGAAATGAGAGTTCCCCTTTAAATATCACGCTAGGTATGTACACTCCCAGGGTACTCGCTAAACATATCCATAGGGTTCCATTAGCCTGAATGGATAGGGAATTAGTAGTTGATCACTGGGGGACGGGTCCGACTGCTGGAACCACTAGCGATTTTGAAAATGGTGGCACCAGAATTCTCTGTGAGAGTGGAGTGGCAGGGGTGCATGTGTGACCACCGCCCCATTTATTTTTATGGGACTGGCAGAGATATTGCACTGTACTGTGAAGAGTTATAAAAAACTGTTTTTATGTTTTAGTTCCAAGATCTCTGGTGTCAGTAAATGGAAAATCTTTTTTACATTCAGAAACTGAATACCTAGGCTTCAGCGAATCGGGCTTCAGATCATAGATCCGAAGTCGATTCGTTCACAAACTTTGTTGTTAATGCCGTTTCCTTACAGCATTAAAATGTATTGGCTCCATGTAGCGTCTCGTCCGAAGTCGCAAGAGTCTTTGGTGAATTACTACTATATTTCTATCTGCCAACTTTGGTATTGGCTGGTACCTCGGTACCAAAGCCCAGTTCGTATTCCTATTTTAAAATGTAAATTCACTGAAGTCTTTGGGCAATAGGAAGTTATACTTTTTAAGGCTACATTTACATGACCGTATGAATGAGTCCACATCCGTCCCGCAATTTTGCAGACCCATTCATTTCAATGGGGCCGCAAAAGGTGCAGACAGCACACCGCGTGCTGTCCGCATCCGTACTTCCGTTCCACTGCCCCGCAAAAAACAGAGCATGTCCTATTCTTGTCTGCCATCGCGGACAAGAATAGGCATTTTCTATGGTAGCGGCGGAATGCACAGGGGCCGGAATCCATGTTTTGCGGATCCGCAAAACACCACGGTCGTGCGAATGTAGCCTACTGCTGTGCAGAAACAGCATTAGCAACAAAGTTTTTGATCGAATCAACTTCGGATCTATGATCCAAAGCTCGATGCACTGAAGCCTAGCTACTACCCAACTGAGCCATGTGGGCAGGACTAGGTCACATAGTCTTCCAGCCTTTGAGTGGAACAAAAAATGTTTCCATTCACAGACTGCAAGAAGAGATCTTGAAAATAGTAAGCAACTGCAACACAATGGGGAAAAAAAAGTCTGTGACAGTATAGTGATAGATACCAGTTTTACATAAGCAATCTACAAACCGTATGAATATATTACAGTAAAATCTAGTGACTTAACAGCTGTGGTTTTCTCTGATGGGACTCATTTACTTTTCCCGACTTTTCAATCTGGACCAGACCGCCATGACAACTTCTTCCAGCCATGACTTGTATCTGCAGAGTTTACTGCCCAGACAATATTTGGATCCTTGTCAAACAGCAGGTGGCGCTATACAGATCTATTTTATTGAATACCTCAGTGAATTACATGCAATTACAAAAAATTTCAGATCCGGGTGCTGTGTGAAATATTTTTCATGGCACCACCACTTTAATGTACCTGCTGTGTTCGACAGTGTCCCTGAGATACTGTACTTCATGTTTAATAGTGCCATAAGCATAGTTGCCCCAAAAAGTGCCGACAGTACTCCTGAAAACAAAAGTGCCAAATAGATAAGCCCAACAAAATAATAGTGCCTATATTATTGCCCAGATGGTAATGACTACTCATATATAGTTAAATACACAGAAAAGGTGTGACTCTTTTTGTAAAACGTCATCAGACCTGGCCCTTTCCTTGCAGAAAAAGTAGAGTCTCTAGGTGCAACGGCAACACCCCCATTGCTCCTCGAAGGCTCATTTGCATATATTAAAACTTAATTTTCTTCTTTCTGTGAAGACAGCGACTCATTACATAAAAAAAAGGAAGCCACTTTGCAAAAAAATTAAACTTGCCCTACTATTTTTTTGTCTACAGCTCCTGTGCAGACCTCTAGGTCTCCATGGTAACAGACCACAAACAAATATTCAGTGGTTTTATCCAGTAATTATATTTACTTCCGTCCATTACTTTTAGCTAATGTACTAAAGTGGACGTCACTACACCGGCAAGAAGCTGTAGACACAAACCGGTTAGTGAGGTTTAATCAGGATTATAGGCAGAGTAGTGTCGTTTTCTATTTTAGATGCATTGAAGCCATACACAATCGCAGGAAAGGTGGAAAGAGCTTTTCAATTATGTAAGAGGCCAGGGCAGGATTTTTATTTTTTCTTAGTAAAAAATGCCCTTTAAAAAGCAGATTTAGATCAGCGGCAATCTCCACATAACCTTACATGACTGATAGCTGACAGAACAAGCCAGAAGAAAATTCAATATTAGGTGAAACTTAAACCAAGATTATTTCCCTGTGTAATCAGCTCTGAGTGATAACAAGGATCAGCTTAGAAATAGGTGGAATACTGACCAGCAAAATGTTGGACAAAGTGAGATTTAGTAAATAGTATAAAACTATCATATTGTCATGTTGATATAAGAAATAACATCATAAACAAAGCATACAATCAACACGATGTGAATTATCACTCAGTTGTGAGTGTATATATGATTGTTAAGGCTACTTTCACACTTGCGTTCGGAGCGGATCTGTCTGGTGTCTGCACAGACGGATCCGCTCCTACAATGCAGAAGTTGGGATCCGTTCAGAACAGATCCGGCTGCATTATATTTCAGAAAAAATACTAAGTCTGAAAGTTGCTCAGACGGCTCCGTCCAGACTTTACATTGAAAGTCAATGGGGGACGGATCCGTTTGAAATTGCACCATTGTGTCAACTCCAAACGGATCCGTCCTCATTGACTTACATTGTAAGTCTGGACGGATCCGTTTGCCTCCGCACGGCCAGGCGGACACCCGAACGCTGCCATCTGCGTTCAGGTGTCCGTCTGCTGAGCGGAGCGGAGGACAAACGGTGCCAGACTGATGCATTCTGAGCGGATCCGCATCCCCTCAGAATGCATTAGGGCTGTACGGATGCGTTCGGGGGCCGCTTGTGAGAGCCTTCAAACGGAACTCACAAGCGGAACCCCGAACGCAAGTGTGAAAGTAGCCTAAAAACATAAAATATAGATAGAAGATGGAGAGATACTGTAGATAGTGTCACGAACCAGCAGGTGTGAACCCACTGTGCCACGTGTCCTACCTCCTCTAAGAGCGTTGTCTAAGTGAACCCCTGGATCTTCACAGTACCCCTGATGGTGGGGATAGACTTTCCCAAAGGGAACACCAGGTCGCTACCTCTTGAGGAGGATAGGCACACAAGGCAGCTGGTCCAGGCGGACCAGGAGGTACCTGAGAAAGGTACTAGAGGTGCAGGACCGAAAGATGAGACAGAGGCGTAGTCAGACAGGCAAAAGGTCAGGGCAGGTGGCACAGGTACAGGTCAGGCAATCCGGCTCGGCAACAGGAGAGTCAAACAGGCAGGGATCTAACAGGTAGCAGAGTCCAGGAATACAAATACAAGTCAGGAACACTAGCGGAAACCAACAACCTTAGCAGAACACAAGGACCTTGACACTGTTGCATCTCGGAAGGGGGGTGGATGAGCCACTTATATATGCACATGAGGGCTAGGATAGGTCAGCGAGGTCACATGACCTAACCCATAAAGCCCAGGAAGTGACGCACACCGGCCCTTAAGGAAGTGCTGCAGAAAACAAGCAGCAAGCATGCTGTAGCCAGGGCTGAGAGCAAAGTGTGTAGCGAATCCCAGAACAACAGCACCCACACAGACAGAGCCGAGGACTGCAGCGGTGAATGGGAAGCACCGGCCGCAGATCACTGCTAAACACGGCGCCCGGGACCGCGGCAGTAAGCAGGGGAACAGCGGCGCACAGCAGCCCCTGTTACAGATGGATGGCTAGATAGATATAGATATTTAGATATATAGATAGATAATTTTTATGAAATAAAGAGTTGCTAAACTGTTTAAAAAAAACATGCACCTATTTGAAACCCACTCAATTCCACTCATAACTTTTTAAAGCTTTGGACATGTTGTCAGTGGGGATCCAGGCGCTCAGACCCCTAATTATTACTAGCGAGCGGCGTGACCCTTTATTCCTGGTTGTCTCAGCTTTCCTCCAAAGGCGATGTTTGCGGTCTATGAGTAGCAGTCTTGGGTTCTTGCAGGAGGTGGGCTTGAGGTCTTTGAGGAGATGCCCTGCTGGACACTTTGGGGGTTATTTACTAGCAGAAATACATCTATATGAGGCGTATTTTGTGTCGCAGATTGCGGCTCAGACATTCGTTGTGCTGCAACTTGTCCCCACTCACGCCAGGTCTAAAAAAGTAGGCATGGCGTGAGCGGGGACGGGCTGGAAGGCCCGTCTCATTCATAATTTTCTTCATCTGTTTTAGGTGTAGAAACTGGTCTAAATCTACGCTAGCAAGGGAGCTGGCGTAGATTTAGAAGCGGCAGTGGTTCCTCTACAGTTATGAAGAGGCCGGTGCCTCTACATAACTCCCGCAGAACCAAAGTCAGCGCAGGGGCTTATTAAGACTGGCGGCTAAAACGCCGGTTTTAATAAATGTCCCCCTTTGTGCCTTATTCGCATTTTCTAAGGGCTGAGAAACCTGGAAAAAGATATGGTATGGTTTGAATGATATTTGAGAGAACTACGGTGTGTTGGTATGGGTTACAAATTGTAGAAATAGGTGACAGATTCTCTTTAAAGGGGCCGTGTCACAAAGCATATTCTACATTTTTCAAACAGCACCTGCATCTGAATACTTTTGTAATCGCATGTAATTAAAAATGTAGCATAGCCAGTGAGCTATCCGATTAAAATGTATCTGTTATAGCGCCACCTGCAGTTTGTTTTTTTTCCTTATTCTTTGTCCGTCTCATTGAGTTGGTCGCACGTGCTCAGTTTAAATCTTCTTCTGCCACCACCAGCCATTCTGTTTTCTGTTAGAAGCTGTGGCGGTTACAGGGAGAGCTGCAGCAGAAAGGACATGCCCCCTGAGCTGCCAGGCTGAAGATAATCTAGCAGAGCAATTGGAGCAATGAATGGGGAGATCTCTGGGTCCATGTGAGGTGCAGGGCTGGTTCTAGCTTTGTTAGAAAGGTATTGTCATGTACTAAATGATGTAAGATTTTTATTTTATTTTTATCAGCTCATAGCTAGCTTGGATTTCAGTCACAATTTACACCAGAAAACTGGCATAAATGATGATAACTGTGGTGAGAGCCGCATAGAAAGGCAAACTGCAACTAAATTAATTAGTCACGGTTTGTGATTATTATAGTTTTTTTTACTCCAGTTTTTTCGCCATGGGGGGGGGGCATAATAAATGATCCCCATATTGTTTCACACTATGTTAAAATACTCCCTTAGGGTTCATGCACATGAACATATTTATTTTCCACATCTAATTTACATTTTCTGTGGGTCGGATGTGGACCCATTCACTTCACTTTGAGGGTCGGATGCTGTCTGCAAAAATATAGAACATGTCCTATTCTTGGCCGTATTACGGACAAGGATAGGACAGTTCTATTATGGCCTGGATGTTCCATTCCGCAAAATGCGGAACTGGGAAAGGTCATATGCAGGAGCTCTTAATGCATTCTTTATTGAGACTGGCCTATAAATTTCCCCCCATCGAGGAAAGCTGGGTGAAGCCAATTATAAAAACAGAGCACAATGTCAGCTGCGTGCTTCAACCTCTTCGTTCAAGTGCTTGGTGAGGGACCCCCATTGATTACAACTTCTCATATTTGAAAAAAAAAGTTTTTGGGCAAAAATAATAGTTACACTTTAAGGCACCATATATCCATTTTATGGTCCGCAAACCACAGATCTGCAAAATACGGACACCTGCTGCGTGCCTGGGGCAATTTTCTCTATTCCTTCACTAGAACTAGCTATTCTTGTCCGCATAATGGACAAAAATAGGACATGTTCTATATTTTGCCGAATGGCCAGACGGATGAGGACAGCACACGGAAGACGTCTGTGTGCTGTCCGTTTTCTTTGTGGTACCAAAGCAATGAATGGATCTGTGCGCGATCCGCAAATAATGGGTGCATGAAACGTTAAGCGGTTTTCCAGGAGTACCATGTTGAAGATCTACCCTCAGGATAGGTCATCAATATCTGCCCAGTGGGTCTCATCACCATCGATCAGCTGTTTGATGAGGCTGTGGCGCTCCGCTAAGCACTGCGGCCTACTCACAGTATACCTAGCACAGCGCCCTACATTGTATAGTGGCTGTCCTTGGTATTTCAGCTGAGTCCTATTAACTTGCAAGTCACTTGTGGTCGCAGCCTCTTCATATAGCTGATAGGCTGAGATATCGGGAGTCGGACCCCCACTGATCAGATGTTGATGGTAAAACCCCTTTAAGGGCTCATGCACATGATCATATGTACTTTGCTGTCCGCAAAAATGGATCTGCAAAAAATACGGATGACGTCCGCGTGCATTCCGTATTTTGCGAAACGGAAACACCTGGCCCCTAATAGAATAGTCCTATCCTTGTCCGTAATGCGGACAATAATGAGACATATTAAAAAAATTGTGGAACGGACATCCGGAAACAGAATGCACATGGAGTAACTCCCGTTTTTTTTTGCAGACCCATTGAAATAAATGGTTCCGCATATGGTCTGCAAAAAAAACCAAACGGAACAGACACGGAAAGAAAATAAGTTTGTGTGCATGAGCCCTAACTCAACTTACATGCTTATGAAAGAAGACCGAGGCCTGGGCCCACAGGTATAGAGGGTACACAATGCCACACAGATAGAGACAACGGTTCTTTCCCAGCAGTCGAGTTTACTGAACAATGTAGTGAACAAGAAGCTGAGAATATATAAAACAGATTGGAACACAGAGAATAAACCAACAGTAAATGTAACACTGTCTAACAATAAACCAGTAGCGGCCTAGCTGCACTTGTATGTTCCTGGACAAGTTCCTCGTTGGGGTGCAGCCTAAGTATTGCACAATGCTATTTGTAATCCACAGGGAAATGATGTCTGTCTCTTGTAACTTTAATCCTTACTCCAGCTCACAGTATATAACACCCTATGAGCCGCCAGTGAGATAGTAAGGTGTCGGCGTATGAGTCCCTTAGGGCTATGCATTAACTTTCAGCCCGTGCACCGCAATGTAACTGTACTTGGAACGTTATTGTATGTCCAAATGTCACTTCAAGAGTGTGGTGCAATGTGACGCAGCAAAGCCGCACTTACAGTTCCTTGAGCAGGTTCTTGGTGCTTTTTTTTTATTTTCTGGTCCACTCCAGAACTGGATCCTACAGACACGACACTCCTGGGGTCGTCGCTGCAAACCTTTTCTTCGTGCCGTCGCCAGTCTCCACCGTGAGCCGGTCCATTCCCTTCCAGATTTAGCAGAGATGATCCCTTGTGGTTTGTAGCAGCACCAAGCACAGCCTCCATCTGCTCACTTCCTGCTTCGAGAGGAACCTCCTTACCAGTGTCAAACCTGCATATTCAGTTTGCTAACACACTTGTAAGGGTCCAAAACAGCCCATAAATTGGCTATTTTCCAACTTTGCTAACTAAATAG
The DNA here is from genome assembly GCF_014858855.1 of Bufo gargarizans. NCBI lineage: Eukaryota > Metazoa > Chordata > Amphibia > Anura > Bufonidae > Bufo > Bufo gargarizans. The sequence continues at coordinate 63,838,089 of NC_058085.1, read as the reverse complement.
GTTATTAGTATTCCTCTGATAGACAGCTCCAATGTAGACTTTTATCATCTTATCCATTGCTGCCTTCTACTGACCAAAGTGAGATGTTACAGTAATTATACAATTGACAACATAGCAGAGTATTACATTTAAGGTCCCTTGCCCCACATCCTTACACTTACGTGGACAGAGGATAACGTTAAGAATCCAGAATACCCCTTTAAGGCCTAAATTGGCTTGTTCTTCAAGGGGTTAAAAAAAGTAAAACTACGTAGAAAGGCTTGATCCTGTTGCTGATAGATTATAACAGCTGCCAGGAGCAGGCAGGCACACGTTGCATTTACTCTTCCCCTTGGCACGATGTAAGCCATAACCCACACTAGGCCCTTTCAATAATCACGTCTTCTGCAGCTACAATGGTATAAAGAATCCACTGTTAACCAGAAACAGAGGTACATCCGATAAATCAGCTTTTTCCCAGCAGGTTAAGTCTGTGGTTTTTTGGGCTCATGCACACAAACGTATTTTTTTTGTCCGTGTCCGTTCTGTTTTCTTTGCGGCCCGTATGCGGAACCATTCATTTTAATAGAAAAAGGAAATGAATCCGTATCCGTATGTCCGCAAGTCCGTTCTGCCAAAAACATGTTCTTTTCTTGTCTGTTTTGTGGACAAGGACAGGCGTTGTTAAAGTATATCTGCAAAAAAAACAAAAACGGATGTAACACAAATATTTTTGCGGACCGCAAAGTACATATGGTCATATGCATGAGCCCTTAGAAGTCACATTACCATTCTTCTGATTCGTCAGAAGAAAAAAAAAAACCAGGATCTTGTAAAAAAAAAAAAAAGAAAAACGGATCTCGTGCACCAGTTATGCACATTTGGCATCTGAGATCCGATTTTTTTAGATAGAAAAAAAAGTACTGCTTGTACTACAAAATCCAGCTAGCAATATGTCCTCAGACATACCCATAATTTCACCCAGGTAGCCCCCCTGACTTGAGCATTGGAGCAATTCATGCAGGATTGCGCAGGGCAAGGGCTCTTTTATTTACTATAACACACTGCTGGGCGGAGGCTTCCGCCCAGCAGTGTTTTTGGTGACGTCACCAGCTCTGATGGGCAGGCTTTAGCGCTGCCCTAGCCGTTTTACAGGCTAGGGCAGAGCTAAAGCCCGCCCATTAGTGCCGATGACGTCACCGGGCTCACTGCTGGGTGGAAGCCTCTGCCTGGCAGCCCAAAGAAGAGCCCGGTACGTCACCGGAACTCCACAAAATGCCTTTGCCCTGCACGATTCAACGCAGGGCAAACTAGAGTATCGGAGCAAGAAATGCTTCAATGCTCTTGTCAGGTGGGCTGCCTGGGTGAAATTATGGGTATGTCCGGGTTCAGCTTTAAAGGAGTTGTCCAATGGGGAGTAAAGGCCTCATGCACACCGCCGTTTCGTGCATTGGAGACCGCTATTTGCCACAACGGTTCCAGACCCACTGTCATGGAACCATGAACCAGACGTACAACAAGAGATGAGTGGAAATAAGAAGGCTTTATTGAAAATAAAGCTGTAAGGCAAAAGTGGCTAAACCGAAGCAGGGTCTTGCGAAACCAGAGATCAGGAACCAGAAGGGTAGTCAGATGAAGCCAGGATCAGGAACCAACAGGGTAGTCAGACGAAGCCAGGATCAGGAATCAGCAGGGTAGTCAGACGAAGCCAGGATCAGGAATCAGCAGGGTAGTCAGATGAAGCCAGGATCAGGAACCAGAAGCAGCAGCAGTCTTAGAAGCATGTGAGCACAGGAGGACCAAGCAGGGAACTGAAGCCACAGACCTCCTATATATATGAGCTAGGCATCCAGCTCCTCCCAGTGGGAAGGAGGAGCCGCAGGGTGGGAGGCTACAAGAAACCCAGAAACCAAGATGGCCGCCAGCACATGTCAAACGAAGGAGAACAGCAAGGAGGTAAGACCATGACACCCACGGTGCACACGGCCGTTGACGGCATGCTGCGGGCTGCAATACAAGCCACAGCCGGCAACGGCTGTCTGCATGAGGCCTAATTTTGGGCAAAGGGCCTCCTCCACTTTCGTCCCAACGCTATGGTCCCTAACTCTCCCATCTCAACACAGGAAATGCCAGAAAATGCCCACTCAGCCAATAGTTCGCACCAGTCTGTGGACAGTGATTAGCCGAGCTGGCAATTCCTGTGTGTCGAGATAGGACCAGTAAGTACCCCCTAAGAATCAGAACGTGAGCTGTGGGAATTGTGGAGGCGAGCATCACTTGCATTTTTGACCCACTCTGTGCCAAAATGTTTTTCCTGCAGGTTAAAGCCCTTTGTCCAGGATATTTTTTTTTTATTTGCACCCAGCCCGCAGTAACTGTTGCGAAATCCATACTCATTTGCTCTCCGCCGTTGCAGCCAATGACTGGCCTCAGCAGTGACGTGTCTATAAGCGGCACACCACTGTTGGGTCATGTTCTTCTTGGGGACACATCACCGCTGAGGCCAGTCATTCTAGTGAATGGGCACTGAGGTGCATCCAGGACATCCACTACACAGTGCACAAAGATGTCTGATTTCAGTGCCGTACACTATGCTAGTTCCGGTGGCCAGTGTTCCTGAGGATAGGTCTACAATATCAGTCCTGGACAACCCCTTTAATGCTGAGCTTATAGCAAGCATGCCATTTTATGGACAAGAAAATACAAGTACATGAACACATTCCTTGAGGATTACACCTGGTGGTATAAGAAATCTTTTAATTAGGATATTAAACCAGACATTCCAATCCCCTTTTCAAACATATGTCTTGCACACAGATGGAATAAGATTCGAGACGTCACTCTCTATCACCAATATAACATCTTTTTAAATGTTTTTTTCTTCATGTTTTTAGGTCCATTATGCAGCTTTATAGTGGAGAAATTTGGCTGCAGAGTGGCAGTGATGGCCGGTGGTCTCCTGTGTGGGATTGGGATGGTCACCAGCTCCTTCTCTCAGACTATAATTCACCTGTACTTAAGCGCTGGAATTATCGGAGGTGAGTTCATATAATACATACTGTCACCATGACGTATCTAGTCAGGGGCGTAGCTAAAGGCTCATGGGCCCTGGTACAAGAGTTCAGCTGGGCCCCCCTTCCCTCAGTGCTTTGTGGCCAGGGGCAGGGAAGCACATAGCCTTCATGCTGCCTGAGGCAAAAATTGAACCCCCCCGTCCCTGCCAAATTCTTGACCTAACCCCTTCCCTCCAGCCAGAGGTGTAACCTGACTAGCATGCACTTTCTATACTACTGGTGTTTTCTTATGCGGCACAAGGGTCTTTGGGCCCCCTCAGGCTCATGGGCCCAGTAGTGACTGCAACCTCTGCACCCCCTATAGCTACGCCCCTGTATCTAGTACAGCTTACTATATTCAGAGACTTAGATCTTTCTAATAAATATTCAACTTAATTTTATTTTTAAAGGGGTTCTTCAGGAATACAGATTTTTTTTTTGTAAGCACCTGAACCCTGCCCCGTAAACAGAAGATTCATACTTACCTGCTCCCCACCACTGTGGTCCTCTACACTGCCTCTACTGTGACCATGTTCCAGTCCACGTTGTGTGTTTTTCTTCAGGCTCTGCATGGGCACGGTCACATGCTCCACTGCAGCCAAGGACTGGCTTCAGCAACCTTGTCATGTCACCATTGAACCTAGCCATTTGCTGCAGTGGAGCATGTGACTATGCCCATGCAACAAGTCGGGGACACAGTGGAGGCAGAGTGGAGCAGCAAAGAGGCAGGAAGCAGGTAGGAATTTTCTTTTTACCAAGGCAGGCTGTGGAAACTTCCTAAAAAAATATCCAGTATTCCTGGAAAATCCAGGTCAAAAAATGATAGGGGTTATCTGGCTGCACATTTTCAAAAGGGTCAGAATGACATAAAAAAAAAAAAATGAAAGAAGTGATGTTCACCAGTCCCACGTTGCTCCCGTACCAATGCCTTCCCGCTTCTCTTTACTTTCTGGTCCTTCCTGATGCACAAAAAATGAAGTTGACCCGCCACTGATTGGCTATGTGGTCATCCTGTGGGAACTGGGAAGTGTCCGAACGGGATCAGAGGGGGAGCGGTGAGTAAGTATCACTTCTTTATTTTTTATGCCATTCTGAGCCTTTTAGGGTCCATTCAGACGTCTGTTGTTTCTTTCCTGATCTGTTCCGTTTTTTGCGGAACAGATCTGGACCAGATCTGTACCCATTCATTTTCAATGGGTCCTGAAAAAAAATCAGACATTGTGCTGTCCGATTTTTTTCAGGACCCATTGAAAATGAATGGGTCCAGATCTGGTCCAGATCTGTTCCGCAAAAACGGAACAGATCAGGAAATAAACAACGGACGTGTGAATGGACCCTTAATAACAAAAAAGTCCAGGTCAGACAACCATTTGAAGGTCATTATATGTATTTAAAAGATTTCCTGCACACTGTGAATGCAATAAAGGGAGACATTCAGTCTAGAGCGTCTGCACACCTCAGCACTGACTTACCAGATAGTCCTGTAAATTGCACTCTGGAGACAGTAAGAAAGCCACTTGCGTATTTTTCCAGAGAGCGGTGTTTCCACTTACCTGCTTTTCCCCCTAAGGAGAGTCAGTACTCCCGTGAGCTTGTATTCATGGCACTTCAGTAAGCTGTCAGAGCTACACGCCGTCAACTGAACCGGTACATATGTTAAGCCACATGAAGAGGTGAGACAAGATGGCAATTCATATGTCTAGCTGCCCACGTAGGCAGTATCATGGGTACAGGGCCTGGCAGGCAGCAGTGTAGCAGGTGCCAAGGGAGCCGTCACTTCTGGCCCAGGCGCCACATAAAAGAACTAGTGTTGTACATGGCACATCGTAGGTGGGGCCCTAATACAGATTTTGGTTTAGGGCCCATGAGCTGCAACTTACATCTCAGCTCTTCATTGGTCAAAGAAGTTGGATATTTCATGTTCACTCCTATTGTTTTCCTCAGAGTGATGTTCCCTCAAGTGCCCCCCGCTTGGTGCCCCCTTTAAGAGCCGCTCACTGAGTGATGCTCTGCATTTCCTACAGTTCAAATGCTCACCTACGCCACATTCTCCCTGCCATCAGCTCCCTGCTTCTCCATTCTCCATTGGTGATTCAATGCGTGGCAGGTGCCATGCTGAGCCACAGACAGCACAGAACGGAGCAGTCTGATGACATCACTGCACCCGTCAGCGCTGAATCACTGATGGCAGGGGAATGGTGGAGCAGGGAGCTCTTGTATTTGCATCCTGAGGATGCAGCTATAACATAGTAACATAGTTTATAAGGCTGAAAAAAGACATTTGTCCATCCAGTTCGGCCTGTCATCCTAAAAGTTGATCCAGAGGAAGGCAAAATAAAACTGTGAGGTAGAAGCCAATTTTCCTCACTTTAGGGGAAAAAATTCCTTCCTGACTCCAATCAGAATAACTCCCTAGCCCCTCCAGGCCCCTCTTGAATTCCTTTATTGTACTCACCATCACCACCTCCTCAGGCAGAGAGCTCCATAGTCTCACTGCTCTTACCGTAAAGAATCCTCTTCTATGTTTGTGTACAAATCTTCTTTCCTCCAGACGCAGAGGATGTCCCCTCGTCACAGTCACAGTCCTGGGAATGAATAGATGATGGGAGAGAGCTCTGTACTGACCCCTGATATATTTATACATAGTTATTAGATCGCCCCTCAGTTGTCTTTTTTCTAAAGTGAATAACCCTATATAGTTCAAAGTAGGGCATGCAGAAGTCCAGACAGTTGTCAACCACGGTCTGGATTTGGTTTACAGTCCACAAATTGAGTGCCCCTGGTCTATGTAAGTTGAGATGATAGAAGAACTGACACTAATGTCAATTCCCCTCCATATACGGTGACTGCACCTTCATATTTTTGGTTTCCACTTACAATTTGCATTTTTTTTTTCCAACTGGGCATGTTGTTTCCACCTTTTTTAAATGACCCAAATAATCTCCATCTTTTTTCCACCCACAGGCTTAGGACTATGTTTCTCCTTCCAAGGAGCAATCACGGTGCTTGGTTACTACTTTATCAAGCGTCGGACTTTGGCCAATTCTCTGGCCTCCACAGGAGCATCAATAGGCATGGCTCTCTGGCCCATCGCATCCCAGCATCTCTTGGAGTCAATGGGTTGGAGAGGTTCCTTTATGATCTTTGGCGGCGTGTTGCTCAACTGTTGCGTATGTGGTGCTATCATGAGGCCGGTGAAAGCTCCACCACCTGCCCCTAGTAAAGATGGAGCCAACGGGGTCACAAAAGGCGTTGAAGAATTGGAACAGGGTAAAGGTCTACAAAGATACATAGCTTTTGACCTACTGCTTCGGCACAGACGATATCAGATTTATACAATAGGTGTCAGCGGGATGGTTATGGGCTTTGTCTTGCCTCTTTTCTACTTGGTACCGTACGCTACCAGCAATGGCATAGATCACTCGACCGCTGCCCTCCTGCTCTCCCTCATTGGCTTCATCAATATATTTACACGTCCACTGTCCGGACTGGTGTCCCAGCAGCGGATATTTTCTGGGAAGCTGATTTACCTATTTAGTGGGGCAGTAATTGTGAATGGACTTTGCAACCTGATTTGTGCATCTTCTGCCTCCTTCCCCGTCCTTATTGTTTATTGTGTCATGTATGGCATCTCTATGAGTGTCATTGGATCGCTTTTATTCCAAGTGCTGATGGATATAGTTGGCATGAAGCGATTTCCTGGAGCTTTTGGACTTTTTACCATCATGGAAAGTGTTACAATCCTGTTGGGACCACCACTGGCAGGTAGGTAAAAAGTGACTGTCAATATCATGTAAAAGGGTTTTCCCATGATTAACGTAAAAAATTAATCTCAGACATCATATAGAACAGGGCTGGCCAACCTGCGGCTCTCCAGCTGTTTCAAAACTACAACTCCCAGCATGCCCAGTCTGCCTACAGCAGGGAATGGTGAGAGTTGTAGTTTTACAACAGCTGGAGAGCTGCAGGTTGGCCAGCCCTGATATAGAACATGACAATGTCTTTCTAATAAAGCTAGAACCAGCCCTGTACCTCACATGGATCCAGAGATCTCCACATTCATTGCTCTGCTAGATTTATAGCAAGCTGACCGCTCAAGGGGAGTGTCTTTTCTGCTGAAGCTAAGGGGTGTGTCCATGCTCTCCCTATCACAGCTCAGGGGGCGTGTCCATGCTCTCCCTATCACAGCTCAGGAGGCAGGTGAAGGATGAAACTGAGCATGTGCGGCAATCTCAGTGAGCAGGACAAACAAATAAGGAAAAGAACAAACAGCAGGTGGCGCTATACAGATACATTTTATTGAATAACTCTGTGGCTATGCTAAATTTTTAATTACATATAATTACAAAAGTATTCAGATCCAGGTGCTAGTTTAAAATCTGTAGAATATTTTTCATGGGACAACCTCTTTAATCGACCGCCTCCCGGACGCATCCATGCGTTACATGGTCGGGAGGCGGTCGATTCATTCCTCCTGGACGCATCCGTGCATCATCTCGCGAGAGGCGAGATTTCCTGTGAACGCGCGCACACAGGAACGGAAGGTAAGCGAGTGGATCTCCAGCCTGCCAGCGGCGATCGTTCGCTGGCAGGCTGGAGATGCGATTTTTTTAACCCCTAACAGGTATATTAGATGCTGTTTTGATAACAGCGTCTAATATATCTTCTACCTGGTCCTCTGGTGGTCCCTTTTGCTTGGATCGACCACCAGAGGACACAGGTAGCTCTGTAAAGTAGCACCAAACACCACTACACTACACCCCCCCCCTGTCACTTATTAACCCCTTATGAACCCCTGATCACCCATATAGACTCCCTGATCACCCCCTGTCATTGATCACCCCCCCCTGTCATTGATCACCCCCTGTAAGGCTCCATTCAGACGTCCGTATGATTTTTACGGATACACGGATACATGGATCGGATCCGCAAAACACATACGGACGTCTAAATGGAGCCTTACAGGGGGGTGATCAATGACAGGGGGGTGATCACCCCATATAGACTCCCTGATCACCCCCCTGTCGCTGATCACCCCCCTGTAAGGCTCCATTCAGACGTCCGTATTATTTTTACGGATACATGGATCGGATCCGCAAAACACATACAGACGTCTGAATGGAGCCTTACAGGGGGGTGATCAATGACAGGGGGGTGATCACCCATATAGACTACCTGATCACCCCCCTGTCATTGATCACCCCCCTGTAAGGCTCCATTCAGACGTCCGTATGATTTTTACGGATCCACGGATCGGATCCGCAAAACACATACGGACGTCTGAATGGAGCCTTACAGGGGGGTGATCAATGACAGGGGGGTGATCACCCATATAGACTCCCTGATCACCCCCCTGTCATTGATCACCCCCTTGTCATTGATCACCCCCCTGTAAGGCTCCATTCAGACGTCCGTATGATTTTTACGGATCCACGGATACATGGATCGGATCCGCAAAACACATACGGACGTCTGAATGGAGCCTTACAGGGGGGTGATCACCCCATATAGACTCCCTGATCACCCCCCTGTCATTGATCACCCCCCTGTCATTGATCACCCCCTGTAAGGCTCCATTCAGACATTTTTTTGGCCCAAGTTAGCGGAAATTTATTTTTATTTTTTTCTTACAAAGTCTCATATTCCACTAACTTGTGTCAAAAAATAAAATCTCACATGAACTCACCATACCCCTCACGGAATCCAAATGCGTAACATTTTTTAGACATTTATATTCCAGACTTCTTCTCACGCTTTAGGGCCCCTAAAATGCCAGGGCAGTATAAATACCCCACATGTGACCCCATTTCGGAAAGAAGACACCCCAAGGTATTCCGTGAGCGGCATATTGAGTCCATGAAAGATTTAAATTTTTGTCCCAAGTTAGCGGAAAGGGAGACTTTGTGAGAAAATATTTTAAAAAATCAATTTCCACTAACTTGTGCCAAAAAAAAATAATCTCTATGAACTCGCCATGCCCCTCATTGAATACCTTGGGGTGTCTTCTTTCCAAAATGGGGTCACATGTGGGGTATTTATACTGCCCTGGCATTTTAGGGGCCTGAAAGCGTGAGAAGAAGTCTGGGATCCAAATGTCTAAAAATGCCCTCCTAAAAGGAATTTGGGCCGCTTTGCGCATCTAGGCTGCAAAAAAGTGTCACACATGTGGTATCGCCGTACTCAGGAGAAGTTGGGGAATGTGTTTTGGGGTGTCATTTTACATATACCCATGCTGGGTGAGAGAAATATCTTGGTCAAATGCCAACTTTGTATAAAAAAATGGGAAAAGTTGTCTTTTGCCAAGATATTTCTCTCACCCAGCATGGGTATATGTAAAATGACACCCCAAAACACATTCCCCAACTTCTCCTGAGTACGGCGATACCACATGTGTGACACTTTTTTGCCGCCTAGGTGGGCAAAGGGGCACACATTCCAAAGAGCACCTTTAGGATTTCACAGGTCATTTTTTACACATTTTGATTTCAAACTACTTACCACACATTAGGGCCCCTAGAATGCCAGGGCAGTATAACTACCCCACAAGTGACCCCATTTTGGAAAGAAGACATCCCAAGGTATTCCGTGAGGGGCATGGTGAGTTCATGGAAGTTTTTATTTTTTGTCACAAGTTAGTGGAATATGAGACTTTGTAAGAAAAATAAAAATAAAAAAATAAATCATCATTTTCCGCTAACTTGTGACAAAAAATAAAAAGTTCTATAACTCACTATGCCCATCAGTGAATACCTTAGGGTGTCAACTTTCCTAAATCGGGTCATTTGTGGGGTGTTTGTACTGTCTGTGCATTGTAGAACCTCAGGAAACATGACAGGTGCTCAGAAAGTCAGAGCTGCTTCAAACAGCGGAAATTCACATTTTTGTACCATAGTTTGTAAACGCTATCTAACTTTTACCCAAACCATTTTTTTTTTTTACCCAAACATTTTTTTTTTATTAAAGACATGTAGAACAATACATTTATATATGGATGTCGTTTTTTTGCAAAATTTTACAACTGAAAAGTGAAAAATGTCATTTTTTTTGCAAAAAAATCATTAAATTTCGATTAATAACAAAAAAAGAAAAAATGTCAGCAGCAATGAAATACCACCAAATGAAAGCTCTATTAGTGAGAAGAAAAGGAGGTAAAATTCATTTGGGTGGTAAGTTGCATGACCGAGCAATAAACGGTGAAAGTAGTGTAGTGCAGAAGTGTAAAAAGTGGCCTGGTCATTAAGGGTGTTTCAGCTAGGGGGGTTGAAGTGGTTAATAAATGTAAGTTATATATAAACTCTCATATTCTGTAGATGTTACACCTGCACAATCTAGATGGGAAAAAAATGTAGCATATCTGCCCCACTGCCCTTCTCCCCAAATATATATCCATTAGTACATTTATTAATGGGCCTTTCTGTTTTCATCCCTCAGGTCTGCTGGTAGATATCACTGGTGAATATAAGCTGGTTTTCTACTTCACCTGCCTTGCTGTGACCTTATCTGGACTTTTTATATTTGTGGCATCTTATATAGTCGACAAAAAAGAAAGAGAGACTAAAAATAATCTCTTTGCCCAAAATGACACATCCGGGACTACCGAGCACCCCAATGTTATTTATCGCCCAGCGACAAAACAAGAGGATTTTGTAATATGAGTGACCACTGATAGGATCCGCCGGGACAATATGGACATTGACGTCTGTGAGGGTCAGACGTTTTCGTGAAATCTATGCACCGCACCTTAGCTCACAGGTCTACGAGGTGATGTTCTTCTCTCAGGGAGTCAACATGTTTGATTTTACCAAAATTAGACGTGGAGAACCAAACCTATGCAACTGAAGGTCAAGAGGAAGAAGAAGGGTATCAGGCGCCTGTAACGGATACCATAAAGTGCAAATTTACACACAAGCAAAAAAAATTTGTGGAGCTTTGCTCAAAAAAGTGTGGCCAGTTTTAGCTAATGTTACAAATTTTCACTACAACACAGTGTTAAACTGTTACTATCCTATAAAGAAAGTGCTGCAAAGTACTGTAAATCTGAAGCCTGTGCAACTTGTTATGTCTTGAGCAGCCGCTGTCTGGAATCGTCTAATTAAGTCTGACTTGGCTAGGTCTCGCTAAGTGTCAATGGAAATCCTACACAAATTACCTGTTATACTATAACATGAAATCCCTTTTAGGCTACATTCACATGTTTGTAATGGCCATTTTCGTTCACTGAGAAATTGATGTTAAAAAAACGGTCCCCTTTAATTGTATGGCGGCTGTTGGTCCATGAAAACGGACAAAATAGGACATGTAAAAAAAAAAAACGCTGTGTGAATAACCCCATACTTGGGTTACTTTCACACTTGTGGCAGAGGATTCCAGCAGGCAGTTCCGGCGATCCGGACACAAATGGATGCATTTGTGAGACAGATCCGGGTGCGGATCCATCTGACAAATGCATTGCAATACCGGATCCGTCTTCACGGTTGTCATCCGGAAAAACGTATCCGGTATTTATTTTTTCTAATTTTTAAAGTTCTGCACATGCACAGATCGGGAAACTGGATCCGGTTTTCCGGAACACTTAATTCCAGATCCGGCATTAATACATTTCAATGGAAATTAATGCCAAATCCGGCATTCTGTCAAGTGTTCAGGATTTTTGGCCGGAGAGAAAACTGCAGCATGCTGCAATATTTTCTCCGGCCAATAAACATAAGAGGGACTGAACTGATGCATCCTGAACGGAATGCTCTCCATTCAGAATGCATTAGGATAAAACTGATCATTTTTTTTCCGGTATTGAGCCCCTAGGACGGAACTCAATACCGCAAAAGAAAAACGCTAGTGAAAGTACCCTTAAAGTGTAACTGTCATGTTTTCATTTAAAAAAAATAAACAATATTAGCATACGTTACTGCTGCAGCAGCATTATGCATAAAGCAATCTCTAGTTTCTTCACATACCACTGTTTTCCTTCAGTTTTTCCCTTAGTTATGGCTGTTTAAACATTTACAATATGAGGACCTTCTCAAGATGGCTCCTCTACCAGTTCTCTGAGGCCAAAACTGCTTTCCCTCACTTCCCATACACACTTGCTGTAGCCAGCAGCTCCCTGCCAGCCAATCAGATTGGATTACTGAGAGACACGCCTCCTCACTCTGAAGCCTAATGCAGGCATGCAGTGTGATAGACCGCCCCTCTGTCTTCCTGTCTTAGGCAGAGACAGACAAGCCATAGCAACTGTCTCTTAAGGGAGCAGTGGAAAGGGACAGAGGACATTAATGAAAGCTGTTATTATAAGGTAATTAGCACCATAGAAGTGAATGGAGCAGAGGCCGCGCTTGCGCTGTGCGCTCTCCATTCATTTCTATGGGAATTCTGAAAATAGCTGAGCGCGCCGCTCGCTTATTTTTAGCGATCCTATAGATGTTATTGGAGGACGGCCGTAAATGTGCTCTCCTTCATTTGGGCGCTCCATTCTAGGAATAGGTGCAGGTCGCTTTAAATAATACTGCAAAACAGGATCTTATACAATAGACAAAGCACTGAGGGCAATAACTTACTTACAGCCAGGAATTTATGTAAAAAAATAAAAAATAAAAATAATAAAAGCTGTCCCCTCTCCTCACATGTCTGTTTTAGTAACTACTTGTTTACCCATTGTGGGGATTAGCTCTGGTAGACAGACTTGTGGACACAGTATAGAGGCAACGACAACGTCTTTAACTTAAATAGTTCGGTGTTTAATCACACAAAAGCATAAGAAAACAAAAAGTCAGTTTCAAGGAAAACAGTCACCTTGAGTCAGGTGTTTGTTCACACCCGGCAGCAATGCAGATGTCCTTGGACATAGCAGAAAACACCTGCTTTCACGCCAACAAGGTAGCAGGTATTTACCCAGGTCCCAACACTGAGACTAACAGAGCTTCACTGTCAGAGAGGAGTAAATTCCTACCACCTGACAGTGCTGCCTGTGTTTTATAGCCCAAAGCAAGACCTGGCCAGAAACATGGGGATAAGCCACCCACCCTGTACTTTGGCTGCTCCCAGTAAGAGCCGGCTTTGCAGCCATACTAAATAGCAAAACCATGTCAGCCAGCACTAGCTGCCGCGGACACATGAAATTACCGGCTCTTACCTCACTGAGGCCAGGAATCTCAGTGACACATACCTTCCGTCAATGACGGACCCTTGCGCCTTCCTACACCATGTAATTACAATTTTGGAGCGTCTATTCTTATGACTCCGTGTTGTGTTATTCCTTTTTATATTCCTGCTAGAAGGTATAAATGACTTACTAGAAGTTTGCAATGAAGGTCCAGATGGGTGTTACCTCTTTAAAGGGCTTAGACCTTGTTCACACTTCAGTTATTTGATCAGTGATTTCCAGCAGTTATTGTAAGCCAAAACCAGGTGCTGGTCAAAAACACAGAACAGTTGCAGATCTTTTCATTATACCTGATCTCTGTGTAGCCTCCACTCCTTGTTTTGGCTCACAAAAACTGATGGAAATAACTGATCAAATAACTGATGTGTGAACTGGGCCTACAGCAATGTGCTCCTGTAGTAAGCAGTTCAGTAAGCTATTGCGGATTTATACAAGGCCAATGATTGGGAAGGAGGATTAGTACGAATGCTCGTTCCTGATAATTAGCCCGTGGAAATGCTTGTTCATTGGGTGAAATCATCTTTTATGCGCACACCGAAATCATTGTTTCTGGGCTGGTCCCTTTCCAATAATTGCCTCCTCAGTCAGCACGTGTAAAAGCATGCACACGGCCATTAAAAGCAGTTATTCATGGCCATTCTGCATCTGTATATGCATTCATTTTCTGGTTGTTTGTCCGTTTTTAATGGTTGTTTTGCCATGAAAAATGAACAAACAGCAAGAAAGTGGATGCACATTCTTAACGGACATGAAAAACGGATGAATTTCATTGGCTTATTATTTTTAGCATCCCAACCCCTGCAGTGCCCTCAGTACACCCCACAGTGCCCCCAAGTATCTATAATGACCCCCTTGTAATACTCCCAGGGTCTATAATGCCTCCCATAGTAGGCCCAGTATATATAAGGTCCCCAACAATGCCACCCTGTATGAAAAATCCCCCCCAAATAGTGACACATTATATATGAAATCCCCCCAGCAGTGCCCTTCTGATTTCAATGGGGTCCATCTGGCCTTGAAAACAGCCAAAAATAGGACAAAACAGCTATGTAGATAGCCCCATAGACTGCAATCGTCCTGAAAACGGCCGTAAAAAAAAAACGGCCATCGTGTGCATGTAGCCTAACACTGAGCATGGAAACATTCACATGGCCATGAGTTTTCTAAGTGATTATATTATTATAACGCAATATAATGCAAGAACAAAGACATTGGGAACATGGAACACAATGCGATCAAAGGACATAGGACATCGGTACATTTCCTGGAGATGTTCTTCATATAAGCTGGGGTAAGAAAGAAGTAATGGGGACTCCATAACACTGATAACGGACTTCTCTCCCGGTCTATATTAACCGTCACACAGCAGTACCCCAGAGTGTATATTTATGGTAAAGATTAAAGGGCATCTGTCAGCAGATTTGTACCTATGACCTGTTCCATGTGCGCTTGGCATCTGAAGACATCGGTGTTGGTGCCATGTCCATATGTGCCCGCATTGCTGAGAAAAATGATGTTTTAATATATGCAAATGAGCCTCTAGGAGCAATGGGGGCATTGCCGTTACACCTAGAGGCTCTGCTCTCTCTGCAATTGTCGTGCCCTTTCCGCATTGATCGACAGGACGAGGCAGTGAAAATGTGATCATGCCTGCCTGGCCCTATCAATTAAAGTGCAGAGAGAGCAGAGCCTCTAGGTGTAACGGTAACGCCCCCTTTGCTCCTAGTCGCTCATTTGCATATATTAAAACATCATGTTTCTCAGCAATGTGAGCACATAAGAACATGGCACCAACACAGATGCCTTCAGCTGCCAAGTGCACATGTAACAGGTCAGCCAGTGTAATAGGGACAAATCTGCTGACAGATGCAGTTTAAAGGGTTTTTCTAGGATTTTACTATTGATGACCTATCCTCGGTATCTGATTGCCAGGGGTCCAACACCCCACACTCCTGCCAATCAGCCGTTTCAGAGTGACGTCGGTGTGATAACAGCACAGCGCCATCCTCCATTGTGTAGTGGTCGGATCTGATAACTTAAGTGCTGCTCCCACTGAATCGAATATACAGTACTTCTATATAACTGAGCTTTTAAAGAGGACCAGACATGTCTGTTTTAGTAAATACTTGCATTCCCCCTGTAATAACAATTCTGGAACATCTGTTCCTATGACTCAGTGTTGCCAATATCAGACGGTGCAGGGACACACCTCCAACTGGTAACACCCATCTGGACCTTTATTGCAAACTCCTAGGAATTCATTCATGACTTCTAGCAGGAATAATAAAGGAATGACAACATAGAGCCATAAGAATAGATGCTCCAGAATTGTTATTACATGGGGATGCAAGTAGTTACTAAACCAGACCTGTCAGGAGAGGGGAGAGGTCCTCTTTAAAAGCTCAATGACATAGAAGTACTGTATATTCGATTCAGTGGGAGCAGCACTTCAGTTACCAGCTCTGACCACTACACAATGGATGGCGCTGTGCTGTTCTCACACCGACACTACTGCCGATTAGCAGGGGTGCAGGGTGTAGATGTTCTCAGATTCTCTTGGTCTGTGTGTCATCATTTTGTCCCCATAAACCCCCCCATCTGCCTCTACATCTAGAGCAGCGGCATTCTTTTTGATGGTGCTGGATAGTGGAACATGTAATAATTTATGATATAAGACCAGACAGATAGAGCTGTGAGTGAGAGCTATTTATTTATTTGCCAATTCCCAGTTAGAGATTGCACTTGAAGGTTGTGTTCAATTATCATCACATTCTCCTGATTTTCTATAATATATTGCTGCTGTAGCTTTACAATCATTTCCAAAGATATGAATGCAGACAAAGAATTTTATACCTGTTCATGTAATGAATATGATTATAATGCACTTTATTTTGTCGCCTTCTTAATGGGAAGAACTGGAACAACGAACATTAAAATATGAGATTAATAAGACGTTATCAACGCTTCATATTTCCTTCTATGACTGTAACATGTTTCTGTGTGTAAAAAGCATTACATATAAAAATATATTTTTCCTATCTGTCTGTCTATCTATCCAGGGGAGCACCACCAATGAGGCCAGGTGAGGCGATAGCCTGAGGCAGCACCATGTAGGGGGCAAAGGGGGGTCAGTCTAAGAGCCACGGGCTGAAGTGAAGGGTTTGGTTAAGATATTGGCATTAGGAAGGGGGGGGGGGGGGGTCCTGTTTCAGTTTTTCGCCTCAGGCAGCAAAAAGGCTAGGTGCACCTATCTATCTATCTATCTATCTATCTATCACCAACACCTTTCTGGGTCTGAATACATTGTGTAACCTACGTAGACAGAAAAGACTAATTGTTCATTGGTCTGCTCTGATTTTTAAAAAATGCACCGTATTTTAGATGGCCCTTTTTTTAAAGGGGTTATCTCCTGATTAATGTAAAAATGAAAATCAGAAATAATTTTGTGAGTTGGACAAAGGAATAAGAAAAAAAAAAAAGCAAACGGGGCAATACATAAAAAAAAAGTTAGCATAATGGCTGTACTCCTTTGCACAATCATAACTGTGAAGGAACTGGTGTTTTTTGGGGGACTTCCATAAAGTCTCTTTCAGCCATATTATTCTGGGGGGGCTAACACGGCTGAGGTATATTATTCCTTGTTTTAGCTGCACAGCTAGATGCATTTCTCTCGGAAGCAATGGGTATGGGTATCTCCATTCTGCCAGTAAATAGACCATTATCTGTTTCCACTAAACTAAAACTGGTCATTGCATCATCCATTCCCCTCAACTCTGGACCTCCTGCTTTACATCCTGCCATACACCTAACATCAAGGGAACCCTAATCACCACCAAGCAGGAACTTCAACGTTAAAGGGGTTTGTCTCAGATTTTGCCGCAGTGGAAATTCCTCTCCGTGAGACCTGGCTAATTCCAGGATTTATGCTAATGACATAGCATTAGTAAGATATTCCAACCAGGAAATACAGCACAGAATGGCCCAAGAGAAATGATGAAAAATCTTCAGATTTATCGATGTCTATATCAAGATGTCTGAGGCCTCGTTCACACGTCAGTGAATCCTGGACATGGACTGTCCGTGTTCTCTACACACAGCGCACAGATCCATTGATTGATTTTATTCTGTTGGTTCACAGATCCTTGTTTTTTCAACTGATCAGGAGTGACCAGCAGTACTGTTGTCCATGATGCTGACCAAATATGCCCACTGAAGTCTGTGGGTCCACTGATGGCATCTGTGTCCTGTCAGTGGTTTTCACTGACCATCGGTAAGAGATATTCTGAAAACCCCTTTTCCAGCCTGGCAGTTCATGTTGGACACGGATGACACATGAAGGGCAAAAAAGACGGGCCACCAATGTAACCTTCACAGACATCTTCATGGATGAAACACTGACCATCTTGACCATGTGTGAACAAGACCATTGAGGATGAGAAATGTGGGTCAATCAAGCATCACAAGAAAATAATTAAAGGCGCTTGCCCATCTGGGATATTCCTGGTTGCCAACTGTCCCAAATTTGTCTGGACTGTCCCTGAGTGGGTGTTTCTGGGTGGGTTCGGGGTGTTCCCGGAGCAGGGTTTATATGCCACTGGAACATTGCTAAGTCTGGACATTGATAGCATGCTAGGAAAGCGGTCAGCAACTTTCGACACTTCAGATGTGGTGAAACTACAACTCCAAGCATTCTCCATTCACTTCTATAGGAGTTCTAAAAACAGCTAAGCAAGTGTGAATGCTGGGAGTCGTAGTTTCACCACAGTTGGAGTGCTGAAGGCTAGGATATGGCACAAATGTCAGATAGGTTCAGGTCCCACCTCTGAGAACCACTCCTATCTAGAGAACGGAGCCCCTGAATTAAAGGGAGTGCTCTCCATTTAGCATTATGGGATTCCCATAAAGATGAATTGCTCACACACGGCCACCTCTCCATTCACCGCTCTGGGACTACAGAAAATAACTAAGCCAGAGCTTGGATATTTTCGGGACATCCATGGTGGTGAACAGAGGGTGGACACGCATGCGCAGCTTCTCTCTGTTTACTTCTGGAGTGCAGTTCTGGGAATAGGAGTGGGTTCCAGACTTAGGATCTGCTCCTATCTGACATTGATGGCGTCTCCTAGCGATATCCCATCAGTGTCTCAGATGGGAATACCCCTTTATTGCTTTTGAAAATAATGTAGAAAACAGGAAGAGCGGGTAAATCATTGACTGTTTCAAATTTTCAGACTGTAACTTTCCTCCTATGCCAGGATGATTATGGATGCATGATGAGGAAACCAAATGCATTAGAAAAGGCAGTGGGGGAGATTTATCAAAACTGGTGCAAAGGGGAAACTGATAGCAACCAATCAGATTCCACCTTTCATTTTTCAGAGCTCCTTTGGAAAATAAAAGGATCAATCTGATAGGTTGCTATGGGCAACTAAGCCAGTTTTCCTTTACACCAGTTTTGATCTTCTCCTCAATATCCTTCAGAAAAGATGAAGGGGAAAAGACTATAACCAGACGGAGGGACACAATCACCGAAATCATAGGGGCTCATGCACATGACCATATCCGTTCTGCGGTCTGCAAATTGCAGATCTGCAAAACACGGATCCCGGCCCTGTGCATGCCACCATTTTTTTTCAACCTCTTCTAGAAATGTCCTATCCGTGTCTGCAAAACAGACAAGAATAGGACATGTTCTATTGCAGTGTCCCAGGGGGTCAGTAGTGTATGCTGGGCTATGTAGTGCAGATTGACTCACTAACCTGGGATCCACTGTCGTCTTCAATTGGGGCAAATACTGGAACAGGCAGGTATTTAAGAGTTCGTGACGCCAGTGTCAATTAAACGGTGACACGCCGTGTATGGTATTGTAGAAGAATGAAGCAAGCATAGGATAGCCAACAAAAACTGGAACTTTTACTGAATATCAGTGAGTATAATACATGGACGCAGTTGGAAGCGCAGTTCCATGAAAGACAGTTGGTGACTATTGGAATACAGCTGGTTCTTGGAAGTACAGAATGGCCGGTCTTAGCAATGTTTTATACAGAGTGTTGATTACAGGAGATGCAGTACAGGCGGCTTGCACACTATTCCTGACTGGTCCTGAAACATGTGACTTTCTCTCCAAGGTCTAATGCCCTTTATCTGGCGTACCCTTGAAGCTGTCCTTATCTAGTACCTCCTCTGTTATCTTGAGTACCTCTTGCTTTATCTGATCGGCCTCTGTGGTATTCTGTGTCTTGGCTGGTGGCTTGCTTATGCTGTTTCAGCTAAACGGATGATGACTCAGGAGGGGAACCTTTTCCTTGGATCCGGAACCCGGTTACAGGGCCTTTACCACCCTCTCCTAGTCAGCAGGCTTCAGGCCTGCGCTACTCTCACAGGCCCATAGCCTGGCCTTGACTCAGACACAGGATCATCTCTGACCTCTGCTCCCACTGTCTGTCCTACTACTACTTCCTGACTGGGCCTTATATAAACTAGGGTTCCCTAGCTCCCTCTAGTGACTCAGAGCTGGAATGACACCCTAGCCGGCCTGCACATGCACATTTCACAGTAACAGGAAGTACATAGCATTACATTTACAAGATATTCCATACCAACCTCCCCATAAATACAGGGGGAACGACAATACCCAAGTGACCCTTCTGTAGTGACGGGGTATTACTCTCCCGTACACTACATACCCCGCTGCTTTAAGCTGAGTACGACCTCGTACTCCATCAGGGCCCGCCCAACTGGAATCATGACCTGAAATAGAGAAAGACACATGCATGCATACATATATGTCAATTACACTCATATCAGACCCAATTGGCAAAGGTGAAGTGTGGTGACAAGGGGCGTCGTTCTCTTCTTCTCAGGATAGTGAGTGGAACGGGGGCGCTGACCTGGCACAGCGGATGTTTAAAAACCAGGATAGTCCATGACAATAAATAAGTCCATAATAAAATTAACATCTCAGAGGCTTGCACATAGGAAGTCCATCTCTGGGCACATAGGCGTGAATAAAAAAAAACGGTTATTAAATACTGTCAGCAGCACATATATAAAATGACAATACAGGTCTCTGACAATACCAGGGCCATGTTATCCTGGCAAGTCCTGCTTACCCTTTAAAATAGTGCTGACATAAAAATGTCTTTTCAACCTGAAATGGGGGTAAAAAGGGAAATTGGTGCAAACTTTAAGGCACAACTGGGATATTAGCAGCAGACCGGATGTCCCAAACATAACAAGGGCAGCTGGAAGCAGTGGTATGCAGTGGCACTATTATTCAGTTAGAATGCCACCGGCCGTGTGTAACTGGCAGCGAGCTTCACCAGCTCTGCCAACCGGAGGGACAAAACGGCCATTAGGGAGACGGACATGAGGAAAGGCGTACTCACAGGCGAGTGTCATATTCTTCCTCTGATGAAGAGTCGATGAACGGAACTTGCAGCAACTGTTCTGGCAAGGCCGGCCACATCTGGAAACCATCTCCTCTGACAATCTTTAGAGGGGGAGGCTTGTCCTTCATTGCCTCCATTTCGGCATCCGTCCTAGGAAACGGGAACCACCGCACGCCTCCTGCGCACCCGAGGTCCACCACCCAATACACTCTCTTGCGTAGGGCCGCTAGGTCAGCCTTGGTGCAGGTCGTCGGAGCTACCGGAGGTCCGGTGACAGTGGCCTCTGGAGTAACGGTGGCAGCTGCTGCTTGACGTCGGGCCTCTGCACATTCGTCCGCCCGCCGGCAGCTGTCCTGCCGCTCTTTCTCCTCTTCTCGCCTCACCGCATCAGGAGGGGGATATCGTTCCTCCAGCCCCTGCAAAACGATGGGCTCCCAGAAGACATCAGGACTTAAGTAAACCTGGCTATGCAGGTGGGTGGTTCGGGCCGATTCAACTTTCACTCCCTCTGTCTCACCCAGATCTGTCCCCTCTTTCTCTGGGTCCCAGGTCTCAGCCGGTGCCTTCGGGCGAGTGACTGCGGTAGCGTAGGGGCCCCGTAAACATTCGGCGGGGGTATACTCCACTATCTCTCCTCTCACTGGGTGCAGAGTCGACACTGGCTCCTCCTTCTGACTGGGCCGGTCTACCTCCATCCGAGGCCCGCCTCCCAGGCGTAACTCACCAAGGAACTCAGCCACGTCATCACTCCTCAAGGTGGGTGGCGCTCCAGGGCAATCTCCTCCTCCTTCTTGGGGGATGTTGGCGCCAAATATTCGCGCCTCTGCACATCGTGATGGCGCAGTAAAAAGCCTCATGGCGTCGGCGGCCATTTTAGATGTCCTGATGCTGCAATTCACTGACAGCAAGCAGGATGATGAAAAGTCCAATAAAACACAGTCCACAAATGCGATTTTCTCTCTGGGGGTAGCGCAACACAGTACAGCGTCTCTGATTCCTCCCAGGCACAATTGTAATCCACAGATTTGGGAATAAAGGTTACAGTCTTTGCAATATGGTGGTGGAATAGTTAAAGCACACAGTTCACACTTCTCTGCACTTCAGAAGTATGCGGATCCTGTTCGTGACGCCAAAAAGAGCGATGCAGTGTCCCAGGGGGTCAGTAGTGTATGCTGGGCTTTGTAGTGCAGATTGACTCACTAACCTGGGATCCACTGTCGTCTTCAATTGGGGCAAATACTGGAACAGGCAGGTATTTAAGAGTTCGTGACGCCAGTGTCAATTAAACGGTGACACGCCGTGTATGGTATTGTAGAAGAATGAAGCAAGCATAGGATAGCCAACAAAAACTGGAACTTTTACTGAATATCAGTGAGTATAATACATGGACGCAGTTGGAAGCGCAGTTCCATGAAAGACAGTTGGTGACTATTGGAATACAGCTGGTTCTTGGAAGTACAGAATGGCCGGTCTTAGCAATGTTTTATACAGAGTGTTGATTACAGGAGATGCAGTACAGGCGGCTTGCACATGCACTATTCCTGACTGGTCCTGAAACATGTGACTTTCTCTCCAAGGTCTAATGCCCTTTATCTGGCGTACCCTTGAAGCTGTCCTTATCTAGTACCTCCTCTGTTATCTTGAGTACCTCTTGCTTTATCTGATCGGCCTCTGTGGTATTCTGTGTCTTGGCTGTGGCTTGCTTATGCTGTTTCAGCTAAACGGATGATGACTCAGGAGGGGAACCTTTTCCTTGGATCCGGAACCCGGTTACAGGGCCTTTACCACCCTCTCCTAGTCGGCAGGCTTCAGGCCTGCGCTACTCTCACAGGCCCATAGCCTGGCCTTGACTCAGACACAGGATCATCTCTGACCTCTGCTCCCACTGTCTGTCCTACTACTACTTCCTGACTGGGCCTTATATAAACTAGGGTTCCCTAGCTCCCTCTAGTGACTCAGAGCTGGAATGACACCCTAGCCGGCCTGCACATGCACATTTCACAGTAACAGGAAGTACATAGCATTACATTTACAAGATATTCCATACCAACCTCCCCATAAATACAGGGGGAACGACAATACCCAAGTGACCCTTCTGTAGTGACGGGGTATTACTCTCCCGTACACTACACTATCTTTTTGTGGGGGCGTGGAACTGACACACGGTGTGTTGTCCGCATCTTTTGCGGCCCCAATAAAATGAATGGGTCCCCATCCGACTCACAAAAAAGCAACCAAACATACTGTCATGTGCATTTTGAAAAACACGCTTAAAACATCTACGCAGTATCCGCAGGTTTTTTTTTTCATGTGTTTTTTATGCCATTTTTTTTTTCTAAAAGACAGTGGACCCCTGGGTTTTTTCCCTACAGAGAAGATGTCAAAAATGTTGGAAAAGATGTGGAAATTTCACCATGCCTAAGTTTTTGGCTTTGCTTAGAAACATAGGAACTTGGGTGCAAAAAAAGTGGCAGCAGGGGCTCTGGACTGATAAGTCAAAATCTGAAAAATGTGGCTGTAACTTAAGGCAGTTTGTTCTCCAAAGGACTAGACGAGAGTGGAACAATAATGAATGTCTGCAGGCAACACGGTGGAGGTTCCTTACAAGTTTCAGTGTAAGGCCTTATTCACACGTCACATGTGAAGCAAAAGAAGGAGATGGAACCAGGACGTCCTTGTCTTGGGATTTATTCCAGATGCAACGTTTCGGCTTAGGAGCCTTTGTCAAGCAAGACAAAACGTTGCATCTGGAATAAATTCCAACACAAGGACGTGCTGTCTCCATCGCCTTCTTTTGCTTCATATGTGGATTACCCTACCGAATACGGGAAAGCTGACCACTTTGCCTGGAGACGTGTACCCACCACTGTCTTACTAGGTGTGCTGTTTTAGCCAAATTAGCATTGGCGGGAAGTGGGGGGGGGGGGGGGTTTAATTTTTCGCCTCATGTAGCTGAAAGGCTAGGTGCACCCCTGCCTTCAAAAACTGTGTGCAAGTGTACCTAGAAGAAGTGATGCTGTTCTGAAGACAAAGGTCACACCAAATACTGATTGGGTTTAGATTTCTCTTTTCTTCATTCACTCTGCATTTAAATTGATAAAAATCACCACTTCTATTTCTTAGAGCATTCTTACTCTGCTGAATTTTTCCTGACTAAAACTTTTGCAAAGTACTGTATATCGACCTAATGGAAGTCAAAACAGGCCTCCATCAGGTAAATGGGTGCCTATGATATATTAGACATATACAGCGGGAGCTTTCCTGTTTGTACCCTGCAGGAGGGTAGCTATAGTGAAAGCAGGGGAAGCGGCAGCTTTGGGGCCCGAACTAAAAAGGGGCCCATCCAGGAGGAGGACTAAAGGATTTTATTGTCAGGGACCCCTCAACAGTGTTATACAATGACATTCTATACAGTGACAACTATATACATGTAGGAAACGGACAGAACGGCTGCCTGGTCTGAGAGAGCGATGTTGACTAGCCGCAGGAGTGAGGGTTACATAGGATGAGGGATTTTCTGGGGTGGAGGACCTGTTCAAAAATTTGCTGTGGGGCCCAGTCAGTTCTAGTTACGCCACAGGTACACTGCAAACGCAGTGTAAATGCACCTTTACGGTGCAGAGGAAAGTAGATTATAAGATTTGCAGGGCAAAGTGCAGAAGCCTATCTAATTTCATTCTTGACATAATAGGGTATTAGGTATTGCACAATTATTAAATTTTTTGAATTAAAAAGTTTGATGCATATTGTCTCTCTTTTGTCCCTCTCCTTGCTTTGTAATTAATATATGTCTGTTGGGTCTTCTGTTTCCATCACATTCAGTAATCCCATAGCCTTGTGACATTTTACACAACATGAAGCAATAAAGCTGCAGGTATTATTATTATTATATATATTCAAAAAACAAAACGGGACGAGCTGTAGTTTTTACCATTTGTCCATACATACACCTTTTTCATCACTTTTTATTCAAGAACGCTCTCCATAATGCCCCCCAGTAGTAATAATTCTCCTGATAATGTGACAGTAGAAAAATGACCCCTTAAAATAGGCGCCAGTAAGAAAATTTCCCCTTATAATGTGTGCCAGTGCAAAAAATGCCCCCTGATAATGTGAGCTAGTACAAAAATGCCCCGTTCTGTGTCCCAGTCCAAAAAATACCCCTTTTAGTGCCCCCAGTTGAGCTAATTTCCCCATAGTGCACCCATAACGTGTGCCAGTATAAAATGTATAATTTCCCCATAGTGCCCCCAGTAAATGCCCCCATAGTGCTCCTCTCCCCCATCCACATAGTGCCCCCGATAATGTGCCAATATAAAATACCCTATATAGTGCCCCCATAATGTGTGCCAGTATAAAATGCCCCTATATAGTGCCCCCAGTAAATGCCCCCATAGTGCTCCTCTCCCCCTTCCCCATAGTGCCCCCGATAATGTGCCCATATAAAATACCCTATATAGTGCCCCCATAATGTGTGCCAGTATAAAATGCTCCTATATACTCCAATGGGGGTGGTTTATATGAGCCCCACCCATAAACTGATGGTCACACTGGGTTTGTGGACGTTCCTGCGGCGGGAACATGTCCCTAATTTACCAACTGCAGTGTATGCATTACAGACCTATAAGGATACGTTAACACATATAAGAAGTGCTGCACCACTTTTGCATGCCCAAAAATATGGCAAAAGAATGCATTTAAAGCGCTTCTCTGGGATTAACATGGTTTATAACATAATCTCATGTAGTTGCTTACCTCATGTCCATCTTACTCTACCTTCATAAATGATTATTTTACAGGATGTTGATGCAAACTGGAAAACTCCTTTAGGGTGAAGTCCACACCCGTAAAATTTTGCAGCAAATCCTACACCAAATCTACTACAAAAATCTGCATGTATTGCACTTTAATTCCGTCACAGATTATCCAGAGGATAGATCACCAGTAGAAAGGTCTATCCCTCTTGGAAAACCCTTAACTCCTCCTTTACTACACTGTAACATCATGCCAATGCGCTAATATACGTAAAAACTTGGTTGTGGATTTTGACACAAATTCTGATGCAGATTTTAACCTATGCCCTGCCTAGGGTGAAACCCATGGTAACATTTTTGCTCCAGGACATATGAATGAAATGTGTTAAAATCCCATCAATTTTGGCGCCACTGTAATACGCTATGGATTTTCTACTCTGGAAAATCCACAGTGTATAATTAGGGTATGAACCTACCATTAAACACGCAAAATCCTGCCCATGTACATGTAACCTAAAGTGACTCTCAGGAGCGGACTGAGAACTTAAAGTGGTCCTGGAAAAAAAACTAAAAGTGGCCCCAATGTCGTAGGTGGAACCACATTGACAGAAGGTGGGAAAACACAAGTAGATGGGGCCAATACAAGTTGGCAGGGTCAGTAATACCATAGTGCAGCACAGAATACCATCCCACAAAACCAAATACTACAATGCAGCACAAGATACCTCCCCAGGAGCTGACCCTCTGTGGACAGAAGCCACCATGTTCTGTCCTCCTCCTCCAATTGTCTCTATCTAGGGAGCAGGGGCTTAGGAGACCACAACACCAAGCCAACCTTACCTTAACCATGCTTCCTCTAATAATGACCCATATAGCTCCCCTTGTAGTATGAACCGGCCAGCAGCAGCGAGGAAGGCTTGGGTGGCCCTGTGGGCATTGGCCCACCTGAAAGATTACATGTAGGGTCTATGGCAGTCCGCCCCTGAAGACACTAATGAAATAACTGAGCGTCTGCACTTCTCCTTCTCATTTAGACTTATCAATTAGATTTAGTCAGTCATAGAGAAACACAGGCAAGAGTTAATTATGTGCGTTGCCAAACACACTAGCCTATTATGCTTACTGGTATTGAGTGGCAGAAACCAGTTTGCTTAGGTAATGATGTAATAACAGTGACAGGGGATATTCTTCTATGTCCCCAATGACCAACCAAGGACAACGTCTTAAAGCAGCCTCTGCTGTTAAATTAAAGTGTGCCTAAACTTTTACATAAACTTTATTAAAACCTAATATACTGTGATAAAAATAATATTTGTAATATACTTTATTATTTTTAATTTTTTTCCTAGCAAAATAGGTACCTGAAGTCGGGGGCGTCTCCAGGTCATGAGCCCTGAATGTTTTGTACAGGGCACTGAATGCTGTGTCCGTTGACTATACAACTGTATCGCCGTCCTACTGGGGCACTACAGGAGGGAATCATAACTACTGGGGCACTACAAGAGGGCATAATTACTGAGGCACTAGAAGAGGGCATTATAACTACTGGGGCACTACAGGAAGGCATAATTACTGAGGCACTACAGGAGGGCATTATAACTACTGGGGCACTACAGGAGGGCATTATAACTACTGGGGCACTACAGGAAGGCATTATAACTACTGGGGCACTACAGGAAGGCATAATTACTGAGGCATTACAGGAGGAAATTATAACTACTGGGGCACTACAGGAGGGCATAATTACTGAGGCACTGCAGGAGGGCATTATAACTACTGGGGCACTACAGGAAGGCATAATTACTGAGGCATTACAGGAGGAAATTATAACTACTGGGGCACTACAGGAGGGAATTATACCTACTGGGGAATACAGGAAGGCATAATTACTGAGGCATTACAGAAGGGCATTATAACTACTGGGGTACTACAGGGGGCATAATTACTGAGGCACTACAGGAGGGCATTATAACTACTGGGGCAGTACGTGAGGGAATTATAACTACTGGGGCACTACAGGAGGGCATTATAACTACTGGGGCACTACAGGAGCACTACAGGAAGGCATAATTACTGAGGCATTACAGGAGGAAATTATAACTACTGGGGCACTACAGGAGGGAATTATACCTACTGGGGAATACAGGAAGGCATAATTACTGAGGCATTACAGAAGGGCATTATAACTACTGGGGTACTACAGGGGGCATAATTACTGAGGCACTACAGGAGGGCATTATAACTACTGGGGCAGTACGTGAGGGAATTATAACTACTGGGGCACTACAGGAGGGAATTATAACTACTGGGACACTACAGGAGAGAATTATAACTACTGGAGAACTACAGAAAGAAATTATAACTATTAGAGCACTGTGGGGATCATTATAACTACAGGGGCACTACAGGGGCATTGTAGATATCGGGGCACTACTGGGACCACTATAATTACTATAGGGGAAATTTTAACTACAGGGAGCACTGTATGGGGAATTTTGACTACCGGGGGCACTATAGGGGGCATTATACAGTAACCACTAGGGGTCCTATATGGGACATTATAAATACTGGGGGCACTATAAAGGGGCCTTAAAGGAGTTATCCAACCCCTATAATGCCCCCCAAAATGTAAATTTAAATGGTATTTCCCTTTAAAGTGGAAATAATCACACGTAGGCTTAGTACGGTGATGGTGAACCTTTTAGGGACAGAGTGCCCAAACTGCAACCCAAAACCCACTTATTTATCGCAAAGTGCCAACACTGTAATTTCACCTGAATAATAACCTGCCTACATTCAGTGAGCTGCCTAGGCCGTTTATAGAGCGCCCTGCACTAATGAATGGCAGGAAAAATCTAAGGCATATTGGTACACCATAGACTTTTTCCAGGGTGCGGGTGCCCAGAGAGAGGGCTCTGGAGTGCCACCAATGGTTTAGTAGTATATGGCCTGGTCTACATCACCATAGGCTCTGGTTGCATACATCCGATGGAGGCCTGTTGTGACAGGTGACATACAGTGGCTTCTGTCAGCCATAGGCTTCCATGTTAAAAAACAGATGTGCATGTTTCTTTTTTTCTTTTACTGGACACTGTTATTTGGAATAACGTCCTCTACTACACTGTTATATACCTTTTTTTTTTGCAGTATACAGAAATATTCTCTCCTGAAGGAGGCCAAAAGGATACCATTTTTTTATTTCATTCTCTTGTGGACAGGTTCCTTTCTTGAGGCCTCCAATCTTTGTCCACTACCACAGCGCCTACTTCAGATTCCACCCTTGTTAACACTTAGTACAGAGGTCAATAGTTCAGATAATAGCAGAAGACACATGTCCTTCAGAGCCTTCCACACTTCAAACCAGTGGCGTAGCTAGAATTGACTAAGGCCCCAGAGCAAATTTTTCAATGGACCTTCTTTTCCCTGCAACCCCCCTCCTCGTGCAACCATCACTCCTGCGGCTACTCAAGATCACTCTCTCAGACCAGGCCCGCCAACTGCTCCATCCGTTTCCTACACGTATATACTGTATGTCATGTCACTGTATACAATACTGTTAAGGAGGCCCTGACAATAAAATCTTACAGTCCTCCTCCTGGGCGGGTCCCTTCTGAGTTCAGGCCCCACAGCAGCTGCTTCCACTATAGCTTCACCCCTGCTTCAAACTCCACCTGTCTCTTAAGACCTGTCTACTGACCCCCTGCGGGGCTAACCTGATGACACGGTGAGAGACATTTTTCTTTGGCGTCAGACTGAAATCCCTTGGGCACTCAGTGTAAATGATTCTGAGGGTCCACCATCTGTGTACATAGGACCTTCCATTATTGTCAGAACTGGGGCCAACCGGAGGATCCTCAGGTCCTCTGGTGGGCCAGTCCGACCCTGAAGGCCACATTTCTGCTTCCAAACCACTTTACTCTGAAACACAAGACTTGTCAGGATTTCAGTAGTCTGAAAATAATGGGCAAAATACAGTTCAGGAAAAATATGATCCGTACTTTGCCTGTGAAATCCGCGGCGGAATGCTGAGGCTAAGGCCCCATTGACATGAGAAGTAAACTCATATTAGAGGTAGTTTTCTTCCTTCTGGAGGAGAGATTATTTGCATACTTTTTTTCTCCCATGCAGAATTGCTTGTAAGTAGCCCTTGAAACCCCAGCTGGATCTTCTCAGTGAGAAGTATACAGTATATGTGTATAAAGTGCAGGCTTCTTTGACTGAAGGTCAGGTTGTCTTCTCTAGGAGGAGTGTGACTGTGAGAACAATGAGGAATGCCACTGGAAGTCACGTTGAAGGAAGATCTGTGAATGTTAGCTCAAGGAGGAGTGATGGCACAAATGTACACACTTCACTTTCTCACATTTCAGTACACCTACCTTTATTTGCCTGAGCTTCTTGTTAAGCCCCATTTGTGCCCCCACATCCTCAAACTGCGGCCCTCCAGCTGTAAAACTACAACTCCCACAATGCCCTGCTGTAGGCTGATACCTGTAGACTGTTCGGGCATGCTGGGAGTTGTAGTTTTGCAACAGCTGGGGGGCCGCAGTTTGAGGATGCCTGCCCCACACAAATCAGCAGCCTCACACATAGTGACACGCCTCTTCAAATCCTCCACTCACTATCCGGAAACTTTTTACTATTTGCATGTCCTGACACATCTATATTAAAATACGAGGAGCGCTGTGTGCTTATGTGATAGGGGGGCTCTGTGCTTAGAGGGGCTGTGCGCTTATGTTGATAGGGGGGCTCTGTGCTTAGGGTCACTGTGAGCTTATGTGGATAGGGGGGCTCTGTGTTTAGGGGGATGTGCGCTTATGTGGATAGGGGGGCTCTGTGCTTAGGGGGGCTGTGCGCTTATGTGATAGGTGGGCTCTGTGCTTAGAGGCACTCATGTGATAGGGGGACTCTGTGTTTAGGGGGGGATGTGCGCTTATGTGGATAGGGGGGCTCTGTGCTTAGGGTCACTGTGGGCTTATGTGATAGGGGGCTCTGTGTTTAGGGGGGCTGTGCGCTTATGTGATAGGGGTTACTAAAAAAATATTTAATTAAAAATGGCCCAGTGTGCTGTTCCAAAGTCTGCCCGGACCACAGAAACCCCAAAAGGCTACACTTCCCTTCAAGCTGACTTTGTAACATCACACTGGGCCATTGTGAACGGATGTACACTGGACATATGATAACTCAAATGTACGTTTTTTATGTTAGTTTTTTTAGTAAATAATTTTACTTAAAAGAGTAGAAGTGGGGCACTCACTAAAAGTATAGGGATCTTGAATTTATTAGGGTAATGACATGGTAAAAGTACAATAAAGTAATAAAATATAGTAATAAAATATCACGTATCAATATTGCATTGAAATATCAAAATAACAATAAAAGTGGAGCGAATAAAGTACTATCAACAATGAGCAATAAAATATAACTATAATAAAATGCAGTAAATAAGGGTTGAATACAGTACTATATAGATATATAAATTAATATGGATCCCGATAAATATGGTTAAAAGTAGTGAGTTCATATGTCAGCCATAGGGACATTCACTGATTAAATCCTGAGGAGTATTCCATGTAAGGTGATCCGTTCCAACAACCAGTCTTTAAATGGTTCTCTCAAGCAAGTAAGGTCAGAGTCCCAAGCGTATGCAGCTGAAGAAGTTTTACTGAATGTCAGTTTGGCTGCTAATACGCACAGCGGCGTCCCGCTGTAATAATGCGATCGCTTATGAGTGGGGTATACAAGTGCTTACCCGAGGCTTCTGGATAACGATTCCTCGACACGGTACACCAACGCACCGTGTCGAGGAATCGTTATCCAGAAGCCTCGGGTAAGCACTTGTATACCCCACTCATAAGCGATCGCATTATTACAGCGGGACGCCGCTGTGCGTATTAGCAGCCAAACTGACATTCAGTAAAACTTCTTTAGCTGCATACGCTTGGGACTCTGACCTTACTTGCTTGAGAGAACCATTTAAAGACTGGTTGTTGGAACGGATCACCTTACATGGAATACTCCTCAGGATTTAATCAGTGAATGTCCCTATGGCTGACATATGAACTCACTACTTTTAACCATATTTATCGGGATCCATATTAATTTATATATCTATATAGTACTGTATTCAACCCTTATTTACTGCATTTTATTATAGTTATATTTTATTGCTCATTGTTGATAGTACTTTATTCGCTCCACTTTTATTGTTATTTTGATATTTCAATGCAATATTGATACGTGATATTTTATTACTATATTTTATTACTTTATTGTACTTTTACCATGTCATTACCCTAATAAATTCAAGATCCCTATACTTTTAGTGAGTGCCCCACTTCTACTCTTTTATCTATTTATCTCTATCAGACTGGGTGCTGTCTGTTAGTGGGTGCACCTCTTCTTGGATCCCCTTCTCATTTTGGTGCGACATTTCTCTTGAATCAAATAATTTTACTTACCTGTGATTGCTTTTATACATATGCTTGACGACTGAGATGTGGTGGTCTTCCATGTGGATGGTCTGATGGCGACATATATAGTTTGACGGATCGGACATCATTACACGCAGTTCCCTAGGCGCAAGGCAGGCGTGCGCTAATTTTCTTTTACACTCAGAACATACTTCACTATATGATATTTCTTGTTTTATATTTGAATATACTATTCTGAGTAGGGTTGAGCAAACCCGAACTGTAAAGTTCGGGTTTGTACTGAACTTTATGATTTTTGGACCCTGAACCCGAAATTTTTAGTAAGTTCGTGGTTGGGGTTCGGCGAGTTAATGGCGCTTTTTGAAAGGCTGCAGAGTAGCCAGTCAACTAACATTTAACTTGTGTGCCCTTACAAGCCATTACAGCCATGCCTACTAATGGCATGGCTGTGATTGGCCAGTGCAGCATGTGACCCAGCCTCTATATAAGCTGGAGTCACGTAGCGCTGCACATCACTCTGCTCTGATCAGTGTAGGGATAGGATGCTGCTGCTGTGAGGGAGAGAATAGGACAGAATCTTTAATCTGAAGTGCTTGTTAACTTAGCAATCTACCTAGATTTTGCTTTGTGGGTGCAGTGCACAATCTTTTTACTCTGCCCTGAGCCCAGTGACCCAGAAAAATAACTTTTATCCGTCTGTTAGTTAGGTGGGCGGCGACTGACATTTCAGTGCACCAGCACAGCATATGTGCATTTGTGACAGTCAAATATAAGCTTGAAATACTGCAATTATATTCTGGGTTTAAAAAAATCACCAATTTTTGGCAAGACCCAAGATCTGTGGCCTTTGCAGCATTTGTCATTGTTAAATACAAGCTTGAAATATTGCAATAATTTTCTGGGTTTAAAAAAAAAAGCACCCATTTTGGCAATACCCTCCATCTGGGGCCTATGCAGCATTTGTAAGTGTGAAATTTAAGCTTGAAATACTGCAATAATTTTCAGGGTTTTAAAAAAAAGCACCCATTTTGGGCAAAATACTCAACATGCAGCCTTTGCTGCATCTGTCAGTGTGAGATATACACGTTAGATACTGCTGTTATATTCTGTTCTTATAAAAACACTCATTTTAGGCAAGATCCTAAATTTGCAGAGAATGAGGAGAGCTTCAAATAAGGGCCGTGGCCCTGGTCGTGGTGCTGCTGGTGGAGCTCCTGTTGCAGGGAGAGGACGTGGTTGATCTGTTCCAGCTACACGCACAAGTGAAACCCCTTCCTCAGGTGCGAGTAGGCGACAGAACCTGCAACTGTATTTGGTCGGGCCTAATGCGGCTCTATGAATGGTGAGGCCTGAACAAGTACAGGCGATAGTAGATTGGGTTGCTGACAGTGGATCCAGTTCCTTCACATTGTCTCCCACACAGTCTCCTGCTGAAAGATCAGAGTTGGCACCTGCAGCCGATGTCCATCAGTCTTTCACCTCACCCCCTTGCAAATCAGCCAAGCAGTCTGAGCCCCAAGTCATGGAGCAGTCGCTTCTGCTTTTTGATGACTCTGCTAGCACGGTTTCCCAGGGCCATCCACCTAGCCCTGCCCCAGAAGTGGAAGATATTGAGTGCACCGATGCCGAACCACTTATGTTTCAAGATGAGTACATGGGAAGACCACCGCAGCACGTCTCGGATGATGACGAAACACAGGTGCCAACCGCTGTCGCTTTCTGCAGTGTGCAGACCGGCAAGGAGGGCAGGGGTGAAGACTGGGTGGAAGATGATGTGAAGGACGATGAGGTCCTCGACCCCACATGGAATCAAGGTCATTCGAGTGACCTGTCTAGTTCGGAGGAAGAGGCAGTGGTCGCACAGAGCCACTAGCACAGCAGAAGAGGGAGCAGGGTGCAAAAGCGGAGCGGCCGTCCCCTAGACAGTACGCCTGCTACTGACCACCGCAGCAAGGGACCGAGCACACCAAATCAAGCCCCAAGGAGTTCCCTGGCATGGCAGTTATTCAGACAATGTGCTGACGACAAGACACAAGTGGTCTGCACGCTGTGCAATCAGAGCCTGAAGCGAGGCATAAACATTCTCAAACTGAGCACAACCTGCATGACCAGGCATTTAAGAGCAAAGCACGAGCTGCAGTGGAGTAGACACCTCAAAATCCAAGAAAGGTCTCTGGCTCCTCCTGCTTCCTCTTTTGCTGCAGTCTTGGCCTCATTATACACCTCTGGAGTGACAGTGGCACCTGCCACCCCGCAAACAGAGGATCTGCCAGCAACACCACCACCTGGGTCACCAAGCATCTCCACAATGTCCCATGGAAGCGTTCAGCTCTCCATCTCCCGAACACTGGAGCGGAAGAGGTAGTACCCCCCTACCCACCCGCGATCCCTGGCCCTGAATGCCAGCATTTAAAAATTACTGGCCTTTAAAATGCTGTCATTCCTTCTGGTAGAGATGGACAGTTTTAAAAGCCTTATAGTGGTGGCTGTCCCACAGTACTTCGTGCCCAGCCGCCACAACTTTTCCAGGCGAGCCATCCCTTCCCTGCACAACCAAGTGGGGGACAAAATCAGGTGTTCACTGCGCAATGCCATCTGTGGCAAGGTGCACCTGACTACAGATACGTGGACCAGTAAGCACGGTCAGGGACGTTATATCTCCTTAAAGGGTTTCTACCACCAGAAATACAGTTCTGTAGCTGACTGAGATTAGCGATTCTAACATTTGTCCCTGCAGCCGTTTTTGTAAAATAAGCACTTTTATTATATGCTAATGAGCCTCTAGGTGCTATGTGGGTGTAAAATCAGCACCTAGAGGCTCTGTCTACTCATGCTTTATCCCGCCCAGGTCCCCTGTTCTGCCAGCCCCGTTCCTCTTGATTGATGTCACACTTCCCTGCATCGTTGACGAAATCCCGTGCCCGCGCCATTCACTTCTGTATTTGGCGCAGGCGCAGTGAGTGAATGAGGCGCTCCAGGCATCAGGAGAGCGGCCTTTACTCACTGCGCCTGCACCGAAGACAGAATTGAACTGCGCAGGCACGGGAATTTGTCAACGATGCGGTGGACCGTGGCATCAATCAAGAGGAGCAGGGCGGGCAGAACAGGGGACCTGGGTGGGATAAAGCGTGAGTGGACAGAGCCTCTAGGTGCTGATTTTACGCCCACATAGCACCTAGAGGCTCATTAGCATATTATAAAAGTGCTTATTTTAGAAAAACGGCTGCAGAGACAAATGTTAGAAACATACTGTTATGTAGTGCTGACATTAGCGCATCGCTATTGTCAGTCAGCTACATAACAGTATTTCTGGTGGTAGAAGCCCTTTAATAGCACACTGGGTAAATGCAGTGGTGGCTGGGTCTGAGGCGGATAGCAGTTTGGCGCATGTCCTTCCACCACCGAGGATTGCAGGGTGTTTCTCTTTGCCCCCTGTTGCATCCACTTCCTACTCCGCTTCCTCATCCTCTACCGCCTCCTCATCCGGTCAGCATAACACCTTCACCACCAACTTCAGCACAGCCAGGGGTAAACGACAGCAGGCAGTTTTCAAACTAATCTGTTTGGGGGACAAACCCCACACCGCGCAGGAGCTGTGGACAGGCATGGAACAACAGACTGATGAGTGGTTGGTGCCAGTGAGCCTCAAACCCGGCCCGGTGGTGTGCGATTAAGGGGCTAAATCTCGTAGCAGCTCTGGCGCATGTGCAGAATTTGGTGGTGCAGAGGTTTCTTAAAAATTACCCTGATATGTCAGAGCTGCTGCAGAAAGTGCAGGCCGTCTGTGCTCGCTTTCGGCTGGCCAGACTGCGCGAGCAGCCGCAGGCGATAGTGGAGTTTCAGCTGCAGCACGCACGGGTGAGTTGCTCTGCGGAACAGCACCACTTCACCACCAATGACAGGGCCTCCATGCAAGACCTGTGTGCCTTGTTGCGCTGTTTCGAGTACTCCACCAACATGGCCAGTGCCGATGACACCGTTCTCAGCGTTACTATCCCACTTTATGCCTCCTTGAAAAAACACTTCGGGCGATGATGGAAGAGGATGTGGCACAGGAGGAGGAGGAAGAAGAGGGATCATTTCAGTAGGGTTTCCGGCCAGTCATTCCCAAGTGGCTCCGAGGGTGGGTTCCTGCATCCAAAAACGCCAGGTACACAATTGTCCAGCCAGGGCACAGTTCTGGAGGATGATGAGGTGGAGGATGAGATGGAGGAGGAGGAACTGTGTTCACAGCAGGGTGGCACCCAGACCAGCTCATGGCCATCAGTGGTGCGTGGCTGGGGGGATACAGAGGACACAGACGATACACCTCCCACAGAGGACAGCTTGTCGTTGCCTCCGGGCAGCCTGGCACACATGAGCGTTTACATGCTGCAGTGTCTCTGCAATGACCGCCGAGTTGCCCACATTCTAACTTGTGCTGATTACTGGGTGGCCACGCTGCTGGATCCCCGTTACACGGGCAATGTACCATCCTTAATTCCCTCACTAGAGCATGATCGTAAGATGCGCGAGTACAAGCGCACGCTGGTAGACGCGCTGCTGATGACATTCCCACCTGACAACTGGGGCACAGTGGAAGCATAAGGCGAAGGCAGAGGAGGAGGAAGAGGTCGCCAACGCAGCCGGGGCACCGCCAGCAACTTAGGGGCAGGGTTAGCATGGCCGAAATGTGGAAAAGCTTTGTCAGCACGCCACAGCAACCAGCACCACCAGCTGATATGGAACGTCTTAGCAGGAGGCAGCATTTCAGCAACATGGTGGAGCAGTATGTGTGCACACGTCTACACGTACTGATGTAGTGTCCCACTAGGTAGGAGTGGGCACTACACAAGGGTCAATTGGGTAACGTGTTACTTCTGCTCACAAGGGACAGTGATATTATATTAATCTATGCACTTAATGTATTTTTCATGTGTTTTTACATGTATGGTTTCACTGTTACATGCGTATCAGGCCTAGTTGGGTGTAATTAGACATTCCAGACACTAGAGGGAGATAGGGAGCCCCTAGTATAAATGTCCAGGCCCAGACAGGGAGGGGTTAGGTCATAGTCAGGAGTCTGTGGAGACAGAAGTGAGGAGGCACCAGCCCAGGATATGCTGAGGGCCTCCTCCTGACATGCAGCTACATAGTCCTGGTTCCTAGCTGCACCAGGAGGCTAGATGGAGTACAGCCTGTTTGGAGACCGAGTGTATTCCAGGGGACTAGAGGAGTCACCTTGTCAGCCTGAAGCTCCTGAGGCTAAGGATAGCTCAGTTGAGATACCCCAGTAGTAGGAAAGCACCTCCTGGGAGAAACCTGCAGCCACCTTTCACATCAAGCAGTGAGACAGCTAGGAAAAGAAGGTATTGTAACCTAAGCAAGTGCCAATAATGGAGGAAGGAATTTATACACCAAGGATTAAAGCCAGCAATTAGGCATCCGGGCCTTGGGATCCAGCCAGCTAGAATAGCTGTGGGGATAGAGCAGCATTGCACTGCAAAGCATTAACTATATACCCTCCAAGTATCTTGCAAGATTTGAAACCTGCTGTGACGTAAACCTGCTGTGCATATGAACTGTAAAGGACTGCATTATCATCTACTGTAACTGCATGTATAAAGTTGGACTGTTTCATCAAGTAAAGCAACGTTTGGTTCACCAACTGTGTACTCATTTAATCCTCCTGCAAACCGGTGTGCCACCGTTACAGGCACTGGCGTCACGATCCTTAAAGGGACCGTACCTAAGGCACTCAAAACACCTACAACATCCAGGGCACCTCACACACCATCAGGCCTGGTCCCTATCTACAGAGTGTGCCCCAGAGGAACTAGTGTCTACCTCTCCTTCACTGTTGCATGTCTGCCCAGGGTTCTCCTCAGAAAAGTGAGTAACCCTCGATTGCCCATACCGTGACCTCACTGTCGCTAATACCCTGCAGGTCTGGCGTGTTGCACTGACTGACGGGTCTGCCCCCTTTAACTTCTGGGTCTCCAAATTGGGCACATGGCCTGAGCTTGCCCTTTACGCCTTGGAGGTGCTGGTCTGCCCTGCAGCCAGTGTATTATCTGAACGTGTGTTTAGCACGGCAGGGGGCCCCACAGAGCCCCCCTATCACTTGAGAGCACAGCTCCCCTATCCACATAAGCGCACAGCCCCCCAAAGCACAGAGACCTCCTATCCACATAAGCGCACAGCGCCCCCTATCACAACAGCTCACAGCGCCCCTAAGCACAGAGCCCCCTATCACATAAGCGCACAGCGCCCCTAAGCACAGAGCCCCCATCGCATGAGTGCACAGCACCCCTAAGCACAGAGCCCCCCTATCACATAAGCGCACAGCCCCCCTAAGCAAAGAGCCCCCCTATTCACATAAGCACAGAGCCCCCTATCACATAAGCCCCTCTATCACATAAGCGCACAGCGCCCCTAAGCACAGAGCCCCCTATCTACATAAGTGCACAGCCCCCTAAACACAGAGCCCCCCTATCACATAAGCGTACAGCGCCCCTAAGCACAGAGCCCCCCTATCCACATGAGCGCACAACCCCCTAAACACAGAGCCCCCATCACATAAGCGCACAGCCCCCCTAAGTACAGAGCCCCCATCACATGAGCGCACAGCACCCTTAAGCACAGAGCCCCCCTATCCACATAAGCGCACAGCCCCCCTAAACACAGAGCCCCCTATCAAATAAGCGCACAGCTCCCCTACGCACAGAGCCCCCTATCCACATGAGCACACTGCCCCCCTAAACACACTGCCCCCCTATCACATGAGCGCACTGCCCCATTAAGCACAGAGCCCCCCTTATCACATAAGCCCCCCTATCACATGAGCGCACAGCCCTCCTAAACACAGAGCCTTCCTATCACATAAGCGCACAGCCCCCCTATCCAAATAAGCGCACAGCCCCCCTAAGCACATAGCCCCCTATCACATAAGCACACAGAGCCCCCCATCACATGAGTGCACAGCCCCCCTAAACACAGAGCTCCCCTATCACATAAGCGCACAGAGCCCCCATCACGAGTGCACAGCCCTCCTAAACACAGAGCCCCCATCACATGAGCGCACAGCCCCCCTAAACACATTGCCCCCCTATCCACATAAGTGCACAGAGCCCCCCATCACATGAACACACAGCCCCCCCTAAACACAGAGCTCCCCTATCACATAAGCACAGAGCCCCTCCCCCTCGTCTCTCTCTCTCACCTAGGACTACTAGCTTGATACAGCAGTTTTCCACACACAGGACACTGAGGATTATGCAAATGTAGGCGGGTCCTAGACGTCCTGGGCGTCTCCTCGTATTTTAATATAGATGTGTCAGGACATGCAAATAGTAAAAAGTTTCCGGATAGTGATTGGAGGATTTGAAGAGGCGTGTCACTATGTGTGAGGTTGCTGATTGGTGGATTTCCAGGAGTGTGAAAGTAGCTAGAGGAGAATCACATCTTGATAAGGTCCACCAGAATAGCTTACCTCCCTTGTCACTCCCTGCGCTCTGCGGAGCACAAGCTGTTTCCCTTACGTCCTAACCAGTGGCACAGATGGGGTATTCTGCCCCTGTGGACTGGTTAGGACAGGTGGAAGTTTTAATGAAATAAAAAAACAGAACATCTACACGCCTTCCCTGCCCCCAATAAAAAGGGGCATGACCCTCAGGACATCATGTTTTTTTCTGTCCTGCGGACAGGACAGGACGGGTGGTCCACTCCTCCACCTTTTGTGGTGGAGAGAGTGTTTTTTATTTTCCTGTTGGGAGAGTTTTCTTCCACTCCTCCTATGCCGCCTGAGATCTAGGGCTCCCTTAGCAGCGGTAGCGGCGTCCCGCATGCTCTGCTGGGCGCCACCATCTTGCGGAAGTGACGTCAGGTGACGTCACTTCCGGTTTTCCTCCGGCCGATCTCAGCAGCGTCGGCCGGGGAGTATTTTCTCTGGTTAGGGCTGTTGGGTACCTTTATCTGATTCATGGGCTCCAGAGGGGTTTTTTTGTACATAAATCTAAGGATTAGGTTTTAAGAGGTTACCCCGCCCCTTTAGTGGGCAGAGCTTTGGTTTTTGGCGCCAAACACCCTATTTAAACTTGGTGAGGCTCCAGGTTCTGTTTCCTGGAGCGCAGTTTTCTGTTAACCTTCAGTCCGTGTGTGTTGGTTTGCTGGAGCGGTTTGCTTGCAAAACCTCTGTATTGCTGAAAAAAACTTTTTCCTTTATAATAGAACTTGCTAGGATCTTCTGGGTAAAGATCCTGAAGCTTGCTGTTAAAGGTCTTTTTTTTTTTCTTGAATTATGCTTAATTCATATCTCTTCTATTTTTCAGCCATGTCTTCTACCGGGGACGGTGAGCGAGAGCCCAGCAGGAAGTCCTCTGGCAAGAGACACCACCTGCAGTGCCATGACTGCCCGATCGTATTGGAGGGCTCCTACGATTTTTCCCGGTGCCCACCCTGTAGGGCCAAGACACTCCCTCAGCTGGAGCCATCGGTCCACGACGTTGTCGATTGGGTAAAGGGCTATATGGAGACCAATATGAACCAGGTGAACGCTTCCATTGAAGAGTTGAAGAATGCCCTGGTTTCTAAACGCCGTCGTCCCTCCTCCCCCCATCGGGCAATGGAGGTATCGGGGGTTCAGGATGCGAGAGACGGTTCAGCCTCTTCCTCCTCGGATGAGGAGGACGGGTTTTCGTATTTTTTTCCGCTGGAGAAAGCTCAGCGGCTACTAAGATCCATCCAGTCGGGGGACCAGGACGTTGATCCGGGGGAAGCCTCATCTTCTGCCTCTAAGGGGCCTAGGGCCTTTAAAGCAGACAGCTCTCTCCTATCTCTGATGAAGACGGAATGGAGAAAGCTGGAGAAGGGTCCAATGTTGACCAAAAGATTCAAGGCAGTATTTCCGGTCAAAGAAGATCAAGTGTCTTCCTGGGGGCCTGTCCCCAAAGTGGACATGGCGATTGCAAAGCTATCGAGAAGGACCCTAATCCCATCAGACGACAGGTCAAGTTTGCAAGACCCAATGGATCGGAAGGCGGATTGCGCCCTTAGGCGCGCTTGTTCCTCAGCCTCGGCCTCCGCCTCGGTCGCGATTTCTTCGTCTGAAGTGGCGAATTTTCTGAGGACAAGATTTAACCAAATTCAGTCTGACCTGGAACAGGGGGTCTCTAGGGATGACATTCTGGCCTCATGTTAAACTGACAGCCTTGCCATAGACTTCCTGTGTGACGCAGCTCCACAACAGTTGAAGCTGACATCTAAGTCCATGGCGCTCTCAACCGCGGTCAGGCGTCCGCTTTGGTTGAAGCCTTGGAAGTCTGATACGACCTCGAAGCACAATCTTTGTGCCATGGCATATGAGCCCGGCAAACTCTTTGGTGCAGAGCTTGACCAAATAATGGAGGGACTGTCGGACAAGAAGGGCAAGTTCCTTCCCCAGCAGTCCTTTCGCGGTCGGGGCAAAGGGTTTGGTTCCAGGTCGGAACCTCAACCCAGAGCCCAGAGGGATTGGGGCTCCCGTAGAGGCGGAAAATCCTCTCAGGGTTCTAGACCCCCCAAAAAATCCTCGACGCTCTGATTGCGGGCCTCCTCGAGGCTCTTGGTATTTAGCCGGTCTGACTGGAAATCCCAGGCTCCCTTCTCCCCACATTCCCGTAGGCCAGGGGTGGCCAACCCGCGGCTCCTCGGACCTTCACTTGCGGCTCTCAGAGGAGCGCGGTCTCCTCTACATATGCGGGCCAGGGATGTCGCAGGTTTTAAAAATATTAGCAGCACGGGAGAAGGAAGAAGAAAGCAGTCCCCTCCTCCCTGTGCTGCTGCCACCAATGAGAATTAAGAGAGGAAGAGGAGGGGAGGGGCTGTTTCCACTGGGGAACGCAGCATAGAGGCCAGGTGTCGGCTATGAGATTCTGCCGGCACCCGCCCCCTGTATCTGTATTAAAGGTTGTCATTGGTGGCGTAGTGCCCCCCCCCCTTAATACCATGCAGGCCCTCGCTCTGACCTGCACGTCAGGTCACTATGGAGAGGTCGCCACAGTCATCAGAGCAGCGGCAGCAGAGGTAGGATAAGCCTCCACAGTTTTATTTTATTAAAGTACTGATCTGGGGGTCTTATCTGACATGGGGGTAGTATGAGCTCAGATAAGACCCCCAAATCCTCATCAGACCCACAAAATAAGCCTCTCCAGTGCTCACATAAGACACTAAATATCAGACACCCCATGCTCACATCTCCCCTATGTCAAATCACCCCTGAGCATCTGAGCATGGGGCGGCCATCTGAGCATGGGGCGTCATCTGAGCATGGGGTGTCATCTGAGCATGGGGCGTCATCTGATAATAAGGCGGTCATCTGATAATAAGGCAGTCATCTGAGCATGGGCGTCATCTGAGCATGGGTTTCATCTGAGCATGGGGCGTCATCTGAGCATGGGGTGTCATCTGAGCATGGGGCGTCATCTGATAATAAGGTGGTCATCTGATAATAAGGCGGTCATCTGATAATAAGGCGGTCATCTGATAATAAGGCAGTCATCTGAGCATGGGCGTCATCTGAGCATGGGGCGTCATCTGAGCACGGGGCGTCATCTGAGCATGGGGCGTCATCTGAGCATGGGGCGTCATCTGAGCATGGGGTGTCATCTGAGCATGGGGCGTCATCTGATAATAAGGCGGTCATCTGATAATAAGGCGGTCATCTTATAATAAGGCAGTCATCTGAGCATGGGCGTCATCTGAGCATGGGCGTCATCTGAGCATGGGGCGTCATCTGAGCATGGGGCGTCATCTGATAATAAGGCGGTCATCTGATAATAAGGCAGTCATCTGAGCATGGGCGTCATCTGAGCATGGGGCGTCATCTGAGCACGGGGCGTCATCTGAGCATGGGGCGTCATCTGAGCATGGGGCGTCCATCTCATAATAAGGAGGTCATCTGAGCATGGGGTGTCATCTGAGCATGGGGCATCATCTGAAATAAGGCGGTCATCTGAGCATGGGCGGTCATCTGAGCATGGGCGGTCATCTGAGCATGGGGCGGTCATCTGATAATAAGGCAGTCATCTGAGCATGGGGCGTCATCTGATAATAAGGCGGTCATCTGAGCATGGGCGGTCATCTGAGCATAAGGCGGTCATCTGAGCATGGGCGGTCATCTGAGCATAAGGCGGTCATCTGAGCATGGGCGGTCATCTCAGCATGGGCGGTCATCTCAGCATGGGCGGTCATCTGAGCATGAGGGTGTCATCTGAGAAATCTTGAAACACATTGTGAAAAACAAAGATTGCCAGAAGTCTCACTAAAGCTGTCTACACTACAGGTAGGAAAGGTGGTTTAAATGCACTTTTAAATGTTTGATAACTCAATTGCAGTAATACTGTCGTGTGCACGCATATTTGTGTAAACGGATAGCTTGTGGCTCTTGGCAGTCATAAGATTTTTTTTTGGGCTCTTTGTGTCTGTAAGGTTGGCCACCCCTGCCGTAGGCGGTCGCCTACAGCATTTTCTGCCTTGTTGGCAGGACCATATCCAGGACAGTTGGGTCCTGCGCATAATTTCTCAGGGCTACCTTGTGGACCTGAACAGTCCACCTCCGGACAAGTTCGTCCAAACAAGGCTTCTTCCCAGCAACAAGCAGGAGATTCGAGAGAACTACGTGCTAGAATACTTTCAGAAGGGGGCCTTAGAAGAGGTTCCTCTCCAAGAGAGGGGAACAGGTATCTACTCCCCAGTCTTCCTGGTACCCAAGAATACCGGAGGTTGGAGGATGATCATAGATTTGAGGTTCTTCAACCGTTTCATAAAACAAAAGAAGTTCCGTATGGAAACTATCCAGTCGGTGACCAATCTTCTTTTGCCGGGAGATTTTTTGGCAACCTTAGACCTCAAGGATGCTTATCTCCATATTCCCATCCAGAAGATTCTTAAGGATTGCAGTAAACATCGGGGGGTCCTAAGACATTTTCAGTTTGTGGCCCTCCCGTTTGGGATTTCTTCAGCCCCACACACTTTTACCAAGGTGGTGGTCTCTGTGGTGGCCGCGCTAAGGCTCCAGGGCCTGAGTATAGTTCCATACCTGGACGACTGGCTCCTCAGAGCTCCTTCCCAAGTGATCCTGTCCCAACACATCCAACAGGCTGTTACATTCCTGCATCAGTTGGGATGGATAATCAATTGGGACAAATCGCAACTTCAACCAGCCACCTCGGTAAGGTTCCTGGGGTTCATGGTGGATTCAATCATTATGACGATTCATCTCACTCCCGAAAGAAGGCAATCCATGCAACAGACAGCCCGTTCTCTCTCTGTACCAAAACAGGTAACGATTCGAACATGGATGAAGATGTTGGGACTAATGTCTTCAACCGCAGAGGCGGTACCTTGGGCATTATTGAATCTACGTCCGCTCCAGTCGGAAGTACTAGCCAAGTGGAATCACAGTCTAGTGGGACTCAATTCCATGCTCTCCCTGCCTTACAAAGTCTGATCCCCTCTAAGGTGGTGGTCCCACCTCAAGGACAGAAAGTCCCTGATCCAGCCCTCTTGGATCATACTTACTTCAGACGCATCCCTAGTAGGCTGGGGTGCGCATCTTCAGGACAAGACAGTCCAGGGAACTTGGACACCTCAGGAGAGGTTATTGTCATCGAATATCC
Source organism: Bufo gargarizans (assembly GCF_014858855.1). NCBI lineage: Eukaryota > Metazoa > Chordata > Amphibia > Anura > Bufonidae > Bufo > Bufo gargarizans. The sequence goes on along the minus strand of NC_058085.1, from coordinate 63,793,687 downwards.
TGGAGATCAGAGCAATCAGAATCTCTTTTTCATTTTGCTCCTGTCATTCGAGGGAAGGCAGTGAAGGTACAGTCAGACAGCATGACCGCTGTACTGTATATCAACAAGCAGGGAGGCACGAGGTCACAAAGTCTCCTGAGAGAGATAGGGGTGATATTGGATTGGGCAGAACTGAACCTCACCCACTTATCAGCCGTTCACATTCGCGGAGTTCACAATGTGATTGCGGAATGCCTGAGCCGAGGTCTTCCAACCGGAGAATGGTCACTTCATCCAGAGGTCTTCAATGAGATAATGCTCAGGTGGGGCATGCCAGAGATCGATCTCATGGCAACGAGGTTCAACACGAAGGTGGAGAGGTATTGCTCCCTTTACAGGGAGGACAACCCGGTGGCTATAGATGCTCTGTCAATCCCATGGAGGTTCAGGCTGGCCTACATCTTCCCTCCAATTTCCTTGATACCAAGGGTCTTGATGAAAATCAGGCAGGACCAAGCGTCAGTTATCGCCATTATCCCATACTGGCCGAAAAGAGCTTGGTTTACCCAACTCTTACAGATAAGTCGGGGTCAATTTCTGAGGCTTCCCCCGGAGAGAGTACTGGTGTCGGGGGACACCCAGATCTCCTCAAATCTTCAAATGTTCAACCTGACGGCCTGGAGGTTGATCAGTCCCTTCCAAGGATAGAAGGGCTTTCAGGGTCTGTCTTGAGAACCTTGGAGCACTCCAGATCAGAAGCTACCAATAAGGCCTTCTCCAGAATCTAGAAGATTTTTTCATCCTGGTGTACTAGGCATCAGCAAACATCCGCTGAAGCTTCCATCACAATAATTCTCTAATTTCTACAAGACGGTCTGGACAAGGGGCTATGACCCGCTACCTTTAAAGTGCAGATTTCAGCAATCTCTGCTTGTCTCAACAGAGCTGTTTCTCAAGACCCCCTTATCAAGAGATTCCTGAAGGGAACCTCAAGATTAAAGCCTACAGTAATCAGACCTATCCCTGTTTGGGATTTATCGGTCGTGCTCAGGGGGTTATCATCTCCCCCCTTTGAGCCCCTAGAGGAGGCGGGATTCAAGTTCCTGACCTAGAAGATCACCTTCTTGTTGGCTGTTACCTCTGCAAAGCGAGTTGGGGAACTCCAGGCTTTTTCTGCCTTTGAGCCTTATACAAAGTTCCTGCAGGATCGGGTACTTCTCAAATTTCTGCCTACCTTCATTCTAAAGGTTCCTTCCTTTGACAATATCAACCAGGTGATCTCCCTGCCAACTTTGGCTCCACCCCACTCCTCTAAGGAATAAGGGCTCCATACCCTCAACATTTCGAGATGTCTTAGGATTTACCTGGAACGCTCCAAGGTATTTAGGAAGGATGAAAACATCCTTATCCTTTTTTCCGGTACCCATAAGGGGAGGAAAGCCTCTAAGCCCTCCATCAGTCGTTGGATCAAAGAGGCAATTCGGGAGTCTTATATGTCTCAGGGCTCAGAGCCCCCTGAATTTGTAAGGGCCCACTCTACTCGAGCAGTGGCCACTTTTTTTGCAGAGAGAAGCTCAATCCCATTGGACGTGATTTGTAAGTCAGCTTCTTGGAGTTCTCACTCCACTTTTATCTCACACTATAGAGTGGATACCAGAATACATAGTTATTCCTTATTTGGCCAGACAGTGTTATCTTCCGCCAGGCATGAGGACCCTCCCACGGGGGTTTCTACTTGCTAAATCCCCATCTGTGCCACTGGTTAGGACGTAAGGGAATCGTTAATTTCTAACGATAATTTGTTTTCCCTTAGTCCTAACAGTGGCACACAAATTCCCCCCCCCCCTTTTTTTTATCGTAATTGTGGTTATTTTTTGTCTACTTGTAATTACACGATGTCCTGAGGGTCACACCCCTCTTTATTGGGGGCAGGGAGGGCGTGTAGATGTTCTGTTTTTTTATTTCATTAAAACTTCCACCTGTCCTAACCAGTCCACAGAGGCAGAATACCCCATCTGTGCCACTGTTAGGACTAAGGGAAAACAAATTATCGTTAGAAATGAACGATTCTCAATCGGGAGCCCCCTACGGAGAAGAAGACTCCATTTCATCCGGAGCAGAGGTAAGAGGGCATTGGGGGTTTTCCGGGCAGGAGAAGATGGGGGAGGAGCGCAGTTTCAAAGAGCTGCCAGTCCACCGCACATTTCTTCACATTCCACCCGAGGTCATATGCAGGGTCAACTTCTCAACCGACATGTTTTTACCCAGCTGAGGGCTGCAGTGCTGCAGACACTGGACTTCCTCCTGCTCCAGAACAGACATTGTGCTCTATTGAAGATAACAGACACATAGCCTCTCAAGCAGGGATGCACGCGCTGACCCCCCCACCCCCCTCTGGGGTTTCGCTACCTTATACTGCTGACAGTTCTGAACTATCTCATCAGCAGCTCAACCCGCTATCTAAGAGGGCTCCTAGGTCTAGAGAGATCACAGACCAGACACCTGAGGAAATGCCTATGCTCTTGCCAGCAGAGGGCTCAGACATTCCGCGGATCTTGAGATCCCCTTCCTAGCACCGATCAGCCTCATCCTCAAGTTCTGCAGATCCAAATACCCCCAGATCACCCCCTCCTGATTGGTGGTCACATATACAACAGCTTCCGACAAAGCAGAACTTTAAAGCCCTAATATTAGAAGTTAAAGACGCCATTAAAGCCGAAGTGCAGGCTGTCCGAAAAGACATCCAGAATTTTGGTCTCTGCCTCAATCAGCCGGAAGAAGACCACAATACTGCTAGGTCAGTGATCTGCCATCTTCAAGACCGCACTTCCATACAGTCTCTCCTTCTACGGGACCTACAGCGACATGTAGAGGACCTGGATAACAGGGGTAGACGTCATAATATAAGGGTGAGAGGGATTCCTGAAACCAAAGAAAGTAAAGATGCTCCTGTAATACTGCATCATATCTTCAACACTATCCTGGACCGCCCATTAATCCACCCCATCAAGATGGACCGGGCACATAGGGCCCTTCGCCCTAAATCTTTGAATGGACTCCCACGAGACATAATATGCTACGTCAATGACTATACTCTGAAAGAAGATATAATGTCTAAAGCCCGCTCAATTCGCAGCTTGGACTTCAGGGGTTCACCAGTGTCCGTGTTTCAAGACCTATTGGACTCTTCCGTATTCATGATTTACGTAATCCCCTAACAAACCGCCTTTTATCCTTTGCAGATTTACAAACTAAATATAGCCTACCCTCCTCCTCCAACTATCACTACAACCAAATAGCAAATTTCTGCCTCTCATTCACCACCTCCGGATCAATATCCCCCCTCACCTTTTTTGAGAAATTGTGCGTCTGTGGCCCATCATTTAGAGGTCTCATCTCAGATATATATGATCTGCCTCTATCACGATCGGCGTAACTGTCACATACGTAACACGGAGGGAGGAAAAGAGGGAGGCCCTGCCCTAGTGAGAGGGAAGGTGGTGACCCCTGACTCACCTTGCGTCTGGCACCTGGCTGCCCTGTCGTCCCTAGACGGGTTCCTCACCCGTACGCCGATCACGTGCCTAAAACCCTGGCTTTCCCTAGGATGAGCCCTAGATAGTGAACAGGGCGGTGGGAACACTAGTCCGCACCACTAGCTCTAGAGGAAAACACCAAGGGGAGGACAGACAATACAAACTAAACATATAATCCCAGGTGGGCAACAACAGGAGACAACAAAAGCCCAACAGGGATCCGGAGGGTAGCACTCTGGAACAACAACCAGATTCTCAGCTCCAGTGGGTCAGCATAGATGTCCAGGCAGGAAGCTCTATAACTGGCAACAAGAGAAGTGTGAGAGGAGAATATAAGGAGTTTGGGAGTGGCAGACAAGAAACAGCTGAGGAGGAGAAGCTACGGATCCCTGAGCGAGACAAAAAGGATAGCAAGGCAAACACAGAAAACAAACACTATGAAACACAGTGATCTTTAGACATAGAGCGCGCAGCCACCCGCTGCGACTTCCTGACCCCGGGTATAACGGAGTCAGACGTGGCTCTTGACACCCTCGTGACAGTACCCCCCCTTTCACGAGGGGCCTCCGGACACTCAGGACCAGGTCTCTCCGGATGAGAGACATGGAAAGCCTGAATCAACCTGTTGGCGTTTACCTCTGACGCTGGAACCCACATTCTTTCCTCGGGACCGTACCCCCTCCAATGCACCAGATACTGAAGAGAGCGGCGGACCCGACGAGAATCAACAATTCTGGATATTTGAAACTCCAGATTACCATCCACAACAACAGGAGGAGGTGGCAGCGGTAATGGTTCTAGAGGTGGAACATACTTCTTGAGCAACGACTTATGGAAGACGTTATGGATCTTAAAAGTCTGAGGTAGCTCCAGGCGAAAAGCCACAGGGTTAATGACGGCTACAATTTTATAAGGACCAATGAACCTAGGACCCAGTTTCCAAGAGGGAACCTTCAACTTAATATTCCTAGTAGACAACCACACATAGTCATTCACTCCTAGGTCCGGACCTGGCGACCGTTTCTTATCGGCCATGCATTTGTATTTACCACTCATATTTTTCAAGTTAGCTTGCACCTTCTGCCATACCGATGAAAGAGATGAAGAAAACCGTTCCTCTTCGGGAACCCCAGAAGACCCCCCCTCTTTGAAAGTACAAAATTGGGGATGAAAACCGTATGCACCAAGAAATGGTGACTTGCCAGTGGATTCCTGACGGCGATTATTTATGGCAAACTCGGCTAACGGTAAATATGATGACCACACCTCTTGGTTTTCAGACGCAAAACACCTTAAATATGTTTCTAGGTTTTGGTTGGTACGCTCAGTCTGTCCATTCGACTGAGGATGGAAAGCTGAGGAAAAGGATAAGTGTACCCCTAAACGGGTACAAAAAGCTTTCCAAAACTTAGAAATAAACTGGGTTCCCCGATCCGAAACCACATCGGAAGGGACCCCGTGAAGCTTCACGATTTCACTGATAAACACCTGAGCAAGAGTCTTAGCATTAGGAAGTGCGGGTAGCGCAATAAAGTGTACCATTTTGCTAAACCTGTCTACTACTACCAAGATAACTGTTTTACCCGCAGACAAAGGTAAGTCAGTGATGAAATCCATTGATAGATGTGTCCATGGTCTATTGGGGATGAAAAGTGGCAATAAAGACCCTGCTGGACGTGTATGAGAGACTTTCGCGCGTGCACAAGTAGAACAAGTAGACACAAAATCTATTACATCCTGACGCAACCTTGGCCACCAAAAACGACGAGACAATAGCTCCAAGGTTGCTTTACTACCTGGGTGCCCAGCAAGTGCCGAATTATGATGTTCCTTCAATAACTCAAGACGCAGGTTTAACGGTACAAACAATTTCTCTGAGGGGCAAGAGGCCGGGGCGTCCCCCTGGGCCTCTAACACCTTTCCCTCTAGAACAGAGTGTACAGCCGAGACAACCACTCCTCTTTGTAAAATAGGTACCGGATCACTAACATTACCCCCTCCAGGGAAACTACGAGACAATGCGTCTGCCTTGGTATTTTTTGCCCCAGGACGATAGGTGATTACAAAGTTAAATCTGGTAAAGAATAGCGACCACCTAGCTTGTCTAGGGGTGAGACGCTTAGCCGATTCTAGGTACAGAAGGTTTTTGTGATCCGTAATTACCGTGACGGGGTGGATTGCTCCCTCTAAGAAGTGACGCCACTCTTCAAACGCCAGTTTAATCGCCAACAGTTCCCTATTTCCAATATCATAGTTCTTTTCTGCTGCAGATAATTTTTTGGAAAAGAAAGCGCAAGGACGCCATTTGCCAGGAGACGGACCCTGAGACAATACAGCCCCCACTCCCACCTCCGACGCATCAACTTCAACAATAAAAGGCTGGGAGACATCAGGTTGAATTAGAACAGGTGCCGAGGTAAATCTCTCTTTTAGAGAGGAAAATGCAATTTTAGCGGCGTCAGACCATTTAGAAAAATCAGTCCCCTTCCTAGTCATGTCAGTAAGGGGTTTAACGATCACTGAATAATTTTTAATAAACTTTCTGTAGAAATTTGCGAAACCCAAAAACCGTTGTAGAGCTTTAAGGTTCTCAGGAAGATCCCAATCTAAAATTGCCTGGACCTTCCCAGGATCCATACGGAAACCTGAAGCAGATAATAGATATCCCAGGAATTGTATTTCCTGAACGGCGAAGACACATTTTTCAATTTTCGCATATAATTTATTCGTCCGTAGGACCTGCAGTACTTGCCTGACATGTACTTCATGTGTTTTCAGATCAGCCGAATAAATTAAGATATCATCTAGGTATATGACTACAAACCTGCCGATGAGATGACTAAAAATATCATTAACGAAATGTTGGAAGACAGCAGGGGCATTGGTCAGACCGAAAGGCATGACTAAATTTTCGTAATGCCCCTCAGGGGTGTTAAAAGCTGTCTTCCACTCATCCCCTTCCTTGATACGAATCAGATTGTAGGCCCCCCTAAGATCAAGTTTGGAGAACCACCTAGCACCCGCAATCTGATTAAAAAGGTCAGGAATGAGAGGAAGAGGGTATGGGTCTCGGACGGTTATCCGGTTTAGCTCACGGAAATCTAGGCAAGGACGCAGGCCCCCATCTTTCTTTTTAACAAAGAAAAACCCTGCAGCCACGGGTGAAGAAGAGGGTCTGATGTGTCCCTTGGCCAAACTCTCGGAGATATAATCTTTCATGGCTTGTCTCTCGGGACCCGAAAGATTATACAACCTGGACTTGGGTAATTTTGCACCGGGAATCAGGTTAACCGGGCAATCATAAGGACGATGAGGTGGTAGCTTCTGACAACCCTTTTCAGAAAAAACGTCCTCAAAGTCCGAAATAAATGTGGGTAGGGAAGCTATGGAGGCGATTAAGCAATTGTTATTTAAGCAATTCTCTCTGCAATGCTCACTCCACTCCAATATCTCCCTGGCCTGCCAATCCACCACTGGATTGTGCGCTACCAACCAGGGAAGACCCAATACCACAGGAGAGGGAAGGCCCTCCAGAACGTAACATGAAAGACGCTCCTTATGGTGGTCCCCTACCCGAAGATGTAAGTTATGGACAACGTGAGTGAGGTTTCTCTGAGACAGAGGAGCAGAGTCAATAGCGAATATGGGAATGGGTCTCTGCAGCGTACAGAGAGACAAACCCATAGTGCGGGCAAAATGGGCATCTATCAAATTTACCCCTGCACCACTGTCTAGAAAAAAAGAAATAGACTCCGTCTTAACACCAAAAACAATAACCGCTGGCAACACAAATTGAGATGTTCGTATGGAGGAAACGTATACCCCCCGGCTGACATCCTCCGCACAGCCTGGGGTTAGTAGTTTTCCGACGTTTTTTTGTTTTTGGGAAAAGGAGGGACAGACATTAATGAAATGACCCTTCCCCCCACAGAAAAAACAAGCCCCCCACCTACGGCGAACCTCAGGAGGACGGACCTGACGAGAAGTTCCTCCTAGCTGCATAGGCTCATCCAAGTCCGTACAGACTAACTGCTGCTTGGGAGAGGTTACCGATTGCTCAGGAATTTTCGATCTCTCCCTAAGACGTCTATCTATCCTGATAGAGAGGGACATAACAGCATCAAGGGAGAGGGGGGTCTCATACAGCGCCAGCGCATCCTTAACCCTTTCAGATAACCCAGAGCAGAACTGACTCCTGAGAGCCGGGTCGTTCCACTGAGTATCCGTAGCCCACCTGCGGAACTCTGAGCAATATTCCTCTGCTGGCCGATCTCCCTGTAGGAGTCTCCGTAACTTCGACTCAGCCAGGGCGACACGGTCAGGGTCATCATATATGAGACCCAAAGCCCCAAAAAATCCCTCCACTGACCGGAGAGCCTGGGAACCAGGGGGTAACGAGAACGCCCAGGATTGCGGGTCCCCCTGAAGCAGGGAAATAACAATCCCCACCCGCTGTTCTTCATTACCTGAGGAGTAAGGGCGCAGCTTAAAATATAATTTGCAGGCCTCACGGAACAACACAAATTTGTCCCTTCCCCCAGAGAATCTGTCAGGAAGAACAACCTTGGGTTCTGTAACAACCTGGTTACCCATAGCAACCGCTGGGCTTACGGTCTGCTGCATTTGCTGCTGCTGTTGGAGGACAGACGCCTTCAATCCTGCCACCTCCAAAGACAGGCCTTGAAGCTGTTTTGCCAAAGCAGCAATAGGATCCATATTGGATTCTAAGTAGAGAAAAAAAAAATTAAATATATATATATATATATTATTTTTTTTTTTCTCAAAAAATAAGGGCCAGTTATAATATCACGATCGGCGTAACTGTCACATACGTAACACGGAGGGAGGAAAAGAGGGAGGCCCTGCCCTAGTGAGAGGGAAGGTGGTGACCCCTGACTCACCTTGCGTCTGGCACCTGGCTGCCCTGTCGTCCCTAGACGGGTTCCTCACCCGTACGCCGATCACGTGCCTAAAACCCTGGCTTTCCCTAGGATGAGCCCTAGATAGTGAACAGGGCGGTGGGAACACTAGTCCGCACCACTAGCTCTAGAGGAAAACACCAAGGGGAGGACAGACAATACAAACTAAACATATAATCCCAGGTGGGCAACAACAGGAGACAACAAAAGCCCAACAGGGATCCGGAGGGTAGCACTCTGGAACAACAACCAGATTCTCAGCTCCAGTGGGTCAGCATAGATGTCCAGGCAGGAAGCTCTATAACTGGCAACAAGAGAAGTGTGAGAGGAGAATATAAGGAGTTTGGGAGTGGCAGACAAGAAACAGCTGAGGAGGAGAAGCTACGGATCCCTGAGCGAGACAAAAAGGATAGCAAGGCAAACACAGAAAACAAACACTATGAAACACAGTGATCTTTAGACATAGAGCGCGCAGCCACCCGCTGCGACTTCCTGACCCCGGGTATAACGGAGTCAGACGTGGCTCTTGACACCCTCGTGACAGCCTCTCACCCAGACTTACTTACTGGGGGGAAAGCACTTATATACAGACGTGGACAAAATTGTTGGTACCCTTTGGTCAATGAAAGAAAAAGTCACAATGGTCACAGAAATAACTTTAATCTGACAAAAGTAATAATAAATTAAAATTCTATAAATGTTAACCAATGAAAGTCAGACATTGTTTTTCAACCATGCTTCAACAGAATTATGTAAAAAAATAAACTCATGAAACAGGCATGGACAAAAATGATGGTACCCCTAGAAAACACAGAACATAATGTGACCAAAGGGACATGTTAATTCAAGGTGTGTCCACTAATTAGCATCACAGGTGTCTACAACCTTGTAATCAGCCATTGGGCCTATATATATGGCTCCAGGTAATCACTGTGTTGTTTGGTGATATGGTGTGTACCACACTCGACATGGACCAGAGGAAGCAAAGGAAAGAGCTGTCTCAAGAGATCAGAAAGAAAATTATAGACAAGCATGTTAAAGGTAAAGGCTATAAGACCATCTCCAAGCAACTAGATGTTCCTGTGAGTACAGTTGCACATATTATTCATAAGTTTAAGATCCATGGGACTGTAGCCAACCTCCCTGGACGTGGCCGCAGGAGGAAAATTGATGACAAATCTAAGAGACGGATAATCCGAATGGTAACAAAAGAGCCTAGAAAGACTTCTAAAGAGATTCAAGGTGAACTTCATGCTCAAGGAACATCAGTGTCAGATCGCACCATCCGTCGTTGTTTGAGCCAAAGTGGACTACATGGGAGACGACCAAGGAGGACACCATTGTTGAAAACGAATCATAAAAAAGCAAGACTGGAATATGCCAAACTACATGTTGACAAGCCACAAAGCTTCTGGGAGAATGTCCTGTGGACAGATGAGACAAAAATCGAAGTTTTTGCCAAGGCACATCAGCTGTATGTTCACAGACGAAAAAATGAAGCATATCAAGAAAAGAACACTGTCCCTACTGTGAAACATGGAGGAGGCTCTGTTATGTTCTGGGGCTGCTTTGCTGCGTCTGGCACAGGGTGTCTTGAATCTGTGCAGGGTACAATGAAATCTCAAGACTATCAAGGAATTCTAGAGAGAAATGTACTAGCCAGTGTCAGAAAGCTTGGTCTCAGTCGCAGGTCATGGGTCTTGCAACAGGACAATGACCCAAAACACACCGCTAAAAACACCCAAGAATGGCTAAGAGGAAAAAATTGGACTATTCTAAAGTGGCCTTCTATGAGCCCTGACCTCAATCCTATTGAGCATCTTTGGAAGGAGCTGAAACATGCAGTCTGGAAAAGGCACCCTTCAAACCGGACACAACTGGAGCAGTTTGCTCATGAGGAGTGGGCCAAAATACCTGCTGAGAGGTGCAGATGTCTCATTGACAGTTACAGGAAGCGTTTGATTGCAGTGATTGCCTCAAAAGGTTGCGCAACAAAATATTAAGTTAGGGGTACCATCATTTTTGTCCATGCCTGTTTCATGAGTTTATTTTTTTACATAATTCTGTTGAAGCATGGTTGAAAAACAATGTCTGACTTTCATTGGTTAACATTTATAGAATTTTAATTTATTATTACTTTTGTCAGATTAAAGTTATTTCTGTGACCATTGTGACTTTTTCTTTCATTGACCAAAGGGTACCAACAATTTTGTCCACGTCTGTATAAGCACTAAAATGAGAGAAATGGCTAGATAGGGAAATCCCAATAAACCTCTGGCAGGTGATATGGTCCAGAGCTTTTACTAGCTCATCTTGCATAACTTATAAAGAAACTCAAATAAAATTACTGATGCACTGGTATCACACACCAGAGTTGCTGCATGCCTTAAATAGGAATATCCCTAATGTTTGCTGGAGATGCTCAGCCAACGGGACTCCCATATATCACATATTCTAGACGTGTCCCCTGGTAATATCCTTTTGGAGGATGGTAGCTTCTGTACTGCAGGACGTTTTAGGGCATTCAGTGAGGTTGGATCCCCTTTCATACTTGTTGAATGTCCCACCTAGGGATATGAGGGGTCGCAACTCTGGGCTGCTCCTGCATCTTCTCACTGCAGCAAAGGGTTTGACAGCCCTCTTTTGGAAAAGAACCACTCCCCAGTCTAAGGCAGATTATTACTCCCGTTTCCAGGCTATTCGCTCTTTAGAATATTATACGGCTTTGTCATGGGGAACTGTGTCCTACAGACTTGGTCCTGTTGGGATCTCCACCACGAAGAGCTCCGCTTATAACGAGGGAGAGAACTCCTAGCTTCTAATTTCCTCCCCCCCCCTTCCCTTCTTTTGTCTCCCCCTTTCTTTTTGTTTCTACCCTTATCTACATAGACTATAGATCGACTCTATCCATTTGTTCTAACAGCTGTTATTATGTAATCTTATATTTTGGCTACATTACCATAGTCATGTTCTCTGTGGAAGATTTTGCTTCATATTTTGATACTTGGAAAATAAAAAATGTTTAATAAACATAAAGTTGAAAAAAGAAAAAAGTGAAGCCTATACTGAATAAAATAAAAAAAAGATAACACTCACCTAGCCCCGTTCCTCTGGTAAATGGAGGTTATCCTGCTCCTATAATGCCCTGGAGCAAGGGTCTTTTGGAGTATGAATCTTTGTGAACATTTGCCCCTATTGCTACAATGCAAAGCCATCAACATGATTTATGCTGTTATGTGCACTTATACTGTTTTATATTGATAAACTGCATTTATATGTTTATTGTAATATATCCTGTTCATTTGCACCATTATTGCACTATATCTACATTTTACTGTGAAAAGAGTTAATGCACAGCCAGCTCATACTGAGAGACTTTGGGACTTTCTATCTATGCACTGAGAAGTTAGAAATCTTCCACAGAACAGACACACAGGGGGTCATTTATCATGCTCGTCTGTTTTTTAGAGTGCGATTAGCCTGTCATTTTGCATAGTATTTATAAAGTCGGACGGCAGGTGATGAATTAGGCGATGCGTCTTTGTATTCGTCAGGGGGCAGGTGGATAGTCTGCAATTAGACTACTCGTTGGTTGGCTCACAAATTAGGTGCAAAAGTGCAGCGAATATGTTGCATATCAGATAAAAAGTTTCATATTCGATATAAAAAGTTGCAGCCATATACACATGTTTATGTGTTTGAAAAGACGCACGTCTACTAGAAGATGCAACTTTTTAAATAAAATTGTTGCACGGCCCCACACAAATCTGATGAAAAAACTAAGCTGCCCCTGGAATGGAGTAAAAATTAGAATGTTTTTGTGTTTAATTCATGTGTAAAAAAGGCGCATCTACATATATAAGCTGAAGAAAATGCGCAAAAAAAAAAACAATGCCACCAGACCTAGTCTAAAACTGAAAATTGTCAAACGAGGCAAAGCACCGACTGCTGAAAGGTGGAGCAGGGAGTTGTCGGCTCCCTGCTTCACCACTGTATTCAACTGTCTCTGCGTACCCAGTATACAGAGACTTTTGGATGCAGGACATACCTCAGCTATCCTGGGACCGCCGGACAGCCAAGTAAATCTGAGACTGTGCTGCCAGATCCAGTAAGGGTTATATGTGTCCACCAGATCCTCAACCCTCTGCAACCCCTTTAGCTTCCTCTGTTGGTCTCCTTGTGGACACTGGGATGCTAGCCTGGGTGGAAGTCAAGAGCAAGATGGATTCTACCTCGACGAAGGGACGGCATCCATCCCTGACCCTTGTATGGCTTTCAGCTCACAAAGTTGGGGAAAATTTGTGAGGAGCTTCTCCTTTTAGAAATGGCTTATGATAGACTCCATTCATATGCAGTTTTTTTGTTTTTCTTTTGCACATGGGTGAAGAAAGTCACGTTCTTGGGCTTTCAATAAAAAAGAGGACATGCCATCAGGGTAGACTATTGAGGCAGGGCGAATGAAAACAAAGTCTTAATTTCTAAGGAAACTCAGTAGTTCATAGAGGTATGGGGTAATCCTCTCAAAGAATAAGACCACAAGGGCATGAGGAAATTCCCAAAGCAAGTCCCATGAAAATTATTCTACCTTTTCCAAACCAGCACCTGGATCTAAATACTTCTGCAATTGCATGTAATAACGTATTATAGCTGCTGAGTTATTTACTAAAATCTAACTGTATAGCGCCACCTGCTGTTTTCTCTTTTTCTAACTTCTCTGTCCGCCTCGCTGATATGAAAGCACATGCTCAGTTCCATCCTTCAACTGCCACCAGCTGCAGTAGAAAGGACATGCCGCATGATACAGTGCATGCCCCCTCAGCTGTCAGCTTGATATAAATCTAGCAGAGCAATGAATGGGGAGATCTCTGGATATAGGGCTGGAGATGATATTAGATTTCAAGATTATATTGGATTATTTTATTTTTTTACATTAATCATGGGATAACCCCTTGTTGACCGCCCATAGGATATAAACATCCTATGGGCAGTTATTTATCTCTAATTGGACGTTCTAGAACATCCATTTAGAGATGGTAGCTGCACGCTAATCGTGCAGCTGCCGAGCGGGGGGCCTGATGTCAGGTGTCTCTGCCTTCTAGATCACTGTATACATATGACCGCTGGGGCCAGGAAAGTGCAGGAGCTGTTGGGTCTACCACAGACCTGCACTGAGGCTGTACAGCGTAGTATAATGCTTTACAGCCTCTCTGGGGGATGCATTTCAGCCCCAGTTACAGGAGAAATCAATAGTGAAAAAAATAAAATAAATGTGAAGTTAAATGTCCCCCAGAGGTCTTGTATGACCTTATGGGGACGCAAAGTGTAAAAAAAAAACAAAATAAAAAGTGTTATATAAAAAAATAAAAAAAAAGGTTTCACATGTAAGAAAAATAAATTCCCCAATTAAGTAATTAAAAAAAATGTAAAAATAGAAAAAAAATAAATAGACATATTTGGTATTGCCGTGTCCATGACAGCCGGCTTTATAAATGTATCACACGATCCACCCCGTCCGATAAACACCATTAAAAATAAAAAACTGTGCCAACAAAAAAGCATATGTCCCACAAAATGGTACCAATAAAGCAGTCACCTCATCCTGCAAGAAATGAGCCCCTACCTAAGAAAATCGCTCAAAAAATATAAAAACTATAGCTCTCAGAACTTTTTGTTTCAAAAATGCTATTATTGTGTTAAATTGAAATAAATAAAAAAGTATACATATTAGGTATTGCCGCGTCTGTAACAACCACCTCTATAAAAATAGCACATGATCTACTCTGTCAGATGAATGTTGTATAAAATAAAAAGTGCCAAAACAGCCATTTTTTTTGATTACCTTGCCTCACAAAAAACTTAATATAGAGCAATTAAAAATCATATGTACCCCAACATAGTACCAATAAAACTGGCACCTTATCCCTTATTTTCCAAAATGGGGTCACTTTTTGGGAGTTTCTATTGTAAGGGTGCATCAGGGGGGATTCAAATGGGACATGGCATCTAAAAACAGTTCAGCAAAATCTGCCTTCCAAAAACCATGCGGCACTCCTTTCCCTCTGCACCCTGCCGTGTTTCCTTACATCACTTTACGAAAATATGTGGGGTGTTTCTGGAAACTGCAGAATCAGGGTAATAAAAATAAAGTTTTGTTTGGCTGTTAACCCTCGATTGTTAAAGAAAAAATTGATTAAAATGGAAAATCTGCCAAAAAAGTGAAATTTAGAAATTTCATCTCCATTTTCCTTTAATTCTTGTGGAACACCTAAAGGCTTAACAAAGTTTGTAAAATCACTTTTGCTAATTAAAACATTTATTGGGTTTTTACAAATTTTTTAAACAGAAAATTGTACAAAGGACAACAGTATGATGACGGATTCACATAGGTAATTGAAAGTACAATATTGTGAAGTGACATAACATTAAAATTCGAAAGAAAAAGAATCATGTAGCAACTAATAGCACATGTATATTTAGCACTTCAAGTAGAGTCTAGGCTCTGCAAACCAAAGTGTTAACGTAAGCATTCTTAGGAACTGTTTGGAATACCATTGTAATAACAACGCTGTGAGATACATCTGCCCTGCTGGTAAAAATAGGGCATGAGTCTGACTGTATGCAAACAAGAATGTGCAAAAAGTACAATCAAAAACCACAACAATTAAAAAGAGAGAAAGAAAACAAAAAAGAAGATTTATTGTATAGGGAGGGGGAGACAAGAGGAAGGGAACAATTGGGGGGTAGCAATACAAACAGAAGAAAGGGAAAGAGAGAAGTCAGAGATATAAAGAAAGGTATGTATAGAAGTATACAGATCCTTTATGTACCTGAGGTGCGAAAGTCTTCCCAGGGGCCCCAAATCTTCAGGAATCGTGTGTGTTTCTGGGGAAGTATGAGTTCCTCCATTCTTTGATATAATAGAACTTCCTCAAACCATTCCTCGAGCATTAGGGAGACCGTCGATTTCCAGTGTCGAGGAATCACTGCCTTCGCCGCTTGGATGAGAAATTTGAGCAGTGAATTTTTATATGCAGGGATAGTGAGGTCGAAACCGTATAGGAGAAGGGCTTCTGGTGTTTTTGGCATTGGGAAACCTGTTATTTTGAGAATAGCCTTGTGGACCGAGTCCCAAAACGCTCGAAAGGCCGAGCATTGCCACCAAATGTGTAGAATTGTGCCCTCTGCTGTCCCACACCTCAAACATCTGTCTGTGACAGAGGGATACCATTTATGTAGCAGTGTCGGTACCCAGTACCACCGGGACAGGATCTTATAGCAAGTCTCTTGTGCTCTTGTGGCTAACAGTGCTTTGTGTGATAAAATGTAATCTGAGCCAATGAGAAGAGGACAACTAGATACCTAAATCCCGTTCCCACGCCGCACAGAACAGAGGAGGCAGGGAGGATCTCTGCTGTAAGAGTAGTTTTATATATAATGTGTCTTGAGACACAGCCGAGGGGCTCAGACAGGCTTGTTCGAAGACTGTCAAATTCCTTGTAAAATGATGTGAAGTGCGCAAGGAAGTCAAAAAATGTTGAAGTTGGAGATATTCAAAGGTATGTTTTGGTGTGGGGAGTGTATTACCTAATATAGAGGTTAAAGATTTCAAGGAAGTCCCCGCGAGAACCTGGCAGAATCGAAGAGGGGAGGTTTTTGTGCCTGTGAGAAAGGGGTTAGGGCAGGGGTGGCCAACCTTACAGACACAAAGAGCCAAAAAAATAAAACGTATGACTGCCAGGAGCCACAAGCTATCCGTTTACACAAATATGCGTGCACACGACAGTATTACTGCAATTGAGTTATTAAACATTTTAAAAGTGCATTTAAACCACCTTTCCTACCTGTAGTGTAGACAGCTTTAGTGAGACTTCTTTGTTTTTCACAATGTGTTTCAAGATTTCTCAGATGAGAAACCAAATGCACAGATGACCGCTCATGTTTAGATGACCGCCCCATGCTCAGATGACCGCTCATGTTTAGATGACCACCCCATGCTCAGATGACCGCTCATGTTTAGATGACCGCCCCATGCTCAGATGACCGCCCCATGCTCAGATGACCGCCCCATGCTCAGATGACCGCCTTATGCTCAGATGACCGCCCCATGCTCAGATGACCGCCTTATGCTCAGATGACCGCCTTATGCTCAGATGACCACCCCATGCTCGGATGACCGCCACATACCTAGATGACCGCCCCATGCTCAGATGACTGCCTTATGCTCAGATGATCGCCTTATGCTCAGATGACCGCCCATATGCTCAAAAACACTTGGTGTGCTGGGCAGTGGCACCTGTGAGAAAAAAGGCAGTGCAGCAGTGGCAGAGAGACTGAGGCCAGCAGCAGCCATTTCAGTCAGATTAGAGCCAAAGCTGCAGAGTGGCTGTAATAGAACTAAAATGGCTGCTGCTGGCCTCAGTGAGTATCTCTGCCACTGCTGCTCTTATTGAGTGCCCACTGCCCTGCCCTGCTGTCCACCATTAACATTCATTAAAATTTACTATGGAGCTGGAAGCAGGTCCCCCTTGCTTGCTGCGCCACTTCTTGCCGCCCACATAGACCCAGCCTGCGGTCTGTTGAATCTGGCTGCTGGGCTGGCATTGAGAAGACTGGGGGCGGGCATTAGGTCACACACAAACACACTCACAGATGGGGGTGTGGGGCCATGGGCGGGCACATCGGCAGCTGGTGGCGGGGATAAGCACTGCAGCTCCGCCTTCTCTGCCGGAGGAGGAGGTGGAGATGCAGTGAGTGACTAAGTCACGTGCCCGCTCTCGGCGCTCTGAGACCTCTCCACTCTTTGGCCTCATTCCAGCCTTCCACCGCTTCACTTACGCGCTGCAGAGAGGAGAGTAATTGCGGGCCGCTCCGCTCCCCTGTTAGCAGCAAATGAAGGCGCAAGGAGCTGCATGTGGGTTAGGGGATGCTCCAAGGGAGAATAGGGGGTGATCAGTAATGGGAGTGAGGGGTTCCTGCGGATCTATGACAGAAAGCTCTGAGCTGAAACCCCCAAGAATGGCAAATGTATGGTTCGAAGTGAAGTAAAGAGCAGATCGCTCTGTCTTCAGAGCGCTCCGCAGCCGCGGGAGAGAGGTCAATGCTAAGGGCGACAAGTCCATATCAATGTTAACCCACGCTTTCTGGGAAGAAAGCCTAGAGAATGCTGTGGAATGGTAGTATAACCTGCAGTCCGGGAGACCAACCCCACCCAAATCCTTAGCTCGGGTCAGAGTTTCCTAGCGTATTCGTGGTCTACCAAGGGACCATACAAATTTCGAGAAACATTTACGAATCTGGGTCCAAAAAGAGAGGAGGGATCTGGATAGGGATGGTCTGTAGGAGGTAAAAAGTCTGGGCACAAGATTCATTTTTAGTATGCTAATCCGTCCAAACCAGGAAAAATCTTTCCGGTGCCATGACTCCAGATTTTTTTGGAAACGAGCCAGAAGTGGGGCAAAATTGTCATTAAACAGATGTGATAAAGTAGGACTTATATAAATCCCTAGATATGTAAAGCCTTTGGTGGGCCAAGAGAAAGGAAAAGAGGCCTTGAGTGCAGCAACTAAATCCTGTCCTAAAGAGACATTCACGGCATGGGATTTGGACATGTTGATCTTAAAATTAGACCACGTCCCAAATCGAGACAGTTACAACTGTAGGCATGGAAGAGAGATGCAGGGGTTGGTGACATACAACAGTAGGTCATCCGCAAAGGCCGCACACGTGTACTCCTGGTTACCTATCTGGATACCCTGGATATCGGGGTTATCACAGATTTTTGCCATTAGATGTTCCATAACCAAGACATATAATAAGGGAGACAGTGGGCAACATTGGCGTGTGCCATTATGGGTGGAGAAAGGGGGAGAGAGAGTCTGATTGATTTTTATCCTTGCCGACGGTGTTTGGTATAAGTTAAGTATCTTAGACATGAACCAGGGGCCTAATCCAATATGTGCAATAGTAGAGCGAAGGGAGGGCTATGAGATCCGGTCAAAGGCCTTCTCTGCATCGAGAGATAGGACCATAAGGGGTATATTGTGAGTTTTAGCATAATGTCCAATGTCTTGAGGGTGTTGTCCCTGGCCTCCCTTCCCGGCACAAACCCCACCTGGTCCGAGTGAACTAGAGATGGCAAAAACACCTTCAAGAAATTTCAATAATCCGCAGCACTCGCCAGTAGTTGGTGAGAAATTGTGATTTATTCACTCAGACAGCTAGATAACAGCGACGTTTCGACCTTGATTGTTGTAATCTAGCTGTCTGCATGAATAAATTACCATTTTTCACCAACTACTGGCGAGTGCTGCGGATTATTGAAATTTCTGGAAGAGTCGGGACCCCCAGCCAGGATCCCTATCTGAGTGCACCATCCGGCTTGCAAGCCTCTTCACTGGTCTGAACCCAAGTGTGTGGAATGAGTAGTGCTGCCAATCTTTGAGTTTTTTTTAAAAACACCTTCAAGATATTCGCCAAGAGTTTAGCGTATATTTTAGGATCCAAGTTTAAAAGAGAAATCGGGCGATAACTCGCACACACCTGGGGGTCCTTATCAGGCTTGGGAATGACCGCTATATTGTTGTGCTTTTTCATAAGTTTAAACAGTTATATCTACTTATTTTAGTTATAATGGGTATTCATTGCCTTTAAGAGCAATGTTGATTTATATTCACTGTTTTGTATGAAGTTTCATGTAGGCCAAAGTAAGTCCATGAGAAGATTACTGTGCCGTTCAAAAGCTACTGTTATTGTAACAATATATTATACATTTAGAAAGTTAGAAGATACACCGCACCTGCAGATTCTGAGGCTTCATTGTTTTTCCTATCTGAACATGAATTCCACAGTGTGAGACTGGTCTAGATGTTCCTCAAAGTATATATTCATGTATCAAAGTTTGTCCCTCAGCCCTGAGACAAGGCCTCTAGATGTCAGAGGTGTGAAGTATTGAAAATATTAGGCATGTATGAGTTAACCCTTAATGGTATGATGCTTATTGCTTATACAACAGTGCCACCTAGATATAAGCGGTTAATACTACATCAGTAGCAAAAGTGCATTCTGGGTAGTATTATGACGTCATGCTCCTTATCAATGCACACACCCATCCAACAATGATTGGAAAGTTCCAAACTCGGAGGGCGTGTTCATCTGATAAGTTTTGGGTTAAAAAAACAGTTACCAGAAAAAAAAAGGAGAAAAAGAAAAAAAAGAGAAACAAACATTTGGATTATAGATCTCTGGAGAATCATTGGGATTATCGGGAAAAACTTTTGAGAGCTGGCTGCCCCAAGACTCTGCACATCACTTGACCATTAGGTAATGTATATTTTGTTTTATGTAGTATTGATCTAAATTAATTGGCTTGATACTTAGCCAGATACCCGCTCATTTGCGGACGTGTAACGTTAGTTGCTACATCAGTATTTTCTCTGATTTCAGTTACGATGCATATAACTGAATAAAGGGGACAATATTGGAGAAACTCTTTGTTGGGAATCTTTGTATTCCCTAGTTTGATATCAAGCCAATAATTTATAAGTTTTGTTGCAATACTACCATTATCTGAAGATTGGTCATCATTTTTGGGCGGAGCAAGGGCTCGTATCTGTCATCTTCTTGATTGAGTTTTCCGCATAATCCATTGATTGTATATCTCTCACAAATTTAAAGCTGTATTGCATCATATTCTTGTGTTGGTTGAGTAGTGTTTTGTTGGTATCATATAGTGGTGAATTCTGGGTACTGCAGATCATTGTATATTATTGAAATTTATGTTGATTCATTTTTTATTGGATTTTAACCTATTGTATAATAAACCATTTAAAGTTTTGCTTAGACGCTTGTACCCTGTTTTACTGATTGCACAAAATAATCAGGTTCTCAATTGAACTCTTTGAGATGTTTATGTCCATCTCACGGGTCAATATATGAGCCGCAGTGGACTGTGCCAGAAAGCGAAGCCCAGATGACACCGTATTGAAGAAGGAGAAGGAAAGGAGTTACTTTTTCTGAGAATACCTTGTAAAACCTTGCCGTAAACCCATCCGGGCCCCGACTCTTACCCCCCGGAAGAGATTTAAATACTTCCTGAAGCTCTCCAACAATAAAGGGAGCCTCGAGGCTGGCTGATTGCTCCGCCGTCAGCTTGGCGGAAGAAGATAGGGACAAGTCCCTCTGGCTCAGACGAGGACAGCAAGTCATACAAAGCAGAATAAAAAGAATGGAAAGTGGATGCAATGTCTGGGGTAGTATGTATCGGTACACCCTGCGGGGTCTTAATGACCGGAATGTGAGAAGATGCCATTTGACCCTTGAGGGCTCTGGCCAACATGCGCCCACTTTTGTTACCAAATTCATGGAATTTTCTACGGCAAGTATGGATAATTTTTTGGTATGAGCGTTCTAGTAAGCATTTAGCTTCTAGACGAGCATCCTGCAGATCTTGTAAAATAGCCTGAGTAAGGGCACGCCTGTGAGCCAGCTCCAAGGAGGCGACCTTTTGCAGGGCAATAGAAAGATTATGAGCCCTCTCCCTCTTGATGCGTGTCCCATGTTTGACCAAAACCCCCCATATCACACATTTGAGAGCCTCCCATTGCATAGGCAGAGCGGTGGCGTTTGTCAGGTGGTCAGCCAGAGAATCAGTTATTGTCTGGGATACCTCAGCGGCACATACTAAATCAAGAAGGAGAGACTCATTAATCTTCCATGAACACTCTGTTTTACATAGAAAGGGAAGTTGTAGCGAACAGTAGATTGGGGAGTGATCTGACCACAAAATGGAACCTATTTGTGTATATTCTAACCAAGTGAGAGCTTGATGTTGGATCAGGATATAATCTATGCGACTATAGGATGAATGCGGCGAGGAGTAAAAGGTGTAGTCCCTGTCTGCTGGGTGTTGTATACGCCAGGGATCGCTAAGCTGCAGTTGCAGGAAGGCTTTCTTAACCTTCCTTATTATCCACAGGTGATGCCCTCATAATCTGACAGATTTGGAGTGTTCACTTTTTACAAAGAAGAGTGGGCAAATCTTGCCAAGTCAAAATGTGCCATGCTGATAGACTCATACCCAAAAAGACTGAGTGCTGTAGTAAAATCAAAAGGTGCTTCAACAAAGTATTAGTTTAAGGGTGTACACACTTATGCTACCATATTATTTTATTTTTATATTTTTTTACATCACAGAAACCTGACATTTTGACAGGGGTGTGTAGACTTTTTATATTCACTGTATGTGTGATTGACAAGGGGATGTTTATAAGAGGCAAACTATGTCCAGGATTTTAAAGGGGTTGTGCAGGGCAAAGATATTGATGACCTATCCTCAGACCGCTTGTAGAGGCAGCACAGTGGAATTACAACTGCTCGCAGCATTCAAGTAAAAGGGGCGTGAAGTTGTAATTACACTGTGCAGCCTCTGCAAATAAGATGGTGCACTGGTAATTTTGAAGAGGATAGGTCTTAAATATCTTTGCTCTGCATAACCCCTTTAACTGTTCTCAGCAGTCCTGCTGTTTACATGCCACACATTTCCAAGTCCCCCCGGGTGCAATTGTTTTACAATCATTGGGTGTAGTAAAATTGTGCAGTCATGCGAAGTAGCTATAGCAGCATTAGTGGAAGTGCATGCTTGTCTAAGGCTCCAGACTCCTCTCTTCTCGTCCTACCACATGTACTTCTGAGCCTATTCCCTACTTCAGTCTATCTCTCTGGCTGTCACCACTCTAACAAAAATCTTCAACCTCTCTCTCCTCTGGTATCTTCCCCTCTTCTTTCAAACACTCTATCATTACTCCATTATTTTTTTTAAAAAAAACTTCTCTTGACCCATCCTGCACAACTAACTACAGACTAGTCCCCAATCTTCCCTTCATCTCTAAATTCCTAGAGCGTTTGGTCTCTCACCTCATCAGCTATCTCTCTGATCACTCTCTCCTTGATAAATTACAATCTGGTTTGCACACCCTACATTCTACAGAAACTGCATGCACCAAAAGTGACAATTAACCGCCTGACAGCAAAATGCAACGGTGACTACTCTTTCCTTATTCTCCTTGACCTCTCTGCAGCTTTTGACACTCTAGACCACTATCTACTCACCATGCTCCAGTCTATCGTCCTAAAGGACACTGCCCTCTCCTGGTTTTCTTCATATCTCTCTGACCGCTCTTTCAGTGTATCATTCGCTGGCTCCACTTCTTCTCTCCTCCCTCTTGCTGTTGGGGTTCCTCAAGGTTCGGTACTAGGCCCTCTTCTCTCTCTACACAGCCCCAACTGGACAGACCATCAGCAGATTTGGTTTCCAGTTCCATCTCTATGCTGATGACACCCAACTATACACTTCGTCCTGTGACATCACCCCTGCTGTATTACAGAACACCGGTGACTGTCTGTCTACTGTCTCTAACATCATGTCCTCTCTCTCTATCTGAAACTTAATCTTTCAAAAACGGAACTTCTAGTGTTCTCTCCATCTACTAACCTACCTAAACCTGATATCTTCATCTCAGTGTGTGGCACTACCATCACGCCTAGACAGCACGCCCACTGTCTCTTTGTTATGTTTGACACTGATCTTTCCATTCCCCCCAATATTCAATATTTAACCAACGAAAAAGAACGAGACTGTATGCTTAACCCTATAACTACCAGTCAAAGTTGCTATTAACTATCAGTAGAGACATAGCGCTACAAACCAACTTTGCGCATTGTAATTTGTATCAAGGACTTTATACAAACCTGTACAACCACGATCTCTCACGGCACAGCAACCTATAATTGAGGGAATTTCTATTGTATATAACATCCAGTCCCTACAGATAGTATATCATATTATATGCTTTTAAGTGAACACATTTTATATTGTATTGTATAGTATTATTGAGGTACCTCACCTGTCTTATTGTTACTATTTGATATAAATAAATAGTACTTAACATATTGGCTGAAGCTCCATGTGATTATTCAGATGCAGGTGTGCCCCTCTTAAAACAATTAGTTACAACTCAAAAACATCTCTAGAATCCACTCCTTTCTCACTATGGAAACAACAAAATCGCTCATTGTTGGCCTGATGCATTCCCGCCTAGATTACTGTAACTCACTATTAATTGGCTTCCCCCTCACCAGACTTTCCCCTCTCCAATCTATCCTTAATGCATCAGCCAGTCACCTATCTGTCTAACCGCTACTCTGATGCCTCCGCCCTATGCCATTACACTGGTTGCCCATACAGTATAGAATCATATTTAAACTGCTCGTCCTCACCCACAAAGCTCTCCACAGTGCTGAACTCCTACATCTCTTCCCTCATCTCTGTCTACCACCCTACCCGTGCTCTCCGTTCAGCCAATGACTTACGACTAACTTCCACCATAATCCGAACCTCTCACTTCGGGCTCCAAGACTTCTCCCGAGCTGCATCGGTTCTCTGGAATGCCCTACCCCAAGAAATTATGTTAAATCACAACATGCACAATTTTAGGTGCTCTCTAAAAACACATCTTTTTTAGGGTGGCCTATCACATCCCCTGATCTAACTCCTCTTCGTATATAGCCCATTTATCATCAGTTCCTGAACCTGTTCCTCAACCAAACTCTCCACCGCACGCATAAGCACTTCATATATCGGCTGGTGACTGGATCATGCAGTTTTATATCTGCTCCCTTATTTTCCCAGGATGGTCGGACCATTGCACAAACAAGCACTTTTACCATTGGTGTCACATAGAAACATAGAATGTGTCGGCAGATAAGAACCATTTGGCCCATCTAGTCTGCCCAATATACTAAGTACTATGGATAGCCCATGGTCCTATCTTATATAAAGGATGGCCTTATGCCTATCCCATGCATGCTTAAACTCCTCCACTGTATTTGCAGCTACCACTTCTGCAGGAAGGCTATTCCATGCATCCACTACTCTCTCAGTAAAGTAATACTTCCTGATATTACTTTTAAACCTTTGCCCCTCTAATTTAAAACTATGTCCTCTTGTAGCAGTTTTTCTTCTTTTAAATATTCTCTCCTCTTTTACCTTGTTGATTCCCTTTATGTTTTTAAAAGTTTCTATCATATCCCCTCTGTCTCGTCTTTCTTCCAAGCTATACATGTTAAGGTCCTTTAACCTTTCCTGGTAAGTTTTATCCTGCAATCCATGTACCAGTTTAGCAGCTCTTCTCTGAACTCTCTCCAAAGTATCAATATCCTTCTGGAGATATGGTCTCCAGTACTGAGCACAATACTCCAAATGAGGTCTCACTAGTGCTCTGTAGAGCGGCATGAGCACCTCCCTCTTTCTACTGGTAATGCCTCTCCCTATACACCCAAGCATTCTGCTAGCATTTCCTGCTGCTCTATGACATTGTGTCACGGCTGAGGATGGGGAAAATCCTCAGCCGTGCGATGCCAGAAGATGTAAACCACTGCTCGGTCAGGACGAGAGAATTAGGAAGCAGGTCACCTCCTAACGCATCCCTAATTCGTCCCTAACTCCTAGCTGCATGGGCCGACCTTGAAGGTAGGAGGGCCCATGCTCAGGAACCTGTCACGGCTGAGGATGGGGAAAACCCTCAGCCGTGCGCTGTTGGAAGATGGTCGCTGCTTGACCAGGACGACAGGATTAGGGAGCTGGTCACCTCCTAGAGCGTCCCTAACCTGACCCTAACTCCTAGCTGCATGGGCCGACCTTTAAGGTAGGAGGACCCATGCTCGCTCAGGAACCTCGGATCCCTAACTCACCCTCCGACCGGTCCCTGGACTAGGAGTCAGGGTAAGACAACCTGTTCTTTTTGGATACGGAGGAACAGGAGTCTCACTGGCCAAGCTGCAAGGAAGGGAGCACAAATACAAATTATGGCAATGGCAGGAACTTGCCACAAACATAACACTCCTGCCACAGACACAAAGCCTGGAACCCATGTGGAAGTACTGCTATCCACAAACAAAAGGACACAGCACACAATTCACATCACACAGGAACACAGGACCATAAGGTGCAATAAAGAAGCAAAAAACCAAACACATCTTCTAGACACCAAACGACATTATATTTTTGCTATGACCAGAAGGATGGCCCCCACTGGCAGTTGGTAAGTAACCAGGAGGATGTCTCCAGCAAGCATGGCTGAAGCACCCTCTCTGACTACTGCCTACAACTGAGGCTTTATAGGGCCAAGAAGCCACACCCAACAGTCAGACACACCCCGTGACTCACACACACACAGAAAGGGAGTTAACCCTTCCAAAACCACAGAAGGGAAAACACAACTTAAAGGGGAAGTGTCCAAACAACGAACACACTGTGGCTGTTGCCGCAGGCAACGACATGGGTGGCAACCGTGTCCTGGGAGTCAGCCCGAAGGCCGGGACACTGCCACCACATGTACACCATCCAACCAAACGTTGCCACGGACAGCCACAGTGAAGGGAAGATGTCAGTGCACACCAAACATAAGACAGAGTGCACACAGACATACAAACGTGCATACAAACACACACACAACTCCAAAGGAACCGCACACATAGCTGTTGTCCGCGGCAACCGCACTTGAGGCTAACAACATTATGCCTCCAGCTGTGGTTGGCACAACAACCCAAACCACGGGCAACTGTATGCGGCTCCCAAGGAGTCACGGCCATAAACATGGTCGTGACAGAACCTCGGATCCCTACTCACCCTCCGCCGGTCCCTGAACTAGGAGTGAAGGGTAAGACAACCTGTTCCTTCTGGACACGGAGGAACAGGAGTCTCACTGGCCAAGCTGCAGGAAAAAGGGGAACAGAAACAGGCCTATGGATATGGCAGGTAAACTGCACTAGTTCCAGCCACCTGCCACAGCCTTGCTGACTGGATCCGTGTGCAGGCAAGCTGAAGTCAACAACAATACAAATAGAACTCAGCACACACACATCCACACACAGGAACCCAGATCCATAGCTGCACTGAATAATAAAGGAAAACATAAACTGAACATCACACACAACTCAGGTGTAACCGCATGCACTTGACAGTAAGCTACCTAGCACCAGCTCCGGCTGCTATACTGCCAAGTACAATCACATGTTGCCAGCGGCAACCACAAGTCAGGCAAAACAAACTAGCGGCCCTCACCTGTGGCTGAACAACACCCAAAATGCAGGCAACAGCATGCGGACACAGGAGTCACGACGATGACCATGGCCGTGACACATTGTCTGCCTACCTTTAAGTCTTCTGAAAGACTTTCTTCTCATAGATTGTAAGCTCTTGTGAGCAGTGCTCTCATTCCTCTTGTTCTAATGATTGACATGTCTGTTGCTATGTTATTTATGATTGTTTGTACATGAACCCCTGAACTGCAAAGCGCCATATAAATATTATTATTATTAAGGCTACTTTCACATCTGCGCTTTTGCTGTCCAGTTTTTAGATCCAGCATGGGATTTCAAAGCCCCAGCAAAACGCTTCCGTTAATTATAATACAACTGGCTGCATCCGTTCTGAACAGATCCGGTCGTATTATATCGAAAATGAAGAAACTGGATCCAGCACTAAAACCATTGTAAGTCAAGTGTACCGAAAAAACTGATCCGGCACCATTGCCTTACACATAAAAACGCTGCTTGCAACAAACCGGAACAGAATGTATTCTAGAAAAACTTCGTTCCCGTTCTTGTTCCCGTTGACCATGAATGGGGACAAAACTGAAGCCTTGTGTTGCGGTTTTAACACCCTGTGCCAGATCTCAAAATCGGACAGCACAAAGCAGATGTGAAAGTAGCCTAAGAGAAATTAAAAGGGTCCACCCTAAACTTTACATTTATCCACTATGCAACAGCAGTCACCAGTGCACACAGCATTAATTAGAACTTGCGCTTCCTGAACAGTAACGCCTTCTCCTGGCTAAAATGGTAAAATGGGGGAAGACGTTCCATAGAAGTAATACGCCACAGCCTGAATAAGGCTTCTAAGCCTATTACTGGTATATTCCTGAAGGTGGCAGCACTGCACTGGAATATACTGAACTTTGTAGGCAATCTAATGAGTGCACGTTGGGGGGGTTCTTAACTTTTTTTTAAGTTTTAAAAAATATAAAAAATAAAATCACCCCATTTCACTAAAATTAAAATAATGAAAAAAAATAAACATCATAGGCATTGTTGCGTCCAAAACACCTGTACTATTAAAATATATAAATATTTATCCCGTATGGCAAATGGAAAAAGAAAACACAATTGCTGTTTTTTTCTTCACTTTACCTCCCCAAAATAAAAACTTTATAAAACGTGATCAAAAAGTCATAAACAAGATGGTATGAATAAAACTACAGATTGTCCCACACGAAGGAGCCCTCACACAGCTCCACGGACATAACTATAAAATAGTTATGGGGGTCAGACTATGGCGACAAAAAGGAAGTTTTCTTTTCCAAAGGTTTTATTTTTTTTTCAGTATTAAATCACAAAAAAACGATATAAATGTTGTACCACTGTAATTGTACTGACCCAGAGAATGATGGTAACAGTTCAGTTTTACTGCATAAGGAACGGCATAAAAACAAAACATATAAAACCGTGACGGCTATGTGAACGAAAAAATAAAAAAAAGTTATGGCTCTGGGGAGGCAGGAAGTAATAATCGAAAAGGCAAACATGGATTCCCTTACGTCCTAACCAGTGGCACAGATGTGGTATTCTGCCCCTGTGGACTGGTTAGGACAGGTGGAAGTTTTAATGAACAATAAAAAAACACTGGCATGCACACGCCCTCCCTGCCCCCAATAAAGAGGGGCGTAGCCCTCATGCTATTGTGTTTTTTTCTGTCCTGCGGACAGGACGGGATGGGTGGTGCACTCCTCCATCCTTGTGGTGGAGAGAGTGCTATTCCCTTTTTCTTTATTGTGGTTCCTTTGGAACGGTGCCGCTCCTCCCATGCGGCCGGAGGATGTCCTCCGGCCGTAGCTTTGTGGTATCTAGCCGGTCTGTCTGGCACAGCCCTGGGCTGGGGCTTACCTCTGTCCTGAGGTGGAGTGGGGAGCGGCGGTAGTGGCGTCCCGCATGTTCGGCTGGGCGCCGCCATCTTGTGGAAGTGACGTCAGGTGACGTCACTTCCGGTTTTTCGCTCCGGCCGACGTTTGACTATGCCTCTCCCTTATGGAGAGGGGGTGGAGTGGCTGGAGCGGCGGTAGCGGCGTCCCGCATGTTTGGCTGGGCGCCGCCATCTTGCGGAAGTGACGTCAAGTGACGTCGCTTCCGGTTTTTGCTCCGGCCGTTTGATAACGTCGGCCGGAGGTGTATTTTAGAGAACTAGGGCCGTGGGAGCCTTTAAAATGGTTCAGGGTCCTTCTCTGAGTCCCTAATGCAGAGGTTTTTCCTTGTTTTTCAAAGGAGATAAACTCAGAGGTTTACCCCGCCCCCTTTGGCACCAACAAACCCTATTTAAACTTGGTGAAGCTCCAGGTTCAGTCTCCTGGAGCGCAGCTTGCTGTCAACCTTGAGTGTGGTTTGGTGCTAGAGAGTTTTGCTACCTCTGTGCTGAAAATCATTTGTTTTCTTACTATAAGAGCTTGCTAGGATCTTCTGGGTAAAGATGCTGAAGCTTGCGATTAAGCTCTGTTTTCTTGAATTTTGCTAAATTCATGTTTCTTTTGATTTTCAGCCATGTCGTCTACCGGTGACGGAGAGCGAGAGCCCGGCAGGAAATCCGCGGGCAAGAGGCGCCACTTGCAGTGCCATGACTGCCAGATCGTCCTGGAGGACTCTTCTCCCGCTGCCCACCCTGTAGGGCCAAGTCACTCCCCCAGTTGGAGCCATCTGTCCACGACGTGGTCGATTGGGTGAAGGGGTACATGGAGTCCAACATGAGCCAGGTAAACGCCTCCATACAGGAACTGAAGAGTACCCTGGTCGCCAAGCGTCATCGTCCCTCCTCCCCCCATCGTGCGATGGAGGTCTCGGGGGGTCAGGAGGCGAGGGAAGGTTCCGCCTCCTCCTCGGACGAGGAGGATGGATTCTCCTATTTTTTCCCGCTGGAGAAGGCCCAGCGGCTACTAAAATCAGTCCGGTCGGGGGAACAGGACATTGACCCGGGGGAAGCCTCATCCTCTGCCTCTAGGGGGCCTAGGGCCTTTAAAGCGGATGATTCTCTCCTGTCTCTGATGAAAACAGAGTAGAGAAAGCCAGAGAAGGGTCCAGTGTTGACCAAAAGGTTCAAGGCCGTGTTTCCGGTCAAAGAGGATCAGGTATCTTCCTGGGGGCCTGTCCCGAAGGTGGACATGGCGATCGCGAAATTATCCAGAAGGACCCTGATCCCTTCAGACGACGGGTCAAGTTTGTTGGACCCAATGGACCGGAAGGCGGACTGCGCCCTTAGGCGCGCCTATTCCTCGGCCTCGGCCTCCGCCTCAGTCGCGATTGCGTCGTCCGAAGTGGCGAATTTTCTAAAAACAAGATTCTCCCAAATTGAGTCTGACCTGGACCATGGGGTCTCTAGGGACGACATTCTGGCCTCATGTAAGACGGCCAGCCTTGCCATTGATTACTTGTGTGACGCAGCTCCACAACAACTGAAGCTGGCATCCAAGTCTATGGCTCTTTCAACCACGGGCAGCCGTCCGCTTTGGTTGAAACCCTGGAAGGCCGATACGACCTCAAAGCACAATCTTTGTGCCATGGCGTATGAACCCGGCAAACTTTTTGGTGCAGAGCTGGACCAGATAATGGAGGGGCTGTCGGACAATAAGGGCAAGTCCCTTCCCCAGCAGTCCTTTCGTGGTCGGGGCAAGGGGTATGGTTCCAGAGCGGAACCGCAACCCAGACCCCAGAGGAATTGGGGTTCCCGTAGAGGAGGGAAATCCTCTCGGGGTTCTAGACCACCAAGAAGTCCTCGGCGCTCTGATTGCGGGCCTCCTCGAGGCTCTTGGTATTTAGCCGGTCTGACTGGAAATATCGGGCTCCCTTCTCCCCACATTCCCGTAGGCGGTCGCCTACAACACTTTCTACCTTGTTGGCAGGATCATATCCAGGACAGTTGGGTCCTGCGTGTAATTTCTCAGGGCTACCTTGTAGACTTGAGCAGTCGGCCTCTGGACAAATTTGTCCAGACAAGGCTTCTTCCCAGCAACAAGCAGAAGATTCTAGAAAGTTACGTACTAGAATACTTCCAGAAGGGGGCCTTAGAAGAGGTTCCTCTCCAAGAGAGGGGAACAGGTATCTACTCCCCAGTTTTCCTGGTACCCAAGAGTACCGGAGGGTGGAGAATGATTATAGATCTGAGGTTCTTCAACCGTTTCATAAGACAAAAGAAGTTCCGTATGGAAACTATCCAGCCAGTGACCAATCTTCTTATGCCGGGAGATTTCTTGGCAACCTTGGACCTCAAGGATGCTTATCTCCATGTTCCCATCCATCCTGGGTCCAGAAGATTCTTAAGGATCGCGGTAAACATCGGGGGGGGGGGGGGGGTCCTAAAGCATTTTCAGTTTGTGGCCCTCCCGTTTGGGATTTCTTCAGCCCCACACACTTTCACCAAAGTGGTGGTCTCTGTGGTGGCCGCACTAAGACTTCAAGGCTTGAGCATAGTTCCATACCTGGATGACTGGCTCCTCAGAGCCCCTTCCCAAGCGATCCTGTCCCAACACATCCAACAGGCTGTTACATTCCTACATCAGTTAGGATGGATAATCAATTGGGACAAATCCCAACTTCAACCAGCCACCTCAGTAAGGTTCCTGGGGTTCATGGTGGATTCAGTCAGGATGACGATTCATCTCACTCCCGAAAGAAAGCAATCCGTACAACAGACAGCCCATTCCCTCTCTGTACCAAAACAGGTAACGATTCGAACGTGGATGAGGATGTTGGGACTAATGTCTTCAACCGCAGAGGCGGTGCCTTGGGCATTATGGCATCTACGTCCGCTCCAGTCGGAAGTATTAGCCAAGTGGAATCACAGTCCAGTGGGACTCAATTCCGTGCTCTCCCTGCCTTACAAAGTCCGATCCTCTCTGAGGTGGTGGTCCCACCTCATGAACGGCAAGTCCCTGATCCAGCCCTCTTGGATCATACTTACTTTAGACGCTTTCCTAGTAGGCTGGGGTGCGCATCTTCAGGACAAGACAGTCCAGGGAACTTGGACACCTCAGGAGAGGTTATTGTCATCGAATCTCCTGGAGATCAGAGCAATCAGGCTAGCTCTTCTTCATTTTGCTCCCATCATTCGAGGGAAGGCAGTGAAGGTACAGTCAGACAGCATGACCGCTGTGTTGTATATCAACAAGCAGGGAGGCACGAGGTCACATAGTCTCCTGAGAGAGATAGGGGTGATATTGGATTGGGCAGAACTGAACCTCACCCACTTATCAGCCGTTCACATTCGCAGAGTTCACAATGTGATTGCGGTTAGCCTGAGCCGAGGTCTTCCAACCGGAGAATGGTCACTTCATCCAGAGGTCTTCAAGGAGATAACGCTCAGGTGGGGCATGCCAGAGATCGATCTCATGGCAACGAGGTTCAACACCAAGGTGGAGAGGTATTGCTCCCTTTACAGGGAGGACAACCCGGTGGCAATAGATGCACTGTCAATCCCATGGAGGTTCAGGCTGGCCTACATCTTCCCTCCAATTTCCTTGATACCAAGGGTCTTGATGAAAATCAGGCAGGACCAAGCGTCAGTTATCGCCATTATCCCATACTGGCCGAAAAGAGCTTGGTTTACCCAACTCATACAGATGAGTCGGGGTCAATTTCTGAGGCTTCCCCCAGAGAGAGTACTGGTGTCGGGGGGCACCCAGGTCTCCTCAAATCTTCAAATGTTCAACCTGACGGCCTGGAGGTTGATCAGCCCCTTCCAAGGATAGAAGGGCTATCGGGGTCTGTCTTGAAAACCCTGGAGCACTCCAGATCAGAAGCTACCAACAGGGCCTACTCCAGAATCTGGAAGATTTTTTCATCCTGGTGTTCTAGGCATCAGCAAACATCCGCTGAAGCTTCCATCCCGATGATCCTACAGTTTCTACAGGACGGTCTGAACAGGGGGCTATCACCCGCTACCCTTAAAGTGCAGATTTCAGCAATCTCTGCTAGTCTCAACAGAGCTGTTTCTCAAGACCCCTTATCAAGAGATTCCTGAAGGGAGCCTCAAGATTAAAGCCTACAGTAATCAGACCCATCCCTGTTTGGGATTTATCGGTCGTGCTCAGGGGGTTATCATCTCCCCCCTTTGAGCCCCTAGAGGAGGCGGGATTCAGGTTCCTGACCTGGAAGATCACCTTCTTGTTGGCTGTTACCTCTGCAAAGCGAGTTGGGGAACTCCAGGCTTTTTCTGCCTTTGAGCCTTATACAAAGTTCCTGCAGGATCGGGTACTCCTCAAATTTTTACCTACCTTCATCCCAAAGGTTCCCTCCTTTGACAATATTAACCAGGTAATCTCCCTACCAACATTGGCTCCACCCCCCTCCTCTGAGGAAAGAGGGCTCCATACCCTCGACATTGCGAGATGTCTTAGGATTTACCTGGAACGCTCCAAGGTATTTAGGAAGGATGAAAACCTCCTTATCCTTTTTTCCGGTACCCATAAGGGGAGGAAAGCCTATAAGCCCTCCATCAGTCGCTGGATTAAAGAGGCAATTCGGGAGTCTTATATGTCTCAGGGCTCGGAGCCCCCTGAATTTGTAAGGGCCCACTCTACTCGAGCAGGGGTTTCTACTTGCTAAATCCCCATCTGTGTCACTGGTTAGGACGTAAGGGAATCGTTAATTTCTAACGATAATTTGTTTTCCCTTAGTCCTAACAGTGGCACACAAATTCCCCCCCCCCCCCTTTGTTTATTATTATTTTTTTGTCTACTTGACAAAGCATGAGGGCTACGCCCCTCTTTATTGGGGGCAGGGAGGGCGTGTGCATGCCAGTGTTTTTTTATTGTTCATTAAAACTTCCACCTGTCCTAACCAGTCCACAGGGGCAGAATACCCCATCTGTGCCACTGTTAGGACTAAGGGAAAACAAATTATCGTTAGAAATTAACAAAAATAGCTCTCAGGAAAACGGGAGGGGTTAAAGAAAAAACAACCATTCACAGCGCAGATTTCATTTCATACAGTGCTCTCGAAAAATGAAAGCTGTGCTTTGATTGGTTGTTGCGGGCACGTGGGCAACAAAACCTTTTGTCTTTTAACGTCGTGCGCACGCTGCCAGCACCTGCATCTATAAGGAAGCGTGCTCTTACCGCGCCATCTAGCGGCCACCTGAGTGATCGCCCTCACCCGTTCTTTCACTGACAAACTCAGCCGCGGTAGGCACACACGTATAAAGAATAACTATAGCAGACCGGGCGTGTTATAGTTTCTTCGTTCTTAGCATTTATCGTCCTAACTCAGTCACTGAATAAACCATGCGTCACTATGACAACGAGGAGCCCAGGAGGCTCACTTCCGCCCTCCAGGTGACGTCATTTCCGCTCAGAGCACCGCTTGGTCTTCGGTGTTCGTGCAGAAGAGGATGAGCGGGCTGCAGTGCGCAGGCGCGGATCGCTTCCAGTACCTGCAGTCTCTGGTCACTGAGTTCCAGGACACGGACAGTACAGGTGACTTCTCCATTGTGTATACGGAGCTGTGTGGCCCCCAAAAGTTATCTCCTGTTTATGGGCTGAACGACCTATGCCACCGTATACTGGCATGGGACCTTCTTATGCTGTGACCACCTGTATTGGAAATCTCAGCAGAGGTATACCGACGTATACGTGCCTGGGGGATGCCAGAAGAGCTGTGGGCATGCTCAGGAGAGTATTGCCTTACACATACATGGCCCACTGGGAGACATGGCATTGGCCGGGCATTCTTCTCACCTGGTGCTTCCATAGTCATTTTGCAGCCAAGTATGGAACATGTTCTATCTTTTTGCGGATCATCCATGTGTTTTCTGCATGACCGTTCCGCAGAACGATGCACCGTGTCCGCACAATGCAGACCACACACCTGTTGAAAACAATTGGTCCACAAATAAAGTGCAGACAACACACAGACCGCATCCGTATTTTACAGGACCACGATTTGGGGGTCACGTGCTTGAGGCTGCGATACATGTTGCACGGCTCCGGAACACAGCGTAACTCTGCAGCATCACAACCACTGACAGTGAATGGTGTGATGTGACCCGGGACATTTGGGCTATTCACTTTCACTGGTTGGGATGCCGCAACCTACACTTTGATCTGTGCGACGCGTCTCGTGGACCTAGCCTAAAATATAATAGACGACAGCCCTAGTGTCAACGGCGACATTAGTGTATTGGGACGTTTTTCCCCAGAAACCCCTTCAGCCTGGATTCTGCACCCTTGTCTTTTTGACGTGTTATGTCTTTTTCGTGCATTTTTTGCAGACGTTAGCTGAAATTCGGAACACTTTTTTTAAAATATTTTACAGTACTAGTGTTAAGGGTACTTTCACACTAGCGTTATTCTTTTCCAGTATTAAGTTCTGTCCTAGGGGCTCAATACTGGAAAAAATGCATTCTGAATGGAGAGCAATCCGTTCAGGATGTCTTCAGTTCAGTCCCTTTACGGTATTTGGCCGGAGAAAATACCGCAGCATGTTGCAGTATTTTCTCTGGCCAAAATTCCAGAACACTTGCCGGAATTAATTCCTATTCAAATGTAAATTTTTCTCACGCGCGTGCAAAACGCATTAAAACGCTTTGCACTCGCGTGGAAAAATTGTGCATTTTCCCGCGAAGCACCCGCATCCTATCCAGCCCTCACACGCGATGCCCGTGTGAAAGAGGCCTTACTGATACTTTTTTTGTTTTGTTTTTTGTTTTTAGATGCCAAGGAACAGGTCCTGGCAAATCTGGCCAACTTTTCCTATGACCCTAAGAACATCTCACATCTTCGACAACTCCAGGTTCCTGATTTGTTCTTGGATATGTTGACGGAAGATAACGAAACCTTGGTGGAGTTTGGCATAGGTAGGTATATGAGAACGTGGCATATCGTGGGTGAAAGGGTTTATTTGAAGCTCGGGGAAAATAAACCTCTACAGATAGAGCTATGCTGTGATTTGCAAATATAGTAGAAATAAAATGTCTGATCCTAGGCCAGTGACGCTACATTCATCAGTCACAAGGCCTAGGCGCAGCTCAGTCCCATCCAAATGATTGTGCTTGGGCTGCAATACCAAGCACAACCACTATACAATGGATGGCGCTGTGCTTGGTATGCTGTGAGGAGGCTGCAGTGCTCACGGGAGCCCTGCGGACTCTTCAAACAGCTGATCGGCTGGGGTAGTGGGTGTCGGACCTCCACCGATCAGATATTGGTGACCTATCTTAAGGATAGGATAAGTAAAAGGCGACGGCAGCATCTCCGGTGTCTTCTTTATTGATGGTACTTCAATGAATGTGTACAAATGCAACGTTTTGGCTACATTGTAGCCTTTATCAAGCATAATAACAAATGCATGTACCCAACCTAATATAGTGCAAATATTTCCTTGCCCCGCCCTCTCTGCGGTAACCAATCCATTACACAACAGAACACCCACTCGTGTAAACAAACCAATATACAACAAGGCATACTCAAGTCCTCATTTACATACTATTATTTGTGGTCGGATCAGCTATCGGAAAGGTGAACCTAACCTATCTAACCCCATCTACGACAAGCAGTGGAGTTATGCCATAACTGCCGTGGTAGGGCAGCCTAAAGGGGCTAAAAAGAGCAGACCTTAGTTTAGAGTAAATATATACATACCGTTACGACACCCGATTTTGAATGGAAAAGACCTTTCACGATGAAGGTGCGGAATATACCGTATATATCACAGTGACTTCCATCTACCTTACCTCTTTGTCATGTGCACCGCCACATCGTTCTTGGAGATGGTTAATGCTGATGCGATTGAAAGAGTGTCTGGTAACCAGGAACGATTTACTCCTATGTTGACTAACATATGACCATATTACGAGAAGGTCTGAATCCTGAGAGCTGCAGACTGAAACAAACAATGGTGAATCTGTTGGAAGGGCCTAGAAGAACTCCAACCATCCACCAAGGGCCCTGATCGGGCACCGACTGTTCCTGGTGGCAAAATACTTCACCTCTACTTATTCCCCAGGCCACACTTTCTATTAAGGGCCCAAAAGTTAGAACATGGGGTATGCCGTCTTACTGTAGTAGTAAATTAAGTGAAATGTGTGAACTCACCAGGCCTGGGGAACCATCCACAGGAATGCATGGCTATTTCGATTAACGAGCTAATGTTGCCTGTAATAAGGACAGAACGTACACACAATACCTGCAGTTGTGACAGAAAATAAGCTTAAGGTTGTGATAAACTATGTATGCTGAGCCTGTAGTCGTGATAGGACTTGTGTCTGAAGACATGACAGACTTCGTAAACTGCACCTTATTACTGTACCTCCTACTGGAAGACGGCCGATACCCAGGACTTAGGCCGGACACCAACACCCTCAGCCTAAGTTTGTAGATGAAGTAAGCATGCCTGGGAGAAGATGATGTCCGCAAAGGCAGGCTTGGGATGACTGCTTATAAAGAAAACAATGAAGACCCAACAACCTAGAAAATAAAAGTCAGGGAAAACAATAACGTGAGTGAGGCTCTAATGGCACAAGCCAAGCGTGCTAGCCACCACAAGAAAATTGTATTGCGAGCCACAGATGACCGAGCCATGCGAGCGGGTCTGAAGGCAGAAAAATACATGGAACCTACCTGTTGTGAGACCACGCCACCGGCCTCGAATGGAGGAGTTTTGTGTAAAATTTAAACAGAGAAGCCATGCGTGAGAGACTCTAATGGCAGAGCCATATGTGTAAAACTAAAAGGGAGAAGCCATGCGTGAGTGACTAATGGCGGAGCCATATGTGTAACACTAAACCGGAGAAGCCATGCGCGAGAGACTCTAATGGCGGAGTCATGTGTGTAAAACTAAAACAGAGAAGTTATGCGTGAGTGACTAATGGCGGAGTCATATGTGTAACACTAAACCGGAGAAGCCATGCGTGAGAGACTCTAATGGTGGAGTCATGTGTGTAAAACTAAAACGGAGAAGCTATGCATGAGTGACTAATGGTGGAGTCATGTGTGTAACACTAAACCAGAGAAGCCATGCGTGAGAGACTCTAATGGTGGATTTTATTTTTTATTTTTATATAAACCACTTATGCAGCACCAGTATGACTTGGGGACTCGCATAACAATGATCCTCTCTGATAATAAACCTAGGACGCTAACCAGCCTACAACCAAATTGTACCCCTAACGAACAACATGAAGAACGGTCATCGGGCCCCCGAAGCCATTAGGCCCCCCGAAGCCAAGAGACTGACCTGGATGACCTTACAGTGACGATAAGTAATTAAAACGTGAGCCAGACCTAATGGAAAATACATAGACATTAGTGATCCGAACCATGTGCATAAACTAAACATTTAAACCAACCTGCGAACTTGAAACAGATGGGAGAAAACAAGAGCCAGAGGCATTGCAGTTCGCTAAGAAAAGACCCTTGTCGTGACAAACGAATGAACAACTGTGAAAACATAGTAGGAACTTACTCCTATTGGCCCACAGACCGCTAGGGAGCTATTTGGTTAACTGGGGCGGGAGATCAATCTGAGTGAATGCGAACCAGAAGTAAAGGAGACCCAGTCTGAGTGAATGCAAACCGGGACTAAAGAACACCACAACATTTTTATTCCCCTCCCCCTCCCCCTCCTAAGTGAACAGAAAGAGGTAGGCCTAAGAAATGTAACAAACCACGGGTTTCTCCAACATTTTGTTTCTTTATTCTTTCCCTGATTTCCATGGTGGTCTCGCCAACATAGATCAAACTGCAGGGGCATTGTATCATGTAGACCACATCAGTAGATCTACAAGTGAAGTAACCTCTGATATTCTATATTTTCCCACTATATGGATGGACAAAAGTATCCTCAATAAAGAAGATGCCAGAGATGCTGCCGTCGCCTTTTACTTATCCGTTCATCTGCTGAGGATCTGTGGTTGTGGCATGGCTGGTGCATTCTGGTGCGGTCACTGAGACCTTTGTGTGCTGCCCCTACATACTTTTCTGACTATCCTGAGGATAGGTCATCAATATTGTCATCTTGGAAAACCTCTCCCTGACATGGCTATTATTTTATTTTTTTGCGTTTTCATTTTTTAACTCCCTGCCTCTCCAAAGCCATAATTTTTACTTTTTTTTTCCATTCACTTAGCCGTATAGGACTTGTTTTTTGCAGGACAAGTTGTACTTTTGAGCGGCACCATTTAATATTACATAGGATGTTGTGAGAAGCTGGGAATTTTTTTTTAAATGGGGTGAAATTGGGGGAAAAAACAATTATGCTGCGGTTTAATGGGTTTTGTTTTTACTTCGTTCTGTTCATTATCCAGGTCAGTACAATTATGGCGATACCATATTTCTATAGTTTTTATTGTGTTTTAATATCGAAGAAAAATAAACGTAAAAAAAAATTTTTTTTTTCTTTTTATCGCCATATTCTGATCCCCATAACTTTTTTATAGTTACGGCTACGGAGCTGTCTGAGGGCTGAATTTACAGCGTACAGCACTCGGCGATCTCTGGAACTCCTATAGAAATGAA
Organism: Bufo gargarizans; assembly: GCF_014858855.1. Classification (NCBI taxonomy): domain Eukaryota; kingdom Metazoa; phylum Chordata; class Amphibia; order Anura; family Bufonidae; genus Bufo; species Bufo gargarizans. The sequence continues at coordinate 63,754,648 of NC_058085.1, read as the reverse complement.
TGGAGCTGCTGCTCTGGTCATTTCAGGGGAGCTGCAGGGGGTAAGAAGCCCACGTTCTTGTGATCGGTGGGGGTCCCAGTGGTAGGACCCCTACCGATCTGATAGTTATGCCCTATCCTGTGGATAGGGGATAACTTTAACCAACTGGAATACCCCTTTAACTTGTGCGTAGGACTGTGGTATTTGATAGAAGAGTCCGGTGACTGCGGAGTACAAGGTGTCCCACTGTGATCAGCTGTAATCTATGGTGAAACCTAGTAGTAAGTGTTCCGTTTGTCTACAGCGCCATCACAGGGGAAATTAAGCATTACATGGTGTCCATTCACATCAGTTGGTTGTCTAATATAGGGCAGGTCTTCCAGAGAGACTATTTGTAGCCGCTCTCCAATTTGGCCAAAAGAGGAGGATCCTAAAAAAGGACCCACTTAAATTAAGAATTACCTAATAGAGTATATGAGAATAGGTTTTCTAAACTGGGTGGAGAACTCCTTTAAAGGGGTTCTGTAAGAATGGGAGGCCGGACCTGTAATGGGAACCCTACTTACTTCCTGGAGATGGCTCCCCACTCCTTCTCCTCCTCTGGTTTGACATCTCCGCTGCCAATCACTGTGAGCCCAGCAGAGCATCACAGGCATGGAGGAGAAGAAAAGGGGAAGCAGGTAAGTAAACTTCCCTATACAGGCTATACAGGTCCAACCAAGTGAGGGACAGGGTTTGCCACAACCCCTTTAAAGGCGTTTTCCAGTATTAGCGAATTATTATTTTTTTTTCCCACAGCCTACCCCCTGAAGCAGAAGATTCATAATTACCTGCTCCGCCCCAGTCCTCAGCTGCCTCCATCTACATCCGGCTGGCTATGGACATGGTCATGTGCGCCGCTCCAGCCATTGACTGGCTTTAGCGGTGACGTGCTGCTCGCGGCCATATCAGCGCTGAAGACCCATTGTAACAATGCCACGGATCGGTTTCGGACCAAAACACATACGGTCGTGTGAATGCAACCCAAGTATGAATCTTCAGTTTCAGAGGGCAATGCTTCGGGCACTTGATAAGACATTATTGGAAAACTCCTCACACAGTATAGTAAAGTTAATGCTTTTTCTTTCTTTTTCAAGGAGGCCTTTGTAATTTATGCCTGGATAAAGCCACCAAGAGTCACATACTGGCTTCAGGGGGGGTAAGCCTTGTGATCAACTGTCTGTCCAGTCGTCGTGAAGAGACGGTTCTGTCGGCCATAACAACACTCATGTACCTGAGCACAGCCGCTTCCCGGACGGAGATCACCACCCAGCCGGTTGTGGAGTGCATGCTCCGGTTCTCACTCTCCACCAACCGTAGACTTAGTAATCTAGCCACTGTATTCCTGGAGGATTATTGCTCTGAAGGTCAAGTACAGGAAGCCCGGACTGTAAACCAGCACACTGCCCTGGGAATACCTCTCCCCAACGACTGAGCTTACCCATCATTTCCCTTATGAATTATCACCTGTTTAGTTACCATACATTTCCCCTGCAATTACAAGATGCGATCAATGACAAATGTGCAAATGATCACTGGACACATGATTATCTGCGACAGCTATGGTGCAGCAATCTCCGGCAGTCCAGCTGCTGTGAAACTACAACTCCCACCATGCATACTTACTCGGCTATTCTTGTAACTTGCATAGAAGTGAAAGGCTAATTGCCTTGCGTCTTACAGAATATCTCCATTGATCAGTGACCCTCCAGCAGCAGCACGGTTTAATGATGCTTTTGCTAGTTGCAAGTATATGCTGTTCCCAGCACGTGTGCAGCTAGTAGAGGCCAACCCGTGGAATACTTTCTGAACGAGGCTTTCACATTCAGCGGATTTTGTTGCAGAATTTACCACAACTGAAAATCGGTTCCATTCACCTGAAGGGAGCTCGCCGAAATGCATGTGCTTGCCTCCCCATTCAAATGAATGGAATAAAAAAATTCAGCAACAAGATCCATAACGTGTGAGGGCATCCTTATATGTATCCTAAATTTATTTTTATGCATTTATGACTTATAATCTTAGGCTACTTTCACACTAGCGTCATGGATCTGCAAAAACGCTTCCGTTACCATAATACAACCGCATGCATCCGTCATGAACAGATTTGGTTGTACTATGTCTTGTATAGCCATCCGTCTTGAACACCAAAGTCAATGGGGGACGGATCCGTTTTCTATTGTGTCCGAGAAAACTGATCCGTCCCCATTTACTTACATTGTGTGCCAGGATGGATCCGTCTTGCTCCGCACCCCATAGCGGACAGAAAAACGCTGCTTGCAGAGTTATTCTGTCCGCGATGGGGACGCAACCAAACAGAACGGAATGCATTTTGGTACATTCCGTTTCGTTCACTGAAGCGTTTTCTTCCGCTATTAAGACCCTATGATGGATCTCAATAGCGGAATTGAAAATGCAGATGTGAAAGTAGCCTTAGCCTAAACCAGGGATGGGCAAACTGCAGCTCTCCAGCCGTTTAAAACTACAACTCCCAGTATGCCCAGTCTGCCTACAGCAGGGCATGATGGGATTTGTAGTTTGACAACAGCTGGAGAGCCGCAGTTTGCCCATCACTGGCCTAAACCAACTAATGTTGTTATACTATTGTACAGCGTATGTGTTTTTTGCAGGCTGGCCTTCAAGCAGCTGTATTCTTCTAATAATTCAAAGTCAGGTTTTCCAGAAAAATATTATATTGATATGTAAAATTACTAATGCTGTGGAGGGAAAAAAAAACCTCACTGCTCTACCCCCTGTATGTCCAACAATTATGCTCCAATTTCTAACCGTTGCAGGATTAGGTGCAATTACGGTAGTTTGCAGTGATTTTTGTAGTAAGTCGAGTTGTAGCCCCGGTCACAATTCTGTTTTCAATGATTGCTCTCTGCATTTGCCACAGACAGCACACATACCCATTGATTTTAATGTGTCTGGTCACACATCAGTGTTTTTTTTTGTTTTTTTTTACTGCCTGTGGATCAGTGATTAAAAAAAAATAATAATCACGGAGACATTTACTAATTTGGTTTGTGAAACAGACCAAACACTCCCATTAAAGTCTATGGGTCTGTAAAAAAAAAATCACTGACAACACAGATGGCATCCCTGACCACTGGTAAGAGATGCTCTGGAAATCATCAGCTGAGCAATGTCTGTGGAATATGGAGAAACGAGACCTTAGGTCTCTTGAAAAAAAATAATAAAAAAAAATAAAGAAATTAATTAGTTATACCACCTCTACAGGTATGTGTACGTGGTATTTAATTACACCCAAATATAACGGATACGTTTTGTAAACTGGGATTCAATAAAACGTAACCTTTACTAGGTCATTTAAAATAATCACGCGATCCACATGCAGCTTTCCCCACGGAGCCCTTACATTCGTGGGCAAGAGACCTAAGGTTCAATAAATCGTAACCTTTACTAGGTCATTTAAAATAATGTATCACGCTTGGTTAGAGACGACATAGACAACAAATACCTCCACTGTATCAGTTCCTATACCATTCAAATGAAATGAAAAAAGGGTGGATCTCGCCTCGTCTGGGTAGGGTCCACGACCATGGAGGAAGGTCCTGGCAGTGGTAATACCTTTGACCGATGTGACCTGGTGCTGATGTCGTGATTGGCACAGTATTCCTCCTAAGACGCCCTATTATGGCTTTCCTGCCTTTCTAGGGGCCAAGGGGCTGTTCTTATAGCCTGCCTACCACAATGGGGCGACCCCACACCGAACCTTTCCCTCAGTAGGGGTCTAAAGTTCTATACAGCCCTAACTACAACGCCCTACATGCCATGTTTCTGTCTTTTTCAGACATCATCAGGGGACTTCACACATGTATTCCAGGGCAATAGAGATCAAGGTGATTTTAGCCTCGTATCATCAGACAGGATAGTGGGTAACTCTTATCCTCACTGTCCCATGTCAGTCAGTGTCTCACCACAAATAACAGTGATTTGGGTGAGCCAGGTCACATCGGTCATAGGTATTACCACTGCCAGGACCTTCCTCCATGGTCGTGTTACCCAGACGAGGTGAGATCCACCCTTTTTTCATTTCATTTGAATGGTATATGAACTGATACAGTGGAGGTATTTGTTGTCTATGTCGTCTCTCACCAAGCGTGATACATTATTTTAAATGACCTAGTAAAGGTTACGTTTTATTGAACCTTAGGTCTCTTGCCCACGAATGTAAGGGCTCCGTGCCCGTGCTGTGGACCGCAAATTCCGATCCGCAATGCACGGGCACTAACCGTGGGGAAAGCCGTATGTGGATCGCAGAACCATTCCGCAAAAAGATAGTGCTTCCGTTCTGTTCCACATCTCTGGATTTGCGGACCCATTCAAGTGAATAGGTCCACATCCGTGATGCGGAATGCACACTGCTAGTGACCCGTGTATATTGCGGAACCTCCGAATTCCAGCACGGGCACGGAGCCCTTGCGTTTGTGGGCAAGAGGCCTTAGGGTGTAATCAGACAGTAATTTGGCACCATTTCCATTGTGGTTTTTGCAGGTGAAGTGCCGCTAACATGATACGCCTATAAAATACCACACCTGCATGTTCCCGTCTCTCAATTTGCCTCGTTTTTACCACAACAGCTGAGACCGCCAATTTATGAAAAGTTTGTAAATGCACCATTGCTCTCTGCTATATTCAGATAGTTGGGTTGTCGTGCACTGGGTTAACGTTATTAATCAAATTTTACCCGTGAAAACTACACCTTGCACCAACACAGATTCCTTCATCTGCCAAGTGCACACTTGTCAGATACTGAATGGAATAGGGTTGGTGCGATCACTGGTTTCTATGTATACGGTAGACATTGAATATAACCGTGAACTTTCTCACCTGCAGTTTTTTTTAGACAGTGTGGCAATAGTTGGCTGTATCAAGGATGGTGGTGAACAACAGATAGTCTAGTTACTTACGTTAAAGGAGATGCAAGTACACGTCAGACATGTCAAGGTGACACATGAGTATTACACTCGCCGGTAATCCGGTTTCCTGGATGTCTCCATGACACCACACACTGAGATTGACTTCCTCTGATAGGACAGAAAAAAACACAGGTTTAAAAACCCCACCCCTTCCCCTCATCGCTAGTGTATTTTAACAGAACCAGGAAAAGAGGTAGAACATAAATTAAAGTAACATTATCAACAAAAGGGTGGGAATATATGTGCTGTCATGGAGACTTCCAGGAAACCGTATTACCGGTGAGTGTAATACTCATTTCCCTAGTCGTCTCCATGGCAGCACACACAGAACTAACAAAGTAAACTTTAGGGCGGAGACAACAGCACCTAGGACCTTGTGTCCTAAGGCCATGTGCTCATTAGCAAATACATCAACCCTATAATGCTTGGTGAAGGTGTGAGCCCTTTCCAGGTGGCCGCTCTGCAAATTTGTTCTAGAGACGCAGAGGCTCTCTCTGCCCAGGAAGTAGACACAGATATTACTGAATGGGCTCTGAGGGATGGCGGAGCCTCCTTACCGGAGGCTCTATAGGCCTCAGAAATGGCACACCTAATCCAGCGAGATATAGAGCTTTTTGCAGCTTTTTTTTACCTTATATTCAGGCCGGAAAACTGAATAAATAAGTTTTTATCCATCCTCCAATCTTTGGTGAAATCTAGATAATGAAAAACACTTCTTCTAACATCTAAATTATGAAATTTTGTTTCCGGCCTGTTTTTGGGGTTGGCACAAAACGAGGGAATAACAATGTTTTGTGACCTGTGAAAAGTAGAGACCCCCTTGGGGAGAAAATTGGGATCTAACTTAAATATGAGCTTGTCTTCAAACACTGTAAGGAAAGGCTCTTGGGTAGATAAAGCCTGAAGCTCACAAACTCGTCTCGCAGAGGATATTGCTACTAAGAAAATAGTCTTAAGCGTAAGCCACTTAATAGTCAGGGAGTGTAGAGGCTCAAATGGGGAATCTGACAAACTTGTAAGAACAGTATTCAGGTTCCATGGAGCGACCATATTTTTAACTCTGGGTTTCAATCTATCAGCCGCTATTAAAAACCTAGAAACCCAGGGAACCTCATAAAGACTGGTGTTCTATAGGGCACCTAATGCGGAAACCTTAAGATATGCCTTTGAGGTATTGGATTTTCTACTAAGTCAAAAGAGTATTTACAACCCTCTGGGATAGACCTAAACCTAAGAGGATGGATTGCTTAGTAACCAGGCTGACAGCTTGAGAAGACTGGGGTTCGGATGATAGATTGGACCCTGCATTAGGAGATCTTCCCTCGGGGAGAACAGGATTGGATCCTCCTGGCTGAGGGATTTTAAGAGACCGAACCAGCCCCTTCTGGGCCAAAAGGGCACGACCAGGATTAGGACACAACCTTCGGATTGGAATTTCTGCAGAACCCTTGGGATGGTCGGAATTGGGGGGGAAGGCATAAACCAATCCCGACGTCCAGTTCTGAGTGAAGGCGTCTACTGCCACACAGGGATCTCTTGGATTGAGTGAGAAGAAATGCAGTACTTTGTGGTTTCTTCCTGAGGTGAACAGATCTCGGAATGCCCCATTGATTTTGGATCCTCTGAAAGGCTGACTGGGATAGGGACCACTCGCCTGGCTCCAGTCTCTGACAACTGAGAAAGTCCGCCTGAAGATTGAGAGAACCCTTCAAGTGTACCGCAGCCAGAGACCTCAGGTTCATCTCTGCCCATTGAAACATTTGTTTTGAGAGATTCTGAAGGTGACCATGCCTTGTTCCCCCCTGCTGTTGGATAAAGGCTACAGCTGTAGAATTGTCCGAGTGGACTAGTACATGACTGTTCTTGGACTGTCTATAAGTTGCTTTGAGGCCTTCCCATATAGCCCGAAGTTCCTTGTAATTGGATGACTTTCTTCTCTGAGCTTCGGACCAAGTCCCCTGAAAGGAACTTGTGGCAGTAAGGGCACCCCAGCCCCAGGAACTGGCGTCCGTTGTCAATGACAGCACCTCCTCCTGGCTCCAAGAGACTCCTAACTCCATATTCTTGTCTCTAAGCCACCACTGTAAGGATGTCTTCACCTCTTTGGTTACAAACATCTTCTGGTCTAGGGTTAGTTGAGATCTGTTCCATTTCCTGAGAATGAGGTCCTGTAGAGGCCTCATGTGGAATTGGGCCCAGGAGACTGCTGGAATACAAGAAGATAGGCAACCTAAAATCTTCATGTCTCGTCTGATCGAACAAAAGCACTTTCTTAAGAATTGTTGGATCCCTAACTTCAGGTCCTGGATCTTCAGGGATGGAAGAAAGGATTTTTGGAGGACAGAATCCAGAAGGTTGCCTAAAAATGTCGTTTATAGTTTGGGATAAGATTGGATTTCTCCCAGTTGACTATCCAGCCTAGGTTCTGAAGTTGAGAGAGGACCACCTGAAAATGGGCTTGTAGGAGATCCGACGTTTCTCCTATAACTAACAGATCGTCCAGATATGGAATAATCAATTTTCCCTTTTGGCTTAGAGAGGCCACTACTTCTGCCATAATCTTGGAGAAGATACAATGAGCAGAAGATATTCCAAAGGGGAGACAGTTGAATTGAAAGTGATGAATCTTCTCTTCCAGATTGCACTGCAAACCTCAGATATTTTCTGGATAGGGGATGGATTGGAACATGAAAATAAGCGTCCCTGAGGTCTATTGTGGCCATCATAGCCCCCCTTTTGAACAGCTTCACGGCAGATCTGTCAGTTTCCATTTTGAACCTGCGATAGGTTGTGTCTGTTTAGTGGCTTCAGATTTATAATGGTCCGGAATTTGCCTTTCGATTTCCGAACTAGGAACAATGGGGAATAGTGACCCTTTCCCATTTCCCTGTTGGGAAAACTTTCTGTTGCCCCTAGGCATAATAATTCCCTTATGCCCTCGGACAGGGAGGAACTCTGTTGCCAGGGAAGTTGGGTAATCATGAATTTCTGTGGGGAAAGAGAATCCAACTCTATAGCATAACCGTTTTTCTCGTTTATCATTGGGGGACACAAGACCGTGGTATAGCTTGCTGCTGCCACTAGGAGGCGACACTAGGCTAGAACTGTTAACTCCTCCCCTGCAGACTATAACCCCTCCAGCCAGAAGAGAGCATATCCGTTTTAGCTTAGTGTCCGTAGAAGGCAGACCTCCCTGCCTTAAGCAGGGTGGCTTCTTCGTTTGAATGTTTTTTTTATTTTTTCCCTTTTAGGTTTGGGAAACAGTCGCCCAGCCTTTCTGTTATCGAGGGGAGCAAGGCCGGTGTCGGAGTCCCTCACCGCTCGACCTCCTCACAGAAGCAAAAGGAGGATCCAGGGCAGCCCAGCTCCCCTGCTTCCCGCCAGCCAAGGGGTCACCTAGGTCCGCCAAAGGAAAAGACCCTCCCGCCATACCAGACTTCTGCCACTCCCGTGCCAGCTGCTGAGGAGGTGACCCTGCTGGAAAAGCTAACCTTGTGGGTTCACATAGGGAGGGTGAAGAGAAGAGGATGAAGATGAGGTGAGTACACGGGACTAGGTAAGTATTATTAACCCTCTCTTTGGCTGCAATTGTTTTAAGGTGTCTATAAGGTTAATAGGCACCGTGCTCCACTTATAGTAGCCCAGGACCGCTGAAGGCAGGCCCCCCTCACTCCCCCTCTGTGCCGATGGTGACTTGGGCACATAGGGGATTAATGACCATGTCCTCCGGCTCACAACGGGCGGCTGAGCAGGCAGGAAGGGGAGCGGATGAGGCTTCCAGCTCCCCTACATCTAATGCCATAATCTGCCCTTTTCGGGAGCCGGCGACTAGGCGCCGCTCCGAAAGGGTTAATGCCTGCACTGATGTCGCGGACGCCTCACGTCGCGAGGCACTTACTTTACATGGGGGACTCCGGCTGCGGGAGTGGCTTCTTCTGGCCGACGCTGAGTTCCCAGCCCGCGGGGACATCCCGGTCTGCCAAGCGCCGCAAAATTTAGCCCCGGCTTCAAATTGGGGCCTATAGGTGTCTCTTTCCTTCCCGCGCTGCTTTCTTCCTGGCCCGCGGGGCGGGCAACCGCGGCCAGTGTGTGCATTTTGTGCACCGCTCCAAGTTCCCCTACTCTCCGGCCGACTGGCCGTGCATCAAAACTTTAGGCCCGGCTTTCATCCCCTAGTATAAGAGGGCTGGTGGGAATTCTTTCTGCCTAGTTGTCCCCCGCCTGCAGAAGCTGAGCACCGCCCCTGGGCTTCAAGTCATTTTCTAACCTTTCCTGGCCAGCCACTTCTGTTGGGCTGGCACCGGATTATCAAGGGTTTAGATAGGCAGTGCAATTTGCTTTAATATTACAGAATTTAACCATTCCCATTCCACCCTCTGGGGTGTTTGGTTGATAAGCCCCCACCTGCGCAGTCCACAACTGCCAGGGGCGAGGTTCTGAGGGGTATACCTACGCGCAAGCGGACCACAGTAGGACATCCTTTCTCTTCGGATATTTCCACACCCCCACCCTTCATCCCTGGGTCACGCTCAGATACACTCTCCATCCCCAGAGAGGGTCAGTCCGAGGTGGTGGTGGGGGGGATCACTTGTTCAGACTCTGGCATGAACCCGATGCAGTCTCCCAAGAGTGCGTCTATGGTAGCCAGCAGTACTTGTTGTATGCATTACCCCTTTCCATATGTGGAGTAATTGTACTACTACGGGATACAGTACTTGCCTTAAATATTGTCCCCTTTCTTATTTGGACTAAGTACAATAACACTGTTTTCAGTGCCAGACGTATGCATTCCCCCTTCTGTAGGTGGCGGAATTGCATCTCAACTGGGTTCAGTAGCTGCCGTATACGATTACATTATCACTGGTTACAGTGTGTGCCGTATGCATTACCCCCTTACTTAGGTGCAGTGATTGCACTTCCACGGTGTATAGGACTCGCCATTTGCATTAGTTCCCGCCGTAGACATTAACCCCCCTTCATAGGTGAAGTAATTCCTCTACCACTGGCTCAAGTGCTTGCCATAGGCATTACCACCTTCCATAGGTTGGGTAATTGCACTACCATTGGATGCGGTCCGGACTTACGCGCTATCCCCTTCCATAGGCGGAGTATTGCTCTACCAATGAATGCTATTTCATCAGTCGCTTCCTGTTGCATTACAACCTTCCACAAGTGATCCATTATCGGGGGAATAGCTAAGCATCTTGGGTGCCCGTTACTCTTCATCTAGTGGTATATGGGTGCCGCCAGTGGATACTGTGGCTATTTCCACATTGTATCCTCCTATTCTTTTCAGTGCTTGTTTGGGGCATGATTATGACATCCTCTGTCTTCTCAGGGGTTTACCTAGCAATGTGTCCTAGAGACCCCCCATCTCCATGAACCTCCACTGTTCCAGTCGGTCATGATATTGTTCTCATCAATAGGTAGTGCGTACGCCATTGCACATAATATGGTCAGTACGTTCCAGCGAGTTGAGTCTTTCACTGACTCTGTATTCTCTATCCTCCACTCCTCTGTATCTGTGGAAGTGCTTTTGCTGGCACTCTGGTTAGCTGCTACAGCGTGTTCTCCTCCACAGGTGCAGCTTTTACGCTAGTGCGTATTCGCTGCAGTGGGGCATCCCCTTCAGGTAGGTACCCTGATGCCAGCTTTGGCAGTTGCTCCTGTTCAGCGCCCTCTCCAGGTAAAGTGTTTAAGGTTAGCTCTAATTAACTGGGTCAGTATTGTACCATGGCTTCTACGGGATATCCTCAGGCTGCCCCCCCCACCCCCTCAGTTTTGTGCTGACGGGCAGGCGTTGGCTACTACCGGGGGAGTGGTATGTGCGTTACCACTGCATACTATGGGTCTTACTGCACAGCTCCTTCGTCAGCTGGCAGATTCTTTTAGCACTGAATCTAGGTGGCCTCTGCGGTGTGGCCCCCTCCTCTGCTGGGGGATGCGGCTGGCAATACAGCTGTGGCTCCCCTTGCCTGGCTTCCTCCTCAGGCGGAGGTTTTGGAACAGCCACTAAATCCTTGGCTACTTCCGCGCAGCGTCGGTTTTAGATAGGGAATGGGCTTTAGACCTAGCCTCTTCTTTCTACTTCTAGTCTTTTTCTTCCTTTGGCTCAGGGTTCACAGCCACCCCGTAAGCTTTGGTAGCTCCTACGTTACTACCTTCCCCTCATCTGCATTAGCACGGAGTATTCGTTTTTGGCCTTTTATTCCAGAGTTCCAGACCCGGCTGGTGGGCTATGGCGCCCGGCACATCCCTCCTTCTACAGGTGAATCCTTCCCATTGGTCCTGGGCGTGCTACCTGTATCTACACTTACCTCTCTTAAGACATGACTAGTGATCATACTTTTTCACTGCCCGTTCCGTGGGTAGACTACGAGACTCCCCACGCCAGACAGAGTGGGGTTGCTGTCATGTCTTGCCACACTGATAGACGTTCCGTTCCTGGAACGAAACACCCTTTCTATTTCTTCTTCCTCCTCGAGCAGAATGGTTGTGGGCCTCTCCCTTCTGTCTTCCTGGCCAGTAGCCATGGTCAGTACTGTTTTGGAATCCTATCACTATTTTTTCCTATGTGACCAGTGTTTCTCGGGTACGGTTGGGCGTTGGACGTAGTCATCGCACTCCACCCGATGAGTACTTCTATCATCTTGGTCTGGTTTATTTTTTTCCCGGCAGGCGGTGTTGCCACTGTCAATATATGGTCGCTGACGAGGCTTCCCACCGCCAGTGATTCTCACATCGGTTTTACTTCTACCATCTCCCAGGTACTGGTTCTTTGGCCTGCGGTCGGGCATGCCTGACTTAGGCATTTTTCTCGGTTATCAACCAGCTGCTCTAGCTGGAAATCTCACAAGCCTCTACGCCTCTGGGGCATCGGTCTACCAATTTACCGCTTCCTAGGGAGCATTTCTCTTTAGCAGAGAAGGATCCTGTGGTCCTGTAATTTTGGTTCTGCTTCCACAGTTAGGGCCAGGTACCTGTGTTTGTCAAAATGACCTCTAGGTCATTTGGTGGTTTTTCAGTAAGGGACATGACCTCTCGCTGTGACGTCTTCTTCCCCCCTTTTCCTTTTGTGAAGGTAGCATTCCCGGTGGTGGGCTCATCCATCCGGCAAATTTCGCAGTTGGTAGTGCCTTTCTTATACGTACATTTTTTTTCTTGTCATGCACCCAAATAAGGCAGTGCTCCGCCCAATACATAATTTTTTGCTGAAGGTAGTCGCCGCCTTTTCCTTCTCTCTCGCATTCTAGAGAGCGAGCTCCCCATCAGCCATGGGATTCGGGCTCAGTGGTTTTGTTTGTCCATTACTAGCTCGTTCCGCCGTAAGGTCTCTTGCCTATTTATTCCTGGAGGTCCTTGTAAAGCCTCGGTGGCCTCTAAGGGGACTTTCCAGGTGGATCTGTTTGACGGTTGCTGAGGCATTCCGCTCCCAGAGCAAGGCACCACCCAGCAGGGTTACGGTACACCCAACCAGCGGTCAGGCTTCTTGGGTTCATCTCCACCACGCGTCAGCATCACAGTTGTACAAGGTAGCGACTTTGTCCTCCTTGCACAATTTCACCAAGTTTTACCAGGTGCACTCCCTTGCATTGGAGGATGCTGCCATGGCTGCAAAGGTCTTGCAGGCGGCAGTGTTCTGAGCTTCCGGGAGAGCGTTTTTCCCTCCCCGTGGACTGCTTTGGAATGTCCCACGGTCCTGTGTCCCCCAATGATAACGAGCGAGAAAACTAGATTTTTGTGAACTCGCCTGTAAAATCTCTTTTCTCGCTGAGTTTTTATTTGGGGACACAGCACCCACCCAGTATGGAAATTTCCTTTTGACGATAATGTTTAGCGATGGGTTAGCCAGGTGCGTCCTCGGTTTGATTCGGACCACTAGCATTTGTTGTGTATTTTTTATTCTTCTTGTTTCGGTTTTGTTCTCCTACTGTTGGGGCACAAACTGATATACCCCCTTCAGCCAGGAGAGAGCATAGCCTGCAGGGGAGAAATTAACAGTTCTAGCCTAGTGTCGCCTCCTAGTGGCAGCAGCAAGCTATACCACGGTCCTGTGTCCCCCAATGAAAACTCAGCGAGAAAGAGATTTTACAGGTGAGTTCACAAAAATGTCGTTTTACAATACTGATTATATACGGGTCTGCGATGACTTGCTTCCAGGAATTTATGAAGGAGCCGAGTCTTCCCCCAACCCGAATGGCGTCATTGCTTGGAAGAGGAGGAAGGATCTCCCTTGTTGGGGTTAAAAAGAAAATTCCCTTACATCCTACCAGCAGCACAGATGGGTTTAACTACCCCCCCGTGAACTGGTAGGACCGGCAGAATTTTAATGAGCCCAAGAACCAATAACAAAGCTTTACACCCCTACAAAAGGAGGGGATACCCCCCAGCACACTGTGTTTTTTTCTGTCCTCTGGACAGGTGGACTGGCGGTTCCCCTCCGGTTTTTTGGGGGAAGTGTTTTTTTGGTGTTTGGCGGTTTCTTTCCGCCTATTTTGGATAATTTTGTATTTTTTCTCTTAGCCCATCTTTACTAAGTTTCGGGGCTTTTCCTTTTCTTACCTCCCCTCTGCTCTGGGCTGTCGACTGGCGCGGCATTTTCGCTGCATCTCCGATGGGCTCCGCCATCACCGGAAGTGACGTCACTTCCGGTTCCCGGCTTTTGCCGAGTATATTCCTTTTTTGGACAGATTTTTTTACTGTATTCTGGCTGCGAGGGGGGAGTATTTAGCCAATTTTTTGGAATTGTAATAGGCTTATTTTGTCTGGGAGTTAGGATCTAGAGTAGATCCTCCTGGGGGCGGGAGTTCCTTCCTTGGGGGCGGAGCTCCTCCTATTTAAAGCTCCTTTTGTCTCTCAATCGTCCTCTGGCAGCACATGCTTTGTAAGCTAGCTCCCAGAGCCCATTAGTACCTACTACTTTTACTATTGTTCTCATTGCGTTTTTCTCTGCTGCTTTACTCCAGTGGGCCTCTGCTTACGCCCTACTCCTGATGGTTGTCAAATTGTCATAATTATTAATTCACTTTTCTTTGCAGTGATGGCTTCACCTAAGGACCCGGGGACCCGTAAATCGGTCTCAAAGCGGAAGCATCTGGCCTGCTTTGACTGCAGTACGCTGCTCGATGACAATTGTCCCTTCTCAAGGTGCGAGGCTTGCCGTAGATCCCAGTCGGCCACGGAACCCACCATGCAAGAAATGTATGCGTGGGTTAAGGGATATGTCGATGAATCCATCAAGGGTGTGGTTAACCTGCTAGATGAGAGGCTTCCTGCCACTACTCAAGCTCCCATGGATACCTCCGCGCCCATGGAGAGGTCCGTCTCAATTTCTTTGGTCTCCTCCTCTTCGAATGAAGAGGAGTTAACATCATGCTTTTTTCCACCAGAGAAAACTCAGAAATTACTAAAGTCCATCAGGTCGGGGGACCATGATATTGACACCGGGGAGTCCTCCGATCCCGCCGGTCGGCCACAGCGTGTCTTAAAGGCGGATGAGACCCTTCTTTCCGGATGGAATGGAAAAAGCCTGAGAAAGGTCCAGTCCTGACTAAGAAATTCAGGACCATGTTTCCCATGGCAAACTCTTTGGTGGAATCAAGGGGTTCCAGTCCCAAGGTGGACATGACTATCGCCAAACTGTCCAGACGTACTCTGGTGCCAGCAGACAATGGGTCTAGTCTGCAAGATCCCTTTGATAGGAGGGCAGAGTGCACGTTAAGAAGAGGCTACTCGGCTGCTGCAGTCGCTGCTTCGACCGCTATTGCGGCTATGAAAGTTTCATCCTTCCTCCGTTCCCGCCTAAATCAGATCCAGACGGATGTGGACCATAGGGTGTCCCGGGACGACATCCTTAAGACAGTCAACCTGGCGACGGACTTTCTGTGTGACACGGCACAGTTACAACTAAAATTGCCAGCCAAGTCCATGGCCCTGGTCTCTGCAGCCCGCTAGGCTAGGTCTACACGACGACATTTGTCGCGCGACAATTTTTATAATGGCAGTCTATGGTGTCGCACTGCAACATGCTACGACGCGACAGTCACAGAAAATCCATTCGAGATAGATTTTTCTGCGATTGTCGCGTCACAGTCGCAGCATGTTGCAGTGCGACACCATAGACTGCCATTATAAAAATTGTCGCGCGACATTAGTGCAACAAATGTCGTCGTGTAGACCTAGCCTTATGGCTTAAACCATGGGTCGCGGATAACGCATGGAAGTATAATTTGTGCTGTCTCCCCTTTGAGCCTGACCACTTGTTCGGCTCACAATTGGACAAGATCATGGAGGATCTCTCCGATAAGAAAGGGGAAAAGTCTTCCACCAGCAGCCCATTCGGGGATGGGGCAGACAAGACCGTGGCCTAAAGGTCATTTCCGAGGGCTACTTAATAAACCTCAAGTCACCTCCCCCAGACAGATTTGACGTCAACCATCGCCTACTGCCCGCCAGGCAGGCTATTCTGGAGGCCTATATCCAGGACTTTATCTTTAAGGGCACTCTGAAGGAGGTTCCGGCAGGAGAGCGGGGCTTAGGGATCTATTCTCCGTTTTTTCTAGTTCCCAAGAAATCCGGAGACCTCCGGATGATTATCGATTTTTCATTCGATTTATAAGGAAGGCAAAGTTTCGTATGGAAACTCTCAGGTCAGTGATCCACGTTCTCAACCCTAGAGACGTGATGGCTACCCTGGACCTCAAGGATGCGTATCTTCACATCCCCATCCATCCTGCCTCCCAGAGGTATCTTAGGATCGCTGTCCAGGTCTCGGGGGTTCTCAGGCACCTTCAATTTGTTGCCTTACCCTTCGGGATTTCCTCTGCTCCTATCACCTTCACCAAGGTGGTGGTTTCGGTGGTGGCAGCTTTGAGGCTTCAAGGGCTGACCGTAATTCCTTACATGGACGATTAGCTCCTAAAAGCCTCCTTGGTTCCAGTTCTTACCCACCATCTTCATGTAGCTATCTCTTTTCTGCTCCGCCTAGGGTGGATCATCAACTGGCAGAAGTCGAACTTCAGAAACCTATCTAGGCTTCAAAGTAGACTCCGTTGGGATGTCCCTCCAGTTGACTCCAGAAAGAAAAACTCAGATTCTGGACCTGGCAAGGTTCCTATCTGTTCCTCGTCGAGTTTCCATCAGGACTCTCGTGAAGATGTTGGGGCTCATGTCAGCGGCTGCGGAGGCAGTCCCTTGGGCTTTGTGGCACCTCCGCCCTCTACCATCAGAGGTCCTTGCCAAATGGGATTGCAGCCTCGCCGGGCTAAATTCCCTGTGTTCCCTGTCTATAACCCAGCCATCCTGGGTCATATTGACTACGGATGCGTCACAAGTAGGCTGGGGCGCTCACCTAGATGATTCCCCTGTCCAAGGGACTTGGTCTCCTCAGGAGCGGCTACTTTCCTCCAATCTCTGCGAGATTCGAGCCATCCGGATAGCCTTCCTTCACTTTGCCCCCCGAATCCGGGGCTTGGCAGTAAGAGTACAGTCAGACAACATGACTGCGGTCCTGTACATCAACAAGCAGGGAGGTACAAGATCTCTACCCCTCCGTTCATAGATCGGGGTAATTCTTTGGTGGGCAGAGTTGAACCTTTCCCACCTGTCTGCCATCCACATGTGTGGTTTCTACAATATAATCGCGGATCGTCTGAGTCGCGGTCTGCCGACAATGGAATGGTCCCTGCATCCGGAGCTATTCAGGCAGATAATCCTTAGGTGGGGTTTGCCAGAGGTAGATTTCATGGCAACGAGGTTCTGCTCCTTTTACAGGGAGGACAACCCCCTGGCGATAGATGCTCTGTCGATACCTTGGAGGTTCAGGCTAGCTTACATCTTCCCTCCCTTTTCTATGATACCGAGGGTATTGATGAAAATTCGTCAGGATCAGGCCTCGGTGTTAGCCATCATACCAAGAGATCCTGGTTTACCCAGCTCATTCAGATGAGTCTGGGACATTATTGGAGGCTCCCCCCACGGCAGACCCTGGTGTCATGGGATACTCACCTCTGCCCAGATTCAACCTGACAGCCTGGAGGTTGATCAGTCCCTTCCCAGAATAGAAGGGCTTTCGGAGTCAGTCCTGAGAATGTTGTCACATTCAAGAGCAGAATCTACTAAGAAAGCCTACTCCAGAATCATGAGAATCTTCTCGTCATGGTGTGCTTCAAACCAGGTGGTGTCTGCAGATCCGCCCCTCTCTTTCATACTTCAATTCCTAAAGGACAGCCTAGACATAGGCCTTGCTCCATCTACTCTGAGGGTCCAGATTTCTGCCATCTCGGCCGGTCTCAATAGACCCTATTCTCGGGACCCGCTCATCAAACGCTTCCTTAAAGGAGCTGAAAGATTGAAGCCTACAGTACTGAGGCCCATCCCTCAGTGGGACTTATCAGTTGTGCTCCGGGGTCTAGCATCTCCCCCCTTTGAGCCTTTGGAGGAGGTGGATTTAAAGTTCATGACTCTGAAGTTAGTCTTCTTACTGGCGGTAACCTCGGCCAAGAGAATCTCAAAGCTTCAAGCCTTCTCGGCCTCAGAACCCTATACCATCTTTCTCCAAGAACGGGTTCTCCTGAGATTCCTTCCATATTTCAGGCCTAAGGTCCCTTCATTTCAGAACATTAATAAGGTGATTTCTTTGCCAGTTTTACTTTCTCCTTCTACCTCCTCCAGGGATCCTGTCAAGCATCCGTTGGATATCTCGACATGCCTCCAGATCTATGTGGATAGATCCAAGGAGTTCAGGATAGATGAGAATCTCTTTATCCTGTTTGCCGGTACGTCTAAAGGCTGCAAGGTGTCCAAGGCGTCGCTGGATTAAGGAGGCCATCAGAGAATCTTTTGTTTCTCAGGCTTTGGATCCTCCAGAGTTTGTGAAGGCTTATTCCACAAGGGCCATCTCTACTTCCTTTGCAGAAAGAAGTCTCCTTCCTCTGGAGATGATTTGTAAAGCTGCCTCCTGGAGCTCTGAATCCACTTTTATCTCCCACTACAGTCTAGACGCCAGGGTAGCAGAGTTTTCGGCCTTTGGGCAGGCTATCCTTAGCTCTGCCAGGCATGAGGGCCCTCCCTAGGGGTTCTTCTTGCTATCTCCCCATCTGTGCTGCTGGTAGGACATAAGGGAATCATTAATTTCTAACAATAATTTGTTTTCCCTTAGTCCTAACAGCAGCAGGGGGTGGGGGGTGGGTCCCCTTCTTTTGTAGGGGTGTAAAGCTTTGTTATTGGTTCTTGTGCTCATTAAAATTCTGCCGTTCCTACCAGTCCACGAGGGGTAGTTAACCCTATCTGTGTTGCTGTTAGGAGTAAGGGAAAACAAATTATCGTTAGAAATTAACGATTCCTTCCTCTACCGCCCTTGGCATAGCTCCACCTTCCAGATTTTCCTCTATCTGGTCTGGTATCCTGAAACCCTTTTTTGCAGTCTGTAGCATTCTCTAAGATCTTATCCAGACCAGGGCCGAACACATAGTGCCCATGGAACGGTAAGGATATTAATTTGTTCTTAGAGGTCATATCACCAGACTAGGCCTTCAACCACAGGACTCTTCTGGTGGTGTTAGAGAGTACTGCTCTACGGGCAGAAAGTCTAACAGACTCAGCTAGGAAATTAGTGGTTTTTCTAAGCAGCGGAAGGCTGCTTAGATTTGCTCTCTTGGTGTCTTGCTAATAAAGTGGAGCTCTAATTGCTCTAGCCACACTGATAGGGTACGGGCTACACATGTTGCCACCACTCCAGGTTTTAAAAGAGCAGCTGTAGCTTCCCACGTTTTCTTAAGGAGGCTTTCTGCCCATAGGGTCTTTTAGCTGCGCAGGGTCCTCAAAGGGAAGGACTGTGCACTTTGCGGCCTTGGCCACTGGAGCATCAATTCTGGGAATGGATACCCTGTCTGTGCAATCTTCCTCATCAAATGGGTACTACCTTTTTATATCATGGGGAATAAAGGAACCTTTTTCAGGTTTCTCCAATTCCGCTCTTATAATTTTCTGTATGTTATCCGGAACTGGAAATACAGATCTCTGCCTCTCCCCCAAAACAGATCTGGGCTTCCTGGGAATCTCCAATGGAATAACGTTCCTCAATATCCTCAGAATTAAAAAGGAATCTTTTATATTAGTTATCTTCATCAGATTTTTGAGATCTTTCCAAGATCTCTGGATCAGATAGCTCAGGATTCACAAAATCACTTGCCATATACATAAGATCTCTAGAAGAACTCTGTCTATGGGGAGGAGGTAGGATCCCAGGCAGATTGAACTTCCACTTTATGGACTTGATTCATACTCAGATGCAGTACACTCCTTGCATAAAGGTTTAGACCCAGAGGAAGGTTGACATTTGGAATAGAGACCACACTTCCTGGGTTTAACCTTGGCAGAAGAGGAAGACTCCTTTTCTCTCTGCAACATACAAGGGAGAGAAGGGTCAACCACTACAGGGTAAGTATAAAAAAAGGAGGGTGCCTGACACAGGCTACTCACAGAACCCAGAATAGTGGGAGGCTCAGATCCAGTGGTGGTAGGGGCACGCATGTTTCCAGTTCCCGTTCACAGAAACGCCAGACACTGCAGGCAGGGTGAGAACGCTGGGTGCCATGATGGGACTGGCGTTGCCCCTTTAGGAATAAATCTTTTTATTGTATTTTAAATGCTGGGCACGCGATCAAGACGCTCAGCAACGCCCCCTGACATCACCCAGCGGCTGAAGGTAAGCGCGTCCTAGCGTCACTTCAGCCGCCTTTCCACTCAGCATAAAGCCCACATTTGGGGGGGGGGGGGGGGTAATCCTTCCTTGACAGGACAAACCACTGGCGATGAGGGGGAGGTGTTTTTTGTGCAGCAGTGTGTGCCGTCATGGAGACTGGGAACTACAAATACTTTTGGGGGGGTATATTACAAGAATGCATGCTGAAAGTTTCTACAAGGGATTGCGTAGACCATGTCTTTAGAACAGGGATCAGGAACCTCTGGCACTCCAGTTCTAAAACTACAACTCCCAGAATCCTCCTTTCACTTCTGTGGGAGTTCGAATAGCCACCAAGTAAGTTTGGATGCTGGGAGTTGTAGGTTCACAGCTACTGGAGCACCGAAGTTTGCTGATCCCTGCCTTAGAACATTGAGGTTTGACATGTTCTAAAAGTTGTTTCACACAGTTGTGACTTGGGGCACTGGTGTAAGAATTAATGATTTTGGGTATGGCTACAGCTGTCAGACAGGAGTGTAGTGGTGGTCCCATAGAAATGAATGGGCTTCCAGTGCAAATTGCATGTGTGCAGCAGCAACCAGTCAATTAGGAGAAAAAAAAAAAGTCCCAACTGCTAGATTTTCTTTTTGTGGTTTAGGGGTTAGTTGCAGCATGCTGCACCCCCATTAATTTCCATAGCATGGTCATACCCTTTAAACAGGATTAATAAGTTGATTGAGAGCAGGAGGTGTTGCTGTCTGAGAACTGGGAAGTTGTTTAATATGATGGCAGATAGTCCACGTCATCACTCATTGGTAGCACAGCTTAGTACTTTCAGCAATAGTGTAGTACAGACAGGTATAGGAGTTCTTTCCTTCCCAAGGCAATTACTCTGTATATTGGGTTGCTATCCTATCTTAGTATTAAAGGGGTTGTCCGGGTTCAGAGCTGAACCCGGACATACCCTTATTTTCACCCCGGCAGCCCCCCTGAGCCTAGCATCGGAGCATCTCATGCTCCGATGCGCTCCAGTGCCCTGCGCTAGATCGCGCAGGGCACAGGCTTTGTTTTTAATAACACACTGCTGGGCGGTAACTTCTGCCCAGCAGTGTGTTCGGTGATGTCACTGGCTCTGAGGGGCAGGCTTTAGCTCTGCCCTAGCTGTTTTACTGGCTAGGGCAGAGCCAAATCCCACCCATCAGTGCCGGTGACATCACCGGGGTTCCTGTCAGCCCCATAGGAGAGCCTGGTACGTCACCGGAACTCTGGAAAATGCCTTTGCCCTGCGCGATTTAGTGCAGGGCAAAGGAGAGCATCGGAGCATGAACTGCTCCGATGCTCATGTCAGGGTGGCTGCCGGGGTGAAAATGGAGGGCTATCCAGGTTCAGCTCTGAACCTGGACAACTCCTTTAAGGCTGAACCAGGAGTATTGTATTTTTCACTGTATCCATCTTGGGTCCACATCAGAGTTGAAAGAAAAAAAAAAAGAAAAAAAAAAAGTCCTATTCTTGTCCATTTTGCAGACAATAGGCATATTTCTATAGTGTGATGCCTGTTCCACATATTACAGAACACACAGGGTGGCAGTGTTTTGTGGATCCACAATTTGCAGACCGCAAGACACTTCACGGTCGTCGTGTGCATGTAGCCTTAAGGTGTATTGGTACCTTATAAAAAGGGGTTGGCCCCTTGATACAGTAGTGGCATATCCTAGCGACATGCCACCAGTGTCCGATAGGTGCAGGTCCCAGAGGTGGGACCAGTGCTCTCTAGGATGGCGTTTGCAAAGTGGAGGATAGCAGATCATTTTCATGAGTGCATGCGGCTCAGCTATTGTCAAAGTCCCACAGAAATTAAAGGGAACCTGTCATCAGTTTTATGGTGTCCTAACTAAGGGCAACATAAATGGCGACTGATTCTCTAAGCAAAATGCTGGATCACTTTCTTTAATTGACCCAGTCAATCTGCCAACATCTTGTATTGAAAAGCGCCAGCTGATAATGATGAGTCATACATATTTATCAGCTCCTGACTCTCCCTGCTGAGTGACAGTGTTTTCCATATGAAATCAGCAGGTGGGCAGGGGAGAGGCTATAGCTCTGAATTAAATAAACGCTGGACTCACTGACATCATGCTGGACTCAAATCAGCTCATTAGAATGTGGCATCTGTGTGTATATTATGAGGTAACCATCTGTCACACCAGTACGTGACTACATCTAAGGCACTTTTTAGTAGTTAATGATTATATATAATTAGTTTGATTATAATCAAATATCCACATGACAGGTTCCCTTTAATGTCAAGCACAGCCACGGCTATTTGCCTCTATGGGGCTTACAGAAATTGCCAAAAAGATGAGCGCTAGCTTGGCTGTCTTATAAATGAGTTAAGGGCAGCCACAATCCACTATCCTTCACTCTGCAGGAGACTAGAGCTTCACATAGGCTGCTAATGTATGAGATGGGACAGCCCCTTTAAAAGTTGATTCATGCTGTCATTTTACACCACTAGTAGGATTAAGCCATGTGTGAATGCACCCCTAGGCCGCCTGCTTATAATAAAGGCATGAGGCGTGCTGACTGTAGATTAAACATTTAAATATTCTTTATTATGTCAAACATTAAGAAAACATGGCTACCAGAAAAACACATTCAAGCCTCTTCTAGTAGTTCCAGGGAAATGGGAAAAATACATGTAACCATTTGTACAAAAGTCAGGAAAAAAAGTGCTTTAAACCAAGGAGAGATGTACAGACATACATGGAAAAAAAAAACAAAAAAACCCTTAGTGGTGTAACTGTTCAGCCCAAGACCAGACTGGACTTTCCTCCAGGAGGGTTTCTTCTGCTGGGTACAGCGACGGGTGGAGCGGGCTGTGCGGGTTCTCCACAAGCCTCTTTTGCGGGCTCCGTTTCTACAGAAATAATTACCAGGATTAGAACATGAACAAAGCTATTGATAGAAACAAGACAATATGAAGGACAAGCACATCAGATGTCTACTACTTACCAGGTTCTTCTGCTTCACCCTAAAAGAGAACACAGATGAAGGGGTTATAGGTAAGACGTTTCCACTGATTGTACAATAATGCCCTCCAAGGGGACAGATACTCTGTAGTCTCAAACATTCAAGAGCAACTGTCAGCATGATCAACCCCATTAAGCCAGGCATACTGCCAGTAGGGTTGATTATGCAGATTTAAGTGCACTGGTTCTGTAACACCCCTATAAGCAACTCCATGTGTATTCCATTTCTGTTCCGCCAAAAAAAAAAAAAAAAAAAGTTATTAGAACATGTCCTATTATTGTCCACATTATGGACAAGAATAGGACTGTTCTATTAGGGGGTCAGCCGTTCAGTTAGGCAAAATACAGAATGCACACCAACATCTATTTTCTGTGGACCGCAAAATACATATGGTCGTGTGCATGAGGCCTAACTGTTCCTGCACCATGGCTCAGCAGCAGATCCACTGCACAAGTGCCATTTCCTGAGCAGCTCAGAACCAGTCTGCACATGAGCTGATGACAAGACTGCTCCCGGAAACTGATGCGCTGGTTTGGGCTTAGCCCTGTAAAATCAGAGTATGCACAGCACAGAGGAGTTACAGAGATGGTGCACCAAGCACTTTGTTCAGCCCCTTGGTGCTCAAACCAGCTCATTTGCATATGACCAAACATCTTGGCATGGTTTTATATACAGACATTACAAGCATTTTAATCAGCATGACCAACCCTACCAGTATGCATGCCTGGTTTAATAGGGTTGATTGTGCAGACAGGGGCTCCTGCACCTTTTAGAAGATGTCTTTCAAGATCTGCCATTGGACGGTCCTCCTTTAGTAGGGCATCCACTTAAGAGTTATCCAACACTGAACCCCCCACAACGCCCAGACCCACAATACTGACAATTATCTGGTCCCTGACTAGGCTTTCCTTCCAGACTGCTGATCACATCTATCAATAGGAAGGGGGTGGGTGTAGAGGTGCAGCCCCAAAAGCAAGCTGCATCATGTGACGCAAGGCAAGCAGGTCAGCGCTGCAAACCCTGTCTAGGGATGTTATCTGCACACAGGGGAGATACAAAGACTGCTGCAGAGTGATCTGGAAGGAAACCAGGCAAGTATTATTGTGGGTCTTGGCATTGTTGGGGGTGGGGTTGGTTAGTGTTAACTAGGGATCGACTGATTTTTTTTTTTTAGAGCCGATACAGATAACTTGTGAACTTTCAGGCTGATAGATGATATTCTGAGCATTTTCATTTAAAAAAAATAATTCTGTTCTGGCATTCACATTTCTTTATTGTTTATACATTTTATGTAAAATTAGGAAAGGGGGTGATTTATACTTTTTTTATTATTTAAATAACCATTTCCCCCTTAGGGGCTAGAACCCTTGTCCTCCATTAGGGCGAATAGGACTTCTCCCTGCTGCCCTGTGCACACAGAAGCAGGGAGCTTACCATGGCAGCCAGGGCTTCAGTAGCATCCTGGCTGCCATGGTAACCAATCATCGCCCCAGGATTACACTGCTGGGGCTCTGATCAGAAGCTGCCATCGCCACCAATGAGGAGGAGGAGACCCTGTGGCCACTGCTACCAATGATTTTAATACTGGGGAGGGGGCACACTGCTACCAATGATAATTAACCCTTAAATACATGAGGCAGAATCATAGCCTCCACCCTGCCTCTGACAGGGAGCTTCGATCAGCGGCAGCAGTTAACCCCTCAGGTGCAGCACATTAACTGCTGCTGATTGCAGCTTCCTGTCATAGGCTGGGCACCGCCTCCTTTATTTGTATTAGATGTTAATCATTGGTGGCACAGTGCGCCCACCCCTCATTGGCAGTGCAGCACAGGAGGGAGGGAGACACCAACTCCTTCCCTGTGCTGCTGTCAGCGCACTCATGTTCTAGACGCATTATCGTTAAGGTTAGATGCCGACAACTTTGAATATTGGCCAATATTGGTAACTGATAGTTGATCCCTAGTGTTAAAACCTTTAAACCAGTTGTACAGGGAAGGAACATATTGTCAGCTCAATGTTAAAAAAAATTACTACCTTGTCCCAGAAGTGGAGACCATGTACCATGTTACTAGTCCCAGAAGTGGAGACCAGCAGGAAACAGACAAGTGTTGGGGAAATTGGTAAAGGATCATTTGATGTCCTAATACATTATCCCTGCTAGACAACCCCTTTAAAATGGGGTTCAGTACAGCAACCAAACATGCCATGTACGCTAACCACTGGTCTTTCTTTGGGATCACATGGCTAGCATGTCACTCAGAACAGATTTGGCCCCCCATTCACTTCAAAGGGAGCAGCACTGCATTAACCATCTCCACCTGCTACAGAAATGGACAGCAGTTCCAATGCTGGAGCCACTGCAGAACAGCCGATTGGAAGGAATGCAGGACCCCGCCAGATACTGATAGCAGTATTATTAATGCACCACAAGCCTTCTTTGAGTAGGTCTTAAAGGGGTTTTCCAAGAGTGCCGATGATAATGATCTGCGCCGATGACAGGTCATCAGTATCTGATCAGCAGTGGTCCCGGTGTCTAACCCCCACGATCAGATACCGATAACCAATCCTCAGGATAGGTCATTAGGTATCAATCTCAGAAAACCCTTTTAAAATGTGCCATGTGCCCTACTGTAGAGGCAAGTCCTGTAAAAAATAAATAAATAAATAATCCTCAAGCAGAAGCTATATTGATGGCTATGAATGTACAAGTATAATGGTCATTAGCCGATCATGCCAGCTTTCCCATCTAATTGTTGGCACACATCAGTCCAGTTAGGCAACACCGCCAGCTTATTCCTTTGTCCACCCGTGGCAATAGGGTAAACCAAGCAGTACATAACCAGTTAATCACAATATATGGTCTGTCTGTAAAATGCACAGAATGTCAGACTGCGCTCAACATCTCCACTGCCGTACAGAGGTGCGGACACAATAGCACTAAACATGGCAGCGAGCCCATGGGTGCCTTTCACTGGGGACAATATGTCACTCTAGTTACAGGAGAAATCAGCAATAATTAAAAGTTAAAACATCCACAAGTTGCCTTGGATGACCTTATTGGGGGCACAATATATAAAATAGACAGTAAATGTCTGGTCATGAAAGGGTTAATCAACCACACCAAGTGGATGAATCCCGATTATAGGAAGTGAGACATGAAGGAAGAATGCACCTTCCACATCAGCGAGGTCACCGGGCATGAGTCACGACATGCTAACACAGCAGGTCAGGATGTCACAATGTGGTGTCGGCAGATCCCTATGACACATCCAGTTAAAACCCCATTACAAGTGCAGTAGTGTCCAGTGTGAAGGTTTGGTACTGGACCCACCCGATTGGACTTAAGGACCACTAACTCTTGCAACTTCGACCCTTCTTGGAGAAAACACACTGAAGGTGGAACGTATACCTGCAGAGCTGTGGACTATAAAGATACTACTGGCGCCAGTAAGTGAGGAACTTTGATTGTTCAATTGAAAAACAGCTTGTTGAAAACTCTCTGCAAAATCTACTAGGAGTTATCAAAGACTATTCCATTGTGAAGTTGAGGCTCACACGTACAAGCGGAGATCATACCCTGACCATTACGCGGGACGCCGCGGATTGCTGATCTGAGCCGCCTAAGTACATTTATTATGCGAGTAGACTATAATACAACTGACAAATAATCCATTTGGAAATTAACGCTGTTACTTTGAACTGTGCGAACATATTTGTATTCAGGACTATTAGTCTCTGCAAAAGATCTCAGGATATCGGATCGACTATTTCATCCGTCCTTTTTGTATATGGCACACTTCTGATATTGGACTGAACATTCGGATAGTTCTCATCCTCCATATATGTGAATTATTGGTCACATCCGATTTTTTTTTATATATATATCAAATAGGTCCTTTTACCATTGTGTTACAGTGATTATATATTTTAGATATTATTATTGATGTGTATGAATGTGTGTTAGAATATGTGTTTTTAATATAAAAATTGATTTTATTCAATAAAGTACCACGGCTACTAGATATAGTGAGTGCCCAGCCCTTTCTTTTGTATAATTTTTTGTTTGTTAGATTGGGTGAATCTGCAGGCTGTGAGCACCCATCCAGGTTTCCCCATACAGTAGTGTGAGCCATCATCTGTGAATTAACCCAGTGTGAAGGTTAGGCTTCAAAGAGACCATCATGATCAGGGGCTTCATGGGCAGTTTTCCCCACAAAGTGTTATAAAGCTTCAGATCAGCCTCTCATGCAAACAGCTGAGCATCAGGGGTACCAGGAGCCAGACCCCTGACAATCCCAAGTGATGGGGGGGGGGGGGGGGGAATCATGCACACAAGCATATGTTTAGTCCACATCTGATCTGCATTTTTTTTTGCAGGTTGAATGTGGACCCGTTGGTTTCACATGTCCATTCCATGGCCCTGCAAAAGAGATGGGTGTCCCATTCTTGTGTTTTGTGGTCAAGTATAAGACATTTCTACTGAAGTGAAGAAAAACACTTCTAGGATCAGGGCAAGGAGATCATCAATAGATTGGTGGGGTCCAACATCTAGAGCATCAGTAGGTAAAAGCAATGCCGGAGCCACAGCCCTGTAAGCACTACAGTCCACTCTTCGGATGGGAGGGGGATCCCACAGGTTAGATCCCCACAGGTACCACATCACGAGATGGGAATAAGCCTTAGAACTGCGCTAGATCGTCTAACCAATGACTATACTCACTTCTGTGTGTTCTGTGGCATCGCTGTATTCATCCTCTGTACATGTTCGGTGTGGATCATCCCCACAAGCTGCGCTTTCAGAAACTCCTAGAGGGCAGAGAACATCTTTATTATGGTGGAAACAAGCATTTACCAAATCAGAAGTGTCAGGAGAGGGGACATGTCCACATTAAAGGGCATCTGTCAGGAGATTGGCTGACCTGTTGGCAGCCAAAGACATCCGTGTTGGTCACATGTTCATATGTGTCCACATTGCTGAGAAAATGATGTTTTAATATATGCAAATGAGCTTCTAGGTGCATTGGGGGCGTTGCTGTTACACCTAGAGGCTCTGCACTTTGATAGGGCCAAGTAGTGCAAATGTGATCACACCTAGCCCTGTAAAAGTGCACAAGGCATGGTACTTAGACCAGGTGTAATGGTAACGCCCCCATTGCTCCTAGAGGCTAATTTGCACATTTAAAGACATTTTTCTCAGCAATGCAGGCACATATGAACATGGCACCAACACAGATTTCTTCAGGTCAGCCAGTTTCATATGTACAGATCTGACAACAGATGCCCTTTAAAGCTTAGCTCCCTATGAAGCACAGGACAGCAGATCACTCAAGGACTTTTAGTCCATCTAGATCAGACAAAAAGACATTTAAAGCCATTTGTGTAACCCACTTTAAAGGTCGAGGAGCTTCCCAGCATCTAAAGATTTCAGGTCCAGCTTCAGTTTGCAGGCACACAAGCTCACCCCAGTTATCTGCAATTCACCCCAAGTTAGGCTACTTTCCCACTTGTGTTTGGTGTGGATCCATCATGGATCTGCACAGATTGATCCGTTCAGATAATACAACCGCATGCATCCGTTCAGAACAGATCCGTTTGTATTATCTGTAACCTAGCCAAGATGAATCAGTCTTGAACACCATTGAAAAAGTCAATTGAGGATGGATCCATTTTCAATTGTGCCAGATTGTGTCAGTGAAACCAGATCAGTTCTCCATTGTGCCAGGACAGATCTGTTTGGCTCAGTTTCGTCAGGCGGACAGTTTTGGTGTCCGCCTCCAAAGCGGAATGGAGACCGATCGGAGGCAAACTGATGCATTCTATTCGGATCCTTTTTCATTCAGAATGCATTAGGGCAAAACCGATCCGTTTTGGACCGCTTGTGAGCTCTGAACGGATCTCACAAATGGAAAGCCAAAACGCCAGTGTGAAAGTAGTCTTACAAGCTAGCTGATCATTTCTGGAGACCTTTCTAGGGAAGCTGACCATCACTAATCTTACACAACCTTCACTAGTGTAAGGGACAGGAGAGGCGAGAACTGATTATCTATCACCACTACACCACCCTGCTGAAGAACTAAGGGCCTTAGATTAATAGAACATTTTGATTAACATTTTTAAACTTTCCCAAGTGTAGATGGAAGTTAATAAATGACACAGTATTACATAATCAGTACAGCTTTGACACAACAGCCCTGATTAAAACCAGGACTGGTGGAATGATCCTCCTTCCACATATGTAACCTGACCAGCCGTCTACAATTACATCTCATACAGGTAAAGGGCAGCACAAATAACAGGAGTTATGAAGCTCATCTGCCTTGTGCCACCAGCACCGATCTACAGTTAACTATGCAGATTTACATAGGACTGCTTTACCTGGCTCAGAAGCACAGGACGTGGGGGCCGGTTCGTTGTCTGGTATGCCAAATATGTTGGAAGCCATCATGTGTCGTCTAGCTGGTTGTTGTTGCTGTTTTGCACCTTCACCGAAGACGAAGCTGGAGCCACCGCCAGGAGGTCTCAAGACCCTAAACAAGAGAGTCACTGGGTTTAGCCAACCAGAAGTTGAAGCATCAGGAATTGCATGCAAGCTGGCCTACAAGTAATCGTTAAAGTGGTTTTCCAAGACTTAAGGAGGTTCTGTATCTTTCCTGATGACCCATCCTCTGGATAGATCAGCATCTGATTGGCAGGGGTCCTGGATGTTTACCAAGGCCAGCAGCGATACAATGTACAGCCATGCTACTGCCAGCACCTTCTCAATAGCTGCTCAGTGGGGGTCCTGTGTGCCAGACCCTCACTGATCAGATACTGATGACCTACTCATTAAATAGGTCATCAATTGTAAAGTCTTGGAAAACCCTTTTATTGTTTACTCGAGATAAACATTTTATCCAGCTCATATTCTGGCTTCCAATCATGCTAAAGATAACAGGAAGTTCAGCCATATTTGTAGTCACCGACATCCTTCCCAGTAATTGAGCGTTCCAGCAAAAAAAAAAAAAGAAGTATTACAGGGGATTGCCATCCAGATCTCAATTTACCCTTAAATGATACCAATGAAAACTACCTCACACAGCTCTATAGGAAGGGGGGGAGGGGGGGGGGGCAGTATGGGTCTTAGTAAAACAAAAAACTAAATGTATTTGGCATCTATCCACACACACACACACACCTCATCAGTAAGTCCAAAAAAACCTTGCTCCCGCAGGTTCCCCACAGGTGACACTAAGGAGACTCATTCCAGTCACGGCCTGCTATTAGCTGCCCCCACCCCCCTCATTTTCATACGAAGCCACTCCCCCTCGTCTGCCCGCCCTTAGTCTCTGCTCTAACCTCCCTCCTCCCGTCCGTAATCCCGCGCATGCGCCGTTGAACGAGCACAGTGGGGCCGGGGCATTGCAGTTTACCGTGCATTATCGCGTTCATCGGCGCATGTGCAGGGTTATGGACAGGAGGAGGGAGGTTAGAGAAGAGACTAAGGGCGGGCAGTCGCGGCGGTGGGGGGAGTGCCTTTGTGTTAGGCCTGCACAATATAGCGCCAAAGCAATCGCAATCAATCGCCATATTGCAATCGCCAATTGGCCTGCTCAAAAATGCTGCAATTGTATTACCATATTTTTTGCTTTATAAGACAAACTTTTCCCCCCCCCAAAAGTGGGGGAAAAGTGGCAGTGCGTCTTATAAAGCAATGGTTGACTTTTTACGTGGCTGACACGGATGTATCGCCGGCCGCTATGCTGCACAGCGTGGCCGGCGATATATCAGTTAGGCTACTTTCACACTTGCGTTCGGGGCTCCGCTTGAGAGTTCCATTTGAAGGCTCTCACAAGCGACCCCGAACGGATCCGTCCAGCCCTAATGCATTCTGAGGGGATGCGGATCCGCTCAGAATTCCTCAGTCTGGCACTGTTTGTCCTCCGCTCAGCAGGCGGACACCCGAACGCAGCTGGCAGCGTTCGGGTGTCCACCTGGCCGTGCGGAGGCAAACTGATCCGTCCAGACTTACAATGCAAGTCAATGGGGACGGATCCGTTTGAAGTTGACACAGTATGGCTCAATTTTCAAATGGATTCGTCCCCCATTGACTTTCAATGTAAAGTCAAAACTGACCCGTTTGCACTATAATTTTTGTTCATGGTAATGCAAACGGATCCGTTCTGAACGGATCTAAGCGTTTGCATTATAGGTGCGGATCCGTCTGTGCAGACACCAGATGGATCCGCTCCGAACGCAAGTGTGAAAGTAGCCTTACAGTATGGGGAGGGAGGAGGGGCTGAAGGCAAGTCGTTATTTTAATGAACAAATGTTCTTCTATTTATTTTATTGATCTGTTCTGTGCAGCGCTATTAAGAAAATGGCAAGTTGTATTTTGTACTTTTGCAGTAATGCAAATGTGTTATTTAATTTAGTAAAAGATGTTTTATTTTGAAAAACACTGCATTTCAGTTCTGGAGTTAAGCATAACTACATTTCTGCATTATCAGTAATGTCTGTGTGCTTTTGCCTTGAAAATCCAAGCAAATAGACCTAGGACAATACCCTTAAAATAGCGCATCGCAATTTTTAGGGCCCTAGTCGCACAAAATTCCCATATCGTGCAGCCCTACTTCATAAAAAAATGACCCAGGGGCCTGAGCACCGGCTGTTGTAACACCGCCCCTGGGCACCTTCACAGCCTCATTTGCATACGGATTAAAAGTGTTTTTCTGCACAACGATGCTAGCAAGGAACTAACGTAAGCTCAGTTTTAATAGGGGGGATGCTGTGGACATAACACTGTTATTAGGTTAATGGGGTGAGTAAAGCCAGAGATGTGCAGCACATCCAGCAGCTCAGAACATGTGGCTTTTGCTGCAGATTTCCCCCTCTGCATAGCAAAGTGCGAAACCTCTGGAAGCTGACATGCCACAGAACCTAAGGGCTACGTGCAGATGTCCTTGTGGACGCTACAGCATGTGGAGGAGGTTCTGTACATGCATCCACGTGTTCATATCAAATGTCTAAGAGGGAAATACTCACTTTAAAAGGCATTTTCCAGGAGCAAAATATTGCCTTGGCCACATGAGAGATGAATGTGACACTGATTTAGGAAGAGGCCGCTGGACCTCCGCTGATCAGCACCAAAGCCCTTGTCAGTGCTGCAGCCTCCTTGCAGCTTACCAAGCACATTGTACAGCGGCTCAGCCCCATTCACTTCTATGGGGCTGAGCTGCGCCTAGACCACATGACTGATGAATGTGGCATCACTGGCCTAGACTAAACCAAGAGAAGGCCACAATGCAAGCGCTTGTGCCTTCTCAAACAACTGATCAGCAGGGGTCCCGATGTCAGACCATCACTGATGACCTATCCAGAGGATTGGCAGCAAGTATACAAGTCTCAGAAAACCCCTTTAATACAAGGCACTTTGGCTACTTTCACATTTGCAGCAGCAATTCCAGCAGAGAACAGCCTTCTGGAATTGAAAACGGAATGCCCACCGGCCCGATTAAGTAAAGTGGGGTCCGGCAGAGAATCAGCAAAAAAATGAGCCGGTTTGTGCTCAGCCGATTCCTGCCATTTTGTCGGATCTGTCGCAGATGTGAAACTAGCCATACTAATGTATTGTGATTGTCCATATTGATTCCTTTGCTGGCTGGATTCATTTTTCCATCACATTATACTCTGCTCGTTTCCATGATTACGACCACCGCTGCAGCGCAGACACGGGGTGGCCAGGACGGGAGCTGCTGCACATGCGTGCTCCCACAGTCCCTACAGTATGCAAGCATGACCACCACTGCTGGATTACAGGCTAGTCGTAACCATGGCTACAAGCAGCTAATGTGATGGAAAAATGTGCCTTGCATTGCCCTTCTCTACATAATTGCCATTTTCTGAAGTGAGACAACCCCTTTAAGAGCTACATAGCCACATTTACTGTCCCTACTGAAGCCAAGCCTGGAGGAGTTATCAGTTATTGGGAAAAAAAAAAAAACTTATGCAACTCATCAGGACTTACATATACATTAGCTAGGAAAAACCCATACTTACACCTGCATAGTTCTGTTATTCATGCTGTGTTTACATGCTGCAGCAAAATTGTGGAGGCGTGTAACCGTGACTCAGCTCTCCCTCATGAATATTCATGGGCGTGAATAATCTGTCCTTCCCCGCCCCCTGCACATCCCAACTTTGCATAAAAATGAAAATCTCCTAGCTCACAGGCAGATAGATATAGATCACCCCCAAGCTATATGGCCGCTACATATATCCCCAAGCTATACGGCCGCTACATCCACCCAAGCTGCTATGGGATCTAGACAGTGATAAAGCTAGCTGCATATGGTGCCTACCCCCAGCGTACCCTAACTGCAGGAAAATAACCAGAGCTGCCCGTACAGAAACCCATCCTCAACATCCACTAGTGCACACTGGGAGTTGTAGTGCACAGAGCAGTAATAAAGTTGCCGGCACTACCTGAAGCCGCCGTACAGTCTAGCCTCGTGTCTCGGCGTGCAGGTGCTGCCTGCCTCTCACCTGCCACCTCCAGAGCCTGCGTCAGCACCGTCCAAATCCCAGCAACCGCTTTTGGCAGAGCGCATTTTACATTGAGGCACATCACTTCCCGAGCCGCAGAGGTGGTCGCCTCTTCTTGCCGGAGTCCTAGGTGCTGGCCATAGGTATTGTATGGATGAGCCTGGCGACCTAGCAGTAGTCCCAGCTGATGCGCAGGTGCCACGCCTGGCTTTCTGCAAGCTGAGCTTCTATACAAGGATGCTGGTTCAGAGCCCACTGAGGATGCTGGTGGATCACAGGGAGGGAGCAGGCACACCATTGAATCTTTCCGCACAGCTGCCGACACTGGCAAGGATCGCGCATAAGCGATGCCTCACGGGAGCCGCGGCAGCCAGAGGGGGGGCAGGCACGCAAGGCTCTGACGTCTCATGTATAGAGCCGGGCCACTCCCTAAGGTAGGGAGAAGCCTGTACACGAAACGAGCCTGGTGGATGACGTCAGGGGGCACGTGACCAGCATCTGCCGTGCAGAAACACGGCAGAATCAATAACCGTATGCAAGTAAATTATAAATGTATTGTTAATAATGTTATAAGCCACCATAACAGCTATAACGCGGACAACCCCTTTAAGTAGCGCATCCTAACCGCCCCCCAGACAATTGTCATCTGCATGACTAGCAGCAGCGCACAGGTCCAGCCATGCTGGGAGGACGCACACGTGACACTGCTACATTTCCTTTGTTAAAATCTTCTCTGGGAATAGAGCAGCTGAGGCGCCTCACCCTTCATAACTGGGACACAAATCAGGACTACTCCCCCCCCCCCCCCCCTTCCAGATGACAGCAGCACAAAATTCCCAACGGGAACCCCACCCAGAAGGGAAAAAAAAAAAAAGTAACCCATGACGGAACGAGAGCCAGAGAGGCGGAGAAGCAACAATAGAAAAGACTCAATATACAATTGCAAGAAAGGCTGATCTTCAGGGGGGAGAGGATCTCAGGGGTCCACATGGAAGATTTAGGGTTCATTAGAAAGGGCTAACATGGGGTGAGTGATGGCATATAGGGCATCACATAATTAGATGCCATACGGTGGCCTCCAACACCCATAGGGAGGGACCATTCCCTTCACAGCCCAGGACAGACATGAAGAACTCACATGTGAACAGGGACTAAGCTACACATTACTGGATGCCGCATCATTGGCAGTAGACAGAGGCCAAAAAAAAAACAAGAACATCTGGACACACTTAGCCTTCTACATCACAAAGCCAGCCCAAGATATGGTTCATCATCCCAAATTTTGGCAGCAGAATAAGAGATATGCCTGAGACCAGTCACACCCATGCACCCCCAGAACACAGCCTAATAGAGAAGAGCTTGCATTAACGCAGAATGCACTGGGTTCTACCAGCACAGCGCCTCCTTTGCCTGCAGGGTGATGTGATGAACTACAGGTCATTAGCATGAATGCGTCTGATCTAGAACCTCCTAGCATTTTTAAAAGGAGCTAACCTGGAAGCAGGAGTGAGTAAGTAACCATTAAAACTGGAATATAACCCATTGATCAATACGCAGGTACATGCTGGTATCTGTAGTGCCCCCCCAAAGCAAGAGACTACACCCAGTAGACTGCGTAAGGCATGCAGTAAGTGAGCTCCCCCCACCTAGCTCTGGATAGTATTACCTAGAGCTGCTGCGACAGTCGGGGTCAAGCCCTTGGAACATAGACGTGGTCGTCATATCGTCTACCGGCAGCTACTGACAAGCAAAATGAAACGTTACCGCATTTATATAGTGGACCACGCCCCTGGTGGCGTCTTATTGGTTGCTTCGAACCGTTACGCCTCGTCTGATTGGCTGGCTGCCGTGCTCCGCCTGGACAGTTGGCGGTTACGACTGTCACTCTAGCATGATTTTTAGTGCGTGGTCCCTGCTTCAAGTCCCGCCTTCCAACATAAATCCACCAAAGAAGAAGCCGCTTTCACCTCAGTTCTCTTACTGGCTATTGAGCTTGTCAGTCATTTCTCCCCCCAGTCTTTCTTTGTGAGCGGATGCTGGCGTGCTCCAGCAGTGTGAGGTCACTGGGAGGATAATTTGGGTGGGGTGTCTGGAGATGGATAGCAGCGTCTATGAGTAGCACATTAGCAATGCGGTACACAGAGTGCGGGGATGTCGGTCAGTAGTGAGGAGTGTGTTGAAGAAGTGGCGCCAGCTTCTCATTTCTAGGCACTGGTCCATGATGCCTTTGTTGCCCATAACAACCAATCACAGCGCAGCTTTCATTTTCAAAGAGCAGAATGCGAAATAAAAGCAGCACTGTGATTGGTTATGTTTTTTTTTCTTTTGCCTATAGAAACCAATCACATCGCAGCTTTCATTTTTCTAGAGAAGAATGCAACATAAAAGCAGCACTGTGATTGTTTTTTTTTTCTTTTGCCCATAGAAACCAATCACATCGCAGCTTTCATTTTTCTAAAGAAGAATGCAAAATAAAAGCAGCACTGTGATTGTTTTTTTTTTTTTTCTTTTGCCCATAGACACCAATCACATTGAGTTCATTTTTCTAGAGCAGAATGCAAAAAAAAAAAAAAAAGCAACAAAGACAGTTTAAGTGGGTTCTCCTTCTCCAGGAATTAAAACATATAAAAATAAAATTGAAATATTATTTTATGATAAATATATTCACAATTACCTTTCATTACTTATAATGGCTAATTTTGTCTAGGGAGCAATCATTAGGAGAAATAAAATGGCCGCCGTCCTATCAGTACACACATAACCTGTCCTAATCACACAGCAGGACAAGTTACTTCACAACACTGAGCTAAAGAGCTGCCTCGTCCTCTTCTCTGCTCATGATCCTGAATACAGGTGAATCTGTAGGAATGGAGAAGGTGAGGAGACATGAGAGGAGGTGAGGCTAATTAGCAGCAGCACTTGTATGCAGTCTCCATTACCACAGCAACACATCGCCACAGTCTGTCCTGTCCGTCTGCTATGTACTTCATGTCTCTTCATGAACTAAATTCCCCAGAGATTCTTATCAGCTCTATTAAAGTTCTTATCAGCTGTATTCAGGGTCATAATCCCTGACATGTAGAG
This sequence comes from Bufo gargarizans, assembly GCF_014858855.1. Taxonomy (NCBI): domain Eukaryota; kingdom Metazoa; phylum Chordata; class Amphibia; order Anura; family Bufonidae; genus Bufo; species Bufo gargarizans. The sequence continues at coordinate 63,718,366 of NC_058085.1, read as the reverse complement.
AGGAGGATGAGGCAGCTCTTTACCTCAGTGCTGTAAAGTAACTTGTCTGCTGTGAACTAGCCAGATCAGAAAAAAGGTTGTAGTCAACATTTCTTTGCCCCACTGGAGGTAAACTACACCGGATCTCGGCACTTTGCTACAATTCCAAGTTTATTTTTCTTTTAGGACACATATAGCAAAATACAAATTTTAGTTACCATTACACCTAGAGGCTCCGCACTCTCTGCAAATGTGGCACCTTCTGCACTTTGATTGATAGCACCAGGCAGTCAGTGAAAACATCATCACACCAGGCCCTGTCATTCAAAGTGCAGAGGGCGCAGCAGTTGCAGAGAGAGCAGAGCCTCTAGGTGTAATGATAACGCCCCCATTGTCCCTAGTGGCTCATTTGCATGTATTAAAACATCATTTTTCTCAGTAATGCGGGTGTCACGGCCTTTGCTGTGTGCCCCGTGACACTGGTGCCATGCTTGCTGCTGCCGATGGCAACGTCTTGCTGTTATGTGGTGGCAGTGTCTCGGCTTTGGCTGTGTGCGCCGTGACATGGTTGCCACGCTTGCTGTTGCCGGGGGCAATGTTGTGGCTGGTGTGTGCACTTCCCCTTTAAGTTGTAGCCTTCCCCTGTCTGGTGCAGTAAAAGTTAACTACCTGGCTGGGTGTGGTCACTAGGTGCTTCTTATACCTGTGGCCTTTGGCCAGGAGTCAGTTGTACTCCAGCCTTGGTGTGTGCTGGGGTTATGCTCCTTGTCTGGTTGTTCCAGCTCCCAGTGTGAGGGCCATCTAGTGGGACATTGATGTCTTCTCGTTCTATCCTCCATGTTCCCCTACCTTACCTGTGTGGGTTTATGTTCAGGGTTTGGTGTCTTGTTGTTGTCACATATCTGGTAAGTTGGCGTTTTATGTCCAGCATGTATGCAAGTTGTACCCTCTTAGTTGTGTCTGCCAAGTCTGGGTGCTGTTGCTGGTTCCTGTGTGTCAGTACATACTGCATCTGCTTGGTGTTTGGATTGCAGTACGTTTGTATGGGTTCCAGTTTACCTTGGTGTGGTGTTTATCTGTCATTCCACTTGCCTTCCTTTCCCTGCTGCTAGGCCATTTGAGACTCTTGTTTATCCGTGTCTAGGAAGAACAGGTCGTCTCTCCCCTGCTCCTATGTGAGGGATTATCAGGGCGACTCGGGGCCAAAGGTATCCTGGGTAGGAGCCGCCCTACCATCGGGGTCCGCTCATACGGTGAGGATTAGGGACGCTGTAGGAGGTGACCTGATCCTGGCCTAGCTGCTTCATTATTATACCTTACATTGTACGGTGGGGGGTTTCCCCCACTCCCCACGTGACAGCGGGCACATGGGACCAACACCGATGTCTTCAGCTACCAAGTGCACATGTAACAGGTCAGCCAGGGTCATAGGGACAAGTCTGCTGACAGATGCCCTTTAAGAATATTTTATTGAAGGCACCACGATCTTGGCTGTGACACCCTTCATACTACCAAAGATTGCTGTGTAGCAGTGCATCCATTAAACTGAATGGGATGCAAGTTACTGTGACCCCAGAATCAAAAAATAAAATAAAAAATCCAACACTGCTGGGGTCTCAGTGGCACTACTACGCCATTCACTTCAGTGGCGGCAATGCTACACACAGATCTTTGGTCATGCGGTGGGTGTCATGGACAAGATCACCATGTATCTGTAGGTCTATTCAATAGTCACCAAAGTTGCAGGGGTCGGGGGTATGTGAACTATTCCAAACAGCCTACTTTGATTACACTAGATGTCAAAGAAATATGTGGGGGGTGTCCCTGTTGTGTCAGGTTGTTGCACATTTGTCCTTTCAGTCAGTAAATCATTAGTGTTACCCTTCTCTGGGTCTGGGGTCTTATTACTTACAGCTGACCACCAAAAAGATGTGGATCGCACTTATTAGATAAAAATCGCCACAAATAGACTATCATCTTTATAAAATTGTACACCAATTATCGCAGTTGCTGATGACGATCAATATCTGCCAAAGTATCGTCATCGGATGAATGTAGGTATGGTGTGATTATGGTCAATCGTTCACCACTTTTCACAAGTGCATTTGGGTTTTTAAAGGGGCTGTGCAAGAATGGGGTCATGCTTCTGACTTGCCTGCTTCCCGGCACTGGCTCCTTCTCCTCCCTGCCTGCGAGGCTCCACTGGACTCCAGTGATGTCAGCATCCAGTTTGACTTCGCCTCAGCCAATCACAAGCCGTGGCTGTCGCACAACATATGTCGGCATGTAGCCCCAGAGCGCCAGGCTTACTTCAGTTGTTTTTTTTTAACCATGATGGCATCCCTCAATAAAACAGTGTTTTATTTTTTTATTTTAACCTTCCTCTGAAAAAAAAAAAAAAAAAAAAAAGACACATTGACAGGATTCATAAGCATTAGCATCAAAATGGCAGAAAAGCAACCATAAAATGCCATGCCCAGAAACCACTGCAATTTGTGAAAAACACCATGACACCCCCCCCCAAAAAAAAGAAACAAAACAGAAAAACGCATGTGTGTACTACGTTCAGGGGCGTAGCTATAGGAGGTGCAGAGGTAGCAGTCGCTACCGGACCCAGGAGCCTGAGGGGCTCAAAGACCCTTGTGCCACATAAGACACTGGTATTATAGAAAGTGTATGCATGTTACACCTCTGGCTGGACAGAAGGGGTTAGGTTAAGAATTTGGTATGGAGGGGGGGGGGGTGCAGTTTCAATTTTTGCCTCATGCAGCATGAACGTTTGAGGGAAGGGGGGCCCAAGCTGAACTCTTGCACCAGGGCCCATGAGCCTTTAGCTACGCCCCTGACTACGTTTCATAAATTACTATAGACTTCATTTTCCAAAATGAAGCCAGTTTTCCTTTACATCAGTTGTGATAAATCTCCCCAACTGTGTCTTACCACTAGTGTTTTATTCATGGTACTTTCCCCTACAGAAATATAAAAATTCCTGAAAAATCGCCAAGAACTCCAGCACACTGCGTTTTTGAAAAGAAGACAAAAATTGCTTCCTAATAAACAAAAACTCCAAGAGCTAAAACACCAGGATCCCTTGTTTCCCCTCCTGTGTTTCCTGTTTCCCCTCCTGTGTTTCCTATTTCCCATAGACCTTCAGCTAACATCTGGTGCTGGTGTGCTGGCGAAAAACAATGCCAAAAACATTGGTTAAAAAAAATCCACCAAAAAAACGTAAAAACAGCAAAGCACATTACTAAAAGCCTACAACAGAATTTATCTTTTACCCCGCACCATTTTTTTTGTTGTAAAAATTTAGCAAACATCGTGTTTCCAACTTTTCAAACCCCAATGCGCCTAAATCTAGGCGGAAGTAGCATTGGTAGGGAGGGGGCATAGCCAGCGGTCCTGGCAAATTTATCCTTTTTTACTCCTAGTTTTCTGAAATAAAAGAAAACTTAAATCTACAACATCTCCAAGCTGCTGTAAATTTCAGTCTAGGCGCATGGACAGCCGGAGGATCCGCCTAATTAATGATGAAGAGTGAGCCGTGAATAGGCACATTCTCCGGCAGCACAAGGGATATCATAGACTGGTTAAAACCGTTGGGTGTGTGCTAAATTTTCCCTGTGGGGTTGTTTTTGTTTTTTTGGATTTTAATGTTGTTGGCCTACCCTCAGTATAGTCCATCATTATCAGATCAGCGGTGGTCTGACAGCGCACATCAATCTGCTGGTACCGTGTAGCTCCAGAGCCTGAAGAACTGCACAGCTCCCCCCATTCTGTAGTGGCCAGAGCTGGTTACTGCAACGCTGCTCTCATTGGAGTGACAAGTTCTTTTTCAAAGCCAACTTACGATGCAAGAGCTGCAAGGTAACAACTGATCGGCGTGGGGTGCAGGATGTCGTTGCTTTGCTAATCTGATATTGATGGCCCCTCCTGACGGGTTTTCCAGGATTTTTATATTGGTAACCTATCCTCAGGAAAAGACATCAATATCGGATCAGCGGGGGTCCGACAGCTGGCACTCCGGCCGATCAGCTGGTTGAAGAGCAGGCCGCGCTTCGTGCGAGAACCGCCTTCCCTTTATTGTTTACCTGCTCGTTATCGACAGCGCAGCGGTGAGCAGTGTAATTACAAGCAGTCCCAATTAGGGATGAGCAAACTTGTGTTTTCAAGTTCGGCGTACAAGGTTCGCGTTTGGGTTATCTAAGAATTCCGTTATGGATTCCGCTATCACGGACCATAACTTATGGTCCGTGGTAGCAGAATCCATAACGGAATTCTTAGGTAACCCGAACCTCGTACACCGAAGTTCGCTCATCCCTAGTCCTAATGACTTCGATGGGACGGCTCCTTCCTATTCAAGTGTATAGGAACAAGCCGCCCATAGAAGTGAATGTCCACCCCCGCTGTTCTGATGTTGATCACCTATCCTGAGGATAGGTCAACAATATTAAAATCCTGGAAAACCCCTTTAAGATTACTTTACTGTAAATGGATTATGCGTTTTGAAAACAGTGTGGTTTCTTCACAACAGAAAGACCCTTCTAATCACTAGATCAGCAAGGGTGACCACCACACAGTAGATCAGGGATCAGTAGTAAACCACTGGATCACTAGGGACTGGGTATGCTGATGGTACTGGTTCTGACACTATACTGTACAGTGAGGAACAGAAGTATTTGAACACCCTGCGATTTTGCAAGTTTTCCCACTTAGAAATCATGGAGGGGTCTGAAATTCACATTCTAGGTGCAGTCCCACCTTATGGACCAGACAGATTTTTGCAAAATGTGTCACTTTATGTGGTGATAACTTTAAAACGCTTTTACTTATCCAAGCCATTCTGAGATTGTTTTCTCGTCACATATTGTACTTCATGACAGTGGTAAATTTGAATCAAAATATTTCATTTTTATTTATAAAAAAAATGCAAAATTTACCAAAAATGTGGAAAAATTTGCAACTTTCCAAATTTCTATTTCTCTGCTTTTAAAACAGATAGTGATATCTCATATAATAGTTATTACTTTACAATTCCCATATGTCTACTTTTTAAGGACCAGCTCAGGTCGAAAATCACTTTGTGAGGCTTACATAATATAAACCACCCAAAAATGACCCCATTTTAGAAACTACACCCCTCAAGGTTTTCAAAACTGATTTTACAAACTTTTCTAACCCTTTAGGTGTTCCACAAGAATTTATTAAAAAAGGAGATGAAATTTCAGAATTTTCTTGGCAGATTTTCCATTTTAATCATTTTTTCCGCTAACAAAGCAAGGATTAACAGCCAAACTAAACCTAATATTTATTGCCCTGATTCTGTAGTTTACAGAAACATCCCATATGTGGTCTTAAACTGCTGTACAGGCACACGGCAGGGCGCAGAAGGAAAGGAACGCCATATGGTTTTTGAAGGGCAGATTTCACTGGGATAATTTTAACTTGCCATGTCACATTTAAATACCCCCTGATGCACGCCTAGAGTAGAAACTACAAAAAAGTGACCCCATTTTGGAAACTACGGGATAAGGTGGCAGTTTTGTTTGTACTATTTTAGGGTACAGATGATTTTCGGTTGCTCTATATTACACTTTTTGTGAGGCAAGGTAACAAAAAAATAGCTGTTTTGGCACAGTTTTTATGTTTTGTTATTTACAGCGTTCATCTGACAGGTTAGATCATGAGCTATTTTTATAGAGCAGGTTGTTACGGACGCGACAATAACAAATATGACTATCTTTTTTTGGTTGTTTCGTTTCAGTTTTACATAATAAAGCATTTTTGAAAGAAATGATTTTTTGTGTCTTCATATTCTCAAAAGCCATATTTATTTTTATTTTTGGAGTGACTGTCTTATGAGAGGGGCTAATTTGTTTTCAGTATGAGATGACGGTTTGATTGGTACAATTTTGGGGTGCATATGATTTTTTGATCGCTCGCTATTACACTTTTTGTGATGTAAGGTGACAAAATGGCTTTTTGACATCGTTTAATTTTGTTACAGTGTTAACCTGAGGGGTTAAATCATGTAATATATTTATAGAAAAGGGTATTACGGACGTGGCGATACCTAATATGTATACTTTTTATTTATTTAAGTTTTATACACGAATATAATTTTTTAAACAAAAAAAATCATGTTTTAGTGTCGCCATAGTTTTTTTTATTTTTTGGGTGATTCTCTTAGGTAGTGTATTATTTTTGCGGGATGATATGACGGTTTGATTGGTACGATTTTGGGGTGCATATTACTTTTTGATTGCTTGCTATTACACTTTTTGTGATGTAAGGTGACAATGGCTTTTTGACACCGTTTATTTTTTTACAGTGTTCATCTGAGGGGTTAACTCACGTGATATGTTTATAGAGAAGGTTGTTATGGACGCAGCGATAACTAATATGTATACAGTTTTTTTTTTTGTTTTTTTTTACATTTAACACAATAAAAGCATTTTTGAAAAAAAATAAAAAATCATGTTTTAGTGTCTCCATAGTCAGAGCCATAGTTTTTTTTTATTTTTTGGGCCATTGTCCTATGTGGGGGCTAATTTTTTGCGGAATGATGTGATGGTTAGATTAGTACTATTTTGGGGGGCATACACCTTTTTGATCGCTTGGTGTTGCACTTTTAGTGATGTTAGGAGACAAAAATAGCTTTTTTTTTACACAGTTTATTATTTTTTATGGTGTCTATCGGACTGGGTGGATCATGTGATATATTTATAGAGCCGGTCATTATGGACGCGGCGATACCTAATAATATGTGCTTTTTTTCCTTTTTTTTTCTTATAAAATCAGGGGAAAGGGCGTTTTTTTTTCTTTTTTTAACTTAAAACTTTATTTTTTTATTCAAAACACTTTTTTAACTTAAAACTTAAGTTAAAAAAAGTGTTTTGAATAAAAATTTTTTTTAAAAACTTTATTTCTGTTCCACTCTGGGACTTTAACTTTTGGGGGTTTGATCCCCTCTGCAATGCATTACAATACATCTGTATTGTAATGCATTGCCTGTTAGTGTATGACACTGAGTCATACACTAACAGGTTGCCTAGGAGACCCATACCAATGCCGTGCAAGGCATTGGGCAGCCTCTGCACGGCATCGGGCTGCCTTCTGACACATTAAGTCACCGCCACAGCAGCGCGGGGACTCGATGCGCTCACTCACCCGCCGGAAACAACTTCTATGTCGCGAACCGCAGGGACCCGGCTACCAGGCACTGCCGGACGCCTGCAGTGATCGAGCGCGCACCGGTCCGGTGCCTGCCAGGCATGTACGGCGGAATGCATTCTGGCAATGCTTCCCCCGCCGTACATGCACGACATTTTGCGTTAAGGGGTTAAAGAATTTTTTGGTCTTGCACTGCTGAACATAAGTATTTCAACACCTGACAAAATCTGTGTTAATATTTGGCATACAGGGAGTGCAGAATTATTAGGCAAGTTGTATTTTTGAGGATTAATTTTATTATTGAAGCAACAACCCTGTTCTCAATGAACCCAAAAAACTCATTAATATCAAAGCTGAATATTTTTGGAAGTAGTTTTTAGTTTGTGTGTGCAGGTGACTATTACTGTGCATAATTATAAGGCAACTTAACAAAAAACAAATATATACCCATTTCAATTATTTATTTTTACCAGTGAAACCAATATAACATCTCAACATTCACAAATATACATTTCTGACATTCAAAAACAAAACAAAAACAAATCAGTGACCAATATAGCCACCTTTCTTTGCAAGGACACTCAAAAGCCTGCCATCCATGGATTCTGTCAGTGTTTTGATCTGTTCACCATCAACATTGCGTGCAGCAGCAACCACAGCCTCCCAGACACTGTTCAGAGAGGTGTACTGTTTTCCCTCCTTGTAAATCTCACATTTGATGATGGACCACAGGTTCTCAATGGGGTTCAGATCAGGTGAACAAGGAGGCCATGTCATTAGATTTTCTTCTTTTATACCCTTTCTTGCCAGCCACGCTGTGGAGTACTTGGACGCGTGTGATGGAGCATTGTCCTGCATGAAAATCATGTTTTTCTTGAAGGATGCAGACTTCTTCCTGTACCACTGCTTGAAGAAGGTGTCTTCCAGAAACTGGCAGTAGGACTGGGAGTTGAGCTTGACTCCATCCTCAACCCGAAAAGGCCCCACAAGCTCATCTTTGATGATACCAGCCCAAACCAGTACTCCACTTCCACCTTGCTGGCGTCTGAGTCGGACTGGAGCTCTCTACCCTTTACCAATCCAGCCATGGGCCCATCCATCTGGCCCATCAAGACTCACTCTCATTTCATCAGTCCATAAAACCTTAGAAAAGTCTTGAGATATTTCTTGGCCCAGTCTTGACGTTTCAGCTTGTGTGTCTTGTTCAGTGGTGGTCGTCTTTCAGCCTTTCTTACCTTGGCCATGTCTCTGAGTATTGCACACCTTGTGCTTTTGGGCACTCCAGTGATGTTGCAGCTCTGAAATATGGCCAAACTGGTGGCAAGTGGCATCTTGGCAGCTGCACGCTTGACTTTTCTCAGTTCATGGCCAGTTATTTTGCGCCTTGGTTTTTCCACACGCTTCTTGCGACCCTGTTGACTATTTTGAATGAAACGCTTGATTGTTCGATGATCACGCTTCAGAAGCTTTGCAATTTTAAGAGTGCTGCATCCCTCTGCAAGATATCTCACTATTTTTGACTTTTCTGAGCCTGTCAAGTCCTTCTTTTGACCCATTTTGCCAAAGGAAAGGAAGTTGCCTAATAATTATGCACACCTGATATAGGGTGTTGATGTCATTAGACCACACCCCTTCTCATTACAGAGATGCACATCACCTAATATGCTTAATTGGTAGTAGGCTTTCGAGCCTATACAGCTTGGAGTAAGACAACATGCATAAAGAGGATGATGTGGTCAAAATACTCATTTGCCTAATAATTCTGCACTCCCTGTAGAAGCCTTTGTTTGCAATTAGAGGTCAAACGTTTCCTGTAGGTCTTGACCAGGTTTGCACACAGGGATTTTAGGCCCAATCCTCCACACAGATCTCCTCTAGATCTGTCAGGTTTTAGGGCTGCCGCTGAGCAACATGGAGTTTCAGCTCCCTCCAAAGATGTTCTATTGGATTTAGATCTGGAGACTGGCTAGGCCACTGCAGAACCTTGATATGCTTTTTACGGAGCCACTCCTTGGTTATCCTGGAAGACCCAGCCATGACCCAGCATCTTCAATGCTCTGGCCCCATTCACCCTCTCCTTAATACAGTGCAGTCAACCTGTCCCCTTTTCAGAAAAGCACCCCCAAAGCATGATGTTACCACCCCCATGCTTCACAGTAGGGATGGTGTTCTTGGGATGCAACTCATCCTTCTTTTTCCTCCAAACACGAGTGAAGTTTAGACCAAAATGTTCTACTTTGGTCTCATCTGACCACATGACTTTCTCCCATGCCTCCTCTGGATAATCCAGATGATCATTGGCAAACTTCAGATGGGCCTGGACATGTGATGACCTGAGCAGGGGAACCTTCCGTGCAATGTATGATTTGAAACCATGACGGCGTAGTGTTCTACCGACCTTTGAAACTGTGGTCCCATCTCTCTCTTCATGTCATTGACCAGCTCCTCCCTTGTAGTTCTGGGCTGATTGCTCACTTTTCTTATCTTCAGTGATGCCCCACGAGGTGAGATCTTGCATGGAGCCCCAGTCCGAGGGAGACTGACAGTCGTCTTTAGCCTCTTCCATTTTCTAACAATTGCTCCAACAGTTGATCTATTTTCACCAAGCTGCTTGGCAATTGCCCCGTAGCCCTTTCCAGCCTTGTGGAGGTCCACAATTTTGTCTCTGGTGTCTTTTCACAGCTTTTTGGTCTTGCCTATGGTAGTAGCTGGAGTCTGACTGACTGTGGGGTGGACAGGTGTCTTTAAAGAGCTCAGACAGGTGCTACTAAGTTAGATTAATGAGTAGAATAGAGGTGGACTTTTTAAAGGCACAGTAACAGGTCTTTGAGAGCCAGAATTCTTGCTGTTTCTCAGGTGTTCAGCAGTGCAAGACAAATACATTCTTTTAAAATTATACAATGTGATTTCCTGAATTTTTTTTTTTTTATTCTCTCAGAATGGGAATACACCTACAATGTGAATTTCAGACCACTGCATGATTTCTAAGTGGGAGAACTTGCAAAATCGCAGGGTGTTCAAATACTTCTGTTCCTCACTGTATATAGTCGGCTATGTGATTATAAATACAATATTCTTTATATTTTCTAATGTAACTGGGATCCTTGGCATTAAATAAAGTGATGCAGCACATTTTGCAGATGCTGTGTGCAATTTGTGCCAGGAGGGGTTCAGTGCCAACTCCTAGTGTTCTCCTCTGTCCTGTGGCTGCGATCCTCCAGACCAGCATAAAGAAGAATGCCTGTGATCGCAGTGACAGCTGTGGATGTAGATATGGCAGGGCTTCTCTGCCTGTACTCCGCTGCTGGGCATATCTGCTGCAGTCACTTCTTACTGTAATTCTATTTGAAAAGATTGGATCATGACTGAAAGTGGCTGTTTCATCTTAGACAGCCCCTTTAAGATATAAGCTGCTGCATCGATCATCTGATTGCTGCGGGTTCAGCTCCCGGCATGCCCAGCTAACAGCTCCATTGAGGTGGGACCTCAATCACACATTGATTGTCTTTAGGAGACAACGTCTTAAAGGGAACCTGTCACTGGGATTTTGTGTATAGAGCTGAGGACATGGGTTGCTAGATGGCCGCTATCACATCCGCAATACCCAGTCCCCATAGCTCTGTGTGCTTTTATTGTGGGAAAAAAGCAATTTAATCCAAATGCAAATTTCTCTGAGATGTGTCCTGTACGTGAGATGAGTCCAGCGTGAAGGAGCCAGCACCTCCCCGCATTCTCAGAATCTCCTCTATGATCCCCGACGTCAGACAGCCAGAGCGCAGTAATCTGGCGATACGCGAGCTAGCGCATGCGCAGTGTCCTCATAGTGTTCCTTCCCTGTGCTGGCATCAGCCTCAGGGAAGGAACTGCGCATGTGCTAGCTTGCGCATCACGAGATTACGGCGCTCTGGCGGTGCTGACCCGCTCTCGGTTTAGCTCCATTGAAATATTCTATTATAGTACAGATAGACTAAAAAATGCAGACTCATTCGTTTAATTAGGGCTCGCTGCATTCTGTACGGCCACGCGGTGTCAACGAAAGCGCAACACGACCACACCATGGTGGTACCCTAACAGTTAAATGTCTGGCACGTGCCCATTTAGCGATCAGCCTTCAACCCGACGTCTTCATATCCCGACTGCTATGTGATTTGTCATCGAATGCTTTCCTGCGACAGGTGAGGATAACCCTGCCAGCTGTCACTCTGTTTTCTCAGCCTCCAGATAATGGCACGTTGGCATCCATGCAAATCAGCAGCTGTGCCCCAAGCGGTAACCCCATCTACAGAGTAAAATAAAAAATGGCACGAGGCATGACTAAACGTGCGACAGGGAGATGAGCATTACATTCCAATGTCAATGTTTCATGTTAATATCGTGCTGGGGGTTCTGAGCAAGGAAGGGGTTAAAATAATAAAACAAGTTATACTTACCTGTTCAAACGCGAGCCCTCCCTCAACCCCGGTCCAGTCCTCCTCGCCATTGACCTCGGCGGTATACATCACTGAAGCCAATGATTGGCTGCAGTGGCCAAGTGCAGAATACAGTCACGTCACTGCTGCAGCCATGTAAAGAAAGCCAGAATGATGACGCTGGGGCGGAGGGGGGTTGAAAGAGTAACTTGTTTCTATTATTTTTAACCCCTTCTCTGCCATTTTGCCATTTTTATTTGAACTTTTATTTTAAAGGGAATGTAAGTTTAAAAAAAAACTACTGTTAAAATGAAGTTTTTATGTTAAACATTTTTTTAGTTCCCCATGTCACTGACATATGACATCTGACATTTTGCTGTATTATTTAGAAATCCTTTCTCAGTTATATCCAATCGCTTAGGTTTATTGCACACATGGCCGTATTGCAGACTGCATTTGCGGATCCGCAATACACGTGTGCATTCCGCATGACGGATGCAGACCCATTCCCTTCAATGGGTCCGCAAATCGGCACCGGCCGTGTTCGCAATGTATCACGGATGTGGACCCATTGAAGTGCATGAAACACCGGCCGTCTGCGCACTGTATCACGGATGTGGACCCATTCACTTGACTGGGTCCGCAAACCAGAAGATATGGAGTAGAGGCAGAGAGTGGAAGGCCACGGAAGCACTATGGAGCGCTTCTGTGGCACTTCGGTCCGTGCCTCCGCACTGCAAAAAATTGAACATGTTCTATTTTTTTTGCGGTGCAGACGGATTTCGGACGCATTGAAGTTGACTGGGTTGCATCCGTTAGCGCAAGCCACACGGAGGGTGCCAATGCATTAGGGACCGCAACTTGCTGTCCCCAATACACAGCACGGGTGGCATACGTTCATGTGCATGAGCCCTAACAGACTGCCTGTCGGCCTCAGGGGTTGTTCGCATCATGTTTTGTCCCACATTTATTATATACATTGCGAATAATAAAGGATGCAGAAGTGTAGTACACCACACTGCTATCCTGCTGAGTCCAGAAAAAATTCAAGAAAATGTTAACAGGTACTTTTTTTTTTTACAGTGGAACCCTATGGTGATGTATGCCGCTGTATGATGTCCATCTGAGGCATCCGTTTAATGCATACTCCATGTGTATACGTTAAACATTGGATCAAAAATTTGCGGTCCCCAATGCATGGGCACTATCCGTGCAGCTCCCGCAACGGATCCAGAACCATTAAACCTGAATGAGTCTGTGATCTGTCCTCACTGGGGCCGCAATACGGGCACGGCTGTGTGCATGAGGCCTAATACAGAAGTAGGAGCAGCGTTCAGTCCAGGAAATAACATAAGACGAATCTAGGATATAGATAAGGGAAAAAATATATATTCCATCAGACCTCAGATCAAACCCTCAATCCTCATGAGACCCATTTTCCTCGTCAGACCTCAGATCAAACCCAAAACATGAAATGAACTTAGTTCTCCTGTTCTGGACGGTGCCACCGCTCTGCAGATCCGGTGGTCTCTCCTGCACTCACCACTCCCTGGTCTTTTTCTGGCCCGCTCTGCAGTGTGTCCTGATATCGCACAGCATCAGGTCATAGTGCGCTCCTATGTGCTGACACGCTACACAGTCAGGACACACTGCAGAGCAGGCCAAAAGACCAGGGAGCATACTAATGAGCTATTGTATGCCTCCTGCATACCAATGAGCGCTTCTTTAGGGCCCATTCAGACGGCTGTAGTGCTTTGCGGATCCGCAAAACACGGATACTGGCCGTGTGCGTTCCGCAGTTTGCACACCGCACATGGCTGCAACCATAATAGAAAATGGCTATTCTTGTCCGTGATTGCGGACAAGATAGGACATGTTCTACCTTTTCCATGGAATGGAACCACAGATACGGACAGCACGCGGTGTGCTGTCCACATCTTTTGGGGCCCCATTGAAATGAATGGGTCTGCACCCGTTCCGCAAAATTGCAGAACGGATGCGGACTCATTCATACGGCCGTCTGCATGAGCCCTTAATGGAAGGGCTCATTAGTATTCGTTCCATAAGACACACTGCCACCCCCACCCTTCATTCATTCATTCCTATGTCTAACTTCAAAGAAATATATCGCTATGTCTCTTTCTGGACAGCGGAGAAGCAAATTGTGGGGGTGTCACATGCCACCTGTATCTCTGGGGTGAGGGACTATTTTCTATGCAGGGGTTAACAAAAGCTGATTGCAGTGCATCCTGGGAGATGTAGGCACTTGATGGTCTCACGTGACTAGCTGCTGCTGTTCACTGAAAGAAAAGACACACGTCCTCCAGGTAATGCGAGTTAGGCCTCATTCACATGACCGTATGTTTTTTTGCGGTCTGCAAACAATACGGATGACATCCATGTTGCATCAGTTGTTTTTTTGCGGACCCATTGTAACAATGCCCATTCTTATCCGCAAAACAGACAAGAAGAGGACATATTCTATCTTTTTTGTGGGACTACGGAACGGACATACGGATGTGGACAGCACGCGGTACCGACACATTGAAACGAGTCCACATGCAATCCGCAAAAAATGCACAAATGAGCATGGAGAAGGCTACGGAACTCACAGGAACACTAGTGTCAGACCCCCATCGGTCATGACTTACCGTATTTTTCGCCCCATAAGATGCATTCCTCCCCCCCAAAAGTGGGGGGAAAATGCCCCTGCGTCTTATGGGGCGAATACTAATGAGTGCTTCCATTATGGAAGCGCTCATTAGTACCGGAGGACCAGGAAGCGGTGAAGGCTCTGTACTCACCTCTTCCTGGTCGTCGACTGTGAACAGCGTGAGGGCGCTCTGTGACCTAACGCTGTGCGCGTCAGATCACAGCACAGCCGACAGCAGGAGAAAGCGGATCGCGATGTAGGTGAGGAGTGGTGGCGTCCAGGAGCAGGAGAGGTAAGTGTTTTTTTTCTTTTATAAAACATGAGGCTGCTGGGGGCACAATGGCTGATAATGGGGGCAGAGAGGCATAATGGCTGATAATGGGGGCAGAGAGGCATAATGGCTGATAATGGGGGCAGAGAGGCATAATGGCTGATAATGGGGGCAGAGAGGCATAATGGCTGATAATGGGGGCAGAGAGGCATAATGGCTGATAATGGGGGCAGAGAGGCATAATGGCTGATAATGGGGGCAGAGAGGCATAATGGCTGATAATGGGGGCAGAGAGGCATAATGGCTGATAATGGGGGCAGAGAGGCATAATGGCTGATAATGGGGGCAGAGAGGCATAATGGCTGATAATGGGGGCAGAGAGGCATAATGGCTGATAATGGGGGCAGAGAGGCATAATGGCTGATAATGGGGGCTGAGAGGCATAATGGCTGATAATGGGGGCTGAGAGGCATAATGGCTGATAATGGGGGCAGAGAGGCATAATGGCTGATAATGGGGGCAGAGAGGCATAATGGCTGATAATGGGGGCAGAGAGGCATAATGGCTGATAATGGGGGCTGAGAGGCATAATGGCTGATAATGGGGGCTGAGAGGCATAATGGCTGATAATGGGGGCTGAGAGGCATAATGGCTGATAATGGGGGCAGAGAGGCATAATGGCTGATAATGGGGGCAGAGAGGCATAATGGCTGATAATGGGGCTGAGAGGCATAATGGCTGATAATAGGGGGCTGAGAGGCATAATGGCTGATAATGGGGGCTGAGAGGCATAATGGCTGATAATGGGGGCTGAGAGGCATAATGGCTGATAATGGGGGCTGAGAGGCATAATGGCTGATAATGGGGGCTGAGAGGCATAATGGCTGATAATGGGGGCTGAGAGGCATAATGGCTGATAATGGGGGCTGAGAGGCATAATGGCTGATAATGGGGGCTGAGAGGCATAATGGCTGATAATGGGGGCTGAGAGGCATAATGGCTGATAATGGGGGCTGAGAGGCATAATGGCTGATAATGGGGGCTGAGAGGCATAATGGCTGATAATGGGGGCTGAGAGGCATAATGGCTGATAATGGGGGCAGAGAGGCATAATGGCTGATAATGGGGGCAGAGAGGCATAACGGCTGATAATGGGGGCAGAGAGGCATAATGGCTGATAATGGGAGCAGAGAGGCATAATGGCTGATAATAGGGGGCTGAGAGGCATAATGGCTGATAATGGGGGCTGAGAGGCATAATGGCTGATAATGGGGGCAGAGAGGCATAATGGCTGATAATGGGGGCTGAGAGGCATAATGGCTGATAATGGGGGGCTGAGAGGCATAATGGCTGATAATGGGGGCTGAGAGGCATAATGGCTGATAATGGGGGCTGAGAGGCATAATGGCTGATAATGGGGGCTGAGAGGCATAATGGCTGATAATGGGGGCTGAGAGGCATAATGGCTGATAATGGGGGCTGAGAGGCATAATGGCTGATAATGGGGGCAGAGAGGCATAATGGCTGATAATGGGGGCAGAGAGGCATAATGGCTGATAATGGGGGCTGAGAGGCATAATGGCTGATAATGGGGGCTGAGAGGCATAATGGCTGATAATGGAGGCTGAGAGGCATAATGGCTGATAATGGGGGCTGAGAGGCATAACGGCTGATAATGGGAGCAGAGAGGCATAACGGCTGATAATGGGGGCTGAGAGGCATAATGGCTGATAATGGGGGCTGAGAGGCATAATGGCTGATAATGGGGGCTGAGAGGCATAATGGCTGATAATGGGGGCTGAGAGGCATAATGGCTGATAATGGGGGCTGAGAGGCATAATGGCTGATAATGGGGGCAGAGAGGCATAATGGTGATGAGAGGCATAAGGGATGATATGGGGCTGATGAGAGGCATGGGGGTCATTTACATTGGGGTCTGATTTGAGGTCTTATTAACATTGGGGGTCTGATTGCTGGTCTGATGTGAGGTGTAATTAAAAATATTTTTTTCTTATTGTCCTCCTCTTAAATCTAGGCGCGTCTTATAGGGCAGAAAAACTGATTGAACTTGTCTGCAAAACCACCAGTTTTTCCCTCAACAGATCCTGACAAAATCCGTATTGCTAATGTGAAAGAGGCCTTATGGCCTTTTTCACACAGTCAGTGTTTGGTCAGTGATTTCCATCAGTGATTTTGAGCCAAAAACAAGTGCGGGTCCAAAACACAGAACAGGTGCAGATCTTTCCCTTCTACCTTATGTCTGTGTAGGATCCACTCCTGGTTTTGGCTCACAATTACTGATGGAAATCACTGACCAAACACTGACTGTGTGAATGAAGCCTATAGCAGGGATCAGCAACCTTCGGCGCTCCAGCTGCTGTGAAACTACAACTCCCAGCATGCAAACCTGCTCAGCTTGTAACTCCCACAGAAGTGAATGAAGCATTCTAGGAGTTGTAGTTTATGAACGGCTGGAGTGCCGGAGGTTGCTGATCCCTGCCTTATAGTCTACGAGTCCGTGAAATAACATGGATGACATCTGTATTTTGTCCGTGCTTCACGAATCATTGCTAGGAGATGCTCTTAAAATGACGCACAGATCAAACATAGATCCTTCACCAGGGCTGAACCACTGACCATCTTGTTACGAATATGGCCTTAATTTAGCAGAAAATTTATATATTTGCACACTAGCTGCAAGGATTGACTTGATTTACACAACTATGCTTGGTCCAGGAAACAGCCCGTGTTGGCCGCATTTCCCGGACAAAGAGGCTTCCCTGATCCGAGCGGACTGCATCATAGCGATTTATGATCCAGTCAGTTCCTATATGATCCTGGGTCTGTTGTCCTGTACTCACATCATCATGCATACATCATGGGCTGTTTCCGGGACCAAACATGGCCGTGTGAATCAGTCCTTAACCCCTTAAGGACGCAGGGCGTACCGGTACGTCCTAACTTTAACTAGGCATTCCGGCGCCGCAGGGGTTAATCGCAACGGGATGCCGGCTGAAATCATTCAGCCGACATCCTGTCACAACTCCAGGGGGGGTCATGTGACCCCGCCGTATCGGCGATCGCTGCAAACCGCAAGTCAATTCAGACCTGCGGTTTGCTGCGATTTCTGATACCCGTGGTCCCTGACCGCGGGGATCAGAAACTTTTAAAATGCCCAAAATGATTTGCACCCCTGCATGATTTATGTGGGCGGGTGGTGCAAGGGGGGTGTCGCAGGCGGGAGTCGCAGGCGTTGCGGGAGGCGGGCGGTGCGGCAAGCGGGATCGCGATCCCCCGCCCCCCTCCCCTTGAAAATTCATTGGCTTCTAGTGGTTATACCAGGGTGTCAGCACATTGCGGTATGGAAAAGGTTAACTGTCAGGGTCAGGGAGCTCCCTCCCTCTCCCATCGGGGGGCTGCTGTGCCTTTGCAGCCCCCCGATGGAGAGAGCTCCCAGACAGCCCCCCGCCAACCCTTCCCCGTCTGCGAAGTTGTGGCGGACGGGGAAGGTTCCCATGGCAACAGGACTCCTTCTCAGGCGTCCTGCTGTCCATGGTGCTGAACAGATCTATGCTAAAAGCATAGATCTGTTCAGTGTAAGTAAAATACAGTACAGAACCCTATATAGGGTTCTGTACTGTATTATACAGACATAAGACCCACTGGATCTTCAAGAACCAAGTGGGTCTGGGTCAAAATAAGTGAAAAAAGTTAAGAAAAAAAAAAAATCACTGAATAAAAAAAATAAAAAAACAATTCCCTACACATGTTTGGTATCGCCGCGTCCGTAACGACCTGATCTATAAAACGATCATGTTACTTTGCCCGCACGGTGAACGCCATAAAAATAAAAAAATAAAAACTATGAGAAAATTGCAATTTTGCCCACCTTACTTCCCAAAAAAGGTAATAAAAGTGATCAAAAAAGTTGCATGTACGCCAAAATAGTACCAATCAAACCATCATCTCATCCCGCAAAAATCATACCCTACCCAAGATAATCACCGAAAAACTGAAAAAACTATGGCTCTTAGACTATGGAAACACTAAAACGTGATTTTTTTTTGTTTCAAAAATGAAATCATTGTGTAAAACTTACATAAATAAAAATAAAGTATGCATATTAGGTATCGCCGCGTCCGTATCGACCGGCTCTATAAAAATATCACATGACCTAACCCCTCAGGTGACCACCGTAAAAAAATAAAAATGGTGTAAAAAAAGCAATTTTTGTCATCTTAAGTCACAAAAAGTGTAATAGCAAGCGATCAAAAAGTCATATGCACCCCAAAATAGTGCCAATCAAACCGTCATCTCATCCCGCAAAAATTGAGACCCTATATAAGATAATCGCCAAAAAACTGAAAAAACTATGGCTCTTAGACTATGGAGACACAAAAACATTTTTTTGGTTTTAAAAATGAAGTCATTGTATAAAACTTACATAAATAAAAATTTTTATACATATTAGGTATCACCGCGTCCGTGAAAACCTGCTCTATAAAATTACCACATGATCTAACCTGTCATATGAATGGTGTAAATAACAAAAAAAAACGTGCCAAAAAAGCTATTTCTTGTTACCTTGCCGCACTAAAAGTGTAATATAGAGCAACCGAAAATCATATGTACCCTAAACTAGTACCAAAATAACTGCCACCCTATCCCGTAGTCTCTAAAATGGGGTCACTTTTTTGATGTTTCTACTCTAGGGTTGCACTACTCTAGGGTTGCATCAGGGGGGCTTCAAATGGGACATGGTGTCAAAAAACCAGTTCAGCAAAATCTGGCTTCCAAAAACCATACGGCGCACCTTTCACTCTACGCCCCGCTGTGTGGCCGTACAGTAGTTTACGGCCACATATGGGGTGTTTCTGTAAACTACAGAATTAGGGCCATAAATAATGAGTTTTGTTTGGCTGTTAACCCTTGCTTTGTAACTGGAAAAAAAATATAAAAATGGAAAATCTGCCAAAAAAGTGAAATTTTGAAATTGTATCTCTATATTCCATTAAATCTTGTGCAACACCTAAAGGGTTAACAAAGTTTGTAAAATCAGTTTTGAATACCTTGAGGGGTGTAGTTTACAGAATGGGGTCATTTTTGGGCGGTTTCTATAATGTAAGCCTCGCAAAGTGACTTCAGACCTGTAGTGGTCCCTAAAAATTGTTTTTTTGTAAATTTCAGAAAAATTTCAAGATTTGCTTCTAAATTTCTAAGCCTTGTAACATCCCCAAAAAATAAAATATCATTCCCAAAATAATTTAAACATGAAGTAGACATATGGGGAATGTAAAGTCATCACAATTTTTGGGGGCATTACTATGTATTACAGAAGTAGAGAAACAAACTTTGAAATTTGCTAATTTTTCAAAATTTTTGGTGAATTAGGTATTTTTTTTAGGCAAAAAAAATTAATTTTTTTGACTTCATTTTACCAGTGTCATGAAGTACAATATGTGACGAAAAAACAATCTCAGAATGGCCTGTATAAGTCAAAGTGTTTTAAAGTTATGAGCACTTAAAGTGACACTGGTCAGATTTGCAAAAAATGGCCAAGTCCTTAAGGTGAAATAGGGCTGAGTCCTTATGGGGTTATCCCACGATTAATGTAAAAAATGAAAATCATAGAACACGACAATCTCTTTCTAACAAAGCTAGAACCAGCCCTGTACCTCACATGAATCCAGAGATCACCATATTCATTGATCTGCTAGATTTATATCAAGCTGACAGCTCAAGGGGCGTGTCCATTCTGCTGCAGTTCTCTCCCTATTACAACTCAGGAGGCAGCTGAAGGATTAAACTGAGCATGTGCGGCCATCTCAGTGAGCAGGACAAAGAAATTAAAAAAAGAACAAACAGTAGGTGGCGCTATACACATACATGAATAAGGGCTCCTTCACACTTGCGGAAGGACGGATCCGGCAGGCTGGTCTCCCTGGTCCTTCCGCTGTTTCACCGAGCCGACGGACCGCCGCTCCGTCCCCATTGACTATAATGGGGACGGGGGCTGAGCTCCGGTGCAGCACGGCGAAAGCCGCCGGACTAAAAAGTCCTGCATGTCCGACTTTTTAGTCTGGCGGCTTTTGCCGCGCACTGCCGTGCTGCGCGGGAGCTCAGCCCCCCATCCCCATTATAGTCAATGGGGCCGGAGCGGCGGTCCGGCAAAACAGCAGAAGGACGGATCCGACAGGTAGACCAGCCTGCCGGATCCGTCCTGCCGCAAGTGTGAAGGAGCCCTAACTCACTGGCTATACAAAATTTTTAATGACAGGCAATTACAAAAGTATTCAGATCCAGATGCTGGTTTGAAAAAAATAAGTTGAATATTCCTCTTGGTTAAACACCTTTAAAGCACAGCTCCCATGGGGGAAAAATGATGATACGTGGCCTCCTGGTAATGCTCCCCAGCTCAATTCACTTGATATAAATGGGTATTACTCCCCCTCCATTGTCAGTAGGTGTCCCTGTACACTGGCAGGGTCACCGTACAGAGACACACCACATGCCAAAGAGAAAAGCAATGATCAGTTGTCAATATATTCCTACATTTCAAGGAGGAATAACAGAGGAATGTGACAACACAAAGGTAATATTATGGGGAATGCAAGGATTTGCTAAAGCAGACAAGTCAGGAGAGCTACAGGTCTTCCCTAGACCTGATGAAAAGTGGATTGGTTTACCAGTGTGACAACAACATGGAGACTCAGGGGAGCACTAATTGTAGGTGGCTGGCAAATACCCTGATGGCAGTGAGATCCCTTAAAGGCCACTGATTGGCGCAGTTGGAGCTCTTTAATATACTCCGCTCATGTCATCACCCGCAATAGGCTGGGCCCAGACTCTGATATCTGCCACAACGGACAGTACAAGCAGATGTTTTTTTTAAACCACATATACCAGAAAAATTGCACATGGAAATTGGAGCATAAGGCTACTACCACATACGCGCTTTGCATTCCAGCTGTGAGATCCGGCAGAGGATCTCAAAACCGGAGCAAAACGCTTCAGTTCGATTTAATACATCAGGATGCATCCGTTCTATTTGGATGTGGTTGTATTAAAGGAAATCTGTCAGATTTAAAGTGATACTATCGCCATGTATAACATAACACCTCCTTCCCTGAAGTACCTTTCATTTGGCATTTCTTGTTTTCTATCTTGCAAAAATCATCTTTGTATGATATGCACATTAGGCAGTAAGGTGCCCAGGGGGGCATTACTTTCTTTCAATGGTGCCCAGGAACACCCCCATCCAGTGCCCAGGCCTGCCCTCCAGCAGAGCCCAAGCACGCCTCTCCTGGGCTCAGACTCCACGTCCCCATTAATGCTGTTGTAATTCCATGTATTTAAAATTTTTGCATAGTCACAGTTATTCAATAAAATATTTATTTTTCCTTATTTCTTTGTCCTGCTCACTGAGATGGCCGCACATGCTCAGTTTCCATCCTTCAACTGTCTCCAGAGCTGTGATAGGGAGATCTTAGACACGCCCCCTGAGCTGTGATAGGGAGAGCATGGCCACACCCCGAGCTGCAGCAGAAAAGACACTCCCCTGAGCTGTGATACGGAGAGCATGGGCACTCCCCTGAGCTGTCAGCTTGATATAAATCTAGCAGAGCAATGAATGGGGAGATCTCTGGATCCATGTGAGGTACAGGGCTGGTTCTCATGTCCTATATGAGGTCTGATTTTCATTTTTTTTTACATTAATCATCCAGAACAGCCTAAGTGGATCATCTAGTGTGAAACTAGTCTAATGCAGATTCGTATATCCACAGCACGCCCTTTTGGTTGCAGAAAAACTGTAGTTTATACTCTTTGCCAGTAAAAGCAGTAGAAACTGCAGCAAAACCCATTTTTAACAAAAATGATTAGCCACATATGAAAGTATGTTCTCCAAGTAGGGTTGTTTCGATACCAAAATTTTGATTCGATTTTGAATCAATAAAAAAGTATTGCAACACTCAATACCACACGAAAAAAAATAAAACACCAAAAAAGCAGCGTACATTCCACATTTTATGGAACGTCCGGCCCATAATCGAACAGTCCGATCCTATTTTTTGGGGGAACAAGGTGACAAAATAATGGCGAATCACGCGTTTTTAATTTATTTTCTGTTATGGCATTCCCCACATAGGAGATATTTTTTATATTTTAATAGTTTGCACTTTTTTGGGAGTGGCGATATGCCATCTGTTTATTTGTTTACCGGTATATATTTTATATGGAACATTGGGAAAGGGGGTAATTTAAACTTTATATATTTTTTAACTTTTTATTTAATAACTATTAGCCCCCTTAGGGGTTCGAACCTGGGATCTTTTTATCCCTTGTCCTATTCACCCTAATAGAGCTCTATTAGGGTGAATAGGACTTCACACTGTCCCTGCTGCCCGATGCTTTGTACACACCGCAGTAGGGAGATTACCATGGCAGCCAGGGCTTCAGTAGCGTCCTGGCTACCATGGTAACTGATCAGAGCACCAGGATTACACTGGCGGGGCTCCGATCAGAAGCTGCCACCAATGAGGAGGAGGGGAGGGGACCCTGTGGCCACTACCACCAATGAATATAATACTGAGAAGTTGGGGGGGGGGGGGGGGGGGGCACACTGCACCACCAATGTTTTTAGTACTGGGGGAAGGGGGCACACTGTGCCACCAATGAAGACAAGTAACCTTTTAATACATATACAGGAGGCTCACCTGAGGGGGTTAACTGCTACAGATCGCAGCACACCGTCATAGAGATCGGGTGCCAGCTATGTGATTCTGCCGCTAGCACCTGCCACCTGTATTAATAGGTGAGTTATCATTGGTGGCGCAGTGGTCACAGCCCCTCTACTCTTATTGGCAGCAACGGCACAGAGGAGAGACTCCTTCTCCCCTGTGCTGCTGAGGAGAACATGGCATGCGCTGAGAGCAGCGTGCACCATGTTCTCTGATACTGCTGCCCAGCCTAGTATCGTAAGTGTCAAATCCCGGTATCGAATCTATACCGGTACAAAAGTATTGATAACTCGATACCCGCTACAACCCTACTCCAATGGGCTAATGAATTAGTCTGGGACAGGAACAGGTAAAATACCTGCAGTCTAATCATGCTGCATTACTAATCCCTACTGTAAGGGTGCGTTCACACTTAAGTGTTTGATCACAGATTTCAATCAGTGATTGTTAGCTAAAACACAGCCTACACAGATATGAGGTGTAATGGAAAGATCTGTTCTGTGTCTTGACGCACACCTGGTTTTGGCTCACAATATCTGATGAAAATCACTGACCAAACATTGACAATGTGAACGCACCCTAACACGGGTGACCCGAAAAGAGGAGTGTAATGTCCAGTGCTTTGGACACAATGACCAAGCATGTATAAATAAATAGAAAAAAATAAAAAATCATTGTTTGCATTTTTTTACATTTAGGCATTTATTTTTTTGGGCATTTTTCACATTTCAGATATTACATGGAATGGAAGTCAGTGGGCATTATTAAAGGGAATCTGTCATTACATACCTCTCAGACCAGCTGACACAGGAGATGCGAGATCATCCGAATCATATGCTGTTGGTCCCATCTCAATCCATGGTCGCAACGTAGAGAAATCAGCGTTTATAATAAGCAAAGTAGCCTCTTGGCGTAATGAGGGCTGTGCTGTTGCACCCAGAAGCTCCATTCACTCACTTCTACTCTATGCCCCCCACCACTTTGACTAACAGGGCCAGGCAATCACGCCTGGCCCTAAAGTCTCCCTCGACTACCCAAACACTGTTTATTAGACCTAGTGGCCAGTGTGAGAACTGCAGGATTATATACATTAAGTGAAGATCGTGACATGGAAATTAAAGACTTAAAAAATGCTTAGAAAAAAAGTTGAACACTTTAAATAGGTCATTTTCTGATGACCCATTCTCTTTAAAAGTCACACTGCATGCAGATTTATTTGTAAAAACTTATGGGATTACTTTTAAATTCAAAAACAGGTATCAGGCCGTACAACTATCCAGAATGTAGGATGCATGTTTGGCGAATGGGGAGAACCAGTCTTCCAGTCAATCAATATCCAAGAAAATGTCTGAAAAGCATGCCTGGATTTGAGGACCCATTCTAGTCCTAATACTACTGCCCCTGACTCCATGTCCATGCTCCCCCTATGTACCCATAAAACCAGCACTGGAATACAGAGTACTCTGGAGCCCTCTCCATTATATATGTGCTTGCTCATGAGTCCTTACAATGTACTCCAATGCCAGGTTGCAGGTGCACAATGAAGGAACAAGGGTATGGACATATAAATTAGTGATCATGAGCCAGGGGCAAAATTACTATTTGTGTATTACTGCACTTCATAGGGTGACGGACTCCCTTTAAACATGACATTCCTGCTTCTCACATAAGGAATGGATTAAGCCAACCAGTGTGTAAAAAAAAAAAAAAAAAAAGTAACACCCTTTAGTGTGCTCCTCAGACTTCTTTCTTGGAGGCTTCCTTTTTTATAATTGTATATTTATTAAAGAATATATAAATGACAATGCACATCTACAATAGATTCATGCACAATAGTACAAGGTAAAAGATGAAACATGTAAAGCTTGGAGGCTTCTTTTAAAATCTCATCCACTATGCTGCTACTGTGAATGCTTCAGATTTTCTGCATGCAATTCCACTGTGGAAAAAAATGCAGCATTTATGCCACATGTGGCATTGCCAAACACAGACAACCCGTGCCTATGTTTTATTCGGTCATAGGGAAGTCAGAGGGTGGTCCCCAGCCTGGGACATGTGCCAAAGAAGAAAGCCACCAAATATCCCAGTGCACCCATTATACGGTCAGCTATTAATGTGAACTACCATGTATTAAAAACATTTATAAAAAAAATATATATTTATATTCAGCCTGGTGCATCTGCAGCACACGATATATGTAGGCAATATCAGCCAGAACCGTGTTGATTTCAGGAGGTTATCTTAAGACAGATTCTTTAGATTAGGTTCAGACAGGATGAAAAATTTTAAAAAAGCTGCTTTTATATAAATATTTGTTAGAATTTTTTTTTTTTACCATAGATCTGCATGCGGTTGCCGCATACTACACCAAACAGTTAAATCCACAGGATAAACTGATGGATTTTTCACATAGCATGTGACTGACATTAGCAATTAAATCCTATTGCCGATACTGTAAAACCCTGCACCCTTTCCACCTGCAATTCTGAAATAGAGAATAGTCAGCAAACAACCCGTGTCTTCAGATTCCCCCTCCGTGCTGACAGATGACACCATTTTTTTTTTAAACCAGGTTTATTTAAACAACGAGATGCCGGAAGGGAATTTCTACCTAAGAATTTTCAGCTTTTTACATTTTTTTCCTATTCACCCAGCTACATGTAACAGCTACATACAAAAAGTTATAAAATCGTAATCAGTTTAATAAAAAGAAAGGGGGGGAAAAAAAGAAAAGAAAAAAAATTATACCAATTGAGTGGTGGGCTTGCTTCCTTAAGTATTCTAACCCATTACCCAGCAGAGGTGCCACATTTTGCCACGTAGGGCACCTCGGCAACAGCAGTCGTGTATCTGTAAGGAGTTGACGGGCTTGTAAAAAGAGAACGCAAAAATAATTTACTGGAATAAAAGTAGACAGCGTAGCGATACCAGAGCGCAGTGGGAGACTGTGCAAAGCACCCACCATCTCAAATTAACTTGGTCCAGAATGGGAAAGGATATTAAGCAAAAAAGATAAAAGGAACGGGAGCTGGGGCAGGAGTGAAAAATTAACCCCTAGCATAACACACACATCCACCCTATTTTATGTACAGTATGGGAAGGGGGATGATGGTGAACATAGGAAACTGAACAGTGGAGGCAGTGGGTGAGGGGCTGGGCAAAACTTGTTCTAGAAGTTTCCTCCCGTCTGCTGCTGGAAAACATCAATCGTATCTTCATCCTCCATTTCCAACTAGAGGGATAGACGGGGGAAAGAAAAATTAGAAGACACTCACTTCATCACATAAGACAAGTTTATATTCTCAGCGGCAGTATCCAAATCAGCCAGCGACGGGCAGAGGGCAACCCAAGTAATTTGTCAGCTAGGACCAGATCAGTGTGAGCCTCTTATTTTTTTATATTTATGCCTTTTAAAAAATAAAATATGTCCCAAGGCAGTTCCCTCCGAGTTCAGCATCAAGCATCTAGGGGCTTTTTCAGCAGATCCAGTGATGTACTGGGCCTTACCATGGGAATGCTAGGCAGAGGCTTTCACATAGCAGTGAGCCTGGTGACATCACTGTCACTAATGGGTAGGCTTTAGCTAAAGCCCACCCTTTAGTGCCAGTGACATCACCTGGAAGACTGCTAGGCGGAAGCCTCCGCCTAGCAGTGTAAAAATATAAACAAAAACAACCCTTGCCCTGCACGATAAAGCAAGACGAGGGATCATGAAATGCTCCACTCAAAGGGGCTGCCTGGGTGAAGGGGATATGTCCGGGTTCAGCTCTGAACCTGGACAACCCCTTAAGGGGTTGTCCATCTCATGCCCTGGGCCACATTGCTAGGATATGCCCCCAATATCCAATAGCTGTGGTTCTTATCTCTGGGACCCGCACCTATCTAGGACAGAGCCTGCAAAGTGAAGGAGAGCGGACTGTGCAGAAGTCCCATAGAAATTAAAGGGGTTGTCCAGGTTCAGAGCTGAACCTGGACATACCTCCATTTTCACCCAGGCAGCCCCCCTGACATGAGCATCGGAGCAGTTCATGCTCCGATGCTCTCCTTTGCCCTGTGCTAAATCGCGCAGGGCAAAGGCATTTTTCTGAGTTCCGGTGACGTACCGGGGCTCTCTATGGGGCTGACAGGCAGCCCGGTGACGTCACCGGCACTGATGGGCGGGATTTGGCTCTGCCCTAGCCAGTAAAGCGGCTAGGGCAGAGCTAAAGCCCGCCCCTCAGAGCCGGTGACGTCACCGAACACACCGCTGGGCGGAAGTTACCGCCCGGCAGTGTGTTATTGAAAACACAAGAGCCTGTGCCCTGCGCGATCTAGCGCAGGGCACAGGAGCGCATCGGAGCATGAGATGCTCCGATGCCAGGCTCAGGAGGGCTGCCGGGGTGAAAATAAGGGTATGTCCGGGTTCAGCTCTGAACCCGGACAACCCCTTTAATGGGAAGTGCAAGCACGGCCACCACTCCATTTCTATGGGACTGCCAAAAATAGCCAAGCACTTGCATTTCCCATTCATTTCCATGGAACTTCTGAATAGACAAGTGCGCTGCTTTGCCTTTTACAACGCTCCCATAGAAGGGAATGGAGAATGGATGTGCATGTAAGATTCGCTCTTCACTTTGCAGGCAGCGTTCTAGAGCTAGCTGCAGGTCCCAGAGGTGAGACCCAATCCTATCAGACATTGGAGGCATATCCTAGCTATATGCACCCAATGTATGAGATGGGCCAACCCCTTTAAGGCTACTTTCACACTTTTGTTCGGGGTTCTGCTTGCGAGTTCCGTTTGAAGGCTCTCACAAGCGGCCCCGAACGCATCCGTACAGCCACAATGTTTTGAGTGGATGCGGATCCGCTCAGAATGCATCAGTATGGCTCCGTTCTGCTCAGGAGGCAGACACCGCCTGGCCGTGCGGAGCCAAACGGATCCGTCCAGACTTACAATGTAAGTCAATGGGGACGGATCTGTTTGACGTTGACACAATATGGTGCAATTTCAAACGGATCCGTCCCCCATTGACTTACAATGCAAAGTCAGGACGGATCTGTCTAACAATTAGACCTAGATTTTTTTTTCTGAAATATAATGCAGATGGATCCGTTCTGAACGGATCCCATCGCTTGCATTATAGGAGCGGATACGTCTGTGCAGATACCAGACGGATCCGCTCCAAACGCAAGTGTGAAAGTAGCCTTAAACTGATCTGGCATAGACATGCCTGCTATGACATACACTGAGGCCATGATGTTAGTGACAACACAGCCTTACTAGTAACCTATAACTAATGCATATTCTCTTTGTACCCAAGTCACAGTTTCAGAACAGGACAACCCATGAGAGTCACAACTACTAAAAACAGCCGATTGGTAGGGATGTTGGGAGATGGACCGCTGCCGATTTGATATGGGAGGTGACCTATTCTAAGGGTAGGCCATCAATAAGGTGGTCATGGAGAACCCCTTCAATTCAAAATAAGGATGTCAGACATTTGATGAAATGTGCAAGATTTAACACATTCAATGGGATTGGTCTTCCCAGACTGAACAGTTTTTAGCAATCAAGGGGAAGAAAATTAAGTGCATACTCCCTTTGAGGGGCCAAATTGTCCGTCCACCCAGCATTCAGCCTGCATTAACTAAACCACTATCACACAAGGGAGTATTGTGACGATTAAAGGGGTTGTCCAGGATTTCAGTGGCCTATAATCAGGATATGCCAACAACTTCAGATTGACAGGGGGGTCAGACACCCGCTGATCCTTGTACCACAGGAACAGCTACACAGCTCTGTCCATTGTGTATTAGACCGAAGTGGTAATTGTAGCTAAGGATACACAGTGACGTGTGTTGGGAAACTTTTTTTGTAAAGGCAATCAATGGTATTGCACTGCAACAGCAAGGAGTCTGTCGCACAAAAATCCAGCTTGGATGGATTTTTGGGCGACTGTCGTGTCACAGTGTGTTGCAGTGTGACACCATTGTCTATCATTATGTGTAGCCCCAGCCTAAAGCAATGCAGCAGTTACCAGCTCCATCCACTACACAAGGACTACCCTCAAAGACAGCCGATTGGCAGGCGGCACCCTGTCAGACTCCGAGATTTGATACTGATAACCTATAAAAAGGCTAGGCCATAATATAAAAATCCTGGACAGTCACTATAAGTTGTTAGGTAGGTTACGATCCAGGTCATGCAGAGTATACGCATTTATAACACAAATCACTCACCTGTGCTGGCGTGTCCGTCTCATTAATAGGCTGGCCATCAAACCGGAATCTAATTTGCCTCATTGACAATCCCTACATGGCAGAGGGGAAAAAATTGTTTTTTATATAATTGAAAGAAATACTAATAAACAGGCAGCAATTTAGTATTTGGTCCTCCCCCTAGATACCAATTACTTAACAGTCATATAGGTCTTCAATATCAGATTTTTTTGGGGGGGGGGGGGGGGGGGGGGTTGACACTCAACACCCTAAATGCCACGGTCAATAGAGACTGACATTTAGATAGTTACAGAAGCTCCCCATCACTATCAGACCCTGTAAGGCTACTTTCACACTAGCGTTCGGGCGGATCCGTTCTGAACGGATCCGCTCATAATAATGCAGACGGAGGCTCCGTTCAGAACGGATCCGTCTGCATTATTTTTAGCATATAACAGCTAAGTGTGAAAATAGCCTCGTACGGATCCATCCAGACTTTCAATGTAAAGTCAATGGGGGACGGATCCGCTTGAAGATTGAGCCATATTGTGGCATCTTCAAACGGATCCGTCCCCATTGACTTACATTGTAAGTCTGGACGGATCCGCACGCCTCCGCACGGCCAGGCGGACACCCGAACGCTGCAAGCAGCGTTCAGCTGTCCGCCTGTCCGTGCGGAGGCGAGCGGAGCAGAGGCTGAACGCCGCCAGACTGATGCAGTCTGAGCGGATCCGCTCCATTCAGACTGCATCAGGGCTGGACGGCTGCGTTCGGGTCCGCTCGTGAGCTCCTTCAAACGGAGCTCACGAGCGGACACCCGAACGCTAGTGTGAAAGGAGCCTAAACACTATTGCAGGGTGCTGATGTATTGGCAATAGCACTGCCATAATGGCATGGGTATTAGGCTGTGTAACACAGCCTAACAGACTGCTTGTCACTGCAGCATTCAGACTTCAATGCAGTGGTATACATGGTACTGCATTATAAAAGCCATGTCTCTAAAAGGGCCATCACAGGCGCAAACTGGATACATGTGTGTCTCTGGACACTATGAACATGCCCATGGTCAGGTGCCAGGGAAGGAAGATATACATATCTCCCACAGAAACCTAATATCTGTAACATACTTGGACTCCAACGTTAGCCGGAACCCAGATGGGTCTGTTGGTACCAGAACCATCTCCCTGTGACCTCCTGGTCTGGAGCTATGGGCCCTAATGTGTTTTGTGGGTCCTTGGCTGCCATCCCAGAAGAGGAGGGGACTGCTGACATCACTGCCCCCATGTGACCGCAGCCAAGGACTATTACACCATTATAACCCAAAGGAACAGTCATCTACCCGGTAACTGACTTTCTCTGTGTAATCCTGTTTGTACCATACTACCTGTATCTGTAACCTCAGACCACTGTATATATTCTTAGTGTATATTGTGTTATCTAGCGTGCCCTTAAGGCAATTCAATATATCATTTAATCTTGTGCTGTCTTGTATGTCGATCACGAATCCCCGCGTCAGTGTTTCGGCCTAGTTATAAGCTACCGCGGGTTGGTTTCTCGCTCTATATAATCCCGCGAGCGGACCGGGCTTATATCAAAACGAGAAGCTGGTGGCAGATTTCCCAGGCTGAGGAAGCGCCGTTTCACTGGGGCACTGACCAGGGTCCCTCAGCTTGTTGTCTCTCTGTGCCAATGTGGACAGGAGGTGTAGGTGTAAACTGCAGCAAGCTGACCTTACATGCTCCTCTGGGAGGGCGTAACATCACATCTTGGTATCCAGTAACCATACAGCACCTTGTGAGCTCGACGTAGTTGACGTCAAGCGGGCACAAGGGGTGGTATCCCTCACAGCTAACCTCTGGCACTCCAGCTGTGGTAAAACGACGACTCCCAAGATGTACACTTGCTCAGCTGTTCTCAGCGCTCCATAGAAATGAATGGTGCATGCTGGTAGTTATAGTATCACCACAGCTCGAGTGCCAGAGGTTGGCCATCACTGGGCTAGGGGATGAAAGCTACATTCCACAGGGTTTCAGTTCCCCATTCTTATGACTGGCAGAGGTCCCAGTAGAAGAACAACCACCATGGTAAGGGATATCAAACAACCAGAATCCCCTTTTAAAATTATGGCAATCTTGCAGCAAATTTTCTGCACAATTCGTGGAATAAAAATGTCACATCTTAGGCCACTGAATCATGTAGAAACATATCACTGTAAACTGTCTTCATGCCCACAGCCCCAAGACCACATCTTAAGAATTGGGGTTTAGCGGCTGCAGATAGCACCAGTGAGTTTGATATGCCTCAATGCGGACTTAGAGTCTTCATGGTAAAGTTGCTTTTATGATTAATCACAAGAAGTGGAGATGCGAGGACAGGGCCCAGTGAGCTGTAGGTAAGGGCGATGTGGGCAGTCGCCAGACTATTTCCTTAGGGCTCTCTCACACAAGTGGATTTACTACAAAACACACAGATAAAGTTGTCACTGATTTTGCAGCAAAAAGATCAGAGAGGCAAAGACCATTATCAATCATGTTACTGCTCCGTGTCTCTGCTGTCTGGAGCAGGGCTTGGCTCTCTTTCACTCAGCGGATTACCCGCACGGCATCCGCTCGTGTGAAAGAGCCCTTTGGTTTCTACAGGATTTATTTGCATAATATGAACATATGGATATGTGTGACATATGCCCAACAGGAGCCTACACATCGCAAACCCACATGGGGGCATATTTACTGGCGTTTGTTTTTAGTCTAAAAATAAGCCGTTTTTTGCGTCAGGTTTACTACTGAAATTGTGTCTGGCTTTTTTACCTCATCTGACTATTTTGATTCTTTAGACTAATTCAGACATTTTCTAACTTTTGCGACTTCTTTCTGAACCATTTATGTTGGGGCACTTTTTTTCTTTTCTTTAAACACCAGAATTTGTTGCACAGTCTAATTTCTACTCCATAGCTGATGTACTTCTCAACGGCGAGTTGGTGACTTTTTTGCAACTTTTTGCTGCGTAGAATCTGTAGATGTGGCTTTTTCCAGGTGCAAATAAATTAGACCAGTCTAAATGAATATGAGCCTGTCATACGGAAAAAGAACCACTAGAGGTCAGACTGATAGCAATACGCCAAGTCTAATTCATAAAGTGCTGTGCGACTTAATACTCAGCAAAAGACTGACAGTCGAATGAAGTACGCCAGTCTTATTTTACACCTTAAAGCGGGTGTAAAAATAAGTGTGCCCCGTGACGTGAACTCAGCACGAGCATTGTACAGACATCCAAATGCTGAAGGTGCAGCTAATGGTCTCCTCCAGGAGGACTCACCTGTCGTTCACAATAAGCCTTCATGAGCTTGTTGAGTGGTGTATGTTTCTTGATCTTGAACTGGACGACAGAGCCATCCTGGCCAGCGACCTTCAGGTTGATGTGGTCATTGTTTTCAGTCTTCACGCTCTCCTGCAACATCAAGAAAGCTCAGCTGTTACATCTCCGCAATCTAATTACCAATTTAGTCTAAGCCTGTCCACACTGTGGATTCTGACTGTCAAAAAACCACCAGGTATACAGTGGCAGACACGACCACGGCTGTTCAGTTTGGATTCAGAAGATCCGCTCACAGCTTAGCTTGACCGAATGGAGCGGACGCCCACTGTGACTCCAAGCAGCACCCTAGGGACATGTCCCTTCATGGAGCAGTCATGGCTTTAAACCACTGCGCTGCCTCCCATTGAAAACAATGAGAGGCAGGCACCACTGCTGGCAGAATTCTGCTGTGTGAAGCGACCCTTAATTTAAAAAAAAAAAAAAAAAAAAAAAAAGTTTTAATCTGGCCTGCAAACATGATCTAGTCCAGGGATGGCCAACCTGCGGCCCTCCATGCCCTGCTGTATACTCATAGCTGTAGACCAGTCATGCTCAACCTGCAGCCCTCCAGCTGTTGCTAAACTACAACTCCCACCATTCTCGGACAGCCTACAGCAGGACATGGTGGGAGTTGTAGTTTTACAACAGCTGGAGAGCCGCAGGTTGGCCAACCCTAATAGTCTCTGAAAAAAAATAATGCAAGATGACCAGAAAAGGAGGGGGTGGGGGTGTAACCTGTACTTGGCTAGGAGGAGTTTGATTGGAGTGGCGGTTAAGCATAGGCCCGGCCAATCCATTTAAAGCCTCTGGCAAGTGACAAACTTAGCCAGGCACATTCCAACTAATCCTGGCGATTTGTGGGGACCCCAATAGACAGACCCTCCATGCATGATCCAGCAGATAGGTGATAAAACCGAGGTAATGGAGGATTACCAACCGGGGCAATTAGCTCAGCCATTAGATAAAACTGGCCCCTATGAACATCTACTTCCATCGTGAGACCTGCAGGGTGTTAAAGGGGTTGTCCGGGTTCACCCAGGAAGCCCCCCTGACTTGAGCATCAGAGCAGTTCATGCTCCGATGCTCTCCTTTGCCCTGTGCTAAATTGCGCTAGACAAAGGCATTTTCAGGAGTTCCAGTGATGTACCATTGTCTCCATGGGGCTGCCAGGAAGTCCGGTGACATCACCAGAACTGATGAACAGGCTTTAGCGCTGCCCTAGCCTGCAAAACGGCTAGGGCAGCGCTAAAGCACACACATCAGAGCCTGTGCCCTGCACGATATGCTTCAATGCTATCGGGGGGGCTGCCTGGTGAAAATATGGGTATGTCCAGGTTCATCTCTGAACCCCGACAACTCTTTTAAAAGGGAGCCTGTCACCAGGATTTTGTGTATAGAGCTGAGGACATGGGTTGCTAGATGGCCGCTAGCACATCCGCAATACCCAGTCCCCATAGCTCTGTGTGCCTTTATTGTGTAAAAAAAAACGATTTGATCTATATGCAAATTATGAGTCCTGTACGTGAGGAGTCCAGCGTGTAGGAGCGCAGCATCCTCAGAATCTTCTCATTGCTCCCCGACATCAGACAGCCAGAGCGCCGTAATCTCGAGATGCGCTGTTCCTTCCCTGAGGCCATCACAACACTGCGCATACGCTAGCTCGCACATCACGAGATTACGGCGCTCTGGCTGTCTGACGCCAGGGAGCATGGAGGAGATTCTGAGGATGCGAGGAGGTGCTGGACTCATCTCACATACAGGACACATCTCAGTAATTTGCATATGGATCAAATCATTTTTTTCCCCTCAATAAAAGCACACAGCTATGAGGACTGGGTATTGCGGATGTGCTAGCAGCCATCTAGCAACCCATGTTCTCCGCTCTATACATCAAATCCCAGTGACAGGTTCCCTTTAAGTCTGTATACAACACACTAACTGGGGTCCACTGGGAGATAACAGGAAAGACCAGCAGCAGGGGCGTAGCTCAGGGACCCTGATACAAGAGTTCCGCTTGGGGCCCCCTTCCCTCAGTTCTTTGTGGCCAGGGGAGCACATAGCCTTCAGGCTACCTCTGCATCCCCTACAGCTACCCCCTTGAGTAGCAGCATCCAATCACATCTTAAAGGGCCACAAACCTCAACTCCCAGGAGAGCCCTGCAGTTTTTAGTTTCCTTATAGCGCCACCAGAGGAAATCAAGTATTACATGCACCCTACTGAGTGAATGGGTTATGCATGCAATGCAAGGATGTTCTGGATATGTTGGTCGTAGCCACATTATGTAATTGATGGAGTGGTGGGGGGGGGCTGCTGAGACAAGACCAGTGGACAGGCAGTGTAGGAGTTAACAGATAAGAAATGTAAGGTCACAATGGGGAATAACTTTAACCCATAAGTGTCCTCACTGGGCTGTAAGTGATACAATAGTGCTGATCGTTAGGGAGACTCTTTACAGGACCCCTCATCATCACCAGCGCCCCTTATACTGGGCGCCCACCACAGGAGCCCCATCACCCTGCCTCCAATGCAACCTCCATACTTTATCCACCCCCTGATATCCAGGGAAGGCTCCCCCTCCCCACAGCGACCTATCCATCCCAGGCCTCTCCCCATCCTACACCAACACCCGCAGGCCCCGCTCTGCTACCTACGGCCCCCATAACGACCACCGCCCGCCTTTCACACAACCTCCCCGCGACCTGACCTTTGGTTTATCGTCGGCCATGCTGGGAATAATGCCGGTATCCGGTAGCGTCTCCTCCTCACAAAGAGCCTAAACCCGCGCGGGTCGTCTGTCGGGAGAGAGCACGTACAATCTTTAAGAAACACTGCGTGGTAACGTGCGCGCCCCCGTCTGGCCACGCCCACCACGCAGCCTTACAGACTCCCGCTCTCTGGACCACGTGACTAGAAGACTGCGCATGCCCGACTTCAGGTCTTGCATAACGCGGGCTGCAGTGCTGAACCCTGGGGTGCCTTTGCATTGTGTGTGTTCGCCATAGAAATAGTGTGCGCCAGAAGCTCCATATACACAGTCTTTTGGAGTAGAACTCCATGTTTTTATAGGTGTATTGTTTAGTCCCAGTATGGGCATGTTCACATGGTATAGTCAAATGCGTTTTTTTTTTTTTTTTTGCTGCATTGATAGCAAAACTGTAGTGTCTTCTTTGTTACAAAAAGTGTGATTTCACAGCTCCACCTGAATGAACCCTATAAGGTCATGCACACGACCGTATGCATTTTGCGGTCTGCAAAAACGGATCCGCCAAAAATACAGATGACGTCCGTGTGCATTCCATATTTTGCGGAACGGAACAGCTGGCCCCTAATAGAACGGTCCGTAATGCGGACAAGAATAGGACATGTTCTGTCCTTTGTGGAACAGACAAACGGAATGCACATGGAGTAACTTCCGTTTTTATGCGGACCCATTGATGGTGGGATGCCAGGGAAAGGAGATATACATATCTCCTCACAGAAACCCAATAGCGGCACCATGTTTGGACTCTAGTTGTAGCTGGAACCCAGGCGGATCAATTGGGCCCGGAACCACCTCCCTACGACATTCTGGTCTGGAGCTATGAACCCTAAAGGGTTTTGTGGGTCATTTAATGCCAGCCCAGAAGAGGGGGGAGTGGACCCTTCCCAGAGGAGGGGCCGGCTACAGGTTAAAAGGCTTGTGCCAGCAAGCGGGCGTGTCTTTTTCTGAAAGGGGGTCACATCGTGCAAATGTGTTTGGAGAGACCTGGAAACCAGCTGACATCACTGCCCTCCATGTGAATACAGCAAAGGAACATTTATCTACCCGGTAACTGACTTGTGCTCTGTGTAAACCTGTTTGTACCATACTACCTGTATTTGTAACCTCAGACCACTGTATATATTCTTAGTGTATATTGTGTTATCTAGTGTGCCCTTAAGGCGATTAAATATATAATTTAATCTCGTGCTGTCTTGTATGTCGATCACGAATCCTCACGTCCGTGTTTCGGACTAGTTTTAAGCTACCGCGGTTGGTTTCTCACCCTATATAATCCCGTTAGCGGACCTGGGCTTATATCAAACAAGAAACTATTGGCAGTCTTCCCGGGCTGAGAACGCGCTGTTTTCACGGCGGCAGTGAAAAGACTCTCTCAGCTTGTTGCCTCTCTGTGCCCACGTGGACAGGAGGTGTCTGTGAACACTGTACCAAGCTGACCTTACCTGCTCCTCTGGAGGGCGTAACGTCACGCTTTGGTAACAAGTGACCATACCGCGTCTCGTGAACTCGATGTAGGTGACGTCAAGCGGGCGTGAGGCGTGGTATCCGTCACAGTGGTAAAGCTCCCAAATACATATAAATTAAACAAACAAAAGACATGGAGCTCATAGAATACCTATAAAAATATATCTTTAATAGCGTATCAATTAATTGCAAGCATATTACCGTTAAAAAATGAAGGTGGCAGAGAAAAGACACCATCCCAGCTTTACACAGACTGCATAGATTAATAAATATAATGACAACAACTAATCTAAATAGTAGAACAAGACGTGGCTTGGCAGCCGAGGAGTATGGCAGCGTGAAGCACGAGCTCCTACACCCAGCAACTTAAAACTCATAAAAAGTCCACGCAGACGAAAGAATTCTGGGCTCTGACCGCCATCTCCCCGCACAATGACAAGGGGGAAGAGAACCTGGCAACAGCAGGGGAAATTAGACTTCTACTTCGACCAGGACAAGCTTCAAGGAGCTACGGGCAGTGTCGGACTGGGGTAACCAGGGCCCACCAGTAAAATTTATTTTGGGGCCCACCGTACGGATACATTCAAATATAATAAATACTCTAACATGTTTTTTATATGAACATAGGCTGGTTGAGGTGCTGTACATTGAATATATGTATGTAGTGCAGTCAATCTAATGTGTTATGTGCCACTTACGGAGGGGTTTCGAGACTAGGAGGCCACCTTGCTCAGGGGCCCACCAGGGGATTGCCCTGTACCCTTGTGGGCCAGTCCGAACCTGGCTACAGGCCCTCCATATGCAGAGTCCACGGCAGGCTCTAACTCCCCGCTAAATAGGGAGTCTCAAGTAGGTGAGGAGGAACGAAACAAGCGGTCGGACATGGCACTTACCAGCTCCTTGGGGACAGCGGAAGAACAGCAAAAACTCGCCAAGCGCGGTGCAGACTGCCCCAGCAAGACGCAGAAAGAGCCTTCAGAGGCACAATCCACCACGTGGTCGGCGCCATCTTCGCCACTAGCAGCCCGGAGGAGAGGAGATCGCGCTCCCAGGACAACTCCTTCAACACCTCAGGGGTGAGTGATAGTCCTGTTACCCAGTCTTTACCCCACTCTGCTCCTAACCTTGAGAGATTCCAGACTTCAAATCAACCGGCCTCTGGAACTCTGTTAAAGGGAATGCTGTTGGAGGTCAGCAAATCCCTCCATGCAGATATGCAGCACATGATGACCCCAATTCAAACTGCCATTACTGACCTAATACCCAGAGTCTCCCACATTGAAGGAAAGATGGGGGAATTTGCCTCCTCTCATAATAATCTGGTTGACTCATATAACAACCTCTCTGAGGAACTTGACAAAGTAAAAGCTAAACTGAGCGATCTTGAAGATAGTTCCCGCAGAAATAATATTAAGTTTAGAGGCATTCCTGAAGAGGTGCCAGGGGGAGAGCTGAAACAATACATTTGCTCTCTTTTTCAATCCCTGCTGCCTTCTCTTACTCCGCAAGACCTAACAATTGACAGGGCACACAGAATCCCAAAACCATCATTCCTTCCCTCCACGTATACATTTCTTCTATGATAAAGAGCGGATACTTGAGGCTTCCAGAAAGAAGGGAACCCTCCCAGCTCCCTACCATTCTGTGAAGCTTTTTGCTGACCTATCAGCCGCAACCTTAAAATGCAGGAAATAGCTAGCTCCAGTTACCTTGGCTCTGCATAATCATAAAATCGCTTACCAATGGGGTTTCCCGGTTAAGATACTAGTCCATAAAGACGGACATGTATGTGCCATCAACTCTGTAGAACCTGGCAAAACTCGTCTAGCCTCCTGGAACATAGACATTGAGGAATCCCAGAAGGACAACTCAGCGGGTACTCAGTACATCACCCAGGAATGGCACCAAGTGGAGCCTGGAAGAGGCACCAAGCATTGAGGACTTTTTGTCTACATAACATGGGTGTTAGTTGTAGCAGTTGCTGTTATACCCAGTTCGTGCTAATTCAACTAGGCTCCTTGGCAATTCAATGTTGTCTTTACGTATGAATTTGAGGCAGACTGCAGTACTGCCTACGTTATGCAGTTTATGTTGGTATTGTGTTTTCTTTCTCTTATTTTAGTATTTTTCAGTGCACATTTATAATCTCCCATGTGCCTGAGGATACCCAGGACCTTCACAAGAATGCGACCTGATCTTAAGTGGCTGCGGCTGATTCGCCTTGAGACCGGTGTTTATGTAATGTTAAGCAGTTTTTCTTGCCTACAATGGTTCTCAAAATTGTTTGAAATTAAGAGGGCTCAATAACCCCCAAAAAAGAGCTTTCCTGTGGTTGGAGGCGCTGGACCTCAATTGCGATGTTATATGTGCCCAGGAGACTCACCTACTGGAAAAAGATGACCACAGAGTCCACCAACCCAAATTCCCTACTGTTATCCAATCTCACTTCACTAAAAAACAAAGAGGAGTGCTTCTGGCGTTCAGAGATACGGTGGCGTTTCCTCCAATATCGTGCATGGTTGATGAGTCGGGTAGATATATCATCCAGACTTGCTCTATCAATAATGTTCGATATACTATTCTGGTGTTATATGCCCATAATTCCCATCAAATATGTTTCCTGAACAGAATCATGAAAAGGGTTAACAAAATTAAGGTGGGCCAACCTATTGTATGTGGTGACTTTAACCTGATCTCTAACACAGAGCTTGATTCCTCAGCTCCGCCCAGGGATGGACACCCCTCCCTCCATAAATGGGCCCACACAGAAGAGTTGTTTCAGCACCCCCAGGAGAGAGATTATTCATTTTTCTCTTCCGCGCATCAATCTTATTCTCGTATAGATATGTTTCTGATATCTATACCCCTCTTACCTTTAGTCATAGGGACTACTATAGGTTTGATTAAGTGGTCTGACCATGCAGCAGTCACGATTTCACTGCAAGAAGCTTACTCTCCCACGCACCCTTCGCTATGGCGCAACAACACCTTTTTTATGTCATACCCGACATATAAAGCTGAACTAGAGGAGGCCCTAAAATAATTTTTTCGTAATAATGCAGGTCCTGTCTCATGCCTGAATACACTGTGGGCCGCTCACAAAGCTTTTATAAGGGCAATTTTTATTAAATTGGGTTACGCGGCAAAAAAAGCGAGAGATAAGAAGATTAAAGAGCTATTGAACGCTATAGGAGACTTAGAAAGCAAAAATAAAATTACCCCCCTCTATTCGAACCAACTAAAAAAAACTAAGACTCAAACTCAAAGATTGCCTCCTGTATAAACAGAACTTACTAAAAATAAAGGCCAAATACTACTCCCAGAATAATAAAGCTGGTAAATTACTAGCACAACAAATAGAACACCAGTGAACGAAAGCCAGAATCCCTTATATTATGTCACCTAATGATAACTCAAAAATTTTAGACCCACAAGGCATAGCAGATTCCTTTATGGAGAATTATTCAGCCCTATATAACCTAAACCCACCCACAGGCCCACATACTGATCCCTTGGAGGAGATTAACACGTACCTTGCCAAACTCTGCCTTCCAACTATAAACACGGAGCAAAGGGACATTTTGAGTTCTCCTATCACAGATCAACGGATACAAAAGATTATCAAAACCTTCCCTAGCCATAAGGCCCCAGGCCCAGATGGCCTTTCTAACTGTTATTATATGACCTTTCAAGATATTCTTTTACCCTATTTACATGATGCCCTACAGAAAGGTTTCTCAACAGGCTCTTTCCCAGAGGAAATGCTTTAGGCGGTTATTGTCACCATTCCCAAACCTGGGAAGTCCCCAGATGCGCCACAGAACTTTAAGCCCATCTCGCTACTAAACACGGATATTAAAATATACGCGAAAATTTTAGCAAGGGGCGTGGCCTGGCTGCCGAGCGGTATGGCTGCCTGACTTCTCAGCTCCGGCACACAGCATTGTAATTAGCAGTATCCCTTGGCCCAATCTGACAAAATTCTCACCTGAACATCTTGGGAGATCCAGATAAGATGCCTAGAGGGAAGAGGCTTCAGCCAAAGCAAGGCAAGTTGGGGTTTTACTTCGACAAGGATGCTGAAAGCATGAGCCCAGGGGTGCGGCCGCCATCTTGCCACCAGGCGCCGGCACCTCTCTATTCCTCACCTGCAAAGGCTCCTCCGCCTGCCAGAGATGCCGATCCACTGTTATCTACGGTCTCCCCTGCACCCGATCAGCGGGAGAAGGCGAACACCTCATCGCCTACCGAGACCCAGGCTCCTCTAACAGCATTACCATCGTCAGCCATGGGAAGTCCTGCGAAGCAGTGGCTCAGGGTGATGAGACACAAGAGGTAAGCCTGACCCCTGAACAAACCCTGGCTAAGCACTTAGCAGAGATTTTCCAAAACCTTCCTACCTCCGATCAGCCAGCATCTGGCAACACGTCTCCCATGTGGAGAATAAAATGGGTGAATTTGCATCTTCCCATAACCACCTTATAGACTCCCACGATGTAATGGCTGCCGAAATTGATAACATCAAGGCTAAGCTCACAGACCTGGCGAAATAACATAAAATTCTGAGGTATCCCTGAGGATATCATCCCGTCTGCTTTGACAACTTATCTGCAAGCTCTCTTGAAACAGCTCCTTCCCACTGGTACAGATATGGACTTTACTATAGATAGGGCACACAGGATCCCTAAACCCTGTCATCTCCCAGAAACAGAGCCACGTGACACTTTGGCGAGACTGAATTTTTACCATATAAAAAAAGCAGCTCTGCCC
Source organism: Bufo gargarizans (assembly GCF_014858855.1). Lineage (NCBI taxonomy): Eukaryota > Metazoa > Chordata > Amphibia > Anura > Bufonidae > Bufo > Bufo gargarizans. Next base: position 63,676,595 of record NC_058085.1, on the reverse strand, counting down.
GCTGCAAGGCAAAAACCTGAGTTACCTGCACCTTATAACATGGTTAAGCTGTATTGCTCCAATCACCCTAGCTCTCAGGGATCATAAAATCGCTTACAGATGGGGATTTCCTGTGAAAACTTTGCTCATGCACAGTGGGAAGCTTCATAGTATTTCTTCGGTGGAAGAAGGCCGCCAATGACTTCAATCCTGGAATATCGCGGTCGAAGAATCTCCTAGAAACCAAAAGAACCCTCTACAACACCTAGAACCAGAATGGCGTACAGTCAACGCCCGCCGAGGGACCAAACATTAACTGCCTTTTTTTTTCTATTCATGTGCCATGGAGTGTCTCCTTCACCAGTGGCTTCAGCACGAACTTTAACCCCCTGATTTCCACTCATCCAGAGATAGGATGGCGTTCTCAGTCCGATTTTCCTTTGCAAAGGAATTTACACAGTTAAGATGTATGTTTCAATTATTTTTTTATGTTATGTTTCTGTTCAGTTATAGGTCTTCTGCTAGGGTACATGGTATACTATCCGCATTTGTACGGATTTCTACTCCTCCAAGTATGTTTTATGTCCTTACAAAACTACCCCCTTTTGACAAGACACACAATAGTTTTAGCGCATTTACGCCTCACTATGGTAATCAAATTTGTGTCTTTAAATGTTAAGGGCCTTAACAGCCCCCAAAAATGCTCTTATATGTGGAGAGAAGCAATACAACTTCATGCTGATGTTTTTTGTGTCCAGGAATCGCATGTGGTGCTGCAAGACGCCCACAGATTGAATCATCACCTCTTTCCAAATATTGTACAATCCCACTATCACAAAAAAACACAGAGGGGTGATGCTTGCTTTTAAATCTTCAATGGTGTACCAACCTATTGCCTCATCCATAGATCCAAAAGGCAGATTTATAATACAGGTATGCAAATTGAATAACATCATATACACCATAGTGGCGGTTTATGCCCCTAATAAGCACCAGATGCAATTCTTTCACAGATTATTAATTAAAGTATCTAAGCTAAAACAAGGCCACACTTTACTTTGTGGAGACTTTAATATGACCCCCGATGCTAAAGTGGACTCCACGGCCTCTTCCAGAGGTCCGCTGCTACACAAAGAAGAACTATATGACCTATGGAGAATCCACCACGTTCAAGAACGTGATTTTGCATTTTTCTCTAATGTTCATAATACTTACTCCTGTATTGATCTGTTTCTTTTGAGAAGATCCCTCCTACGATTAGCCTCGCAATCTACCATTAAAACTATCAAATGGTCGGATCATGCCGCTATATCACTATCGATTGAAGAAACATATAACATCAAGGAGACTTTGTGGCGTTGCACAATGACTTCTTGCTATCTAATCCCAATTACAAATCTGAGATGGAAAAGGAGTTAACTGAATTCTTCTCTCTAAATGATGGGTCAGTGTCTAGCCCGTTTAGCCTTTAGAACGCTTACAAAGCCTTCATGAGGGGGATCTTTATAAAATTAGGGCATCGCGCAAAGACAGAAAGAGAAAAAAAGATCAATTTCATTATTTCCAAGCTGTCTGCCCTAGAATCTATGAACAAAACCTCCTTCACTGAGGAGCGCAAAGCACAAATTAACTCCCTGAGTGTTCAAATCAAAGATTGTCTATTATATAGATATGAGAAACACCTACATTCAGTGAAAGCACGCTATTATTCCTAAAACAACAAAGCAGGGAAACTTCTCGCTAACCGAATTAAAACACGACTGGCTAAATCCAGAATTTCCTTTCTACTACATCCGGATAAAAAGAGCAAACTATATAACCCAAAAGACATAGCGAACCAATTTATGGAATAGTACTCCTCTCTCTACAATTTAAACAATTCCCAACAAACCTATCAGACCCCTACCCTAGAGATGAATTCCTTTCTATCCTCCCTTAATCTTCCCTCTCTAGCCCCACAACATCACCAATGGATATCTCTCCCCTTCTCTCACACAGAGATATCGCAAACTATACCATCCCTACAATACCTATTATAAAACTTTTATTACTAGCCTGGTCCCATATATGCAACTAATGTTCCAACAAGCCTTCGCTGATGGCTCCTTCCCATGAGAAATGTTAATGGCCACCATAGTAACAATTCCTAAGCCTGGTAAACCCCAAGATACGCCCCAAAACTTTAGACCCATTTCACTTTTAAATACAGACGTCAAGATTTATGCAAAAGCATTGGCGAATAGACTGGCAAAAATTCTCCCAACACTAATCGGAATTGACCAGGTAGGCTTTGTTAAGGGTAGGCAACTCACAGACAACACAAGAAGAGCACTAAACCTCATTGACCACATTACTCGCCAAAAGATCCCGGCCTGCCTGGTTACGCTGGATGCCGAGAAGATGTTTGACCGATTGAAATGGTCCTTCGCCTTCTCAGTCCTTGGGAAGTTGGGCCTTGGAAATAGCCTTATTACACCCATAAAAGCCCTGTATACAGCCCCTTCTGCGAGGGTATTTGTTAATGGTACATTGTCGTCAACCTTCCCAATCACTAATGGAACCCGTCTGGGGTGTCCATTTTCCCCCCTCATTTTTGTACTAGCTATAGAACCCTTGGCCCAAGCCATCAGACAACACCCTGACGTATCAGGGATCAACATAGGTAATAAACAACACCGTATTTCCTTATACGCTGACAATATCCTGCTAACTCTATCGTCTCCACAAACTTCACTAGAAATAATCCTACCACTCCTAGCTGAATTTGGCCGTCTATCATATTACAAGGTTAATGAAGGTAAATCTCGGCTCCTGCCCTTCCACTTACCTTCCCAACAAATACAAGACTTAAAATCCAGATTCCCTTTTGACTGGCAATCGACCCATATTAAATACTTGGGCATCAACCTCACCTCATCCACTCACCTCCTGTTTCAGCATAACTACCTTCCCCTCCAAGACACCATCAAACATAATATTTCTAAATTTGGGAAATTTAGGGTTTGGTTTGGTCGTATAGCTACCTTCCAAATGATGACACTGCCCAAACTTCTATTCATTTTTCGCACTGTCCAAATTAAAGTGCCCTCACATTTCTTCACCAACGCTCAAAACCTCCTTAACTCTTTTATTTGGGCAGGTCACAAACCACGGATTTCTTCCACGCTACTATATAAAACCAGAAGAGGGGGTGGCCTAGACCTCCAAAATATAACTGACTATTTTTTGGCTACACAAATCAACCTACTTTTCCATTGGTGGAGTGGAGATACCTCCGTCCCATGGATTCAAATTGAGTCCTTTCTTGCCCTTTCAGGGCACCTCCGAGCCTTACTTATTGACAGCTTAAACCCTTCTACTACTACACCCATGCAACTGCCTTATCTTCTTGACAGGGCCTTGCATCACTGGCGCACCTTCCATCGCAGATGTATACAGGGAAGCATGAGTATCCCTTCCGTTTCCCCTTTACAATTATTAGAATGGAAAATCCCTGACGTAGACCTTTCTGTTTGGAGACTGAGGGGCAGCCAATGGATCTCCCAGTTATACGATAAAGGACATCTTCTGTCCTTTTAAGAGCTCCAACAACAGTTCGACCTATCCAAAAAGGACTTCTACAAATATTTACAGATCCGCCACCTCATACAGGCCTACAAACCTTGTGATATTATCGCTAATAGACAGGTATTGGAGAGGTAGATGCCCCCCCTACAATCAGCACACCTACCTTCTCTTAGACCTTTATACATGAGTCTTGGTGACAAACAGTCCTTCCATGAAGTAACCCCCTTTCTAACCTAGGATAACAAAATAAATATATCTATTTCCATAATTAAATGGATCCCAGCTCTGAGATTCATTTCTAATACCTTCTTTAGTGTCTCCCTTTATGAAGCTGCTATTAAAACCTGTCTGAGATAGTATTTCATCCCGGATAGGCTAAGTAGAATATATCCTGGTAGCAGTCTAGTTCAAATACTCTGATTCTCATGTAACAATTTACCATCCGCCCTAGCAGAATCATATTGATCCTGCCTATAAAGCTGAGCGAAAAATTTACCAAAACATTCCGTAATACTTTTAGTTTTTTCCCCGAATTTTCCCCGAATAATCTATAATACTTTTTAAAGCTTGGGCCTGGGTCATGTGATTTCGTAAGGTTAGCTAGCATCCTCCCCGCCTTGTTGCCAAATTTAAAAAGATTTGCGGACTTGTAAACTAGGGACAACTTCGTTTTTTGCTCCAAATAGTGCGAGTAGTTATGTTGCGCAGTTACCCACCGTGTCCTATTGAGATCTGTAGGGTTCTCTAGAAAGGATGTATAGGCGCCACGCACCTCCTCTGTCGCTTGTTGAAGCTGGAGTTGTTTCTTTCTCTTTTTCGCTGTAGTGTAAGAAAATTTTCCGCCCTCTAATGACCGCTTTTGCTGTTTCCCATATTAGCGTATGATCGTCCCTGTGATCTTTGTTATCCTCTAAAAATTCCCACCACCAGCCCTTCAATCTATCAATAAAATCTTCATCAGCAATCATATAGTGGGGGAGTCGCCATAAGTAGTCGGTACCTCTCGGGACACTCTCTACTAGCTCTAGGGATACTGGGGCATGGTCAGAAATCACCATGTCCGAGATCTCTATTGCCTGAACTCTCCCCATAAGTCGTGGCGAGACCAGAACATAATCTAATCTGGACCACGACTGATGAGCGTGCGAGAAGTAAGTGAATTCCCTTTCGGTTGGATTAAAAAATCTCCATGTATCTACCAAGTTAGTGGCCGCCAGAAACGGTTTAACCACTTCAGCCCCGCTAGGTGAAACCCCCTTCATGACCAGAGCACTTTTTACACTTCGGCACTACACTCCTTTCACCGTTTATCGCTCGGTCATGCAACTTACCACCCAAATGAATTTTACCTCCTTTTCTTCTCACTAATAGAGCTTTCATTTGGTGGTATTTCATTGCTGCTGGCATTTTTACTTTTTTTGTTATTAATCAAAATGTAACAATTTCTTTGCAAAAAAATGACATTTTTCACTTTCAGCTGTACAATTTTGCAAAAAAAACTACATCCATATATAAATTTTTCGCCAAATTTATTGTTCTACATGTCTTTGATAAAAAAAAAATGTTTGGGCAAAAAAAAAATGGTTTGGGTAAAAGTTATAGCATTTACAAACTATGGTACAAAAATGTGAATTTCCGCTTTTTGAAACAGCTCTGACTTTCTGAGCACCTGTCATGTTTCCTGAGGTTCTACAATGCCCAGACAGTAGAAAAACCCCACAAATGACCCCATTTCGGAAAGTAGACACCCTAAGGTATTCGCTGATGGGCATAGTGAGTTCATAGAACTTTTTATTTTTTGTCACAAGTTAGGGGAAAATGATGATGATTTTTTTTTTTTTTTTTTTCTTACAAAGTCTCATATTCCACTAACTTGCGACAAAAAATAAAAAATTCTAGGAACTCACCATGCCCCTCACAGAATACCTTGGGGTGTCTTCTTTCCAAAATGGGGTCACTTGTGGGGTAGTTATACTGCCCTGGCATTCTAGGGGCCCAAATGTGTGAGAAGTACCTTGCAATCAAAATGTGTAAAAAATGACCGGTGAAATCCAAAAGGTGCACTTTGGAATATGCGCCCCTTTGCCCACCTTGGCAGCAAAAAAGTGTGACACATCTGGTATCGCCGTACTCAGGAGAAGTTGAGGAATGTGTTTTGGGGTGTCATTTTACATATACCCATGCTGGGTGAGAAAAATATCTTGGTCAAATGCCAACTTTGTATAAAAAAATGGGAAAAGTTGTCTTTTGCCAAGATATTTCTCTCATCCAGCATGGTTATATGTAAAATGACACCCCAAATCACATTCCCCAACTTCTCCTGAGTACGGCGATACCAGATGTGTGACACTTTTTTGCTGCCAAGGTGGGCAAAGGGGCGCATATTCCAAAGTGCACCTTTCGGATTTTGCAGGCCATTTTTTACACATTTTGATTGCAAGGTACTTCTCACACATTTGGGCCCCTAAATTGCCAGGGCAGTATAACTACGCCACAAGTGACCCCATTTTGGAAAGAAGACACCCCAAGGTATTCGCTGATGGGCATAGTGAGTTCATAGAATTTTTTTTTTTTGTCACAAGTTAGCGGAAAATGATGATTTTTTTTTTCTCTCTTTTTTCCTTACAAAGTCTCATATTCCACTAACTTGCGACAAAAAATAAAAAATTCTAGGAACTCGCCATGCCCCTCACGGAATACCTTGGGGTGTCTTCTTTCCAAAATGGGGTCACTTGTGGCGTAGTTATACTGCCCTGGCAATTTAGGGGCCCATATGTGTGAGAAGTACTTTGCAATCAAAATCTGTAAAAAATGACCGGTGAAATCCGAAAGGTGCACTTTGGAATATGTGCCCCTTTGCCCACCTTGGCATCAAAAAAGTGTCACACATCTGGTATCGCCGTACTCAGGAGAAGTTGGGGAATGTGATTTGGGGTGTCATTTTACATATACCCATGCTGGGTGAGAGAAATATCTTGGCAAAAGACAACTTTTCCCATTTTTTTATACAAAGTTGGCATTTGACCAAGATATTTTTCTCACCCAGCATGGTTATATGTAAAATGACACCCCAAAACACATTGCCCAACTTCTCCTGAGTACGGCGATACCAGATGTGTCACACTTTTTTGCTGCCAAGGTGGGCAAAGGGGCACATATTCCAAAGTGCACCTTTCGGATTTTGCAGGGCATTTTTTACACATTTTGATTGCAAAGTTCTTCTCACACATTTGGGCCCCTAAATTGCCAGGGCAGTATAACTACCCCACAAGTGACCCCATTTTGGAAAGAAGACACCCCAAGGTATTCCGTGAGGGGCATGGCGAGTTCCTAGAATTTTTTATTTTTTGTCGCAAGTTAGTGGAATATGAGACTTTGTAAGGAAAAAAGAAAAAAAAAGAAAAATCATCATTTTCCGCTAAATTGTGACAAAAAATAAAAAATTCTAGGAACTCGCCGTGCCCCCCACGGAATACCTTGGGGTGTCTTCTTTCCAAAATGGGGTCACTTGTGGCGTAGTTATACTGCCCTGGCAATTTAGGGGCCCAAATGTGTAAGAAGTACCTTGCAATCAAAATGTGTAAAAAATGGCCTGCGAAATCCGAAAGGTGCCCCTTTGCCCACCTTGGCTGCAAAAAAGTGTCACACATGTGGTATCGCCGTACTCAGGAGAAGTTGGGCAATGTGTTTTGGGGGGTCATTTTACATATACCCATGCTGGGTGAGAGAAATATCTTGGCAAAAGACAACTTTTCCCATTTTTTTATACAAAGTTGGCATTTGACCAAGATATTTTTCTCACCCAGCATGGTTATATGTAAAATGACACCCCAAAACACATTGCCCAACTTCTCCTGAGTACGGCGATACCAGATGTGTCACACTTTTTTGCTGCCAAGGTGGGCAAAGGGGCACATATTCCAAAGTGCACCTTTCGGATTTTGCAGGGCATTTTTTACACATTTTGATTGCAAAGTTCTTCTCACACATTTGGGCCCCTAAATTGCCAGGGCAGTATAACTACCCCACAAGTGACCCCATTTTGGAAAGAAGACACCCCAAGGTATTCCGTGAGGGGCATGGCGAGTTCCTAGAATTTTTTATTTTTTGTCGCAAGTTAGTGGAATATGAGACTTTGTAAGGAAAAAAGAAAAAAAAAGAAAAATCATCATTTTCCGCTAAATTGTGACAAAAAATAAAAAATTCTAGGAACTCGCCGTGCCCCCCACGGAATACCTTGGGGTGTCTTCTTTCCAAAATGGGGTCACTTGTGGCGTAGTTATACTGCCCTGGCAATTTAGGGGCCCAAATGTGTAAGAAGTACCTTGCAATCAAAATGTGTAAAAAATGGCCTGCGAAATCCGAAAGGTGCCCCTTTGCCCACCTTGGCTGCAAAAAAGTGTCACACATGTGGTATCGCCGTACTCAGGAGAAGTTGGGCAATGTGTTTTGGGGGGTCATTTTACATATACCCATGCTGGGTGAGAGAAATATCTTGGCAAAAGACAACTTTTCCCATTTTTTTATACAAAGTTGGCATTTGACCAAGATATTTCTCTCACCCAGCATGGGTATATGTAAAATGACACCCCAAAACACATTGCCCAACTTCTCCTGAGTAAGGCGATACCAGATGTGTGACACTTTTTTGCAGCCTAGATGCGCAAAGGGGCCCAAATTCCTTTTAGGAGGGCATTTTTAGACATTTGGATCCCAGACTTCTTCTCACACTTTCGGGCCCCTAAAAAGCCAGGGCAGTATAAATACCCCACATGTGACCCCACTTTGGAAAGAAGACACCCCAAGGTATTCAATGAGGGGCATGGCGAGTTCCTAGAATTTTTTTTTTTTTGCATAAGTTAGCGGATATTGATTTTTTTTTGTTTTTTTCTCACAAAGTCTCACTTTCCGCTAACTTAGGACAAAAATTTCAATCTTTCATGGACTCAATATGCCCCTCACGGAATACCTTGGGGTGTCTTCTTTCCGAAATGGGGTCACATGTGGGGTATTTATACTGCCCTGGCTTTTTAGGGGCCCTAAAGCGTGAGAAGAAGTCTGGAATATAAATGTCTAAAAATGTTTACGCATTTGGATTCCGTGAGGGGTATGGTGCGTCCATGTGAGATTTTATTTTTTGACACAAGTTAGTGGAATATGAGACTTTGTAAGAAAAAACAAAAACAAAAACAAACAAAAATTTCCGCTAACTTGTGCCAAAAAAAATGTCTGAATGGAGCCTTACCAGGGGGGGGGGGGGGGTGATCAATGACAGGGGGGTGATCAATGACAGGGGGGTGATCACCCATATAGACTCCCTGATCACCCCCCTGTCACTGATCACCCCCCCTGTAAGGCTCCATTCAGACATCCGCATGATTTTTTACGGATCCATGGATCGGATCCACAGAACGCATGCGGACGTCTGAATGGAGCCTTACAGGGGGGTTATCAATGACAGGGGGTGATCAGGGTAATCAGGGTGATCACCCCCCTGTCACTGATCACCCCCCCTGTAAGGCTCCATTCAGACATCCGCATGATTTTTTACGGATCCATGGATACATGGATCGGATCCACAGAACGCATGCGGACGTCTGAATGGAGCCTTACAGGGGGGTTATCAATGACAGGGGGTGATCACCCCCCTGTCACTGATCACCCCCCCCCTGTAAGGCTCCATTCAGAAATCCGCATGATTTTTTACGGATCCATGGATCGGATCCACAGAACGCATGCGGACGTCTGAATGGAGCCTTACAGGGGGGTTATCAATGACAGGGGGTGATCAGGGTAATCAGGGTGATCACCCCCCTGTCACTGATCACCCCCCCTGTAAGGCTCCATTCAGACGTCCGCATGATTTTTTACGGATCCATGGATACAGGGATCGGATCCACAAAACGCATGCGGACGTCTGAATGGAGCCTTACAGGGGGGTTATCAATGACAGGGGATGATCAGGGTGATCACCCCCCTGTCACTGATCACCCCCCCTGTAAGGCTCCATTCAGACATCCGCATGATTTTTTACGGATCCATGGATACATGGATCGGATCCACAGAACGCATGCGGACGTCTGAATGGAGCCTTACAGGGGGGTTATCAATGACAGGGGGTGATCAGGGTAATCAGGGTGATCACCCCCCTGTCACTGATCACCCCCCCTGTAAGGCTCCATTCAGACGTCCGCATGATTTTTACGGATCCATGGATACATGGATCGGATCCGTAAAAATCATGCGGACGTCTGAATGGAGCCTTACAGGGGGGTGATCAATGACAGGGGGGTGATCAATGACAGGGGGTGATCAGGGAGTGTATATGGGTGATCACCCGCCTGTCATTGATCACCCCCCTGTAAGGCTCCATTCAGACGTCCGTATGCTTTTTGCGGATCCGATCCATGTATCCGTGGATCCGTAAAAATCATACGGACGTCTGAACGGAGCCTGACAGGGGGGTGATCAATGACAGGGCGGTGATCAATGACAGGGGGGTGATCAGGGAGTTTATATGGGGTGATCATGGGTGATCAGGGGTTTATAAGGGGTTAATAAGTGACGGGGGGGGGGGGTGTAGTGTAGTGTAGTGTTTGGTGGGACTGTACTGACCTACCTGAGTCCTCTGGTGGTCGATCCTAACAAAAGGGACCACCAGAGGACCAGGTAGGAGGTATATTATACGCTGTTATGAAAACAGCGTCTAATATACCTGTTAGGGGTTAAAAAATTCGGATCTCCAGCCTGCCAGCGAACGATCGCCGCTGGCAGGCTGGAGATCCACTCGCTTACCTTCCGTTCCTGTGAGCGCGCGCGCCTGTGCGCGCGCGTTCACAGGAAATCTCGCGTCTCGCGAGAAGACGCGTATATGCGTCCAGGAGGAATAAAGCAACCACCTCCCGGACGCATATACGCGTACAGCGGTTGGGAGGTGGTTAAAGGGATTCTGTCACCTCCCCTAACCCAAAAAACGATTTTAAAGCAGCCATGAAGCACAGCTTACCTTGATTAGGCTGTGCTCTTTTATCTTGTAATCCGTCCAGCAGTTTCTGCAAAAAACGACTTTTATTGATATGCAAATGAGTCCTGAATGTGCCCAGAGGGGCGTTTTGTTCCTCTTAGAGAGCCCAGTACCGCCCCTCTTACAGTGCCCAGCCCGCCTTCCTTGCACTGTCTAACCGCCCCCAGCCTGCCACAGCCTCTCCTCCCCCTCCCTCACGCCGAACGAACTCTCGCACAGGCGCAGTACCCACTGAGGGCTGCGCCTGTGCGATCAGCAGGAGACTGAGGGCAGGAGCTTCATCCTCGTCACTGGGCATGCGCCGAGCCCAGTGACGTCCGATGCTCGCTCTTCCCTGCTGACTGAGGGAAGAGCGAGCATCGGACGTCACTGGGCTCGGCGCATGCCCAGTGACGAGGATGAAGCTCCTGCCCTCAGTCTCCTGCTGATCGCACAGGCGCAGCCCTCAGTGGGTACTGCGCCTGTGCGAGAGTTCGTTCGGCTGTGAGGGAGGGGGAGGAGAGGGGGGAGAGGCTGTGGCAGGCTGGGGGCGGTTAGACAGTGCAAGGAAGGCGGGCTGGGCACTGTAAGAGGGGCGGTACTGGGCTCTCTAAGAGGAACAAAACGCCCCTCTGGGCACATTCAGGACTCATTTGCATATCAATAAAAGTCGTTTTTTGCAGAAACTGCTGGACGGATTACAAGATAAAAGAGCACAGCCTAATCAAGGTAAGCTGTGCTTCATGGCTGCTTTAAAATCGTTTTTTGGGTTAGGGGAGGTGACAGAATCCCTTTAAAGGCATATCTCCCTGACACATTGGCACGTTTATCCCTAAGGGAACTGCCTAGTTTGCTGGCTGTCTTCCTCTATATCATGGACTGCGTTAAAATCCCCGGCAACCAAAATCTGGGACTTACCCTCTTGTAAAATCGCTAACTCCAGGTCTCGAAAGAAAGAACCCTGCGCCGAGTTAGGCCCATACACATTTAGGATGGTCAGTTGGCCCACGTCAGTATCCAATTTTACCGTCAAGAGTCTCCCCTTTTCGTCACTATTAATAGACAGGACATCACAGCAAACCCTTTTGTGGATGAGTAAAAGCACTCCCGCCTTTCTACCCTCAGAAGGAGAGCCTAACACCCGTCCCACCCAGAGGCGTTTCATACGCCAGAAGTCTGCCTCCTCCAGGTGCGTTTCCTGCAACAGAGCTATGTCAGCATTCATTCTTTTAAGATGTTTAAGAACCATAAGCCTTTTCTGGGGGGACCATAGTCCCTTTACGTTCCATGTGACTAGCTGCTTAATTTCAGGAGCAGATAAATTGAACAGTAGTTGCAACCTGGAGGAGGCAGATCAACATCCAGCATCCAGTGTCCCCCTCCCAGGGTTACATCCCAGTACCACGACAAGGTTCCAAAATAACAATTCCCTCCCAAACCCACAAACTTTAACAGAAACATAGACCATCAACCCCTTGGATTGTGACCACCAGCCAACATACCGAAGAGACCCATTTTAAAACAGGCCATGTCCCCACCTGTAGAAATAGATATTTCTCCACGTGGGCTCATAGTACTTATGCTGATTCTAAGTCCAGGGGGGTTGCTATAGCCATTCACAAGACTGTCCCGTGTACCATTCTGAACTCTATCCAGGACGGCCGAGGCCGTTATTTGTTTCTGAAAGTGAATATTGCCTCTAGATTGTTGATCCTTGCTAATATTTAGTGTCCCAATACAGGTCAGACGGGTTTTGCGGATGCGGCCTTTGTGGCGTTAGAGGACGCGGACGGCCTGCCGATTATCCTGGGTGGGGACATTAATCTCCCTCTGGACGCTAAACTGGATACATCCTCAGGTAGGTCCTCTATCTCTTCTGGGGTGGCCCGGGGATTTCAGAGACACCTACACTCGCTCTGTTTGGTGGATGTATGGCGGGTTCTCCATCCTACAGCGAAGGACTTCACATTCTTCTCCCTATCTCATAACTCGTACCACCATCTGGATTATGTATTCATTTCACACAACCTGTTGGACCTACGCCCGGAAGCCGGGATAGAACCTGTTCTTTTCTCAGACCGTGGGTGGCTTTGGGTTTGGGGGATCCCACCCGTACAAAGGGCTCTTGGAAATTAAATGATAATGTGCTGAGGGATAGTGTATGCATAGCTGACATTAAAACGTCTATCTCGGATTTTGTGGAGGTTCACAAAGTAGACCGCTCTAGTCCTACCATTAAATGGGAGGCTCTTAAATGTGTGATTAGGGGCAGATTGATCTCACACGCATCTAGGTTAAAGAAAATGCGCTCCACGCAGATTATTGAGCTGCTACAAAAATTGGTTATGTTAGAAGGACGCCACAAAAACAGCCTTGACCTGAAGGTATATCAGGAACTGTGTGATGCCAGGTCCGCTTTGCGGAAGCTCATTGACCAGAAATATCTAGTGGCCAGGGATAAGCTTAAACAGTTATTTTATAAATTGGGGGACAAAAGTGGCAGGCTCCTAGCGAGGACACTAAGACCACGTATGGCCTCGGGTTATATCCAATCCATTAACTGTAGAGAAGGTGGGAAGGTACATGCTACCAGGGACATATTGAAGGAATTCCAGGCCTACTATGAGAATCTATATAATTTGACCGGGAAATACGCGGACTTGGCTCCAGAACTTAAAGCTCAGAAGATTAGACAGTATTTAGCGGGATTAAAGGGGCCAAAACTGTCGGCCGAGGATAAGGAAGATCTAGAGGGGGAAGTGTCTGAACAGGAGATTCAGGGGGCTGTGGGACAGCTGGAGGTAGGTAAGTACCCAGGTCCAGACGGGTTCACGCCACGTTTTTATAAAACATTTCTGGAAGAAGTGACAGGTCCTCTGAGGGATATGTGTAATTCCATTGTAAAGGGCTCTCTTTTCCCGACGCAGGCTCTGACGGCACATATCTGCGTTCTTCCTAAACCAAGGAAAGATCCTTTGGTTTGTAGTAACTACAGACCAATATTTTTAATCAATATAGATGTAAAGATCTATGCTAAAATTCTCGCCAACAGATTGAAGGTCCATTTGCCTTCTGTGATATACGCAGATCAGGTGGGGTTTGTTCCTGGTCGTGAATCGAGAGACAATACTATTAGATCCTTGGCACATATTGCTAGGGCTACGTCCATGAACTTGCCTTTATGTCTTCTCTCAGTCGACGCGGAAAAGGCTTTTGCCGTGTCGACTGGGATTTCTTGAGGGAGGCCCTGAGGGCATTTGGCCTTGGTCCTAAGATGGTGCTAAGAATAATGGCACCATCTTACTGGACATTATTTTTGTTATTCACGTGGCCTCCCTCAAGAAATAATGATTTTTTTTCTAATGTAGGCCAAAAATAAAAAATAAAGTTTTCAGACAGAACACCCTGCCCGAGTAAACACCCTGCCCGCAAGCCAGCTTGCCAGCCTGCCCTGATAGAAGACTACACACAACCAAGCCTGCCCGCGAAAGAAAGCTTCAGCCACGTGAATAACAAAAATAATGTCCAGTAAGTCATATTTTTGTGGGTGTGTTGTGTTATGAATAGTTCAAATCTAAATGTGTTTTTTTTTCTACAGGCACTTCATCTTCAAGTGAGGCCTGGAGCTCTCCTCCAACACGACATCGTTAACATTATACGGTATGTCAAGTTTTGAAGCATTCCCCATTGTAATATTATGACAGTATTGTAAAAATTTTATTTTTTTATTTCACAGTCATTGTCTGTGGAGGAGATGCTTCCCGGCCAAGGGACGGCAGGAGAGGAGGAAGTCGGGGGGTGGAGGACAGCAAATATATGTATTTTTTTTTTATCTCATAATTATGTTGTGTATGTTTGTAAATTTTTTTATTATTATTATTTTTTTATTTTTTACAGTCATCTCATCCCATTGACTTAGAGAAAGGTCGTCGAGCCTCAGCCAGAGGAAGTCAGGGAACACGTGGCGGTCATGGTCATGTGAATATTATCAAACAAAGTCTTTTTAATTCCAAATGTTTCAAACATTATGTTAAACATTTTATGTTTTTTTGGGGTTCCCGAGGCTCCACCAGAACGGATGAGGAGGACGTCTGCGGTTTTTTGATCGACAACGACTTCTTCATCTAGATAATGGAGGACTGACCACCATTGTGGGACCACACAGACCGCCTCCACGCAGACCATCACGCAACCCGGCTCCTCTGGGTCCAGATTTGTAAGGCGATAATTGGGACGACCTTAATGAAAGTCAACGGGATGAGTACCGTAAGTATATCGTATTTCATTTGTATACTGCTTACGTCTGCTTTTTAGTCAAAATTGGTTTTCTGTCTGGTTGAAGTGGGTCACTGCTACCGATATTTAACATCAATTTTTTTTTATTGTTGTTGTGGCAGGTTCAATCAAATAGTAAACCATTTTTGATGTCCAAAAGTATTTTAAAGAAAATTTAAGTTTTTCTTGTTGCCAGGGACGACAATCACGGTGCAGTGGTGGTCAATGAGGGACCAGCTACAAGAAGGACTTCAACGAGGAGGTTAAGCGCCCGAGTGGGTCTGGAGGAACCCGCAAGCGGCCATACAGTTATTCGTCCGCCTTGGGGTTCCTAAGACGTACCCTACAGCTGCGAAGGTAAGATATAATGTTTATACTAATTAGGAATTTTGATCTCCAATGTATGTGTGTGGCCTAGGCAGACTGTCATTTGGCACTCTGTCCGGGACATCCACATATGAATTGGGTGGAATAGAGATGAGCAAAGTGTGCTTGAGATGATACATCTGAAGTTGCGTTAAAAAAAAAATAACATACTGTATTTATGTCTGTGAATGTTCTAATTTATACAGGTCATGGTATATCTGTAAAGAATAAATCAAGGCAACTGGACTTACTGTAGAATTTTTGAAAATGTTCACTCGTTCTTCCAACAAGCTTTCTCAATTCTGAGTGACTGTACAAGAATTCTCTGGGAATAAATATGTAACTGAATCAACATCTGGTAATTATACCCAGCATGGGGTCAGAGGTCATTATACCCAGCATGGGTAAAAATGGAGAAGCCGAGCTTGAATAGAGGCGGGGGGGTTAGACATCTATTGTCTGCCACATACAATGCTTTCTTGACACCTTTTTCTGGGAGGTCATTATCACCTACTGACTCCAATTAGGATAATAGAATCAACACCTTTGACCCCATGCTGGGTATAATGACCTCTGACCCCATGCTGGGTATAATTACCAGATGTTGATTCAGTTACATATTTATTCCCAGAGAATTCTTGTACAGTCACTCAGAATTGAGAAAGCTCGTTGGAAGAACGAGTGAAACGTTTTTAAGAAATCTACAGTAAGTCCAGTTGCCTTGATTTATTCTTTACAGATATACTGTACTTAGACACTTCTCTGTACACTACTACAATGTATGGGCTCTATCTTTATACAGTATGTTATTTTATTTTTTTTGGTATGCAACTTTACATGTATCATCCCAAGTCCCCTTGCTCGCCTCTATCCTGAGGTTCTCAAATTTTTACATGAATTTGTTTTTTGCTTGCTTTACAGCACATCAAGCAGTACTCGGGCGCCTGAAGCTGCTCGTGAAGTCTAACCGGAGGCTGTCGCACAAGAGGCGGTCCCTGAAGAGCTGCCCACCGCTGGTCCCTCTCGTTCTACTCCAACAGCTGGTCAGGACCTCAATGTTCCCCTACGTATGCCCTCTGGCGATGCAATGATGGCTACATTAGCTCCGCATTTCGAGGCCCTCATGCGTCGCCAGAGGAAAGGTAGGAGCCGTCAGGTGGACTACGAGGATCTCACAAGGCTCGTTTACGAGTCCTTGATGGAATTCACCAATAGAGTTGCTGCTTTAGAGGACACTGTGCGACGTCTGCAGGAGGGGCCGGTGCTGATGTTGCAGTTGGGTCCGGTGCATCACTATTGGTTATCGTGATGGAACGGTTTACGCCCGACCAGCTGTTTTAGGCCCGAAGACAGGTGGACAGCTTCTTGTGGCAAGTACAGCACCGCCCCACATCCCTTCCCCCACCCCAGAGCTATCCCCCGCCCCAGACCTATCCCTCGTCCATGCCCTATCCCCCATCCTAACCTCAACATCCCCCTTCCCAAACTACCTATCCCCCTTCCCATCCTCCTCATCCCCCATCCCCATTCCCAAACCCCCGAGCTCTGTACTCAGCACTTGTCTTCCTCTCCTCCTCATTACTTTCCTCCAACCACTTTCACCTCTCCCTCATCTCTTGCTCAGTCAACCCCTTCTCCTGCCCCATCCTCCAGATTGCACACTCCCTCTTGTTGTACTTCCCACAGCACACAGTAATATGTCCACAGGGGCACAAGAACAGGACAGAGGGGGACCAAACCGTGTTCTGCCCTCCACCCACCAACCTTCTACTCATACTATGCCTTCATATAGGCATTTGTAGTTTTTTTTTGTTTCCTTTTTATTTATATATTTATAATTTACAAAAATTGTATTTAAAAATAAGTTATTTTGTTTTGAAAATGTTTTTGTTTTTGTCTTTTTTTTTTTAAAGTGTATACAAATAATTAACATCTCACATCGCTTGTGGAGCGACCAATACTGGTGTCGCTTCACCAGCGCTGGGAGATAACCAATAGTGTGTATAACCGGCCTGACATAATCTCCCAGCGCCAGTGGAGCAACACAAGTATGTGTCGCTCCTCAAGCGTGAGGAGATTGACAAATAGTATCTGTAGAACAGGCCTGACATAATCTCCCAGCAAACTGTAGAATTACTGGACAGTGGAAGTCCAATAAATGAGCGGACAAAGGGAAGGGCGCAAAACCAATGGTCAAAGAAACTTCAGTTTAATCCGAGACAACGCGTTTCGGGGAACATGACCACTTTATCAAGTGTAAAAAAACTAGATAATATCAGAATCACAATGAAACATCTATAAAAATAGAAATTTCCAAAGTGGAACCTAATTACATAAAAGTATATATATATATATATATATAGTATATACACTCACCTAAAGAATTATTAGGAACACCATACTAATACGGTGTTGGACCCCCTTTTGCCTTCAGAACTGCCTTAATTCTACGTGGCATTGATTCAACAAGGTGCTGATAGCATTCTTTAGAAATGTTGGCCCATATTGATAGGATAGCATCTTGCAGTTGATGGAGATTTGAGGGATGCACATCCAGGGCACGAAGCTCCCGTTCCACCACATCCCAAAGATGCTCTATTGGATTGAGATCTGGTGACTGTGGGGGCCATTTTAGTACAGTGAACTCATTGTCATGTTCAAGAACCCATTTTTCCAGTCTTCAACAATCCAATTTTGGTGAGCTCGTGCAATTTGTAGCCTCTTTTTCCTATTTGTAGTGGAGATGAGTGGTACCCGGTGGGGTCTTCTGCTGTTGTAGCCCATAGCGCCTCAAGGTTATGCGTGTTGTGGCTTCACAAATGCTTTGCTGCATACCTCGGTTGTAACGAGTGGTTATTTCAGTCAACGTTGCTCTTCTATCGGCTTGAATCAGTCGGCCCATTCTCCTCTGACCTCTGGCATCAACAAGGCATTTTCACCCACAGGACTGCCGCATACTGGATGTTTTTCCCTTTTCACACCATTCTTTGTAAACCCTAGAAATGGTTGTGCGTGAAAATCCCAGTAACTGAGCAGATTGTGAAATACTCAGACTGGCCCGTCTGGCACCAACAACCATGCCACGCTCAAAACTGCTGTAAAAAACCTTTCTTTCCCATTCTGAGATTCAGTTTGGAGTTCAGGAGATTGTCTTGACCAGGACCACAACCCTACATGCATTGAAGCAACTGCCATGTGATTGGTTGACTAATGAGAAATAGAACAGGTGTTCCTAATAATTCTTTAGGTGAGTGTATATATATATATATATATATATATATATATAAATAGAAAAAATGTATGCTGATAAAGAATAAAATAAATAATGAAGAAACAATTAATAAAATACAATAAATGCTAGATGCTCGGCAATATTTATAAGCCGGTTTAATTTTTTTAAAGGAAAAAATATATATATACAGTACATAACATCAATTCATGCGCGTCTATAGCCTTAAATTAGAATCATTAGGATTGGATGTAAAAGTAATATAACAATAAATAAATAATCTCAAAATGGAACAATATATTCGAATGGATAAAATACTTATGGCAATCCGCTGATTAAATAAATAAATAATTAATTAAATAAAATAATAATAAATAAGAATCCCACCAATGCAGGGAATAGGACTGTGTCGCTTCCCACCTCTATGTGTCCTGTAAATAGATATGTGGAATGGCTTATATATGTGGCCATTAAATATAGATAATTCATATAGGTGCATGAATAGTGATAGATCATTTACTAGCACTGTGGGTGGTGATACATTTGTGGACCACAAGGGGTTTGTCCAGTGTTTATTAATGAGAAATGAGCGATCTCTGAGGGGCTATGCTGAAGAGGAGTATCAATATCTAAAGAGCTGTGCCGGAGGGAGAAATTACCTGATGGCTACACAGGGGCAGCCGCTCGCTCACCAGCACGTGGGGCGTCAGGTTGGCTGTGTGTTCACAGCGCGCGCATACTTTAGGAGTTTAAATCCACCGGCATCTAAGCTCTGATAGGGCAGCGCAGCAGAGTGGGCGGAGCTGCGAGCGTGATGCATGCAGGGAGCGGGGAGAACTAATCCAAGGGATGGAATAGTCAGGAGCATAGAGAATTATAATAAAAAGCTGAATCACAGAAATGGCTGATATAGAGATGGGGCATGATTATGATGGTTTGGCTAAATGTACTTAAAATAACTGATGATGGAGTGAATAAGAAATTACTGATGATGAAGTAAATAAGGATTTTAAGAATGTAAGTGAAAGAATAAGGAAGATGGTTGAAATTAATATGTGTATGTAAGTATCTATGCATATCACTGAAGGATGAAATTAGGATACTTAAGGGGTGAATTGCAGACTAAATGAAGGGGGATGGTATTGGGATAAATTGTACTGATAAAGGGGTGGTAATTAACTCAGATGGTAAAATTAAGATTTCCATATAAGGACAGGGGGTCCATAAATCTTTTTTATCATCAGAAACATTTATTCTCTAGACTCTCATTTAAACCGTATGGTTCCAGCGTTCGAAGTTAAAAAATCCAGAACATCTCCCTCTTTTGTAGTGTTCTGAATCTGTCAGGACAAGTTTCATTGATGGATTCAATCGGTGTGATGTCAAGCTTGGAAGGATCTTTGTCGTAACGTAATATAAAATGTCTCGCGACACTATGTTTCTGGAAGCCGTGTACGATGTTCCACCGGTGCTTATTTAAGTGTTCCCTAAGTGACTGTATAGTGCGGCCTACATATTGTAGGCCGCATTCACATTCAGCGAGGTACACCGATAAATGAAGAAGAGCAAAAAGCTCTTTATTTTGGAATTTTTCCCCTGTTACGTTGCTCTTGAATTATTTAATCCGGTTGGAGATACTAGTGCAACATTTACACTGGGCATGATTGCATTTATAACTGCCCACACGGTCTGGAAAAAATGCTGGAACGGCTGTAGCTGTTGGCCCTTTCTTTTTAAGTTTGCTAGGAGCTAAAATGTTGAAAAGGATCTGAGGTGTGGACGGAATAGCTTCTTTAAGGAAAGGATAATTTCTTAATATATTCCAATGTTTTGTTAAGATGTTCCTCAAGACCTCGTGAGTCAGGTTAAACGTTGTGATAAAAGAAGATTTATATTTTGAAATCGTCTCCAGTTCTTTAGTTTTGTCTTTCGTTGTCAGGCAATCTTCCTGACTCTGCCTGTTTGCCCGCATAAATGCGCCTTCAGTGATCCCTCTAGGGTATTTTTTACTAATGAATCTTGAGCGTAAAATTTGACTTTGTGCAACAAAGTCACTCGTGATAGTGCAGTTTCTTCTTAATCTTTTAAACTGGCTAAATGGAATGTTGTCTTTCCATTTTTTATGATGCACGCTTTTGTAATCCAAGTAACTATTACTGTCCACTTTAAAAAAAAAAAAGTTTTGGACATAATTGTTTTGTTACTTGGGTAGAGGCTCAAGTCAAGGTATTCAATAGAGGTGGTTGAACTGTTTGCTGCAAGTCTGAGGTTCCATGTGTTCGTATTCAAGTATGAAACAAAGTTCTGGGCCTCTTTTCTCTTGCCCTTCCAAATAAGGTTTAAATCGTCAATATACTTTTTATAAAAGACGATTTTTTCTTTCCAGGGTGTCCACTGTAGATGTATTCCTCCTCGAAGCGGCCCATATATAAATTAGCAAAACTTGGTGGCGAAACGCGTCCCCATTGCGGTACCATTCCGCTGCTTGTATATCTTGCCCTCAAAAGAGAATACATTATGTTTTAAAATAAAATGGATTGCGTCCAAGATAAAAGTTTTATGTGTCTTGGAGAGGAGGCTATCTGTCTCCAAATAAAAGCACGTCGTATCGATTCCTGCTTCATGCGGGATGTTGGAATATAAGGCTACCACATCCAAAGTCAACTAACTGTACGAAGGTTCCCAAGTGATGTCTTTTAATAATGTAATCAACTGAGAGGAATCTCTTAGAAAGGAAGAGAGATTCACTACATATTTTTGTAGAAAAATATCTACATAATGGGAAAGGTTACTTGTCAGTGAGTTGATCCCAGAAATAATGGGTCTCCCCGGTGGGTTCTTGACATCCTTATGAATTTTTGGTAAATAATAAAATAGTGCTGTATTTGGATGATCTATTGTTATATATTCTTTCTCTTTTTTTGTTAGAATGTGGTCTTACTCAGCTTGTTTCAACAGACTATCGAGGTTCCTTTTATCATCAGTTAACGGATTGACGAGGAGGGATTCATAGTATAATGGATCTCCCAGAATCCTATTGGCTTCTTTTATGTGGTCCTCTTTATTTTGCAATACAATTCCTCCTCCTTTGTCTGCATTTCAAATGACCAAAAGATCATTTTTGTTTAGTTCCTCCAATGCCTGCTTTTCTTTCTTCGTCAGGTTTTTCTTTGTTTTGGTGTTAACATAAATTTTTCTCATATCATCAGAAACTAATGAGAAGAAAGTATTAATGTGATTCCCCCTATGGTGAACGGGGTTAAAGGTTGATTTTGGTTTTGATCAGTATGGGTGGTAGATGGAGATTAAGTTTTTCTCGGGCTGTTTTCTTCGATGGCGAAATGTCTCTGCAGAGTAACGTTCCTAATGAAGGTGAACGTTCCTAATGAAGGTGTTCAGGTCAACAAACAGTTTGAATTCGTTAAATTTCTCATCTGGGCAGAATGACAGGCCCTTTTGTAGTACAGATGTTTGTGCAGCGGTGAGGCTGAAATTAGAAAGGTTGAACATTTTCACTGTTGAGTAGTTTTGTTCCTCTTGAGGCCTTGATAGTTCTGTGTGTTCTCTTTTATGGTTCTTACTTCTGTTCTTGATTCTATTTGAAAGTCCTCCTCTCTGTCATTTTTTCTTTTTTGACCCCTCTGATGTTGTTTTATTGCTGGTTTGAAAAAATCTGTGATTTTTGTGGTGTTGCCTGCAGGTTATCTTAGGGTATACGTTGCTTCCGGGGTCAAGGCCCCGGGCAGCGGTAAAAAAGACACCGAATGATTGGCTGTGAGGTTGGAGGGTGTAGATAAAGCTTCTGAGAGACTTCCCTCGTGAATGGTGAGTAAGGAGTCCTCAAAAATTATAGAATCGGTCCCTACAGGGTATGAGGTTGAAGGCACCGATGGAAAGGAGGTAGGGGGAAGGTTGAGGGGGCAGCCTTGAGGAAGACTGGAGGGAGAAAATGAAAGGGACAAGGACTCAGAGGGTTTGGTGGGTGCAGGGAACTGCATCGAAATGGTGCACTAGTGGTAGTGTTAGAAAAAGGCTTTCTAGATACCGGAGTATTAGGTACTGGGGGGCGTGAGTGAATGACCACGGCAGGGGGATGATGTTCAGGTCCACGAGTGGGACGGTTGCTGCGGAATCTGATGTATGTCATGCCATTTAGCAAAAGTTGTAGGGGCCTGGTGGGTCCCGGAGGCCATATGTGAATTGGGCCGGTGTTTTACAGGGGGATCGGCTTTGGGCTGGGCCTTAAGCCAAAACTTTCTCCCTCCAGTTTTCATCAAGGCTGCCCCCTCAACCTTCCCCCTACCTCCTTTCCATCGGTGCCTTCAACCTCATACCCTCTAGGGACCGACTCTATTATTTTTGAGGACTCCTTACTCACCTTTAACGAGGGAAGTCTCTCAGAAGCTTTATCTACACCCTCCTACCTCACAGCCAATCATTCAGTGTCTTTTTTACCGCTGCCCGGGGCCTTGACCCCGGAAGCAACGTATACCCTAGGACCACAACAATCACAGATTTTTTCAAACCAGCAATAAAACAACATCAGAAGGGTCAAAAAAGAAAAAATGACGGAGAGGAGGACTTTCAAATAGAATCAAGAACAGAAGAACCATAAAGCAGAACACACACAACTATCAAGGTCTCAAGAGGAACAAAACTACTCAACATTGAAAATTTTCAACCTAAGTTCAGCCTCACTGCTGCACAAAAATCTGTACTACAAAAGGGCCTGTCATTCTGCCCAGCGGAGAAATTTAACGAATTCGAACTGTGTGTTGACCTGAACACCTTCATTAGGAACGTTACTCTGCAGAGACATTTCGCCATCGAAGCTAGACAATGTAAGAACGACAAAGGAGAAAACAGCCTGAGAAAAAACGATTCTCCATCTACCACCCATACTGATCAAAACTAAAATCAACCTTTAACCCCGTTCACCATAGGGGGACTCACACTAATACTTTCTTCTCATTAGTTTCTGATGATATGAGAAAAATTTATGTTAACACCAAAACAAAGAAAAACCTGGCCAAGAAAGAAAAGCAGGCATTGGAGGAACTAAACAAAAATGATCTTTTGGTCATTTGAAATGCAGACAAAGGAGGAGGAATTGTATTGCAAAATAAAGAGGACCACATAAAAGAAGCCAATAGGATTCTGGGAGATCCATTATACTATGAATCCCTCCTCGTCAATCCGTTAACTGATGATAAAAGAAACCTCGATAGTCTGTTGAAACAAGCTGAGGAAGACCACATTCTAACAAAAAAAAGAAAAAGAATATATAACAATAGATCATCCAAATACAGTACTATTTTATTATTTACCAAAAATTCATAAGGATGTCAAGAACCCACCGGGGAGAACCATTATTTCTGGGATCACTTGGGAACCCTCGTACAGTTGGTTGACTTTGGATGTGGTAGCCTTATATTCCAACATCCCGCATGAAGCAGGAATCGATACGACGTGCTTTTATTTGGAGACAGATAGCCTCCTCTCCAAGACACATACAACTTTTATCTTGGACACAATCCATTTTATTTTAAAACATAATGTATTCTCTTTTGAGGGCAAGATATACAAGCAGCGGAATGGTACCGCAATGGGGACGCGTTTCGCACCAAGTTTTGCTAATTTATATATGGGCCGCTTCGAGGAGGAATACATCTACAGTGGACACCCCTGGAAAGAAAAAATCGTCTTTTATAAAAGGTATATTGACGATTTGATCCTTATTTGGAAGGGCAATAAAGAAGAGGCCCAGAACTTTATTTCATACTTGAATACGAACACATGGAACCTCAGACTTACAGCAACAGTTCAACCACCTCTATTGAATACCTTGACTTAAGCCTCTACCAAAGTAGCAAAACAATTATGTCCAAAACAAAAAAAAAAAAAAGTGGACAGTAATAGTTACTTGGATTACAAAAGCGTGCATCATAAAAAATGGAAAGACAACATTTCATTTAGCCAGTTTATAGGATTAAGAAGAAACTGCACTATCACGAGTGACTTTGTTGCACAAAGTCAAATTTTACGCTCAAGATTCATTAGTAAAAAAAAAACCCAGGGGATCATTGAAGGCGCATTTATGCGGGCAAACAGGCAGAGTCAGGAAGATTGCCTGACAACGAAAGACAAAACTAAAGAACTGAAGACGATTTCAAAATATAAATCTTCCTTTATTACAACGTTTAACCCGAATCGCAAGGTCTTGAGGAACATCTTAACAAAACATTGGAATATATTAAGAAATTATCCATTCCTTAAAGAAGCTATTCCGCCCAAAACTCAGATAATTTTCAGAAGGGCTAGGACACTGAAGAACATTTTAGCTCCTAAAAAACTTAAAAAGAAAGGGCCGACAGCTACAACCGTCCCAGCATTTTTTCCAGACCATGTGGGCAGTAATAAATGCAATCATGCCCAGTGTAAATGTTGCACTAGTATCTCCAACCGGACAAAAAAATTCAAGAGCAACGTAACAGGGGAAGAATTCCAAATAAAGAGCTTTATGAACTGTTCTTCTTCATTTATCGTGTACCTCGCTGAATGTAAATGTGGCCTACAATATGTAGGCCGCACTATACAGTCACTTAGGGAATGCTTAAATAAGCACCGGTGGAACATCGTACACGGCTTCCAGAAACATAGTATTTCGAGACATTTTTTTATTATGTCACGACAAAGATCCTTCCAAGCTTGACATCACACCGATTGAATCCCTCAATGAAACTTGTCCTGACAGATTCAGAACACTACAAAAGAGGGAGATGTTCTGGATTTTTAAACTTCGAACGCTGGAACCATACGGTTTAAATGAGAGTCTAGAGAATAAATGTTTCTGATGATAAAAAAGATTTATGGACCCCCTGTCCTTATATGGACATCTTAATTTTACCATCTGAGTTAATTACCACCCCTTTATCAGTGCCATTTATCCCAATACCATCCCCCTTCATTTAGTCTGCAATTCACCCCTTAAGTATCCTAATTTCATCCTTCAGTGATATGCATATATACTTACATACACATATTTATTTCAACCATCTTCCTTATTCTTTCACTTACATGCTTAAAGTCCTTATTTACTTAGTCATCAGTAATTTCTTATTCACTCCATCATCAGTTATTTTAAGTACATTTAGCCAAACCATCATAATCATGCCCCATCTCTATATCAGCCATTTCTGTGATTCAGCGTTTCATTATAATTCTCTGTCTCTATGCTCCTGACTATGCCATCCCTTGGATTAGTTCTCCCCGCTCCCTGCCTGCATCACGCTCGCAGCTCCGCCCACTCTGCTGCGCTGCCCTATCAGAGCTTAGATGCCAGGTGGATTTAAACTCCTGAAGTATGCGCGCGCTGTGAACACACAGCCAACCTGACGCCCCACGTGCTGGTGAGCGAGCGGCTGCCCCTGTGTAGCCATCAGGTAATTTCTCCCTCCGACACAGCTCTTTAGATATTGATACTCCTCTTCAGCATAGCCCCTCAGAGATCGCTCATTTCTCATTAATAGACACTGGACAAACCCCTTGTGGTCCACCAATGTATCACCACCCACAGTGCTAGTAAATGATCTATCACTATTCATGCACCTATATGAATTATCTATATTTAATGGCCACATATATAAGCCATTCCACATATCTATTTACAGGTCACTTAGAAGTGGTTAGTGACAAAGTCCTATTCCCTGCATTGGTGGGATTCCTTTTTATTTATTCATTTTTTTATTTATTATTTTATTTAATTATTTATTGATTTATTTAATCAGCGGATTGCCATAAGTATTTTATCCATTCGAATACATTGTTCCATTTTGAGATTATTTATTTATTGTTATATTACTTTTACATCCAATCCTAATGATTCTAATTTAAGGCTATTGACGGGCATGAATTGATGTTATATATACACCGTATTTTTCGCTTTATAAGACGCATCTGATGATAAGACGCACCTAGGTTTTTGAGGAGGAAAATAAGAAAAAAATATTTTGAACCAAAAGGTGTGCTTTTGGTAGGTTTGAACTAATGGTGGTCTGTGGATGACGCACTGTTATGGGGGATCCGTGGATGACACACTGTTATGGGGGATCTGCGGATGACACACTGTTATGGGGAATATGTGGATGACACACTGTTATGGGGGAATATGTGAATGACACACTGTTATGGGGGAATATGTGGATGACACACTGTTATGGGGGGATCTGTGGATGACACACTGTTATGGGGGGATCTGTGGATGACACACTGTTATGGGGGGATCTGTGGATGACACACTGTTATGGGGGATCTGTGGATGACACACTGTTATGGGGGGATCTGTGGATGACACTGATGGGGGAATCTGTGAATGACACAGAGGGGATCTGTGGATTACACTGAGGGGGATCTGTGGATTACACTGAGGGGGGATCTGTGGATGACACTTATGTCATCCACAGATCCCCATAAGTGTCATCTACAGATCCCCCATCAGATGCATCAGTGTGGAGGGAAGAGGCGGGGACACTCATGGCAGGGCCCGGTGCAGTGACTCTACTCTAATACACCGGGCCCCGCAACTGTTAAATACATTCAATCTGATCTTTATTTAATTGTATATGCTCTGACGGTACTTACTGTAGTACCGTAGGTATAGCATTAAGACGGCGCAGACCGGCATCTCCTTCGGTCATGCGCCGCCTGCCGCAGCTCCCTCCTCATGCGCCACCTCCCCCAGCTCCCTCTGTTATGCGCCGCCTGTCTGTTCATTCATAAAGTGAGATAAGCAGGAAGGCGGCGCATGAGGAGGGAGCTGGGGCAGGCGGCACATGACAGAGGGAGCTGGGGCAGGCGGCACATGACAGAGGGAGCTGGGGGCAGCGGAGCATGAGGAGGGAGCTGCGGCAGGCGGCGCATGACCAAAGGAGATGCCGGTCTGCGCCGTCTTAATGCTATACCTACGGTACTACAGTAAGTACCGTCAGAGCATATACAATTAAATAAAGATTAGATTGAATGTATTTAACAGTTGCGGGCCCGGTGTATTAGAGTAGAGTCACTGCACCGGGCCCTGCCATGAGTGTCCCTGCCTCCTCCCTCCACACTGATACTTCGCTGGCCGCGATGTGCATCATAGCGGCCAGCGAAGTATTAGCTTTATAAGATTGGGTCTTATGAAGGGAAAAATACGGATATATATATATATATATATATATATATATATACACTCACCTAAAGAATTATTAGGAACACCTGTTCTATTTCTCATTAATGCGATTATCTAGTCAACCAATCACATGGCAGTTGCTTCAATGCATGTAGGGTTGTGGTCCTGGTCAAGACAATCTCCTGAACTCCAAACTGAATGTCAGAATGGGAAAGAAAGGTGGGCTACAACAGCAGAAGACCCCACCGGGTACCACTCATCTCCACTACAAATAGGAAAAAGAGGCTAGAATTTGCACAAGCTCACCAAAATTGGACTGTTGAAGACTGGAAAAATGTTGCCTGGTCTGATGAGTCTCGATTTCTGTTGAGACATTCAAATGGTAGAGTCCAAATTTGGCGTAAACAGAATGAGAACATGTATCCATCATGCCTTGTTACCACTGTGCAGGCTGGTGGTGGTGGTGGAATGGTGTGGGGGATGTTTTCTGGGCACACTTTAGGCCCCTTAGTGCCAATTGGCCATCGTTTAAATGCCACGGGCTACTTGAGCATTGTTTCTGACCATGTCCATCCCTTCATGACCACCATGTACCCATCCTCTGATGGCTACTTCCAGCAGGATAATGCACCATGTCACAAAGCTTGAATCATTTCAAATTGGTTTCTTGAACATGACAATGAGTTCACTGTACTAAAATGGCCCCCACAGTCACCAGATCTCAACCCAATAGAGCATCTTTGGGATGTGGTGGAACGGGAGCTTCGTGCCCTGGATGTGCATCCCTCAAATCTCCATCAACTGCAAGATGCTATCCTATCAATATGGGCCAACATTTCTAAAGAATGCTATTAGCACCTTGTTGAATTAATGCCACGTAGAATTAAGGCAGTTCTGAAAGCAAAAGGGGGTCTAACACCGTATTAGTACGGTGTTCCTAATAATTCTTTAGGTGAGTGTATATATATCAATTTTATCTATTATATATATATATATATATATATATACAGTACAGACCAAAAGTTTGGACACACCTTCTCATTCAAAGGCATGTAGAGTCCATCCGTTCACCTTTTCTGCGTCGCACAAAGACACGGTGGTTGGAACCAAAGATCTCAAATTTGGACTCATCAGACAAAATCACAGATTTCCACTGGTCTAATGTCCATTCCTTGTGTTCTTTAGCCCAAACAAGTCTCTTCTGCTTGTTGCCTGTCCTTAGCAGTGGTTTCCTAGCAGATATTCTACCATGAAGGCCTGATTCACACAGTCTCCTCTTAACAGTTGTTCTAGAGATGTGTCTGCTGCTAGAACTCTGTGTGGCATTGACCTAACTCTGTGTGGCCGTCTCTAATCTGAGCTGCTGTTAACCTGCGATTTCTGAGTGACTCAGATGAACGTATCCTCCGCAGCAGAAGTGACTCTTGGTCTTCCTTTCTTGGGGCGGTCCGCATGTGAGACAGTTTCTTTGTAGCGCTTGATGGTTTTTGTGACTGCACTTGGGGACACTTTCAAAGTTTTCCCAATTTTTCGGACTGACTGACCTTCATTTCTTAAAGTAATGATGGCCATTCATTTTTCTTTACTTAGCTGCTTTTTTATTGCCATAATACAAATTCTAACAGTCTATTCAGTAGGACTATCAGCTGTGTATCCATCTGACATCTCTACAACGCAACTGATGGTCCCAACCCCATTTATAAGGCAAGAAATCCCACTTATTAAACCTGACAGGGCACACCTGTGAAGTGAAAACCATTTCAGGTGACTACCTCTTGAAGCTCATCAAGAGAATGCCAAGAGTGTGCAAAGCAGTAATCAAAGCAAAAGGTGGCTACTTTGAAGAACCTAGAATATGACATATTTTCAGTTGTTTCACACTTTTTTGTTATGTATATAATTCATAGTTTTGATGCCTTCAGTGTGAATCTACAATTTTCATAGTCATGAAAATATAGAAAACTCTTTGAATGTGAAGGTGTGTCCAAACTTTTGGCCTGTACTGTATATATAGGTTAAATACTAGTAAGATACTTAAAAAATATATATATACAAGGTACATGAATTATACGCAATTCTTTGGGACCTTATGGCCATTCATTTGTTCTGTTGTAATTTTCTCTGGACAAACAAATTTTGGGGGAAATGCAATGATAAAACTTGGCTCTCCATGGCGAACAATATTGCTCACAGTGCTTTCAACATCGGTAATGCCCAATATATGGGTAAAAACATTACCATACAAGATGTTGAAGTCACAATACTAATGCAGAACCTCATTGGCATGCGCAATTCTGCACTTTGTACAGTGATGCTTGAAAAAATTTGGAAATTATGGTTCTGAAAGATTTATGGTGTCACCTTAAAAACATAAAAATCAACCTTAAAAAGTTTATAATAAAAATAAAGTTAACAATATATAATAATTAATAAAATGTTAATTACCTTATGGTCAGCATTAGGCGTTCTGCTGGGAAAACACTGTGGCGGAAAGTGGTGTCCTGTCTTTGGATGTGAGGTGAAACCGTTGTAAGAGATCATCAAAACTTTCAACGCTGATCCGTAAGTAATGAAAAAACTTTTCAGGATAATCCCTCAATTCAGGAAACAGAGTTTCAAAAGCTCCCCTTCTTATTCTTGACCCTTTTAACCTCTCTCTGTTTCCTGTCCCAATAGTGGGCGGGGAGACATCCTCCATGTGGTGCTCTCATGGAGGATGTCCTGGAAAGTCCATTACAAAGTATTTTTTTTCCCATCTAAAATAACGGGTCTCAGACAGAAATGGCTTAAACTGATGCATAAATGAGCATACCAGTTTATATAGATAGCATTTTGGAGCATGCTTGACTTTTTGATTGCTTTCTATTAAAATATTTTTGTGAGATAAAGCATAAAAAAAATTGCGAATTGGCCATTTATTTATATTTTTTCCCGTTACGCTGTTTGCCAGTTTTATATCTTAATAATTAATGCCTATAACGTCTGTTAATTTTTATTTGTTTATTTATTTTGATTTTAATTGTGAGGAAAGGGGGTGATTGGAATTTTTATTTGGTCAAATTTTTTTTTTTTTCTTTTTTGTAAGTCACCCTAGGTGATTTTAACCCTTTCTACCCTGCCGATTTTCCATTTTTGTATTTTCATTTTTCACTCCCTGACATCCCAGAGCCATAACATTTTTATTTTTCCGTTCACATAGCCATGTGCGGGCTTGTTTTTTTGCGGGACAAGTTGTACTTTCTAATGGCACCATTTAATATTTCATTCAACATAGTAGGAAGGTAAAAGAAAATTTTAAATGGGGGAAAAAAACCACAATTCTGCCACAGTTTTATGGATTTTGTTTCTATCGTGTTTTTCTTGTGTTTTAATACTTAAAAAAATATAAACTTTGGAAAAAATAAAAAAAAATGTAACTTTTCATCGCCATATTCTGACCTTAATAACATTTTTATAGTTATACAGACCTGTGGAACTGTGGAGACTCATTTTTGCAGGCCGATCTGTCGCTTTTATTTATACCATTTTGGTGTGTGTATGACTTTTTAGTCACTTTTAAAATTTTTGGGGGAAGTGAAGTAGCGAATAAATGGTGAATTAGCCAATTTGATGATTTTTTCCTGTTACGCTGTTTGCTATAACTATTTGTATGCTTTACTATTTATACTTTCTTTTAGGCCCCCAAAGGCTTAACATCATGCATTCCTTAGATTGCCACTTCTATATAACAATGGAAAAAAAACTATTGAGAAATAGAAGATTCTGTATATTGCTATGTAGTGCTGCCACCTGCAGGCCTACATTAGAATGTACCTGTAGAAGGCATCAGCAGTCTCAGCAGGACCCAGCCTTTCACAGTCAATGCACGGCTACCTAATTGCTCTGTGGGGGAGCTGTTCCAGTCCTGGAAGCGCAGCGCTACCAGGTTTTGCACTCTTAGTCACATTTGACCACATCTGAGAAGTTCAATGCCTTCGATCAGCATTACTGCTGATCGCAGACATTAGCCCCAGGTGTTTGCTGTATGAAACAGCACAAACCTGGCAGCTATGGCATCCCATGTACTCACGAGCGGGCATCATACTTAATGACCTGACTTCCGCCATACTATTATGGCGGAGGTCGAGAAGGGGTTAATAAGAATATTGTTAGATCACTTGTCCCACAGGCTGCAGTGATTTACACTGCAGTCTGTAGGAGATTCAGGCCTGCAAAGGAACTACTGCTGTGGCAGCCAGGGATTCTTCAGCAGGACCCAGCCTACCACAGCGAAGGAACGACTTCCCCGATCACCACGCAGGAAAGTCGCTCATGCCACAGCAGTGCAGCGCTTCCAAGGAATGCCTCCTCAGATGCCATGGTTCCCCTCTCACCACAAAACAAAAAACATATAATGGAGCAGATTTACCGTATATATACAGGGTGGCCCACAAAAAAGTAGCCCGCCTCCAATATCTCCTAATCAGTCTGCCTTATAGCGTTTGGTGCACAGTGTCAGGGACACGAATAATGGGCCCAATTTTCTTCAAATCAACTGTGAATACTGCAATTTACCTGGACAGTTTTACAACCAACTAAAACAAGAAGAAAAAGTCCTGCTTTTTTCAACAAGATGGGACAACATGCCGCACCTCACGGGACTCACTGGCACGGGTTCTTAATTTGTGAGCAATGAGTTATGGCCACCAGACTTGTCAACATACAGTTTTTATCTGTGGGGAAATTTAAACCAGAAAGTGTCCGCTAACAATCTACATCTCCTGGATGAACTCAAGGAGACCATCACAAACACCATCTGCAGCATCACAAGCAGTATCAGCCAAGATAATCCAGCCTGCCCAATGATGCAGAGACCTGAATGGGGACCACTTTCATCATCTTTTGTGACTTGTGGGTAATAAAAAAAAAAACAATCCACTTGCTCGTTCATCTTGTCATACTATATAGTGATGGGTGCAGTAAAGTCCCAGGGAAGCATGAAAAAGGGGTGTTGTTTGCACCAGGAGCGTGTCACCAAGGGGCCTGGCCTTGGTGGAGTAAAGGCCCTAGATATAGGTGGCCACCAAGTTAGTTGGTGGACACCAAGACAGTTAGATTAGCTGGCTCCAGCTAGTCCGGGGAGGGCTTTTACTGGGAACAGGCAATGTGTTGGGTGGGTACCTGTTCCTTATGCACCAGTCCGGGATTTTGGAATATGCCCATGTCCAGGTATGGTATTTAATCCTGTTGCTGGACTTGGGTGTGGCTCCCAGTCTGGGGAAGGAAACAGAGTTTTTGTGAAACACAGTCCTGCTGGAGGCTCTGGAAGAGTGGTCTCAGCTGGGCTGGCTGAGGGGCCACGGGGCTAGATGCTAGCCAGATTGTTGGGGGGACGTTGTGACGCTTGGGCGCAAGTGGTCACAAGGCCAGAGTCGGGAGGACTACTGGGCCACACTTCCCCATAAAGGCACTGGACTTTAGACCGTGTGTGAACGGTGCTTTTGGTGAGTCAGGTTATGTTATGTTTAGTTAGAGCGCAGCCGGGCAGGTGTTGTATATTTTGTATAATTTATGTTTGTTTTGCTGAGGTGGCAAATAAAGCGATGTTTGGACCTGAAACTTGGTGACTGGCGAAGATACTTGTGGAAGAGCTAACCCCCCACGATATATATATATATATATATATATGTATATGTACAGTGGATATAAAAAGTCTACACACTCATGTTAAAATGTCAGGTTTCTGTGATGTAAAAAAATGAGACAAAGATAAATCATTTCAGAACTTTTTCTATCTTTAATGTGACCTATAAACTGTACAACTCAATTGAAAAACAAACTGAAATCTTTTAGGTAGAGGGAAGAAAAAATATAAAAATAAAATAATATGGTTGCATAAGTGTGCACACCCTTAAACTAATACTTTGTTAAAATCTGTCACTAGCAATTTAGCATAATACGACTGAGGGCAACAGCTTCAACATCGTCACTGGGCATGCGCCGATCCCAGTGACGTGTTCGCTGTTTCCCTCAGTCGTATTATCAGAGTGCAGGCGCAGGCAATCGCCGGCACTGCGCCTGCGCGGGATTTGGAATGCCGGCGAGAGGAGGATCGGGGTGTTTGAAGCAGAGCGCGCACTTAGCCGCGCCTCTGGGAGGCGATTTAGCTGAACTTGGAGGCGTTATTAGTTTTAAAATTTAGACGGGCACGGCACTTCAGAGGGGCGTTCCTGGGCACCGTGGAGAAAGAATAACGCCCCTCTGGGCTCCTTACAGCGTCATTTGCATATCATAAGAATCGATTTTTAGAAGAAATGACAAGACTCACAATGAAAAGAACAACTCAGATGGAAAAAAGGTACTTTATTAAACATGGATTCATGAGAAAAAATGTTTTGCTAAGTTGCTAGTGACAGATTCCCTTTAAAGCACCTTTTGATTTTATTACAGCACTCAGTCTTTTTGGGTATGAGTCTATCATCATGGCACATTTTGACTTGGCAAGATTTGCCCACTCTTCTTTGCAAAAACACTCCAAATCTGTCGGATTGGATGTATGCTTTGGGTCGTTGTCATGCTGAAAGATGAAGGTCCTCTTCATGTTCAGCTTTCTAGCAGAAGCCTGAAGGTTTTGTGCCAATATTGACTGGGATTTGGAACTGTTCATAATTCCCTCTAGCTTAACTAAGGCCCCAGTTCCAGCTGAAGAAAAACAGCCCCTTGGCATGATGCTGCCACCACCATGCTTCACTGTGGGTATGGTGTTCTTTTGGGGATGTGCAGTGTTGTTTTTGGGCCAAACATATCTTTTGGAATTATGGCCAAAAAGTTCAACCT
This sequence comes from Bufo gargarizans, assembly GCF_014858855.1. Taxonomy (NCBI): domain Eukaryota; kingdom Metazoa; phylum Chordata; class Amphibia; order Anura; family Bufonidae; genus Bufo; species Bufo gargarizans. The sequence continues at coordinate 63,642,191 of NC_058085.1, read as the reverse complement.
TGGTTTCATCAGACCGTAACACCTTTTCCCACATGCTTTTGGGAGACTCCAGATGTGTTTTTGCAAAATGTAGCCTGGCTTGGATGTTTTTCTTTGTAAGAAAAGGCTTTAGTCTTTCCACTCTACCCCATAGCCCAGACATATGAAGAATACAGGCGATTGTTGTCACATGTACCACACAGCCAGTACTTGCCAGATATTCCTGCAGCTCCTTTAATGTTGCTGTAGGCCTCTTGGTAGCCTCCCAGACCAGTTTTCTTCTCGTCTTTTCATCAATTTTGGAGGGACGTCAGTTCTTGGTAATGTCACTGTTGGCCCCGCCCGCCGCTCCTGGATGATGATCGTCGCGCAGTAATTGCGTGACTCTCCTCCTCCGGACTGGCTGGGCGTGGCTTCGAGCGTGACTTTCATGGCAGAGTGTCGGGCGCCATATAACGAGCACTCACCACTTGATATAATCCAGGTGAGTCAAAATGGATGGATGACAGGCCAGCCAATAATATTAGCAAGTTAATTAATGTTAACCTATCAGCAAATATGGCATAGCTGCTCCACCTATTTAAGAGACCATTCTCACCACATTAGCCAGTACCCCTTGAAAAAGCTAAACGCGAAACGTGCGTTGGGGAGCGGACCGGTGGTGTTCCTGCGTGGTATACTAAGTTGGTTGGTCAGTATTTTCTTGTGCCTATTATATCTCTAGTTGCCCTATTGCCTCAGCTAGCCTTTGTGGTGTGTATTTTCACCCCCAAATTTTGGTATCTGTTGTATAATATATGCATATGGGTCTTATTATGTAGTTTGGAGCCGTAGTGGTTTGGTGTAATACACCTTTCTACTGATGACCAATCAGGATTATTGCACTTGCACTTTATAAATATATACCAGCAGTCCACCATCGGTCCTCTTGGTTTTTAATACTTTTATGTATTGTGACCTGTGTTAAATGTATCTTGTGATTTGTATCAATCATGTCTTGTTGTGATTTTCTAATAAAATTATGCTATTTTTTGATTATTTCAGTATTATAAGTGTTTTTGTACTTTATTGACCCACTCCTTCTGGTTGGTTTTCATGCTATAGTCAGGGGTGGGCCCTGGACTTTATTTTGGGCTATATATAGGTTCAATGTCACTGTTGTGCCATATTGTCTCCACTTGATGATGACTGTCTTCACTGTGTTCCATGGTATATCTAATGCCTTGGAAATCCTTTTGTACCCTTCTCCTGACTGATACTTTTTAACAATGAGATCCCTCTGATGCTTTGGAAGCTCTCTGTGGACCATGGCTTTTGCTGTGGGATGCGACTAAGACAATTTCAGGAAAGACCAACTAGAGCAGCTGAACTTTATTTGGGGTTAATCAGGGGCACTTTAAATGACGTCAGGTGTATGCTGACTCCTATTTAAAGGGTTTATGTCATGAGAAATAACATTATGTAGCTGACTGACATAAGCGATGTGCTAATGTCAGCAGTACATAACAGTATGCTTTATAACTCCCTGCCTGCCGTCGTTCTCTTAAAATAAAGACGTTTACAATATGCTAATGAGCCTCTAGGTGCTACTGGGGCATTGCTTCAGCACCTAGAGGCTCGGTCTACTCACCCTTTGGCATGCCCGGGTCCCGTTGATTGACTGTCGAGTTCTCCTTATCGTCACGTAAATCCCGCTCCTGCGCCGCCCTGTTTTGCGGACAAGAATATGCATTTATATTGAAGGCTGTCCGTGCCGTTCCGCAAATTGCGGAACGCGCACGGACGCCATCCGTGTTTTGCGGATCCTAGATTTGTGGACCGCAAAACACACCACAGTCGTGTGCATGAGGCCTAAAGGTGGAAAAAGTTCTGAAATTATTTATCTTTGTCTAATTTATTTACAGCACAGAAACCTGAAATTTTATATCCACTGTGTATGTGTATGTATATATATATATATATATATATATATCAAACACAAAATAAGGGTTCATGCACACGACCGTATTTCGTATCCATGTCTGATCTGCATTTTTTGCGAATTGCACACAGATTCATTCATTTCTATGGGTCTGCAAAAGAAACAAACAGCCTATGAGAACTAAAAAATACTGTTGCTAAATGAAAACAACTACTGTATAAAAAGACCATTATTACTACCATACAGTGACCATATAGCGGTAGATGCCAGTTCTACACAGGCACTGTGCTGAGCATGTAACTGAATGATGTCCTCCCTGGAGTCCTTCACTTTCTTTTTCTTCTCCATTTGGCCAAGACCGTCCTGAAGATTTCATCCACCCGAGACATGTACAATTTAAAGTGTCCATGTGTCAAAAAAAAAATAATATTTTTTTTTTTATATGTCATAGTGACTTGCGAAAGCTTTTGATTGTTGTGGGTCTGAGTGCTGTGATCCCACAGTCGCTTGAACGAGGAGAGAGAGGGGCTCAAACAGAAAGCTTACTTCTCCTCACTGCTAAAGACAAGGGGGGAGATTGATCAAACTGAAGTAAAGTTGAACTGGCTTAGTTGCCCATAGTAACCAATCAGATTCTACCTTTTATTTTTCAGAGCTCCTTTGGAAAAATGAAAAGTGGAATCTGATTGGTTACTATGGGCAACTTAAGCCAGTTCTACTTTACCTCAGTTTGCTAAATCTCCCCTAAGCTCAATAGAAAGTCTCCATTCTGTCTCCTCCAGTGAGCACGCTGTGCGAGCGCTTCTTTCTCCTCATTCCAGCCATCAGTGGGGATCTCAGCACTCGGACCCCCACCAATTAAAGCCTTTCATATGCCACTATAACAACAAAAGTTTATTTTTTAAGTGTAGGGACACTTTAACCCCTTAGTGACCAGCCTGTTTTGGGCTTCAATGACCAAGCGATTTTCTTTTCATTTTTTTGCCTTCCAAGAGCTATAACTTTTTTATTTTTCAATCTATGTAGCCATATGGGAGGATGTTTTTGCGGGACAAGTTGTAGTTGTTAATAGTGCAGTTTTGAGGTACAAATTAACTTGTATTAACTCTTTCTAGGTAGTTAAAAACAGCAATACTGCCACTGAGTTTTTACGTTACAAATTTTGTAGTGTTCATTTTTGGGCATGAATATAATGGTAACTTCATTCTATGGGTCAGTACGACTACAGCAATACCAAATACATAGCTTTTTTTGTTTTGTTTTTTTACTACTTTTGCACAATAAAAATTGTGTGAGGGCTTGATTTTTGCGGGACAACTTGTAGTTTTCATTGGTATCATTTTGGAGTACATAACACTTTTTGATTGCTTTTTGTGTGGCAAATAGTCAAAAAGCAGCAATTCTTTTTTATTTTTTTTACAGTGTTCACCTTACAGGACAAATTATATGATAATTATGTAGTGCTGTTTGTTACGGATACCTTGATACCAAATATGTGGAGGAGATTTTATTTTAGCAATTTTTTCCATTGAAAAGCAATTTTTGTTCAGTGGAAAAAGGTATATCTTTCTTTAATTTGGAATTTGTTGTATTAAGGGTGGCCAGACATCCGGTTTTAGGCCGGACAGTCCGGTTTCTAGACTCCTGGTCCTCTGTCTGGCACAAGGACAGACAGAAGTCCTCCTTTTTTGTGGTTATCGGCGAGACTGTACGGGGCACTTTAAGAATCACTCACATGATCATCGGATCACACGTCCGGCAGTGATGCCTGCATATTTGCGCCAGTCAATTCTGGTTTGCAGGTGCGGCGGGAAGTAAAGGAACAGACTCACAGAGGAGCTGCGCTGAGGAGGTAGTCGTAGGTCGTGAATGGTGGGGACTGTAATAACTGCTTAAAGGGGGGAAAATAAGTTATACGAAAGTCTGAGAATGGCTACTGGCGCTGCTGATTTTGAAAAGGGTTAATAACTACTTTGGGAGCCCAAAGGGGGGAATAATAACTACTGGTATGTGAATTAACCCCTTTCAACAGTCCCCCATTCACAGTGATTATTAACCCCTCAGCAGTCCCCCATTCGCAGTATTTATTGACCCCTTTAACCTCCTCACATCACAGTAGTTATTATTCCCCATTTCAGCTCCCAAAGTAATTATTAATCCTTTTCAAAATCAGCAGCGCCAGTAGCCATTCATAGACTGATGGAAGGGGTTAATAACTACTATGAAGGGCCTTCCTCCTGTTTTTAGCCCCCGCCGGTGATGGGGGTGTGGCTTCACGGAGATGGGGACGTGGTCTCATGGAGGTGGGCGTGGTTTATCAGTCTGGGGGCATGGCTGGTGAGGTCCGGTTTTCTTGGGTGAAGCCAGTGGCCACCCTAGTTGTATTTAGTAAAAACCTTTTTTTTTCTTTTTTTTTAACCATTTTCTTACAGTGCAATGTATTATACTGTCATTGCCATACTGACATTCACCAGAAGGCTGCGCCAGAGAAGCGCAATGTGTTGGACTACGCTGGAGGCAGGTCTGGGGCCTTCACTAGGCCCCGACCTGCATAGAAACATAGAATGTGTCGGCAGATAAGAACCATTTGGCCCATCTAGTCTGCCCAATATGCATGCAAGTAAATGCAATGCAAGTAAAGGAAAAACAGTAATCATTAAAGACGTCACTTATAGAAGTCAATGACAATAATAGTACATGTATCTGACATCTATGACATACATAACATTCTTACATAGTCAATAAGATAAGACAGTAATTTTAACAAATTCAGATCTTGTGATCCCTCCATGAGGCGTAATATATCTTAGCCACTCAAAACCAAAGTATGAGTAGCATTATAACCCAAATATATACTGTATATAAGTCTTGTCTTGTCATTATATAGCCATTCATTCACCGCTTCTCCCCACTGCTTTTAATATATTACCGATCACTACAAAGCCATCGATGAGAGTTTAGATGCAAACGAGGAAGAATTCCATATTTCCCATCTTTTAAGTGTTTGTGAGCGCTCCATATAAGAACCCATATATATATATATATTCATGTTGCATATATTGGTTCACTAATGGGATCAAATCCGTTAGCTTTGGAGTAATTGGCAATTTCCCCTTCACAGCTAGTAAAGGGGTGAGAGGAATTGGGAAACTCGCAACTGATGAAAGAAGATTAAAGACCTGCCCCTGGCCCGGACGGTTTCCCTTGCTCATATTATAAAACTTTCGCAGAATGGCTGAAACTTTTTTACGCCTACCTGTCAGGTACCCCTATTCCGAAACAATCATTAGAAGCGTATATCACGCTAATTCAAAAAGAAGGGAAAGACCCTACAAATTGTGGTAGCTACAGGATGATCTCTCTGCTAAATACGGATCTGAAATTGTATGCGAGTCTGCTGGCGGGCAGAATGCGGCCTGTGGTGCCAAAGTTAATTGCCAACGATCAGGTAGGGTTTGTGGCGGGCAGAGAAGGAAAGGATAACAGAATGAGAATACTATCCATGTTGCAGATAGCCTCTCAAAAGAAGCTGTCTTTGGCCCTTTTGGGAACAGATGCCGAGAAAGCCTTTGACAAGGTGGACTGGACGTATACCGTATGTGGCAAGTACTAAACCACTTTGGGATCCCCCCCCCCCCTTTTATAGAGGCAATTTTTGCCATGTATCAATCTCCATCAGCCAGACTTTGCATCAATAATACCTAAACATCCCCATTTCAAATCAGAAATAGAACAAGACAGGGTTGCCCCCTCTCCCAAATTTTATTCGTACTATTCCTTGAACCTCTGTTACAAACTATAAAAGAACACCCAGACATAGAAGGTTTCACAAGTGGAAAAACTTCCCACAAAGTAGCGCATACGCAGATGACATTCTGATAATATCAACCAACCCTGTAAGTGCCTTCCCTGCCCTCCAATTCATATTTGAGAAATATGGGCAGATTTCCAACTTCAAAGTAAATGCTTCCAAATCAGAAGCTCTGGGGAAGAACATTAATGCGAAGGAGCAAGAGTTCTTACAGTCAAACTTCCCCTTTCAATGGCCAACATCTCACATCACTTACTTAGGACTCAAATTAAGCTCAACTTGGAAAGACTTATACACCCCCATCCTCAACACATTTCAGATGACATTGGATTTGTGGTCTTTACCTTTCCTTTCTTGGATGGGTAGAAAAAACCTTATCAAAGCAATTCTTTTACCCAAATTACTCTATTTGTTTCACACCCTCCCTAATTCCTCTGCCACTCACTTTCTTTTCATCTATTCAGAAAATCACAAATATCTTTGGAGGGGTAAGAGACCGCACCTTAGTCACTCTCTTCTCACACAGCACAAATCACGCGGCGGCATGGCTCTCCCAGATTCAAGGCTTTATTATGAAGCTGTACATCTCACTAGACCGATATGCTGGATGAGGAAAGATTGCTCAAAACTATGGGTATCACTAGAAGAGCACTTAACGAACATCCAGCTGCGTGCATTGATCTAGGGAAAAGACGATTCACAATACAACAAATCTAGTCAACAAATATACGCTAAAAGTCTGGCTTACACTCAAACATAAGCTCAGCCCAGCCCTCTCTCCATTAATATCAATCACAGACATACCTGAATTATACCATCCAAAATACTTAAACACACCACTAAAGACAGCAGAATTATTACAAATCCAAATAGTCTCATACTTAGACAAAGAGGAAAAGGTTGACCCACTAGATGCCACTTCCTTACACTCGTTGCAGAAAGAACACATTAGATCTTGTTGCGGCAGTACCTGAAGAACCCAAATCTAGAAAGAGACCTCATGCCATTTGAAAAATAAATGGCATCCACACATCTTCCAAATCACTTACTTTCACAGACATAAAACCTTCTACAACAGCTCAAATACCCTCTTGACAGAGGATATACCCTGGACTGGGGCAAAGATTTAGACACAAAATGTTATAATCAGACTTTAAGCAAATGTATCGCTTCTCACATGGCATTTCCAGATATACCAGACTACAGGAGAATTCATTCAAAATTCTCATGAGATGGTACCTCACTCTGGTACGACTTAAACAAACGAGGTGTCTGGGTTCAGATATCTGCTGGAAATGCTCCCAATCACAGGGCACCTATTTCCACATGTGGTGGACTTGTCCACTCCTACAGCCGTTCTAGACAGAGGTTTTGAGCTCAATTAAAAACATATGTTCATTACACAACACCCTCTCTCTGGTCTCAGTGTTATTGAACATTAGATTACAAGACATACCATCCAGGAAGAGGAAGAGGAAACAAGTCCGCAATCCTGTACTCATACAAGGATCCCTAACCAGGATGTACATCAGAATAAATCAATGACAATATATTGCTAGACAAGTAGGCAGTCCCGTGTTACATCATGGCATATTTACGAGTCCAGGACGAGACACCCATTCACACACACACACACACACATACATCCTGGTGTCCCAGAGCCCTGCACCTACAATCAGATAGTACCCTGCGCACTTAACCACAAGCCCCAAATCTGATCAAACCTATCAGGAGTCCCTCTCGCTGCATAAGTAAGTTTGTACAACTGCAGGTCAGCGTTTATTAGTTGGATCCAGGACCCAAGTGTGGGGTTCTTTGGTGGTTTCCAATTCAAAAGGATTGTTTTCCTCCCATAGAACAAAAGTAGACAGAGCAACTTCCTTCTATATTTGGTAGAAACTATTTCTGTCACCAAACCCATCAAAAGGACAGTAGGAGAGAGTATCCCCGGGAGCCCCAGCTTTGAGGAGATAAAACCACAAATTTTACTCCAGTACCCCCGCATGACAGGACAAGTCCATACCATATGATACAAAAACCTCTTGGCTCTCCACACCTGGTACAAGAAGGGTCTGGGAGCTTACGCATATGATGCAGACACACTGGAATGAGATAAACCCTGTGTATCCACTTAAGTTGAATGAGCTGGTCACGAGAGCTTATTACCGGGTTCTTCCAAACAGAGCTCAGTTCCTCCAGGTGAGACGCCTCCAGATCTTGGATCTCAACCCTCTAAGCGACGGAGCGGAGAGTCCTACATTTTCATAATTTCAACATAAAATGACAAAATTGGTTTGTATGGTTTTTTCAACCGAGCCACAGACTCAATGGGGCCACACTTCAAACACAGAGATAAAGCTTTAAATTGGGCCTCCCAGGCGTGCCTCAGCTGGAGGTACCGATAGAAACATGTACGGGGTAAATTGTATTCTCTGCGAAGACTCTCAAATGAGCAGAAGACCCCATCTACATACAATTGAGTGAGGTACTTCACACCCCTTTGGGGCTCAAATTCATAGTCCGGTAAATGACACAGTTCCTGCAACTGCTTGTTGCGCCACAATGGTACATACAGGGACCAAGCATCACTCCCCTTACTCTCCATGTGCGTCGCCACAAACTGCTTCCAAGCCATCACCACTGCCGCCATCGCTTCAGTGTAATGCAAGGCTGAGGTCACCCTCCCCCCCCCCCCCCCCGATATTGTCACGAACGGTGTACAGGAAACAAGACAATGCAACATGCATATATGACTCACTGGATCCAAAGCTAAGGAACCAAAAGGGAGACCCCTGCACAAAACCTGGCACTTTCCCTGGCTGCTCAGCCTATGCAAAAATCCCAAAGGTGGATGGTTGCATATCCACGTACCTCGACTATATAACACCTGAACACCCTACAATAGTGAGGGGACACGACCACCGGCTCCCTACACCAGACACGGAGGGAGTCAGGGTCACCTGGGATCCAGCAAACAGAAAATAACAGATAAATGTACAGCACTTAACTTAGTAGCAGACTGGGAAATAGGATCAGCATGCACACACACTCCAGGAAGAAGTATAAGCCGCCCAGTAATGCATTATGGGGCGGAATTTAAAGGGATGCAATCAGTCCAACTACATGACAGCTGAGAGAGGCTAACGAGATGAGGAACTGAATACCACAACAAAGAAAACTCGAGGAGGTTCTGAAAGGCTTCTGTCAGAGCTTCTCAGCTGTCTGGTTGTGACAGTACCCCTCCCTCTACGAGTGGACTCCGGACACTCAGAGCCCACCTTCTCAGGATGAGACCTATGGAAAGCCCTGATGAGACGAGAGGCCTTAATGTCCATCACTGGGACCCACATCCTCTCCTCAGGACCATAACCCTCCCAATGAACAAGGTACTGGAGAGAACCGCGGACAAGACGAGAATCCACAATCCTAGAGACCTGAAATTCAAGATTCCCATCAACCATAATTGGAGGAGGAGGCAAAGGCGAGGGTACAATGGGTTGAACATAATGTTTCAATAAGGACTTATGAAAAACATTATGGATCTTCCAAGTCTGAGGAAGATCAAGACGGAAGGCAACAGGATTGATGACAGACAGGATTTTGTAAGGCCCAATAAACCTAGGACCCAACTTCCAGGAGGGAACCTTCAATTTGATATTCTTGGTAGACAACCACACCAGATCACCAACATTCAGGTCCGGACCAAGCACACGTCTCTTATCTGCCACACGCTTATATCTCTCACTCATGCTCTTTAGATTATCCTGAATCTTTTGCCAAATAGATGACAAAGACGAGGAGAATCTGTCCTCGTCAGGTAAACCAGAAGACCCCTCTCCCGAGAAAGTCCCAAACTGCGGATGAAACCCATATGCACCAAAAAATGGTGACTTATCAGAGGACTCCTGACGACGGTTATTTAAAGCAAACTCAGCAAGGGACAAAAAACAACACCAATCCTCCTGATTCTCCGCCACAAAACAGCGCAGATATGTCTCCAGATTCTGATTGACGCGCTCTGTCTGGCCATTTGACTGCGGGTGGAAAGCAGAAGAGAATGACAACCGAACCCCCAAGCGAGAATAGAAAGCCTTCCAGAATCTGGAAACAAACTGCGTGCCCCTATCAGAGACTATGTTTGAAGAAACACCGTGCAATTTGACAATGTGATCAATAAATGCCTGCGCCAGCGTCTTAGCATTGGGCAAACCAGGAAAAGGGATGAAATGCACCATTTTGCTAAAACGGTCCACCACCACCAGAATCACAGTCTTCCCCGAGGAACGAGGCAGGTCCGTTATGAAGTCCATGGACAGATGTGTCCAAGGACGGGAAGGAATGGGTAAGGGAAGGAGAGGACCTGATGGCCGTGAATGAGGGACTTTGGCACGAGCGCAAGTCTCGCAGGCTGCCACAAAACCCTCAACCGACTTACGAAGGGCAGGCCACCAGAATCTCCGAGCGATGAGATCCAGTGTGGCTCTTGCCCCCGGGTGCCCAGCAAGGACCGTATCGTGGTGTTCCTTGAAAATCTTGTGTCTTAAAGCGAGAGGCACAAACAACCTCCCAGGAGGACAAAGATCAGGAGCCTCTGACTGGGCTGCCTGCACCTCTGCCTCCAATTCAGAAAAAAGAGCAGAGACCACCACACCTTCAGCCAAAATGGGACCCGGGTCTTCAAAATTCCCGCCTCCCGGAAAACAACGTGACAGGGCATCTGCCTTCACATTCTTAACCCCAGGGTGGAACGTGACAACAAAATTAAACCTAGAAAAGAACAAAGACCATCTGGCCTGTCTCGGGTTCAGACGCTTGGCTGACTCCAAGTAGGCCAGATTTTTATGATCAGTAAATACGGTAATAGGGTGTCTGGCTCCCTCTAGCCAATGGCGCCATTCCTCAAAAGCCAACTTGATGGCCAACAATTCCCTATCTCCCACATCGTATTTTCTCTCTGCGGAGGAGAGTTTTTTCGAGAAAAAGGCACACAGTCGCCATTTGGCAGGAGAGGAACCCTGAGACAAGACCGCCCCCACACCCACCTCAGAAGCATCAACCTCAACTATGAAAGGTAAAGAAATATCAGGTTGCACCAAGATGGGAGCGGAAGCAAAACTCTCCTTGATATTAGAAAAAGCCTTACGCGCCTCTACCGACCAAGAAGAAAAATCGACCCCCTTTCTGGTCATATCAGTGAGTGGTTTAACAATAGAGGAATAATTCAAAATAAACCTCCTGTAATAATTGGCAAAGCCCAAAAAACGCATCAGCGCCTTCTGATTCTCAGGAAGCTCCCACTCAAGCACAGCGCGGACCTTCTCGGGGTCCATGCGAAAACCAGAAGCGGAGAGAAGAAACCCCAGAAATTGAATTTCTGGAACCGCAAACACACATTTTTCCAGTTTCGCATATAATTTATTCTCCCGCAGGATGAGCAAGACCTGACGTAAATGTTCCTTATGAGTTTTGAAATCAGGAGAAAAAAATCAAAATGTCATCCAAATACACTAATACAAATTTTCCCATCAAATGATAAAAAATGCTGTTCACAAAATGCTGAAAAACCGCTGGGGCATTCATCAAACCAAAAGGCATAACCAAATTCTCAAAATGGCCCTCAGGGGTATTGAAGGCCGTCTTCCATTTGTCTCCTTCTCTGACCCTGACCAGGTTGTATGCCCCTCTTAGATCTAATTTGGAAAAGACTTTAGCCCCAACAACCTGGTTAAACAGGTCCGGGATCAGAGGAAGCGGATAAGGGTCACGAATAGTGATACTGTTCAGCTCCCTGAAATCCAGACAAGGTCTTAAAGAACCATCTTTTTTCTTAACAAAGAAAAAAACTGCGGCAACAGGTGACTTCGAGGGTCGTATGTGTCCTTTTCTCAGACTCTCAGAGATATAAGCACGCATAGCGATCCTTTCAGGTTGGGAAAGATTGTATAAACGAGATTTAGGCAGCTTGGCGCCTGGGATGAGATTAATAGGGCAATCATACTCCCTGTGCAGGGGCAAATCCTGAACTCCACTCTCATAGAAGACATCCGAAAATTCAGAGAGAAAAGATGGTACAGTCTTAGTAGAAACCTCAGAAACAGATGTCGTAAGGCAATTCTCTCTGCAAAAGTCACTCCAACCATTTATTTGCCTCGCTTGCCAATCAATGGTGGGGTTATGTTTAGTGAGCCAGGGTAGCCCCAACACTAGAGGAGTAGGCAAACCGCTAAGGACGAAACATGACACATCCTCAACATGAGCATCACTCACAATTAAACGGATATTGTGAACTATGTGGAGTGGAATCAATAGCAAAAACAGGAATATCCTTTCCCAAAGTGCACACCTGGAAACCATGAGTTATTGCAAATTGATATCAATGAGATTGACAGCTGCTCCACTATCCACAAAAATCTCACAAAAAATGCTCTTGCTCTCTAGCGCCACCCTAGCAGGCAGGAGAAAACGGGAACTACAAGCAAACGGAAAACCTTCAATTTCCGCCTCAACCCTGCCAATAGTAACAGACGGAACATTTTTAAAAGATTTTTTCCTCTTTGTTTCTTTATTACTCCCAGAGAACTGCCTGAATCTCCTAGAGGGACAAACATTTGCCAAATGATTTATACCTCCACAACAAAAACAAACCCTCCCATGCGGGCTGAATCTTCTATTGTCAGAAGCAATCAACCCCAGCTGCATGGGCTCCTGCTCAGAAGGGGCTGACAGCGACTGAGACCCCTTCGCACAGAATGGGACCGCTGCACTGTCCTGGGACTGAGTATGACAGGAAGGAGAGATCTCTTCTCTCTCTCTAAGACGCCTGTCAATACGAACGGCCTGAGACATAGCAGAGTCCAAGGAAATAGGCCTTTCATGAAAGGCAAATGCATCTTTTAATCCCTCTGAAAGACCATGGCAAAATTGACTTCGGAGTGCAGCATCATTCCAACCAGTATCAGCTGCCCATCTCCGAAATTCTGAGCAGTATATCTCTGCGGATTGTTTACCCTGGCATAATAGACGTAGTCTAGACTTAGCCAGAGCAATACGATCCGGATCATCATATATCTGACCCAGGGCTAAAAATAATTCATCCACTGAACGGAGAGGCCGTGCCCCCTCCGGCAGCGAAAAGGCCCAGGACTGAGCGTTACCCCTGAGCAGCGATATAATGATCCCCACCCTCCGTTCCTCATCACCAGAGGAATGGGGAAGAAGGCGAAAATGGAGTTTGCAAGCCTCTCTAAAACGCACAAAATTCTCACTACCCCCGGAGAACGTATCCGGGAGCGAGATCTGAGGCTCAGAACAAACTCCATGAACGCAAGCTGAACCGGTCACTTGAAGCTGAGAAAAAGTCTTACGGAGATCAGCTACCTCCAATGAAAGACCCTGGAAGCGTTCAGCCAAAAGTGAAACCGGATCCATGCTTGAGACGGTTTTGGCGGCTTATAATGTCACGGGCGGTATACAGGAAACAAGACAATGCAACATGCATATATGACTCACTGGATCCAAAGCAAAGGAACCAAAAGGGAGACCCCTGCACAAAACCTGGCACTTTCCCTGGCTGCTCAGCCTATGCAAAAATCCCAAAGGTGGATGGTTGCATATCCACGTACCTCGACTATATAACACCTGAACACCCTACAATAGTGAGGAGACACGACCACCGGCTCCCTACACCAGACACGGAGGGAGTCAGGGTCACCTGGGATCCAGCAAACAGAAAATAACAGATAAATGTACAGCACTTAACTTAGTAGCAGACTGGGAAATAGGATCAGCATGCACACACACTCCAGGAAGAAGTATAAGCCGCCCAGTAATGCATTATGGGGCGGAATTTACAGGGATGCAATCAGTCCAACTACATGACAGCTGAAAGAGGCTAACGAGATGAGGAACTGAATACCACAACAAAGAAAACTCAAGGAGGAGGTTCTGAAAGCCTTCTGTCAGAGCTTCTCAGCTGTCTGGTTGTGACAGATATACCAAGTTAGCCAATGCCTCATAAGAGCCCACCAGAGCCGCTTCTAATACCACTGCAGGATTATTAGCATCTGCCCTAATCCACCAGGAGGCATACACTAACTGGGCAGCAATATAGTACAAATACAAGTCTAGTAGTCCTTAACCTTCCTGATTATATAGGGCTTTCAGAGATTTCCTAGCAATGCGAGGGGACTGGTGTTTCCACAGAAAAGGGGACAAAATCTTATTCAGGGAATCGAAATGGCTATGGGGGATCTTTGTAGGAGCTGCTCTGTATAAATATAGAAGTTTCGGCAATAAAACCATTTTTATCATATTTGTTCTACCTATCAATGTCAGTGGCAAATTTTCCCAAGCCTCCAGTTTACGAGTAATATATTCCATAGTGGGGACTACATTGAGCCGATAGAACTGTTTGGGATCTCTGTGCACCTTGATCCCCAAATAGACAAAACATTCAACTACTTTCAAACGTGACAGGGGGGTTATATCTGAGGGATCCATCTCATCTATTAAACAGAGACTAGATTTACTCCTGTTGAGGGAAGTGTCATATTCAAATATATATGTATATATGCCCTGACATTTATGCATATATATAGGCCCTTTTTATGGGCCCGTCCAGGTAGGATGTGTATGTATACATGGAGATGTATGTATGCCCCCTTGGCAGCATACATCTCTATGTATATACAGTATATTATATGGGTGGGTTTTATTGGTATGGGTACATGTATGTCTATGGATGTGTCCCAAACATCTATGGATATACAGTACAGATTCAAAGAGTTTGTAGATGTGCCCCAAGCATCTATAAGCATATATGCCCAAAGGAATTATGGCCCATCTCCCCTGCCCCCCCCCCCCCTTGGGAATGCGCCTGCTGAGGGGGTGGAGGAGACAGCTGGATGATTAGGTCCAGCGTCGGCCTCTTCAAAGGACAGAGGATCAATAAGATCCTCTGCCCTTTGTCACCATCTCCGGCAGCGCCAGAGATTGGGTGCCTAACGGGGACATGGGAACAAAGAGTTCCCATGCCCCTGTGAGTGGCTGACCTCCGGCACTGGAGGTGTGCATCCGCTCCACAGGCAGGAGGATCAAAGGATCCCCCCGCCTGGAAGTGCGCTACGGGATGCGCGGGCCAGCGCGGTGACGTCATATCACCGGGCCGGCCCACGTGTTCAGGCCGGCGGCGGCGCTCAGTAGTCAGGTCGGACCACCAGGAGCAGAGAGGATCATCCCCTGGACAAACAAGCATCCCCTGAATCCTCCCTATACCACCAACGATTAACCCTTGTTATTAACCCTCCCTATACCACCAACGATCACCCTGCCCTATATCATTATTCCCCTGCCCTATATTATTAACCCTCCCTATACTATTAACCCTCCCTATACCACCAACGATATTCCCCTGCCCTATACCACCAACGATCCCCTGCCATATTAACCCTTACCTTCCCCTGCATTTATACCCCTAAACCCTAATTCCCCTGTGTTCCCCCAACATTGTAGATACCCCAGCAGCAGTGTCTGTATTAACCCCTTGTTATTCCCCGTAGGGAGAGTATATTGACAGGATTGGGTGGGCTGCTGTTAACGTGTATGTAAGTGTTAGGTATAGTTAGATTGTGGGGGTGAGTATTATAGTGGGATTGTGTCTAGTGTAGTTAATACCGCATTAGTGTGTTGTGATAGAATATTGTTATCAGACTATATATTGATATCAGACTATAACGTATAGTGTTTTAATAAATACCTTTGATTTAACCGTGTGTGGTCTCTTATTGTAATAGACGTAGGCAGTTCAGAGTAGAGTAAGGTAATCAGTAGTGATTGTTTAATTGGTATAAATTGGCGGAGGCATCGCTAGACGACTCACGCCTATTTATGAATATTAATTAGTGAGATTTGCATAAATATCAATAATTTATATCCCCTTTAACAACTCCAATTGACTCTGAGGCCTGAGTATGTCCCAAAGCCATCTATGGTATCCAAAAGAGCCTCCAGGGAGGGACCTGCATCGGCTAAATACACTAGCAGATCATCAGCGTAAAGCAAAATCTTTTCCTGTATTCCAGCTATAGACCATCCCTCAATCAAACCCGATCTATTGACTAATTGGGTACGGGGTTCCATTACTAGGGCAAATAACATAGGTGATAAGGGACACCGCTATCTAGTACCTCTATGAAGGGCAAAAGGACGCGACAGGTATCCATTTACCCTAACCCTTGCCATGGTAGCTTGGTATAGTAACTGTACCCACCTTATGAAGGATTGGGGGAAGCCCAGACAACGTAATGTCTCCCACATAAAATTCCATTCAACCGAGTCAAATGCCTTTTCATTATCGAGAGACGTGATCACTCAGTAACCTGCGTTATCATGTGGGACCTGTAAGTTGGTAAATTATCTTCTAAGATTAATATCAGTGGGTCTTACCCGGCATGAAACCAGATTGATCAGGATCAATCTGACAAAATTACATCTCTGAGGTGTCTAGCGAGAAGTTGAGCTAGGATTTTTGCATCTACGTTTAAAAAGGAGATTGGTCTATAGGAGCTGCACTGGTCCGGAGGTTTCCCTGGTTTGTGGATTACCACAATAGTCACCTCCATGAATGTTGGGGGCAATCTATTGCACTCAAAGGCGTAGTTAAAGAGTTTTAACAACCGCCCACTTTGTCTATATCCGTCTTATACATTCTAACGGCAAACCATCCGGACCAGGAGATTTCCCCACCATCATGCTTTCTATTGCTGCCCTAACCTTCCCCACCTCAACGGGAGCATCCAGAAGAGATCTGTCCGAGTGTGAAAGTGGCATAAACTGGATGTTCTTCAAACACCCCTGAATATCACTAGCTGCATAGGGTGTTTTAGGGGTATACAAGTCAGAATAAAAACAGGCAAATTGAGTACAAATATCCCCTGGTTGGGAAAACTGGGTTCCTTCCGCATTAGCAATAAGGGAGACCACTGTCTGAGGATTTTCTGTTTTTGCTAAATAAGGCCAAAGCCCTCCCATTTTTGTCCCCTTCTGAGAACACCACTTGTTTCTGATAGAATATACTCAGAAGAAGTTATGGTAACAGATGAAGATGATATCTCCTCTGGGCCTCTTCCCACTCACCTCTGGTCTCTGGTCTAGAACTCTGAGTGCACTTATGTTCTTTGTTAGCTATCTCTACTTCTAGTTTGGTCCTAGTACTCTACTCACTAATTCTTTCCTATGTGAGGCAATGGCGTGTATAAATGTGCAGCGCTGCACCGCTTAAAGGCCCCCCATTCAACAGCAGGATTAGTTGACCACTCATTTGATGCCCAGTAGTCAGTTGCTCCCTCAAGAGCTGCACAGGCCACCGGTAACACCTCCAGCCATCTAGCATTGAGACGCCACTGCCTGTCCGTGG
Source organism: Bufo gargarizans (assembly GCF_014858855.1). Taxonomy (NCBI): domain Eukaryota; kingdom Metazoa; phylum Chordata; class Amphibia; order Anura; family Bufonidae; genus Bufo; species Bufo gargarizans. Next base: position 63,625,067 of record NC_058085.1, on the reverse strand, counting down.
GGTGCCAGTGGCATGGCCAAAATCACTAGCCTCAGGGCATGGTCAGAGATACCCCGCAGAAGATATTCCACCTTAGACAGCCATGGAAATAACTCCCTGTTCACAAAGACCAAGTCTAAGCTGAGTGAAAAGAATATTGACGATCATTTGGGTGAAGAAACCTCCAACCCTCCAACAGAGCATGTGCATCGGGCCAGTTGGCAAGTGACCTATTATACGAGGCCTGCGGGCGGAGTCTATCTGCAATTGGAATCAAACCACATTATAGTCACCCATCATGATTAGAGGATCAGTCGGCAAAGTCGAAACCTTCCCCATAATATCATCTAGTACTCCTCTCTGAAGGGGGGGATGTATAGGCCCACCACTATGTAGTCTCTTCCCCGCATAGCAGCGTGTATAATAACATACCGCCCAGACAAATCGGTCTGCACCGAGTGGAGTTTAAATGGTATTGATTTAGATACCAGGATAGAGACTCCCCTAGAGTAATTACTGTATATAGCATGGAATGATGAACCCACCCATAGGTGCTTCAATGCTAACAACTTTTGGCCTCTCAAGTGAGTCTCCTGGAGTAGCACCATATCTGGGGAAAATTTCTTCAAATTATTGAAAACAAGAGATCTTTTCACTTTGTCGTTAAGTCCCCTGACATTCCAGGAGATAAAGTTACAGCACGCCATCATGTAATAGGTCCAACCACATAAGTCACAAAACTCCCAGAACATCCACTCAGCCACATACACCACAAGACAAAAGACAAACATACATAACATTTAGTAACCCATAACAGTAGCAATGTTAGGCATAACCCCCCACCCTGCCCAGACCACCCCAACCTATCTGAGCCTATCATCCCAAACTTAAGACTAGCAATTCTTTGCTAAATCGGAGAGCCCCAGTAAATGTAAACTAAACAGTCCCCAATTTAACCTGAGAACATGTAAATCTACGGTAAGTGAAGACGTTCAGACTATCTTCAGCTCCCACAGATAATTTGGACATCCGTGAAGTGCACTATGGTATTGAAGCCTAGGAAGTCCTGGAAACTCAGAGTCGCCATCCTGGATCCTTAAGCGAGCCGGATACAGCATAGCATAACGGAGGCCCTTTTCCCTCAGGCTGGCTCTCACCGCAGAAAACTGGCGACGCAAGTTTTGGACCTCCGAGGAAAAGTCTGGGTAGAACGAGATACTGGAGTTTTCAAATCTGATATCTGTATCTGACGGGCCGCCGCCAGAATAGTATCACGGTCCTGATAATTCAAAACTTTCAATGAAGGGGTGCACCCGAGCACCCGGCGGCAAGGGTTTGGTAGGTATTCTGTGCGCTCTCTCAACAACAAAAGTGGTGGAAAGATCTATGGGATCCAGACATTTTTTGATGAGCTGCTCTGCAAAGATCTCCGGCGACTGGCCCTCAGCTCTCTCAGGTAGGTCCATAATACGTATGTTATTTTGCCTATTACGGTTCTCGGCGTCATCCACTTTAGCTTGCAAGGCCTTCACCTGCTGCTGTAGGGCTCTGACGTGATTCTCTCCCAGGTGGGCCACATCCTCCACTTCACCCAATCTCCGTTCCACTTCAGTGGTTCTGTCCAGGATTTTATCAATATCATGCCTAAGGCAGGTAAGTTCAGACTGTAGGTAATCTCTTTTAACTGTGAGAGTGGACTGACACTGTGTGATAGCTGACATTATTTTACTCAAATCGATCGCCTCTTGCTCAGGCGGGTTATTAAACCCCTTGTCTTCCGTTTGACTGTCATGGTCTTACCTCCTTGCTGTTCTCCTTCGTTTGACATGTGCTGGCGGCCATCTTGGTTTCTGGGTTTCTTGTAGCCTCCCACCCTGCGGCTCCTCCTTCCCACTGGGAGGAGCTGGATGCCTAGCTCATATATATAGGAGGTCTGTGGCTTCAGTTCCCTGCTTGGTCCTCCTGTGCTCACATGCTTCTAAGACTGCTGCTGCTTCTGGTTCCTGATCCTGGCTTCGTCTGACTACCCTGCTGATTCCTGATCCTGGCTTCGTCTGACTACCCTGTTGGTTCCTGATCCTGGCTTCATCTGACTACCCTTCTGGTTCCTGATCTCTGGTTTCGCAAGACCCTGCTTCGGTTTAGCCATCCGTTTGGACTTTTGCCTTACAGCTTTATTTTCAATAAAGCCTTCTTATTTCCACTCATCTCTTGTTGTACGTCTGGTTCATGGTTCCATGACATTAGGACCAAGCCATGAATTCTGACGGTACAGGGCCATCCTCGCTACCTACGCTGGTTGCCAGACTTGATCAGCAGGATCACCTGTTGGGTCGGTTCGCTGTGGCGTTGCAAACCCTGCTTGAACGCACGGCTCATTTAGCTTCCGTTGCCGATGGGTCGGTTGTCGCTCCTGGGCCCGCTCCTACTGCCGCTCCGGTTGTTGCGCCAGAGTCTACCCCGACACCTGTTGCTGCGCCTGCGGTGTTTCGGGGTATGACCGGTTCTGCCCCCCTTCCACAGCGCTTTGGGGGAGAGCCAACTCAGTGCCGAGGTTTCCTTAACCAGGTGGGCATTTACTTCGAGTTGTTGCCACATGCCTTTCCTACTGAGAGATCAAAGGTGGGCTTCTTGATCTCGCTGCTCTCGGACAAGGCCTTGGCCTGGGCCAGCCCTTTTTGGGAGAACAACAATCCGGTGGTTGCCGAGTTTTCCGGTTTTGTTGCTTCTCTTCGGAAGGTATTCGATGTGCCGGCTCGTGCTGCCTCTGCTGCGAAGCTCCTTATGTCCATCAGACAGGGTTCACGATCCGTAGCTGAATACGCCATTGAGTTTCGTACCCTGGCAGCAGAGGTGGGCTGGAATAATGAGGCTCTGGTCGCTGCTTTCTCTCATGGTCTCTCGGATGCCTTGAAGGATGAGGTTGCAGCTAAGGACCTACCTGTGGAGCTCGAGTCTCTTATTTCTTTCCTGATTTTGATTGACACCAGACTCAGGGAGAGACCTTCCTTTCAGGAGAGCCTGCGGAGGCCTTCTAACAGATTGGCGCCTACGTTTGCTGTCCCACCCGTGCCTCCCTCTCCTCCCACGCCTCCTGGGGATGACTTGTCTGGGGGTGAACCCATGCAGCTGGGGTTTGCTCGCCTGTCCGAGGGGGAGAGGGTACTCCGGAGACGCGAGGGCCGATGCATGTACTGTGGTCTCGGTGGGCATTTTCGGTTGGCATGCCCGAACCGTCCGGGAAACGCTCGCACCTGAGATCCTGTCGGGGGCAGATCTTGGGTGGAGTCTCCTCGTCCCCGGTTTCCCGTGTTGACAAACCACTGATTACTGTTGTCCTCTCCTGGGTCGGGGGCTCGGTGACGACCCAGGCGTTGGTGGACTCTGGTGCTGGTGGTTTGTTCATTGATAGTGTGTTCGCTGCCGCCAATTCCATTCCTCTGCAGCCTCGAGGTTCCCCACTGGCTCTTGAGGCGATAGACGGCAGACCCCTTCTGCCGCCACACGTGACTCATGAGACCCTTCCAGTGGGGATGGACCATTGGTGCCGTTCACAGAGAGTCGGTCTGTCTCCAGGTTATTTCGTCTCCACACTACTCGGTGGTCTTGGGGTACCCCTGGCTCCAGAAGCATAATCCGACTTTCGATTGGAAATCGGTCGAGATCCTCTCGTGGTCACCGCAGTGTGGGGCTAGTTGCATCCATGGGCCTGTCAAGTTGCTGTGTACTTCCTCGGACTCTCTGTTGCCTCCTGAATACGAGGAGTACCGGGATGTATTCGATAAGGTGCGTGCGGTTGCCCTACCTCCGCACCGCCCATACGATTGTGCCATAGAGTTACAATCTGGTGCCGTTCCTCCTCGTGGCAAAGTCTATCCACTGTCGGTAGCGGAGAATGAGGCCATGGAGGAGTACATGAGGGAGGCGCTTTCACGCGGACACATTCGCAAATCCTCGTCCCCGGCAGGGGCTGGATTTTTCTTTGTGAAAAAGAAGGGCGGTGAGTTGAGGCCTTGCATCGATTACAGGGGTCTCAATCGCATCACGATCAAGAACGCTTACCCGATACCCTTGATTTCCGAGCTGTTCGATCGCCTCAAAGGGGCCACGGTCTTTACCAAACTCGACCTGCAAAGTACTTGCAGGCAGTTTTTGTCCTCTAGGTTCTTCTCGACCCCAGACCCGTCGTGGTTAGAGAATTACGTATTATTACCTAGTTTGCCCCATAAATGCACCACTCTCATCTATAGACAGATTTTACTCGCGAGAGATTCTAATGTACCGCCATGGGTAGCAGAATGGGGTAAAGAACTCCAAATTGAGTTTGACGACGCTGATATTAGATGGATTCAAAACGCTTCGCATGGCTTCTCTAAATGTATAAAGGTTCAGGAGAACTCTGTCAAGACGGCGCTGAGGTGGTATAGAACGCCCGAATACCTTTTCAAAATTGGGATTCTTTCTTCAAATCTTTGCTGGAGGTGTAATGCCGGCACTGGCTCTCTATCCCACATCTGGTGGACCTGTCCGGCCATCAAGCCTTTTTGGGACGGTGTTGAATCCGCCATTAATGTAATCTGCACGACGACGCTAAAACTCTCAGCCCAGCTGATCTTACTCTGGTTGCCTACCCTAGACTTTCGTCCGGGGAAAAACAACCTGGCTACGCATCTGATCATGGCCGCGAAGCTTTTGATCCCAGTAAAGTGGAGATCAACTGATCCACCATCATTGGGGATGTGGCGGGACAGGGTCCATCAGATGTGCCAGATGGAGGAATTGATAGGGTGGACGTACCATAGCAGAGACAGGTTTCTGCAGCTATGGCAACCTTGGTTAAAATATAGAACCGATCTCCTCAACTCCCAGCTATGGGACTCTGAAGATGATCTGTAACAGATGGCCACTTTCTTGATCACCTTCTGCCCGATCTCTGTCTAGCCCGTTATAGTAACCTACCTTGGAGACACTCAGCCAGTATATGTTTGTACCATATCTTTAACTTTGACATTATAAATGGTCATGCCTTCACTAATACTGATGTGAGCAACTTTCACAATGCCTAGGGTTGACACAACGTTTGGGCCCTGTTTTTTCCCTAACGTTACTGATGTATGTTTGTTTTGTAAGATCGATCGCTTCAGGGGCCCTTTAGCCCTAGACAAGCGGTGATCGCATCCTAGCTTGTATTGTTAGGCAATGCCTTTGATGCTCTGTACTTAAATATGATTGTGATGTGATGCTCGCTTTATTGCGCTTATATTGTCTGATGATCTTTGTTTCTCTGATCAATAAAAAGAGATTTCAAACAAACTCGACCTGAGGGCGGCATATAACCTGGTAAGGATCAAGGCGGGCGATGAGTGGAAGACCGCGTTTAACACCAGGACCGGTCATTATGAATCCTTGGTTATGCCCTTTGGGTTGTGCAATGCGCCCGCAGTCTTCCAGGAATTCATCAACGATGTTTTCCGTGACCTGTTGCAGCAGTGTGTGGTGGTCTATTTGGATGACATCTTGGTATATTCTGAATCCATGGAGGCCCACATTCTGGATGTCAGACGAGTGTTGCAACGGTTACGAGAGAACAAGCTGTTCGGTAAGCTTGAGAAATGCGAATTTCACCGATCCCAGGTAACCTTCTTAGGTTACATCATTTCCGCTGAGGGGTTCTCCATGGATCCTGAGAAGGTTTCGGCTGTCTTACAGTGGCCCCAGCCCAGTGGTCTTCGTGCCCTGCAGCGCTTTTTGGGCTTCGCCAATTATTATCAGAAGTTCATCAGGGACTTTTCCATGCTAGCCAAGCCTCTCACGGATCTGACCAGGAAGGGCAGTAATCCCCAGGTCTGGCCGCCCGAGGCCATCCGAGCTTTTGGGGCTCTAAAGTCCGCCTTTGTGTCGGCTCCGATTCTGTCGCATCCCAACCCTGGGTTGCCGTTTGTCCTCGAGGTGGACGCGTCTGAGACGGGAGTAGGCGCCCTCCTGTCTCAGCGTAGAACACCAGAGGGTCCTCTGCTTCCTTGTGGGTTTTACTCCCGGAAACTGTCTTCCGCGGAGTGCAACTATCAGATTGGTGACAGGGAGTTATTGGCCATCGTGCAGGCCCTTAAAGAATGGAGGCACTTGCTCGAGGGCTCGGTGGTTCCGGTTCTCATCCTGACGGACCACAAGAATCTGACCTACCTCTCTGAGGCCAAGAGATTGACACCACGTCAGGCCAGATGGGCTCTGTTCTTGTCACGTTTTAATTACGTGGTCTCCTACCTACCCGGTTCCAAGAACATCAGAGCGGATGCCTTATCACGGCAGTACTCCGAGCTGTCCGGGGAGGAGTCGATTCTGACTTCGGTCATACCTCCGAATCAGATCCTGGCCGCCATTCGCACCAGCCTGACCTCTCCCCTGTGTGAGCAGATTTTGGCGGCTCAATCTGGTGCTCCCTCTGGGAGACCCAACGGCAGGTGTTTTGTGCCTGAGGAGTTGCGCACTCGGTTGTTGCGAACCTACCATAACTCCAAGGCCGCGGGGCATCCTGGAAAGAATCAGCTGTCCTGGGCTGTTTCACGTCTGTTCTGGTGGCCTTCTCTACGTTCCGACATCGCCGCATATGTAGCGGCATGCTCCGTTTGTGCCCAGAGTAAGTCCCCTCGGCACCTTCCGTTGGGCCTTTTGCAACCCATAGCCACCGGGGAGCGTCCATGGTCACACCTGGGGATGGATTTCATTGTGGACCTCCCTGCATCCCGAGGCCATACGGTCATTCTCATGATAGTGGATCGGTTTTCCAAAATGTGCCACTGTGTACCTCTCAAGAAGTTACCCTCTGCACAAGAGTTGGCCTCGATTTTTGCCAGGGAGGTCTTCCGGTTGCACGGTTTGCCCAAGGAGATTGTGTCGGATCGGGGGAGTCAGTTTGTGTCCAGGTTCTGGCGCGCCTTTTGCTCCCAGTTGGGGATTCATCTCTCTTTCTCATCGGCCTACCACCCTCAGTCCAATGGGGCCGCAGAACGATCCAATCAGGCCTTGGAGCAATTCCTTCATTGCTATGTCTCCGATCACCAAGACAATTGGGTTGACCTCCTGCCTTGGGCTGAGTTTGCCAGGAACACGGCGGTGAACTCTTCCTCTGGGACGTCTCCCTTCATGGCCAATTATGGGTTCCAACCTGCCGTGTTACCGGAGGTATTCTCTCCCCAGGATATTCCGGCTGTGGAGGATCACCTTTCCGTCCTACGTGCTTCTTGGGTACAGATCCAGAGGTCCCTTGAGGTCTCTGTGCAGCGCCAGAGACTCCAGGCTGATCGCAGACGAGCGCCCGCTCCTTCCTACCAGGTCGGAGACCGCGTATGGTTGTCCACCCGCAACCTCAACCTTCGAGTGCCCACTCCCAAGCTGGCGCCTCGCTTTGTTGGTCCCTTCCGAGTGCTTCGCAGGGTAAACCCGGTAGCCTATGCCCTTGCGCTTCCTCCTGGCATGCGGATCTCCAACGTGTTTCATGTCTCCCTCTTGAAGCCACTGGTGTGTAATCGTTTCACTTCCTCGATTCCTCGGCCTCGTCCGGTCCAAGTGGGCAATCGTGAGGAGTATGAGGTGAGCAATATCCTGGACTCACGCCTGGTCCGCGGCCGGGTGCAGTTTTTGGTCCATTGGCGTGGTTATGGTCCAGAGGAACGTTCCTGGGTTCCCTCCGCAGATGTCCATGCTCCTGCCTTGCTCCGAGCCTTCCACGCACGCTTCCCTCAGAAACCGTTCCTTACTCCGCGGAGGAGGGGCCCTTGAGGGGGAGGTACTGTCATGGTCTTACCTCCTTGCTGTTCTCCTTCGTTTGACATGTGCTGGCGGCCATCTTGGTTTCTGGGTTTCTTGTAGCCTCCCACCCTGCGGCTCCTCCTTCCCACTGGGAGGAGCTGGATGCCTAGCTCATATATATAGGAGGTCTGTGGCTTCAGTTCCCTGCTTGGTCCTCCTGTGCTCACATGCTTCTAAGACTGCTGCTGCTTCTGGTTCCTGATCCTGGCTTCGTCTGACTACCCTGCTGATTCCTGATCCTGGCTTCGTCTGACTACCCTGTTGGTTCCTGATCCTGGCTTCATCTGACTACCCTTCTGGTTCCTGATCTCTGGTTTCGCAAGACCCTGCTTCGGTTTAGCCATCCGTTTGGACTTTTGCCTTACAGCTTTATTTTCAATAAAGCCTTCTTATTTCCACTCATCTCTTGTTGTACGTCTGGTTCATGGTTCCATGACATTGACTCATGACATCCACCATTAATTTAGGAGGTAGAGGTCCACCAGTAACTCCCCTCTTGCAGCCCATGTATATACGGCTTGAGATAGGGAGGCAGAAGAGGGTTGACACCCCCCAGACCCAGTTAGAGCAAGCGGTCTTTAGGTCAGACAGACCAATCTCCCCACAAAGAGCAGTGTACAGTGTAAAAGGGACCCTGTCGATCCCAAGGGCTTGAGCATTAAGAAACAGCACAGTCTATGAGATACAGCAAGCCCACAATCTTCCCCAGTACCTGCTAAGGATATGTTGACAGTCTTTCCTTCACACACTGGTGTCGCCAGACAAAGATATGTAGGCAGATCAAAGTAGTTTCGGGTAGGGATTGAAGCTATTAATAACAGAGCCGCCGGTCAGCCCCACCGATCCACGAGCCCTCCTTCAATCCAGGAACAAGCGGGGCAGCATCCGCTGCTCACCGCTCCAGTACACGCAGGTCCTGATTTAGAAGCAGTCCGCACACCAGCGCGGCCGCGATCACTGGCAAGCTGCCGATTCAAGTCTCAGGGGCACCACAGGGAGAGGGCCGGGGCAACCGAACTACCCCCTCACCAGCAGTCAGAGGTCCGCAGGCACCAGGCAGGAGACAAGCGCTGACAGCCAACATCGCCGGAATACAAGATGGCGCCAGGATATGCTGGTCGGAGGCAGGTAAAAGGCCTTACAGAGTTAATAGACCTCCGAGGATAGGGATATGGACCCCAGGCAGCACTGTTCCACTTGTTTAGCTGAGTTCCCATGCTTCAAAGTCAAAATCAGCATGGATGGCCAGGATATACATCGGATGCTGGAGGAGCTGATGCCAGATGCGTCCTCACTCCCATGACAGTTAGGCCACGCCCCCTTCGGAAACGTATTCTTTACTTAACCTCAGCGGCCAAATCCTTAATCCCACAATATTGGAATCAGCCAAATGCCCCTTCACTCACACAATGGCTACCTAAGGTGGACCATATATACCACATGGATGTGCTGTCCGCTTGGGAATCCAGGACGCACCTCAAGTTCCAAAGGATCTGGAAAACCACCTCACCTATAACCAATACAGCTAGCCATTAAAATTGATCTATATATGTCCATCATACCCTCCCCCCCCCCCCCCCTCTCCCTTCCCTCATTCTGTTATTTACACCAGTTGTAGGAATTTTAACCTCAGTTAATCTCAGGTTGATCAATCATTGTATGAAGTGCTTATTGGTATAAACCAGGGATGCCCAACCTGCGGCCCCCTAGCTGTTGCAAAACTACAACTCCAAGCATGGGCGTAGGGATCACCATAGCAGCCATAGCAATGGCTATGGGGCCCTACGCCACTGGGGGCCCGGGCTGCCTGCTGAAGATTATTATCTTTTCAATTCATGTGGCGTAGCTACAGGGGTCGCAGGCCCCTCCAGGACAAACAGAGAAAGTGCTATCTGCAGGGCCTGTAGGCTGTGGGCAGTGCGATAGGGGGCAACCGGAGGCAGAGAGGCGTACCTGCAGTGAGGAGAGGGAGTGGTCCCGCTCCCAGTCTGGGTGGCAGGCCTACTGGCCGGAAGTGGAAGAGGCAGAGCGTACAGCTAAGCTGTGTGCTGCTGGGCCTGGCAGCGCTGCTGGAGTGTGGGCGCGCAGACGTTCAAGTGGCTGTGAGGTGAGGGCTGGCTGACTCTGGGACTGGTAAAACTTACTCTGGAGTCCTGGACAATTATATCTATGGAGGAGGGGGGAGCAGGACCCTGGAGATCTGGACCAGTACATTTAAGGAGAAGGGGGGAGCAGGACTCTGGTGGTCTGGACCAGTACATTTAAGGAGAATGGGGGAGCAGGACCTGGAGGTATGGTCTGGACCAATATATAGGGGGGAACAGGACACTGGACCATTATATCTGGGGAGGAGTGGGAGCAGGACCCTGGAGGTCTGGACCATTATATTTAGGGGGGAGCAGGACCCTGGAGGTCTGGACCAATTTATTGAGGGGGGGAGCCGCAGGATCTCCAAGGTCTAAACCATTAAATTAAGGGGGGAGCAGGACACTTGGTGTCTGGACCATTATATCTGGGGACTTGCGGTGGGAGATTTAGGATGGGTGTGGGGGTGGGAGGTCTTGGAGGGGTGTGGGGATGTTGGGGTGTGAGGTACTGGAGGGGTGTTTGGGTGGGAGCTCTGAAAGGGGTGGGAGGTCTGAGAGGTATGTGGGGGTGGGAGATCTGGGAGAGGGGCCCATAAATTTTTTTTGCTATGGGGCCCAGTCATTTCTAGCTACGCCCCTGACTCCAAGCATGCCTGGACAGCCTACAGCTATCAGCCTACAGCAGGGCATGGTGGGAGTTGTAGTTTTACAACAGCTGGGGGGCCGCAGGTTGGGCATCACTGGTATAAACTAATTCCTGGAGGGGACTTTGCAAGTTCCCACTTCTAACACAACCGAGTCATATACCATGTATGCTTACTATTGTTTGATGACCTGCTACATCTGGTAAATATCTTTTTTATAAAACTTAATAAAAAGATAATTGAAAAGAAAAAAGAAGATTAAAGATTTTTTCCCAAAAAGAGAGAATTATAGGGCATGACTACCACATATGCATTAAGGTTCCTCTTTCCCCACAAGCCCTTCAGCAGCTTGGGCTATAGTTAGGGTCTATGTGGGCTATACAAGCTGGAGTTAGATACCATCTAAGCTGTATTTTCCTATTTTGTTCCATGTGGTTTATACACTTGGAGTTAGCTATCATCCAATGAAAGGCATCCTTCCATTCCTCAACTGTCCAGGAACCCCCAAATTCTTCCTCCCACTTCTCAATAAAGCTCAATTTGGTTTCTAAAGCAGGGCCCAAGGCTTAGTATGCCATAGAAAGTCCTTTAACTTGACACTTTCGGTTGTTGAAATAACTACTAAAAGGGGTGCTCCTAGACAGTTGACCAAAAGATGACCTCTTCTTGCTCAACATATGTCTAATTTGAAGGTATTGATAAAAACAGGAGTTAGGAATACCATATTCTGGTGCAAAGTTTCAAATGTTTTTATACTAGAGTCATCGTATATTTGCTCTAAACATAGTATACCAGCCTTCTCCCATTTGTCCAGCGAGAGGCCCGGGATTCCATATGTAAGTGCAACTAACGGGATTTCGGATCTCGTAGGAGAGAAGAGCTTCCCTTTTTTTATACAATGGCACCAGATCAATACTGTGGCTCGCATAGTTAAAGGGAGTCTGTCACCACATTTTAGCATGTTAGACCGTTAAAATAGGGTTATGTGATCCAGCCAGAACATAAAAACGGTACCTTTGTGGTAGAAAACGGACTTTTCTTTTTGCCGAAAATGAAGTTATAAGATTATGTTCTGAGCCCTCTCAAGTGCCCAGGGCGGTCTCTCAATCCTCGGAGCCCCAGGCAGGCACCTCCTAAACGGCTCATAACCCCGCCCTCCCTGCGCCTCTGCCCGCCCGTTTACTCCCCTCCCCTGTCCTTTTCCACTGTGGCTGTGCGGTCCAAATCGTAGCGGGCGCATGCGCAATGCGATGCCCGCTCCTGGCAGGGAATCGCAATACCTACTGCGCATGCGCCCGCTACGATTTGGGCCGCACAGCCGCAGTGGAAAAGGACAGGGGAGGGGAGTAAACGGGCGGGCAGAGGCACACGGAGGGCGGGGTTATGAGCCGTTTAGGAGGTGCCTGCCTGGGGCTCCGAGGATTGAGAGACCGCCCTGGGCACTTGAGAGGGCTCAGAACATAATCTTATAACTTCATTTTCGGCAAAAAGAAAAGTCCGTTTTCTACCACAAAGGTACCTTTTTTATGTTCTGGCTGGATCACATAACCCTATTTTAACGGTCTAACATGCTAAAATGTGGTGCAGTGGCGTAACTACCGGGGAAGCAGCTGCTTCGGGGCCCGGCGCCCCAGCAGCGTGTGTGACAGTTTATTTTCAAGTTAGTTAAATATCGTGTTCAGGGGCCCTTCACAGCCGCCACTAGTGTGATCTAATTTTACTGTCTGCTAAAGTCTCCTGGTCTGGGATTCAAACCCACAACCTCCAATCTATCAGTGGCAAAGCATTTACCCTCACAGCCATAAAGGCTGCATTACAACTGACTGGGAAAAAACAAAAAAAATACATCTATACACATGACAGCTGCCCAAACACACCTAGCACTGCTATATCTGTATATGACAGCTGTCCCTGCACACTCAGCTCTGCTATATCTCTATATATGACAGCTGCCCCAGCAAACCCAGCTCTACTTCATCTATACACATGACAGCTGCCAAAACACAGCCAGCTCTGCTACATCTATACACATGACAGCTGCCAAAACACAGCCAGCTCTGCTACATCTATACACATGACAGCTGCCAAAACACAGCCAGCTCTGCTACATCTATACACATGACAGCTGCCCCCAACACACCAGGCACTGCTATATCTCTATATGACAGCTGTCCCAGCACACTCAGCTCTGCTATATCTCTATATATGACAGCTGCCCCAGCAAACCCAGCTCTACTACATCTATACACATGACAGCTGCCGAAACACAGCCAGCTCTGCTACATCATTACACATGACAGCTGCCCCCAACACACCAGCACTGCTATATATCTATATGACAGCTGTCCCAGCACACTCAGCTCTGCTATATCTCTATATATGACAGCTGCCCCAGCAAACCCAGCTCTACTACATCTATACACATGACAGATGCCTAAACACACCCAGCTCTGCTACATATATACACATGACAGCTGCACCAGCACACTCAGCTCTACTATATCTCTATATATGACAACTGCCCCAGCAAACCCAGCTCTACTACATCTATACACATGACAGCTGCCGAAACACAGCCAGCTCTGCTACATCTATACACATGACAGCTGCCCCAGCACACTCAGCTCTGCTATATCTCTATATATCTATCTACTGTATAGCAATACTTAGAGATATATAGATGTAGCAGGGCTGGTTGTGCTGGAGCAGCTATCATATATAGAGATATAGCAGGGCTGAGTGTGCTGGGGCAGCTGTCATATAGAGATATAGCAGTGCTGGGTGTGTTTGGGCAGCTGTCATGTGTATAGATGTAGCAGAGCTGGGTTTGCTGGGGCAGCTGTCATGTGTATAGATGTAGCAGGGCTGAGTGTGCTGGAACAGCTGTCATATAGAGGTATAGCAGTGCTGGGTGTGTTTGGGCAGCTGTCATATGCATAGATGTAGCAGAGCTGGGTTTGCTGGGGCAGCTATCATATATAGAGATATAGCAGAGCTGAGTGTGCTGGAACAGCTGTCATATAGAGATATATCTGAGATACTGCTATATCTGTATATGACAGCTGTCTCAGCACATTCAGCTCTGCTACATCTCTATATATGAGCAGCTGCCATGTGTATAGATGTACACTTAGCCAGCTATAACAGTAGAAGTCTCATATTTTTTCAGTCAGCCTCAAGGCAGCTTGTATGGTCTAGTGGTTAGCTGCTCTGCCTCTGAAGCAGAAGGTCGTGGGTTCGAATCCCAGCAGACTCTTTTCTGAAATACAAGCACTGAGTCCAAATAAGGACATACAAGGCGGGACACAGGAAGAGGCTGCATCGCATCGCATCGCTGACATGGAGGTAAGTAGAAGTGTTTATTATTTTTTTTTTAATACCCGACTGTTACTGCCATGGGGGAGCGGAAGGCACCTGATACTGGCACATGGGGGAGGGGGGTTGGCACCTGATACTGGCACCTGGGGGGGGAGGGGGGTTGGCACCTGATACTGGCACATGGGGGGGGGGAAGAGGCACCTGATACTGGCACATGGGGGGAGTGGGGTTGGCACCTGATACTGGCATGGGGGGGGGGGGAGGGAGAGAGGCACCTGATACTGGCATTGGGGGGGGGGGAGGGAGAGAGGCACTTGATACTGGCACTTTTTTTGTGGTGGTGGTGGTGGGGGGAGATGGCACTATGATACTGGGACATGGGGGGGGGGGAGGCACCTGATACTGGCACCTGGAGGGGAGAGGGGGGGTTGGCACTTGATACTGGCACATGGGGGGGGGGAGGCACCTGATACTGGCACATGGGGAGAGGGGAGGGAGAGAGGCACTATGATACTGGGACATGGGGGGAGGAGAGAGGCACTTGATACTGGCATGTGTGGGGGGGGGTTGGCACTATGATACTGGCACATGGGGGGGAGAGGCACTTAATACTGGCACTTTTTTGCGGGGGAGATGGCACTATGATACTGGCACATGGGGGGAAGAGAGAGGCACTTGATACTGGCACATGGGGGTGGGAAGGAGAGAGGCACTTGATACTGGCACATGGGGGGAGATGGCACTATGATACTGGGACATGTGGGGGGGGGGAGAGGCACTTGATACTGGCACATGATGGGGGGCACTTACTGGCACATTATTGGGGGGCATTATGGGGGACACTAGGCCGGCAGCCTATCAGAGGCCGGACACTGAGGGGCATCTACTGGGGCACTATATATGGGGCATTTTATACTGGTACATTTTGGGGGGCACTAGCAGGAAGGGGGGAGAGGAGCACTATGGGGGAATTTACTGGGGGCACTATATAGGGGTATTTTATACTGGCACATTATGGGGGCACTATGGGGACATTAGCTCAACTGGGGGCATTACAAGGGGGTATTTTTTGCACTGTCACATTATAAGGAGAATTATTACTACTGGGGGGGGGGCATAATGGTGGGCTTTATTACCCCCCATGGTATGACCCCCTAGTAGCAGCACCAGCCTCTCCCTGCTCTGCTATCCCTCTGCCCCTTCTCCAAATCCTTATTATAAAATCTTTCTCATTAGGATAAAACACAACATCAGCTCCGCCGAGCCCCCGGCCAAAGTGTGGAAGTGGCGTCCGAGACCCCCAAGGGCCAAGCCATGTAACTGTAAGTGTTCATGTGGAGTATGTTTATGTTATGCACATATAGCCTACACTGTGCCCCACAATATACAGTATACCGCTACACTGTGCCACACAATATACAGTATACCTCTATACTGTGCCTCACAATGTACAGTATACCTCTATACTGTGCCCCACAATGTACAGTATACCTCTATACTGTGCCCCACAATGTTTAGTATACCTCTATACTGTGCCCCACAATATACATTATACCTCTACACTGTGCCTCACAATATACAGTATACTGCTACACTGTGCCCCACAATATACAGTATACCTCTATACTGTGCCTCACAATATACAGTATACCTCTATATTGTGCCCCACAATATACAGTATACCACTACACTGTGCCACACAATATACAGTATACCTCTACACTGTGCCCCACAATATACAGTATACTGCCACTGTGCCACACAATATACAGTATACCGCTACACTGTGCCCCACAATATACAATATACCGCTACACTGTGCCCCACAATATACAGTATACCTCTACACTGTGCCACACAATATACAGTATACCTCTACACTGTGCCACACAATATACAATATACCGCTACACTGTGCCCCACAATATACAGTATACCTCTACACTGTGCCCCACAATATACATTATACCTCTACACTGTGCCCACAATATACAGTATACTGCTACTGTGCCACACAATATACAGTATACCGCTACACTGTGCCCCACAATATACAGTACACCTCTACACTGTGCCCCACAATATACAGTATACCTCTACACTGTGCTGCACAATATACAGTATACCTCTACACTGTGCCCCACAATATACAGTACACCTCTACACTGTGCCACACAATATACAGTATACCTCTACACTGTGCTGCACAATATACAGTATACCTCTACACTGTGCCCCACAATATACAGTATACCTCTACACTGTGCCCCACAATGTACAGTATACCTCTACACTGTGCCCCACAATATACAGTATACCTCTACACTGTGCCTCACAATATACAGTATACCTCTACACTGTGCCCCACAATGTACAGTATACCTCTACACTGTGCCCCACAATATACAGTATACCTCTACACTGTGCCCCACAATATACAGTATACCTCTACACTGTGCCACACAATATACAGTATACCTCTACACTGTGCCACACAATGTACAGTATAACTCTACACTGTGTCCCACAATATACAGTATACCTCTACACTGTGCCTCACAATATACAGTATACTGCTACTGTGCCACACAATATACAGTATACCGCTACACTGTGCCCCACAATGTACATTATACCTCTATATTGTGCCCCACAATATACAGTATACCTCTACACTGTGCCCCACAATATACAGTATACCGCTACACTGTGCCACACAATATACAGTATACCTCTACACTGTGCCACACAATATACAGTATACCTCTACACTGTGCCACACAATATACAGTATACCGCTACACTGTGCCCCACAATATACAGTATACCGCTACACTGTGCCAAAGGAGTGGGGTTTACACAGGAGGAGGGAGGTGCGAAGCGCGCTGAGGGGGGCCCTTACAAATATTTGCTGTGGGGCCCAGTCACTTCTAGTTACGCCCCTGATGTGGTGACAGACTCCCTTTAAGAGGGAGGGTGAAACCTTTGGTGCTACCAAGGAATGAACAGCAAGGAATCCTGGGAGAGAACCCTTTTTTGTATAAGTGGACTCCAACTTTAGCCACCTTTAGTTTACTCAATGAGGTTTGCTTTATAATACCGTAATAGGTCTGGGACACCTAATCCCCCATCTTTTAAATTTGGGTACAAGGCCTGCCGGTCCACTCTAGGAGATTTATTGCTCCATATAAATTTTAGAAGGTCTGTCTGTAATAAGCGTAGTGTTTTAGAGGGAATAATAAGTGGTAAACATCTAAACTTATAAAGAATTTTAGGTAATATAATTTTGACCACGTTAATTCTGGCTATGCAGGACATAAAGTGCCGAGAGTACTCAGTTTAGTCCTCTAACAATTCCGTTCTCAGGGTAGTAAAATTACGTATCACTAAGTTTTGCAGTCGAGACGTTAATGTGATACCCAAGTATGTTATGCCATCTACTGCCCATTGAAACTGAGCTTTCTCCAAGAGTTTCCTTTTAATAGAATCCAAAATCGCGAAGGGGAGTACATGCGTATATAGCAGCAGCCCACCCTCTTGGCACTATATTGTACCTATGGGGTAACAAGGCGTTAAACACCTGCAAATGGTTAATGAAATGGGGAAAAGTATAGCTGGGTAGGGGATATAGGAGCAGGGATATATGGGGTTATAAAGCAGGGGTTACTAGTATGGCTGGACAGGGGATATAGGATATATGGGGTTATAAAGCAGGGGTTAATCGTTAGTGGTATAGGAAGGCAGAGCTGGGGTAAATGCAGCGTTGGTGGTATAAGGAGGAAAAGGGGTTAATTATATCGTTGGTGGTATAGTGATACTTAGCCCAATATGCTCGTTGCCCAGGGGTTGATTCCTGCTTGTATATGCTCGTCTCTCTCGGGGATGATCCTCTCTTGTATCGGGCTACACGGCTCAACTGAAGAGTGCAGTCCCGCCGGATTATTTAAATCCGGCGGTGCTCGCTCCCATGCAGCTCGTGCTGCGGAGTGCGCGCACGCCGCTGGCAAGGACTTGTGGGCTGGCACGGCAATATGACGTCACTGCGCCAGCCCGCGCATCCCTGAACGCGCCTTCTGGGACTGAGCAGCGCGCTTCCAGGTGGGGATCTCTTTGATCCTCCGCCTGTGAGGTGTCTGCATACCCCAGGTGCCGTAATTACAGCACTGGAGGTATGCAGCAAACAGAGCGAGGGGAACTTTTGTTCCCCTATGGCCTCATTCACACGACAGTATGTGTTTTGCAGTCTGCAAATTGCGGATCCGCAAAGAAAAACGGATGACGTCTGTATGGCATCCGTTTTTCTTTGCAGATCCGTTATTTTTGCGGATCCATTGTAATAATGCCTATCCTTGTCCACAAACTAGAAAAAAATAGGACATGCACTATTTTTTTTCCGGAGCTACGGAACGGACATACTGATGCGGACAGCACATTTTTTTGCGGACCCATTGAAATGAATGGGTCCGCATCCTATCAGAAAAAAAAAACGGAATGGACAAGGAAACAAAATACGGTCATGTGCATGAGACCTATCTCTGTTATGTTAAACATCTCCAGCCCGGCCGACTGAAGATGTTTAACAAAAGACAAAAGGATCTATTGAACCCTTTGGAGTGACAGAGGCTGGACAATTATGTCCGGCCATCTGGTGTCACTTCCCTCCTGCTGGACAATACTGGATGATTAGGCTGGGGGGGCGCATCATTTGGCCACATTTAGGTATATACATCCGTGTAGATGTTTGGGGCACATCTACATGCATGTATATATCCCATATAATTTTGGGGCATAAATGGGCAGTAATAAGCCCACCTGCATATATATATATATATATATATATATATACGGTATATATTATATACATAGGCATGTATGCTGACAAGGGGGCATACATCTCTATGTATACACATACACCACCTGGACAGGCCCATGTCAAAGGGCTAATATATATATATATATTTAAATCTAACACTTCCCTCAACAAAAACCAACAACGCACATGTACACGGCCTCATTGAAATGAATGGGTCCGGATTCCGTGCGGACGAAATGGGTTCGCATCACACATTGCACCTGCGCGGAATATTCGCTCGTGTGAAAGGGGCCTAAGAGGTTAAATGGCCGAGATCGGTACAGCGGAAGTTGGTTTCTTATTCGTCCAGTTTCTTATTCACTGAAGTTGGTTTCTTATTCGGCAGTTTCTTATACATTACTATGACAAATAAACCTTTTTTCCTCTTATTCCTCTGCAGTAAATCTGTTTTTTTCTACATAAATGTTAAATATTATTTGTGAACAATCAGATTAATAAAAAAAAAATCTACATTATTGGTGTTTTTACTGAAAAAAACGATAGTGAAAAATGGATGAAAAAATATGCATTTTGAATAAGTAACTGAGGAATATAAGGGGTTAAACGCCGTTGGGCCAGTAATCAAAGGGTTAAAATATAAAGAGTAAGGGCCCCTCCATAACACCCAACTGTATCCAGCCTGGCCCAAACTGTGGATTGGCAGGAAAACAGGTGCCAACCTTGCCAACTATATACATTTTCAGTACTTTGAATAAGTAACTGAGGAATTTAAGGGGTTAAACGCCGTTAAGCCACTAATCTAAGGGTGGAAATATAAAGAGTAAGGACCCCTCTATAATACCCAACTGTATCCAGCCTGGCCCAAACTGTGGATTGGCATTAAAACAGGTGCCAACCTTGCCAACTATATACATTTTCAGCATTTTGAATAAGTAACTGGTGATTTTAAGGGGTTAAACGCTGTTGGGCCACTAATCTAAGGGTGAAAATATACAGAGTAAGGACCCCTCCATAACACCCAACTGTACCCAGCCTGGCCCAAACTGTGGATTGGCAGGAAAACAGGTGCCAACCTTGCCAACTATATACATTTTCAGCATTTTGAATAAGTAACTGAGGAATTTAAGGGTTTAAACGCCGTTGGGCCACTAATCAAAGGGTTAAAATATAAAGAGTAAGGACCCCTCCATAATACCCAACTGTATCCAGCCTGGCCCAAACTGTGGATTGGCAGGAAAACAGGTGCCAACCTTGCCAACTATATACATTTTCAGTATTTTGAATAAGTAACTGAGGAATTTAAGGGGTTAAACGTCGTTGGGCCACTAATCTAAGGGTGGAAATATAAAGAGTAAGGACCCCTCCATAACACCCAACTGTACCCAGCCTGGCCCAAACTGTGGATTGGCAGGAAAACAGGTGCCAACCTTGCCAACTATATACATTTTCAGTACTTTGAATAAGTAACTGAGGAATTTAAGGGGTTAAACGCCATTAAGCCACTAATCTAAGGGTGGAAATATAAAGAGTAAGGACCCCTCTATAATACCCAACTGTATCCAGCCTGGCCCAAACTGTGGATTGGCATTAAAACAGGTGCCAACCTTGCCAACTATATACATTTTCAGCATTTTGAATAAGTAACTGGTGATTTTAAGGGGTTAAACTGCTGTTGGGCCACTAATCTAAGGGTGGAAATATACAGAGTAAGGACCCCTCCATAACACCCAACTGTACCCAGCCTGGCCCAAACTGTGGATTGGCAGGAAAACAGGTGCCAACCTTGCCAACTATATACATTTTCAGCATTTTGAATAAGTAACTGAGGAATTTAAGGGGTTAAACGCCGTTGGGCCACTAATCAAAGGGTTAAAATATAAAGAGTAAGGACCCCTCCATAACACCCAACTGTATCCAGCCTGGCCCAAACTGTGGATTGGCAGGAAAACGGGTGCCAACCTTGCCAACTATATACATTTTCAGTATTTTGAATAAGTAACTGAGGAATTTAAGGGGTTAAACGTCGTTGGGCCACTAATCTAAGGGTGGAAATATAAAGAGTAAGGACCCCTCCATAACACCCAACTGTACCCAGCCTGGCCCAAACTGTGGATTGGCAGGAAAGCAGGTGCCAACCTTGCCAACTATATACATTTTCAGTATTTTGAATAAGTAACTGAGGAATTTAAGGGGTTAAACGCCGTTGGGCCACTAATCAAAGGGTTAAAATATAAAGAGTAAGGACCCCTCCATAACACCCAACTGTATCCAGCCTGGCCCAAACTGTGGATTGGCAGGAAAACAGGTGCCAACCTTGCCAACTATATACATTTTCAGTATTTTGAATAAGTAACTGAGGAATTTAAGGGGTTAAACGTCATTGGGCCACTAATCTAAGGGTGGAAATATAAAGAGTAAGGACCCCTCCATAACACCCAACTGTACCCAGCCTGGCCCAAACTGTGGATTGGCAGGAAAACAGGTGCCAACCTTGCCAACTATATACATTTTCAGTACTTTGAATAAGTAACTGAGGAATTTAAGGGGTTAAACGCCATTAAGCCACTAATCTAAGGGTGGAAATATAAAGAGTAAGGACCCCTCTATAATACCCAACTGTATCCAGCCTGGCCCAAACTGTGGATTGGCATTAAAACAGGTGCCAACCTTGCCAACTATATACATTTTCAGCATTTTGAATAAGTAACTGGTGATTTTAAGGGGTTAAACGCTGTTGGGCCACTAATCTAAGGGTGGAAATATACAGAGTAAGGACCCCTCCATAACACCCAACTGTACCCAGCCTGGCCCAAACTGTGGATTGGCAGGAAAACAGGTGCCAACCTTGCCAACTATATACATTTTCAGCATTTTGAATAAGTAACTGAGGAATTTAAGGGGTTAAACACCGTTGGGCCACTAATCAAAGGGTTAAAATATAAAGAGTAAGGACCCCTCCATAACACCCAACTGTATCCAGCCTGGCCCAAACTGTGGATTGGCAGGAAAACGGGTGCCAACCTTGCCAACTATATACATTTTCAGTATTTTGAATAAGTAACTGAGGAATTTAAGGGGTTAAACGTCGTTGGGCCACTAATCTAAGGGTGGAAATATAAAGAGTAAGGACCCCTCCATAACACCCAACTGTACCCAGCCTGGCCCAAACTGTGGATTGGCAGGAAAGCAGGTGCCAACCTTGCCAACTATATACATTTTCAGTATTTTGAATAAGTAACTGAGGAATTTAAGGGGTTAAACGCCATTGGGCCACTAATCTAAGGGTGGAAATATAAAGAGTAAGAACCCCTCTATAATGCCCAACTGTATCCAGCCTGGCCCAAACTGTGGATTGGCATTAAAACAGGTGCCAACCTTGCCAACTGTGACGAAACCAACCTCGCCACGGTGTTTTGGAGGGGGCTGGTTGCTAGCCTCTTGCCTCAGGATTATGGCCCATACTAACTTTAAAGAAGACAGACCGGCCGCACAGCTTAAATCTGTCTTTGGAATTGTGTTTTATGTTATTATGCGTTCGGTTAAATTGTATGTTATGTGAGGGCACCCAGATAGCTAATATTATTGTATTTGTGTATTCTGAGTGCCATTCACCTAATGATATGCACTCAGACTTGAGCTATCTGGGGATATGTTAAATGTCTGTGTTTGCTGGGAGGGTGTGCCATTGTGTGTTTGGGTGGTGATTCCTGTCCTGTTGTCTCCACGTGTGTATTGGTGTTTTCCCTTTGTCCTGAGACATAATTGGATTGCTCCTTGGGTGTCGCCAGGCAGAGAGGAGGAAACCATGATGCATTGTGGGGATATGTTGTGTCTGTGTATCCTGAATTTCTGCATATCTGTACTGTGTCGCAGTCTCCATTCTGGTCCCCTAAGGGCGTGGCCACCAGATGGGGACCTGCATAAATACGGGCGGGTAGCCCTTAATAAAGTGTTCCTGTTTTATCCTTCATCATGCTGAGACTGGTGTTTGGATAACTGATCAAACTGGGGGATTGCTATACGCTGAAGATTTGCTATACTCCCCTGGCATAACTACTAGCTCTTGTAAGAGCTGTTCCTGCTCTCTGGCTGTAGGAGAGGTTCACCCACTGGAGCCTGGAGCCTTGTCGTAGGTCCAGCGTGGGTGGAGGACGGTGAGACCCCAACCAAGCTGCGGCGGTTCGTGGGGTCTGCAGGGCGTACGGTGTCAAGTGGAGTGCTTGGAGTCCTCGGAAAGCACTAGGAGCTTCTATCGACGGAGGTACCCGGTCGGGGTGCTAGGAGATCCGTTACATTGGTGGCAAGCAGTGGGATGGCGTCCTAGTGTGAGGAGAAGCAGCTCGGAGACACCGTTCGTGGAGTATATTGAGGGCAACGCTAGTATCCGTACAGCGCCCCTGGCTACAGCAGGATGGAATCGGCTAGTCTTCGAACAGCGTTCCACTACGAGGAGGATGATGACCCGGACTGGAGGGATGCAGTCCGGAAAGGCGTCTGGCACGAGGCCCTGGAAGATGTACAGCGTCGGCGGGGCGAGTGTCTCCCCAGTGAGGAGCAGCAGTTGCGGATGCGAGTGGCCCTGCGAATGCCCCTTCTGGGAGAGGAGCCCCTGAATGAGTGGGTGACAGAACTGGAGAGCCTGGTATGGAAGGAGCTTTGGCTAGATGACGCCTACCAGGCACTCTGGTGGTATGTGATTCGGCACTCTCCCTGGATGGCTGAGCACGACAGACCCGAGGGTGAGGATTATGATGGCCCTGGCCTGTTGTTTGAGGCCTTCGCAGAACCGGAGTTCGGAGATGCTGGAGAGTCCCGGTTCTGGGATATCTATGACTACAGAGAGGCTATGCATGATTGGGCTACAGCGAGAGAGGTGAGACAAGACCTGGCATCTCTAGTCACAAAGGAGTGGGAGCTGGAGCAGGACTACCAATACTTCTTCAGCTCAATTCGGTCCCAATATACACTGCCAGAGAGCTGGGTGGCAGTCCCAGACCTACAACCCTACAGCTGGGAAGACCCGACTGAAGTATCCCCTGCTTCAGTACCAGCTACAGAGGTAGGGGTCCTCATAGACTGGTCCTGTGAGGAACCACAACAGGCAGGTGGAGAAGGGACCGAGGGCTCTCCACCGGGATGCTGGGATGCTGGCCCAGACCCTCAGCAGCAGCCGGAGTTGCCAGGTGTGGACGCAGGTGACCCTGACTCGCAAATGTTGAGGGACCTCACAGACTGGTCCTGGGAGGACCCACAGATGGCAGGTGGAGATGGGACCGAGGTCTCTCTACTGGCCCTACAGGGATGCTGGGCCGCCTGCCCAGATCTCCAGCGGCAGTGCATATCACAGGGAGAGGAGACAACCGGTCTCTCTCCCCAGCGGAAACCTGAGTTCCAGGGGGAGGAGATGCGGGGTCCCTCTGCCTTACAGCAACCAGAGTCCTGGGGAGGAGAGGCAACCAGCCTCACCTTCCACCAGCAGCCGGAGATACCGGGAAAAGGGGAACACAAGCCCCTCTGCATGGGCGCAGATGAGACCGCGGGCTCGGTGCCAGTCCTACAGGGATGCTGGACAAACGGTCCAGATCCCCATCCATCTCCGCAGGGATACCAGGAGGAGGAGGTAAGCGAGCCCTCCCCTTCCCAGCTACTTCCCAACAGAGTTCTGGGGGCAGGGGATGAGCCTGCGCTACCCACTGATTTCTTCCCAGCGGAAGAGCTGGCATCAGGGCAGAGCGCAGTCGGCCTCTGCCCTCCTCTATCCTCTTCTCCAGAGCCGGACATCCCACAGGCTACCCCAGCGGAAGTGCTGGCATCTGGGCAGAGCGCAGTCGGCCTCTGCCCTCCCCTATCCTCTTCTTCAGAGCCGGACTCCCCACAAGCGACCCCAGCGGAAGAGCTGGCATCTGGGCAGAGCGCAGTCGGCCTCTGCCCACCAAGTACCTACAGCTCCAAGCTGGAGAACCACAAGGCAGCAAGGAGTCGCAGATGCCCACTCAACAGCTGGGGACATACGGAACAGAGCCAGGCCCCAAAATTCAACAGGTCCAGTATGGGGTTGTGGTTGGACTGCCAGACTAACTCAGGTACTGACCGTGAGCAGGGGCGTAGCGTGGGGGGGGCCGGAGGGGCCGTTGCCCCGGGCGCCAAATTGCAGGGGGCGCCAGGCAGCCGAAATTTCAATGAGGGCTACGGGAGCCTATGGCTCCCGTCCCCTCCGTTATGCCCCATAGGCTTCAGGCCTAGTGGCCTGAAGCCTATAAGGCAGTAGAGCGATGCAGGACTCGGTCACGATAATCTCACTGTGACCTCCTGCGTCGGGTCTCGCGAGATGACGCGATGACGCGGCGCAGGAAGGCACAGTGAGGCGTTCGTGACTGCCTGCGGCGGGAACAAGCAGGGATGGAGATGGGTAAGTATTTTTTTTTTATATTACCTTTCCTAATTGCAGTGCAGAGGCTCTGGGGGCAGTATGGGGGGTGGGAGAGGACTGGAGCAGAAAGGCTATGGCATTGGCATAGTAATAAGAGGGGGACATTATATTAGCAAAGAGGGTGCCAGTACATTAATAACAAAGAGGGGGACATTACATTAGCAAAGAGGGGGCCAGTACATTATTAATAAAAAGGGGGGCATTATATTAATAAAAAGGGGGGCATTATATTAATAATAAAGAGGGGGCCAGTACATTACTATTAATGTAATGACCCCCTCTTCATTATTAATGTAATGACCCCCTCTTTATTATTAATGTAATGACCCCCTCTTTATTATTAATGTAATGACCCCCTCTTTGTTATTAATGTAATGACCCCCTCTTTGTTATTAATGTAATGGCCCCCTCTTTGTTATTAATGTAATGACCCCCTCTTTATTAATGTAATGGCCCCCTCTTTATTATTAATGTAATGACCCCCTCTTTGTTATTAATGTAATGACCCCCTCTTTGTTATTAATGTAATGGCCCCTCTTTGTTATTAATGTAATGAGCCCCTCTTTGTTATTAATGTAATGACCCCCTCTTTGTTATTAATGTAATGACCCCCTCTTTGTTATTAATGTAATGAGCCCCTCTTTGTTATTAATGTAATGAGCCCCTCTTTGTTATTAATGTAATGACCCCCTCTTTGTTATTAATGTAATGACCCCCTCTTTGTTATTAATGTAATGACCCCCCTCTTTATTATTAATATAATGGCCCCCTCTTTATTATTAATATAATGACCCCCTCTTTGTTATTAATGTAATGGCCCCCTCTTTTTATTAATGTAATGGCCCCTCTTTATTAATAATATAATGGCCCCCTCTTTATTATTAATATAATGACCCCCTCTTTATTATTAATGTAATGGCCCCCTCTTTGTTATTAATGTAATGGCCCCCTCTTTGTTATTAATATAATGACCCCCTCTTTATTATTAATGTAATGGCCCCCTCTTTGTTATTAATGTAATGGCCCCCTCTTTTTATTAATGTAACGGCCCCCTCTTTGTTATTAATGTAACGGCCCCCTCTTTGTTATTAATATAATGGCCCCTCTTTATTATTAATGTAATGGCCCCCTCTTTGTTATTAATATAATGGCCCCTCTTTATTATTAATGTAATGGCCCCCTCTTTATTATTAATATAATGACCCCCTCTTTGTTATTAATGTAATGACCCCCTCTTTGTTATTAATGTAATGGCCCCTCTTTATTATTAATGTAATGACCCCCTCTTTGTTATTAATGTAATGACCCCCTCTTTGTTATTAATGTAATGGCCCCTCTTTGTTATTAATGTAATGAGCCCCTCTTTGTTATTAATGTAATGACCCCCTCTTTTTTATTAATATAATGGCCCCTCTTTATTATTAATATAATGACCCCCTCTTTGTTATTCATGTAATGGCCCCTCTTTATTAATAATATAATGGCCCCCTCTTTATTATTAATATAATGACCCCCTCTTTGTTATTAATGTAATGGCCCCCTCTTTATTATTAATGTATTGGCCCCCTCTTTGTTATTAATGTACTGGCCCCCTCTTTGTTATTAATGTAATGGCCCCTCTTTATTATTAATGTAATGGCCCCCTCTTTATTATTAATGTAATGGCCCCCTCTTTGTTATTAATGTAATGGCCCCCTCTTTGTTATTAATGTAATGGCCCCCTCTTTATTATTAATGTAATGGCCCCTCTTTATTATTAATGTACTGGCCCCCTCTTTGTTATTAAAGAGGGGGCCAGTACATTAATAATAAAGAGGGGGCCATTATAATATACAGGGGGAATAATATTATGGGGAATGGGGGACTATCTGTCTGGCTCTAGCTCAGTATTGGGGGGCAGCAGGATGACAGTGTTGAGACACCAGGAAGGAGAGCATGATAGTAAAGTGAGGAACCTAAATTTTTTTCGGTGAAACTCTGCAGAGACGAGAAGCGGCTGAAAGAAGTTATCATGGTGGTCTTATCTCTGAATGAAGACGTCGAGGAGAGTCTACATCACAGGAGATGTCACTGGATGTAACAGGTATGGTGCGGTATTCTACTGTAATAATAATGTCCATCCACATATCTGTTTCACGGTAGGGTTGAGGGAGAAGATTGAGAATTTGGCCCACCCTGCCGCATTCGGCCCCAGACTTCAGGTCACACTGTAGTGTTCTGAATTCTGGGGCCTCACACCCATCTACTACATTATCTGTACTCAGAGAGTTATCTCTGTGTTATCTGAGGTGTTACATAGGACTGCTAGTGATCTACTATAGTATCTGTTAAAAGTGGCGTGCCTGGGGTAGGCGCGGGGGGGGGGCGCAATTTTTGGCTTGCCCCGGGTGCTGGCAACCCACGCTACGCCACTGACCGTGAGGTCAGGTATCTGGTTAGTCTTCCCTGGAAGGGGGAGATGTGTGACGAAACCAACCTCGCCACGGTGTTTTGGAGGGGGCTGGTTGCTAGCCTCTTGCCTCAGGATTATGGCCCATACTAACTTTAAAGAAGACAGACCGGCCGCACAGCTTAAATCTGTCTTTGGAATTGTGTTTTATGTTATTATGCGTTCGGTTAAATTGTATGTTATGTGAGGGCACCCAGATAGCTAATATTATTGTATTTGTGTATTCTGAGTGCCATTCACCTAATGATATGCACTCAGACTTGAGCTATCTGGGGATATGTTAAATGTCTGTGTTTGCTGGGAGGGTGTGCCATTGTGTGTTTGGGTGGTGATTCCTGTCCTGTTGTCTCCACGTGTGTATTGGTGTTTTCCCTTTGTCCTGAGACATAATTGGATTGCTCCTCGGGTGTCGCCAGGCAGAGAGGAGGAAACCATGATGCATTGTGGGGATATGTTGTGTCTGTGTATCCTGAATTTCTGCATATCTGTACTGTGTCGCAGTCTCCATTCTGGTCCCCTAAGGGCGTGGCCACCAGATGGGGACCTGCATAAATACGGGCGGGTAGCCCTTAATAAAGTGTTCCTGTTTTCTCCTTCATCATGCTGAGACTGGTGTTTGGATAACTGATCAAACTGGGGGATTGCTATACGCTGAAGATTTGCTATACTCCCCTGGCATAACTACTAGCTCTTGTAAGAGCTGTTCCTGCTCTTTGGCTGTAGGAGAGGTTCACCCACTGGAGCCTGGAGCCTTGTCGTAGGTCCAGCGTGGGTGGAGGACGGTGAGACCCCAACCAAGCTGCGGCGGTTCGTGGGGTCTGCAGGGCGTACGGTGTCAAGTGGAGTGCTTGGAGTCCTCGGAAAGCACTAGGAGCATCTATCGACGGAGGTACCCGGTCGGGGTGCTAGGAGATCCGTTACACCAACTATATACATTTTCAGCATTTTGAATAAGTAACTGGTGATTTTAAGGGGTTAAACGCTGTTGGGCCACTAATCTAAGGGTGGAAATATACAGAGTAAGGACCCCTCCATAACACCCAACTGTACCCAGCCTGGCCCAAACTGTGGATTGGCAGGAAAACAGGTGCTAACCTTGACAACTATATACATTTTCAGCATTTTGGTGATTTTAAGGGGTTAAAGCCCATTTGGTAACTCACGTTAGGAAACAAATTAGAAGAATAATATAGGTCTTGTTTTAATCCACAGTTTGGGCCAGGCTGGGTACAGTTGGGTATTATAGAGGGGTCCTTACTCTTTATATTTCCACCCTTAGATTAGTGGCCCAACAGCGTTTAACCCCTTATATTCCTCAGTTACTTATTCAAAATGCTGAAAATGTATATAGTTGGCAAGGTTGGCACCTGTTTTCTTGCCAATCCACAGTTTGGGCCAGGCTGGGTACAGTTGGGTATTATGGAGGGGTCCTTACTCTTTATATTTCCACCCTTAGATCAGTGGCCCAACGGCGTTTAACCCCTTAAATTCCTCAGTTACTTATTCAAAATGCTGAAAATGTATATAGTTGGCAAGGTTGGCACCTGTTTTCTTGCCAATCCACAGTTTGGGCCAGGCTGGGTACAGTTGGGTATTATGGAGGGGTCTTTACTCTTTAAATTTCCACCTTTAGATCAGTGGCCCAACGGCATTTAACCCCTTAAATTCCTCAGTTACTTATTCAAAATGCTGAAAATGTATATAGTTGGCAAGGTTGGCACCTGTTTTCTTGCCAATCCACAGTATGGGCCAGGCTGGGTACAGTTGGGTGTTATGGAGGGGTCCTTACTCTTTGTATTTCTACCCTTAGATCAGTGGCCCAACAGCATTTAACCCCTTAAATTCCTCAGTTGCTTATTCAAAATGTAGAAAATGTATATAGTTGGCATGGTTGGCACCTGTTTTCCTGCCAATCCACAGTTTGGGCCAGGCTGGGTACATTTGGGTATTATGGAGGAGCCCTTACTCTATTTACACCCTTAGATTAGTGGCCCAACAGCGTTTAACCCCTTATATTCCTCAGTTACTTATTCAAAATGCTGAAAATGTATATAGTTGGCAAGGTTGGCACCTGTTTTCTTGCCAATCCACAGTTTGGGCCAGGCTGGATACAAATGGGTATTATGGAGGGGTCCTTACTCTTTGTATTTCTACCCTTAGATCAGTTGCCCAACAGCATTTAACCCCTTAAATTCCTCAGTTACTTATTCAAAATGCTGAAAATGTATATAGTTGGCAAGGTTGGCACCTATTTTAATGCCAATCCACAGTTTGGGCCAGGCTGGATACAGTTGGGTATTATAGAGGGGTCCTTACTCTTTATATTTCCACCCTTAGATCAATGGCCCAACGGGGTTTAACCCCTCAAATTCCTCAGTTACTTATTCAAAATGCTGAAAATGTATATAGTTGGCAAGGTTGGCACCTGTTTTCTTGCCAATCCACAGTTTGGGCCAGGCTGGGTACAGTTGGGTATTATGGAGGGGTCCTTACTCTTTAAATTTCCACCCTTAGATCAGTGACCCAACGGCATTTAACCCCTTAAATTCCTCAGTTACTTATTCAAAATGCTGAAAATGTATATAGTTGGCAAGGTTGGCACCTGTTTTCTTGCCAATCCACAGTTTGGGCCAGGCTGGGTACAGTTGGGTGTTATGGAGGGGTCCTTACTCTTTATATTTCTACCCTTAGATCAGTGGCCCAATGGCGTTTAACCCCTTAAATTCCTCAGTTACTTATTCAAAATGCTGAAAATTTATATAGTTGGCAAGGTTGGCACCTGTTTTCTTGTCAATCCACAGTTTGGGCCAGGCTGGGTACAGTTGGGTATTATGGAGGGGTCCTTACTCTTTGTATTTCTACCCTTATATCAGTGGCCCAACAGCATTTAACCCCTTAAATTCCTCAGTTACTTATTCAAAATGTAGAAAATGTATATAGTTGGCAAGGTTGGCACCTGTTTTCTTGCCAATCCACAGTTTGGGCCAGGCTGGGTACAGTTGGGTGTTATGGAGAGGTCCTTACTCTTTCTATTTCCACCCTTAGATCAGTGGGTGGAACAGCGTTTAACCCCTTAAATTCCTCAGTTACTTATTCAAAATGCATATTTTTTCATCCATTTTTCACTATCGTTTTTTTTTAGTAAAAACACAAATAATATAGATTTTTTTATTAATCTGATTGTTCACAAATAATATTTAACATTTATGTAGAAAAAAACAGATTTACTGCAGAGGAATAAGAGAAAAAAAGGTTTATTTGTCATAGTAATGTATAAGAAACTGCCGAATAAGAAACCAACTTCAGCCTCGTGCACTATAGCCATCTGGTGCCTGCTCTTTTAGACAACAGACACCCAGAGGCAAAGTGTCAGATCGGTGATAACGCTGATCACAGACTTTTGACACCTCACAATTGACCACTGCATCTGAGAGCTGTGCTCCCTGGCACAGAGCAGCCCCCCTGCGCCAATCATAACAGCCTTGGGCCTTCTGGAGGATTCAAGGTCTGTCATAGCTGTGTTCTTCTGGAGCCCTGCCTGTGTCAGCGCTCCATGGGAACATAATGAACTTATCAAAACGGGTGTAAAGGGAAACTGGTTTAGTTGTCCATAGCAACCAATCAGATTCCTCCTTTCATTTTCCAAAGAAGCTCTGAAAAATGAAAGGTGGAATCTGATTAGCTGCTATGGGCAACTTAAGCCAGTTCTACTTTACACTAGCGCGACTACGCTCTCCTTAGAGAATAAGACGCCAATGAAAAACACTTAAAAAAAAAAAAAAAATCGGGAATCTGAGCTCCGGACACTGAGACACTGGCAGCAGTCTCGGATGCGCACCCAGTGCGGGCTTCCTGTCAGCGCCGGCGCAGGCAGTGAGGAGGACACCCCGGGGGCCTTCCTCTGGTCTGACATCAAGCGGGAAGCTGGAAGTGAGCGAGAATAATGGAGGAGCTGGACGAGCAGCCGGCTGAGACGGTAACCCTGAGCACATGGCGGCCGCGTGTATAGGAATGTCAGCGTCCTGTGAGCCGCGTGTACTACCACCCCCATCATCCCCGACACGCTGTGTGTATGCTTCTGTAATATGCCCATGTCATGGCTGCCACTAATTCACGGAGATCTCCATTCATCTCTCTGTGATTCATGAAACTGTCCGCAGCAGCCAATCACAATGCAGCTCTCATTTTCAAACAGGGTGGGAAATGAAAGCTGAGTTTTGATTGGTGGCTATGGGCATCAAGGACAGTGTCCTAGATCCGTGGCAGATGCAGGCATTTTTATTTTTTTGGGTGTTGTTAGGCACCCCAGCAGTCGGACCTTCGCCGATCAAACGCTTATCCCCTATCCTGGGACAACCCCTTTAACAGATACTTACTGCGCATGCGCCAAAATAATTTGCCACAAATATGGGCCAGACAAGAGGACGCTGATGCCTGGCTCTGTCAGTCAAGGTGAGGGGGCGCAGAAGGCAGAGATGCTGAGGGCCCACCCTTCTGCGCAACAAAGCCCTAGTTGACATATTAAAGTCAGTTTTCTGTGGAACTGAGCAATACATTTTTGTCATGCAGGTATGACTGTAATAAGCAGGGTCAACCCTACCAGGTAATATGCCTGGGCTGATAGGGTTCTTCCTGCTGACAGGTGCTATTTAATTTTAATTTTTCAAATTTTTCTGTATCCCCTAGATTGTTCAAGGACTTGGTCGACAGAACACACACATTGGGTTTGATTGGGGACCGGGAGAGCTGCTGCTGTATGAGACCCGCTACCCAAACACAGGTATGTCGCTTTGTTCCTTGAAGGATCTGTCCAGTTTTCCTCCCCAAATAATAAGACCGGGAATTGCATCACCGCAAGCCTTGTTGTGAGCGCAACTGTGTAGTCACATTAAAGGCTCATGCACACAACCGTATGTATTTGACGGTGCGCAAAATACGGATGACGTCCTTATTTTACGTAACAGCTGGCCCCTAATAGAGCGGTTCTATCCTTGTCCATAATGCAGGCATTAAGGCCTCTTGCACACGTTCGGTTTTTTTTTTTAAGCCTTCCGTTTCCGTATTATCATTTTTTCGTTCTGTTCAAAGACATGTCCTATTATTGTCCGCATTACGGACAAGGATAGGACTGTTCTATCAGGGGCCAGCTGTTCCGTTCCTCAAAAGCGTAAAGCACACAGACGTCATCCGTATTTTTTTGTGGATCTGTTTTTTGCGGACCGCAAAATACTGAAAAAGCCATACGGTCGTGTGCAAGAGGCCTAAGGGTACATGCACACGTTCAGGATTCATGTGCAGAAAATCCGCAGGTGTTCGCAGGCAAATCCGTGCCGATTTTACTAAGTGAATGAAGAAAATCCGGTCAGGAAAAATAAAATAAATTGACATGCTGCGGATTTTAAAATCTGCACAGAAAAAATCTGCATCGTGTCCATTGAGAATTTCAAATTCTCATAGAATACAATGTACATGACCTACGGTGCAGATTTTCTGCACGCAAATCCGTGCGCAATCCTGATCGTGTGCGTTTAGCCTAATAGGACATGTTCTATTTTTTTGCGGAACGGACATACGGAATGCACATGAAAAATACATTTTTTTTTCTTTTTCTTTTTTTTTTTTTCTTTGTACCCATTGAAAAGAATGGTTCTGCATAAAGTCCGCAAAAAAAAAACCCCGGAACGGACACTGAAATAAAATACATTAGTGAGCATGAGCCCCAAGGGAGATACTATGGAAAGGCATAGGTAGCTGATTTAAAAGGGAATTCCTGTAATTTTCAAGTTTTTTTTTCTAGGGCATAACTATTAGAGATGTGGGGGTCTGACTGCTGCCACCCCCGACGATCACGAGAACGAGGGTTCAAGAAATGAATAGAGCAGTGGGTGGAGCATGCCCACTGCCACACCATTCATCTCTATGGGACTGCCGATAACAGCCTAGCGCTTGTACTCGCCTCTCTCTGGCAGTCTCGTAGAGATGAATTTAGTAGCAATGGGCATGCTCGACCTGCTGCTCGATTCACTTCGGGGGGGGTCCTCTTGTGGTACTGTGGGCATCCATTCTTGTGGTCAGTGGGGGACCCATACCCATCCACTCTGTGGATAGAGGATAACTTGAAATACCTAGAATACCACATTAAAGCGGGTTTGTCACTTCTGCAAATAGCATTTATCATGTAGAGGAAGTTACTACAAGGCACTTACTAATGTATTGTGATTGTCCATATTGCTTCCTTTGCTGGCTGGTTTCATTATTCCATCACGTTATATGCTGCTCGTTTCTATGGTTACGACCACCCTGCAGTCCATCAGAGGTGGTCGTGCTTGCACACTATAGGAAAAGCTCTAGCCTATGTGCGCTTCCACAGTTCCAGCCACCAGAGAGGCCAGCGCTTTTTCTTATAGTGTGCAAGCACGACTACAGCTGATGGATTGCAGGGTGGTTGTAACCATGGAAACGAGCAGCGTATAATGTGATGGAAAAATGAATCCACCCAGCAAAGGAGGCAATATGGACCATCACAATACCTTAGTAAGTGCCTTGTATAAACTTCCTCTACATGATATATCCCCTTTAGGCCTCTTGCACACGACCGTATGTCTTTTTCTGTATTTTGCGGTCTGTTTTTCACACATCCGTTGTTCAGTTTTTTGTTTCAGTTGTGATTCTGTTCCGTAGTTCCGCAAACAATTCTCTGTATGGTTTCCGTATGCGATCCGTTTTTTGCGAATCGCAAACGGAAACATAAAATCTGTAATGTTTTCAAACCGTAAACACGTGTGCAAAGTGGACATGGATCCGCAAAAAACGGATGACATACGGGTGTGTTCCATATGCATTCCATATTTTTTGTGGGCCCATTGACTTGAATGGAGCCACAGATCGTTATTTGCGGGCAATAATAGGACAAGCTCTATCAATTAGCGGAACAGATATGCGGAAACGGAATGCATACGGAGTACATTATATATATATTTTTTTTTTTTTTTGTGGAACCATTGAAATGAATGGTTCTGCATGCGGACCGCAAACACCGAATGGAAACAGGAAAAAAATAAGTTTGTGTGCAAGAGGCTTTAAGGCTACATTCACTTGACTATTTCTAGTCAGAGCTTCGTTTTTTGCGGATCTGTTCATTTCTATGGGGTCGCAAAAAATGCATACAGCGCACTGATGTCCTCTGTGTGCAGTCCATATCGGCGCGTCCGTTCTATTCTTGTCCAATTCGCAGACAAAAATAGGCATTTCTTTAATAGGGCCCATGAAACGTGTGGGATACACACAGCCGATATTCATTTTTTGCGGATCTGCGGTTTGCGGACCGCAGAGTGTATACAGCCGTGTGAATATAGCCTATAGTCCAGGATATGCCATACAATTCCCTGTGGTACCCTCTCCAGTTATCTCAAGCCCCTGGAAGAGGCAGCTCCCAGAAATCGCATTCCTGCAACCTCTTTCCGGCCTGTGCCCCATAGACGAGCTAGAGCTGGGAGTAATACCACTGCTTCTCTCTGCAGACAATGCACATCTGGCAACCGCAGGCCGCGTATCCTTCCTGCGCATTGATGACGATCTCTACTCGCCAGCGCTGAGGAAGCTTTTCAATGAGTCGCATGGAATTTTTGTGGAACTGCAAAAGAGCGAAGAAGAAGCAGCGTCCAGCAGGACACGTAAAGCACAGTATGTGATAAATAGAAGCGCGATGGCTGCTGGGGATCATTTATATTGACACGTGGGTTTTTATAGATGTGTCCGTCTAATAGCTGTCGGCCAATCGCTCATTCTGACCACCGCTATTCCTTCCTATTCACGTGAAGACGCATATGCTGTATTCCCAATGGGGAACAGGCATGTTGAATTCCACTGTTCCCATCCCTTCTTTCCCCCGATGTCTTGCGGGACACCCACATGCACATTAGATGTGGGCCAACTTCAGGCAGTTCATCTAATGTGAATAGCCCCCGTTCAGACACCTCTGGGAAATAACAATGTCTGAGCCATTTTTTTCTCTCACTTTTATAGTGTCCTTGGGCAAGAGGCAAAGATAACTCTGCCGCTTAATAGGAAATTAAAGGGGTTCTCCAGTCCTTTAACATTGATGGCCTACCCTCAGAATACACCATTAATATCTAAACGGTGGGGGTCCGATACCAATCAGCTGTTTGGGAATACCTCTGACGCCTATTTCCCTTTTAAGTGAATGGGAGCAGTAACCAGCGCTGTCCACTACACAATGGACAGAGCTATGTAGGGCAGGGTGTCAGACCTCCGATGATCGGATATTAAAGGAGTTGTCCACTTTTGCTATGTTGATGAACTAGCCTCGGGGTAGGCCATCAATATCAGATCTGTGGGGACACCGCCACCGATCATCTGTATGAAGAGAATGTAGCGCTTGTACGAGCGATGTGTTCTCTTCTGTTTACCTGCTAGCCATCGACATCGCAGCGATGAGCGGTGTAATTACAGCTCCTGCATCGCATCCACTTCAATGTCGACGGCGAGCAGGTAAACAGAGAAGAGACGACCACGCTCGTCTGAGCACTACGTTTTCTTCAAACATCTGATCACCAGGGGTCGGAGGCCCACCGATTCTGAGGATAGTTTATCAATATAGCAAAAGCGGACAACCCCTTTAATGGCCTGAGGACAGGCCATCTGTTAAAGGACTGGATAACCCCTTTAAGGCTTTCACCCGAAAGGACACCTCTATTAATATTAATTTTTAAGGGGATTGCTGTTAAAGGGAATGTTTTATAAGAACAGAACAGCATCTGTCTAAAAAGCTCCTACGGACTGATGGAAATAGATTTTACAAAGTGTCAGTGCATCAAGTGCTCAAACTGCTCGACACCTCCTTTGTGCGTGTTATATCAGATTACAAACTCCCGCGGTCCTTTCTGGTTTTCTATTCTGTTAAAAGACTAGACAAATTGAAAAAAAACATGTCTGTTTTTGCCCCATTTGTTTGAATGAATGATTAGGGGCTGTAGAGCCTCCATTATGCGTAGTTAGTGTCCGCTCCGTCATGTATCCGCTAGATGTGGAGGAAGAAAAGTCTTGTTTTTTAGTTTTTTTTGCGTGAAATTCAGTGGATGATGGATAGAATGCTATATGTTCCTTTTACATATTTCATTCAAGCCATTTAATTTAACCCCTTACCTACCGCCGCACGACTTTCTACGTCACGGCGGTAGGCTCTTATCTGTAACCCGACGTATAAAAGCGTCGGGTTACATCGTGAGTAGCCGGTGCCGCCGTAGATCGCTGTGACCTCGCTGTCATTAGACAGCTGCAGTCAGAGGGAGGTGTGCAGTGGCCAGGGGGAGCGGTCAGGCAGTAATGGACGCTTGTAGCACTCTGCCTCTAGCGTCTATTACATTGAAGAAGCTGAAAGCCGGCAGGGAGTGCTTTTTCTTATGTAAGAGCGCCACCTGCTGGCTTTCAAATGAAATGTCAGCCTGCAGGCTGGGAATTAAAGGGCTTATGTCACCCCACAAAAGTCTTTTTATTTATTTATTTATTTTTTGGGCTAGTTACATTCCTTATAGCGCGATATATGAGAATATAATGTTGTCACTTACTTTCATGAGGCCGTTTCTTGAGAAAACGAAGTTTTATAATATGCAAATCCGGTCTCTACCAGCAAGTAGGGCGTCTACTTGCTGGTAGCCGCCGCAGAAAACCGCCCCCTCGTCGTGTTGATTGACAGGGCCAGCCGCGATCTCCTCCTCCGGCCGGCCCTGTCAGTATTTCAAAAATCGCGCGCCTCTGTTCATTCGGCGCAGGCGCTCCTGAGATGAGAAGGCTCGTCTCCTCAGAACTCCCTCAGTGCGCCTGCGCCGATGACATCACCGAAAGAGAAGACGTCATCGGCGCAGGCGCACTGAGGGAGTGCTGAGGAGACGAGCCTCCTCATCTCAGAGCGCCTGCGCCGAATGAACAGAGGCGCGCGATTTTTGAAATACTGACAGGGCCGGCAGGAGGAGGAGATCACGGCTGGCCCTGTCGATCAACACGACGAGGGGGCGGTTTTCTGCGGCGGCTACCAGCAAGTAGACGCCCTACTTGCTGGTAGAGACCGGATTTGCATATTATAAAACTTCGTTTTCTCAAGAAACGGCCACATGAAAGTAAGTGACCACATTATATTCTCATATATCGCGCTATAAGGAATGTAACTAGCCCAAAAAATAAAAAGACTTTTGTGGAAGCCCTTTAACCTCTTTCTGCCTTGACTGTGGCAGAAAGGGCTTAATTCACTTTAAAAAAAAAAAAAACTAAATAAAAAATTTTTCCCCAAGATGAATAACATAAAAAAAAGTCACTTCAAAGGAGCTTGTTGCATTTTGGCGCTGTACAAGAGTTTTATGGCAGTACGGTGTTATAGAGCCAGCAATAGAAAAATAGTCTGCCAAAGTGCGCTCCAGTCTTTTGAAGTCTTGCGGCGGGCCCAGCCAGTAGATACATTACATTTTTTATAAGAAAGGAAAAAAAAATTATATAATTTTTGTTATATTATATCCATCATCTAATGGCACTAAAGAAAGGTCTAAGGTGTCCCAAGAAAAATAATATCAAATACATGTAAACTGTGGTACCCTCTGGCAAGGAAGGGGGATAAATACTCCAGTAATGAAGTGGTTAAGTATCAGGCCCATTTTATTTTTTTATTTTATTTTTCGTCCCTACGTTCCAATAGCGATAACTTTTTTTAAAATATTTTTTTCGTTCACATAGCCATATGATGGCTTATTCCGTTACCAAGAACCAGAACACATTTCTATGCTTTTAGAGGCATTACGTTATTCATTCCGTCATAATGGAAGTCTATGGCCTGCAGTCCCGAACCAAAACAGTCACCATAGTTGCCCAGTTCTCTCAAACCTATACATGTTATATATGAAAACGATCGTCACAAAATAGGGAACCTATTGCAATAATACATTTTTGTGTCAGTTTTAATATTTAAGAAATAAAAAGCTGTAATAAAAAAACTACTTTTTAATAATAATCAGTTTTCATCCAAATTAAACCGAGAAAAAGAAAAAAAAACTCTAAAAAACATTCTAATAAAAAGTCCTAAGTGTCAAGTAAAAAAAAAGTAATTTTGGTAGTCAAACAAATAAAAAAGCTACTGTCATTAAACCACCAGGTGCACTAAATCACAAAAAGTTGCCTGAACGTTAAGGCCTTTTTTGGGCCTTGTCATAAAAGGGTTAACTATTAGCCCCCTTAGGCCTCTTGCACACGACTGTATGCCCTCCGAGACATTCGGTCCGTGAGCGCACGGGAGCGCACAGCAGCATAGATTACAATGATGCTGTGCACGTCTGGCTGCCTGCGAGGCTATTGTCCTGCCCTCATAAGATCATATGAGTGCAGGATAATAGTACCGCGGCGGCCTGACATCCACAGCATCCTTGTAATCTATGCTGCCGTGTGCGCGATCAATGGCGCTCCAGGACATTGGCCATAGTAAGTCTTTAGGTGCTTGATCAGCTCTCCACTTACATGGTGCAATCACTGGTACTGTAAGTGAGCGAACATACGTTTAGGCACATGCACGTTCATTATTGTCAGGATATTCTCAGTAGGTTGAGAATATCCTTTTTCTGGCTGGGGCTATAAGGCCACCTTGGTGGTGACACATGTGCACGCAGCCGGAGGTTGCAACTTGCAACATTGTAATACTAGTGCACTGTGCATCCAAGCAGGGTGAGGTGACGGTCACAAGTCATCCAGCAAGTTTGCATTTGTGTGTTGTAGCAAAAGTCGCCGTGCCCGAGTCAGGGACTTTGGTGTACAAGTGCATATATAGAGAAACGTACATGTGATTTGCTGTCTTTGTGTTAATATTGCTTGTTTTTCACTTTAACAGCTTGGTCCACGTCAGTAAACGCTATCGCTCAGTTCTCCAGGCCTGTATGCAGGAAATGCACAAAGTGGCAAGTAAGAGTCAAAACTCTCCTTCTTTGTCACACAGTTTTAAAATGAAAGTATTGCTTCCACCTAGGCCATAAAATATAGTAGTCAGTGAAAAGAGTAGACCAGTGAAAGGTGTCATTCTCATTGCACCCTCCGTTTGTTTTTGTTTTTTTGTTAGTTTTTTATGGCATAAGTAAATGCTGCAGTCTATACTGATAAGTGCAGTATTAGCCAGCGTGCTCAACCATAACCTTTAATAGAGAGAGACACGTATATCCACTTCCCGTGTTCTGTATACATATGCTATAAACAGGGCTGGCCTTAGGTGTCCAGGCGCCCTGTGCGAGCTAATCTTGTGCCCCCCCCCCCCCCCCCCCATAACAGTTTTTTTTATTACAGATAATTTAAGTGCAAGTGCAAACAAGTACAATCATAGCCAGTCTCCTGCCCCCCCTTAAAGGGGTATTCTCATCTTCATGATCAGGTTTCAAATGTTTACACTGGTCCCATACTTCATTTTTCTAAATTGCTTCTATTATTTATATTGCACCCATTTAGCTAAATTGCCTTCCCACCTATCCATTGTTTACACTTGGCAACCCATAGATACGGCCGCATCTATGGGCCGCCCTTGCGCAGACCGCACTTACTTTTCACCCAGGCAGCCGGTCATTCCCACGAGAGCGCGCACGTCTGCTACAGAGCCGCGCATGCGCTTTTCATCTTTCTTCGGGGGAGAGAATTGAGGAAAATTTGTGGAGGAGCAGGGGCTTTGTGATCTATTGGCAGCGTTCAGCAGCGCAGCCCTGATGTCCTCAGTGAGTGGTGAAGAGATCGGGGGTGCGCTGCTGTTTTTAACAATGAACTTTGTATCGGGTGACGGCAGCTGCCAGCTGAGCCGGAGAGGCGGGGAGGTAGTGCAGAGAGGAGATCCCGATGAGAGAAGTCGTGCTGCTGCCACAGTCCAGGATTTTGACCCTGAAACACAGGTGTCACTGACAAACAATCAATGTGAGTAATGGACTGTTTATATTTATGAGGTCTCCGTACAGATAGCGAGTTTGGCCAATGCAGCAAGAACCCCCCCCCCCCCCCCCTAAGGATTATGAAAGTGCAGTTTAACCCCTTAAAGGGTTTCTACCACCTCATTTGGACCTAATTAGCTGTCAGACACTAGCGATCTGCTAGTGTCTGCTCTACCCAACAATGCTATTCTCAGACCTTTTGTGTGCAGCCGTTACACAAAAAAAACAACTTTTATTGCTATGCAAATGAGCCTCTAGGTGCTATGGGGCTGTATTCCGCCCCGCTCGTCCGTCAAGCCCGCCCATCTCCTTTAGATTGCCAGCCTCCATCTCATTTATTCGCCAAATTCTCGTGCCTGCACCGTGTGCATCTGTATTCAGCGCAGGCGCAGTGACTGTCTGAACGCTCTCCACTGCGCCGTCTGTTCCTCGGAGCACTCTGACGTAATCGGCGCAGTGAAGATGCCGATGCAGGGAGCGTTCAGACAGTCACTGCGCCTGCGCTGAATACAGACTCACACGGCGCAGGCGCGAGAATTCGGCGAATTAATGAGATGGAGGCTGGCAATCTATGAGATGGAGGCTGGCAATCTAAAGGAGATGGGCGGGCTTGACGGACGAGCGGGGCGGAATACAGGGTGAGTAGACGGAGCCTCTAGGTGCTGAAAAGACGCCCCCATAGCACCTAGAGGCTCATTTGCATAGCAATAAAAGTAGTTTTTTTTTTTTTTTTTGTGTAACAGGTCTTGGAATAGCATTGTTGGGTAGATCAGACACTAGCAGATCGCTAGTGTCTGAGAGCTAATTAGGTCCAAATGAGGTGGTAGAAACCCTTTTAACCGCCGACACACCAGTGAAGACTAGAACCAGTAATAATTAATCGGGCCAAACAGTGCGGCTATAGGCTAAACGCTGTGTATAGGGGAGGCCGCAGGATCCTCGCCATGGGATCTAACTACAGATTAGGGGATTGCATTCTAAGCAATTTTTTTGTATAATAAGGGTGGAGGAGTAATAGCAGAGCAGCTGGCAGAGCCGTCCTGCCGGCCATTTACAGAATACAGGCTGCCCTATAGCAGGCTGAGTGTGCAGGGGCAGAGTCTATAGTAGAAGTCTCATATTTTTTCAGTCAGTGGCTATGCAGCTCTTATAGCTGTGTGGGTAAGCGCTTTGCCTCTGATACAGAAGGTCGTGGGTTCGAATCCCAGCAGACATCTCTCCCTCTCCTGAGGACGGCAATACAGATAACTATGCCTGGGATTCGTCGGATTAGAATCTCGTAAATGAGAAGCGTGGAAGTTGTGACACAGGCAGGGCGTCTATAAAGTAGTAAGTGCACTGCCGGGAGGTGAGAGAAGGCCGCCGCCGTCCTGCATGTCGTTACAGTGTTTGTGGCCAAAGAGCCTCCTCGCTGTCGGCACAGTCTGGCCCCTGTTGCCATGGCGCCCTGTGCGGCCGCACAGCTCGCACACCCCAAAGGCCGGCCCTGGCTATAAATCATAGCACCCTAATCTAACCACTGAGCCCCCAAATGATTACAAGAAAGGGGGTTTGATCAATATGGGAAGGACAGAGATTGCCGAGTGCAGTGTTTTACCATATCCCTTTTCAACTGTTTACTCCCTGTATGTGACCACTTAGCCAATCACCGACTGAGATGAGTGACCGCTCTGATTGGCTATGCGGTTATTTACCATGGTGCCGTATATAAAATTTGGCACATCTTGCTAGACATTTTATTTTCTCTTTTTTTACACCTCTCCTTGGCTGGCTTACATTACACCAGTGTTTCATGCAAAAATGATGGCGCATGCTATAAATCTGGAGCATTTTACAACTCCTCTAATTCCCCCTACTTTTTTTAGGCATTTTTCACATTCTGCCATATCTCTTATTTTCCCATTTGATTAAATTTTTTTTGCTTTCTTGCTACTTTACTGCCGTAGCGCTGCTCAAAGCTGCTATCATATGTAATATATATATATATATATTTTTATTATTATTTCAGGTTCCACACGAGATGCGACTCAAAGCGCCAAATACTCTGAGCAGGTAGGGCAATGCAATTTTTTTTTAACAGTGCTGTAAAAAAATGTTAGTTCTTGATTCATCGTACCAGTCCCTAAAGTGGACTCAATGAGGGACGTTTATCAAGACTGGCATACCTGTACGCCAGGCTTGATGTCCATGCTCTAGTGTGAGATGTGCCTAATTTATTCAATGGCAGATACCTCTTAATAAATTAGGCGCATCTCTGCCCTGTGCCAGAAATGGAAGTCTATGCCAGCTGCATGCAGCTATAACTTTCGTTAGTTTCTGGTGAACATTATGAAAACCCTGTCTGGCAGTGTGAAGCCCCATCCCTTTCATCAACACTTCGGGAAAAGTGCACAGAAGTGGGCAGAAGTCTCCAGACGGGTGAGTATCAGAACTCGCCGCTCTTTCTTATCGGGCCGCCTTTTCTGATCCTTCCTCAGGACAAAAAAAGTCTTTCGCCCGGTTCAGTCCTTCCTTCCAAAGGTTGTGTTTGCATTCTATCTGAATGAAGAGATCATTCTACCTTTCTTTTGTCCTGCCCGTCTCATCCTTGTGAGCAGTCATTCCACACTATGGAGGGTTTCTTTGTTCTGGCTCACCCTTGGGACTGCTCTGTAACGTCCCATGGTCAAGCCTGTATCCCCCAATGAGACGGATGAGAAAACTAGATTTTTGTACTTACCGTAAAATCTGTTTCTTCCGTTCATTGGGGGACACAGGCGATACTAAAGCACACAAAGTGTAATCTCCTCCCTCTTCAGCTATACCCCACCTACAGGGACTAAGCCAAAACAGTTTGTGAAAAAGCAGTAGGAGAAGCAAAAGGAAAAACAGGACAAAACGAAGGGAGAATGATCTCTTCATTGAGGTGGAATGCCGACACGACCTTCGGAAGGAAGGACTGGAACGGATGAAGGACTACCTTGTCCTGATGGAGGATAAGGAAGGGTGACTGACAGGAAAGAGCCGCTAGTTCCGACACCCTACGGATGGAAGAGATTGCCACCTTGTAGGACAGGAAGCGAAGGGACACCTGCTGCAAAGGCTCAAACGGAGAGGACTGGAGAGCGCTGAGCAGCAGATTAAGGTCCCAAGGATTCAACAGAGGTCGGTAAGGGGGCGCAGCATTCGCCACACATTGCAGAAAGCTCCGAACCGCAGAAAGTGAAGCCAAATTCCGCTGAAAAAGAATAGAAAGGGATGAAACTTTCCCTATGAGGGAACTGAGAGCCAGCCCCAAGTCCATGCCCGACTGCAGGAAAGACAAGAGTCACGGCAACAAGAACCGAATAGGAGACAACTGGTGGCACTCGCACCAACTAAAGTACGACTTCCAGGTCATGGTATGGACAACCGCATCCGAGAAACCCCGAGCCCCTAGTACGGCGGCTTCAACAGCCATGCCGTTAAATGTAGTGACCCTAAATTCGGGTAGAAGATCGGTCCCTGTGACTAGTCCAGTGTTTCCCAACCAGTGTGCCTCCAGCTGTAGCAAAACTAGAACTCCCAGCATGCCCGCACAGCCAAAGGCTGTCCAGGCATGCTGGGAGTTGTAGTTTTGCAACAGCTGGAGGCACACTGGTTGGGAAACACTGGACTAGAGGTCCTCCTGAAAGGGAAGACGCCAAGGTTCGTCGGCGAGGAGGGAGACTAGATGTGCTTGGCCAGTCCGGGGCCACGAGAATGTAAGGCAGACCTTCGGACCTGATTTTCCGTAGAAGACGCGGAATGAGCAGAAGAGGAGCAGTTGAAGCAGGAGGCCATGAG
Source organism: Bufo gargarizans (assembly GCF_014858855.1). Lineage (NCBI taxonomy): Eukaryota > Metazoa > Chordata > Amphibia > Anura > Bufonidae > Bufo > Bufo gargarizans. Next base: position 63,580,778 of record NC_058085.1, on the reverse strand, counting down.
ATCCACATCCGGCCGACCCCCACCGCTCTCATATCGCGAGAAAGACCTGTGGATGCAGAGCCCATTCGCTGGGATCGAGTCTCTCTCGGTTGAGAAAGTCAGCAATCCAGTTGTCGACGCCGGGGATATGAGCTGCCGACAGAGCTAGGACATGGCTCTCCCCCCAGGAGAGGATGAGCGCTGCTTCCGACATGGCTGCAGGGCTCCGAGTGCCACCCTGGTGGTTTAGATATGCGACTGCCGTGCAGCTGTCGGATTAAACCCGAACTGGATACCCCCGGACACGGTCCGTCCAATGAACCAGAGAGACTAATCGCCCACAATTGGCAACTGGTGGTGCCGGGCCCAGAAATTGGCAAGTACCCTGAGAAGGGGAAGTGGGGGGGGGGGGGGCGGTTTGGTGCCAGGAATACTTACCTTTCTGGTGTGTTCTGCCCCCCTGGTTCCAGCCAGGTCACCACCTTCAGTGTGCGGCCCCTTGGGGAGGGCTGCTACCACGGAACAGAGGAGACTTGTCGTGGGCGGCTGTGGTGACCCGAAGTCTGGCGGGATGCAGAGGCTTTAGGAACCTTTGGTCCTCCTTGTCTTCTGGAGACCGGGAAGGAGCAGCGGGCTTGGGGACCCCCTAGTCTCCCGTTTCCTGGGTGAATGTGCAGGTAGCTAGGACTGCCTGTAATCCCGCTGAAATAAAAGGAAAAAAATCTGCAGACCTGCAAAGCAGGGAGGTCTGCCTCCTACGGACACTAAGCTAAAACTGATTTAGTTTAGTCCCTGTAGGAGCGGTATAGCTGGAGGGAGGAGCTCACACCTTTGTGCTTAGTGTCGCCTCCTAGTGGCAACAGCTATACCCAAGGTCAAGCCTGTCCTCCCCCAATGATACGGATTAGGCTACTTCCACACTAGCGTTCGGGTGTCCGCTTGTGAGCTCCGTTTAAAGGGGCTCACAAGCGGCCCCGAACGCATCCGTCCAGCCCTAATGCATTCTGAGTGGACGCGGATCCGCTCAGAATGAATCAGTCTGGCGGCGTTCAGCCTCCGCTCAGCAGGCGGACACCTGAACGCTGCTTGCAGCGTTCGGGTGTCCACCTGGCCGTGCGGAGGCAAGCGGATCCGTCCAGACTTACAATGTAAGTCAATGGGGACGGATCCGTTTGAATTTGACACAATATGGCTCAATTTTCAAACGGATCCGTCCCCCATTGACTTTCAATGTAAAGTCTGGACGGATCCGTCTGCAGCTACTTTCACACTTAGAAATTTTTTAACAATACAATTTTTTTTACACGCCATTATTGTGGCATAATGACGTTGATAAATGTCCCCAATATTTCTTCTATATCCCTGTATGTGATGATGGAAAGGCGAAGGTTGGGGATACAGAACTTTCTATGATATGATTCTGAATCTTGCTTCTCCCGTCCAGAATCTAAGTCTCCTGAACCCCTTCTCCATTCCTGCCCGGTGGCCATTCGCATCTATAGGAGTTCTGAATACAGTCGTGCACGCTTACTTAGCGGTGTTCAGAACTCCAAAAGAAGTGAATGAAGAGAGCTGCGCATGTTTGGTAGCAACACTTGGCAGGATGCGGGATCAGAGGATCCTTGTTTTTGAAATTGGTGCAGTCCCCAGAAGCAGGTCCTGCATCTAGCAGACGTTTATGGCATGCACTGCCTCCCTTTTAGAATCAACTGTGTTTAGTCTATTTTAGACAAATCCTGACATTTGTGATTGATACCAACCACTCTTATGTAACCGAACCCAGAATGGTTCCTGGAATGTTGTAGGACAAGGATCAGCAACCTCCGGATCTCTAGCCGTTCTGGGTCTACGCCTCCCAGCATGCACTATTGCCTGGCTGTTCTTACAACTCCTATAGAAGTTGAAGGAGCATGCTGGGAGTTGTAGTTTCATAGCAGCTGTATTGCCGGAGGTTGCTGTCCCGTTATGACGTGTCATCTAATTACATTGTCTCTTGTGGCTCTAGCTCTCTATCCTGTCTGCCATGGAGCTGTGTTGGAACCTTTGTGAAATACTTTTCATTGAAGCTGCCACGGGTGAGCCTTTTTGGATATAATTTTGTACAGTCTGTAATGCACTGACGTACTGGATCCTCCAAGACTAATGGTTCTGTTTGGCGCTGAATGCCACTTTAGTTAATAGGCGCCGGGCTTAACTATTTTTTTAACCTCTTGGCACAAAATGCTGTACAGTTACAGCCCTGGCAGTGTGTAGTTAGTGCATAGTGCCATACATGTATGGTATGGGGATGGTACTGGCACAAGAGCTGTGGTCACACAATTTGCAGTGTGACAGCTGTATATTGCACCTGACACACTGCTGCAAAGGCCAAAATACCCGCTGGTTATTTATGGTACCCTTGACACGATTTCAGAGTGCCAGTCCATTGCCAAGGCATCCTGTAGCCTAACCAACCTTTCGTATGGACCACTGCCATGTAGAAGCAGGATCTGCCGTACGAGGTATGTATAAATATGACCACGGTGTTCACCCCTTCTCTATAATCGTTTCTCTGTATGATTTGGAGGTACACTTTAATGTAAAGCAAGAGCAGATTTAATAGTGGGGTAACTAGTCGTCCGGATGTCTAGGTAGCCTTGATGCACGGGGCAGTCATATCACAATAAGGAAGGGCTCCAGATTAACCAGGATTGAACTAATTCTTTCACTGGACCATTTACAAGTAATGTTACATGTATATGTGAGCTACTTACCTGCTGAGGTAAACTTATGAATGACCCTTTCAGCTGGTTCCCTCCTGGTACTCCTCCTTGACTGGGTACGTTTGCATTCAAGCGACATAGACAGTGCAGCTGAAGACGTCCTACAGAGTGAAAACCCCCTGCAGCATGAGCGATTCTGGGATGTGGTAAGTGAGACGCAATCTAATAAGAAGTATCTATGGTTGGTAAGGTATTTTTCAAAATGTTTTGTGTTGTCAGATACCATATAGGACATTTATTATGACCAGCATATAATTTTTTTTTATTTTTTTTTATTTTTTATTTTAACGCCAACCCTTTAAACGGGTTGGCCCATCTCATACTTTGGGGGGCACATCATTAGGACCTCTTAGACCCGCACCTATCGCTAGAACAGAGCCACCAATTTGAAGTAGAGTGGACCACGTAGGCATGGCATGCTCTCCATTCATTTCTATGGGATCGTTGAAAATTAGCGCTATAGAAGTGAGTAGAGCAGTGGCTGCGCTTGCATAACGCGTTTCTCATTCATTTTTATGGAACATCTTAAAATAGCTGAGTGCGCCTTCGGCACTCCCATAGGAATGAATAGAGGGCGGCTGTGCATGTGTTGTCCTTCACTTCTCCGTTATTAGGTTGGATAAAAAAAATAAAAAATGGGACAGTTGAAAACCTCTCCTAGTTTCTGCTGTAAGAAAAAGCCTTAAACTGCGCTGTGTGAACAAGCCACTAAAGGGAGGTTAAAATTCCCTGGCAGGTGGAAAGAGCAATAAAAAAAATTAGCACATTCAATGGATTGCTCACACATACTCGTTAGGGTGCGTTCACACTAGCGTTGGGGAGTCAGTTATGGCTTTACGTTATAACTTGGTTATAGCGGAAAATAACGGAATCCATAAGACGGAACGATGGATCCGTTCTTTTGCCCATAGACTTGTATTATGACGGAATGCAAAATGGAAGCCTTTAAAAGGCATTCCGTTTTGCTCCGTCCTAGTAGAAGGCTATGGGAATCAAAACGGATCCTTCTGGGTCCCGTTATGCAAGACTGAAAACAAAGTCCTGTTGACAGGACTTTTTCAGTCTTGCATAACGGGTCCCAGACTGATCCATTATGCTTTCCCATAGACTTCTATTGGGGCGGAAAGCCTTTTAAAGGCTTCTGTTTTGCATTCTGTCTGGGCATTCCGTTATTTTCCGTTATAACCATGTTATAACGGAAAGCCATAACGGAATTCCTAATGCTAGTGTGAACCCACCACTACTGCTGTGAATATATAACAGACACAGAAAGGGGTACAGCGTTTATTAAGAGATATAGGTGAACTGTCAATTGTGACAATCATGAGCAGCGTAGCCAAAAATCTGTATACGACCAGCACAATTTTCCATCTTTTGGATAGTTTTTGAAGCATTGCAAATCACGAGGAGCCATAAATTGCAGTGTAAAGTACTATTACTGCTACTACCAGTAATTTGGTTGATTCACACAACCATGTTTTAAATGAATTTGAGTGCCAGATCCGAGAATCTCACCGCGGGTTCTGTTGCAGATCAGATTCCCCAATTCAATGGAAAAAACACGGATTGCACATAGCAGCCATCTGTGGGCTATCCATTTTTCACAGATCTGTTTTTGTTACAATTTTGTCAAATTTGCACCAAAACCAACAAAAAACTATCTATACACAATATAAATGCAGACATCTGCTGAAGCGCGCTTGTTAGAGGAAAAATTCCAAAAACAAAGTTGAAGGTGATTGCAACACAGAGGGAGATTCATCAAAAGTGGAGTAACGTGGAACTGGCTTAGTTGCCCCTAGCAACCAATCGGATTCCACCATTCATTTTTCAGAGCTCATTTGGAAAATGAAGGCTGGAATCTGATTGGTTACTATGGACAACTAAGCAGTTTTCCTTTACACCACTAAGCCTCCATAGATTGAGGCTTGGTAAAATGGGGGAGGCCTTGATCTTGAAGCCTTACTATCGGGGGTTTCAGTGCTAAATGTAGCCAGAGCCTATTAAGTGGGAAATGTGAAAATCAAGAGATTGCAACCCCTCAAACAATATGGAGGCTCCTGACGAAGCCTTGAGGGTGAAGCGTGCGTTGAGGTATTTGTGCGCGGGGCGGCATTCCTGATCCAAAGTGAACAATGTCACAGGGTACGTCTGGTTAGGATAAGCATGTTCTACCTTTGGCGTATTATATAGAAACTTTTGGTACACTGCTGCTTGGCGGATTATATACTTTTTATACTAGTGCAGTTGCATGGTAGCTGATATTTGTGATATTTCAGATATCTGTGACACTGCCAATGCAATATTGTGTTTTTCTCGCCCATTTTCCTTGGGGGACACAGGAGTCATTGGGTATAGCTCAGCTCCCCAGGAGGCGTGACACTAAGTGAAAACTGTTAAGCCCCTCCTCCACAGCTATACCCTCAGCCCGGAGAGAGAGACTGCCAGTTTTTTGCTTAGTGTCCAAGGAGGCAAGACACTCCCTGCTCTGCAGGGCTGTTTTCTCCTTGTCGTTTAATTTTTGATTTTTACTTTTTTCCTTTTCCAGCTGTGTGCCTATTTACCGGGTCTACCGCGTTCTGTCCTCCCGCTGGGTGCAGATTGCGTTTTTCCATTCTAGGCAATGGTCCTGCTGTGGACTTACCTTCTCGTAACTTGGGAGGACTACCCTTCGGTCGAGATTGTCCTTAGATCTCCCACACCGGGACTGTAGAACACCTTCCTGTGGTGGCTTCATCGACATGGACTTTAGCCTGTCTTATCCTGGCATCTGTCTGATGCTGGGCGGACCTTTTCAGTTCCTTCCGTCTTCTCCTTCTGCTCCCCCACTCCGGGTGGATACGGGACGACGTTGCTCGGCGGCGATGGGACCAGTTTTGCAGACCCTTCTGCCCGTGTTACTGGTCTGTGCCTGATCACATTGGGTTTTCTCCCGCTCGCCCAGGCGATTCCAGCGGCCACGCTAGTGTTCGCTCCCGGCCGTGCTTCGTCCAGGATCTGTTGTCGGACTTGGGGTTCTTACCTGGGGTTCTGTGGGAAGCTGGGCATTCCCCCACTCTGCCTTTCTCTCCCCATGGTTCTGTCTTTCTCAGTCCGGCCTGGACCTGGGACTGGGACTGGGACTCTGTTACTTGAAGTGTCAAGTGTCGGCGCTGTCCTTCCTCTTCCAGGCCCTCCTGGGCCTGTCAAGACCTTCTTCCATGGAGTGTCTCTTTGGTTCCTCTGTACCGTTTCCCGGGACCGCCCTGGGAACTACATACTGAGCTCTCGGCGCTCCAATCTTTCCCTTGGAGCCGTTACAGAAGTTCTCCCTACTCCTTCTTCTGTCCTGTACAGTTGTGTTTCTGTTGCCATCATGTCTCTGACTGGTGTCTGAATGGCGGCCCTTCTTGTTCCAAGCCTCCTGTCCTTTCCCAGGACAGGGCTGTTCTCCATCCCGTCCCTTCCTTCCTTCTGAAGGTGGTATCTGCCTTAATTTCAGCGGGGCTATTGTCCTCCCCTTCCCATCCCCGGGAATGGACACGGTTGGACGTTGTTTGGGTCTTGCAGTTTTACTTGGAGATCTCCGACTCTTGTCAACGTTCGGTCTCTTGTGTTTCTAGGAGGGCCGCGCAACGGTTTGACGGCCCACAGGGTGGCTTTCCTCCGCTTCATCAGAATGGCTATTACTGAGCTTACCGCACCAAAGGCAGGGATCTGCCTTTGGTGTCACCGTTCATTTCACCAGAGCGGTCGGTGCCTCCTGGGCCGGAGGCATTGGCCTTCGGCCATGCAATTGTGCAAGGCGGTCACGGTCTTCCTTGCATGCCTTACCATGTTCTACAGGGTGCATGCTCGGGCTTCGGCGGATGCTGCTTGGGCCGCCTGGTTTTGCAGGCGGCGGTTCCTTGATGTCTTCGGGTGCTTTGCCTTGGAGCTGTGGTTTCCCCCCCCCCCTTTCTTGGACTGCTCTCGAACGTCCCAAGGTCTCCTGTGTCCCCCAAAGAAAATGTTATTAAATTATACAAAAATCTCCTTATTCGACATACCTGTGGGCCTATGGGGCAATTTTGCTATTAAACAACTGAACATATTGATGTTCTGGTATGATCTATAGGTGATTGTTGGAGATTTTATATCTAATTTTCTTGGTAAGGGTATGTTCAGTAGTACCATTTATTTCCATTGTATATTTTGTAGACGTGGATCACTATATTGGGGATAACGCCCCTTGCAATGTTCGCTGTATCAATATCCATCTTGGCTTTTATTTTTTTTATTTTTTTCTTTAGAACAATTTATTTTTTAACATTAATTATTTAATAAAGATTGCTATATATTAGTATTGTATATTTGGAGCCCGATAGCTTTTTATTGCATATGTAGATGTTGATTTCTACATATTTCACCCATAGGATGTAGCTGATAGAGAACCAGGATTGCCCTTGGCATTACACCAGCACCTTGAGGGAATGGATCTTGTGGTTGCTGGTTTGTTTCATATCGACTACCTGTTAGTGTGGGTGTAGTGCCGGTTGGAGGGTCGTTAGTGGCAACCAAGGAGATACTGGTTAAAGCTTAAAGGGGTTGTCTCCCCTCCTGATTTTTCTGCTCGTCAAGGCAGCTCCCTAGGCGCGCACTCTGAACTGCAGGGCGTGGTGCTTCTTGCTTTGAATGATTGCGCAGGGACGCTGCGCTGGGATAATGTAATCCCGCCCCTTGCCTGTGTGCGCGTGCTCCTGAGGCTTCACATGGCTTCAACTAGGTGTGATTTCTTCTCTTGTGGATTCCTTTTCTTCTCTCCAGCTGCTCCCAGGCTACTGCCATGGCTGGGAACAGCTCAAGACGCCGTATACGAGGTGGCTGGGATGGGAGTGAGCTAGTGCGGCAAGGCACATGCACACTCCCACCATCAAACAGGCCGGCACTTTACTGCCCAGTGAGCAGACGCGGCTGCCGCTGCTGGATTGCAGCGGTGGCCATAACCTCTGACAACGAGCAATCTCTAAGGGACTACAAGATGTCAATAAACCAGGAGAGGAGACAGTATTGCAACATGAACTAAATTAGTAAGTTCTTCATTATAGCATTATATTTAACATAAGTAGCATTGTGCCAAGTGAGACAACCCGTTTAAGGGGGAAGGTGGTTAGTGGGAGTAATAGAGGGCCCCTGGAGAAGTTATGGGTGGCCCTACAGGACCTTGTTAGACTATATATGTATGTATATATGATGGCGGCACTGGAAGACAAATACTAACGGGTGCTAGGTCCAGGGGTATTACTGCTTACCCCATGTAGAAAAAACAAAAATCGGACAGCACTCCAGATAAAAAAGCAAATGGTGTTTATATATATCTCCAAAGACATACTGATAGGGGCCCCATTGGGGACAGTGTGATGCTGATTTTATGTAAAGCTGTGTGTATGTGTATGTCTCTCTGGTCTGCTATAGGCCTTCTTTCCGTACCTGAGGGGTGTGTATAACCCTTCCTTGTTGTGTGCCATCTGCAGATTACTGGGTATGTCCTCCAGGCTCGTATGGATGAAGCCAGGCAAATGCTGGCCAAAGAAGCAGCTGTTTCTGCAAGCACCCGGAGCATGTGCCGAGTCCTAGATGATCTCCTGAGGAAAATGCCTAAGTTCAATGTATGTAACCGTGATCAGGTGAAGGGTGCACTCAGTTCTGTTTGCCAGAACCCGTGGCTGGCAGGAATCTGTATTCATTGGAATACAATTCACACATTTTGCCATTCTTTATATATTGCATGAGTCATTTACAAACGAGACCTTCCTGCTCCATTATCTCATATTTTCATTTAAACGTTTCGGATAATCAGATTTTTGTTTTCTCCTTTATAGTCTCAGACACTGACAGAGTTTGAATTAAAATGGCAGCACTGGCGGGAGGAATGTGAACGTCATCTGCAGTGTGGGACCTTCTCCTCCAGTCCTCAGATGGAATCCATCTGTAAGGTGTGTGGCCCCCACTTTAATAAATGGTTTAATTTAGGGTTGTAGTGTCCCAAAGGGATTCCGGTTACCCCAGACCCTGTTCTAAGACATTCAGTTTGGACAAGTGAACTTTGTGGCCGTAGCCTCGGCACCTTAGTGTCGTGGATGTGGCTACATAATCTCAGCTAAGTGTCTCCTTCAATTTAACACTCAGAGAGGGCATTTACTGGTGCCCATCTGGCTTGTTTTTTTTTTTAGGGCATCTTTTTATTGTCTCAAGTTAAAGGACATGCCTTTTGGGGGAGACGTCATCTGCTAGGTGGTATACTTTTAAAAGTTTTTTTTTGTTGAGATTTTGGTATTGATGGCCTATCCTCAGGATAGGTCATTAATTTCTGAGCGGTGGGAGTCTGTCTTCTCCACCAATTAGCTGTTTGAAGAGACTGTGGTGCTCCCTTGAGAACTATGGCATATTCCCAGGCCAGTGACATTGCGTTTGTCGGTCACATGGCCTAGATGCAGCTCAGTCCCATTCAAACAAGTGGGGTTGAGCTGCAATACCAAGCACAGCCGATGTCAAATGGATGGCGCTGTTCTTGCTAAACTGCATGGAGGCTGCAGTGTTCTCTTAAGCGCCATTGTCTCCTCAAACAGCTGATAGGCAGTGGTGCTGGGAGTCTGTCCTCCATCGATCTGATTTTAATAGAATATCCTGAAGATAGGTCATCAGTATTAAAGGCCTGGAAAACCCCCTTTTAAGGGCGATTTACGTGTGGTGATTATTGGGCCATCTATAATATGTATGAGCTCTTGTTCACAATAATTGGCTTGTGTAAATTTGCCGCAGATCACCAACAAACACAAAACGCTTGTTTGTCATGTGATCTGATCATGTATGTGGCACATTCCTGTTTAACATAGAGGAACGTGCTGCCGACAAACACTGAAGCTGTATGGGGATGGTTCCTCTCCATACAGAGGCGCTGATTGCTGCAAGCTAATGAGTTGGCAGTGGTCAAGAATGAACAGTTAGTTCCCGGTCACTGCCCTTCGGTTTGGCCCAAGTGAATGGGCCCTAACTTTAAAAATAAAAAAACAGCCACCCTGCACTACATTGCATTTTGCAGTATGGTGTCACAGCATCTGCAGTATTGTGTATATCATCTACATGAGCATTTCTTTCTTTCCTGGAGCACAACCTGTACTTTATTATGCTCCAACCTAGAAGTTTATCATGTCTGATATCGTATGATAGAAAGCAGTGTATGCTGTAATAAAATATGAGCTGTTCTCCAGGAAAAATGCAGCTAATGTATTGGTTAGATTATATGGAGGGCAGTGGACTGGTTGTGCTGTGTAGGGGGACTTGGGGAGACGGCCCCTATGGTCTTACTTCTCTTCTCTGCTGCAATCACATGAGGGTGGGTTGATCACCGGAGCCATCATGTGCCATGTCCTGCTGGGGTAACTACTGGATCTGTTTGCACTGATGTAAAAGCTTAAAGCATAGTTTAGTTTTTTTCTTTTTTTTTGGGGGTGTGTAAAGGGGGCACTTTCTACTTTTATTATATTCTGCTGTGTCCCATGGGACAATTGCTTGTGTCTTAAGATCACCAGGTTACTGATCTTCTTCACTAATAGGTTTTACTGGGAGCTGAGGATACTTTGCTGGAGAAGCAAGATCTGATGGGCACTTGGTATCATTTCCTGGTTTCACAGCTGCTTTTTACACATCCTACGGTGACCTTGGCAGAAATCCACTCCTATGCTCAGGTTAGATGCAGCCGCAAGATGACGTAATAAGAGATGTTATATTGGACTTTAAAGAGGTTTCCCAGTGTTGGCTTATCCTCAGGATTGGCCTTGACTATTTGATCAGTTGGGGGTCCAATACCCCATACCCCCACCGATGCGGTGTTCTGCATTGGCTCTGGCTGGAACTACACAGCAGTAGAAGTTGCTGGTAAATGCAGTGCTGCTTGTATTGACTTCAGTGTGAGCAGCACTGTAGTAACCAGCTCCTTCCACTCCACAATGGACTTGGCTGTGTAGACCACCACCGATCAGACTATGGCCAGTCCTGAGGGTAGGCCACCACTTGTAAAGACCATTGAGTGTCTGTTCTAATGAAAATTATATATATATTTTTTTCCTTCTTACGATTGCCCCCTCTGTTCTATCCTACCTCAGTCTTGTCTTGACATCTTCAATGCCGGAGACAGCAGTTCTGAGCCCCTGGACAATGTTCTGCTTGCAGCTTTTGAGCTTGATATTCATCAGGTCATAAAGGAATTCAGGTACCAACCAAACCACATTTCGTCTTTTAATGTAAATCTATAGATCAGCGAACGTCCATTTCTCTTATTTTTTTTTTCTTCTTGTTTTGCAGCATTGTGACAAATAACTGGTGGTTTGTGGCTCATCTGACCGACCTGCTGGATCACTGTCAGCTCTTTCAATCCCACAACATGTAGTAAGCTAAAATGAGGGATTTGGCATGGAGAAGAATAATTACATGTCCGATTTTATTTTAGTGTTTGGTATAATGGGATTAATTTCAGAAACTGTTCACAAGACTCAATGCTAAAAGGAGTGTCCAAGGACGCTTGATTGATGACTTGCAATTAGAAGAGCTCATCGATATGAGTGTTGGTGGACAGAGCATTCCTGGTACTGCAGCGTTGCAGCCTCCTAGATAACTCCTTTAAAACTGAGAAATACATATACATCTTGTTGTCCCTCTCCTCCTCATTATTCTGTGTCTGGCAGTAGCAGGAGCCTCCTCCTCTGCAGTAGAAGATGGCGGGGGCCAGTCATCTGTTTACCGTTGCTGTTTCAGGTTTAGTGTACCCCCCCAGTGCAGATATATTGACCTTAGCACAGGCCATCAATTAAGTCCTGGGCATTAAGGAGGAGATGAGAAGGGGTTAATCTCAATGTTGGATACATTTCTAGATTCGCATCTACTGTCTTGAATGCGAGCATAGGAAAGGGACCTAGGGGAGATATCGCAAGAGCAATGGGACATTGTTGAGGCGGTACCGCAGACATCGCTGAGTGAAAATGGAAAATTGTCCCAACTATTCGTTATACATAGAGTGTACTAAACACCTGTATTTTTACATCGCCATTGGTGTCAGACCAGATGCAAAATACCCCCGGTGCCTGATGGAACCGGCGGCTTTATTACACATGATATGGCGATGTCAAAGGCTGGATGCGTTTTGGGTGGGCATAATACAGAGAGTCTTCTCGGTATGGGTCAATTGGGACCCTAAAATATGCATTTTAGGATATGTTACGGAAGTTGGAGCAGATGAGGCTGCTAGGGTAGCAATAGGGAGGCTACTGTATGTACCTAGGAAACTATATTAGCCTTGCATTGGATCCAAACGAGTTCTCCAACGATTGAGGGAATTGGATATTTTTGTATACGAGTCCTGGCAAATTTTTTACCGGATGTCTTTGTATTGAAATACTTTCAAAATCATATTTTGTATATAAAGTGATTTATAAATTAAAAATGATCTGATATAAAAAAAAAAATAATTCACATAAGACCTATTTCCAAGATTTGTTTAAGTGTTGAACATCTATTCTTCTCTATTCTTGTAGCTTTGGGTCTAACATGAGAGAACATTTACTGCTGGAGTATGCATCTGGTCTCTTCTCCCATCATAGGTATGATATATCAAAAAAAATTCTGATTCTGATCCCTTGCTTCGTTTACTTGTAGCTTTCTGTTCAGTTCATCGCTTTTCATGTGAGGTTTTTCTTTTTATTGATGGAGGTAATTTCCTTTGCAGTCTTTGGCAGCTTGGAGTCGACTACCTAGATCACTGTCCAGAACTGGGTCGAGTTTATCTTGAGCTTCACATGGAGAGGATTCCTCTGAGCACTGAGAAGAAAGCTTTGAAAGCATTGCGCATCTGTGAGCAGCGGCAGATGACTGAGCAAGGTGTGTGCAAGAAAGTATCGAAGAAATGTCATTTATGGAGCATTTCAGCCATCGTTTTTTTTGTTTTAGGCTACTTTCACATTAGTGTTTTTGCTGGATCTAGGAGGGTTCAGCAAAAACACTTCCGTTACTGATAATACAACCATCTGCATCCGTTATGAACGGATCCGGTTGTATTATCTTCAACATAGCCAAGACAGATCCGTCATGAACTCCATTGAAAGTCAGTGAGGGACGGATCCGTTTTATATTGTCAGAGAACATGGATCCATCCCAATTGACTTGCATTGTGGGTCATGACGGATCCATCTTGCTCCGCATCCCAGGACGGAAAACAAGCATTTTGGAGCATTCCGTTCTGCTCAGTGATGTTTTGTCCCCATTGACAATGAATGGGTTGGCGTCCAATTTTATAACTATTAAACACACAGATGCGGATGTCTCTCTGCTAAAGTTGGGTTAGGGTGGGGGGGGGGGGGGGAATGGTGTTACTGCGTTATTTTATTTAAGGTACAATGTTCAATTACTTAAATGCTGTAATATTCATATGGATCTTGATTTACCATAAATTGTCATGGGTGTCTGCGTACACTAATGTTTTTGTAAGTTGATATACTCATGTCCGACTATACAAAAAACGAGTCCTTGATGATATTCATGTGATATGTATATAAACTGATATAAAAATAAAGACCATGAATGGGGACAAAACGTAAGCGTTTTTATAGGGTGAACAATTTATTCTTTATTTCCAGTCCGCAGTATCTGCAAGACTATGGCGATGCAAGCCATGCGGAATAGACGGTTGGGGTCAGCACTGTCATGGAGCATTCGAGCCAAAGATGCAGGATTTGCCACACTCATATCTGATCGGTAAGTGCACACTAAATTCTTCTAGCAGGATTAAGTGGACGTTCCAGCCTGAAGCGTTTATCACCTGTCCACTGGGTAAGTGATAAATGATATATCACAGGGAATCCGAAGACTGATTTATTGCTTCTGTTCTTCCCCCAGCGTCTTTTTTTTTTTTTTTTTTTTTTTTTTAACGGCCACTGAATAGCAGCCGTCAAAAAATAGAACATGTTCAATTTTTGCCCATTTTTATGGCCAGACGGACCCCATTGAAATAAATTGGAGCGTTCTTAATGGCTGTTAGGTAGGGGTGCACCAGTCTATCAGCCATTTAAAATGGATAAACTAGCGCAAAATGGCCTTTTAGGGGTTAAAAAGATTTATTCACCTCATCCACTTGCACTCAGAGGCAGTCGCTTCTCTCGTGATGCTGAGGGACCTGTGCTCAAGCATGATGACATCATCACAGTTGAGCGCAGGTCCGGTTAACATCAAGAGAAGGGTGACTGCCTCCCATGCAAGTGGATGTTTTTTTTGTTTGTTTTTTCTCGGCTTAAATAAAATAAAACTTATCACAATTGAGGACCAGTATGGTGGTGACTGTGGGGGACATTATTACTGCTGGAGGCCAAATGCAAAACGGCCATTAAAACTGGTTGAAAAATGGCTATGAAAGACTGTCCGTTTTTCATAGCCATATTTTTTTCACTGTTGTGTGAATGTAGCCTAAAGGTGGATTTAGACGGGGCAATAATCGGGCAGATTGTTCCTACGAATGCTCGTTTTCCAACAATCTGCCAGCCGATCACCCTAAGATCAAGCTAAATATTCGTTAATCAGGTGAATCTTTCAGTTTTTGATCCCTATCCATTATTATTTTTATTATTTTTTTTTATTTTTTTTTGCATCCAAGTGTATTCAGTTTCCCACTGGTCTGTTTTTGGTCTATATGAATAGGACATGTGCTAAAAATATGGGAACGGATACACTGATCGGTTAAAATACCTGTAGTGTACATTATACCATTGAAATGCATTGGTTCTATTGATATCCAGGTAGTTGCGGACTGGGAACTTAGTCGCCCTGGGAGAAAAAAAATTCAAGTGTCCCCCTTCATGTTATAGGCGAATTCAAATTGACACTGGGCAGGACCAACGCAAGTAGGTAGGGACAGCAATACCGTATTGCCGCACAAAATACCGCCCCAGCAGAGTCAAATACCTCAGTGCAACACAATAAACTGCCCCAGCACCATTAAAAACCACAGTCCCCCCTCTGTGGTGGCCAAAGCCAGATGCCAAGTTCTCTCCTCCTACTCAGGATGTCAGTACAGTTGAATTCAGGAACCTGTGGTCGCCATCCAGGTAGATAACTACTTGACGCCCCCTGCGTTCATTAACTCTGGGAGCGACAGATCATTACTTACCTGGCTGATGGCCAAGAGGAGGGATCAGGTGGCCCCCTGGGTTTGGCCCACTGGGAAATTTCCCTTATAGTCTAAGGCAAATCCGCCCCTGTATCCAAGTGGCATTTGTTTAAAAAAAATAGATGCTACTTGGGGGGGGGGGGATTGGCTGTGTGCAAGGTGCCTTAGGAGAAGCATGACTAGGCCAGCGGCTGTGTATGCAACCTGCTGCTTCATTCAAAGCCTGTAGCACTGGCAAGTACTGTGCTTGGCTAGGTCTATCTGTGGCATGAATTTTAAATGATGCTGCAGGGCTCAGGCTCAACTGCTTGTCTATTCAAACTCCTGTTTGCTGCGGTCTTGATGCTGGAAGAAATGGGGATCTGACTGTAGTTGGACCCCCGCTGGTTTATCATTTATCACTTTTTCAGCGGTGTTTAATGTGTCCTTATAATGTAATTCTCCTGCACAATCTGACATCAGGTGTATAGTTGCCTCAGCAGTTTGCCACCCAGCATGGCATCCCTCTGTATCAGGGATCAGCAACCTCCAGCTGTTCAGAAGCAACAACTCTCAGAATGCTTCATTCACTGCTGTGGGAGTTAAGGCTCGTTCACACAAATGTTTTAAAAAAAAAAAAAAAACACATACAGAATGTACTCTGTATGTCTTCCGTATCTGTTCCGTTTTTGCGGAACCATCTATTAAAAATGTTATGCCCAGCCCAGTTTTTTCTATGTAATTACTGTATACTGTATATGCCATACTGAAAAATGGAACGGAACCGGCAACACTACGGGACAAAAAAACACGGATCCGGGAAAAACGGCCCGCCAAACACCGAAAAAGACCATGTGAATGAGCCCTTAGAAGTACAGCCAAGCATGTTTGCATGCTGGGAGTTGTAGTTTCACAGCAGCTGGAGTGCCGAAGGTTGCTGATCCCTGCTCTACATGATGTCATGTTATGCAGGAGAACAAAGTGTAGACATCTCATCCATACACTGCCGAAATTGACGCACAGAGTGGCTTTTAAATCCGCAGCATGACAATTTTTGTTGGCGACCTCGCCCTTTGCATTGCATATGGTGAAATACATGTCAGAATCCATCACAAATCCACAGTGACACATACAGATATTCCACCCCAAGGGAGTCCAGAACAGCTATAGCAGTGGAGGGGTCCATGGATAGTGGTACCTTGGAACCGAACCAGAGATCTGGAAATTGATTTTTTCTCGTGCATGGCATTGGGGGACACAGCACCATGGGTATATGTCCAACTACCACTAGGAGGCACTAGACACAAAAAGTGTTGGCTCCTCCCAGGTGGGCTATACCCTCTCCACAGGCACGAGGCTATTCAGTTTTAGTCTAGTGTCCGTAGGAGGCAGACCTGTCCTGCTTTTTTTGCAGGTTCTGCTGTTTATTTTTATTCTTTTTCTTTTTTTCTCTCTTCCGCAGGTCGGTTTTTTCCACCGTTATACCTGCTGCAGGCTGGGGCTCCATCGTGTTCCACTTTAGTTGCCCCCCCTGCGGGCGCGTACTTCGGTACCATCGCCGGTCACCCAGTCCCCACGGACTGCATCCGCA
This sequence comes from Bufo gargarizans, assembly GCF_014858855.1. Classification (NCBI taxonomy): domain Eukaryota; kingdom Metazoa; phylum Chordata; class Amphibia; order Anura; family Bufonidae; genus Bufo; species Bufo gargarizans. The sequence continues at coordinate 63,564,298 of NC_058085.1, read as the reverse complement.
GTGGCTTGCCGGCATTCCCACGGTTCCCGTGTTGAGTCTGCCGAAGGGGTGACCGTGCTGCGCCCGAAGACAACGGATGGTGAGTATACTCCCCTGTCCCTGTGTCCCTGCCCCAGGGTTAGGTTCCCTTCTGTGGCCAGGGGGATGGGATCCACCTTAGCTGGGGGTCCTGGGGAGCCTCTTCTTTCCTCCTAGCCAACCCCCCCCCCCCCCCCCCCTCCTGGGGGGGTTTATATTCATGGTTTTTCCTCCCTTCTTTTTCCCCCTCGGTTAGTCTTTTCTCTCCTCCCTGGCCACACAGTCTCTCCCTGGCTTCCCCGCTACTTTAGTCCCCGGCTTCTGCCGGGACTAGGCCTCATCTTCTATGGCCTGTCCCCGGCTCCCAGGTGCTCCGTTTGCCCTGATCTGCCTATCCCCAGGTGTCGCTTCTCCCCCCCTACCCTACTCACCTATTTTTATGGTCCGGTGGGCCCTCTGTCGGCCGCGGTTTCCCCCGCTCCCCTTGCTCCATTCCCGGCCGCATCATAAATCGAGGCCCCGGCTTTTGGGCCTGCTAGGCCGCAATCTTCCCGGCCCCTCCCCCTTGCTTCCCGGGCTTTTCTGAGCCCCGCCCGGCCCTCGGGAGGAGCTATCTCCTCTCCCTTTCCTGGGCTAACGTGTTTTTTCTGTTGGAGGGGGTGGTTAACCCCTCGATTGCTTCATGTCCCCTGCAGCCCTACTGACCACCTCTTTTTAGGGAACAAGCTGCTGCTGCTGCACCTCTTTGGGGGACCACTGCGTCCGGGTCAGGATAGACAGCCTCTGCTGGCTGCTTTTTGAGCATCTCTTCCCCCAACAGCTCCTCGGTCGCCACGTGTTTTCACGTGCGTCCGCTGTCTACAATGGCTGCCATGTGGTCAGCCTGTCCCTGCTGGTGTGCAGTACCTCTTCCCAGATCCCATTGTTTTCCCTGAACAATCTTTTTGTGTAGGTTCCCCATGAATGGGTCCCTCCGTGTCAATGCCATGGGAACCTTGGCCGACTCTCCCTAGCAGTGTCGCTGGCACGCTACCAACCCAAATTGCGGCCACCTCTGCCCTCCAGGGTCCTCCCTGCAGATGGGGCATACTCAGTTAGGGGTACCTGCACCCGGGTTCGGCGAGGGGTAGCTCACAGTACACCCTCGGGTGGTCTCAACGGGGTCCCACCCCTCCTCGGCATCCTCGGATCCCCCCCAGGACAGGCCTGAGGCTGGTGACGAATCCTTCCTGTCACCCCATCCGTTGCCTCTGGGGACACCTCTGCACCGATTCCCTCGGAACAGAGCATCAGGCGGTCTTCCTCCATATAGAAGCACTCTGGGAGGTCAAGACTACGTGCACAGAGGAACCTCTCCTACCTAAACAGGGTTGGTATCACCTCTAGTGGATTTTCGGATGGTGCTCCCCTGACCGCACAGGTATTCAACCGCACAGGTAAGGCAGCCGTCCCCGTGTTTAGCATACTGAGTCACCTACCCGGTGTCTGATACGTACGCCTTCTCCTTAACAGGGGGGTTCCTGCACCACTGCCATAGGCTGTCCCTGACAAGCCTTCCTGGTTCCCCTATACCAGGGGTTATCCCCTACACATTTGAGAGTGTTTCCGTGGGGTCCCCATCCTGGTGTTGGTGTTCGCCACTCTACCTCATTACTGGGAGTTCCTGTTCTGGGCAAGCGGTTAGCTCGGCTATCGCCTCCTGTAGGTTGGTGAGTTCAGAGCAATTGTACAGCCGCCTTGCCCCTTTGCTTAGGTAGTGTACCTACAGAAGCCATTACTCCTGGCTGGCTCTATGGTGTTCCATACAGCACTATTTCTCCCTTCCGGGTGAGATATACAGGCCGCTTCAATTGCCGTTGCAATTGCACCTGTCTGTTCCCAGCCACTTTGCTCCTGTCATAGGTAGAGTACCTACACCATCTCCTGATGCTGTAGCCGATTCCCCTGGCTGGCGCTATGGTGTTCCATGCGACACTATTTCTCCCTTCCTGGGAGAGATACAGGCTGCCTTTGATTGCCGCTGCAATTGCGCCTGTCTGTTCCCAGCCAATTTGCTCCCTTCACAGGTAGAGTACCTACGCCATCTCCGGTGCTGTAGCCGATACCCCTGGCGGGCTCTGTTGTGTTCCATGCGGCAACATTTCTCCCTACGGGCGGAATGTAGAGGCCACTTTCAATTGCCTTAGAATTGCCCCTGTCCGGTTCAGTTACCTGTCTGTTCCCTGCCACCTTGATCCCTTAACAGGTGGAGTACCTGAGCCATCTCCGGATGCGGTAGCCGTTCCTCCTGTCCGGCTTTATGGTGTTCCATGTGGCATTTTCTTTCCTTACAGGACGAGATATTGAGGCCTCCTCCAATTGCCGTGGCCATTGCACCTACCTCATCATAGTGTGCACCAAACGGCCATCTTACTCCCTTCATGGGTAGAGTCCCTGAACCGTCTCCGATGCTGCAGCCGTTCAACCTGTCTGGCTTCTAGGGTGTACTATGCGGCCCTGTTTCTGTTGCCATTGCACCTACCTGATTGTGGTGTGCACCTGTCTTGTTCTTTGTGGTACCGTGCGGCCCTACTGGGTTCCATTCTTAACGCGGTTGCTGTTGCACCTCTCTGGGTCTAGGGTGCACCATGCGGCCACATTGCTTCGATCTTAAATGTAGTTCCTCTAACACAGCCATATTTCTACTTTACAGGTTGTGTACCTGTACCCTCCGAATGCTGTCTCATTCCCAGATGCTGTGGCTATGTTTCCACTCTCCTTAGTTGGCAACATGCAGCCACTTTACCCATATTTTAGGCGTGTGTTTGTAGTACCCCAAGTGCTGGGCCCTGTGGTGCGGTCTGTAGCTCAGACAGTTTCTGTATTACTGGGTGTTTTCTGCCCACGAGTTCTAATCTGTGCTGCGGTTGTTGGTTCCATCCATTTGGTTCTTCCATACATCTGCCACTCCTTTACTGTCGCGCTCATTGGTCTCCTTGTACCTCTCAAGGCACTGTCTGCACCAGGCCCCCTTCGTTCAGCATGTGCATGGTTACCATGTCTGGCAGGTGTGGGCCAGCCCAACCCCCACCTTATCGGTCTACTGCTACTTCTGGTAGCTCCAGTATATGACCGATCTGTCTGATCCGGCGGGTGGTCCTCATTCAACCACGCTCCCTACTCCGTGGCCAGGTGGTTGTTGGCCTTTGTGCTGTAGTTGCTCTTGCCTTCTCTTTACGGTACTACGGTATGCTGTGCTCCGCGTTACCCCATGTTATAGGGGAGTTCTCGCGTTGTTTCCTAATTGCTGAGCGGCCCATTCCTGGTGAAGTACAAGGATCTCCACTGGATCTTCTACCTTGTTTGGACACGTAGCTGGTGGCATCGGCCGCGGTTGCGGTTTTCTGTCATCGTTGGATGTCCGCCACACGGAATCCTTCTGGGTCCACGGTTTTTATCATTGCTGGACGTCCTCCCTGACGGGTCAAGGACAGGACCTCTGAGCGCCACACACACCTGTCTGAATTTTCAGCTGATTGCTCTGGTATCGGACAGGGCCCCGTAGTTCCTTCTGGGTCCAGGTGTTTTCGGTATTCCCTTGTATTTTCTGCTTAGTTGTGCTACATGGCGAAGGGGCAGTCCTCTTGGACCTTGCCGTCGTCTGCACCTGTCTGGTACTTTCTCCCCCCTGGAAGTTTTCTGTATGCCGGTCGCAGCTGGTTTCTACATTTCTATGTAGGCTACCCCGGTTTTTTCATGGCGACTTCTGCATTCCTTATGCATATGGATGTCTGTCGTTTTGTGGTACATCCCGAGCTGCTGTACTTGCCCTCTCTGGGACAATGTTTAAGGTTTGCTGGTCAATATTCTTGGTACGGCTAGTTGTCCATGGCCAATGCCCCTTCCCCTATGGTGGTTTCTTTTCGCCTTTCCTGGATATTCTGGCTTGCGTTGTCTTCTGGTGGTTCAGCTCCTGGTTCCTTGTGAGCCCATACTGGGTACTCCTTTCGGGAGTCCCTGTTCATTTGAGGTCCTCTTTGGATTTGTCTCTTTTTTTTCCATCCTCCCACGTCAAGTACCTGGTATTGAGTGGTTTAGTGCTGCGGTTTGCAGTTCCACCGTATGGTCTCCTTCGGGAGGGACCTCCTCCTGTTGTAGGACCTTTCCTCTTTAGGTTTTTTGGAGTGCTCTCCTTCTACTCCCATGTCTCTCAGTCCAGTGTGTCCTGCCGAGGTTGCCTGGCCTGTATTTGGCTTCTTTTTTCCATGATACTTCACATGCCCAGAGTTTCCTCTGGTCTTACGCTTCACGGTGATATCTTGTTTTCGGAGGCTTGTGCCTCGTCTCCTGTTTTTGGGGACGCAGGAGCTATCGTTCTTTTCCTGGTTTTTTACCTACAACCCCCTCCTTCTCCAGGGTTGGCGGTTTCCTCTAGCAGCCTTGGGTTTTCACCTACACCTTTTCACCTACATGGGGCGCTTAGCTTCTTTCCTGGCCTTGCGGTGAGGGGAGTCCCCTCCCTTCACATGTGAGCCTTGCTATGGCTTCCCCCACTCGTTTGGTTTTCAGTGCTTCCCTGTTTCGTTTCTCCCCTGGCCTTTCAGGGGATGGCCACAGGTTTTTTGGGTCTGAGACAATGTAGAGCGTTGGGTAGTTTCACCACACGGTGCTGTCCTAATTTTTTCTCCAGCCCTTGGCTGCGCTCTGTTTCCTTTTGCCACCTTCTTGCATTTGGGATTTTCTTCCAGTCATTTGTCCTGGGGTGCTGGCAGTCTTCCCTGCTTCTTCTGAGGTTTCTTCCTTGTTATGGAACCTCTTGCCCATCTCGTGTTTTTTCCCGTTGGGTCACATGGTTCTCCTGCACCTGTATGCCCAACCGGTGGCAGCGTCTCTTCTTTTCCCTCCCTCAGGGACTGCTTTGGGACGTCCCATGGTGCTGTGTCCCCCAATGCCATGCACGAGAAAATTGGATTTTTTGTACTCACCGTAAAATCCTTTTCTCGTAGTAGGCATTGGGGGACACAGATCCCACCCTATGTTTTTTCTTCCGCTTCTCCGGGCTGGTCTCTTGATCTTTCCCGGTACGGGAGTTGTTGGTTCCTTGCTTTTCTTCTCTCTCCTACTGCTTTTGGTACAAACTGAATAGCCTCGTGCCTGTGGAGAGGGTATAGCCCACCTGGGAGGAGCCAACACTTTTTGTGTCTAGTGCCTCCTAGTGGTAGTTGGACATATACCCATGGTGCTGTGTCCCCCAATGCCTACTACGAGAAAAGGATTTTACGGTGAGTACAAAAAATCCAATTTTTACAGTAGAAATGAATTTATAAAGTTATGATGCGAAGTAATACATTCTAATACTGTACGGAGCGCTAGCAAAGTATTATGCGAATCAACTTCGGATGTTTCATCCGAAGTCGATTCGCTCATCCCTAATAGTGACCGTGCATGAATCCGAGACTTTGTACCCCCCTCCCCACATTTTTCAGATTGGTAAGGGTTCTAGGTGATCTTCTGTCCTGTTGCAGTCCACGTGCATCCTGAGATGTGATGAGACCAAACATTTAAAACTTTTTTTTTTTTTTTTTTTTTTTTTTAAGGTTCCTGAAGGATTACTGTGAGCGAGGAAGATTTTCTGATTTGGATTTGATTGATAACCTGGGTTCTGCCATGTTGCTGAGCGATCGTCTGACATTCCTAGGTGAGTGGGTGGAGGCTGCAGTTCTGCACAAGTGTTTAACCCTTCATTGCTCTTGTAGACCTGATCTAACTCCTGTGGATCTTTATTACAGGAAAATACAGAGAGTTTCACAGAATGTACAATGACCAGCAGTTTGAAGAAGCTGCCTGCTTACTGCTTTCTCTCATGACGGCTCGCATTGCTCCTTGCTCCTTTTGGCTCACTTTACTGCTGGATGCGCTGCCTCTGCTGGAACAGCAACAGGTAACTGATTGGGAGTGCTGAAGCCATATGTAAGACCTGAATCATTACTTGGTTATAAGCTTGCATTTTAGGCTGCTTTCACACCGGCGTTCGGTGCGGATCTTGTATCTGCACAGACGGATCCGCACTGATAATGCAAACGCTTGTATCCGTTCAGAACGGATCCGTTTGCATTATTCTTTAAAAATAAAGTCTAAGTCAAAACGGATCCATTGAAAGTCAATGGGGGACGGATCCATTTTCAGTTGCACCATATTGTGTCAGTGAAAACGGATCTGTCCTCCATTGACTTACATTGTAAGTCAGGACGGATCCGTTTGGCTCAGTTTTGTCAGGTGGACACCAAAGTGCAAGCATCGTTTTGGTGTCCGCATCAAAAGCGGAACAGAGCCAAACTGATGCATTCTGAACGGATCCTTATCTATTCAGAATGCATTGGGGCTGAACTGATCCGTTTTGGGCCGCTTGTGAGAGCCCTGAAACGGATCTCACAAGCGGACCCAGAAACGCCAGTGTGAAAGTAGCCTTAGATGTATTCGATTTTTTTTTTTTTAAACTAGGGGGGCACGACCACTCTAGTCCATTCCTAAGGGCTGCAATAAAAAGAAGGGTATTTCATAGATTTTGGGAGGTGCACACTGCTTTGCTGTTTCTGTAAAGCCCAAAACCTAGAAGTGGGACATCCACTGATCAAATATTTATGGCAAATCCAGCAGCATACGCCAAAAATGTCTTTAATGGGGATATCTCTATAAACCTTTCAATGGACAAGGATTTATGAAATGCATCAAGTCTTTAAAAGTTTGCCAGACCCAGAGCTTGGTATCGTAAAAAAAAAAAAATCTTACCTTTTAAATAGACACTTTCAAGCACTGGGTGCAATATATTGGTGCAGCACTCATATGCCGTCAGGACGTCATGCTAGTGTACACTTCCTGGTTCTGTGTGTGGACAGGCACTTCCAGTGACCCCATGGGGAGGGATACAGTAGAATTTCTAAATGTTATCACCTCCTGTTACCAGTTATATATGTTCTCTGCTTGTCACATTTAAAGGGTATGTACACCTTCGGTTTTTTTTACTGCATTTTACAATAAAGTATTTTATTTATTTTATTTTTTTCAGTTGGTCTTCATTAAAATTGTTCAGCTGTTTCTCAAATACAAAGGTTACAGATCAGTCTGTTTGCAAGCTGTGACTTTTTCTTTGAATCCCTTCAGCTGATGGCTCATGTGCAGCTCTTATCTCTGGCTTCATAAACACTTATTTAAGCCATATTCTTATCAGTTTCATAAGAATTGATCTATAATGTGTTTGAGGTCACATTTTTAATAAAAAGCCAACTGAAAATAAATTATTTTTAGCGTAAAACGCAATCCTAAAAAATTGCCCTGAAGGTGTTGATAGCCTTTGAGAAGGGGGTTGTATCATAATGGCACGTTTGAACTCTGCACATGTTAAATTTGGGTCTGACTTCTAGCCAAAAATGTTAATTTCATATATAAAGGTTGCAAATTCCTGGCTACTTTCTCACAATGTGGCAGCTGGCTGCTTTTTTCTTTTTTTTTTTTTTTGTAGAAAATATAGGTCCCCTAACAAGACTGTTCCTTTATAGGTGATCTTCTCTGCTGAGCAGACCTATCAGCTAATGAGCTGTTTGGAGGACAGGACTGCAGCAGAGGTGGAACAGATCCAGTCGGAGGAGAGTCGGATATCCCAGGTAATTCCAGCTCAGTTTGTGGCAACATATAAAATGCACAGCAGCAAACAATGAGTAATAAATATTTGGCTTGTGGTGTCTTCTTTTATAGGACAGAAGCATTGAAAACACAAAGATGGAGATGCTCAGGCTGGCTCTTGCACGAAACCTGGCCCGCGCCATTGTTAAAGAAGGAACTGTTCAAGTGTAAATAGGGAGAACATGGTCACACGTGTAATTATCTTTGGTCTGGAAATAAACATATTTTTCTTTTCTTATTTTCTGGTTGAGCCTCTGATGCAATGAAATAATAACACATGGAGACTGCCGGCATCATATTTGTTTTTAAATGGGGGTTGGTCATCTTTTGGTAAAACTTACAATGTACCATAAATGATTGTGTTCTATTCTAGGAAACACTTTACCTCCCAGGGCCTGTCCCAGGCCCTTATTTCAAGGCACCCTACTTCCTGTGTAATAGTCGGATGCATCCATAGGAATGAAGATGGTGGCAGTCGTGTGCTTTTTTGGTTGTTTCCCAGCTATGCCTACGTCTGAGCATGCTCAATGCGTACATAGATAGAGGCAGCAAAATCTCCTATGTATGCGCCTGCGCAGAAGTGAAGGGAGCTGGGAAAGTGGTCAATGGTCACGTGGGTAAATCGCATATCCACCACCATGTTGGGTATATAAAGCAAATTCTTTTGTATATAAATAAATATAAAAAAATAACGGATTAAAAGAAAAATTATACAAACGATATTGACCCGCGAGGTGAACACAAACATCTCCAAAAAGAGTTCAATCGAGAACCTAATTATTTTGTGCAATCAGTAAAACGGGGTACAAGCATCTATGCAAAAATATAAATGGTTTATTATACAATAGTTTAAAATACAATAAAAAATTAATCAACGTAAATTTCAATAATATACAATGATATGCAGTACCCAGAATTCACCACTATATGGTGCCAACAAAACGCTACTCAACCAGCACAAGAATATTATGCAATACGGCTTTAAAATTGAGAGATATACAATCAATGGATTATGCGAAAATCAATCAAGAAAATGACAGATCTCAGATATGGGGTAGTATTGCATTAAAACTTATAGGCTTGATATCAAACTAGGGAATATAAAGATTCCCAACAGAGAGTTTCTCCAATATTATCCCCTTTATTCAGTTATATGCATCGTAACTGAAATCAAGCAAAAATATTTTTTTCTATATCCAAAATCCAGATGACAGGTTCCCTTTTAAAGGGGTTTTCCAAGTGCCGGATAGGTCATCAGTATCTGCAGGGGCGGATTGGCCAAAGACCCTGTGGGCCGATGCCTAGAAGGGCCACCCAAGCCCTTCTCAATGCTGCCAGCCAGGTACATAATGATCTGATTCTCTTTTTTTTTTTTTTTTTTTATATTCTTTTTATTGAGCATAAAAATACACAACGGTATGCACTATACAGATATCACAAACATAGTCTGTACATGTCAAGATGGTCAGTTGTATCACCATAGACACAGTTCTATATGCATAATTATGATTACAGACAGAGCGTTCAGATAAAGACAGAATTTTACAGTCTTCTCGATACATCAGCTAGTGCATTAGAAAGATCCTGTCTAGAATACAGCGATTGTGGCGAGGAACACCATCTTTCCCATACTTTAGTAAATTTCGAGGTGCATCCCCTGTTTTTATATACGATATTTTCATACGGCATTCACTAAATCTTTCCACTGATTCAATGTAGGGCCTCTCTCCCCCATCCACCGAATCGCTACAGCTTTTTGTGCCAAGAATAGTTTCTCTCAAAAATATTCTCTCATAATGCCCCCACACCTCCTCATCCAAAATCCCAAAGAGACATATTTTGGGACCCAAAGGTACAGGACGTCCCAAAATAATAGTTAAAAAGTCAGTAACCTTCGTCCAAAACCTCTGAATATGTGAGCACGACCATATCAGGTGCCAAAAATCAGCACCGTCCATGGCGCACCTATGACAGCACGAGTGTGTAAGTACTCCCATTTTACATAGACGCAGAGGAGATAAGTGCCCTTGGTGTATTATACATAGCTGTATGAACTTATTATTAATGGGCGGAGATACCAACACAGGGGATTCTAATAAATCTTCAATGTCCTCATCAGCGAGGTCAGGTATCAAAAGTTTGCCATTTTGGTATGACCTGCAATGGGGCTAGTTTACACTTAGCATTCAGCAGGTGAGTATATAACCCTGAAATAAATCCTTTGGGGCCCTGAGATCAGATCACCCCTATCATAGGAAATTTAGATATCTGGGTCTGAGACGCACCAAAATGTGTCTGTAAAGCATGGCGTATCTGCAGGAACTTATGGAATGAACTCCTGGGTAAATCATGTCTACTACATAACGTGTCATAGGTACAAAAACTACCACCCTCATACACATACCCCAGCAGACGCACATTATGCGATTTCCAGAACTGAATTCCGGGGAGTCATGTTAAAGAAGGGAACATGGGGTTATCCCAAAGAGGGACTTCTGGTATATTATCCGAATAGTCATGAAGGGATTTACATGCTTTCCACACCTGAACACCTAGTCTATGGATTGGCAGCAGTTGTCTAGGAAACAGGCTCGGCTTCTCCAGAACAGGCCACAGTAATTTAATATTCAGAAACTCGGCTAAAAGGTACTCCGACCTGGGCGATTGGACATCTATATGTAACCAGGCTTTCAGATATCGTAGCTGACCTGCCAAATAATATATATATATATATAGATCCGGCAAGGACATACCCCCACAACCCCTCTGTCGGCACAACGTATCTACTGATAGCTTGTGTCTATTAGACCACCACAAAAAAGGTGCCATCATAGATTTGTACTGGAGAAAAACCTTTTTTGGGATAATAAACGGTGCATGCTCCATAACATACAAGAGTTTGGGCAGAACCACCAACTTGACCAGGTTGATACGGCCAGCTACTGATAGTGGCAGAGCACCCCAAACCCTAAACTTTTCCCTACAGAATTCCAGCAGAGGTTCAATGTTGGAGACATGGAAGGACCTCGCATCCTTTGAGATAGTGATCCCCAAATACTTGAAGCTGGTCACTATAGGTAGGTCACCATTAAGAATCTGCTCACACTCCATGTCATACAATGGGAAAAGAATGGACTTAGACCAGTTAATTAGGAGGCTGGAAAAGCGACTGAACCCGTCAATCAGCGCTACCGCTCTAGGGAGGGTGGTATCTACATCAGACATGAAGAGTACCATGTCGTCTGCGTACAAGCCTACCCTATCTTCCCCCTGACCCAGACTCATTCCCTTAAATACTGCATCTTCTCTAATGCGTATAGCCAGAGGCTCTATGGCCAATGCGAAGAGCAGAGGGGAGAGTGGGCAGCCCTGCCGTGTGCCTCTACCTAGCTGAAAGCTACTGGAGGATAATCCATTCACTAAGATATTGGACTTCGGCTCTTTATATAATATGGAAATCCATTTAATGAAATTAGGGCCAAACCCAAATTGCTCTAGAGTGGTAAGGAGATATGGCCATTCAATAGAGTCGAAGGCCTTGGCCGCGTCAAGTGAGGCCATCGCCCACCTCTGGTGTTTAGCTAAACCTACCTGCGCGCTCACCTGTACCCTTCGGATATTATCCGATGTGGATCTCCCAGGCATAAATCGATCTGATTCTCTCTTACGCACATGGCCAGCAGCTGCAGGTGCCCTCCCGAATTTAACTGTATTGACGTTTCTCTAAAACAGTTGAAATCAGATACTGATGACCTGGGGGCGTGGCCGAAAAAGGAGCTGAGCGGACGCAGGACGCGCTAGCTCCGGAGCCTGCAAAATTAACACTGCTGCCCACAGCAAACTCAGCGACCCCAGCATCAACCAAAGGTTGTGGGAAACCCCCTAGACCAGTGATGGCTAACCTTGGCACTCCAGCTGTGGTGAAACTACAACTCCCAGCATGCTCCATTTATTTCTATAGAGTTCTGAGAGCAGCCAAGCAAGGAGGGCATCTTGGGAGTTGTAGTTTTACCACAGCTGGAGTGCCAAGGTTAGCTATCACTGGCCCTAGACCATCATTTCACCCCTTACAAACATGGCCTGCACCAAGAAAAAGGAGGAAGCGCCGAGCAAGATCGAGGCATTCAGCAGGGCTGCTGGAGGTATCCAAGATGGTGCCTGCTTCTTACACCATGCGGCAAAGGAGAAACAGCCAGACACCGCTCGCTTCCCAGCACACCTCATAAATACAGGGGGAAGAAGTCCCTCACCTCTGCAACATCATCCCCATCTAAAAAGCTCCAGCCACCAACTTCTCCCTACTATCAGAATATGCTGCAGGATGCCACTTCCTCTTATAGTGAGGGAATCCAGGAGAAAAATCCACAAACAATCTGCTCCCATTCATCCATCAATGATCACAACCAGTCTTTTAGATTGAGCACCAAATGGTTTTCGATCTATTGACTTGCATAGTGGGGACATAACCATAATCCACACTTACTGGACTTTGCTTATTGGAAGAAGAAAAAAGATTAAAGAGCACGGACTTCAATTACCCGAAAGACACAATACTTGAAGAGGAACGCCTACAGGATCGAGGAAGAGGCAAGCATCCAATCTTGCTGCACCTGAAACATATCCATCGAATGTGCGTGACTCGATTACTACAGTGCCTGGGTTAACTATTGAATCCGCGTTCGAAAGTAACGACACGCCATACCCTATAGCGGATTATTTGACCACTGCTACAGTGCTTATCAGCAGAAGGCCGCAAACAAGCTTCTATACATAAAGATTCCTATCATTTATTTGTCGAACATTGCTGTTGTGCCGATTTTAATACCATTCCAAAATGTGGGAAGCCACAAAATGGTTTTAATATAGACGGCCTAGGACTATACGATATATATTAGGAAAATATCGAAAGTCCCCACAACTGCAGATTTAGGGCCCTAATCTGCCTATAGCGTTGACCTGCGTTTTTTTTGTGGTACTGGACATTTTAATTAAAACTCCCCCCTCCCACCATCTTAACATATCTATATTGCTTGTTTTGATTGCCATTTTATGTTTTATTTTATGCCTTTATGATACGCCTTTTATTGTGTTTTACTTTTGCTGTTTTTTACCACCTCAGTTGTCTTTTAGATTGTGTTCAATAAATCGCTATATATTCAAATTCCTATGTTTTGGTATTAGAGTTGGGGGGGGCGTGGCTAGCTAGGCAGGCATGTGAGCGGTCACACGCTGAGAGAGCTCCCGCTTTGACCCGGCTATTTGTCCTGTAAAACCCTAGATTCTGCGACTATATGCGGCCTGAGCAGTCGGAGATAGTCAGCTTGTACACGACTCGAGTCTCCAGCAAGTTTAATAGGTGGCCATGTCAAGAAAGAGACGGCAGAGGTGCGGACAAGGACTCCCAAGATGGCGCTGGAGTGGGTACGCCGAAGCGGCGGGACCGCGCTACTGAGATGCAGAAGGAAGCGGCAGCGAAACTATGCCAGTTTGCTCGCTCCTCACAGGCTTCCAGCAACAAGTGGCGTCCGGAGACTCAAGACCCTGCGTCCCTGGACCAAGGGGGCGACTCTGAGCCTGAAGGCGAGGGGGAAAGATGGTTAGTGTACTAGGTAGTGCTCAAATACTGTGTAGAAGATGTTCTCCCGTTACTAATGGCTAATTGCATTAAATTCCTTAGCTGGAATTTGCGAGGGATCAAGGAAACAGCCAAAAGGAGAGTGATTCTGGAAAGTATTCGACCGTTACATCCTCTCATATGCTGCCTTCAGGAGACTCATTTGTTGCCGGAGCAGGTGCACTTACTCAGACTATCGTGGGTGGGGGTGGGGGTTTCACTCCACGTATTCTACATATGCTAGGGGGGTCAGTATTTTAATACATAAAAACATCCAGTTTTGCTGTCTCTCCAGCAAGGTGGATGATGACTGGTGTTGTGTGCCTCTATGGTACTCTTTATAATCAGTTTTGTGTTATATGTGGAGTGTACATCCCACTACCGTATTCTCCACTGGTGGTTAGGAAGATTCTATCCTTCATGGCGGACTTCCCTAGGGTGCCAGCTCTCATACTTGGGGATTTCAATAATGTGATACGCCCTAGCTTGGATAGGATGAGGATGACTGTGAGGGATCCATCGGGAGATTATACTCCGTTCGGAAGGCTCTTACAGGAGTTGTCTCTCATAGACATATGGAGGGAGAGAAACCTGCAAGTGAAACAATACTCATGTTGCTCTAGTTCATTTAGCTCGCTATCCAGAATTGACTTAGCACTAGTGAATAAGGAAATGGGTTGATTAGTACAAGAAACTACATATCTTCCTAGACGGCTGACGGATTATTCGCCATTATTGGTGTCCGCTGCCTTTAGGCCCCTTAGAGTAGGCAAAGGCAAGACGTGGACATTTAATCCTTTTTGGTTATCTTTTTTTACCGGATGTGGATAGTATCAAGGGGCAACCGGAAGAGTTTTTTCGGATCAACTTGCCCGCAGCTTCACGGTTAATAGTTTGGGATACCATGAAAGCCTTCATGCGAGGGTTACTTATAGCACAGGTGAATAGGAAAAAAAAGTGAAACTAGAGCTAGGGTACAGGCTTTAACGCGGGCAGTGGAAGTGGCTGAAGCTAATTATGTGGAACAGCCTATTGATAGGCACAGAGTGATATGGGAAGGGGCACAAAAGGAGTTAAATGATAGGCTATTGCTTAACGCCAGGAATAAACAATTTTTCCAAAAACAAGTCTATTATGAAGAGGGAGAGAAGACAGGAAGAATGTTGGCCATGGTGTCTAGGGCACAGCGTTCCTCCAGTTATATAGCGGCTCTCAGGGATGCATCTGGGGTTCAGTGTAGTGCTCCGGAACAGATATTGGAGATTATGATGGGGTTTTACTCAAATCTGTATGCCTCCCGACTAACTGCTTCGGACGAAGAAATAGATTCCTTTCTTGCGGGTTTGCACCTGCCGATACTCACTACTGAACAGCGTGCTAAGCTAGACTCCCCTATAACAGTCACTGAGATGGAGACAGCGCTATCGAGTATGTCTAACAATAAAGCCCCAGGTAGTGATGGGTTACCGGCGGAGATTTACAAACGGTTTGCCTCAGTGATGCTGCCTCAGTTGTTAGAGGTTTTTAAGGAGGCAAAGACACAGAAAAAAGTGCCCCCAGCATGACTGAGGCGACGATTGTGGTCCTTCCGAAGCCGGGCAAAGATATTTTGGAAGCTGAGTCTTATAGGCCTATTTCACTACTCCAGGTAGACATTAAGATTCTTGCTAAAGTCTTGGCTAATCGTCTGAACACCATTATATCTAAGCTTATACACCCGGTGGAAAGCCAGGGAAGTTATGGATATACAGGGATATTCTGATCTTACTCCTATTTGGCCGAATTTTATGTATACGGAGGTGAACAAAGTCAGTGGAGTTCAGGTGTGGGAAGTTATGTATATATATCCACGGCACACTCAAGTATTTTTGCTTGATAGAATAGAATTTATTGATTGCCAACACCAACTAAAAAATTCATATCGTGGAAAGCAGGGCCAACGTTTCGGTCCGCTCGGGACCATGATCAAGGCCTCTAACAGTACAAATAAATATATAATATTAGTTGGATTTTAGTCACACTCAATACACCAGATCTAAATAAATAAAGATATGCAGTCTATAAAATAGTATAGCTAGTAACAATCAATACTCGATTGCCATGGCAGAACCGATCTGACTGGTAGTCAAGTGAAAAAAGAAAGAAAAAAGAACCAAACGATGGAATCTGATCAGCTATGGGTCTTATCCCTATAAAACTTAATAGAAGTTTGATCAAATAGAGGGCTATATAGAAATCTATGCACTAAGTAGCATCGCTATTATAGGAATGCCACATAGGTGATCAGATATCCAATATACAATTATGCTGAATATGGACAAAAATAAGATATCTAACAGCCATATCTTATAATGTAAAACACTCCAAGTTTACAATAGTATGAACAATTAGCGACATCTATTATAAGTAAGTCAATTGGAACTGTTCCAACATCGGGTATATAGCATAATTAACATAAACATACCTAGTGCGGGAGAGGTAGTGCTTACTCGTTGGTGGTATAGGGGAGAATGGCCATGGAGCGCTAGTTATAGGAGGTTTCCCTCGTGCCTGTCGGCGTCTGACGTCACTAGTATGTGCCTGGTACTAAATGGAACGCAAGCCGCTCCACATCAGAACTGCGCACGCGTGAGCGCAGAAGCGAATATTTTATGCGCTCGCTCCCCTCTGTGTCAATTAGAGCAGCACCCTGTCCCACACAGGAACGGGATTATTCAAGTAAATAGGATAAGTATGGACATATGTTAAACATTTATACAGAGATTTATACAGAAGTTAGTAAACACATCATAGTATCATGATCTCCTATAGCTTATAAAGGAGGCACTCAGGAGATGGCTCTCTAGGTGCCAGATGCACCCGTTTCATAGCGTCGGTCATCACATAGTAGAGGCGCTCTCAAGTTGAATCTTTATATACCATATGCGCACATACTCCCGAGATAAGTCCTTATATGCCGTTTCAGAGTATGGGTCATCATATGTCGTGTTAGGTACCTAAATTCGTCACAAAATTTAAGTTTAACTAGGTTAGTATGTATTAGCATAAAAGAGACAGACAACGAAATTGAAGCATACCTAGACCTATGTATCAGCGCGTCTAGATAAAAAGAAAAAGAAATAAGAAATGTTACATATGAATATCATGGAAATAATTCAATTTGACAAGAAACATATAAAGGAAGAACAAGACCATTTTTATAGTCCCCCATCCTTTTGATATATCATGATCATAATAATAGATCAAATTCCCGATTAAGCCCTTGTGGTGATATTGTTTTGAGCTCATAGATCCAGAAGGACTCTCTTTTTTGTAGTAAAAGCTTGCAGTTACCCCCTCGTCTAGGCATAGGGGCGTGATCTATAACTTGAAACTGTAACTGGCTAACCCTATGTTGCATCTGCAAAAAATGATGTGGTATCGGAAGTTCTGCTTTCTTGCATCTAATGTCAGACTTGTGCTTACTGATCCTGTCCCGGATACATTGAGAAGTTTCCCCAATATAGGCTTGGCCGCAAGGGCATTTAATCATATAAACTACGTAAGATGATGCACAAGTGTAGTAGCCCCTAATGTTATACATTTTCCCAGAGTGGGGATGTGAAAAGGTATTTCCTTTTTTAACATGAGTACATTGGGCACAGTTCAAACAAGGGAATGTGCCATTCTTAGAAGGGGCTAATGTAGACTGAATAAATTTAGGTTTATACGAGCCTATGTCGGCGTGTACCAGAGAATCCCTCAGATTGCGTGGTCGTTTGTAGCACATTCTCATAGGGTGTGAAAATTCAGGAACATCAGGATAGAATTTGTTTAAAAGAGGCCAGTGTTTTCGAATAATTTGATGTATCTTAGGTACAAACGAATGATAAGTAGTAATAAACGGTATGCGTGGGGGGGGAGGCAGGCTTAGTCACTACCTCAGTGTTCTCGACTATGTTAATTATGCTATATATCCGATGTTGGAACAGTTCCTATTGACTTACTTATAATAGATGTCGCTAATTGTTCAGACTATTGTAAACTTGGAGTGTTTTACATTATAAGATATGGCTGTTAGATATCTTATTTTTGTCCATATTGAGTATAATTGTATATTGGATATCTGATCACCTATGTGGCATTCCTATAATAGCGATGCTACTTAGTGCATAGATTTCTATATAGCTCTCTATTTGATCAAACTTCTATTAAGTTTTATAGGGATAAGACCCATATCTGATCAGATTCCATCGTTTGGTTCTTTTTTCTTTCTTTCTTCTTTTTTCACTTGACTACCAGTCAGATCGGTTCTGCCATGGCGATCGAGTATTGATTGTTACTAGCTATACTATTATACTATTATATAGACTGTTTGCATATCTTTTTATTTATTTAGATCTGGTGTATTGAGTGTGACTAAAATCCAACTGATATTATATATTTATTTGTACTGTTATAGGCCGTGATCAAGGTCCTGAGCGGACCGAAACGTTGGCCCTGCTTTCCACGAAATGAATTTTTTAGTTGGTGTTGGCAATCAATAAATTCTATTCTATCAAGCAAAAATACTTGTGTGCCGTGGATATATATACATAATTTTGTCTAGTGGCCTGACAGCCCCTTCACTAAGCACCTCTTCTGGGATTTGAAATCAATTTTTTTGACGGTGTTGCCTTTCAAATTTAGTTTAATCAGGTGTGGGAAGTAACTGGGCTTAAATATATGAGTCAGCTGTTTGATAATAATGTCCTTAAAGAGTACTCTCAGTTACAACAGGAATTTGGGTTTCAGAAGTCCCAATTCTATCTATACTTGCAACTTAGACATGCTTTACGAGCTCAAGGTCAGGTGGCTGCAATACGTCCTGCACAGAAACGCTCAGTAATAGACTTGGTGAAGTCCAGTGGGGGCACAGCGGGAGTGATATCGTTAAACTATGCCTGCCTTATGGAAGCACAGTTTAAAAAGCAGGAGTTCACACTATATGAGAAGTGGAGGAAGGATGCTCCTGATTTAACGGAGGAGCAGTGGCACACTGTCCTAGAAGACTTTACTCAAGTAGCGGTAAGCGAGGCTCACAGGGTGTCTCAACTCCTGTTATTGCACCGTGTATATAAAACACCGGTCCTATTGAAGAAAATAGGGTATAGAACAGATGATTGCTGTCCGAGGTGTGATGTGGCGAATGCAGACCTCATACATTTAATGTGGAACTGTCCCAGACTGAGGAGGTATTGGATGGGAGTAGAGGAGATAGTGAGGACTGTCTTTGAAGTTTAGGCTTGATATAAAGATTGTGACTTGTAGATTGGGGTGTGTGGAAATACCAGACTTGTCGCCTGAGAAGCGACTGGCCGTCCTTCGGGTACTATACCAGGCAAGAAAAGTGATAGCATTTCACTGGTTGGATAGACAGCCGCCATCAGTGTATGAATTGGAGAATAAAGTGCATATGCTGGTACGCCTTGAACAATATGTCTACCAAAAAAGAAATAGTCTCAAAATTTGAAAAAATATGGGTGCTCTGGATTCAACATTATAATATTAAAGTGTAAGGGAATGAATGATTGAGTGAGTGAATGGGGATGTGGATGAGGTTGCAGAAAGTGGAACAAAGAAATATGCTGGGATTGTCTACCTGAACTGGATGCCTTAGGAGATATCTGAAATGTGAATACTTAATATTCTGTATATGTGTTGGTATCTAACTGATTGATGTACTTCGTCGTTCAAGTATGTGTTACTATTCCTTCTTGCATCGAGCTTTGTGCCATTACTTTGTCAATATGCCGGACTTTATTACGGGGACTTTATTCTACGGCTCTTGCCTCAAGGGGTTATGTTGGGGGGGGAGGGGAGATTTTTGGATATCACAATATCTATTGTTTTGGAAAATCTCTAATAAAAATTACCTGATTTAAAAAACAAATCCTATGTTTCGATGTGACACCATATGTAGAAGGGCACTCAACATATCTTTACCTTTATAACCTTTAACCCTTTCCTCCGCAGGCAAAGGATTCACCCTCCCCTCTGGTTGGCTCAATCTGACTATCACGTCTGATTAGTCAGCCAGGACTTCCCCGCACCTATTCCTTATCAGATCAGGCGGCAATTCACCTCTGTACCTTCTTCCGCACCTCTTTCTGATAAAGTCAAATAGCCACTCCTATTTCTGATCAGGCGACAATTCACCTCCACACCTCTGGACCTTCCTCCGCACCTCCTTCTGATCAGATCAGGTGGAATTTACTTTGTCCTACAGCGCCCTCTTTCACACCAGGAAGTTACTGTCTCTTCCCTTCGTTTGTGGTCTTACCGTCCGTGCTCAATTCACTCCTCAGACAATCACATGTACACATAAACACATATCCACACCAGAGTGATCTATCAATTCAGACTATGGTTCTATGAACCCCAAGCTTTCAGCCGACTACTATACTCACATGGGTTCCATCGTACAGCAGACTAAGCCACCAGGGCGTGATGAACTGAATAGCAGAGAGGCAGGTAAGATCAAGAGTTTTCTCACCTTTCTTTGAGGCCTCCGTTCTCCCCTCTCTTGCCGTTTGCCAAGTTCTGGGGGCCCCTGTGTGTCAGCTGTCAATGCTCCCTTCACCTGGGGCCCCACGTTGGGCGCCAACTGTTGAAGTTACTTTTAATTAAATCATTTAAGATACACTCTGGTGCTCCAAGTCAAGGTACCCCCAAGGGGTTAATATCTAAGCGTGGCAGAGACATACACTGACACAAAGGCAGGTCAAAGAACGTCTCTCTGTTTATTACAATGTGTGAAACAGTATATACTTCTTCACGGGGGATGGTGTCTCCCTCTGGAGCTTGTGTCCTTATTTCATTGGTTAAGAAGGAAAAGGAGATAAGAAGAAAAATAAATAACACTAACAAGAAGATGTACTCAACCTGCAGCTCTATGTCCCCCTTCTTCTTTTCTCTTAAAGAGGACCTTTCATCGGTCCAAATATTGTGAACTAAGTATCATGACATATTAGGGGTGGGCGATATGGCCTAAAATCTATATTGCGATATAATTTTAAGCATGTGCGATATGCGATATATATTGCGATATATTGTTTTCTATATTGGGGGGGGGGTGTTTAAATTTTATTTATTTTTTACTTTTTATTTATTAACTATTGGCCTCCTTAAGGGCTAGAACCCTTGTCATATTCACCCTAATAGAGCTCTATTAGGCTGAATAGGACTTTACACTCTCCCTGCTGCCCTGTGCATAGTGCACACAACAGCAGGGAGCTGACCATGGCGCCAGCCTCTCATGTGCTCCCCCAGCCTCTGATCTGCCCCCCCAGCCTCTGATCTGCCCCCCCCAGCCTCTGATCTGCCCCCCTTCCCCAGCCTCTGATCTTCTCCCCAGCCTCTGATCTGCCCCCCTTCCCCAGCCTCTGTTCTTCTCCCTAACCTCTGATCTGCCCCCCTTCCCCAGCCTCTGATCTGCCCCCTCTGGTAACGCAAACCCCCCCTCCCTCCCTAGTATTAATCATTGGTGGCAGTTTGCAGTTCCGATCGGTTACCATGGCAGCCAGGAGTCACGCTGCTGAAGTCCTGGCTGCCATGGTATGTTAGTGAGCAGAGAGCAGCGCATTATACTCACGTGCGCTGTGGCCGCCGGTCGCTCCTTCTTCTCATAGGTCTGTGCGGCGCATTGCTAATGCTGTAAGCATTAGCTATCCGCCGCACAGACAGAAGAAGGAGCGACCGGCGGCCACAGCGCACGTGAGTATAATGCGCTGCTCTCTGCTCACTAACATACCATGGCAGCCAGGGCTTGAATAGCGTCCTGGCTGCCATGGTAACCGATCGGAGCCCCAGCATTACACTGCTGGGGCTCCGATCGGAACTGCAAACTGCCACCAATGATGGGGGGGAGGAGGGGGACCCTGAGGGATATGGCCGGCACATTCATTGGTAGCGCAGTGGCCACAGTCCCTCCCCTCCTCCTCTGTCCTCATTGGTGTTCAGCGGCAGCCGCGCAAAGTGGGGAGGGATTCCCTCCTCCCTCCGCTGTGCCGGCCGGCTCAGGAGAACATGGTGCGCGCGATCATATCGCGGTCCGGCGATATAGGCGATATGGCGAAAATCCATATCGTGGCCCAAATTCATATCGCATATTGCCTATATCGCCTACCCCTATGACATATACAGCGGCGCCCAGGGATCTCACTGCACTTACTATTATCCCTGGGCGCCGCTCCGTTCTCCAGTTATGTCCTCTGGTATGTTCGGGGGACTTGGTTATAGTAGGCGGTGTAGCCACTCTCCCCAAGGGGCAGCACACTGAGGAAGGGTAAACTGCTGGAATCAGGGTGGGCAGAAACCGTCTGGGTAAGTATATTACCTACCTCCCCCTGCTGGCCCCCCTGTGCCTGAGCTCCCCCCCCCCCCCTTCTCCGGTGAGCTCTAACTGAACAAAGAGATATACGTTTTCTAAAAACCTGTAGCTGGTGACTCTGGGCATCGGTACGCCTGTTCCCGGCCTCCTTTGTTCCTCGTTGGCACTCCCGCTTCCTCCCTGCATTGCCGTTCCAACTAGAAGTTCTTCCGGTCGGCCCTGCCTGCACAGGAGGCCCCAACTCTGCGGCCTACTAGGCCGCATCTTCCAGAGTGTTTGAGGGAGGCGGGAACTGTACTTTCAGAGCGCGAAAATTTTGTGCCCATGTCTTCGCCCCACATTACCTTCCTTCCTTCGTCGGAATGTGTGCATTTACCAGTGGACCCTGTACATCCTGTAGCATTACCCTCCTTTCATAGACAGAGTAATGGCACTACCACTGGATACTGTACAGCCTGTAGCATTACCCTTCTTCCTTAGGCGGTGTACTTGCACTATCACTGGATACTGTACAGCCTGTAGCATTATCCTCCTTTCATAGACAGAGTAATGGCACTACCACTGGGTACTGTACGTCCTGTAGTATTATGTCAGGGTGGGAAGTGGGGGGAAACCCCCCACCGTACAACGTAAAGCAGACGGACAAGCAACTAGGCCAGAGGCTGGGATAAGGGGGCTGGTCAACTCCTATTGCATCTCTGATCCTCGCCCTAACTCCTCACCATAGGAGCGGACCTGGATGGTAGGATGGCTCATACCCAGGAGACCTAGGACCCTGAGTCGCCCTGAAAGTCCCTCAAATAGATAAAGGGGATGAGACGACCTGTTCATCCCAGACACGGAGTAACAGGATTCTCACTGGCCTAGCTGCCAGGGAAGGGACAGACAGTGTACAGCTACTGGATCGGCAGGTAAGAGCCCCGAACAACACACACTTACCTGCCGCTGCAACCATGACGACTGGACCCCATGCAGATGTACTGGAACACGTTCATCTCACAGGACACAGCACAAAACACAAACACGGAATCCAGCAAAACAGAAACTGCCTGGACCCCCATGCGGATAGGATGAATGGCGGCCCCAGCAGAGCTGCACACTGACGAGTGGTCCCCCCCCCCCCTCCTCCGGGGAACCCTGAGACCCCCCTTCCGGAGGCACAGACAAACAAGGGGAGGTCTAGCAACCATAGCGGGCATTACACCAAACATACCAGACATACAACACAAAACTAGAAATAACAAATCCCCAA
This sequence comes from Bufo gargarizans, assembly GCF_014858855.1. Classification (NCBI taxonomy): domain Eukaryota; kingdom Metazoa; phylum Chordata; class Amphibia; order Anura; family Bufonidae; genus Bufo; species Bufo gargarizans. Next base: position 63,541,405 of record NC_058085.1, on the reverse strand, counting down.
AACAAACCCACACCAAACATAACAACAGGTAAGGTAGGGAACAAGGAGGAGAACAAAGGGAGACATCGCTAAAGATTTTGATGTTCCACAAGGAGGCCCACACGGATAGGTGACACATCCAGAGAGGAGCAAAGCTCCTACTAATTCAAAGCCAGACATACAACTGACCTCACGCTCACAACTCCAACATAGGAAGAGCCATGAGGCCACACCCAGCTCCTTCTTGCACACACCTTAACCCCGTACACACCAAAATGGGAAGGAACACCAGACTAAAAGGGGTAGTGACCACACATGCTAAAACAACACTACCACCAGACCATGACACAACCGTGACACATTACCCTCCTTCCATAGGTGGAGTAGTTGCACTACCACTGGATCCTGTACTTCCGGTAGCATTGCCCTCCTTCCGTAGTAGGAGTATTTGCACTGTACATTCTGTAGCATTAATATAGACCATTCCATCACCCTCCTTCCTAGGCGGAGTAATTGCATTTCCACCGGATACCATATGTCCTGTCGCATTACCCCCTCCACAGGTGGAGCAATACTGGATATCATCCGTCCTGTCTGATTTCCCCTTTCTATAGGTGGATTAGTTACAACACAATTGCATACTCTAGATCCTCTAGCCTTACCCTCCTTCCATTGGTGGAGTAGTTGCACAACCAGTAGTACTTGCACTACCAGTGGACCCAGTACATCTTGTCGGGTTCCCCTCTTTCCGTAGATGGAGTAATTCCACTACCACTGGAAACTGTCCATGCTATTGCAATATCCGTCTTTCTCAGGTGGAGTAATGGCTTGAACATTGACTACCGCATCTACTCTAACTTCTTCCTTGTCGCATTGCACCCCGTTCCATGGGAGGCCTATTTGCTAGACACGGTACCTACAATCGCCTTATCCCCCCTTCATAGGTGGTCTTTTGGCACTACTACTGGATACTGTGACTACTTAACTCTATCCCCTTCCTCAGGTAGTGACTGTATGGATTGATGTTGGGCGCCTACGTGGCAGCCTCTGTCTTCTAGGTACACCTATGGCTCACTGATGGGGTGTCTGGCTCTCATGCAGTATCCTAGGGTTTGAAACCCACTAATGAACAAGATATAAAAGTCCTTGGAATTTTTTAACTGGGTGTTGGCACACCACATACCTTTCCTCGTGCCTTTAAGTCCCTGTGAGGAACATACTTATTTTGTTGATTGTTATTGGCACACTCAGTGTCCACACTCCTTCAGTAGGTGGAACATCTGCACTGATTGCCAGTTTTTCTTCCTTCTCAGGTGGAGTATTGCGCTAGCACCAGTTCATGGTGGCTACTGCTGTTTGACCTCATTTTCTGGTGGAGTCTCTCCTCTGGCCTTAGAGGCCATAGTTACTGGTATGCCCCCCCCCCCCCCCCCCAATGAGGCAGTCTTTGCACTCATAGATATTATGGCTACTCCTGTTAGTGGCTACTACTGTGTGACCCCTTCCCAGGGGGAGTGTTTGTGTTCATCCTTCAAATGGCGACAGTCACTGCTTTCTGGCTTACATGACGCAATGGCGGGGGGCACTGCATCTAGTTTTTACCGCATTCCCTTCCTCCATGTGGAGTATCGGCCCTAGAATTTTGTGCAGTATCTACAAAGCATTCCTCCTTCTAGGGGTGCAACCTTCTCACGAGTTGTAGTTGTGATTGTGCCTACATTTCCTTCTCCCACAGATGGCACTGTGCTCATATTCTGCCATCATTGGTTGCGATAGATGCACCAGGCATTGTATGTATGGTGTTCATGATGCGCTGGCTGACAGGTACATTAATTCCTTATGGCGCTAGTCAACTGCCATACCATAACATGCTGCAGCTGATGAGTTTGCTCACTTCCGATGGGCATTAGTATGGTTTTCTGTACCTGGTATAACCTACCGATTTCTATAGCGCTGGCTTAGCGATTTGCTCCCTTCACATGTAGTGCATTGCCTCTGCAATCTGCTACGGGGACAGCATCAGCGTTACCTCCTTGTGGAGTTTGGGTATGCACTTATTCAGTTTGCATATGTGAGTTGTCTGCATTGCTCCTCTCCCCGGGTAGAGCGGTCGTACTGTCCTTGTTGTCACCCATAAGTGCTGGTTCTCTACTAAGCCGCACCAGCCTCTTCTACTTCTCCCCTTCTGCAGGGCGAGTAATTGTACTTCCCCCAGATACTGTTTCTGCCTGCTCGGCCAGTTTCTATAGCCATTGGGTTCTCGTATGCCCCCTTTTTGCTGTGGAGTGCTTGCTTGGGTGGTATTGGTTCTGTTACCGTTTTTTTTCTGGGACTTTGTGGCGTTCGGCGTCCACATTCCTTCCCTTCCTGGCACAGTATTTATACCATCTCTGGTTCTTGTCTGGTCGTTTTGTGCATTCCTCTGATAACCCCACTCTCCTCTTCTTTAGGCGGCGTTGTTCTGCAGTGGCGGTCGATAGTGTCCGATGGGTTTACACAACCTACATATTTTTGTCCCTTTGGCCTAGGTGTTTTTTTCTTCATCTGCTGGTTAGGTCTGCCAGTTCAGGCAGCCTTCAATGGAGTATCACACAGATTCTCTCCTCTCTTGTTATGGAATTTAAGGTCCTCTACGTGCCTCTGCTTACCACATTGTAATTCTCCTTGGGGAACACTCTTATGAAGCAAACCCCTTGGCTGTAGGTCTGAAGGGGACGTTTTTGATCCCGGAGGACACTATTTTCCTACCAGGTTACTCACAATTTTTTTTGTGGGTTTTGGGTCGGTTCCACTGCCTTGTTCCCATTGGGTTTCTTCACTTCCTTAATAATTTTTTCTTGTAGGCCATTGTCATGCCTGACATCCAGGTTCTCTAGCACTGACTTGCTCGCCATGGTTCCACTGGAGTGTTCCTCTCTTCTGCAGCCTGGTATGGAGTTGGGTTTTTTGTTTCTGGCACCCCTACTTCTTCCCCCATGGGGGCCAAGCTTGTCACATCTGCAGTTCTCTGGCCCTTGATATCCAGACACCATTTTTCCTTCTCAGGCCATGTTGTGACTGTTGATGACTCTCTAGTTTTTTTTTTCTGGGGTTCTGATCCTTGGGTATCACCTTCCTTAGAAGTCTTCTGGGCTGAGGCTTTGTTTCTCTCTCCTGTGTCTTCCGCAGTCGCTCCATTTGTTCTGGTGATTGACTTGCCTTCATTCTTGTCCATCTTGTGGAAATTCTGTGTGCTCTCCACTTCTTCTGAAGTCTCCTAAGCCGTGACTTATATTCTCTGGGCTGTTCTTTCTTCTGCCCAGCCAGAGCCTCTGTGTATTCAGCCGCTCTCAGGCTGCCCTTCCTGGGAATGGTTGTTCCTGTCTCTTTTAAGGGTTCTTGGGGTGTCCTTCCCCCGCATTTCTGAGCAGAGCCTTATGACCACCCTTGGATTCGTTCTGTTTTTGTTCCCTCCCCTTGGTTTTGGCTGAAAATCCCTGATCGAACACTGACTGTGTGAATAAAGCCTTAGTTGGATTAGTTTTGCCCCAGTGAGTGAAAACTTTGTACACCTCTACAGTGACCAGTCCCTTTATAACAATACAACCAATAGAAATGAAAACTGGAGAACAAACAAGACAAAGGCTTTATTAAACATGCTAAAGTTAAACCAACAGTCACACTTTAGATCTGTACTTGGTGACATGTTCACACAACAAACATTACAGTACTTTTCAGTCTTACAATGGTTGGACTTCCAGAATTCACAGTCGGGAGCCTTGAGAAGACTTGGAGACGTCCATCTGCTTGATCCTCTACAGTAGAATTGTCCGGATAAAAAGGAGTTAGTAAAATACAAGATTGCATTTCCTTTTCCTAAAAGACGACCTCGATGTTTTATTCCTTTATGGCACAGCACAGGGGGACTGGTTTCTCTCTTGAGAAATGGGTGTTGAAACAAATGTGACAGATGTCTCCTGGTCTCTAAATTGCCTTCATAAAATAGACTTCTAGGTCCCAAGGAAGAAAATCCACTACTTACAAAGGAGTTTAAATCTGCATTTGTGACCTCACCCTGACACATTTCTTATATGGAGTGCTGACTACAACAGAATTTTGGTCAGTGCTTTATCGGTCTTTAACATAGAAAAGAAGCAGTCTCCCCAGATATGAGACAGGTGGAGTGGTGAACATTATCTTAAGACATTGGGGGTCATTTACTATTGGTCTACACCAGTATTCTGTCGTAGAAAAGTTGCAAATTTTGTCACAAGAGCCAGTTTGTGACTTTTTTGCTTTTTCCGACACCCTCGCCACTTTTCCAAAAAGTGAGCGGGACCTCCATACCCTGTCTCATTTAACATGTGCTCCAGAAATCTGCTGCACATTACACAAGGGATCTACGCCAGCTCCTGCCTGCAGTAGATTCTGGTTTCTGGTGCAGGTACAGCAGAAAAATGCAACAAATTTATTAACAGGCATGCGTCTCTTAATAAATCTGTCAGATCTCCTTCCAGCGGAGTTTTTAGTTTTAACGCTGGCCTCTTTTATCTTAGGTATCACCTATGAAAAAGACAAGGCACAGTAGCACAACATAAAATATAATTATATTTATTGAAGTCTCAATTTAAATACATAAATTGCATAAAATCAAGGGCGAGGACATACACTGAAATTATTCCAAGTGTGGTAGGTATGTGTCTATTGCTATTGTTACTCAGTTATACAATTCATTAAACTTCTTTGACCAGTGTTCTATGCAATCCTTTGGTTTTTCACCATGGTAATGATTCTTTATGTATGTGCCACTTGCTGTATTACATTTTTTTTCTATATGCAATAGCGGTTAGATGGTATGCATTTTTGCACAATTACTGCATGCACTTAGTATTTTTACTATGACTTTCTAGCCCCATGACTCACTATAATGTACTATAATGGTAATTCTTGTGCAGTCATTTTATTTGATACCTGTACCACCTTGATGTTTGTCATTTCAGTGCATGTACTTCCCCTTGATTTCATGTATTTTAATTGAGAATTCAATAAATATATCTTGGGTTGTGGCAGCGTGCCTTGTTGTTTTGATAGGTGATATATACATTCATTTAAGTCATTCTTATAAGTTTAATAGGAGCTTAGCTATAATGAGTGTTTATGAGTTCAGGAGATCAGAGATAAGGCTTCACATCAGCTGACAGAACTTAGGAGGGACAGTCTAGAAACAGACTGATTTATTTTAACTGCATGTATCACATAAACTTCTGAAAATTTTTCAATAAAGACCGAATGAAAAAAAATGATTTTTAGCCCAAAATAAGTAAAATGCAATCGTAAAAAAACTTGCCCCGAAGGTGCCCCTAGCCTTTAAAGAAACCATTTCAGGACTTCCAAAAATATAGGAACACTTTAAGCTAAAGCCAATCATTAGCTTGTTTCTATGGCTGTTCGTGTTGTATGTTTTTGAAGATGTACTATGATCTATTAATGTAGGAGAGGCGGGTCTAAATTGGATTTTGACATTTAATGATGCAGCCTTGTTTCTATAATAAATAAGCATAATACTGTATACAGAAATAACCGGTCCATCTGAAAGTCTGATCCCAAGTCTATAACTAAGAGTTTATACCGGGCGTCAGTGTAATGACGAGAGCAGCAAGAAGGGCCCTAATGGGTGATGAGAGTAAAGTGCTGAGAGGGTCCCTGTTACTTGCTGCCTCCGAGTCTAGTTATTCCACTGCCAGTGCCTATGGGTTCTGTAAACCGCCAGAACTCAGAAGCAAGGTCACCGCACATTAAGTATCACAGTCTGAATTAGAAAATAGAAATCTCGGGTCATAGTTTTCCCCATCGATCAGTGTCCGGGAACTGGTCCACTTCCCCCACCTCAGTGCTGGATTCCTCTCCGAGTGCAAAGGACAGTTTATACCTAAGCCGCACTTTATCCTGCAGGAAGACACACAAGATGAAATGTTTCTATCTGACCAGTGTCCTTCACATACAAAATGAAAGGTTTATATCTGACCACAGTGTCCTCCACATACAAGATGAAAGGTTTATATCTGACCACAGTGTCCTTCACAGTCATCAGAATTCTGGTCATGTTGCAGCTTCTTCACTGAGTGGCACATATATGAGATGCAGTACCAGGCATGGGACACTTATGCCTATGCTGCATTTAGATAAATGATGAAAGTGCCATGGTTCCTTCACTCTGTTGATTGGCTGGAAATCCACCAGTCACACTACTCTTAAGGATAGGCTATCAATTTAAAAGCCATGTTTAGACTCCTATTACATACACCCTGCCTACAAACAATCTCAGGTTCACTTTGCATTGTTTGAAATATAAATATTACAATATCATGTTATTTATGCCACTTGGGCATATGATAATGTTGAGGCCAGTCGTTGCCTGCAGTGGTGCATATGACCCCATCTGAAGCCTGGCTGCAAAAAGCCTGGGACCAGATCTCCAACTGCACACAGGACTGGAGAGACAGAGACCAAGTGAGTTTGATTCCTGTATTAGGTCAAACATGGTAGGGCTAACTAAAAATCGAGGAAATCCTGGAAAACCCCACAAGTTAAATCCACAAATCCTAAGGGACCTTGTTCCGTATATATTAAATAAGGAGAGAAAAGAAGAAATGAACCTTGTTCCGTATATAAGTACAAAACAATGGACGCTATTGGACACAGGTGGAGGAGTGCGACATCTATTGTCTGCCACTTACAAGGCTGCTTTAACACCTCTCCCAAGGCAGTTTAATCACACCTTATAGCTTCAGTCATGCAAATTGCAATCAACATCTTACCTCATGTTGATTATGATAAACAGATGATCTGACTAAAGCATGAGTTACCATTATTTAATACTGGAGATTTCTTGTACAAGTCGCTCTAATTGTGAAAGCCAGTCAGATGATTAGCAAAATGTATTCAAGTGAAAATACAAGGAGTCCAGTTGTTCTGACTTATTACTACTGATATAATGGACACTATTATGTACCTCCTTTTGATAACTGTAAAGCCTCATTAACACAAGTATTCTGCATTATATTTTTCTGTGCTTAGGATCCACTCCTGGTTTTGGCTTCATTTTTTTTAATTTTTTTATTTTTTCATCACATTATACACTGTTGATTGCGAGGGGTTACGACCACCCTGCGAACCAGCAGCGGTGGTCATGCTTGCACACTACAGGAAAAAGTGCCAGCCTCTCTTTTGGCCAGGACAGTGGAAGTGTACATAGGCACACATGTGCAGCAGCTCCCAGTCACCTCGTATCTGCGCTGCAGCAGTGACCGTAACCCCTGGAAACGAGCCGTGTATAATGTGATGGAAAAATGAATCCAGCCAGCAAAGGAGGCCATATGGACAATCACAATACATTAGTAAGTGTCTTGTAGAAAGTTTGTCTACATGATAAAGACATAATGAGAACCCCTTCAAGAAAACAATGAAAAACTAGATTTTTGTATTTACCGTAAAATCTGTTTCTCTTCCGTTCATTGGGGGACACAGGCCTTGACCTTGGGTATAGCTGTTGCCGCTAGGAGGCGGACACTAAGCACAAAGGTGTAAGCTCCTCCCTCTTCAGCTATATCCCTTCCTGCAGGGACCAAGCTAATCAGTTTACTGCAAAAGCAGTAAGAGACGCCAGACATAAGAAAATCACATTATGTGCAAACCCAGAACCACAGAGGCCCATAAACAAAAAACTGGGTGGGAGCCGTGTCCCCCAATGAACGGAATAGAAACAGATTTTACGGTAAGTACAAAAATCTAGTTTTCTCATCCGTCTCATTGGGGCACACAGGCATTGACCATGGGACATTCCAGAGCAGTCTCTGGTGGGCTTAACTTCAACCCCCCTGCCAATCAGAGAACCACTGTCTGCAAAACTCTACGCCCCAAAGAAGCGTCAGAAGATGCAAAGGTGTGCACCCTGTTAAACTTAAAAATATGCAAAGGCGACCAGATGGCCGCCCTGCACACCTAAAGGTCCGAAGCCCCGTGATGCACTTCCCAAGAGGCTCCCACTGCCCGAGCCGAATGAGCAGTCACCCGGAAGGGTGGGGATCCGATCCTTAACACGGTACGCTTCCACAATAGCCAAACAAATCCATCGGGGAAATGGAAGTCTTTGACGCTGTCAGCCCTTGTCTCGGCCCCTCTGGAATTACGAACAGGGAATCCGTCCTCCTGAAAGTAAAGTTTGTGACGGGATTTGAACTCACAGGTTCTGCAGAAATTTAACCACTACACTATATAGCTGCATGCATCAGATCCAAAGTATGGATCGACTGTTCTCGAGGATGAGACGGGTCCGGACAAAATTAAGGAAGAATAACCTCCTCATTTAGATGGAATGTCAACACCATCTTCAGCAAGAAGGACTGCACAGGGCGAAGGATCACCTTATCCTGATGGAGCATCAGGAAAGGCGACCGACATGACAGAGCCGCGAGTTCCAACACTCTACGGATAGAAGTAATTGCAACCAAAAAAGCCACCTTATAAGACAGGAAGCGCAGCGACACCTGCTGCAAAGGCTCAAACGGAGAAGATTGCAGAGCGTTGAGCACTAGATTAAGATCCCAAGGATCCAATGGAGGACGGAAGGGGGGCGCAGCATGCGCAACCCCCTGCAGAAAAGTCTGAACCTCCAAAAGCGAAGCTAAATTTCGCTGAAAAAGAATGGAGAGAGCAGACACTTGCCCTTTGAGGGAGCTGAGAGCTAGCCCTAAGTCCATGCCCGACTTCAGGAAAGCCAAAATTCACGGCAAAGAAAAATGAACGGGAGACAGCTGTCTCCGCTTGCAACTAAAGTAGGTGGTAGATTCTGGAAGACGACGGCTTCCTGGCACGAATCATAGTCTGGACCACTGCTTTAGAAAAACCCAGAGCCTTCAGCATGGCGGCTTCAACCGCCATGCTGTTAAATGTAGCGACCCTAGTGGCACAAACTTAGTAAAGGAAGGATGGGAGAATTTATCAAGCCGGGCCGCACCACGTCTCTACAGGACATTTTTAATAAACTACGGTTAGGATGTCCGACCCCCATTCAATGTTTGGACTTTACACACACATGTAATAGATTATGGAAAACAATATCTATGCCCTTGCCAGACCCGTCTTGGCTAGAAAACTTAACGTTGTTACCTGCTCTTCAAAAAAAGGCACTCTCTGTGGTTTACACGAACATGTTGAACACGCAAAGTGTCTCTAAACCACATTATCTGTTACAATGAGAGAAAGAACTGGGGAAGAGTTTTACTGAGGTGGAATCTAACTATATTTTATCTAACGCTAATGGCTTTTCTAGGTGTAATCGCTTTCAGGAAAACTCTTATAAGACAGTCACCAGATTGTATAAAACACACGTTTTTCTTCACTCAATTGGTGTCTAAAAGAGAAAGGCTCTATGCTCCATATTTGGTGGACATGCCCTCCACCAATTATGGAAAGATGTTGAAAAATCCATAAATGCCATCTGTTCGCTGTCACCCTTACCCCAGAACTAATACTTCTATGGCTGCCGCTTCAGACCTTTAGGCCTTCCAAGCCGGACCTACCTACTGATATGATAGAAGCAGCTAAAATCCTCATCCCTACTAAATGTAGAGATACCTCATCTCCTACTTTGGAAATGTGGGTAGACAGTTAAAACAGAATGGAGGAATTGGCAGGATGGGAAAATAAGAATAGATTGGGACACCTTAAAGTTTGGCTTCCATGAAGAGAATCGCAAAAACATTCAGGAGAACAAGTAGTAGACACATAGCGGTTCAAGTGATAGGCGCAGGGTATAGAGGTGTTCCATAGGAGATGGGATCCAGGGATTAAATTTAGGCCACACAAATCATATGTAGGACACAAATTGTTTATCCGCCTGTCAATAGCAAAACTTCAAAATCTAGAGATCTAAATACAGACTCCAATTTTGTATTCCTTTTATTTCTTATTGTTTATATTGGTTCACAACCAATGTTTGTTTCCCTTTGTTTTTGGAATACGGCACTCAAGACGTGTTAAACACTCTTCCTGAAATGTATCATACTCAATATTCATATGTCGGAATGTATGCACACTGTACATCTCATGTATCGTAAGATTATGCTGTATTTCCTTTGTTTATTACAATAAAAAGAGAATACAGAAAAAAAAAATGTAGCGACCCTAAATTCGGGTGTAAGATCTGCCCCTGCGACAGCAAGTTCTTCCGAAGAGGAAGACGCCAAGGTTCATCGGCGAGAAGTGCGACTAGGGATGCGTGCCACACCCTGCGTGGCCACTCTGGGGCCAAGAGAATGACGGGCAGTCCCTTGGGCCTGATCTTCCTGAGAAGTCGCGGAAGAGGCGGGGACACGTAAGGAAACGTGAACCGACTCCACAGGATCACCAGTGCATCGCATGCCAGGGACCTGGGGTCCCTGGACTGTGCGACGAAGTCCTCGACCTTGTTGTTGAAGCATGAGGCTATAAAAGCCACATCTGGCTGACCGCACCTCTCGCAGATATCCTAAAAGACCTGCGGGTGAAGAGCCCACTCGCCGGGATCGAGACGCTCCCGGCTGATAAAGTCCGCGATCCAGTTGTCCACGTCTGGAATGTAAACTGCCGATAGCACCGAAACCTGTTTCTCCACCCAGCTGAAAATCAGTGCCGTCTCCTCCATGACTATCAGGACCCGGGTGCTGCCCTGGTGATTGATGTATGCCACCGCCATGGAGTTGTCGGACTGCACCCGCACCGGACAACCCCTGAGATGGTCGGCCCAGTGTTGCAGGGAGAGCTGAATCGCCCTCAACTCCAGAACATTGATTGGAAGGGAGCGCTCCTCGCGTGACCATACCCACTGGACAGAGAGTTTTTCCAACACTCCCCTCCAACCCCTTAGGCTTGTGTCCGTTGTTAACACCCTCCAACGCAGAGAAAAAAACGAACGCCCTGATGTCAACATCGTAGAGGCCATCTATCATCTGAGGGCACGGCGCACTGGGGCAAGGAGACACATTGGTCGATCCAAGGAGAGTCTGTGGAGCGATCCCAGCTGGACAGAATGGCTCGCTGAAGCGCTCTAGTATGGAACTAAGCATAGGGAACTGCTTCGAAGGCAGAAACCATGTGCCTCAGAGCCCACATGCAGCGACTAGTGGGAACCGGAGCTGGCCGCAACAATGAGCGAATCTGAAGATGGAGAGCGGATAGTTTTTCCGGAGGCAAGAGCACCTTGGCCTGACAAGTGTCCAGTACCATGCCCAGATAAGTCAATCGCTGCGATGGATAAAGACAAGACTTCTGTCTGTTCACGATCCATCCGAAGCGATCCAGGGTTTCCAGGACTATGCTCAGGCTGTCTGAAGTCCCTTGGATCGACGGACCCTTCATCAGGATGTCGTCTAAGTAAGGGATTGCCAAGATCCTCCTGGCATGGAGCAGGGCCATGACTGCCGCCAGAACCTTCGTAAAGACCCTGGGAGCCGTGGCCAGGCCGAACAGGAGGGCTACAAATTGGTAGTGAAATGGACCCACTGCGAACCGGAGAAACCTTTGATGACTGATGCATATGGGCAGGTGAAGATAAGCGTCCTTGATGTCTATCAAGGACAGGTACACCCCCAGTTCCATGGACGCAATGACCTCAGTGACTGAGGAAACGGTTGAGCACCTTGAGGTCTAGAACGGGACGGACTGTCCTCTCTTTTTTGGGAACCACAAAGAGATTGGAGTAAAACCCCTGAAAACGGTCTTGTGCAGGAACCGGAACAATCACACCTTGTTGCAGCAGCGTGCAAATTGCCAGAAAAAAAGAATCTGCGGCTGCGGGAGAGGCCGGAGGAGACAACTGAAAAAAACGGGACGGAGGAGAGGATTTGAAATCCAGTTGTAGCCCTCTGCAATGACCTCCCTCACCCATGCATCTCAGACATGAGCCAGCCAAACAGGCCGAAACACATGAAGCCGGCCCGCCCAACCAAACGGAGGGCGCCAGGAGCCGCCCGTCATGCAGCGGAGCTCTTAGGTTTAAAAAACTTGGAGCCCTGTTGACAGGAATGCGAGGAAGGCCGCGGCTTAAAGGAAGGCTTGCGCTTCTGGCCTGCGGCCGACTTATCGGACGCTCCCTTGGGGCCGGATTCCGCTTTTTTAACTTATTAGACTGCCCCCTGTTCTGTGGTAAATGGGTGCTCTTACCACCTGTAGCGTCCGAAACGTCTGCCGCCGGTAAAGGGGAGGGCCGTCAGGGTCCGCTTTTGAAGCATTATCTGCCGTCCAGCATGAGAGCCATAGGGTACGGCGAATAGCCACCAATAGGGCTGATGAGCAAGCCATAAACCTGGCTGCGTCCAAATATGCTTCACAAATATATGCACTGGCATGCGAGAGCTGCAGGGCCACATCTGCAAGTTCCCCCGAGGGGACTCCCGAGTCGAAACCCTGACGTAAATTACTTGCCCACTCTCCCATAGCCTTGCTCACCCATGTAGAGGCAAACACTGGCTGCAGCGCTCACTGCTTCAAAGGCAGATTTTGCAAACGCTTCCAGCTTCTTATCTTTGATATCAGAACAAGAAGACTCATCCGCCATTGGCAAGGTAGTATGTTTAGCCAAGTGGGAAACTGGCGGGTCCACTAGTGTATTGGCAACATGCAATGTTTATGAGGTAAATTCCCCTCCTTGGAGAGAGAGGAAAACTCCTGGTGGCTGGGGAAACACTTCTGCGAATGGCGGGACTTCCCAAAAGAAACACCCGCGCTGGCAGATGACAGAGCTGGATCCTCAACCTGCAACGTCTGAATAACTGCCGTAATTAAATTGTCCACCATGGAGGATAGTTTGGGCGACCGACCCTCCGTTGAGACAACATCCTCATCTGACCCTCTCTCCTGAGAACATGCATCTTCAGCTGAGGACACGTTGAAGTGAGACTCTCTAGTAGGAGGAGGAGAGTCCGAGGAAACGGGAGACACAGACACCCTTTGGGGGGATGTTCTGGCCCGTTTTGTGGGAGGGCTGCGATGGGCATGCGCACCATGATCCCCAGAGTCAGACCGGTCAGAGGACTGCCTCGAAGGCTTCTGCCCCCCTGCTCCAGCCGGATCATCACCTTAGGGACACTACACCGGAACAGAAGGGACTTTTGCTGGGGCGGCCATTGTGATGCGATTGCTGGCGGGAGACAGAGGTTTTTACGGGAACCTCTGGTTCTCCTTTTATTCCGGAGAGCGGGAACGAGCATGGGTTTTGGGTGACCCCCGGTCTCCCATCTTCTGCCGACAAATGCCCCAATATATCCACAATAGCTTTGTTGGTATTGGAGACATCATATACCACCCTAAACAGGGAACGCGCCCATTCCGGTTCTTCTGTAGGTTGGGCAGCGGGAAGCAATGGGTCTGGAGCCGAGCCACTTGATGGCGGCGCAGCACACACAAAGCAGAGGGAGTCTGACTGAGGGAATGGAAATTTTGAGCGACATGATGCGCAGGCAAAATGACGCACCAAAGGGACCGCCTACTTTGGGACCTGGGTTCAGAAATAATGACAACCCTGTCACCCCAATGAGGCAAATGGGAAGGTTAGGCCCTTCCAGAAGGGACAAACAACACTTACCCAGCCTGTGTCCAAGCAGCCAACACCATCAGCGGCCCGCCAGGTGCGTTAAATCCTGGAAGTGGGCGGAGCCCACTCTTCCTCTGCCGCGTGGGTGGGGCAATCAAGCCCCACCCCTAAAAATTATGCAGGATCTCAGGCCCTGTAAGGCCACGCCCCCTCACTCTCAGGCCTCCCCTGCAGGAGTAGGCCGCACAGAAGCCGGGGCCTCAATTAATAATGGCCCCAGTAATTGGTAAATTGAGGCCCTAACGGCCCTGTGGAAGCGGCGATGAGGACGACAACGCCGGACCAAGGAAGCGCCACTCCTGCGGCCACACAGCAGGAGCAGCCCCCTGAGCCCTGCACCAGTTACCATTTAAACATTTACCGGGCTCCCATTAGCGCCCATAGTACAGGGCAACCACATGGGGACCATCACATGGGGGGAGGAGAGGGTACTGGAGGGGGGGCACTGTGGGCAGTCTCCTACTCACCTGTCCTAAGTCTTCTGCCCCTCCTGGCCTGGCTCCAGCCGGATCACTACCTTTGGTGTGCGGCCCCTTGGTGAGGGATGTAACATCGTAAACAGAGGGGACTTTCGCTGGGGCGGCCGTGGTGATGCGATTGCTGGCGGGAGACAGGTTTTTACAGGGACCTCTGGTCTTCCTTTTATTCTAGAGAGCGGGAATGAGCAGGGGGTTTGGGTGACCCCCTGGTCTCCCGTCTCCTGGGTGGGAGTGCAGGCAATTTTTACCCGGACTGCCTAAATCTTCCCGCTAGAAAAAAAGAGACAGATTTAGTAAATCAGCAGACTTGCAACGCAGGAAGGTCTGCCTCCTACAGACACTAAGCTAAAACTGATTAGCTTGGTCCCTGCAGGAAGGGATATAGCTGAAGAGGGAGGAGCTTACACTTTGTGTGCTTAGTGTCCACCTCCTAGCGGCAGCAGCTATACCCATGGGCAAGGCCTGTGTCCCCCAATGAGATGGATGAGTAAATCTGGTTTCAAGAGGAAACCGGACAACACATGCAATCTACCAGTAATAAAGAATATATTGTTACTTACCTCACAGATCAAGCACTGCTGCTCTGGTTCTCCTGGTACAGCACCTTTTACCCAGCTGCAGCGGTGATATTACATCAAATACATGTGACTGCTGCAGCCAATCGCAACCGAAGAGGCCAGTGATTGGCTGATGTCGTCAATGTGAAATCAGCACCGCAGCCGGGTAAACAGAGCCCTGTCGGGAAACTGAAACAAAAGCACAGAATCTCTCAGGTAAGGCCTGTTTCACACTTGCCGGCAGAGTATCTCAAAACTGGACCAAAACAGTTCCGGATGCATCCATTGCGTTAGGATGCAGTTGTGTTACATCAAAAAGGAACAAACTGGATCTGGCCCTAAAATCACTGTGAAAAAAAAAAAAAAAAAAAAAGGATCTGTCATCATTAACTTACATTGATTTTGTTGCCGGATACGGTTTGTTCCATTTCGCAGACCAGACACACAACCGCAGCTTGCAGCGGCTTTGTGTCTGGTGAAAAAACGCTGCAAAACAGAATGGAATGCATCCTGATCAGTTTTGTCCCCATTGACAATGAATGGGGGCAAAACGGAACCGTTCTGGCCCGGTTTTGAGATCCTCCGACGTGTGAGCCCTTAGTGATACCTTTCAATGGTGTTCATGACGGATCCGTCATGGCTATTTTAAAGATAATAAAACCGTATCCGTTCATGATAGGTGCATGCGGTTGTAACAGAAGCGTTTTTGCAGATCCATGAAGGATCCGCAAAAAACACAAGTGTGAGAGTAGCCTTAAAAAAACAAAAACGCTCTATTTATAATGCACTTACCTTCAGAGGGTTTGCCAGTAGCATGACTTGTGTAATAGATGCTGGGGGCAGGATAGGATTAAACGCTGCCAAGTCTGTCCCGGATGCCGGCTGCAACTTCACCTTCATTGTCTAAGTTCAAAAGTTTAAGAAGTTCTTTAATTACACCCCTCCTTTCCCTATAATTCATTCGCTGAAATCTGGTTTCGACCTTTCATTTAACAGTGTTGCAATCTTAATACTTTATAATAATATAGATGCATTACACAAGTACATGAATGACGGTAATGACAGTGTTGGTCGCTCTCTGACCTTGCTCTATTTTTTTCTATGTGCACAATGTAGCTGCGTTTGCTCACCTTCGGAACCGCTGCCTGAAAGAGAATATTTCGGATTGGCAGTGGGGCGGTATTTATCATCGAGATGATGACCACCAGGACATCGGGACGATCTGGAGGACAATCCTTAGCAAAGTGCAGCAGTATACGAAAGCCATTCTTGTCATAAGCAGTGAGAGGGAGGAGGGAACCTGAAACACAGTGGTAGAGCTCATCTGTCTGTCACGTAGCTTTATACTTTACCAGCAGGCGTGGTCACCAGTGAGTGCCAAAAGTGAAAAAAAGGGACAGTCACGCATGTACGTCACAGCTCCATTCACATGTGCGGCAAGTCACATGCGTGACCGCTGCCCCATTCACTCTGGGGACTCCGGCACCTCGATCCTGTTCTTATGGTGGGACAAGCCCTTTAAAAGGGAGAGCAAATGCCACCAATTATTGATTTGCTAGGTTTCAAACCCCCCCCCCTCCCCCCCACCCCAAGACTCTGTGAGATCCCCAGGATGATGGGACCTCAGCGCTAATTTAGCTTTTCCTAGCACAGCGCCGTTCCCAGCCACTGGCTTCAACGTGTCCCTGTGGTGGTCTGAGAGGTTGGATCAGCACCAACCATCATGTCATGGCACATCTAATGATATGTGTAACACTGCATTTACTGGCATGTGACCGGAGTAGGCCTTTACTGGTTAATAGACAACTTACTGGGTCTAATGGATTCCAAAGGTACAGTCACATTGGAGAGGGATATATAGGAGCCTTTCTGAGGACTTTCCTGCTGATGCGATAGGAAGAGTGGACTACTAGGAGCAACAGGCAAGGAGCCAAGTGACGGTGCAGAAACCATAGCTCCAACAGCATTTGTCGGTATTGTGCTGGGAACGGTAGCAGAAGCTGAAGCCTTACTTGATGCTCTAAAATGGAGATAAGAATGAAATAAGATTAGATATCTTGGCATTTGCTCATTTGCCAATCAGCAAATACTATAACCCTTTATATGGATATGCTTTCTTGCCAACCTTACCCCTTTGCTTCCTCCAAAAGTTGCTGCCCAAGCACTTCAAGCTCATGTAGTTTGATGCCCCCTATAAGTGGGGCAGTTGAGGGCACTTCTATCGTGGTAGTAGTACTAAATACAGTAGTATAGGTAGTAGGTGAGGAGTAGGAATTAACCGATCCCATGGGTATTACTGGTTGTGCCAATAATGGGGTAGAGGTTGAGGTAAGTGGATCAAGTGACGGCTTTGTGAAAAAATCTATTTCTTTGCTGTCCACCTGAAAAAAAAAAAAAAAAAAAGCAGACGGAGCTCAGGTTAAACCATCCCTAAATATAGTCAGGCTTCATTCAGACAGTCGTGGTCAGTGCATTTTAGTGTCTGTATTATGGCCACAAATCGCAGCCTGACTGCAGATCAAGGGATCTGAACTGACAGCCTCATAGATCCCTGGGTCATCCTGTAATACGGATGCTAAAATGTGTCCACATTTGTGACCTTGGGGTCCTTGTACAGAGGATCTGGCAGATTATCAATGAACACTCGTTCCTAATAATTTGCTTGTGTGGAAGATGTCGGCAATCACCAGATAAACAAGCAAATGCTTCTTCATCAGGAGATCGATTGTTCTGCCGGCCCCAAAAAAATCATAATTCCAGAGCAGCAGATTGTACTGCGTAACCAACAATCTGCTGAGCAGGAATAATTCTCTACGGGAATAAGCGATCTCTATATCCACCGCTGTTCTGTTCGCATCATTTGCACCCCCACTAAAGTGAATGGGTCCGCATCCGACATGCAAAAATGCGGACCAAAAATGTTTGTGTGCAATAGCCCTTATTGAGAGCATCTGCTTCCTTCACGATAATCTTTAAAAACTTTAAGATTTTACAAGAATAATGGAAATACCTGGAATATGTCCAACTTGGAGCTGGAAGATGATTCTATTGCTGCACTTGATGGTGGATCATCAATACCTTACAAAAGAGATTAAGAACGTTAGGAAGACCCAATGCTTTTTCTTTTAATCCTCACCATGGATTATAAAGTAGATTTTATTAGCTGGTACATCACACACACAAGAGAAAAAACTGAAAATATCTGTATAAAATATTCCCTTCTATAATAGCTGATTAATTTATATCCCATAATAATAACAGTAACACCACTCGCATCAGAATCTGGGGACAAGACAACTTGTAATCCACAAGAGTGGTATTTCCAGCAGTAATGTATTACCTAGATGTAGAAGCTCTTCATCGAGTAAGCATAGGGAGTTGGACGCACTGTTCATGGTAATAAGAAGGTGATCCAGAGAAGGGTGAGGAGGTCTGGACTGTGTGGGTACAAGTGGAGGAGGAGGGAGGATGGGGATCAATGCAGGTGGCTGCTCTGCCGCATTTGGAAGTGGCTTTGGGTCTTCAGGTGGACTTGTAGACTCAAATCCTGCCAGATCGATTAGAGTGGGTAGACTGGTGCTTGACTCTGTCAATTCTGGTTGGAGAAAAAAATTATAATAAATAGTCAAGAAGACAAGAAATATCCAGTAAAGTTTGTAAAGGGGGTTATCCAAAAATGTTATACTGATGGTCTATCCTCCGGATAAGACATCAATATCTCATCAGTGTGGCTCTGGGGCCCGGAACTACACGGCTCGTCCATTGTGTAGAGTTACCACTCCTATACACTTCAGTGCAGTAACCGGCTTCGTCCACTACACAACGGACACAAACACCAGAGCTACTTAGGAACAGCGGATCGGCGTGGGTGTAGGGTGATGGACCCCCGCCAATGAGATTTTGATGCCCTATCTTGAGGATGTGCCATCAATATAAAGGTCATATGCATAAGATGAACATAGGCCTAACCAATATAATGGGGTGTCTTGACTCTCCACCCGTGGCAGATGTCAGGAGAATGAAGGATAAAATAAGTATGAATATGTGAAGCTGCTTTTGCTGGTTCCACCTTCCATCTACCTAATGGGGGTTCATCCAGGCTGTCTGTTGGACCCCCTTCTGTTCTCTCAGTCTTCACTAATTCACACCTTTCATTAAAGGGGTTCTCCGGGCTTTTTACAAAACCCAGTCCTTTTCTTCTGCTCGATGGAAGAAAGATAGTTTTGTTAATACCTACACCCCTCCATGGCACCGCCAATGCTGCTGTATTCTGTGTGTTCTCTCACACCAGCTGCGGGCACTTCCTCTTGGGTCTCGACCATGTGTGTTCCCTTCTCTTCCTGTTCAGCTGCATTTAATATTATGGAGCAGTACAGAAAGAGAAGGGCACATATCCGGCTGGGACCAGAGTGGAAGAGCCCGCAGCCTGTGTGAGTACACCAGAGACGGTGGCGGGATGGACGGGTAAGTCTTAACCAAACTATCTTTCTTCCACAGGGCAGAAGTAAGGACAGTTGTTGTAAAAAGTTCAGACAACCACTTTTGAGGAAGTTTATTAATAATATTTAGCAAAAATGTGAAAATTAACAGAACTGTGCAATACTTACCTTTGTAACCTCTGCTGTTCCCACCGTGCTTTCTGCTTATCTTTCTCATGCAATGAAGTGACTTCCATGAGATGCCACGTGATCATGCCATACAGCAATAACCTTTTTTCCGATCCTGACTCCACAAGCTTGAAGGGGTAGATCACTCTGAGCAGTGCTCCCACCACTTCATTTTTACCCTTTAGGGTAAATGCACATGATCAGGATTGCGTGCGGAAAAAATACGGTAAGTAAGACAATCTAGTTTTCTCATCTGTATCATTGGGGGGACACAGTCTTGAACTTGGGACGTTCCAGAGCAGTCCCCGGGATGGGTCATAAACGAAGAAGCCATCCGGCTAATCCGAGGACCATTTTCTGCAAAACTCTACGCCCCAGAGAAGCGTCAGAAGATGCAAAGGTATGCACTCTGTAAAACCTGGAAAAGTGTGCCGTAAAATGAGCAGTAACCCGGAAGGGTGGAGCCCGGCCACTGATGCGGTATGCTACCACCATGGCCAAACAAATCCATAAAAAATGGAAACTTTGGACATAGCCAGCCCTCATCTCGGTCCCACCGGAAAGTCGAATAATGAAAGAGGACGTCTGAGACCGACAGATGCGAACGGCCCGAACCAAAACCAGAGTGTGGAACGACTGCTCCCAAGGAGGAGACGTGGCCGGACAAAAGGAAGGGAGAATGAACCCTACATTTAGATGGAATGCGGACACGACCTTCGGAAGGAAGGACTAGACTGGAAGAAGGACTACCGTGTCCAGATGGAGGATGAGGAAGGGCGACCGACATGAAAGAGCTGCTAGTATCGACACCCTATGGATGGAAATGACTGCCACCAAAAAGGCCACCTTGTAAGACAGGAAGCAAAGGGACACCTGCTGCAAAGGCTCAAACGGAGAGAACTGTAGAACGCTGAGCCCCAGATTAAGTCCCAAGGATTCAACGGAAGTTGGTAAGGGGGCGTAGCGTGTGTGCCACCTCCTTCAGAAATGTCCGAACCGCAGCAAGGGAAACCAAATTCAGCTGAAAAAGAATGGTGTCTGGATCTCAAGGGCCAAAGAACTGCAGCTGTGAGAAACTTGCCCCCCATGGGGGAAGAAGTAGGGATGCCCGAAGGCAAAGGCCCCACACACCATACCAAACTGCCAGAAGCGGTAAGCCACAGGAAGGCTTTTGGGGAAATACTCACCTATCTGGCGTTTTCTGCCCCCCTGGCTCCTTCGGTGTGTAGCCCCTTGGTGAGGGACGCTACACAGAGGGGAGTTGCGGAATGGATGGCTGTGGTGACCCGAATGCTGGCGGGAGACAGAGGTTTTTACCGGAACCTCTGGTCCTCCTTTTCTTCTGGAGCATGGAAGGAGCAGGGGGTTTGGGTGACCCCCTGGTCTTCCGCCTCCTGGGTGGGAGTGCAGGCAGTTTTACAGACTGCCTGAAACTCCTGCTAAAAAAGGAAAGAAGATAAAACAAAAAATCTGCAGACCTGTAAAGCGGGGAGGTCAGCCTCCTACGGACCCTAAGCTAAAACTGATTAGCTCAGTGCCTGCAGGAGGGATATAGCTGAGAGGAGGCGCTAACACTGTTTTTGCTTAGTGTCGCCTCCTAGTGGCAATAGCTATACCCAAGGTCAAGACTGTGTCCCCCAATGATACGGATGAGAAATCCACACTGTAGGTCATGTACATTGTATTTTATGAGAATTTGAAATTCTCATGCACATGATGCAGATTTTTTCAGTGCGGATTTTGACCTACGCAGCATGTCAATTTATTTTATTTTCCCTGACCGGATTTTCTCCATTCACTTCAATGGGGAGAGTAAAATCTGCATGCAAATCCGCACGTAAATCCATACCAATTGATGCGGATTGACCGCACGGATTTCCCTGTGAATACCTGCTGATTTCAGTGCGGATTGTCCGCACTTAAATCCTGAACGTGTAAATGTACCCTTAAAGATAAGGGAGCTTAGTGATCAGATGGCACTGACCGTTATTGTTCGTTATCTCTGGAAGGTCCAGATCACCATTAATGTCTTGGCCTTCTACAAGCTTCTTGTACATATTGATGGCACGAGACAGGTTGTCACTGGCTTGGAGAATGTCGACTGTAGAAATAAAAAAAGACAAGAAAGACGTCACTGAAATGAGAAGGTTATTTTACAGCATAACCTCACACAGTGCACAAAGTGCCGGCGATGTGCATGATGACCGATTACAGTCCGGCTTCCATATTAACATCACAGGCGAAAACTGCAACAGGCAACATGGACACTTTCTGTCTACTATAGTTTTTATGAATGACACTCATTATTGTCTGCCAAAGCTAAATAACACCTACATCCTTAAAGGATTTGTCCGGGTTCAGAGCTAAATCCAGACATATCTCCATCTACACCCCTCCGGCCCGCGATATGAGCATTGGACCATTTCATGCTCCAATGCTGTCCTTTGCCCTGCGCTGATTTGCGCAGGACAAAGGCATTTTTTGGAGATCCGGTGAGGTACCGGGCTCTCCATGGGGACTGCTATGCAGAGGCTTCCGCCTAGCAGTGAGCCTGGTGACGTCACCGGCAAGGCGTAAGCTTCCGCCTAGCAGTGTGCCAACGTAAACAAAAAAACCTTGCCCTGCGCAATAAAGTGCAGGGCAAGGGAGCGCATCGGAGCATAAAGTAAAGATGGGGATACGTGCGGGTTCAGCTCTGACCCTGGACAACACCTTTAAAAGATGGCGTGTTATATACCCGTGTTCTGCACTGAAAAATACCTCTGTTAATCCTCCTGGAAAAGTTTGAATAAACTGACAACTGGGTGTTAGGCCTCGTTCACACTTCAGTGTTTGGTCAGTGATTTCCATCAGTGATTTGTGAGCCAAAACCAGGTGCAACTCTAAACACAGAACAGGAGCAGATCTTTCCCTTATACCTTATGTCTGTGGAGGCTCCACTTCTGGTTTTGGCTCACAAATCACTGATGGAAATCACTGACCAAACACTGAAGTGTGAACGAGGCCTTACTATTTCCCTTTTCAATAGGGTGTGTTCCTAAAACACACTGACACTGTCTACTCACTGACAAGAGGGTCACAGTGTTTAAGAACCCCACTGACGAGGGGAATGTGAACATCTAGTTACCAATTTGTTCATACGTTTTCAGGAGGAACTGTACAATGCAGAGGCCTACGACAAGACATTTCAGAATATATTTTTTCATGGTGGATGGAAATATTTAGTAAAACAGAAATATCAGAAGTAATAGGTCCTCTTTAAAGAGGAGCTGTCACCTCTCCTGACATGTCTCTTAAGTATATATTTGCATTCCCCATGTAATAACCATTCTGGAGCATCTGTTGTTATTACTCTTTGTTGTGCCATTCTATCATTATTCTTTATAGAAGTGATTAGCAGTGAATTGATAGCGGTTTGCACTGAAGGTCCACATGGGTGTTACCAGTTGGGGATGTGTCACTTCACAGTCTGACACTGGCGGCACTGATTGGATAGTGTCAGATTGTGCAGGGACACACCCCCAACTGGTAACACCCAGCTGGACCTTCATTGCAAACTGCTAGTAATTCATTCGTAACTTCTAGCAGGAATAATAAAGGGATGGCACAACATAGAGTCATAAGAATAGATGCTACAGGATTGTTATTACACAGGGAATGCAATAGCTACTAAAACAGACACGTCAGGAGAGGGGACAGGTTGTCTTTAAGACACCACACAAGAAAAGAAAATAGCAATACAGAGATTCTAATCTCCTACCAAGGCTGCTGTCATTATCCTCCGTCTCGCTGGCCATTTTGAACAGGGTGAGTCTCTTGCTCTCGCATCTTTCAAACAACTCCTACAAAAAGTAGAGCGTTAAGATACAACTGTGTGCATACAGAACAGACCTCAGACAGACTGACAAGCATATTGCTATTGAACGGGTATTCCCATCTTTTAAAGTGATGGTATACTACTAGGATATGCCACCACTTTATGATCAGTGGGCGTCTGCCCTCTGCACCCCCTCCACCCCGATCCATAGAATGAAGAGGCTGCAGCGCTGATAAATGCAGTCCCTTTAAAACTGAAAAAGTCTGAGAAGCCAGAAGGTGCTCCCAAATAAACCCCCCTAGTCAGTAAGAAGTGCCACGGTAATACTTCACCCTGCTGACTGGCGGATCATCGGGCCATTTAGTGGATACCCTCTAATCTTACAGAAATCTTAAAATAAAGAGCTCTGTCTGGTGACAGACACAATTTACGTAGGCTGGAAAACGTACAATTGCCCTGGGCTATAAGCAGCCACTTACAGCGTGGACTGGGCTGTAGACTGGGAGTATGAAAAGGCTATGGACCCATGTCCCTCTTTATGCCACAATCTTGTACCACTGAGACTGATATCATGTATGGGGTCTGCTACATGAAAGGGGTTTCCCATAATGGAAAGTTAATACCTATGCAAAGTTTATAGTGATAAAGTGTTCACCAATTACTAGTATGGGGGTCCCAAGTCTCCCATTCCTCACCAGTGCAACTGCAGTGAGAAGGGGCATTTTTAGTCAACTGTTTCCAAACCTAGCAGGATCGAACAGAGGTCTGGGTGCTGAGATGGAATGAAAGGGCAGGAGCATCCCCCCTCCCCCCCCCCACGGCAGATTTTAAGGGGAAAGAAGGGTCGTATACTGGATTTCAACATGTCCGATGCCTTTTCTTCTCACTGGAGATAAGCTCTCGGTGAAGGTACCTGGCTAAAAGATCACTCTCCTGTCCCCATCACCAACGTGTTCTGATCGTACCTTCATAAGCTCCTTGTCCCCCTCGGAGGACTCGTCTTTGCTGTAGTGCGTCAGCATTTCCTGCAGCAGCTTCACGTTGTTCTCCACTTCTTCCAGGGTGTGGACTCTCTTACTCACCCTCTGCATTCTCACCTCGTCCTGAGGATTATAGGATCGGAAGACACAAGGAGAAAAGAAGATGAGACTCCAGTCTCTTGTAAGAGAGTGCTGCTGATCTACAGGATGGATCCCACCCGTACACTAGATCCAAACGCCTTCCGAGCTGCTGACCTAAAAGAGTAATCCCACCCATACACTACATCCAAACCCCTTCCTCAGCCAGTGCTCTGAGAAAGGAGTATCATATCAAGACCTCAAGGCTTTTCTGATCATCCATGGTCCAGACAGATAGGATTGCAGTGAGGCGTGGATGATAATGGTCTATTGCTGGGGTCATGCTTTGCCAGACACCCGAGCTCCATCCCTTGTTTTACTAACTAGTGGTCTGAAAGGTTCAAGATCAAATCTACTTTATTCATTTACTCATGATTTTAATAGCTCTTTTTGCTGTCAGTGAATGGAGACTTTCATGTTGCTGCCTGTCGAGGGCAGTGGCAATTTGACATATAGAACCAAGATGGCAGCGATAAGAGAGTCATAGGAGCTGAGCTTCAGTAAACTGGGGCTGACAACTACACACTGCACGGAGCCTTTTGCTGCTTTCCTTGCTAATTTCCAGCGCCTTGGGGGCCCAAAACAGCTAACCAGTGGAGGATGCTGGACCCCCACCAATCTGAAACTGACGACCTATACTGAGGGTAGGTCTTCAATGGTATTTGCCTGTGTGACTGGTGGGGGATCTGACAACTGTGATACTGATTTCTAAAAAGAAGCAGCAGCGGTGTAAGGTAAGTAGGGGTGGGATGTCTCCTGTGCACTAGGCTTCTTTCAGAGGCCAGATGATGGGCCATGGCCATGTTGCCTCTGAAAACGCTGTGCAGAGCTGCCATCTTCCAAATGGATAAGATGCTTTCCCGGCTGTGATTTATTCTAGTGGTCAGCCGGGGGTCACACAGATGAGACCCCACCGATCAGGGCAATATCCACAAGTGCTCATGCATCTCACGTGCTATAGGGACACGCTCACCTCCTTCACCATGGATTTAATCAGCTGGTTTGCTTCCTGGAGATCATCTGGGTTCTTACTTTTCAACAGTCGGGCTAACAGCTGAAATATAATGTGAGAAGACAAGACATAATATATAATGAGGGTGTGACCAACCAGCACGGGCACACAACCCTCTTCTTACCTTAGATCTCTCTTCATCGTCAAAAATTGGATTTTTGGGTCGCACTGGAGGTGACGGGATCAATGTTCGATCCGCTGGGATCACAGGATCAGCAAGCACAATTCCTGGGGAAGAGATTTACAGGGAGGTTACAGATAATCTACACCAGGGATCAGCAACCTTCGGCACTCCAGCTGTTGTGAAACTACAACTCCCAACATGCTCCTTTCACTTCTGTGGGCGTTCAGAGAACAGCCAAGCAAGTGTGCATGATGGGAGATGTAGTTTCACAACACCTGGAGTGCCGGAGGTTGCCGACTCCTGATCTACACGAACTGATTTCTTTCACAACAAGATGACATGTCAGCGACAGTGCCAGTGGGAAGCACAGAGGAGCGCCCCTGAGTAAATCACTGACAGAATTCTACCCTTTTATTAGGCTCTGTGGGGGCATACACTGGTAAATGGCAGCCGCTCGTCCGTACAGACTCTTGTGGCTGGTATTGTAAGCTCAGTCCCATTTACTAAAGGTGCAGTTGCCTCTATGTGCTGATGATTGGCAGGGGTCCCGGGTCAGGCACCCACTGACCAAATATTGGCAGCCTATAATAAGGGTAGATGACCAGCGTTTAGAAGGTATAGAACAGCGATGGTGAACCTTTTTAGAGACCGAGTGCCCAAACTGCAACCCAAAACCCACTTACTAATCGCAAAGTGCCAACACGGCAATTTAACCTGAATACCAGTATAGTATATCTTCCATGTACTATAATAGCCTGCCTACATTCAGTACGCTGCCTGTGCTGTTCATAGTGCGCCCTGCTCTGATGAATGGCAGGAAAAGTCTAAGGCATATTGGTACACCATAGACTTTTTCCAGGGTGCGGGTGCCCACAGAGAGGGCTCTGAGTACCCCATGCCATAGCTTCGCCACCACTGGTATAGAGGAAACCGTACCTTGTCTCTTCAGCATCTGGTACGCATCCTTTATTTTACTCTCCTCGGGAAGAGCCACCGTCCAGCTGTATAACAGGCCTACAACCTTGCTCTTCACCTTCTCGGACACCCTGTCTCCCAGGTACTGTGGAAAATAATGGTGATGATATCCTGACTACATTACATATATTTTACTATATCAGTGACAACCAATGACTGCACTCTCGTATGTCACGCAGACCTCCTGCAGTCAGGTTCACACTCACCTTTGGAGATACGACCTTAATCAGCTCATTCAAAAAGCGAAATTTGCCAACCTCGCTGTGAAACCTTCTCCCACAGTTCTTCATGCAGGCTTCCAAAACCTGTAAGGGGAGCACAGCCGTAAACACCCTGCACCCCACATCCAGGTCGTGCTGCCAACTTTATCATGCAGTTTTGTCTTTTAGAAACTGCTCGATCCTATGGTCAGGGGAGAGTCTGAAGGCTCCTATACACATGAGATGGTCGCGGGTCCTGCCAAAATAGATGGGTTTGGCCTTCATTTCTCTAACATGCATGGCCAGCCTTGCCCATTTGTCCTTGTCTCTAGGACTGCTGCCTTTGATTTGTCCTCTTTATCCTTTAAGACTCTTAAAGGAAATGTGTCATCAGAAATAGTGTTGAGCGACGCGAGCTTTGGATGCTTCATCCGTAGTCACTTCGTTCATAACTTTGGAATAATACTGTACAGAGATCCATCTCTGTACAGTAGTAGAACGTATGGGCTCCGATGAGCCGAAGTTAGTTATTGGCGAAGTCGCGCGTGACTTTGTTGAAGAACTTTGGTAGTTGATTTTTAAAGGGGAAAACCAGTTTAAAACTTGAAACCGAACTCGGCTTCGGTTCCAACCAGTACTTCGGAACCGAAGCCGAGTTCGGTTTTAAGTTTTAAAGTGGTTTTCCCCTTTAAAAATCAACTACCAAAGTTATTCAACGAAGTCACGCGTAAGTTCACGAATAACTGACTCCAGCTCATCGGCGCCCATACATTCTACTACTGTACAGAGGCGAATCTCCGTACAGTATCATTCCAAAGTTTTGAATGAGGCGACTTTGGATGAAGTATCTGAAGCTCGCTTGACTCAACACTAATAAGAAATTGACCTATTTTTTGCATCACGTTTTTACGTTAAACGAATTGAGAATTTTTGGTCAAGTTTTTTTTTTTTTTTTCATTTTCCACGTCACTCGCTATATTTAAAAAAAATGTATACAATCCTTCAATTTTCACATTGACCAGTGATCTCATTATCAACACAGGCAGAATTACAATGACAAGCAACACATCTGTATAGATAACACAGGATCCAACATGCACAATGGGTGATATCATAGCTTTTCTACTCCCTCCTGACCTCTGCACGGGTCACGCCTACAAGATAATTACGAGAAAACATGTTTGTCTTGTTCATCACTTTTTCTGATGAAGAATTTGAATCTGCTGGTAAGCTGCACCCCAGAAGACTGGGACCAGGGAGGGTGAGGTACTCACGGTGAGGGCCTGCAGTGCTTCCCATTCCTGCGGGGACTGGATCTTATGAGCCAAGAGTCTGACTGAGATCTGTGGACTGAGAAGACAACAGAAATATGACGAGACGTCATCCGTGAGGAAAGAAGGAAAGCACCAGCTAATGCGTGGCTGGACATTCCCAGGGGCAGGAGTCAAAACACTGCCCTGGTTAACTGGGTTGTCAGAGTTAGGCCTCATCCACATTTCCATTTTTCACTGACGTGTGCTGTCCGCATTTTCCACGGACAGCGCACGGACCCATTGATTTAAATGTGTCTGTTCACATTTCAGTATTTTTTTACTGACCGTGGGTCAGTAAAAAAAAAAGAATCATGAACACATGTACTACTTTGATCTATGATGCAGACCAAGCACGCCCATAGAAGTCTATGGGTCTGTGAAAATCACGGACACACCACGGATGGTATCTATGGTGCGTCCGTTTTTCACTAAAGACTCATAGGTGATTCTTTGGAAATTTATTTTCAGCTGAGCAACATCAGTGAATTACAGGTGACACACGGATGGTAAAAACGGACACACGGACAGCTTCACTGATGAAACACGTACGCTTTTTTTCACGGACGTGTAACTGACACAGATTTGTGGACGAGGCCTTAAAAATGAATATGGTGAAAGGCAGGGAAAGTGTTAAGATAACCGAAGAATGAACTCCTTCCATTCCAGCGCCAGCACTGTGATCCTCCTCACTGCTCCAGATGTGATGTCATCATCTTGGCGGCAGCAATGATGTGTCTGAATACCCACATGACTGCAGCAGCCACTCACTGGCCTCAGCAGTATATGCTATCAGATACCAAACACCTATCCTGAGAAAAGGTCATCAATATTCTACTCCTGGAAAACCCCTTTAACCCCTCAACAGTCTCATTAATATTGGAAAAACCCTCCCGAAAATATCACTTTTTTTATTGTAGACTTTGAATTTATGTCTGAGTAAATCTAGTTGGCGCACAACTCAGGGGGCACAAGTGCGTTTTAACCCCTTAGTGACATGACTAAGTTAAGCCTTAAGAACCAAGAACATTTCTGTGTTCCAGCGTTCCTAACTTCTTTATTTTTTATTCAGTTTAGCTTTATCAGACCTTGAATTTTGTGAGACAAGTTGTAGTGTATTAAATAACTTTTATTATTTAATTTTTAGGGGGGAAGATAAAAAAAATGCAAATTGAACATTATTTTGTAAGATATATTTTTAGGGTGTTCACTGTGTGGTATAAATAACATGATAACTTCAATCTGGGTCAGTACGATTATGATGTTGACAAATTTTTATATATATATATATATATATATATATATATATACAGTACAGACCAAAAGTTTGGACACACCTTCTCATTCAAAGAGTTTTCTTTATTTTCATGACTATGGAAATTGTAGATTCACACTGAAGGCATCAAAACTATGAATTAACACATGTGGAATTATATACATAACAAAAAAGTGTGAAACAACTGAAAATATGTCATATTCTAGGTGTTTCAAAGTAGCCACCTTTTGCTTTGATTACTGCTTTGCACACTCTTGGCATTCTCTTGATGAGCTTCAAGAGGTAGTCCCCTGAAATGGTCTTCCAACAGTCTTGAAGGAGTTCCCAGAGATGCTTAGCACTTGCTGGCCCTTTTGCCTTCACTCTGCGGTCCAGCTCACCCCAAACCATCTAGATTGGGTTCAGATCCGGTGACTGTGGAGGCCAGGTCATCTGGCGCAGCACAGCATCACTCTCCTTCATGGTCAAATAGCCCTTACTTTCAA
Organism: Bufo gargarizans; assembly: GCF_014858855.1. Classification (NCBI taxonomy): domain Eukaryota; kingdom Metazoa; phylum Chordata; class Amphibia; order Anura; family Bufonidae; genus Bufo; species Bufo gargarizans. The sequence continues at coordinate 63,511,857 of NC_058085.1, read as the reverse complement.
AGTTTTCCCAATTTTTCGGACTGACTGACCTCCATTTCTTAAAGTAATGATGGCCACTCGTTTTTTCTTTACTTAGCTGCTTTTTTTCTTGCCATAATACAAATTCTAACAGTCTATTCAGTAGGACTATCAGCTGTGTATCCTCCTGACTTCTCCTCAACGCAACTGATGGTCTCAACCCCATTTATAAGGCAAGAAATCCCACTTATTAAACCTGACAGGGCACACCTGTGAAGTGAAAACCATTTCAGGTGACTACCTCTTGAAGCTCATCAAGAGAATGCCAAGAGTGTGCAAAGCAGTAATCAAAGCAAAAGGTGGCTACTTTGAAGAACCTAGAATATGACATATTTTCAGTTGTTTCACACTTTTTTCCACATGTGTTATTTCATAGTTTTGATGCCTTTAGTGTGAATCTACAATTTTCATAGTCATGAAAATAAAGAAAACTCTTTGAATGAGAAGGTGTGTCCAAACTTTTGGTCTGTACTGTATATATATATATATATATATATATATATATATATATATTTATTTTACATATTTCTCTCCTATACTGCAGGCTGTCAGCTCCCCCTTCTCCAGGCTGGCTGAGATCACAGCCAGCTGAAGGAGAGACATTGGCCATGTTTTTCTAATCCTAGACCACCCCTTTAAGCATTTTGCAAATGTCTCAGAAAACAAGTTATACATGACGCTCCCAATAATAACATTTCCCCCCGACTTACCCTTCGAGCTCCTTGTTGATCTGGTCGCAGAAGCTAATAATATACTCCCAGTCCTCCTGACGGTTACAGGGATTTGTGGCTTTATCTGCGGCAAGAAAAGTAAATCTATGGGATCCATTCATTTACAGGCAAATACACAGCTGAAAGGCGCTGACCAAGTGCCATCAGGCCTGTTTATGAAGGCTACACGGCCATCTTGGCCATGACATCCATCACACGACTAGAGCTCTCTGCAGAGCAATGCAGCCACTGAACTGAAAAGGGCCGCAGCGAGAATCACAAGTAACCATGACCTAAGAATCACAAAAAAAAAAATCTAACAATGCTTTACTGTGTAGCCCCAGCCTTAGCCTCCAGGAAATGATGGAGTACAGCCCCCATCCTCCAGAGACCAAGGGAGCTGTATACAAAGCTTTATCTGAGTATACAGTGTTGTGATCTTGCTTTATCCAGGCCTCCAGCAGAGGCATCATTTCTATGGCCCCCCTCTAATGATGACATGACTCTGCTCATTCTGTCCCAGGACGTACAGCAAAGCTGACAAGTGGCCTATAGAGAACTGGAATCCTCTGCCTATTCTGACTGATCTTGTGCCCAATGTAAAAACTGGAACATATAAAGATTTTTTATATAGTAGAATAAAAAAAATTGAAAACATTTTGATGACGTTTAGGCTGCCTGGCCTGTAATGGTAACGCCCCCGTTGCTCCTAGAGGCTCATTTGCACATATTAAACCATCATTTTTCTCAGCAATGCGGACACATATAAACATGGGACCAACACAGATGCCTTCAGCTGCCAACAGGTCAGATAGTGTTATAGGCACAAGTCTGTGGACAGACGCCCTTTAAAGGGACTGTCCATTTTCTTTATAATAAAAAAGGCACAATGACAAAAAATTCTATAAAAACTCTGCCCTCTTCAATCCCCAGCCAATCCAGTGCAGATGCTCTGGCAGTTCCTCAAGTTGCCAGGTGACCGCTGACCACCCGGTGATGCCGGCCTGGCAACTGGTCATCGCTGGCAAAAGCTGACCGGAGCATCTCGCACTGATAAGGTGAGTAGTTCTGTAGTGCAGCCACAAGTGGGCGGAGCATGACACGGAATGGGATTCCAAGAAAGGTCCCCAGTGTCATGCTCCACCCCCTGAGGTCCTGCACCACCCACAACACAATGTATCAGTTTTGTTCTTTTAATTTTCACATGATGGATGGTTGGAGCATGCATGTGTAATGTGGCAGGCTGATGCCAGTGTATGCAGTGTAACACGGTCCCAGGCTGCAGTCACCCGGTCATGTAGATGAGACGCCCCCTTGCACTGGCACGCCCGGCAGGGTCCCTCCCCACCCAGTGCGCGTGCGCGGCGGGAATGCAGCGACTAAGGCGCGTCAGCTATGAAGGCTGACAGGTGGTGACCCGGCGGGTGTCGCTTGTCTGTCACTCACTCAGCCAGGACTCCAGGGTCTCCCCGTCACTGTCCGCCATGATGCCAGCGGAGACCCCGCCCCTCTCCCGCGGAGACTTCCAGGGACCCTGTACTGATCACAGTTCTCGCGAGATTCCGCCTGCGGAAGGGGCCGGGATCTCGTGACGGCTCCATCCAAGATGGCGGCTCCCAGCTGCAAGCTGCTCGTGCAGCGGATAAAGGCCGGCTTACCGAGGTGGGTGCTGTAGAGGCCCAGCCGGGTGGTGGATGTGAGGGAGGAGGGCAGAACAGGGACTGGTTTCGTGGCCAGGGCTGTGGGTGAAAGAAGTGGGTGGACGGGCAGAGGACACTGGCTGAAGGGCAGGAGACAGCAGTGTGTACGTGCACTTCTCCTGTGTCATGTCAGTCATAAGTGCAATGGTGATTTGGATGCCCAATATGTACCCCGTGGGGGTAGCTCCATAACATCCATAAATTGTGGGAAATAGTGCAAAGTGAGGCTGGTGCAGCTGGCAGGGGTTTCCTTAAAGGGGTTGTCCTGGGATGCCTCACCTGACACCGAGCATGGAGGGGCGCAGCTGCACTCTGGCGGTCATGTTGCCAAGGCAACCCTAGGGCACCCAGCCGGTGTTGTGCACGGGTCCATGCTCAGTGCTTCCTGGGCAGTTGGTTTGGCAAAAAGACCACCCAGAATGCAAATCTGGTGGGAGCATAAGTGGTCTGACTGGTGGGGCCCCTGCTGATCACAAGATCAGTGGCCCCGGGTTCCGCCATTTGACTGGAGTAGCGGTCACACGTTCACACTGCCTGTCAATAGGACTGCTGGGGATAGACTGCAAGCGTTTGGCTATCTCTGACCTTCCCATAGAGTTAAACAGAAGCTGCATGTGACTGCTGCTCCATTCACATGGGGCCCCTGTTGTTGGCATTGGTGGGGCCCCCAGCAGTCACACCCCACCCATCAGACTCTTATTCCCTAGTCTGTAAATAAGGGATAATTGAGTTCTGCATCTAAAGTTTGGGTTATCGAAGAATCGCGTTTTGGATTCTAAATTCCGTTATAGTCTGTGGTAGCGGAATCCATAACGCGATTCTTCGATAACCCGAACTTTAGACGCCGAACTTAAAACACAAGTTTGCTCAACACTAGTCTTGACCAATGGATTTGGTGCATGTGATGGCTCCTAGTCTCTGGCTACATGAGGTCAGATTTAAGGCCGCCTGTCGATTGGCAGCACAACCTTCATATTGGGCACGATGTAGTGGTGCCACATTGCCACTGTATGTCACTTTGAAGCCCCCACCATGTAAATGTAATTAAAAAAAAAATCTTTAAGAAGTAATAAGGTTGGTAATAATGAACTAAATATAAAAAAATTAAAACATTTGGAGAACATTTTTATGGAGCAATTTATAAATTATTAGCCTTTTGTTATAAATGGAAACAACACGAGTGTGAACAGTGTCCAGGGCTTTTTATTAAAGCAGGGTTTTTTGCATTAAAGGAATTGTCCCCAAAAATGTAATCTGCCGGTCCAGATAGCGGCACATCTCCTTTTTTCTAATTGATTACAGATGTATTTATTCTGTTTCCCGAACATGATTATGGGGACGGCCGTCTTGCCTGAGCTGTTCTGAACAGCATTAAGAAAATTGCTCTATGGCCACATACTACATAGACACAGTGGTCTGGAGGGGACCTCACTGACTTCTATGGGACAGTTTTCTGGGCATGCTCTGTGACCTGTGCAGAGGTCATTGGACAAGGAAAGGATAGATAAGCTCTGACAATCAGCTATTGTGAATGGTGGATCCTGTCTTATCTATGCATAGAGGAGATATCATTACGAGCAGGATTAGAATGACAGATAAGCAGATAACTGCAGTAAAGTGATCTGTACAGACCATGAAGTGGCGCCTATTCTTAGGCTTAGTGGCCAGGGGCTAAAACTGCGGGATTATATGGGTTTTGATTAAATATAGATATTGACATGGAAAGTTAAAAAGATCAAAAAGTCTTTAGCAATTTGTTAAATGTGATTTAAACAGGTAAATTTCTGATGGCACATTCCCTTAAAAAGGGGGTTGTCTCACCTGAGGTGGCATATTGCAAGGACCAATGTCAGATAGGTGACCTGCACCTATCTCTAAAACATAGCGCACCACCCTCCATTCATTTCTATGGGAGTGGCAAAAAATAGCAGCAATTGAGATCTTTGCCTGTTTAGTTTTATCCAGGTGCGATGGAGCCGGTACAACCCTCAGTTCTTGGACCCTGTCCCTGATAAGGAGAAGTATAGGCTTCCCATAGAGGAGCTCAGCAAAGAAGAGCGGGAGGAATGGGAACTTAAGGCTGTCAGGCCCATCAAGGCATGTCCACCCGGAGTGAGCAGCTCCGTCTTCAGTGACCCGGCCATAAGGTACTTACCGGTAGGGCTTGTGTCTTGGGAGAAATGATGCGTGGGCTTTATCTTCACTGGGATATTTCATTCTCCTAATGTCAGTGGGACTGACATTATTACACCGGTGTATTACACCGACAGATTATCTGACCAATCATTGGTGAGATGGCCATTTACACACAGAGATCTCGTTATACACACCAACTATTGGTCTGATTGGACAGATATTGGTCAGATAATCTGTATAATACAGCCCTAAAGCCAGGGATCGGCAACCTCCGGCGCTCCAGCTGTTGTGAAACTACCACTTCCAACATACGCATTTACTCAGCTGTTCTTGGAATGTCCATTAAAGTAAACAGCGCACGCTGAGAGTTGTAGTTTCACCAGCTGGTGTGCCGGCCCCTGGTCTAAGCTATTATTTTGTCATTTGAATTTTAAGGTGCATGTGTTCTCGCTGGGGGGAGGGGAATAAGCTTCTGTATTGCAACTCTTGAGAATAAAGAATCAGGCATCCTAAAATCCAATAGGCCCGATCCCTTTTTTTTTTTTTTTTAATAGGTGTAATGTAAGTATATTGGAGAATTGCTTATAATGCAATCCCTTATAGAAGGCGAACAGTTTGCAATTTGTCCTTTTTAGGCCTCATTCACACGACCGTTGTTTGGTGCGCAATTGAGCCGCGTTTTTTTATAGTTTAGATGCTGACCCTTTCACTTCAATGAGGCCACAAAAGATACGGACGGCACTGCGTGTGATGTTCTGTGGCCCCGCAAAAAAACTAAAACATGTACTATTCTTGTCTGCATTTCTATAATGGGCGGCCCATTCTATTGCTCAAGTTGCAGAACACGTACGGGCGGCATCCGTGTTTTGCGGACCACGAAACACAACGCGGTCGTGTGCATGTAGCCCTATCCTGTATTTTCTTACGTGACTGTCTCTGTTGTTGACAGTAAATTCACCAACATGATGATGAAGGGCGGTGAGAAGATTTTGGCACGACAAATCATGAACAAGGTGAGTGATACTGTGCGTGTTCCTACACATTACACAACGGGTCTGTTTCCAGAACTCCCATAGAGTGGTATGGAAAGAACATGCGCACATTCACCGCGCAACCTTTCCAATTACTCTGAGCCTGGTCAGGAGACCCCCATTCTCCACACATATGCAGGACCCACACCTATCAATCATTTCAGATAGATTCTGGCCCATGCACAGGATTTGTCAGCATCGACCTCCCTATCAAGCTGTTTGCATAGACTCATAGCTGTGGTTCACCTGATGCCGCTTTTCTTTTGTTGGTTGGAGGCTCCATTCCCAATTATACTTTTTCTTAATATACAAATAAGGGATTTGTTGCCATGAGCTCGTCACCATTGCTCGTGTTGCAGCCACCTTTACTCATTTGTGTTCAGCCCGTCCCTAGTGCTTTGATAGACAGGGCCAGACAGTGGCAAAGCAGCGAGGGAGGTTCTGGTCACAGAAAGGAGTGGAGCTTGGGTGTACCGAGAGCAACGGTGATTGCACCAAAATTTGCATATTAAGAAAAAAAGCATCATAACCCGGGAACGGAGTCTCCAACCAGCAAAAGAAAAATTGTTTTAGGCCCCCTGCACACGAACGTGTGCGGCCCTCAAAATGCGGGCCGTAATGCACGAGCACAGTCCGTGGGACAGCCGCAGTAGATCGCGGACCCATTTACTTGAATGGGTCCGCAATCTGTCCGTTCCGCAAAAAGATACGACATGTTCTATCTTTTTGAGGAACGGAAGTACGGGACGAAACCCCACGGAAGCACTCCGTAGGGTTCCGTTCCGTACCATTCCGCATCTCCGGATTTGCGGACCCATTCAAGTGAATGGGTCCGCATCCGTGATGCGGAATGCCCACGGAACGGCACCTGTGTATTGCGGGTCCGCAATACGGCAACGGGACGCACACGTTTGTGTGCAGGGGGCCTTAATCATGTGAACCACAGCTATATGTCTATGCAAACAGTTGGATAGGGAGGTCACTAGTGAGATTCCCTTTAGGTTCGGAGCCCCCTTTAATATCTGTTATCCATATAGATTGACTTTTCAGAGTCTGATGAATTTCTGAAATCCCCTTTGTTGCTGACTCAATAAAATAAGGTTTTCTTACTTTTGCATATTTGTTACAGACATTGGAGAAAATAAAGAGAATACAGTTGGAGAAGTATTACAAGGCCAGCCCAGAGGAGAGGGAGAACATCCAGTGCAACCCTTACGTCATATTCAATCAGGCTGTGGAGCAGTGCACACCCATCATTGGCCTCACGAGTATCCTGAAGGGAGGGAAATCCTATCAGGTATTAAAAGATGTGAACCTAGGGATGAGGGCTGTGTATGATGCTCTTTATTTTATAGTAAATTCTTTTCTTTTCTTTTTGGTGCAGGTCCCCGTACCGCTCACTGACCAAAAGCGTCGATTTATGGCAATGAAGTGGATCATCACTGAAGGCAGAGAGAAGAAAGCTCGCCGCACCTTTATGTATGACAGGCTTGCAGATATACTGCTGGAAGCCTGGCGTGGGGAGGGCAATATTGTTAAAAGGAAGCATGACCTCCATAAAATGGCAGAGGCAAACCGAGCCTTTGCTCACTTCCGGTGGTGGTAGACATGGAACCTGTATGACAGCAGAGGACTGATACTCCAGGAGGAGCTTGATGTATATAAATAGTCATTGAAGTGTGCAGTGTAAATATGTTTTCATTATTAAAGAGGTAAAAGGAGATTTTTGTATAACTTACCAGTTAAATCTCTTTCTCGCTCTTCCTTGGGGGACACAGACCTTGGTATAGCTCAGCTCCCTAGGAGGCGTGACACTAAGTAAAACTGTTAAGCCCCTCCTCCATCAGCTATACCCTCAGCCTGGAGATAGAGGCTACCAGTTGCGTGTCCAAGTAGTGAAAGGAAACAACCAACAATGCAAACAACAGCCAACAACCCAACGGGGCGCCAGCCAAAACCCTAGAACCAAACACAGAAGGGTGGGTGCTGTGTCCCCCAAGGAAGAGCGAGAAAGAGATTTAACTGGTAAGTTATACAAAAATCTCCTTTTCTCGCCCATTTTCCTTGGGGGACACAGACCTTGGGACGTTCAAGAGCAGTCCAAGAAGGGAGGGACCATAACCCAAGGCGGACCACCGGAGCATCAGGAAACCGCAGCCTGCAAGACCAGGCGGCCCAAAGCAGCATCCGCCGACGCGTGCGTATGCACCCTATAGAATCTGGTGAAAGTGTGCAAAGAGGACCAAGTGGCCGCTTTGCACAACTGCTCAGCCGAGGCTCGATGCCTCTGCGCCCAGGAAGCCCCGACTGCTCTGGTGGAATGAGCAGTGACGCCGAAAGGCGGAGCCCTACCCTTGGCTCGATAAGCCTCAGACACCGCCAGTTTAATGAACCGGGCAATGGCCACCTTGGAGACCGCCAAACCCTTGCGCGAACCCTCCGGGACCACAAACAGGGAATCCGTGCGCCGGAAGGATCCGGTGACCTCCAAGTAAATCCTCAATGCCCTGACCACATCCAGACGGTGCAGTTCCCGTTCTCTGGAGTGGGAAGGAGAGGGACAGAGCGACGGAAGGACGATGTCCTCATTGATGTGAAAGGCGGAGACCACCTTTGGCAGGAAAGCCGGGACTGGTCGGAGCACAACCTTATCCTGGTGGAAGATCAGGAAAGGTTCGGAACAAGAAAGAGCCGCCAACTCAGACACCCGCCGGAGAGACGTGATGGCCACAAGAAAGATGACCTTGCAGGACAGAAGGCGAAGGGAGACCTCCCGCAAGGGCTCGAAGGGGGCAGATTGAAGCGCCGAGAGCACCACATTCAGGTCCCAGGAAGGAACCGGAGGGCGATACGGTGGAACAGAGTGAGCCACCCCTTGCAAAAAGGTCTTAATCGGCCCCAGAGGGGCCAGGGGACGCTGGAGAAGAATAGACAGCGCCGAAATCTGTCCCTTCAGAGAACTGAGGCCCAGCCCCAGGTCCAGGCCCGACTGGAGGAAGGACAGGATCGTGGGAAGAGAAAACCGGAGAGGTGGGACGCTCCGGGACTCACAGAACCCCAGATAGGACCTCCAACCCGATAGTAGATCCTCGAAGATACGGGTTTACGAGCACGGATCATGGTGCGGACAACGTCCGCGGAGAAACCCCGTCGCGTTAAGACGGCGGTCTCAACAGCCACGCCGTCAAACGTAGCGAGCCTAAATGCTCGTGGAAGATCGGACCTTGAGAGAGAAGGTCCTCCCTGGAGGGCAGTGGCCACGGAACGTCTGCCAACAGCAACATTAGGTCGGCGTACCAGGACCGACGGGGCCAATCCGGGGCGATCAGAATCGCGGGAACGCCCTCTGCCGCGATCCTCCGATGAACCCGTGGCAGGAGGGGAAGAGGAGGAAAGATGTACAGAAGGGAGAATTGGCACCACGGAAGGACAAGCGCGTCGGCGCCGTAAGCCTCCGGGTCCCGTGCCCTGGATACGTATAGGGGAACCTTGCGGTTGAATTTGGAGGCCATGAGGTCCACGTCGGGGCGACCCCAGCGAAGACAAAGGGCCTCGAACACCTCTGGGTGCAGGGACCATTCTCCCGGATCGATGGTGGACCGGCTGAGGAAATCTGCCGCCCAGTTGTCTACCCCCGGGATGTAAATCGCAGACAAGGCTGGCACGTGCGTCTCCGCCCAGAGGAGAATGAGGGACACCTCTTGCATCGCCGCAGCGCTGCGGGTGCCTCCCTGATGGTTTATGTACGCCACCGCCGTGGCATTGTCCGATTGGATCCGAACAGGGCGGCCCCTCAGTAGATGGGTCCAGTGTCTGAGGGACAAAAGAACTGCCCTCAGCTCCAGAATGTTGATCGGAAGTCTGGACTCCGATAGAGACCAAACGCCCTGGACGGATCGGGGAGGGAAAACCCCCCCCCACCCCCGTAAGCTGGCGTCGGTGGTAATCACCAGCCAGTTCAGTGGAAGGAAGGACCTCCCCCTCAGAGGGAGATGCAACCACCAGTTGAGGGAAGCCCGAGCCAGGGGAGGCAGAAGGAAGGTCCTGTCCAGACTCCTCGGTGATTTGTCCCAGGCCGACAGAATCGCCCTCTGAAAGGTGCGGGAATGGAATTGTGCGAACGGCACTGCCTCGAAACAGGCAACCATCTTCCCCAGCAACCGCATGCCGGATCTGAGGGAAGACCGGTGATGACGGAGAAGGCTGCGAACCGACCCGCGAAGGGCCAGACGCTTGTCCGACGGAAGACGGACCTCTGCCAGTTCCGTATCCAGGAGCATCCCCAGGAAGATCAGCCGTCTGGAGGGGGTAAGGGAAGACTTGGGGTGGTTGATAATCCAACCAAACCGCGTCAGGGTCTCCAGAGTGAGATCCACACTGCCGGATGCCTGTGAAAGGGAGGGTGCCTTGACCAAGATGTCGTCCAAGTACGGAAGAAGAAAAACACTTCTTGAACGTAGAAGGGCCAAGACAGGGGCCAGGACCTTGGTGAACACCCGAGGAGCCGTTGCTAGACCAAAGGGAAGGGCAACGAACTGGAAGTGATCGTCCCCCACCGCGAAGCGTAGGAAGCGGTGATGACATGGAGCAACCGGAACGTGGAGGTATGCATCCTGAACGTCGATGGAGGCCATGAAATCCCCCTTTTCCAGGGAGGCCACTGCGGACCGGAGAGACTCCATCCGGAATCTCTGCAGGCGGAGGAAGCGGTTCAGGCGCTTCAGGTCCAAGATCGGTCGCACCGAGCCTTCCTTTTTGGGGATCACGAAGAGGTTCGAGTAGAACCCCCTGAACCTTTCCGTCGGAGGCACCGGGGCGATGACACCCTTGTCCATGAGTGAGCGAACGGCCGCGAAGAAAGAGGCCGCTCGTACGGGGTCCCGCGGAGGACGGGACCGGAAGAAACGGTCTGGCGGAATGGCCGCAAATTCGATCTTGTACCCGCAAGATACAATCTCGAGCGCCCATGCATCTGAGATGTGGTTCCGCCAAACGTTCCTGAAAAGGAGAAGGTGGCCCCCCACCCGGGTGGGTGGGGGCGCACCTTCAGGCAGAGGGCTGCTGGCCTGTGGTAGCCCGTGCAGGCTGGGTCTTGCGCCAGGTAGGTTGCGCCCGAAAAAACGGCTTCTTGCGTCTATCCTGGGTTGGGCCAGAGGAAGAAGAACCGGCCCCGGGTCTAGATCCGGAGGGCTTATGAAAGGACCGAAAACGGGACGAACCCGCGCGACCCCGTGGGGCGCCCTTTGGCCTGGACTGGGGAAGGAGAGTACTTTTCCCACCCGTGGCCTCTGATATAAGCTCGTCCAGGCGGGTCCCGAACAAGCGGGAACCCGTGAACGGTAGACCGGCCAAGGAGCGTTTGGAAGCGGCGTCCGCCGCCCAAACCTTCAGCCAGAGTTCCCTCCTGACAGAAACCGCCAGGGCAGAGGAACGGGCAATGAGGGCCCCCGCATCCAGGGAGGCCTCACAAATAAATTTTCCAGCCTGGATAATTAGCTGGGCTAAGGAACGGAGGTCCTGAACAGGAACGTCCGACCCCAACTCCTGCTCCAGCTGCAAACCCCATTCAGAGACCGCTTTGCCAACCCAGGCGGAGGCAAAAACCGGTCTAAGGGCTGAACCAGAGGCAGAAAATATTGCCTTGGAAAGGGATTCCGTCCGACGGTCCTCAGCGGACTGGAGGGAAGATCCGTCCTGTACAGGAATAGCAGTGCTTTTGGACAGGCGAGCCACAGGAGGATCCACCTTGGGCGGAGATGTCCAGGTGGTCACAGACTCCGCCGGAAAGGGATAACAAATGTCCAGCTTTTTTGGTGTAACAAAGCGGACGTTTGGCCGAGTCCAAGCCTTGGATACCACAGAAGAAAAATCTGCATGTATGGGAAAGACCTTGGAGGCCTGTCTGGGTCGGAGAAAGGACACGCCGGCCTGTTCAGAGCTGGGGGGGTCATCGTGTATCTGAAAGGTATCGCGGATACTAGTGATAAGATGCCCCACCGCGGATGACAATTTTGACGGAAGCTCTGAGTCCATGTCCACATCCGAATCCGCCAGTTCTCCCTCAGAAGGCGTATCCCTTTGAGAGGATAGGCTTGACTGAGCTCGCACGCATGGCGGAGAGAGCGAAACATCAGGAGAAGATGTGCGCTCAACCCTTGAACGTTTCTGAGTACGCCGGGCCCTGGAAGATTCACTGGGAGGCAGGGAATCAGTGGGGGCGGCAGAAACGGCATTCCCAGCAGGTGCGACAGGGATTTCGGCAGTCTGCGGGAGAGGCGGTCTATCCACGAGACGGCCCACCACGTGTGTAAGGCTCTCCACCGCCAGAGACAGAGACCTAGCCCAGTCAGGGGGTTCAGAAACAACAGGGGGCACAGCAGAAAGCGGGCCCTGCACCGGGGCCTGACATGCAAGGCAATGCGGCTCAGATTGCCCACTTGGAAAAAGTGCCTTGCAGGCGGTACAGGCGTGGTACCAGGGTTTGGGGGCACCCGTGGGATCAGACATGCTGACAAGTGGTCGTACCTTGATACAGGGACAAGGGATTGCAGCGGCTATGACCAGTGGGGTTAGGAGAGGGTTAACAGCCCTACCAGTGCCTCAGAAGAACGTCAGGTCAGATCCCTAGGAGCGAAGGTCCAGATCAGCAGCCGCGAGGCAGCCAGAAAACCAGCGTGCGTCCCCAGCGATGCACCGGTGTCTCCACTTCAGTCCGGAGTGAGGAAGCGCGGCAAGCTTGAGCAGAGACGCGGGAACAAGCTCCGCCCCCTCCACGCTTGAATGTTTCATAACGAAACTCCGCCCCCATGACGCGCGCGCGCGCGAAAAAACACCCGCACCCCGTGCTGCCCGAGATTCCCAGGCATATGTTGTCAAAGAAGGGCCCGCAGGCCCCAAAAGCGCGGCGGTATAACCGGACGTCGGAAGGTAAGGTGGTCACCTGACCCCCGTCCCGCCGAACCGAACCGCCGATGCCGGGCCTAAGCCCCGCCCCCTCGATCACGGTACGGAGCGGGCGGCGGCGGGGAGGTAGTAAGAAGCAGGGGCTATCTGTTAAGCAGCGGGCGGCGGCGGGATGTGTAAGATCGGGAGGTACATGAAAAGCAGGCAGATGGGGAGATCCCACAGAGCGCTCTGAGAAGCGCAGGAAACGGCCGACCACGGGTGCCCCCCCCCGAACCCAGTGCAACAGGGACAGGGAATGGGCTGGAAAAGCCATCTTACCTGTCTTCACCCTCATTTCCTTCCAGCAGGGTCGCCCCTTCAGCCCCTGGCACCGCAGTGGCAGGAAGCTGGAAGAGGGGCTTGGCGTGCGGGCGACCCCCTAGCTGGCGGGATGTAGGGGAGCCGGTGCTGCCCAGATCCTCCTATTGCTTCAGTGGGGGAGGCAGCAGCGCAAATACGTTGGCACTGGTGCAGCTCAACCCCGGGAGAACAGAGAGGTCCAATGCGTCTCTGGTATCCCTAGGAAAAAACAAAAATAAAATAACAAAATTAGAGAAAAAATTAAAACAAGGAGAAAACAGCCCTGCAGTAGCAGGGGGTGTCTTGCCTCCTTGGACACTAAGCTAAAACTGGTAGCCTCTATCTCCAGGCTGAGGGTATAGCTGATGGAGGAGGGGCTTAACAGTTTTACTTAGTGTCACGCCTCCTAGGGAGCTGAGCTATACCAAGGTCTGTGTCCCCCAAGGAAAATGGGCGAGAAAATTGTATTTATAGGTGAAACTTGACTGGTTTGTCTGGGACTTCCTTCTAGAGCAGGGATGGCCAACCTGAGGCTCTCCAGATGTTGCAAAACTACAACTCCCAGCATACCCAGACTGCTAACAGCTATCAGCCTACAGCAGGGCATGGTGGGAATTGTAGTTTTACAACAGCTGGAGAGCCGCAGGTTGGCCATGCCTGTTCTAGAGGAACTTGTAGTATAGCTCTTTCCAGTGTCTGACTGCTGGGACCCCCACAGCTAACAAGAGCAGGATCCCATGTCTGGATCCAACAGCTGCCACTCCATTCACATTCTGCTATCTTCAGCAGGTCTATAGAGTTTGAATGGAGCAGGAGTGTGCATGCTTGACCACCACTCCATTTATACTGGGGGAAGCAGATCCCCTGTTCTTGTGAGTGGTGGAAGTCCCAGTGGTCAGACTATCCAAGTGTAGGTTCACATTGACAGAGTTTGACCGCGTTCAAATCCGCCACCTATCCCACAGCCAAAACTGTTGTAATGTCTGCCATGGTTTTTCATCTTGAACGCTGTGGTCCTGCTCTTGGTTTACCTCCATTGGATAGGACATAACTTTTTCTTACTGGAATACCCCTTTTTAAAGGGTTTGTCTCCTCTTGGATCTAATCAGAGAATATGAAGGTTGTGGTAAGGCCTGTTCCATTTGTCACATGAACGGACATTGATTTGAATGACGGCATGTAATAAATACTACGTCTCCTTTGTAGTGGTTGCTGCAGTGGAAATAAGCAAATGGCAACTTCCTTCTGTAAAATGACTCTCAGATGCTGGACCCACAACGGCTCTTATTCAGGGGTCTGTAATGAGACAACCCCTTTAAAAACTTAAATTATGGGGGTATATATTTGGATCTATTTGAAGAAAAAGAAAAAAAATATATATATATTTTTTTAAACCTAGTAATGCAATGCAAAAATATAACGAACAGATGCTTAGGTTAAGGGTCCATTCACACGTCCGTAGTTCTGCAATTTTGTGAAACGGGTGTGAACTCGTTCATTGCAATGGTGTGGGGCTGCAAAAGATGCAGACAGCACACCTTGTGCTGTCCGCATCCGTAGTTCCGTTTTCGAGGCCCCTCTAAAAAAAAAAAATAGAGCATGTCCTATTCTGGTCTGCAATCGCAGACAAGAACATGCATTTCTATCATAGGGCCGACCATGTGCGGTCCGCAAAAGGTGGAATGCACATGGCCGGTATCCGTGTTTTATGGTCTGCAAATTGCAGACCATAAAACACTGACTGACATGTGAATGGACCAAAAGAGCTAAGGATGGGAAAACTTTCCTCATCTCCAAGGCAAGATATACACTCCAAAGTGCCCGTACATAGCCGTTTACTCATTTGGCATAAAACTATTTGAGTCCCAATGCGACCCCATCTATTTCTATGCTAGTACAAGAACATTGGGCGTGACCAAGATCGCTGTGTATCCAAACCCTAATGAAGGTCCTCAGTACCAAGGTACTTCAATCAATTCAGCATTATACGACAGAGATGAGGGGCTCTAACAGTTACATACAGAAATAACACAATCTACGTTAAAAGCCATTTTAATGAAAATTCATAAAAGCACCCTCTGCCTGTATTATTAAAGTAATAAAGGTTATGCAGCAAAGTATACGAGATACAAAAAAAAAGCTATGAAAACATCAGAAGTTTACAAAAAGTCAAAATGGCAGAATTGTCAGATGTTACTGTGCTCATCTGTATAGAAATATCAGATTTCTCTGTAAAATGACAATGCAGATTAATTATTAATTGACACAGCACGCACTCCGGAAAGATCCAGTACAAGAGGAAAAACCGTGAGAGCCGGGGAACAAATGTCCATCCCAGGGTCTGGCTAGGGCTACATCCTACATAGCGGCAATGTGTGTCCTGCAAGTCTCAGGCCAAGAACACTTGCAATATAGATGTGGGGGAAAAAAACAGATCACGTGTGACTTGCATTGAGGTCTATAATGGCCTTGTGATCAATAAGGGCTGGACTTTTTGCAGCTTGTCAAGTCACAACACAGCACCAAGTACATCATCAAATGCGACACTGCAGTATTCCTGACGTGTCACCATGTAGCCCTAGTCTTAGGCCAGGTCCAGACAAGTTTCAAAGCCCAACTGGGAGTTTACAGAACTCGCAGCATCCTAGGGGTTGAGGATGCTGTGAGTTCAGGTCAGTTAAACCCGTAGTTGTCCCAGTTCACACGAGTGTGGAGTTGGCCTCGCTAGGAAGTTCTCGATTTAGGAGGAAACAGACTGGTAGATTTGTTTCAGGTCAAGACAAATATCAATACTTGTGCAGTCTCCTTCCAAGTAGTAAGGGTTTCTGAATGTTCCTGGGCTCCTCTTGAACGCTGTAGAAAGGCTTCTAAAACATAATTCTTGCACCACCAGATTAAAAGGCAAAAGGGAACCATTCACCCTGCTCTACCTCCCTGGAAAACACTGCAATCAGAGGTAAAGGGTTCAGGTCACATAAAACCCTGACTGCCCGAGGAGTCAGTAATAAATACACTAAAAAAGTGGAAAGTCCATAGGAAATACAAACTTCTCAGATATGGAATGATCGATCATTGACATATACAAATGTATCAAATGAGTCATAGGGTTGAATTATTGCAATGCATTCCTAACTCTATTGGTAGTGTCCCCTCAGAAGATGCAGTCCACCGGTATCAGTCCGACACCTCGCTGTAGTAATACTTCTGCGCGGCATCCGTCATTTTCCAGCCTGCTGCTCGATATTCTATCATTTCGAGCAGCAGAAGTTGGGCCAGTGATCCCAGTCCACCCTGGACCAGGAAGCTATCTCGCAAATGAGAAAAAAGCTCATCCATTCTTTGGGCGTTCATCTTCTCCAGCTGTTCCCCAACCTTGTGCAATTGTAGAACCAAACAGTCCACCTGTCGAGAAATATATAGCTTGGTGAAGGTGTACATGAGTGGGTGTCCTGCAACTAACAGTCACCTTGGCCTACACTATGGTACCTTGCAATACAGAAATGTAGCACCTTCGGCTCCGCTCACAGAGGTATTGGCTTACATTCATGCCTGCATTATTCTTAATGCCAAATCTGACAGAACTGCGGACAGATGGCAAGTGCGACTCGTTTTGGAATCATAGAAAAGTAGATTCCCTATTAGGTTGCAAGTTTGGGTCAGTCAGACCTGCAGTCAGGCTAGGACATACGCAAAAAATATGGATGGTTAGACAACTGGGTCAGAGCATCTCCAAAATGGCAGGTCTTCTGGATGGTCTCAGTATGCAGTGATTAGTACATACCAAAAGTGATCCAAGGAAGGACTCATGGCTCGCTGATGCACGTGGGGCACAAGACTATCCTGTCTTGCCCAATTCCAAGCAAAAACTGCTGGAACCTCTAAGGGTTTGCTGCCAACGCCTTGGTGGCTGCTACCACAAGACACCATCAAGAGGGCTTGTGAATTCCATTTCTAGATAGGTAGGAGCTGGGGGGCCTACACAATGTTAAAGGGGTTGTGCAAGTTTGGGGGTCTCTCCATTCATGAACGAGCATGCTCTGTTTGCAGGGCAGACTTCAGAGACTCTGTAAGGACCTTCTGACGTCACAATATCACGTGACATCCCTAGGTGGGTCGGCAGCCGGAGCGCTCTGTTATCACAGGCACCGGCCGTCTGCAGCACTGAGAGGGGAGCGCGTCTGACAGAGCTGGATGTAACTACTAGGGAGGGGTTGAGAATTGTATGTGGGGGGGCTGCTGTGTGAGATTATATACTGAGGGGGGTGGATGTGTGGGATTGTATGCTGGGGGGGCTGCTGTGTGAATGTACCCTTACCCATAGTAAACTAACTACACAGATCGGATGCACAGAAATCCAGCATTTTATTAATATATATATGAAGCGGTTCACAGAAGACAGATGTAGCAGAGCTGTATTTGAAGAAGTTCAGGGAAGACAGATGTAGCAGAGCTGTATTTTAAGTGATTCAAACACAGTGCTGGTAGTGGGGAGGTAGACAAATGTAGCAGAGCTGTATAAGAAGCGGTTCAGGGAAGACAGATGTAGCAGAGCTGTATAAGAAGCGGTTCAGGGAAGACAGATGTAGCAGAGCTGTATAAGAAGCGGTTCAGGGAAGACAGATGTAGCAGAGCTGTATAAGAAGCGGTTCAGGGAAGACAGATGTAGCAGAGCTGTATAAGAAGCGGTTCAGGGAAGACAGATGTAGCAAAGCTGTATTTGAAGTGATTCAAACAGTGCTGGTAGTGGAGAGGTAAAGAGATGTAGCAGTGCTGTATAAGAAGCGGTTCAGGAAAGTCAGATGTAGCAGGGCTGTATATGAAGCTGTTCAGGGAAGACTGGTGTAGCAGAGCTGTATATAAAGCGATTCAGGGAAGACTGGTGCAGCAGAGCTGTATAGGAGGTGGTTCATGCACAGTGGTGGTGGGAGAGAGAAATAGACAGATGTAGCAGAGCTGTATGTGAAGCAGTTCAGCCTAGGGCTGAAACGATTATTCGAATAACTCGATTAAATCGAGTCAAAAAATTCATCGATGCAGTTTCCCTGCATCGAGGAATCGTTTAGATCACGTGATCACGGAGCGGGAGTGAAATTAAGCGTCTCACTCACCGCTTCCGTGTCCTCCGGAGGCCAGAGAGGCAGGACTGAGCCGGCCGGCACAGCTGAGGAGGAGGAGGGAGTCTCTCCGTCCCCACTGTGCGCGGCTGCCGCTGAAGACCAAGTAGGAGGAGGAGGAGGGGAGGGACTGTGGCCACTGCGCCACCAATGAATGTGCCGGCCATATCCCACAGGGTCCCCCTCCTCCCCCCCATCATTGGTGGCAGTGTCAGTTCCGATCGGAGCCCCAGCAGTGTAATGCTGGGGCTCCGATCGGTTACCATGGCAGCCAGGAGTCACGCTACTGAAGTCCTGGCTGCCATGGTATGTTAGTGAGCAGAGAGCAGCGCATTATACTCACGTGCGCTGTGGCCGGCGGTCGCTCCTTCTCATAGGTCTGTGCGGCGCATTGCTAATGCTGTAAGCATTAGCAATCCGCCGCACAGACAGAAGAAGGAGCGACCGGCGGCCACAGCGCACGTGAGTATAATGCGCTTCTCTCTGCTCACTAACATACCATGGCAGCCAGGGCTTCAGTAGCGTGACTCCTGGCTGCCATGGTAACCGATCGGAGCCCCAGCATTACACTGCTGGGGCTCCGATCGGAACTGACACTGCCACCAATGATGGGGGGGAGGAGGGGGACCCTGTGGCCACTGCCACCAATGATTAATACTGGGGGGGGGGGGTTGCGTTACCAGAGGGGGCAGGCAGATCAGAGGCTGGGGGGAGGCAGATCAGAGGCTGATCAGAGGCTGGGGGGAGGGGGGGGAGGCAGATCAGAGGCTGGGGGGAGGCAGATCAGAGGCTGGGGGGGAGGCAGATCAGAGGCTGGGGGGGGAGGCAGATCAGAGGCTGGGGGGGAGGCAGATCAGAGGCTGGGGGGGGAGGCAGATCAGAGGCTGGGGGGAGGCAGATCAGAGGCTGGGGGCAAGCAGATCAGAGGCTGGGGGCAAGCAGATCAGAGGCTGGGGGCAAGCAGATCAGAGGCTGGGGGGAGGCAGATGGAGAGAGAGAGTGGTTAATGGAGGCTGCAAGCACCACCTTGGCATGTATAAAGTTATTGGTTTAGAGAGGGGTTAATGAAGGCACCTCCAAGGTGCTTTCATTAACCTCTTCAAACGAATAACTTTATACATGCCTAATGCCAAGGTGCTTCCATTAACCCCTCCAAACCCAATGGGCATGTATAAAGTTATTGGTTTGGAGGGGTTAATGGAAGCACCTTGGCATTAGGCATGTATAAAGTTATTAACCCCTTCAAACCAATAACTTTATACATACCTAATTACGTACGTTATTTTAAGTAGCTTTTTCTTATTAGATTACTCGATGAATCGAGAAATATAATCGATAGAATACTCGATTACAAAAATATTCGTTTACTGCAGCCCTAGTTCAGCCACAGTGCTAGTGGGGGAGGAAAAGACAGATGTAGCAGAGCTGTAAATAAAGCGCTTCAGGGAAGACTGGTGTAGCAGAGCTGTATAAGAGGAGGTTCAGGCACAGTGGTGGTGGGAGAAATAGACAGATGTAGCAGAGCTGTATATGAAGTGATTCCAACAAAGTGCTGATATTGGTGAATAATACAGATGTAGCAGAGCTGTAAGAGAAGAGATTCAGGGAAGACAAAGCAGAGCTGCATATGTATATATACAGATAAAAGGTCTAAGGTTTATACATAACTGTAGTGGAGCTGTATTGGATAAAAATCAGCGTCAGTGGGGGATGGTCATGTTTTATGGGCGTCAAAAGCACAGATCATACGGCTACTGGCTGACAATCTTTTGAGCTAATGTATAGTAGTGAATTATTGTTTAGCTGCACAGAATGGGTTTGTAAAAGATAAGACAGGTTCTGTGTGTAAAACTGTATTAGCATCCATTCACACGTCCGTAAGTGTTTTGCGGATCCGCAAACCGCACATCACAGACACTATAATAGAAAATGCCTTTTCTGGTCTGCAATTGAGGACAAGAATAGGACATGTTCTATTTTTTTCACGAACGGAATTGCGGATCCCGAAAAAACAGATGCGTATCCCGGAAATGCGGATTCGCATCCGTTCCAGCCCCATTAAAAGTGAATGGGTCTGCAAATTGCGGACCGAATGCGGACCCAAATTACAGACGTGTGAATGGACCCTTAGACTGCAGGACAGAACATGTTACTGTCTACTGAGGTCACTGACCATGGCTCTGAGTGATGATTCCCCAGCAGGGGGGAGGGGCCTCACAGACACTGCAGGCTGCCAGACTGATGACTCATACTCTTCACATGAACTAGCACGCAAAGACTAAGTTCTCAGTGTGATGTCATAAGGAGGTGTGGCCGGCCTTCACTCTAGCTGCCTAAGCCCGCCCAGCCTTAGCAGCAGAAAACCAGGGAGTGAACAGCATAGCTGGCTGCAGGTAAGGATGAAAGAGCAAGGTGGGAATACCCCTTTAATCAGGAGGTTTTATTGCTATGACTAATCTGTGTATAACAAGAAATGGGCTAAAACAAATGGCACAGATCCTGCACAGAGTACCTACCCGTCCATATTACAGACTGGCGCTGCCCAACAGATTCTTACCTGCTGTAACCTTTATTTGCACAATGATAATTTGACTAAATGATTCTCTACTTACCGGCAAGTGCCTCGCACCTCCGCCTGCATCATTAGGAATAGCGCCAACAGTGAATCTATAAATTAACTCTAAAGCGAGTTATTTCAGGTCATACCTCCTCCTCTCTCTGCAAGCTGTCAGGCTGTACCAGCTGGAAGAGGCAGTCGTATACAGGGTTAACCAAGGCTAGCATTGGCATGTTATTGATCTGAAGGGAGACGGATATACCGGGTTAGTTATCCTTTCTCCAGCAAATTACATATTAATAATTAACTTATGAAGCAGAAAATGTAGACTATAGTCACACGGAACAGGACTGTGCGATACTTACTCTCAAATAGTCAAAAATATTGCAGATAAAGCTGACGTAGCACACCCATTCCTGCACGGAGCGAGCCCTTATCTCCTCCCGGTTCCGATATTCGGTTTGTAGTCTGTTCAAGAGTGCTGATCGGAAGACATTGCGACCCGACTCTTTACTCTCAGCCTACAAGAATAGGAGGACACAACTATACAGTAAGGCAAGGGTTACACTGCGATTTGTAGTTATGAAACTTTACTACTACATCTCACGTAATGATCATGACGGTAGTTGTGCTGCAAAATCCAACCCAGCTGGGTCACTGCACAACCACATTCACGATGACAAGCGGTGACAGGATGCGCGACACTTACAATCTTAATGTCGCACGCCCACAAGTCTTTGTGTAAGGCCTCTTTCACACATCTGTGACCAGGATGACATCCATGACAAGACGGCCAGTAGTTCATTCTTCTGTAAAGATGTCTGTGAAGGACCCATGTTTTGTTCGCGTGTTCGTTTTTTGCCCTCCGTGCGTCATCCATTTTCCATGGACACTACTAGGCCGAAAATTATTTTTCAGAGCATCTCCGAGCAACGCTCCATGAAAATCATGGACCAAACATGGATCCCATTTGTGTTGTATTTGTGGTTTTCCCGGACGCACAGACAAAAATAAGACATGCTTCAGTGATGTTACCATGGACCCACGGTCTGTGGAAAATCACTGATGTATGAATACCCACACTAAGGGCCCATTCACACGACCATATAGTCGCATTGACTTGAATGGGACCGTGATCCACGAAAGATAGGACATGGGAACAGAGAGCCCACAGAAGGATTTCCGAGGGCTTCCAATAAAGGGGGGTCCGCACCGCAAAAGATAGGACATGTCCTATCTTTTGTAATATTTTGAGGATCGCGGACCCATTTAAGTCAAAGGATCCGCACTGCAGCATGGCGTGCACACGGCCGGTGCCTATGTAATGTGGACCTGCTGTTTGATCTACAACACCGGCCCGGTGGGCCCTAAAGTCAATGGATATGTGAACGGTCCACCGAAACCACCCATAGCATACATCCATGATTCACTGATGTGTGAAAGGGGCCTTCGAGAACACGGAAGGATGAAATTGGTCTCTAGATGTCAGTGAGCTGCTCGCTGAAGGATCATCCAGCACTACCTCTGGGCATGCATAGAGTGCCTACAGGTCCATAATACAGTCTTGTAGGTGTACAGGGACATACACTCAGCTTTACCATGACCAGAAACACAGATCGTCTTTACTCATTAATGAGGAGGATGGAACGGTGGACTCTGATAGTGAGACCTTTTGAATTATATGTGTGCATCCTCAGACTTTACAAGTGGAGAATTAGGTAATCAGCACATGTGTAGGGGCCGGGACCTGAGGACAACCTCATTTAGAAGGCCGTAATCAGTTTTCCAGCCGCAAATCCTGGCCCAACCGCATATCTAATGACCCAAACTTACATCACAGGGAATGGCTGAACTAGGATTTGTGGCGGTAATACGGATACTAAAACGTGCCCATAGACGTGCCGTCTGAATAAGGCCTTAAACTACATCTTTTGTTAATTATTGCTTTGAATACGGTCACCGATGAGAATATAAGGCTTTGAGAAAAACACACAACTAAGTTGCTATAGTAGAACTACATGAACCTAACCGCCATGTGCAGGCAGAGTAGACCCCTACCCAAATGGTTGTAGCTAGCTGGTAAGCACAGAAAAGGTCCTTTTAGAATTGCAATCACTTGCTAGAAGTTGGTAGTAAATAAAACTCAAATTCTCAGAGTAAGGGGTGCCGACATATGATGCGGATCACGTGCAGAAAAACCGCAGCGTCATACAGCACCAGCAAAGTGTAGGAGACTAAAGTGTGGATTTATGTGCAGATTTCTTGCACCGTGTTCTGCCGCCCTAAGATTCCATTTTTGAATTACGTTAAAAGGGGTTATCCCACATTTAGAACTGATCACCTATACACAGGATAGGTGGAACCACTACTTATTACTTACCCCTACTTATCCCACAGTCCCCAGAGTGAATGAAGCGTGGTCACACATGCACACTGCCGCTCTACCTGCCGGAGATAAGAGCTGTTTCTATTCAGTAGTTCCATAGGGTCGAATGGAAGTGCAGCATGTATGTGTGACCATTGCTTCGGGACTCCGGTTTTGTGATCAGGAAGGGAGGTCCCAGTGGTCAGTCCTCCCCAATCAGATACTTATCTACCCTACGGAAAATGAGATCTCAGAGCAGAGGATCTGTGTATTCTATTCTTAGCTGCTGCTAGAAGGCGACTTACCTGAATGATAGTGTAGCACATCTTCCCGGCCTCTTTGCTGAACGTGGCATCTCTAAGAGACTGTTCTACGATCACACTAGCCACCTTCTCCAGATCTACATTGGACGGCTCTGAGAAGGGATAAAACAGGTAAATCCCCGGTATGGGAATATAACACAGGATGGGGTGGTTTAACTTTACATTTTGGCCATTCGTTTAACGTATACAAAAAACATATCCGTGGCATCCATTCACCATAGAGTTCCATTGTAAAAAACACGCATACTTTGTTTTTTTACCAGACTCTGCAGGATACAAAAGATTAGCGTGCAATACTTTTGTATCCTTTTTTCCCCAAGGTATACGTTAAATGGATGGCAAAAATGTAATGTAAACCCACCCTTATAGACACAGCTGCATAGGCATCCAGTAGCCCCAACCTTTTAAAGCAGTCTTGAGAAGATTTTGGGTTTCAGCATCAAAGGCTTGGATCTTGTACTCTTCCCCCATAGTCCTGAGCCAGGAAAGCGCGTCCGTAAGAAAAATCCTAGAAAGTAAAATGACAGATCAGAACAGCCACAACCTGCAGGGCACGTATGTCATAATCAGAGTGAAAACTCAAGGTACACAATGTCACAGCACAATGTACAGTCTACGGCTGCCACCGTCATAGGCTTACTGATTGTCAATGTGTCCTCAAGAAGGCTATTTCACCATTTTACTTCTATCTTAAAGGGGCTATGTCATCAGGACAACCCCAGTCATAGGTCTATTAAAGGGGTTGTGCCAAGTTTTGAAGTTATCCTCTAGCCACAGGATAACTAACGGATCCAAACAAAGGGACGCCCACCAATCCCGAGACCAGGGGGTTTCATTCCCCCGATCTTCTGGAGCAGTAAGTCGTACACGAGCCCTGCCCCTTCATTCATTCTGTGATGGGCTCTTGGAGACAGCGGAGTACAGTACTCCGCTATTTCTGGCTCCGTCAGATCGGGAGAATGGGACCTCAATTCTTGGGAGTCGGACACACACCAGTTAGTTATCCTCATCTTGTGAATAACTTAAAGGGGTATTCTGGTAGTTATCTTCTACCCATTGTATAGGGGATAACTGCAAGATAGGTGGAGGTCTGACCACTGGGACCCCCACCCATCCCAAAAACGGCGGGCCCCAAGTCACTCAATTAAATTTAGCACTAGTTGAGAACGTGCCCTGCCCCCCCTCCCAAAAGTCTCCAGGACTGATGGAGATAGATCAGCACTCGGCCTATAGCTTTGAATGGAGCAGATGTGAACGCGCTTTAACATCACTCAGCTATTTCCAGGAAATTCTATAGACATTAAGGCTGCAGGCAGTGTGTATGCCCAACCCATCTCTGGAAATTTCTATGGGGTACAGAAAAAAAAAAACAATGGCAATCTATGGGAGAACAACAAAAGAAAACGCACCTAAAGGGTGAAAAAAAGTCACTAGAAAAAAAAATGGATTACTCACCGGTAATTGGATTTTCCGGAGCCCACGACAGCACCCCGGGAGAGAGGATCTGCCCCCATAGACAGGAAACCTGCAGAATAAAAGGGCGGACACTCTTCTCCCAATTCAATGAGATATCCAAGCATCGGAGGAAGTCCGCCCACATAATGTTTAGATAACAGACAATAATATTCAAGAAAAAAACCTCCCAGGCTGTGAGCTGTGCGCTGCGATTGGCCAGCGCTGCAGCCTAGGAGAAGGAGACGCCCACAGGACAAGGGAAGACCCGCCTACTATAACTTAACCACTTTACGTCCGCCCATAGGATATAAACGTCCTATGGGTGGACCTCTATTTCTGAAAGCACGTTTTAAAACGTCCTTTCAGAAATAGCAGCTGCACGCTAATCGTGCAGCTGCTGATCGGGTTGCCCGCTGTCAGTGACAGCAGGGCAACCCAGAGATAAGGCAGGGACAGTTCCCAGGTGTCCCTGCCTTCTAGATCGCTGCAGACACAGCGCTCACCGAGGACCGGAGAGTGCAGGAGCTCTGTGAGGTCTCTCACAGACCTCGATCAGCCCTGCACTGAGGCTGTACAGCTCAGTATTGCGCTGTACAGCCTCTCTGGGGGGTGCATTTCCACTGTAACTGGGGCTACTATGTCAGCCCCAGTTACAGGAGAAATCAACAGTGAAAAAGTGAAGCAAATGTCCCCCAGAGGTCTTGTATGACCTTATGGGGGACGAAAAGTGTAAAAAAAATAAATAAATAAAGGGTTGAAAAAATAAAATAAAAAAAAGTTTCACATGTAAAAAAAAAAAAAGGTCCCCAAGTAAGGAATAAAAAATATAAATTTAAAAATAGAAAAAATAAAATAGACATATTTGGTATTGCCGCGTCCATAAAAACCAGCTGTATAAAAATATCACATGAGCTAACCCCTCAGATGAACACCGTAAAAAAAAAAAAACTGTGTCAAAACAAGCAATTTTTGTCACCTTGCATCACAAAAGGTGCAACACCAAGTGATCAAAAACGCGTATGTCCCACAAAATGGTACCAATAAAACCGTCACCTCATCCCGCAAAAAATGAGCCCCTACATAAGAAAATCTCTAAAAAAATAAAAAAAACTATAGCTCTTAGAACATGGACACATTAAAACATAATTTTTTTGTTTCAAAAATGCTATTATTGTGTTAAAGTGAAACAAATAAAAAAAAAGTATACATATTAGGTATTTCCGCATCCGTAAAAACCAGCTCTATAAATATATCACATGAGCTAACCCCTCAAATGAACACCGTAAAAAACAAAAAAAAAACTGTGTCAAAACAAGCAATTTTTGTCACCTTGCATCACAAAAGGTGCAACACCAAGTGATCAAAAACGCGTATGTCCCACAAAATGGTACCAATAAAACCGTCACCTCATCCCGCAAAAAATGAGCCCCTACATAAGAAAATCTCTCAAAAAATAAATAAAAATATAGCTCTCAGAACATGGACACATTTCAAAAATGCTATTATTGTGTAAAACTTTAATAAATGAGAAAAAGTATACATATTAGGTATCGCCACGTCCGTAACAATCTGCTCTATAAAAATGTCACTTGACTGAACCCCTGAGGTGAACGCTGTAAAAATAAATAAATAGAAACTGTGCTAAAACAACCAATTTTTTGGTCACCTTGCCCCATAAAGTGTTATAATGAATGATCAAAAAATCATATATACCCAAAAATAGTACTAATAAAACTGGCACCTTATCCCCTAGTTTCCAAAATGGGGTCACTTCTTGGGAGTTTCTACTGTAAGGGTGCATCAGGGGGCTTCAAATGGAACATGGCATCTAAAAACCATGTGGAGTTCCTTTTCTTCTGCGCCCTGCCGTGTGCCCATACAGCAGTTTATGACCACATGTGGGGTGTTTCTGTAAATCGCAGAATCTGGGTAATAAATATTGAGTTTTGTTTGGCTGTTAACCATCGATGTGTTAAAAAAAAAAAATTGGATTATAATAGAAAATCTGCCAAAAAAGTGAAATTTAAAAATTTGATCTCCATTTTCCTTTAATTCTTGTGGAACGCCTAAAGGGTTAACAAAGTTTGTAAAATCGGTTTTGAATACCTTGAGGGGTGTAGTTTCTACAATGGGGTCATTTATGGGGGTATCCACTATGTAGGCCCCACAAAGTGACTCCAGACCTGAACTGGTCCTTAAAAAGTGGGTTTTGGCAATTTTCTTAAAAATTTGAAGAATTTCTTCTAAACTTCTAAGCCTTCTAACGTCCTAAAAAAATAAAATGACATTTCCAAAATGATGCCAACATAAAGTAGACATATGGGGAATGTTAAGTAATAAATATTTTATGAGGTATCACTTTCTGTTTTAAAAGCAGAGAAATAGTAATTTAGAAAATTGCGAATTTTTCA
Organism: Bufo gargarizans; assembly: GCF_014858855.1. Taxonomy (NCBI): domain Eukaryota; kingdom Metazoa; phylum Chordata; class Amphibia; order Anura; family Bufonidae; genus Bufo; species Bufo gargarizans. The sequence goes on along the minus strand of NC_058085.1, from coordinate 63,484,792 downwards.
AATTTTGGGGTAAATTTGGGATTTTTTCATAAATAAAGGTGAAATATTTTGACTCAAATTTATGACTATCATGAAGTACAATGTGTCACGAGAAAACAATCTCTGAATGACTTGGATAAATAAAGGCGTTCCAAAGTTATTACCACATAAAGTGAGATATGTCAGTTTTGCAAAATTAGGCCTGGTCAGGAAGGGGGCAAATGGCCCAGATGGGAAGTGGTTAAGAAGCAAAAGGTACCGGAGCCTATAACGGGGGAACGGAGCGGCGCCCGGGGATAATAGTAAGTGCAGTGAGATCCCCGGGCGCCGCTCTATATGGCAGCATACTCAGTTCACATCGTTTATACAAGTGAAAGGTCCTCTTTAATATACATATGGTTCTTTCAATTATTATTTATTTATTTTTTTATGCTGCACCCGTGTGAGACCCAGAAGGGAGGGAAATTAAGAGTGCTGTCGTGGGCTCTGGAAAATCCAATTACTGGTGAGTAATCATCATTTTTCTCCTTTACCCACGACAGTACCACAAGTGATTTACCAGAGGAAAATTTTTAGGGTGGAAGAGCCAAAAGAAGCACCTTTTCCCCAAAGGAAGAATAAGAAGAGGAGCTCAAATCAAGCCGATAGTGCTTAAAATAGTGCTTAAAAAAAAGGTTGAAGGAGAAGACCAGGTAGCCGCCCTGCAAATATCCTCTATGGGGACTGAGGATCTTTCTGCCCAGGAGGTAGAATGTGCTTTAAGACCCACCGGAGGAGATAAACAAGATGAAGAATAGGCCAAAGAAATGGCAGAAACAATCCATCTAGCAATGGAACCTTTGGTGGCCGCCTTTCTCTTATTTACTCCTTGGAAGAGGACAAAGAGTGAAGAAGATTTTCGACAACTTTCAGTGCGAGACTGATAAATAATCAAAGCTCTTCTTACATCCAAGCAATGAAGCGATTTTTCTTCTTCCGACCTCGGGTTCTTAAAAAGGGTAGGAAGGACAATTTCTTGGGACCTATAAAAACTGGAAGTCACTTTTGGAAGAAAAGCTGGATCAGGACGAATCAACACCTTGTCTTCCAAAATAGTGGTGTATGGAGGTTTAATTGATATAGCTTGGATTTCATTAACCCTTCGAGGTGAAGTTAATGCTATTAGAAGACATAATTTAAGGTAAGACATTTAATGGAGCCAACATCCAACGGTTCAAATGGTGGCTGAGTCAAGGCCTTTAACACTAGGTGCAAGTCCCATGGAGGGAGTCTATGGGAAGTTATCAGGGTGGATCTGCTTACTGCGCTAAAGAATATTGAAACCCACGGGCATCCTGCAATATCTTGATTGAACAAGGCAGAAAGAGCAGAGACCTGAACTTTTAAAAGGGACTACCTGCAAGACCTATCTCTAATCCCTTTTGAAGAAATTCTAAAACTAGGCTAATGGGAGCAGAGGAGGGAATTTCTTTAAACTGGATACCTGAAAACTCCAAACCCTAGCATAAATGGCTACTGTCACCTCTTTCTTACTCTTAAGAGTAGAGATGAAGGCGTCAGAAAATCCCTTCCTACCTAGTAAGTACCTTTCAAGTCCCAGGCAGTCAGATGGAGATTTTTTATGCCGGGATGAAATATTGGACCCTGGTTCAATAGGTTCCGGATCTCTGGAAGTACCCAAGGGTCCGAGACCGACATGATCCGAAGCTACGTGAATCATGATCTCCTCGGCCAAAAACGGGGCTATGAGGATAACCCTTCCACTATCTTCCCTGATCCTTCTTAGAACTCTTGGAATTAATGGGAGCGGAGGAAAGGCGTAGGCTAGGGGAAAATTCCATTTCTGGAGAAAGGCATCTATCCCACTGGGTCTAGGGAAAGGAAATTCTGAAACTTCCTGTTCTTGAAAGCGGCAAAAAGATCTATTACTGGATGACCCCAGAGAACCGTTATTTTCTCAAAAAAGGACTTGTTCAGACGCCATTAACTCTGAGATAGTAAATGGCGACTCAGAAAGTCTGCCTGTTCAATTTCCAGCCCCTTGATATGTACCGCTGAAATTAAGGCACTGTTTTTCTGCTAACAAGAGGATTTTCTGAGCTTCCTACATCAGAGTTTTGCATTTTGTACCCTCTTGTCTGTTCAGATAAGAGACCACCGTTTTGTTGTCCATCATAATTCTGAGACTCTTCCCTCTTATTCTCGGAAGGACCAACCTCATTGCCAGATCTACTGCTGTCAGTTCTTTTAGGTTGGAGGAGCTCCCTTTTTGGTCGTCCCCCCAAAGACCTTGTAGGGAGATTCCCTAAATGTTAGCCCCCCCGCCCCCAGAGACTTCTATCCGTGGTTAGAAATACCAGGTCTTCTAACTTCCATGGAACTCCTTGAATTACATTATTTCTTTCTAACCACCATCCTGAGCTCAGGAGTGTTTGGTCCGAGATTCTTATTTTTGATTCTAGGGAGTTGTTCTTTTCCGAGAAAGAAAGGATTTTCCACTGGAGAACCCTTGAGTGAAGCGGTGTCCATCTTACCGCCGAAATACATGAGGTGAGGGATCCCAAGATAGACAATCCTTTCCTCATAGAAACTACTGGGTTTGTGGGCAGATCTCCGATTCTTTCCTGAATATGTCGGACCTTTTATTCTGGCAACATACATTTCTGGGAGGATGAGTTCAGGATCAATCCCAAAAAAGTTCTGGTAGGAAGAGGCCTTGACTTTTCTAGGTTTAAGACCCAGCCTAACCTGTCCTGAATTTCTGATACTCCTGAAACTGCTCTTCCACAAGCCAGGCCTCCTCTGTTTTTCCTACTATTAAAAAAATCATCCAGGTATGGTATAAATAGAATATATTTTTCTCTTATAGGAGTCACCACCTCTGCTATTATTTTCGTGAATACCCTTGGAATCATGGAAAGGCCGAACAGGAAGGCCTGGAACTGAAGATGTTGTAGCTGCCCTCCTACTTTTACCGCGACTCTCAAGAACTTTTAATGTCCCTGGAAGACTGGAACGTGATAGTATGCATTCCTGAGATCGAGTACTGCCATGAAACAGTCAGGAGGAAGAAGGTTTATTACTGATCTGATAGTTTCCATTTTTATTTTTATTTTATTTGTAGGAACCGATTTAACTTTTTTAAGTTTATTATCGTTCTGAAAGAACCATCCTTTTTTTTTTTTTTTTTTTTACTAGAAATAGGGGGAGAGTAAACCCCCCCCCCGCTTTTTATTTATTTATTAATCTTAGTACTTCTTCTTCCATAGATGATTTTCCTTGAGCCTAAGGGTTCATGCACACAACCAGTCCATGCTTTGTTCTTCAGCTGCACTCCTTCACTCCCGTGGTGGGATGGCACCCACCCTGGAGTCCAACATATCATCGGCTGCAGCTACATGTGTTGTGCGACATTTTTCGTGATGACAGTCAATGGTGTCGCATTGTGACATGCGAATGTGACAGTTGCACCAAAATCCATGCAAGTTGGGTTTTTGCATGACTGTCGCGTCGCAGCAATGTCAGCCTGTGATACCATTTACTATTACAAAAAAGTTGTACGTCATTGCTGCGACAAATATCGTCTTGTAGCCATAGCCTAATGTACATCTGTACTTATTTACCCTATGAGCGCCTTTTTTCATTGGCATCTCTTGCGTCATTGCTGTCGACATTGCAGTGTCCACACTTGAATGGGACAGAGAAGCTTTAATTACACTGCATGGCCTATTTTAATTTGCGGATTACATCTCTGCGCTGTCCGCTTTTTTGCAGCCCCAAAGAAATGAATGGGTCCGCATAAGATCCACAAAAAGCGCACAGAGGTTCATGCCCCATATCGAATTCAGTAGTTTTATGCCCAGTTGACCCCAACTGAACTTCACAGAGCCATCACTCATTGTATGTTGGCAATGTGAGATCAGTGGCCCAAATTCATTTACATTTTTTTTTTTTTTTTTTTTTTTTTTTTTTTTTTTTTAAGTTGACCCCTCCCCCCATCCCCTTTATGTGATTGAGCACTTTAAAGGGATTTTCCCATCTTGCTAATTTGTCCTCACCTGCAGCCAGCTCTGCTGTTCACTTCCTGGATTCATGCGTCTAGGGCCTCCTGCACATGAACGTGTGCGCCCCGTGGCCGTATTGCGGACCGCATTTGTAGATCCGCAATACACGGGCGCCGTTCTTTAGGCAGGCTGCATCACGGATGCGGACTCATTCACTTCAATGGGTCCGCAAATCCGGAGATGTGGAATGGTGCAGAACGGAAGCACCTGCACATTGAGGCAATCTCAGGTACTGACTGCTCACTGCGCAGGTACAACCCTCAGACTTTGGGGGTTGTACCCGGGCTAGCGTCATGTGCCTGAAGTACGGCATGTGATCTAGGAGGTGCCCGCAACCTAATTGTGTCGGGCAGCGCAGCGCTGGCCCGGCAGGGATATTTTCTGCATTATCACGGTCAATGCGCTTAAAGGGATTCTGTCACCTCCCCTCAGCCAAAAAACGATTTAAAAGCAGCCATGCAGCACAGCTTACCTGGATTAAGCTGTGCTGTTTAATCTTGAAATCCGTCAAGCAGTTACTTTAAAAAACGACTTTGATCAATAAGGAAATGCGTCCTGAAGGTGCCCAGAGGGGCGTTTTTTTCTTCCTAGTGAGCCCAGTACCGCCCCTCTTTCAGTGCCCAGCCCGCCTTCCTTGTATTTTCTAACTGCCGCCCCCAGCCTGCCACAGCCTCTCCTCCCCCTCCCTCACGCCGAACGAAGTCTCGCACAGGCGCAGTACCCACTGAGGGCTGCGCCTGTGCGATCATCAGGAGACTGAGGGCGGCAGCTTCATCTTCGTCACTGGGCATGCGCAGAGCCCAGTGACGTCCGATGCTTGCTCTTCCCTCAGTCAGCAGGGAAGAGCAAGCATCGGACGTCACTGGGCTCTGCGCATGCCCAGTGACGAAGATGAAGCTGCCGCCCTCAGTCTCCTGATGATCGCACAGGCGCAGCCCTCAGTGGGTACTGCGCCTGTGCGAGACTTCGTTCGGCGTGAGGGAGGGGGAGGAGAGGCTGTGGCAGGCTGGGGGCGGCAGTTAGAAAATACAAGGAAGGCGGGCTGGGCACTGAAAGAGGGGCGGTACTGGGCTCACTAGGAAGAAAAAAACGCCCCTCTGGGCACCTTCAGGACGCATTTCCTTATTGATCAAAGTCGTTTTTTAAAGTAACTGCTGGACGGATTTCAAGATTAAACAGCACAGCTTAATCCAGGTAAGCTGTGCTGCATGGCTGCTTTTAAATCGTTTTTTGGCTGAGGGGAGGTGACAGAATCCCTTTAATCACATGAAAGGGAGGACCATTAACCGCCTAACGCACATGTGCGGTCCGGAGGCGGCAGCGCTGCGCACAGTCACGCATATACGCGTCATCTCGCGCAGTTCGGGCCGGCATTTCGTCGAGGGGGGTCGCGTCATCAGCTTGCCAGCCAATGATCGTTGCTGGCAAGCTGATGATTTTTAAAAAAAACAATCAAAGGCCAGATAACAGATCATATTAGTAAATATGATGTGTTATATGGCTGCCTGCTCCTCTGCTGGTTCTTTTCGTCGGTTGGATCCAGCAGAGGAGCAGGCTACACAGTGAGTACACCAACACTACACACTTAGCCCCAGATCACCCCCCTGAACCCCAATTAACCCTTTGATCGCCCCTGTCAATCACTAGTGAAAGGAAAAAAGTGATCAGTGCAAACTGTCACTTTTTTTTTTCACTGGTATTGACCGTTAGGTTTTAGGTATAGTTAAGGCCCCTTGGTTAGGTAGTTTAGGGATCGGTTAGCGCACCTTTCGGATTTCACCGGTCATTTTTTACAGATTTTGATTGCAAACTACTTCTCACACATATGGGCCCCTAAATTGCCAGGGCATTATAACTACGCCACAAGTGACCCCATTTTGGAAAGAAGACACCCCAAGGTATTCCGTGAGGGGCATGGCGAGTTCCTAGAATTTTTTATTTTTTGTCGCAAGTTAGTGGAATATGAGACTTTGTAAGGAAAAAATAAAAAATAAAAAAAAATCATCATTTTCCGCTAACTTGTGACAAAAAATAAAACATTCTAGGAACTCACCGTGCCCCTCACGGAATACCTTGGGGTGTCTTCTTTCCAAAATGGGGTCACTTGTGGCGTAGTTATACTGCCCTGGCAATTTAGGGGCCCATATGTGTGAGAAGAAGTTTGCAATTAAAATGTGTAAAAAATGGCCTGCGAAATCCGAAAGGTGCACTTTGGAATATGTGCCCCTTTGCCCACCTTGGCTGCAAAAAAGTGTGACACATCTGGTATCGCCGTACTCAGGAGAAGTTGGGGAATGTGTTTTGGGGTGTCATTTTACATATACCCATGCTGGATGAGAGAAATATCTTGGTCAAATGCCAACTTTTTATTCACAGCATGAAAATATATAATTTGTAGGAAATATACCTGTATATCACTGAATAATTAATCCTACTAAAACGTAACTTTTATATCGATATATTTTAAAATAAGTCCCACATTGAGAATTAGATAACTATATATATATAAACGATAGGTTTGTGTATTATAAGCAGACCTGGAGTATATATATTTTTTCGATTGCTCTTTTTGACAATATAGTCACCTACTCACGGTTTGATGAGGATAAGAAGATGTATCCGACCAAAAGAGACAAACGAATTTTCAATAGAGGGTCCAACAGGGTTCCAGAAGGAGTTCTTCACGACAGATATACTGAAGGAAAATTATGAGAAATCACTAACTCCTCCTTGGTAAAAAGGCATGGATTCTGGGAGATATATATCCCTAGGCAACTATTTGTAATCCTGCCTAAAAGCGGAGAGGTCTCCCGCCTAGATGCGGGAGAATCACCCCCTAAAGGAGCGACCCCACTTATCGGTGGCTGACCCTATTGTTCTGTCCCTATAGAAAAAAGGTCCCAGAGATCTGCTAATTACACAAAAAATATTTCAAAAATAGATGTAAATCCCGACGCGTTTCCTCCGGTAATGTAATCACCGGATTCATCAGGGGATAACCATAGGAAGATAAAAGATGATACAAAAAATTTGGTGGTACAATCGCCAGTAGCACAATAGCTCTTCACTCTGGATGATCCAACTGAATAATGCAGTCCAAACTAATGTCGGGACCTGCTCCCCTATATATACCTGTTTGAATACAAAAATATAGGCAGGTGTGTACCTCATGGCCATTAGACCGGCGTGCGCTCCTCCACCATCGATATCGAAACCGGAAGTGCATGTATGTGAGTGAATGGTCTCAGCTCATTGGATGTTGCTGGAACGCATGCACGCCGGATCACGTCACATCACTTAGGATGCACCACGACCCGGAAGTTGGTCATGTGCGCCGGATGTTACGTAGCCCGCGATGGAACGCAAATGCGCTCCACCGCGTCATATCATGCGGGACGCGCCACATAATACAAAGCGGATGCGACATAGTCCGAGCATGACGCGCCGGAAGGGGCAAGGCCCGAGGTGGAGCGCAGATGCGTTCCACAGAACCTACAAGGCAGGCGATATGCCCAAAAGATATAGGGATGAAAAAACGCGCAAATGCGCCCCAAACATTGAGAAAACGCTACATATTAAAGACTAAACTGTGTTAAAAAGTGTTGTTTATTATTAATTTTATTTTATTAAATATGTAAATGGCCTAAAGGAACACACTGTTGAGAATTATACAGGAAATATCTATACTTTGCCTATAAGCAGATGATAACAAATAAACCATCTGTAAATATGAAAATACAGGATAATTATAAATTTCAACACGGTATATATAAATTATATATATGGGGAAAGGAAGTTGGTTTTTAAGGTGGGACCACTAGATGGAAATACAAAGGAGGGAGATTCTCATCGTGTTCATATAAAATATACACAGGATATCCGACCTAAAATACCAATTCCCACTAGTACAATATGATAATTTAGAGAAGGACCTATTCCGGTCCGATAACAATATTATTTTAGTTGTCTGGTCAATAGATTATAATTTTGATCAGTCACTGGTTATATCAGGTTTTCAAAAAGGACAAAAAATTGTTGAAAATATCCTATTGTAATAAGTACATATGAGTGTATATGGCTAAAGTGATAAATAATGATTGGATACTTATTAAATAAAGCAACCAAAAGATAAAATTTCATTGAGACCGAGGGGGCTCACCGTTTTTAGACGGTAGGTCCACTCGGCCTCTTTTTGCAAGATTTTTCTATCCAAATCTCCTCCCCTTGGAGAAGGGCGAATCACCTCAACGGCGCTGAATTTCAGACATATGGGGTTCCCGTCATGGAAATCATGTACATGTCTAGAGAGGGTGGTGTCTCTCTTATGTTTAATATCTCCTAGATGTTCCCCAATTCTTCTTCTGAATTCGCGCTTCGTTTTACCGACATACTGGAGTTGACACACACACGTACATAAATATACCAGACCGGTGGTTTTGCAGTTTGCAAAATCCCTAATGTTATAAGATATATTGGTTACATTACTGGTAAAGTATTTTGTTTGGTTTATATAGGGACAAGCTATACATGAACCACATCTAAAAGTCCCCAAGGGTTTTCTCTCTAGCCATGTACCAGATTTGAGTACTGGTGTATAATGACTATGGACAAATCTATCACCCAAAGATCTCCCCCTTCTATAGGTGATAGCTGGTTTGGCTGGAAGAATATCACGAATATCTGGATCCAATAGTAGCATGTCCCAATATTTAAGGAAGATATTTCTCACTTGTTTATTGCAGGCATCATATGTTCCAATTATACGAAAAATCTGATCCTTTTGTGTTTTCCTCGGCTTAGTTGATAAAAGGTCCAATCTATTGGTGTTTAGTGCCGACTTAAACGCCCTACGTAAGGGCTGATCTGGATAACCTCTTTGATTAAATCTACTGTTTAGATCTTTGGCCTGGCTGAAAAAATCTTTCTGTGTAGTACAGTTTCTGCGGACTCGTAAGTATTGGCCTTTAGGAATACCACATTTTAAATTTTCTGGATGATAACTTTCCCACCTCAACAAATTATTTGTCGCTGTGGGTTTCCTATAGGTTTTGGTGTTAATTAGGCCATCTTTTAAGGTTATATATAGATCCAAAAAAGCCAGACCATGGTCATACACTTCCGAAGTGAAGTGCATGCCTATGTCATTTTTGTTTAAATCGGCCATGAAATCAGAGAATAGTCGTCTGGGGCCGCTCCAAAATATCAGAATATCATCGATATAGCGGCCCCAGAAGACTATCCTCGATGTCCAAGGACTCTCATCTGAAAAAACTAAGGTATCCTCCCACCAGCCCAGGAACAAATTTGCATATGTGGGGGCACAGGCGCTCCCCATTGCAGTGCCCCTGAGCTGGTGGTAGTACCTTGAATCAAAAAGGAAAAAATTATTTTTGCCAACTTTGTATAAAAAAAAAAAAAAATGGGAAAAGTTGTCTTTTGCCGAGATATTTATATCACCCAGCATGGGTATATGTAAAATGACACCCCAAAACACATTCCCCAACTTCTCCTGAGTACGGCGATACCACATGTGTGACACTTTTTGCAGCCAAGGTGGGCAAAGGGGCACATATTCCAAAGTGCACCTTTCGGATTTCACCGGCCATTTTTTACACATTTTGATTGCAAAGTACTTCTCACACATTTGGGCCCCTAAATTGCCAGGGCAGTATAACTACCCCACAAGTGACCCCATTTTGGAAAGAAGACACCCCAAGGTATTCTGTGAGGGGCATAGTGAGTTCCTAGAATTTTTTATTTTTTGTCGCAAGTTAGTGGAATATGAGACTTTGTAAGAAAAAAATAAAAATAAAAAATCATCATCATTTTCCGCTAACTTGTGACAAAAAATAAAAAGTTCTATGAACTCACTATGCCCATCAGCGAATACCTTAGGGTGTCTACTTTCCGAAATGGGGTCATTTGTGGGGTGTTTGTACTGTTTGGGCATTGTAGAACCTCAGGAAACATGACAGGTGCTCAAAGTCAGAGCTGCTTAAAAAGCGGAAATTCACATTTTTGTACCATAGTTTGTAAACGCTATAACTTTTACCCAAACCATTTTTTTTTTATCAAAGACATGTAGAACAATAAATTTAGCTAAAAATTTATATATGGATGTCGTTTTTTTTTTTGCTAAATTTTACAGCTGAAAGTGAAAAATGTCATTTTTTTGCAAAAAAATCGTTACATTTTGATTAATAACAAAAAAGTAAAAATGTCAGCAGCAATGAAATACCACCAAATGAAAGCTCCATTAGTGAGAAGAAAAGGAGGTAAAATTCATTTGGGTGGTAAGTTGCATGACCGAGCGATAAACGGTGAAAGGAGTGTAGTGCATGAAGTGTAAAAAGTGCTCTGGTCATTAAGGGTGTTTCACCTAGCGGGGCTGAAGTGGTTAAAAAAAATAATAATTTAAATGCAGATATCCCCTTTAACCCTTTCAAAACTGTCACTACTTTGAATCTTTAAACAGTAGTCGAGAGCCCACTTTGATGCCAGTTCTTGTTCTTCGGGCCAGAGCTGAACTCCACTGGGTATGACGCGGGGCATCACCCCCTGTACATTGGCAGCGTGAGGCCAGTGGTCCATAGTCATTTAACCCTTTAAACCACACTTATGCCCACTTTGATGCCCCCTTGTGTGCCAGTCCCATCTGTTTCCAGCTGATTTGCCCCCCTATATTACTGAGACATAGACTCATAATCCATTACCATAAAACCCCAAATACATGTGACTAAGGAACCACCTTCAGCGTCGTTGGTCACGGGGACCTACAGCTGCTGTGGTAAGTGGCTCCCCGCCAGCATACACCGTCATGGTATATGTGCAGCCATATTACCAGGAAACCTGTCACAGCCGTCACTAATAAATCATCCCGGCTGGGATAGGACAGCGTCAGTCATGCACGTACGGCACACTCACCTACTAGCCACGCACCGCCATGTTACCTGCACCCGACGCTGATACCTCTTTATAGGGATGGAAGCTCAGGCTAGGCCCCGGCTGCGGTACGAAGTACTACGAACAGGCCGCGGTCATCTATGCGCACAGCGACCCCTAACGGGGACCTGGAAATACAGCGCCACCTGGGAGGACAAGTGGAAATAGTGACACCTAGTGGACGAATGTGAAAACGCTCTTACAGATGGGAGTTTATTCAGTGTCATTTGTGTGGCCTTATTTTTTTTCCCCAGTTATAAAAAATATTCTAGAAGGATGTAGGGGCCTAAAGAACCGTGGACTAGTGTATGGTCACTAATTCAGAAGTTACAGGTTTACAAGTTAAACATTTTTCCAGTGGTTTGTGCACACCGATCAACCATAACATTAAATGGGGGATTCCCAGGCAATAAAAATGGCCCATGGCATGCAAATGGTTAAAAAAAGATAGGTTATGCTTACCTCAAAAAAATCTTGTGCTGTTATGACAGTGCCCAGGTCCCTGCTGCAATCCAGTTCCTGCCAATGTCACAACCCTGCAGGAAGTTCTAGAAATGCCCCTCAGCCAGGGGTGTAGCTATAGGGGGTGCAGAGGTAGCAGTGTCTACCGGGCCCCGGAGCGCAAAGACCCTTGTGCCGCATAACAAGACACCGGTATTATGGAAAGTGCATGCTGGTCAAGTTACACCTCTGGCTGGAGGGAAAGGGTTAAGTCATGAATTTGGCTTGGGGTGGGTGTAGACTATGTGCTTCCCGGCCCCTGGCCACAAAGCACCGAGGGAAGGGGGGCCCAAGCTGAACTCTTGCACCAGTACCTAAGGATCTTTAGCTACGCCAATTTGCAGGCCATCTTTTTTTAATTGGGTTGGGATAACCCTTTAAAACAACCAGCCTCATATAGTGTAGGACCCCTCGTGCTGCCAAAATAGTTCTGAACCGTTGAGGCATGGACTCCACAAGACCTCTGAAGGTGTCCTGTGGCATCTGCCACCAAGATGTTAACCGTAGGTCCCACTGGTGCTCCATTCAGAGAGGGGACTCCTCATTCTCAGGATCCCACAATTATCATCTATCCTGTGGGTAGGTAGTAATTTAGACGGGACACTCTTTTATTAGCAGTCCTCAGCAGTGTGTTGTACCTGTTGGGGAAATAAATCCACATTCTTCTCCCCTAGCTCCGTTCAGCGGTCTTCCGGTCCCCAGAACAGAGGGCAGGTTCAGACTGGCTCACAGGGGGACAGGTGAATCCACCAGTGGGCCCCTAATCTCCCTGCACAGTACAGTGATTGGGCTACATATAGATAGGCAGTGTACAGCAGCTCAACAAGTCTATATTCATATAAAAAAACTGGGTTGATTATTATTATAGATGCATGAGATGGCTGTGATAACTTCTAGGTATCATCTTTCATCATGGACCTGCCTTCTCAAAGTCGTTGCAAAGACCCCCATAATCAACCATGTGTGAGCAGATAATAGTTGCACGTAGCTTTACAGTAGGGCCCTAGGCAGCCCAATGCAACACTGGCAAGGGGTATCTGCAAATGGTTTGTTATGTATTGTCATGTTATGTATGGTACCCAGCATAACTATGTATGGGTGGCACAGCCGGGGTTAATAATCCTGCCTCAACCCTAGTAGGTTAGATGTGGGCTGGCACTGCCCCTAAGTTTTAGAGGGGTTGTCTGCTTTATTTATATTATTGATGATATTATCAATATCAGATCGGTGGGGGTGGCAGGTGTTTGAAGAGAAAGCGGCGCTCATACGAGCACAGCCTTCTCTTCATTGTTTACCTGCTCGTCTTCGCCACCGCAGCGGTGAGCAGTGTAGTTACAAGAATCCGTCCCATTCACTTCTATCGGACTGCTCTGTAGTATAGATTTGAACAGACGGAGCTGTCCCATAGAAGTGAATAGGGACGCCATATTTGTAATTACACCTGCTCACCATCATATCTGCGCTGCTTTCTCTTCAAACAACGGAATGGTGGGGGAAGGGGAGGGGGGCGGGAGTGGTCTCCCTATCGATCTGATATTGATGACCAATATAGCTCATTAATATAAAAAAAAAAGAGGGCAACCACTTTAAGGCCTCATGCACACGATCGTTGTGTGTTTAGCAGTCTGCAAACCGCGGATCCGCAAAACACCGATGGCGTCCGTGTGCGTTTCCGCAATTTGCTGAACGGCACGGACAGCCATTAATATAACTGTCTATTCTTGTCCGCAAAACGCAGACAAGAATAGGACAGGTTATATTTTTATTGCGGACCACGGAACGGAGCAACGAGTGCTGTCCGCATCTCTTGCGGCCCATTGAAGTCAATGGGTCCGCATCCAAGCCGCCAAAACTGTGGCTCGGATGGATGCGGATCAAAACAACGGCCGTGTGCGCGAGGCCTAAGTCAGTCTAGAATGGAGTTTGGGGAGAGAGGAAGCTGTGACTTATGCTCCCTCTTCTTTAAAAGGGTATTCCTATTAGAATAAGGGATCCCCTATCCACAGGATAGGGGATAGCTATTAGATTGGGGGGGTCCTACAGTTGGATCCCCACCATTCATGAGAACAGGGGCCCCGTACCACCTGAAATGAATGGAGCAGTCAGTCACACATGTGCATGGCTGCACCATTCATTTCTATGGGAGTTCTGTAGATAGCCGAGTACAGCACTCATCTATTTCCAGAATTCCCATAGAAATAAATGGAGCAGCCTGACCGGCCGCTCTGTTCATTTCAGGCGGCTGCAGGAGGTAAGGGGACCACTGATCTAATAGTTATCCTCTATTCTGTAGATTGGGGATAACTTCATATAACCGGAATTCCCCTTTAACCTACGGAGACTCACAGATCTCTGCATGATCTGCAGAAAGAAAAAAACTAAGGAGAGAAGTAAATAACAGCAAAGAAAACGGCTCCAGTCCCAGAAAAATCTACTTAAAATGAAATTCTCATGACGCAGAATCCTGCCGTGTAAAGGTGGCCGTACACATGACCTGATTGTGATGCAGTGATTGGCCCAGCAAGAATTTCCTGTTTGTCGATTCGGGACAAGTTTTGGAAAAGGAGCGGAGAGGGATTGGTGAGGGTATTGCTTCTTTTATTTTTTAACCCACTCGAAGACCTTTCACAACCATTTTACCCCTCTGAACAACCCCTTTAATTTCAGAAACTGTGGCAAGTTCATGCCATGAAATAGAGGGCGTACATGACATACTCCCATGGATTAGTAATTAGGCCACTGCCTTTCCCTGCATGTCCCCAGTAGGCATAGACAATGTTATAACAGTACAGCTATAATAAATAAATAAATTTAAAAAAAAAAAAAAAACCTTGAGCATGTGTGACATTTTTTTTTTTATCGTCTGGCCTCCATTTTTCACATTTTGTCCTCAGTGTCACTTGATCTATTGCAAGCGTGCGCCACATTTTTTTCATGCTGTTAGGCCACACTATGGAAATGTAATTATTATTTTTTTTATCAAAGTTAAAAATGAAGCATTTTTCAGAAACTTTATTCAGTCAGTGGCGTATAGGGGCCCCAACGGCAGCTCACAGAGCACCCATGGCTCACTGATCAGCCCTAAACTGTAGCATCTATTTTTTTTTCTCCGTCTCATAAGTTGAGTAATGTTGCGAGAAATAAGACTGGTAGTATAAAAATATGCCAAGACCAGGGTCAGACTGGTCCATCAGAGGATTCTCTCATGGGCCCAGTCTCTGAAGCCATAGTGGGCCCCTGATGTCCAGGAGGAAAATCCCTTGGAGCCAATCACTTTCAACTACCCCTCTCTTCTCCCATTCTGTTGCAGATTGATATGCCTTATTTTATTTTTCTACTTTTTTCATCATTTGTATTGTTTTTGTACATTTTCTATTTTTCTAGATAGATTTAGTTTTATTGTAGCTGATATATGCTTCCCGTTTAGATGTATAAAAGTGAAATAGGTGTTGGAGTTTAATAACGCACAATGTGTATCCTCTCCAAGTCGATAGGAACAAAATTGCCAAATATGAATCGGTCCAGATTTTGTCATGAACTCTGATGCTCTTAAATATTGAGCGATAGGTCCCTACAATATAGATTATTTGTTTCCACTGAGGAAGGAACGTCTGTTCCAAAACACATCTGGTAGAACAACTTGCTGAACATTGATGGTGTAGATTAATATCTGAAGATGTCTGATACAAGAATAGTTGGCACTGAGGTCCCGCTACTCTTACAACATATGCGCGGCATACAGCAGAGCGGACGGCTGACTGTGAGGTGAAGGGAGGATCACAACACAGCAGGATTTGTGAATAATGACCTCCCCAATCACCACAAGGATAAGTACAAATCTATTAAATCCACCACGAACAGTAGACTAACGAACAGTTGATTTTTCAAACCAGCCTGCATTGGAGTGCATCTCCTGTAGTACTACAAGTTCCAGGTTAAGCACAGGAGCGCTAGTATATAGAATATCACTCAGACTCTATATGAACATTTCACTTGGAATAAGGCATAATTAACCGTGCAGTGTGTACACCAATACAACCCATTATAGGGATAACCAAGCCGTACTTTCAATATGTATGAACTTTTATGGGAGAGCTCCGCATTTTAAAATTTAAAGGGACCATGATATTTATATTCCTTTTTGTATTTCAGTGTTATTAAGACTATTTATTGTATATGTATTGAATCAGTAAAGTATATGCAAATTAACTGTGAGCTAGCCATTTTTCTTTTTAGCATTGTATGTTTTAATCACTAAGTGGTAGTTAGTGGGCCGTGCTCCAGTTTAGTACACTGCGGGGCATCCCTGTTATTTTATCACATTCAACTAGGGTCTATTTCTTCGATTCAAAACCTATTGATGATCTAGAGGTCGGGCCCCCGAGAATAATTTCCTCTGGTGGGCCCAAGGAACCGCAGACCGACACTGGTCAAGACCATTTAGATATTAAAAGGTAAATGCTACGTTAAAGGGGTTTGCCAGGAGTAGAAAATAGATGACCTTTCTTGAGGATAGACAATCTATGTCTGATCGGTGGGGGTCCGATCCCGACATCATCCGCCGATCTGCTGCTGGGATACTTGTCAGGGTGTCCGTACCTATTGCGTACTGGGACAGAAACTGCCTTGGTTTCAAGTTGCACTTACAGGCAGTAATCCACATGCTTTTACCACTGCTTGTCGCAACGTGTACAGGCGACCTAAGGCACACAGACACACACACAGAGAAACCTCATTAGGTAAAATCCTTCCGTTTAATGGCGATAAATAAAAACAGCGAAAAGCTACAAAGATAAATAATTTTCCTTTAGAAAAATAACTTGTCAGTGCAAATTGACCTATATATGTAAAAGCAATATATTATCCAGGGATATACAGTACTGTATGCAAGGTTGTGTTCGAGGACTGGCTGTATACAGCTGACAACCCCAGCGCTCCTCCGACTGTCTGCAGTCCCATGCCGATGACCCATTCCTGGTCAGGACTGCTGAGTGTTTTTATTTTTCAAATGGGGAACAGATTAGGCACAGCTCCTAGGCCAATAACTTAAATTCTGGATATATACAGTCCACGTGTCAAAGACCACACCGAGGTGTATGTGGGCGTCAGTTCTATTCATCTGAATGGGATTACTTTGGCAGCAAGCCACATTCAAATAAAGGCCTGTCACACAAATGTGGCGCATGTGAATATACCCCAACATGGTCTATATACTAATACCTAGGGTATACCCATGTGCTAGTTGTAGTATATGAGGAAGGTCCAGATAATACCGTCCATAACATGACAGGCAGGTGGCCATGTAGCGTGCAGCAGTTTTACATAATGGCCTGAAAGGAATGCACAGTAGGTTTCAGCTACAGTCTCTGCTGCATGCATGAGCACTTAGGGTGAATTCACACTTGGCAGATTGCACATGGATTTCTGCAGTCCTCTGTCCAATGAATGGGACAGTCTGCACAGTTTTCCTCCTGCTCACTACCGCATCCGTTTTTGTGGTCCACAACTCACGGACCTGCAAAACACGGATACCAGCTATGTGCATTTCACATTTTGTAATCTGTTAGAAATCTCTATTCTTGTCCGCAACAGGGACAAGAATAGGACATGTTCTGTTTTTTTTTTGTTTTTTTTGTGGGGGCACAGAATGGATATACGGATATGGACAGCACATGTTGTGCTATCCACATCTTTTGCGGACCTGTAAAAATAAAAGGGTTTGCATCCAATCTGCAAAAACTGCGGATCGGATGCGGACCAAAACGACGGCCATGTGCATGAGGCCTAAGTTTGATTTTACCTGCAACTTCACATCCACCTTTGAACTCCTGTCCGATCCTATTCTGTACTCCAGAAATAGGCAATGGTTGTCTTTTAGGTGTGGGTCCCGCACCTATAATCGGGAACAGAGGCCTGGGCCACACTGTGACTCTTTGCAGCACTACTCATTGATTTTAAAGGGCTTTTCCAGGACCTACGTATTGATGGCCTATCCTATAAATAGGTCATCAATGTCAGATCGGTGTGGGTCCGACCCCAGGCACCACCACTGATCAGCTGCTGGGGTTGGAAACTATACTGTGGATGGAGCCGGAAGCAGAAGGCCCGGTTTACCCTAAGTTCACACCTGAGCGTTTTACAGCGCGTCCAAACGCGGTGTAAAACGCTCAACACATGAAAACCAATGCTTCCCTATGGGAATGGTTCTCACCTGGGCGTTTTACAGCGCGTACGATCGCGCTGTAAAACGCCCGACGCATAATCAAGTTCTTGAGCTTCTTTGGGGCGTTTTGACGCGCGTTTGTGGCCATAGGACACTGCAGTCAATCACACAAACGCGCGTCAAACGCGTGTTTACTATTACAAAAAACGCGCATAAAAACGCAGGCACGGCCACTACACGGTGGACATAACTTTGCTTCCAGCGCCGGCAGCTGATCAGTGGTGGTACCAGGTGTCAGCCCCCCACTAATCTGATATTGATGACCTATCCTTAGGACAGGACATCAATATCCTATTTGTGGAAAACCACTTTAACTATCGAGCCACTGCTGCCATCCAAACGTTCCTTAGGTTTGGATTTTCGGGAGTGCCCTAACGGGACTACACTGACAATCATTAGATGTGATGTCGAGGCAATTCATGTCGCACGATGTTGCCCTAGCCTTATTGTTAGGGCAGAGAATTGGCACCCACTGTAATAAATACCTGAAATAGTACTGAAGACCACACATAAATATAAATCCTATGTTATATACTATAGTATACCTAATAATAATGTCATAATGTACATACATAACACAATGGTTTTCTTTCCTCCTTTTAGTAAAAGACCTGCTTTGTGCAAACCTTTCCTCTCAATGGAGTTACCTGAATGAGGTGCATCTGCTTGTCCATGGATAAAATAAAATAAAAATATATATATAAAAAAAAAAAACATGAACTTGTACAGCACATGAGGTACATGGCGGAGTGAGTGTGTGGTGGGGGCCATCCCCTACATTTGCCTTTTCAGATTATGTTTTGTCTTTTTCATGCTCCTGAACATACTGCAGAACATCTCGTAGCTGAAGAAGGTGAGTCCGGTTGACACAGCAGCTTTCAACAAACTTGGAGACAGTCCCTTATAAAAGCCTCTAAGACCTTCTTCTTTCTGGATACGGCAAGCACAGTCCACAAGCCCTTGGTAGGTCCTGACCTGTAGGAACAGGCGCAAAACAGAAAAGGTACAATGAGATCAGTATATCTAAAACGCCTCTCTGGATGTGAATTGCGACGAGAACAATAATGCAAAGTGATTAAATAGTTAATTGGGGGGGGGGGGGGGTGATATTGTGTTACGCATAGTATCTTGAAACATACCTGTAGCTAGTGGAGACTAGCTGCTATGATGTCTCCCGTACACTGCACACGCAGAGAACGGGAGATCCTGCTCCTTGTGTTTCTGTAGCACACCCTCAGAAATAGCAGCAGCATGGAGGACATTATACAGCGGTGCTTAGCAGTGTAGCTGTGAATCCAGCACTGGGGCGCGATAGAAAATTTACTAGAGCCAGCAGCAGAGGCTGTCTGTGTGCAGTGTATCTCTTTGTAATTGCTCCATTCTCCCCTTCCCCTCTCCACAGACTAATAGCAGCTGTAACCTGATCTCTCAGTGAGAGGATAATCCACCAACCTCTCTGCCTTTCTCAAGTCGGCTTTTTCGCAGTGAACTTAGAGTAAGTGACGAAGCCCTTTCCTGGCGAAACGCGCGTTGAGGTATAGTCCTGTCCAGACATCCGGTGCTTCCACAAGTTATGGGTAATTAGTGCATTCCTATTTTTATCTATAGTATTTTCATGTGGTTGCTATATTGTTGATATGCTACCGCTGCCGTGTCCTTGCCCTATTTACACTTTATACTTATGACTTAGCCCAAAAAATTAGAGGGGCCAGCCTGCAAATGATAAAAAGAAGGCTGTCAGACACAGCACGGGTGGCAGCTTATATGATATCAACTTAGAACATGCATTTTTGCTATATGTTACTCTGGTTAATGTTATATGATCTACCATTGTGTGGTATAACACTTTGGATGGTCTGGTTTGTTCCCCTGTCAGTACGGTGGGGAACCGTTGCTCCGATACACGGGCAGTCCTTTCCTTCCATGACCAGGTGCCTTATGTTACTGTATAATTATCTCATGTATTAATAAAGCTACATATATTTTATATGTGTGTCTTCCTCCTTTTTGTGTGGGGTTATTGGTTTGGTCTCTTTTTGGTTGCAACTTAGAGTAAGTGATACATAGAGGAGGAGAAAAAGTATGATAATGAAGAAAATGGCATTTTTCTGTAATAAAGTATATTACAAACTTTATGGAACAAAACTGAAAAGATAGTTACCCTTTAAGGCTGAAATCACACATGCAGTTTGAAAAAAAAAAAAAAAATGAAGCAAGTCCTGCTTCCCATTGAAATGAATAGGAGGCTGTTTTGAGGCGGAAACGTGCCAAAATCAGCACAAAAAAAAAAAAAAAAAAAAAAAAAAAAAACTCTGTGTGAACTGGCCCTATAACAGTTCAGACCAACTACAGGATGCAGCATGCCCTGCTGTAGGCTGCCTGGGCATGCTGGGAGTTCTAGTTTTGCAACAGCTGGAGGGCCGCAGGTTGGGCACCCCTGATCTAATTCATAGCTGCATTCTGTCCTTGGGATTTTTATAAAATTACAATCAGTTCCACAAGAAGCCCCGTGTACCCGGGAGCCTGGCCTTGTATAATACTGACCACCACAACCTGCGGACATTAGTCATTACTTACCTCCCCAAAGGCCGCTCTCGCCTGCTCAAAACCTCCGACCTGAAGTCTTTTCTTAAAGAGATCAAGTGGATATGTAACGGTTTTACTGATAACTCCGGCTCCGCTGCCGCACAGGAGGCTCTTCAGGTTGTCTTCAAGGGGAAAAAAAAAATAATGAAATAATTTTATAATGAGATAAATTTTGTTCTTAGCTTAAAATGCCCCGCAATAGATTACCATGAATACAATTCTATTGAGGAACGCAATTTTTTATTTTGCTTAAGGCTACTTTCACACTTGCGTTGTTGTTTTCCGGTTTTGGGATCCGGCAGAGGATCTCAATACCAAAAAAAAAAAAAAACACATCCAGCACTTTCAATGTATTTACTGACGAATCCGTTTTGATTTCACACAACCGCATCCTAACGGAACGGATGCGTCCTGATGTGCAAATTCAAAACGGATCGTCTGCCGGATCACAATACAGGAAACCCACACAAACATGGGGAGAACATACAAACTCCATGCAGATGTTGTCCCTGGTCAGATTAGAGCCCAGGACCCCAGCGCTGCAAGGCACCAGTGCTAACCCCTGAGCCACCGTGCTTGGCCAAACCTAATGTGTATGGGAGAGTTAGCTGTCAGTCGAACAATTGCTCACCTGACAGCTATGGAATGTGTATGGCTAGCCTTAAAGGGATTTTCCAGGCGTTCAATATAGAATAGGTCAATAATATCTGATCGGCGGGGGTCTAACAACGGGCACCCCCACTAATCGGCTGTTGGAAAGGGTGCTGCAGCCTCATTACAGCATACCAGGCACAGTGCCATAGTGGCTGTGATTGGTATTGCAGCCCAGGGAAGAGGCTGCCGCACTCAATGGCCACTCCTGCCTCTTCAAACAACTGATCGGTGGGGTTTTCTCGGATCAATTTTGTATGGGCTACATCGAGGGTGTTAAAATGCTACAAGAGAAACAAACCCACCATCTTAAGTCCTCTCCGATCCAGTGATGCTGCTAGGGTGGCCACTCAGGCCACCCTCAAAAGATGGATTTTATAACCGCGCCCCCGGCTCTACTAAACCACTCTCGACCGGTTAGGCCACGCCCCCTCCCAGAACGCAGCCAACAGGGATTTAAAAAATAAAAGGCAGAATCAACTTGAGGTCAGCTGCCGGGGCAGGACGGAGGGTGACTTTCTCCCTGCAGCTCTGGCCACCATACCTGCTGCTTGGTCCTCTCCCCAGGCATACAGCAGTGATGTGTTTTTTTGGCCACAGCCATGACATCTCGTATACCGCTGCAGCCAGTCACTGCTGTATAGCAAAACTCTGCTGCAGCCGTTATGTGCGATATACAGGAAGTCACCAGTGCTGGATTGGGGGATTTGGAAGGCGAGTTGGAAAACCCCTTTAAGGCCTTACTCTGATGTCTGTAAATGGGGCCACATTTTAGCGTCCGTAGTACAGCCTCATAGCGATATGATGGGGCCAGGATTTGCATAAATGTGGCCTCATTACAGCTCTATGATGAAATTTTTATTTATTTTTTTGACACTGGATAGGTCATCAGTATCTGATCGGTGGGGGTCCGATACCCGGGAACCCCGCCGATAAGCTGTTTGAGAAGGCACTGGAGCTCCTGTCAGCACTGCGGCCTTCTAGTAGCTTAGTCAAGGCCGGTGACATCACATTCATCGGTCACGTGGCCTAGGGGCAGCTCAGCCACAAGCAAGGCGCTATACTATGCATGGAAAGCTGAGAGATGGCATGGCGCTCACAGGAGGATAGGTCATCAGTTAAAGAGAGTCAGAGAACCCCTTTAAACATGGCTTGTAGCTCATCCCTTCTTCTACAAACTACTGACGCCCTCTGCCTAAGGATTTTTTTTATCCAGTTCATGGCCGACGCTAAGAGGATTTATACATATACAGATCTTCTCAAGATTAATAAGGAAGGTCTTCAGGTGGAGCTTCACTTTAAATCTGCAGATTCCCAATAGTT
The DNA here is from genome assembly GCF_014858855.1 of Bufo gargarizans. Classification (NCBI taxonomy): domain Eukaryota; kingdom Metazoa; phylum Chordata; class Amphibia; order Anura; family Bufonidae; genus Bufo; species Bufo gargarizans. Next base: position 63,462,523 of record NC_058085.1, on the reverse strand, counting down.
AATCATCTATCCGACCAGTAATCTGGATATTACACGTATTACACGTAATTAAAATCACGTTTCACTTTTATTTACCTCTTTTATCCCGGTTGCTAAGTAGCAGCCAATTCCAGATTCTCTGTAATAAATTGTAGGAGGAGAACTGAAGACCGGCATACGGGAAAACAGCCAGCAAGGTGGGGAAGAGGCCACGGTAGAAGGTGAACACTCCTTCTGTCCTGTACATAGTGACGACGGCAGAGCGCAAGGTCCTATACACCTGTGGAGCAGACAGAACTCCGCTTCAACCATATTCTCGCCTGCAATTATAATATGGCTATAACACACAAGCATGATGACATCACAGGGATGATGATGTCATAATAGGTGGTATGAGTGACCTGTTGCGCAGTGATGTCACAAAGGGTTCTGGGTTCCTATAAATTGAGCAACAGCACCCACAGAAGCCAGACAGCCACGTGGTGTGCCCTCCATAAGACTGCACAGGGTGAGGTCATCGGAGCCGACATTATCTGGAGGTCGTCAGTAACGTGCCCTATATGGCAAGAATGTATGTGATGATGTCATTATGGGCAATGCCTATGATGCCATAAAACTGCCAGAAAGCTGCAGTGGCTGCCATGGACTGCAGCAGCCATTCTATAGTCAAAATTAACACAAAAAAAACCACAACAGAGCGTTTCGGTGGAGCCCAATTTGGATGTTGGTAAGCCATCAGACTGCTCTGGCAGCCACGTGTCGAGGAGCTGGACTGCAGCGGGTAATTATAGGAATGAGCCAGCTAAGCCAGAACAGTGTACCATGTACTAGAGACTCGTGCAATACTTAGCACAACAATAAAGCCTAACCTGCTTGTTGACGGTTTCCAGAATGCATTTTTTTTATTTTTATAAATACTCCCCCAAAAAAAAATATTTAAAAGGGTAAAGTGATTCTACTAATGAGATTCATACCTTGGGCTCTCCTTGGGCTGCAAAACGTGTCCTCAGGGTGTCTAAAGGCTGGACGGTCAGGGTCGCTGAGCAGGCGGCCAGCCCGCCACAAAAAAAGTGCACTACTGGAGCACGGGCATCAAGAGAGGAGGAAGTGTGAATTGTTTTAGTTAACACCTCAAAGGTTGCAAACTGCGGGGAGAAAAGACAAGAGATATCTGATATTATTCTACATGACCAGGAGGGCATTGCCCGATGCGATTTATAGGGGGGGGGGGGGGCCCATGACCACAACACTTGCCTGTACAGCCCCGTAACACACAGACAAGAGCTGAGCCGGAACATGCCCCTTCCAGAATCCGGGTAAGCCTTCCTCCTTTAGAATCACCCTGACAGCATGGAGAATGCCCCTGTACTTGCCCCGGCCTCTCAGATCTTCAATTTGAAGCTGAAATAAAGATGAGGAGGAAACAAGCACATTCAGGGGGTCAACAAAGTCGCCCATTCATTAGTGAATCCGAAGTTACAGTTCAGTTCGCCATATTATTATTTTTTTGGCTGTCTTTAGAGATGAGCGAATTTCATGTTATGAAATTCGTTCACGCTTCGTTTGGCGGTTAAAGCAGAATTGCGTTATGGATTCCGTTACCACGGACCATAAACCATAACGCAATTCTATGACGGAAAGCATAACGGAATGCCTTCAGAGGCATTCTGTCATAATAGAAGTCTATGGGCTGCAAAACAGATCAGTCCCCGTTTCCATTATGCAGGAGAGGACTCGGGGGATCAGGAGAGGACGCGGGGGATCAGGAGAGGACGCGGGGGATCAGGAGAGGACGCGGGGATCAGGAGAGGACGCAGCCCATAGACTTCTATTATGACGGAATTATGCATTCCGTCATAGAATTGCGTTATGGTCCGTGGTAACGGAATCCATAACGCAATTCTGCTTTTACCGCCGAACGAAGCGTGAACGAATTTCAAAATATGAACTTCGCTCATCTCTAGCGGTCATGCTTATAAAACATGTACTGGACAAATGGAGCCCTAAAAAGAACATTTGTTTTAAATATCAACCCCATATTAAAGGGGATGAGCAGCTTTAGAAAAACATGGCAGCTTTTCTTTCAAACACAGCGCCACTCCTGTCCGCAGGTTCTGTCTGGTATGACAGCTAAGCCTCATTTACGTTACTGCAGTCGAGATGCAAAACCAGTTAGAAACCATAGACAGGTGTGACAGTGTTTTTATAAGAGGGCAGTAAGGTTTTGGGTTTTTTATAATCCCGGAAACACCTTTAAAAGCTAAGAACCAGGGCAATTATTATTATTATTTTTTTCCTCCACTCAAACATCTTCATCTACAGAGCTGTATAAGGGCTTGTTTTCTGTGCGGGCGAGCTGTAGTTTTTATTGGGGCCCTATGACTTTTTGATGACATTTTTTTGGGGGGGGCGAGGTGACCAAAATTCATCGATTCGACCACTACTTTTAGATTTTAATCGTTTGGACTTTTATGGACACTGCAATACCAATTATGTTCCTTTTATATGTAAAGGTGGGAAGGAGGGAGGGTTTGAATTTTTAAAGGGGGTTCTTTATGCTAAGTAAATTCACACTAGCGTTATTCTTTTCCGGTTTTGAAATCCGGTAAAGGGTCTCAATACTGGAAAAAAAACGCCGTTTTGTCCCAATGCATTCTGAATGGAAAGCAATACGTTCAGTATGCATCAGGATGTCTTCCATTCCATCCCTTGTACTGCATTTGACCGGACAAAATACTGCAGCTTGCTGCGGTATTTTTTCTGGCCAAAATTACAGAACACTACCGCACTTGCCGGATCCGGCATTCATTTCCATTGAAATGTATTAATCCCGGATCCAGTACCAAGTGTTGCCGGATACAGTTTTCCGATCTACGCATGCGCACTTCTTCCTAGCTTTGAAAAAAATGTAATACCGGATCAGTTATTCCAGATGATACCGGAAAGACGGGTCCGGTATTTCAATGAATAAGTATAACGGATCCAGATCCGTAAAAAAATATAAAAAAATATAAAAAATGTCCGTTTGCATACGGATTTCCGGATCCGGCAGCTAGTTCCAGCAATGGAACTGCCTGCCGGATTCTAACAACGCTAGTGTGAAAGTACCCTTATAGGCAAAGGAAGAAAAGCCAGCTCACCTCAAATGTCCAATGTAGCTGTGCACGAGGCGGACCCAAGTCAGTCCGTGTAATGGATTCAAATGAAAAAAGAAGCTTCAGCACCAAGCATGGACGTAGAAGAAATTCCCAATCTTTATTCAGCAATATTCCATATATACAGCAATCAGTGGCACAGGCTCCCGCTTAATCCCAGGCAATCAACGCGTTTCGAACACAAAGTGTTCTTAGTCATGATCTAGGTGACTTGCATGGTGGTCACTGAAATAGGGTCCAGTTCCCGCTATTCCGCCCCCAGGAGGAGTCCTGGGGAGGTGGGTTGGACGCCAAGACAATCAAAACCATGCAAGGCACCTGTACAAACATTTCTCCCGTGATAAAACATATAAGTTTACTTTAAGCATACTAAACAATTAATTAAACAATCTAAAATCATGTGGTTTTACCTATCTGAATGCGCCATAGCCCGAGAGTGGTAGAAAAAACAAATATATATCATTGTCCACAAGGCAGGTTTAAAACAAATAACTGAACATATACAAATATATAGATGGATATCCCTAGTGAATATAAGATGTAAGGAAGCAAAGATATAAATGTAAAAGATGGAAAAAATGGGACGGAATACAAAGAAATATAGAATCAAGAAATGAAAAAATATGTCAGAAAATCCACTGATACAATCAGGTGAAACCCTATAAGATTGACAATATATATATGCGCATATTCCGTTATATGGCTGTTTGTATCAGTTCAATTGAACCATATCCGGGTAGCCATGGTTCTAGACGAGTTGTGTTCCCATATGCACCTGGCAGTCGCCTGGTGTGAATTCATGTCCTAGTCTGCGCTTATTCAGCAATCAAAGGGTTATAACCGACATGAGGTTAATTGGTAGCGCTGCCTCGTAGTGCTTTTCTTATTTCTTGCTGCATGAGAGAGTCCTTTTCGAGCGATCCTCTTAGTATTCCTAAAGAGAATACACTGTCACTAAGATCTAAGATTTTATAGGGGAAAAGATGAAAGAGACCGAGTAGTTATACAAAATCTAATCTCCTTATTTGTATTAGATCTAATCAATGTTATTATTTAAAACTTGATTCGTTTTTAATTTTGATTTTAATTTTACTATTGACATCTTATTTCCCATTCCCATTTGGATTACTCTCTTTCTCACGTTCCCCGTGTTTCTTCCAAGTTATCAATATTTTTTATTATTTTATATTTATTTATTTATGATATGGATATTTATTCTTGATCACCCATAATTGTGAGGTAATGGCCAATAATATTTTTGATATATAAGCCTAACAGAATATATTTCTTTATACATCGACCCCATTCATATCTGAGTTGGGACACCATTAGACAGAATATATCTATATTCAATAACCATGATCATAACTATAGGGAAACCGGACAATATGGAATGTGGGGCCATTGTAGGATACTATCACCACACTAGAGCCTCACAATCAGTAGATAGAGGGAGGAAAACCACATGTTTAAAAAGAAAAAATTATTTCAAATGACCATGTATAAAAACATAGGTCTGCTTACAAAAGTATAAAACAGGATTAAAACAAAATGATAATGGCTTAGCTGCATGTTACTTTTAGTATAGATACATTAATTCTTTTTTAAGGTTAAGACCCTGCGGATATCTTGTTTTTAATCTCCAAATCCAATATGCTTCCCGTAAGAGGATCTTTTGTTTGATGTTACCGCCCCTTTGTGGTAGTGTGATGCGTTCAAAAGCAAAGGTGGAGAATGTATCTATATTGCGATCATGGGTATGTTCAGTTATTTGTTTTAAACCTGCCTTGTGGACAATGATATATATTTGTTTTTTCTACCACTCTCGGGCTATGGCGCATTCAGATAGGTAAAACCACATGATTTTAGATTGTTTAATTAATTGTTTAGTATGCTTAAAGTAAACTTATATGTTTTATCACGGGAGAAATGTTTGTACAGGTGCCTTGCATGGTTTTGATTGTCTTGGCGTCCAACCCACCTCCCCAGGACTCCTCCTGGGGGCGGAATAGCGGGAACTGGACCCTATTTCAGTGACCACCATGCAAGTCACCTAGATCATGACTAAGAACACTTTGTGTTCGAAATGCGTTGATTGCCTGGGATTAAGCGGGAGCCTATGCCACTGATTGCTGTATATATGGAATATTGCTGAATAAAGATTGGGAATTTCTTCTACGTCCATGCTTGGTGCTGAAGCTTCTTTTTTCATTTGAAAGTACCCTTAGCAGAAAAAAAAGCCACTTACCTAATTACTGGCAGTCAGTTCCAGCGTTGAGGGTCCCCTGTGGACTGGGAATGTGACATCCTGTCCATTGTCACGTGCGCTGCTGTAGCCATTCACTGACCTCAGCGGTCAGCTGGTGCTTGGAGACAAGAAGCAGCGGGGATGGGACCCTCGGCCATGGAATCGAGCACCGGTAATTAGGTAAGCATTAAAGGGAGCATCCCATGACTAATGTAAAAAATGATAATCACATCATATAGGACATGACATCCTCTTTCTAACAAAGCTAGAACCAGCCCTGTACCTCACATGGATCCAGAGATCTCCGCATTCATTGCTCTGCTAGATTTATATCAAGCTGACAGCTCAGAGGAGTGTCTTTTCTGCTGCAGCTAAGGGGGCGTGTCCATGCTGTCCCTATCACAGCTCAGGAGGCGTGTCCATGCTGTCCCTATCACAGCTCAGGAGGCGTGTCCATGCTGTCCCTATCACAGCTCAGGAGGTGTGTCCATGCTGTCCCTATCACAGCTCAGGAGGCGTGTCCATGCTGTCCCTATCACAGCTCAGGAGGCGTGTCCATGCTCTCCCTATCACAGCTGAGGAGACAGTTAAAGGATGAAACTGAGCATGTGCGGCCATCTCAGTGAGCAGGACAAAGAAATAAGGAAAAGAACAAACAGCAGGTGGCGCTATACAGATACATTTTATGGAATAACTCAGTGGCTATGCTAAATTTTTAATTACATCCAATTGCAAAAATATTCAGATCCAGGTGCTGGTTTGAAAACTGTAGAATATTTTTCTTGGGACAACCACTTTATGCACTATATGGGTCACATGTAAAATTTCTTTAGGGGTCAGACATGCTACCCCCCTCTATCATACCTGGCGCCCAATGGACGTACAAGTAAGCCACTTTGTTCTAAGAGGTTAACCCCATGCCACCCAGGATGAACTCATTCTTGGCCACAGAAAATATTCTTATTTTTCATCTCAGCCTTCTGGAACTATTAACTTTTTTAAAGTAGTACTTATTTGGGAGCTTAATTTTTATTACAGGGGTAGTTAAGTTTTATGATATTGATGACCTATCCCCAGAATAGGCCTTCAATGTTAGATTGGTGAGGGTCCGACTTCCAGCACCCCCACCGATCAGCTATTTGAAGAGGCCGCAGCACTCACTACAGACCTAAAATAAGTATGTGCATTTATAGTACATGCTGTTCTAAATTTATGGACTAGAAACAGCGCCACCCTTGACGACAGGCTATAGGTGCTACTGCAGCTTATCCTCATGCACTACATTGGACAAGCGTGGTCCTGCTCCTGGATAGAAAGCAGACCACTTTGTCTAATCCTGGACAACCCCTTTAATTTTGGAAGGTGAAATCTATTGTCGTATTGCCGCATCTGGAGATATCGATGTGCAATTGAAAAGAGGAACATACCTGGAAGCGAATTTTAATGACATCCAGGGGGCTTATGGCCGCCCTTGTGAACAGTCCAGAAAGAGAACCTGCGGCAGCCACTTCAGTCGTAGAAAGAAGACCCTCTGAGCCAGGGTCATACCCCACCATTCTTCAAGGAGACCTGGAGGTGAAGCATATGCAAAAAGTGAGATGTCGCAAGAAAGGTAAAAAGTTTTTTTTGCAAACGGCTCAAAAAATAAAATAAAAAAATAAATGCGCCATACTCACGGATCCCCTATAAGTCCTATTCCAACGCTTTACTGTGATTGGCCGAGTGACCATTTCCTTTTTATTAAGAGGACGTAGAGACTGGTGGGAGACCTGGGATCTTGTGGTCCACTCCATTCAGTGTCTATGGGGCCAACAGAACCAGCCAAGCATTGTACTCAGCTGCCACCATCAGCCCCATCACCTCTAAGGGAGCGTGGGGTCCGCGCTTGAGCACTGCTTCATTAAACTCGAGCTGATGTATGCCCAAATCCAAGCTGAACTGTGATTGGCGCATAAATTATCTTAGAAGTCCGTTCAGCGGAGAGGGCCTGGAGATCGCCCACAAACTCGCAGACAGATTTATCACAGGACGGCTTCCTGCAGCATGCTAGATCGCGTGAAAACATAGAAGCTGCAAAAGCCAAATGGTGCAAATTTTTCCCAAAAAAACTATTACAAACAGAGATTTAATTTTTTTGTTCGAAGTTCATGTAAAGCAATAAAAAAATAAAGATAAAAAGGGGGTCCGAAAGGCGTTGAAAAGGGAATGTCCCATCTCAATAGGATATGCCATAAATGTCAGATTAGGTGTGGGTCTCACCTCTGGGATCTGCTCCTATTTCCAGAAGAGGGCACAGAAAGTGAAGGGAGTGCACACCGCGCATGCGCAGCCTCCTGTACATTCAGTGCTAGGGGACATCCGAAAATACCTGAGCCTGCGCACGCGTCTATTTTAAGAAGTCACAAAGCAGTGAATGAAGAGTAGGGGTGGGTTCACATCAGGGTTAGGAATTCCGTTCAAAACGGAAACCTTTAGAGGCTTTCCATTTTGATCCGTCATATAGAGGTCTATGGGCAAGCAGAACGGATCCGTCTGCTTTCTGTTATCCAGGACAGAAAAGAAAGTCCTGTTGACGGGACTTTCTTTTCCGTCCTGCATAACGGAAACCAGACGGTTTTGAATTCCGTCTTACAATTCCGTTATAACAGAAAGCAATAAAGGAATTTGTAATGACGATGTGAACCCGCTCTTAGCTGAAAGTTCCAGTCTGGAGATAGGATAGAATCCCTAGGGTGGGACCTGCACCCATCTCTCTCTCTTTTTTTTTTTTTTACACCCGCAGTTTTGGTGTTTATTTTTTGGTTTTGTTAAAAATATTAGCTCCAGATGTTAGGAGGAGGTATATAAGAAATATAGAATGTGGAACGCATGAGCATTTTTTTTTTTTGGTCTCTTGAAGCTTTTGCCATTTTTTCATTCTTCACTATAGGAAAAAAAACTGCTGAAAATAAAACACCCCTCAAAAACCCCCAGAAGAACAGCATGCAGTATGGAAAAGAAATAGCGAGCGGTTTCTATGTGTTTTTTTTTCCTGTAAATTACAAAATGCCAGAGCAAATTTTTTTTTTATAGGGGCCAATTGGAAGAAAAGCACCAACATGACGATGCGCGTGTCCGGAACTCAGTACTTGCCTGTTCACAAAGCCTGTATACACAGAACGAGACAGTGGCAGGGCGCTGTAACAATGCCTGGTAAATAGTGGCAGTACTAGCGAGTATTCTTAGCCTCCGGAGCAGCACCACAAGAAAACCGCAACGTGTGCACGCTGGTAAAAGAGGATGGTACTGCAACTAGAACCGTACACAGCACATACATGCACCACAGGAATGCTCACTCATATACAGAGATAAGCGGCGCCACTTCTTCCTAACTGACAGTGAATGGTCTCTCTTTAAAAAGAGGTTCTGCAGCAGCTGCAGCGTGCATTACATCTAGGACCATGCTCAGTGCTAGCTAACACCCTTGTAATGTACAGTAATGGTGACCTTCTGGCATATAAATAATAACATCCCCTGGCTGCCAGGCAGCACTACAGAGGGCTGCAGCCCCCAGCACACCACCGCCCTATACGCAGCCTCCTACACACTCACCTTCCCCTCCTGCACACTTCCTCTACAGCCTCTGCCTGCAGGACACGCCCTCCCGTCTAACCAATGGGAGGCGACTGCTGGGCCAGGCCTCCTTCATCCACCAATGAGCGCCCGGTAGATGCTTTGTCCTGCGAGCAGCTTTGAGGACATCATGGTCATGTGACCAGTCACGTGTGTGAGAGGGGCTGGCTCTAGGCTGTGCAGAATGTGCAGCCACCTCCTGATGCAGAGAGGTGTGTGAGTTCACGTCACCGGTATGGATATAACGGAACCATTCATTTCAATGGATCTGCAAAAAAAAAAACTGAAGGTACTCCGTATGCCTTCCGTTTCCGTATTTCTGTTCAAAGATAGAACATGTCCGATTAGGGTCCATTCACACGTCCGTAGAATGGGTCCGGATCCGTTCTGCAATGTTGCTGAACGGATCCGACACCCATTCATTCTCTTTGGGGCCGGAAGAGATACGGACAGCACACAGTGTGCTATCCGCATTTCCGGTCCGCGGCTCCCGAAAAAAATAGAACATCTCCTATTCTTGTCCGCAATAGCGCATAAAAATAGGCAGTTCTATGGGGATGCCGGCCGGGTGTATTGCAGATGCGCAATACACTACGGACGTGTGAATAGACCCTTATTGTTCGCAAGGGTAGTACTGTTCTATCAGGAATGCACATGGACTTCATCTGTATTTTTTGCGGATCCGTTTTTTGCGGACTGCAAAATACTGAAAAAGCCATACGGTCGTGTCCAAGAGGCCTTGTCCGTTATGCGGACAATAATAGGACATGTTCTATCTTTCAGCGGAAGGCATATGGAGTACCTTCTGTTTTTTTTTCCCGGATCCATTGAAATGAATGGTGCTGAATGGTTCCATATACGGAACGCAAAAAACGGAATGTAAACCAAAAAAGAAAAAACGTTTATGTGCAAGAGCTTTAATATACGGTCCATATGTTCCGGAGCGGCAGTGATCGTGCGCACGGGAGCATGATCTTATCAGTGTGGGATAATAGCCCCGCGGGCGGCCCGACGTCCACAGCATCATTGTAATCTATGATGCTGTGCGCTCCCGTGCGCACGATCAATGCCGCTCCGGGACATATGGCCCGCTCACGGACCGTATATCTCCGAGGGCGTATGGTCGTGTGCAAGAGGCCTTAGAGGCGTTCCGTTTTGATCCGTCACAATCGGAGTCTATGGGAATCATAACGGATCTGTCTGTCAATAGGACATTGAAACCAGGCGGATCCGTTATACTACTTGCCCATAGACTTTTATAATGACGGAAAGCGAAACGGCATGCCTGGTTTCCGTTATGAAGGCCTGGACTCCTGCATAAATGGAAACCAGACGGATCCGTTCTGCTGCCCATAGACTTGTATTATGAAGGATCAAAACGGAATGCCTCAGGGCATGAACGGAAAACAATAACGGAATCCATATCCGTGATGTGAACTCACACTAGCGTTTTTACTGGATCAGGCAGGGTTCAGCAAAAATGCTTCCGTCATGATAATACAGCCGCCTGCATCCGTTATGAACGGATCCGGTTGTATGGCTTTCTGTTCTGATCCATCAGAGAGAGAGAAAAAAAATGGCTCCTGTTGCATCAGTTATGCCTAGAATTGCCATGGGATCAGTTTTTTTACAAGACCCATTAAAAAAACGGATACTGTTGCATCAGTTGTCATCCATTTGAGCCATTTCCACCTGAGATCCGTTTTTTTAGGCTACTTTCACATTAGCGTTTTTGCGGATCCGTCATGGATCTGCAACAACGCTTCTGTTACAATAATACAACCGCCTGCATCCGTCATGAACGGATCCGGTTGTATGATGTCTTCTATAGCCGAGACGGATCCGTCATAAACACCATTGAAAGTCGATGGGGGACGATCAGTTTTCTATTGCGTCAGAGAAAACGGATCTGTCCCCATTGACTTACATTGTGAGTCAGGACGGATCCGTCTTGCTCCGCCCCCATCGCTGACAGAAAAACGCTGCTTGCAGCAATGGGAGCGCAACCAAACGGAATGAAATACATTCTGGTGTACTCCGTTTCGTTCAGTTCAGTTTTCTCCCCATTGACAATGAATTGGGACAAAACTGAAGCGTTTTCTTCCGCCATTGAGATCATATGACGGATCTCTATAGCGGAATTGAAAACGCTAATGTGAAAGTAGCCATGACGGATCCGTGTGTTTTTATTGCATTTATTTTCGTCCACATTTTTATTTTTTTTGCAGGATTTTTTTTTCCCCTATTAGGCCTCTTTAACACGACCGTATGGCCTTTTCAGGTCCGTTTTTCACGGATCCATTTTTTGGTTCCTGTTGTGTTTCCGTTCTGATTTTCGGTATGGCAGTATACAGTAATTACATAGAAAAAATTGTGCTGGGCATAACATTTTCAATAGATGGTTGCGCAAAAACGGAACGGATACGGAAGACATACGGATGCATTTCCGTATGTGTTCCTTTCTTTTGAGGACCCATTGACTTGAATGGAGCCACGGAACGTGATTTGCGGGCAATAATAGGACATGTTCTATCTATGAATGAAACGGAAATACGGAAACGGAATGAATACGGAGTACATTCAGTTTTTTTGCGGAACCATTGAAATGAATGGTTCCGTATAAGGAACACAAAAAAAACAGCCCATAAACGAGAAAAAAAAAACGGTTGTGTGAGGCCTTAGGTTTATTGCACACAAACGTGTGCGCTCCATGGCCGTATTGTGGACCGCATTTGCGGATACGCAATACACAGGCACCGTTCCATGTGCATTCCGCATCACGGTTGCGGACCCATTCACTTCAATGGGTCCGGAGATGCGGAATGGTGCGAAACGGAACCCTACGGAACCACTTACGCAGCACGGCCACGAGGCGCACATGTTCATGTGCAAGAGGCCTAAGGCTTATCCACAATACACGGGCGCCGTTCCGTGGGCATTCCGCATCACGGATGCGGATCCATTCACTTGAGTGCTTCCGTGGGGTTTCGTCCCGTACTTCCGTTCCGCAAAAAGATACATGTCCTATGTTTTTGCGGAGCGCGGACCCATTAAAGTGAAATGGCTGACCCACGGTTGGTGTTCGTGCATTGCAGTTCACCTCACGCATTGTACCCACGCGGAAATCTCGCCCGTGTGAAAGAGGCCTAAATCTGTGAAAAAGATAAATATCGGATCCGTTTTTCTGGATGACACCGGAGAGGTGGATCTGGAATTTCAATGCATTTGTCAGACGGATCCGGAAACAAATGATATCCGTTTGCATACGGTCTGTAGTGCGTTTCGTAATTTCCTATTGCCTGATGGTGTTTTGTGAACCCCCCCCCCCACCTCAAATAAAAACTTCCCCCCCCAAAAAGCAAAAAAGAGAGTAGTGTAAAAAAAAAAAAAAAAAGCTAAGAAAAAGCCCTGAGGCTACGTTCCCAACTCCAGTGAATGTTGGCAGAGAACAGCCTGTCAGCATTCCCCGGATCTGGCATTGCCGGATTCAGCAGATGAACACCGGATCCCTATTACTATAATGGGATCAAGCGGTGATCTGCCACGAGGCGCACATGACGTCCGTGTTACATCCGTTTTTTTTTTTTTTTTGCGGCTCCATTGTAACAATGCCTGTCCTTCTCTGCAAAACAGACAAGAATAGGACCCGGTTTTTTGACCAGCTGGCTGCCAGAACACCTCTGATGGACATGTGAACACAGCTGAAGGGCTCATGCACACGACCGTATGTGATTTGCAGTCCGCAAAAAAAAAAAAAGGTTGACGTCCGTGTTACATCCGTTTTTTTTTTTTTGCGGATCCATTGTAACAATGCCTGTCCTTGTCTGCAAAACAGACAAGAATAGGACCCGTTTTATTTTTTTGCGGAACGGGCATATGGACACGGAATGCACACAGACTCATTTCCGTTTTTTTTCCAGCCCCATTGAGATGAATGGTTCTGTTTATGGACCTGTTAAAAAAAAAAAGGAACGGAAACGGAAGAAAAAAACGTTTGTGTGCATGAGCCCTTATGCGTTTTCTTCAGGTAAAGACCTAACTGATTGTGTAATGGTGTTTTTTTATTTATTTAACCCTCTGTGACCCGCTCCTATCTCCAGAATGTAAAGGAGGGCTCACCACACGTGTGCGGCATCCTCTCCATTCATTACTATGGGACTCCCGAAAATAGCTGAGGAAGCGCGGCCACCTCTCCATTTACCTCTACGGGACTGCTGGGAATAGTAGAGTCCGCTCTCGGCTATTTTCGGAACGCCCACAGCAGTGAATGGAGGGTGGTCACACAAGTGCAGTGTCCTCTCCCTTCACTCCAGGGGCCCCATTCTCGAGATAGGAGCGGATCCCAGAGATGGGACCTATCTGACATCGGGGGCTTATCCTAGCAACATGCCACCAACGTTGAAATGGGAAAACACCTTTAAATTATTTTTCTTATATTTTACGATATTTAAACTTTTTTTTACATTTTGTTTTGTCACGCAACATAAATTTAGTAGAAGGTGTTTGCCTGCGTTCAGACTGTTACGTGGCCGTGCTTTAGCTTCCCTATTACAACCAGAAGACCTGGACTGCGAGGTGACCTTCATGGTTTACATGGGCGCAGCGGCTGCTCCCAGTTCAGTGGCCCCTTCACTGCGCAGACTGGTGAGGGTCATAGAGGTCGGACCCTTCACTCGTCAAACATCAGTAGCCTCTAGGAGAGCCCAATGACTGAGTCGCTGAAGGTCCAAGGCAGTGAATGGGTTAATGTCACCAACCCTGGAATGCTAGGGCAGTAGAGGGATTAATGCCACCTTCCATGGTGGTCCTAGGGGTTAAATGCATGCTCCTTTCTGGTCTAGTGGTGGTGGAGGGATTAAAGGGGCATTCCTCACATTTCAGGTTCTTCCCTATCCACACACATAACTGTTAGATCGGTGGGGGTCCTAGGACCCCCCACCAGTCACAAGAATGAGAATGCGCTCTGCCGCACCATTCATCTCTATGGGACCTGCAGGAGTTGTACTCTGCTATAGAAATGAATGGAGAGGCAGTGCACATGGTCGACCTGTCCTGCAGGGATGTGGGTCCCAGCAATAGTTTTCCCACCACTTCAAATGAATGGAATACCCCTTTAAGGCCTAGTTCCCTGGTGGGCTAGGGTTGAAGTAGATTCACGTCCAGTGATTTACTCACCTCCCCAGCAATGTGTCCCGTCAGGTAATAGCGTTCCCCTAAAATATGCCCACGTTACAACTGTCTGAATGAGCCCTTGCATGTAAGCATCAGGAGGGCTGTGACACAAAACGCGGATCTGCAAAATACGGGTGACGTCTGTGTGACGTCTATGTTGCATCCGTTATTTTGCAGACCTATGGGTCAGCCAAGAGTAGCACATTTTCTATCTTTTTCAGAACTGAGATACGGAAAGCACATGGCTCATCCGTTCCACCAAAAGATACAACGCGTTGTATACTTGTCTGCAAAATGCGGGTGACGGACAAAAAAAAAACGGATGCAACACGGACTGCAAAATACATATGGTAGGACAACCGTATCCTAAGTGTGTCATCACCTTTAGGCCTGGGCCATAAGGAGCCAAAATAACAAAATGACTTCCGTTTTCAAAACATAAAATGTTAATGAAACTTTAAGGCCTCCCTCACACGACCGTTTTTTTCCCCCGTATACGGGCTGTTTTTTTGCGGTCCGTATATGGAAACATTCATTTCAATGGTTCAGAAAAAAAAATAACGGAATTTGTTCCGTATGCATTTCGTTTCCGTATTTCCGTTAAAAGTAAGAACATGTCCTATTATTGCCCGCAAATCACGTTCTGTGGCTCCATTCAAGTCAATGGGTCCGCAAAAAAAATAAAACGGAACACATATGGAAATGCATCCGTATCCGTTCTGTTTTTGCGGAACCATCTATTGAAAATGTTATGCCCAGTCCAGTATTTACTGTATACTGTATATGCCATACGGAAAAACGCAAACAAAAAATGGATCCGGTAAAAACGGCCTGCAAAACACTGAAAAAGCCATACGAGGCCTAAGGTGTGAACCGCGACATAGACGGCACACAAGCAGATGCCCTGACCACTCTGTGCTGATGGTATGGGGCTGATGATAGTGCTGCCATACTGCTTCCATGGGGGGAGTACCTCTGTAACAGGACGCTGTGCTGAGTTACACTTTTTCGGGTTTCCCTCATAGATTCATACAAAATCTGCGTGTTATCCCCCCTCATTTAATCCACTGGGCTGAGCTGTTCAAAGGACAGTCCTGGTACGTATAGTGACCCGTATAGTAATGGCAATAACGGACAGGAATTCACTGAAAGTGTTGACGCCAGAAATTCAGTGTAATCCTATTTCCTATAGAAATATCTATACGAATAGGATATAAACATGCAAACTGCTGTGCTGACACCTAGTGGCCAATGTGAAAACTGCAACAATCGATTACTTTACAGAAGCGGTGCACAACCTTTTCTGGTTGGGGGCCACGATGTCAGCCTAAACCAGATCCAAGGGCCGAAAATAAAACTGAGAAGAGGTACTACCAACTGAAATACTATATTTTTGGCATATTAAACATACAGTATATATCATAAATGTCTAGTTACACTTCTAGTACTCCCATCTAATGGGAGAATACATGAAAAATACATGTGAGCAGCCACAAGACATAGAAATACATATCTGTTACCAGATGGTTGGGGGCCGCACAGAATGGTATCGAGGGCCGCAGGTTGTGCACCCCTGCTTTACAGGCCATGTAAACTTTGGAGGCAATTTTTCTTTATGATTGCATTTTGCTCATTTTTGGCTAAAAAATCATATTTTCAATTGGCCTTTATTAAAAAGATTGAACCATTCTGTCACAAAGGGTTAACTTAGTTTTTTTTAACTGTGACTGATCCTTTCGCTTTTTGCCGGTCATCCAATAATACATTTTGTACAAAATTATTTGAGCCCGTCTGCCAAACATCAAGGCGATCTCTGTAAGACGGGAACCTAACACTAAATCCTACCTGTTATGTGCCATAACAGCCACCATAAGATTCAGGGAGTGCCGATTCCACATGCATGCTGCGTCCACTCTGCTTTTTATCATTTTTGTTGCCAAAATGGCCTCTATTAAATTCAGGAAATGCAGGTACCAACATGCATTATGAGCCCACTCTATACCTCTCCTGGTGGCAGACGGTTCCAGCGAATGTAATGAGAGTCCACTCTATACCTCTCCTGGTGGCAAAAGGCTTCCAAGTGAGTGCAGGGAGAGCAGGCTACAGCTTTAAGCCTCTTGCACACGACCGTATGTATTTTGCGGTCCGCAAAAAATGTGGATGACATCCGTGTGCATTCCGTATTTTGTGGAACGGACCAGCCGACCCCTAATAGAACAGTCCTATCCTTGTCCGTAATGTGAAGAATAGGATATGTTCTTTTTTTTGCGGAACAAGAACGGAATTGCACACGGAGTACCTTCAGGTTTTTTTTGCGGACCCATTGAAATGAATGGTTCCGTATACGGTCCGCAAAACAAAATGAGCACGGAAAGAAAATACGTTCGTGTGCAAGAGGCCTAAATCTGTAGCCTGCTCTCCCTGCACTTACTGTAAGCCTTTTGGCACCAGGAGAGGTATAGAGTGGACTCTCATTACATTCATTGGAACCCGTCTGGCACCAGTAGAGGTATAGAGTGGGCTCAGCATGCATGTTGGTACCTGCATTCCCTGAATTTAATAGAGGCCATTTTGGCAACAAAAATGATAAAAAGCAGAGTAGACGCAGCATGCATGTGGAACCTGTACTCCCTGAATTTTATGGTGGCTGTTATGGCTCATAACAGGTAGGATTTAGTGTTAGGTTCCAGTCTTACAGAGATCGCCTTGACGTTTGGCAGACGGGCCCAAATAATTTTGGACAAAATGTATTATTAGATGACTGGCACACAGTATTTGCCAAGAATCTCAAATTTACAAAAAAGGCGTAGCATTAGCACCGGAATATTTTCTATTACTATGGCATTATTGTATTTTATTTGGTTTGCAGAGTGCTGTTGCATTGTCTTTTTTTCTGTGTGTTTCTAGCCATGGCGGCGTGCACCTGCTCTTTGGGATGTGCTGACTGACCCCCTTTTTCTTTGCAGGTCCTCTAATAAACTACTGAGAGGTCATAAGCACTTATTTAAGCAACATTCTTTTAATCAGTAAGATAAGAACTGAGCTATAGGGAGTGTTTATAATGTCAGAGAGCAGAGATGAGTAGCCCGTCAGCTCTCCAACTGACGGAAAAGAGAGAAATTCCACAGGCTGCTACTAGAGCAGGGGTCGGCAACCCCCGGCACGCGTGCCCGGCATGGCACGCGAGTCTGTCTCTGCTGGCACGTGTGAGCGGCTGTCAATTACGTGATTCGCCCACCCACCTCTGACATTGCCGCATTTCATTGGCTTGCAAAGGCGCGCTGAGGAGGCTCTCAGCGGTCTGCCCGATCTCCCGCCTGCAGTGCCTGGCGGTTCCCTCGTACAGCAGCAGAAATTGTTCCCTGCCCAGTTTTATCAGGAGCCAGAGCGCAGTGGAGAGAGCTGAAGGATCACCCTGCAGGTTTACAGTATGTGCCCCATGCTTTCTGCATGCTGTCTGTATGCTGCCCAATTTTACTTTATGTGTTCCATGCTGTATGCAGGGCCAGCGCTTCCATAGAGGCAAGGGGGGCAATTGCCCCCGAGTCCTTAGGGGCCCCCAGCGCCGGCCCGCAATACTATTCTAGAATTCTTTCTGACCTGGCGGCGCTGCTAAGTTTCCTAGCTGAGCATGGAGTCCCGGGCGGCGCGCGGTCCGGACTAATGGAGAGGAGGGGGCCCCCTGATGGCGGCCGCTCTGAGCCCCGCTCTGCCTGCCTCTTTAAATATATATGTATCACCCCCCTGCACCTCTGAATGATTTTAGCCCGGTGGGAGGTGCAGGGGGGGTGTTGCGGGCTATGCGGGAGGTGCGGCAGGCGGGATCGCGATCCCCCGCCCGCCTCCCGCCGAATAATCGTTGGCTTCTAGTGGGTATACCAGGGTGCCAGCACATTGCTGACACCCTGGTATAAACGGCTGACATCTGTGAATGGATGTCAGCCGTTTAACCCTTTCCATACAGCGGTCCGTACGGACCGCTGTATGGAAAGAGTTAACAGTAAGATGCGGCTCCCTCTCCCATCGGGGGGCTGCTGTGCCTTTGCAGCCCCCCGATGGGAGAGGGAGAGAGCTCCCAGACAGCCCCCCGACAGCCCCGTCCTTACCCTTCCCCGTCTGCGCAGTTCTGACCACTACTGAGCAGACGGGGAAGGTTCCCATGACAACAGGACGCCGTCTCATGCATCCTGCTGTCCATGGTGCTGAACAGATCTGTGCTGAAGGCTGAGATCTGTTCAGACAAAGTGGTAAGTAAAATACAGTACAGTACAATATATATTGTACAGTACTGTATTATACAGACATCAGACCCACTGGATCTTCAAGAACCAAGTGGGTCTGGGAAAAAAAAAAGTCAAAAAAGTGAAAAAGAAGTAAAAATGAAAAAACACATTTATCACTGATTAAAAATGAAAAAAATAAAATTCCCTACACATGTTTGGTATCGCTGCGTCCGTAACGACCTGATCTATAAAACGGTTATGTTACTTTCCCCGCACGGTGAACGCCATAAAAATAAAAAAATAAAAACTATGAGAAAATTGAAATTTTGCCCACCCTACTTCCCAAAAAAGGTAATAAAAGTGATCAAAAAAGTTGCGTGTACGCCAAAATAGTGCCAATCAAACCGTCATCTCATCCCGCAAAAAGTGAGACCCTACCCAAGATAATCGCCCAAAAACTGAAAAATGTATGGCTCTCAGACTGGAAACACTAAAACATGATTTTTTTTCAACACTAAAACATGATCATTTCAAAATTGGGGCTGTTGCAGCCTGAAGTATGTGGATTGGTGTTGGTCTGCCACTCATTGCTGCTAATCTGAGGTCTGCTGTGCATTGGTGGTGTTCTGAGGTCTCCTGTGTATTGCTGCTGGTCTGAGGTCTGGTAAAAGGTTTGAGGCTGACGTGAGGTCTTTTGGTGATGCTGTAGGCCTGTTAGAAATTATTTTCTGTAAGTAATAATTATTTTGTATTTCTTCCAGTCTACCAGAAGGAAATACCTGCCAGTAACCTACAGTCAGAAGTCTACAGCTTGAACGCCTACAGCCCACACGCCTCCGGTCTTGTGTCTCAGCTCTCCATCAGGTAAGTAAAAACCCTGTGTTTTATGAAGGTGCAGTGTTTAGGGCTGATCTGAGGTCTTTTTGTAATGTGGAATAGAATTTCTCACTGCCTTAAAGGAGAACTATGAGGTGAGTGCTTTTCACTCACCTCATAGTTCTAGCCGACCTGTGACAATGAGACTGTCACAGGTCGGCTCAGTAGATCGGGAGGTGAGCTAACACATGCACATAGCTGTAGCTCGCGTTATACTGAGCTTAGGGTGACGGGAGGAAGTCTCCCCTGGCATGCAGACTCATACAAGTGCACAGCTGTATCAGCCACAAATAGCATTGATTTTATTCCGGTCCTATATATTAGGACAGGAATAAAATCAAAGCTATTTGTGGATCAAGATACTGCAGTGCATTTGTGGGGATCTGCGTGTGTGCAGGTTTGAGGACCAACATTGGCTGTATACAGAGAGCATGGGCCACATAAAGCAATTCCTAATATTTTCCTAACTCTTCCAGGCTCCGGAAGTCCTGACATAACCAGCTAGCCAGAACCTTAATACAGTACAAAAATGGCAGCCAAGTGCAGCAGTCGTTCTTGACTTTGGTTTTGTTAAGAGAGGAGATCGAGCCATATGTTCTCTATGTTGTGAACATGTTGTGTGCCGAACATCGAGTGTGCGGCGTCACTTTGAAACAAAGCATGAGAAAAAGTTCAAAGATGAAGCAGACAGAGCAGAAAGTATCAGGAGAGCTGTGGCAAAATATGAAAAGCAAAGTGTTGTGTTTAAAGGCCTAAGCAACACTAGAACTCTGGCTACACAAGCCAGCTTTAAACCTTCTGAATGTATTGCCAAACATGGAAAACCATTTACAGATGGAGAGTACTTGAAAGATACCTTCCTAAGCAGTGCCGACATTTTATTTGATGGGTTACCAAACAAAGAGACAATTATTTCAAGAATTAAAGATTTGCCAGCTTCAGTAAGAACTGTAGAACGAAGGCTTTCACTAATGGCAGAAAATATCTGTTCCCAGCAATCTGATGGACTGACAGATGCACCGGTGTTCCGTGTGGCTGTGGATGAAAGTGTTGACATCAATGACATCCCACGGTTAGCTGTTGTTGCACGATACTGTGGTGGAAACAGAATGCGAGAGGAACTCTTCTGCCTTAGGCCCATGTATGACACTACAAGAGGAGAAGATGTGGCAAGAGCATTTACTGACCATTTTAACAAAAAAATATATAGACATGAAGAAAATCTTTGCCATCACAACAGATGGTGCCCCTTCTATGGTGGGGAAGCAAAAGGGGTTTGTGAGTTTAATTGGAAGTCAGATCGGTCACCCAGTCATGAAATTTCATTGCATTATTCACCAAGAAAATTTATGTGCCAAAATATCTCATTCTGATTTGAGTGCTGTTATGAACACAGTAGTTAAAATTGTTAACTATCTTATTGCTCGCTCATCATTAATACACCGACAGTTTCGAACACTACTGGAGGAAATGGAGAGTGTTTATAAAGATTTGCCTCTACATGGCTCAGTGGCGGGAAGGTTTTGGAGCGGTTTGTGGAGTGTTTTGATGCGATCCACACATTTTTAAAAGAGAAGGGTTTGCACTACCCAGAGCTAGAGGATGAGCAATGGCTAGTAAAACTTACAGGACATCTCAACACACTCAATCGGCAATTACAAGGCGCAGGACAAACTGTTAGCTTTGTTTGATGCATGGAAGGCATTTCTGGTGAAAATTAAAGTATTCTCTCGTGATATGCAAACTGGAAGCTTTCGTTATTTCAGCCACTTAAAGAGTTTATCGTCACGACAAGCTGTCAATCCCGATGCCATCATTCAGTACGTTGAAGGACTTGAGCTTGAATTCTCCACCAGGTTTAGGGACTTTGAGCAAAATGGCCCATTGTTTTCATTTTTGATTCATCCAGAACATTTTGAAGAGAAAGACCTGTCTTTACCTCATTTTGAATGGATGGGGATTGATGAGTTTGAAAATGCAGCATATTGAGTTTAAAACCTCTTTGCTGTGGACATGTAAATTCACAGAGCTCCGCAAAAAACTTGAAAACCCTGACACTGACCAAGCAGCATCCCCTGTGGCTTGTTGGGAGAGTTTACCAGAAAAATTTGTATGTTTAAAAAAGGGGGCCTTTGCATTAATCTCTGCATTTGGATCCACATATATGTGCGAACAGATTTTTTTCTCACATGAAGACAGTGTTAAGTCCATCTCGAAGCCGACTCACAACTGATAATTCGGAGGCGTGTGTGCAGCTAAAAGTCGCATCCTACAGGCCAGACATAGCACAACTGAGCCGTGAAATACAAGCACAGGGATCACACTAAAACTGTAAGTCCTGTTTACTTTTCAGCACATGTAAAAATGAACATGTTTTGTGTGTGCACCAGTTATTCAATTTTTTCACTTATAGCTGTGCTGCTAATGGCAAGGTAAACACCTTTAATTAAGGCTCCTTTCACACTAGCGTTCGTCGGTCCGCTCGTGAGCTCCGTTTGAAGGGGCTCACGAGCGGACCCGAACGCCTCCGTCCAGCCCTGATGCAGTCTGAATGGATGCGGATCCGCTCAGACTGCATCAGTCTGGCAGCGTTCAGCCTCCGCACGGACAGGCGGACAGCTGAACGCTGCTTGCAGCGTTCGGGTGTCCGCCTGGCCATGCGGATCCGTTCAGACTTACAATGTAAGTCAATGGGAACAGATCCGCTTGAAGATGTCACCATATGGCTCAATCTTCAAGCGGATCCGTCCCCCATTGACTTTACATTGAAAGTCTGAACGGATCCGCGCAGGCTACTTGCGCACTTGCGAAATTTTTAAAAGTTATTAATGCAGACGGATCCGTACTGAACGGAGCCTCCGTCTGCATTAATATGATCGGATCCGTTCAGAACGGATCCGATCAAGCGCAAGTGTGAAAGTAGCCTAATTAGTGAGTTTAACTTACTATTAGCAGTACAACTATGTACTTGTACTGTATAAAAAGTATAAAAATGAAAATCTAACTAACACTATGGAGCGCTGTTGTTCACTGGCACCCGGTTGTCTGATGGTTTCAAAAATGGCACTCGGTGTGTAAAAGGTTGTTGACCACCTGTACTAGAGCATCTCAGCTCTGTACAGAAAAAAAGGCTCCATATTTTGTTTTAAATAAAGACCAATTGAAAAAATTATTTTTAGCTCAAAATGAGTACAATGCACTAATAAAAAATAAAAAAAATTGCCCCAAAAGGTGTACATAGCCTTTGCAGCTAGTTTCAGTAGCCTGCCGGAGCTCTGAACACTAGAGTCAACCTAGCCTTACAAGCATAGACATTACAGAATGAAAAGAAAAAAAAACTAATTAAAATAAAAATAAAAGACAGACATGTCCACCATCTGTTTCCATAGGTTTATTGAGTCCCACACATACGCAGCCATCTCTCCAGCTGTTCTCCGCCTGGATGCGGCAGCCGGGTCACAGGACCACCCTTCTAGAGATAGGTGTGGGTCCCAGAGATAAATATGCTATAAATGTCTAAGGTGGGAATACTCCTTTTAAATTCCCACCCCAATTTTTATTCTAATTGTCAGAACTCTACAGTTACCGCAAGGAGACTTCAGAAAACCACGACAGGAGCCTGCTAAAGAGAGCTAAACTGCAGCATTCAAAATGAAAATCCACTACAGAAAATGCTGCAGTTTCCGCTGTGGGATAAATGACGGATTTAGACACAGTCAAAATCCGTTGTGTGAACCTCTCAAGGGCTCATGTACACGGCCGTAGTTATGGACCACATTCAATCCGCATTTTTTGCAGATCAGATGTGGACCCATTAATCTCAATGGGGATGCAAACAACACACCGTGCGCTGTCCACATCCGTAGGTCTGTTCTGCGGCCCTGCAAAGAAATAGAACATGTCCTATTCTTGTCCGTTTTGCGGACAAGGATAGGACATTTCTGCAGGTGGAAAAAAAAATGGTGTCAGGCTCTCGGCCGGTATCCATGTTTTGCAGATCCGCGATTTGTGGACCGCAAGAACGGATACGGTGAAAGTGTGTTTCCGGGCCTTTAGAGGGAGACTGTCATCCATCTTCTTCGTGCAGTCTAAACCGCGGGCAGAAAGAAATCCTGACAGGCTCCTTCATGACCAAAAGTCATGTCTATAACTGGTCACACGTAGTGGATACAATGTCAATTTGCCCCTGGGTATTTATGTGCAGAAAATCCGCAGCATCTTACAGTACTAGCTCAGTAGATCACATCTAAACGCACCAAAGGGGAAAAAATTGCGTAATTCTGGCCACGGTAACCATTTCTATTGCGACTGTCCACTGCCAATTTCACCCTTTGCAAGTCTGTTATGTGTGGTTGTATTCTTACTCTGAAAAGCTGCGACGCTTCAGCTGTTGACAGGGGGCACAATCTGGGCACGGGGAGAAGAGCCCACTGTGAGGCTTTTTCCTGCCCCGCTCAGCCTGATTGACAGGTCTTTCCCTATATACAAAAAGAGAGAGAGAGCGCCGTCAATGGAGGAAGGAAGAGAAGCCACACAGCAGGCTCTTCTCCCTGTGCCTGGCTTGTTTCTTGAAACTATGGAGCAAATTTAAGGCTAGGTCTACGCGACGACATTTGTCGCCCAACATTTTGTTGCACCAATGTCGCGCGACAATTTTTATAATGGCAGTCTATGGTGTCGCACTGCAACATGTTGCGACTGCGACGCAACAGTCGCAGAAAATCCATTTGAGATGGATTTTTCTGTGACTGTTGCGTCGCAGTCGCAGCATGTTGCAGTGCGACACCATAGACTGCCATTATAAAAATTGTAGCGCGACATTGGTGCAACAAAATGTTGCGCTACAAATGCTGCAGTGTAGTTTTGCCCTATCTGTCGAGCGACAATAACGGTCATCGTGTAGACCTAGCCTTATACTACTGTTGAAGATTTAGACAGCGCAGTGGAAGACGATACCGCTATATGAATGAACCGTAATAGTAAAGGGTCTACATTTCTGGGTTGTAGGTGACAGAGCTCTGACTGCGGGGTGTCCCACTGAGAATTCTGGGCCCACTGTTTCTGCCTTCCTGCACAAGAGGAGTGAGAACTCTGAATGGAGCGGCAGAGGTGGATGCGCACACCCGTTCCTTTCAAAGTCTATAGGGCTGAGGAAGACCACCAATTACAGCGCTTGGGTATGTCCGTCAGCCCTGTAGACATTCTGCGCATGCTCGACTACTGCTCCATTTACACTTCTTCTCACTGCAGATAAGTTGTAAGGAACAGGGGGCTCAAGATGGCCTATCCACAGGATAGTTTGTGACTATCTGATTGGTGGGTGTCTGACTCCAGTGACCCCCGCAGATGAGCCGCGCTCCGGTGAGCACTGTAGCCTCTTCCTAGGCCAATAATATCACGTTCATCGGTCACATGACCTAGACGCAGCTCAACTCCATTGTAGTGAGTGGGTCTGGGGTGCAATACCAAGAACGGCGCTGTGCTTGGTAAGCTGTGAAGAGGCCAAAGGGTTCACCGGAACGCCGCAGCCTCTTTAAACAGCCGATTGTCAGGGATACTGGGAATCGGACAGATCACGGAGGGATGACCTATCCTGAGGACAGGCCATCAATATTAAAATCCCAGACAACCCCTTTAAAGGGAATTCCCTTCCATATGTCCAGGCCCCTCACACACAATGTACTTTTTTCACAATGTGGTCCCCCCCCCCGGCACCAGCGTCACTTCTGAAGTCCGCGCGGCCGCATCTCCCCGTTGCACGGATGAAAACAACCGGCATCGGGGGCAGCCAATAGTAAGCGGTGACGGGCCTACGGAGGCTTGTACTCATCACCGCCTGCTATTGGCTGCAGACTCCGGATGTTTTCATCTGCACGATGAGGAGATGCTGTGCGGGCTTCAGAAATGACACGGGTGCCGGGGAGGGAGGCAAGTACATTGTGTGTGAGGGGTCCGGCCTATGGGGGGACATTTCAGGGGTTGGACAATCCCTTTAAGTAAAATCATAAGTACATAATAATTTACAAAATATATATAAAAAAAATAATCGATATTAGTAAAAATAAAGGATATTCTGTCAAGCGCTCATGCATATAGTCAAATGGAGTTTTTAATTTTAATATAACTTATCCCCAAAAATGAAATGAGGTCACTAGCAGTCAGATGAAGAATACACATGATTTTTTTTTTTTATTATTCACAGTTAATAACTATCTACCAAATTGATGCATTGGAGGATTAAATACAGAAGCCGTTCTTAATTATTTAAACACTGATTTGATTTTTTTATATATATATACACACACATTATTCATCTGCAAAAGGGTGCAGGATATACACAAATCCCCAAATACACAATCATATGGTCCCAGTGCGTTCCTAACCTTTTTCGCTTAGGCCTGAAGGAAGCAGACTAGGAAGGGCCAAGACACAGAGTGTCAAAAGTAAGGGGCAGAAAGAGCCATTACGCGTGTACTGTAAGGATTTCATGAACGATACAGAGTCTGCCCTCTAGACTGTAATCGCTGTTAGGTTAGTTCTCTTATCCGATTTCCTAGTAGTAAGATTTTGTAGTTTAAAGCACAGGCGCTCGGTTCCTCCACAGCCCCTCGCAGAGGGTTAGCGTAGCTGCATCAAGGCCAAACATGAAATCCCAGCCCTTGCTCGTACATTGGCACTTGTATCGTTACAACATGGAGCCTTAAAAGGTGAAGAACGTGGACTCTGGACAGCTCGTGATTTGCATGCGTCGCCTCGTACAGGACGGAGTCCCCCCCCCCCCTTCTCCTCTTTCCGATTGCCTATCTGTGTAATCCAAATCATAAGATCGCTAAACGCACAAGGAAGCGTAAATGAGACATACATATGCTATATAGTTGTAGTGCAGCCTTCCCTTTATCAGAGCTCTATCCGTAAAGTCTTGGAGCGATTTCCATCTGCAAGGAGTACAGGCATGGAAGGGGGGGTGGAAAACGGGAAAATGATTTGCCTGCTGAAGAGACTATGGCTGCCGTCCCCTTGAGGCGTTGATTTTTGTGTTCCCTGCCAACACACCAGAAGCCAGTGATTTGCATAGAGAGAAAAAATGGTCGGATTTTGTACATTTTATTTTACAGGTGCGTGTTGTATTGAATTGCTTTGCAAACACACATGCATGGTCAACAGGAAAAAAAAAAAAAAAACTGTGGAAAGAAGTGGAATAAAGGAGGAACAGCAGCAGTAATGGGGATCTGTTAAGTTAAGAAAACAAAACGTCTCTCGTTTCCTGTTTAATTTATAGGTAAATTTTGGCATTCTAAATCAAATACCCGGGAATCATCACTCCCTCCCAGTGAGCCTGAAACGTCCCAACTTGCCCACCCCCCTCTTCCCCGGCCAAAATAGTTCCATGAGGAGCCAAATGGTCATCCCACTCGCAAGAAGTAACTGCATACAGCACAGACAGACAACCGAGAAAGCCTATGTGTCGCGTACATTTCTCTATGTGTCTTCTCGTTTGTTTTCCCCCTCAGCCGCATCTCTACCCGTCAGTGTAAGAGAGATCCCTACCCTATTTTTTAACCCCGTGTCCGGTCTTTTTTTTCCTTTCTTTTTTTTTTGAATTTAACACTGGTTCTTTGAATCTGTGGGCTATTATATGGTGCTCCCTGGCCTGTCAGTAGTCTGTCCATGCTCTTCTATTTTGGTCATCCATGTGCCCATTCATCCCCAAAAAGTCAATCTGTATGCTCCAATTGGCGTCCTAGTCAATCCCTCCCAGGTGAGTCTGCCTGTGCTCCTTCTTGGCTCCTGGTCCGGTGAAGGCTCTAGTTACAGATTGCGGTTGACAGGTGTCACGTAGTTGCGTGGAAACATGCCGGTCTGCCCGTGACATGTGCCTTTCCACCAGTTGGGGTCTGAGTTGTCTACCACCTGGATGAAGTCTCCTCGTCGAAATCCAAGTTCCCCATCTTCCTGGGGGTCAAAGTCAAACAGTGCCTGAACGTAGGTAGGTTGCTGTTAAGGAAAATGTTAAAAAAGGTCAGAGGTAGGTACGCTTCTACAGTAATGCTGTCCATACAATATGACACAGGACTGTAAATGCAGATACGTTATTGAAGAGAAGAATCTAACGTCCATCAGCGAGCTTTACAAACACCTTAAATACCTTGGCAGAATAGACACAGATACACCTCTCAAATCTGCGGAACAGTCTCTGTCCTAGATTCCCCCCCTCTATATACCTGTGGTAAACTTGTGGCTCTGTCTCCCCCGTGTACCTGTGGCACCTGCTCGATGTCACGTAAGAAGATCTGCTGGTTCCGAGACACAGACGTGGACCGATGGTAGTCCACCAGCTCATTCAGGGAGTTAAACTTTACAACCCACAAGAAATATTTCCCTGCGCCGTCCCGCAGGACCTTGAAATGTTGGACATCATTGCCAAACCTGCAAGAGAAGCGACAGCTTTATAGGGGAACCTACAGGGCGCAGACTAGGATCTGGTGACGCAACCATTAAGAGCGACTTACTTTACTGACAGAGAGAAGTCCCCTGGAGCACTTTCGCTTTCTCGAATCAAAAAGGCACCGTCGTGTCTCTGCTTCCCGAGCATCTCCTCTGCTTTGGCACGTGGGATTTTGCCAAAAAACCACCTGTAGAAGATGGAGAAGCAGATTAGAAACCAAAAAACAATTCACCTGATGGCCTGTCCGTTAGGATGTATGAAGGGTGGGTGTTTGATCCCCAAATCCCTAATGATCGGCAGAACTGCTGTAGGTGGCAAATTGATGGCCATGTGAGTATGGTGGTCTGGTGTGGCAAATCCTGGTGGGGAAAGCAGCTGGGAGCAGGACCTGAAGCCCACATAGTGCCACGGGTTAGATAAATGTCTGATTGCTGGAGGCCCAAACTCTGTCTTCTTCTATCTAGGAAAGAAGTCATGGGCATATACTTAAAGGGGTTAACCTGGGAATTAGGACTCATGCACACGACCGTATGTATTTTGCAGTCTGCAAAACACGATCCGCAAAAAATAAGGATGACGTCCGTGTGACATCCATATGGCATCCGTTTTATTTATTTTTTGCGGATCCATTGTAACAATGTCTTTAGGACATGTTCTATATTTTTTGCGGAATGGCCATGTCGACTCATGGAAACTGAATGCGTATTTTTATTTTTTTGCAGACCCATTGAAGTGAATGGTTCCGCATACGGGAAGAAAATATGTTCGTGGTGCATGGGTGACCTATCCTCAAGTGGGAAAAAAAAGAAGCAAAATAGCATTTATGGGTTTTGTTTTTAAGGTGTTAACGATGCGGTAAAACTGACATGTGCTCCTCATTCTCTAGGACTAGGTCAATACGATTACAGCGATACTATTTTTGTATAGTTTTCTCTGTGTTTTAATATTGATAAAAAAAAAAACTTTTTAAAAATATGTTTTTTTTTTCTTTTCTTTTCATCGCCATATTCTGACCCCCATAACTTTTTTTTAGTTATGTAGCCAGAGCTGTGCGAGGGCTCACTTTTTGCAGGATGATCTGTATTGATACCACTTTTTATTCAACTTTTTGGGGAAGGTGGAGTGATAAAAAAACATTTTTTTCTGTTACACCATTCACCGTATAGGATAAGTTTTTTAAATATTTTAACAGTATGGGCTATTTAGCACACATGCCCACGATGTGTAATTTTTATTGTTTATTTTATTTTGGGGAAGGGGGTGATTAGAATTTTTATAGATTTTTTTTAAAATCTTTTTTACTTTTTTTTTTTAGGCCCCCAAGTGGACCCCAAAATGCAATCATTAGATTTCAATTTGTATAGAGTAATGGAATATTATCCATTACCCTACACATAGATTGCTATATTACTATACAGTGCTGCCACCTGCTGGCCTGAATTGTAATATACAAGTAATGAGCCTAGAAGCCTAGTACAGGCTCTCGCTCATTACTTTCATGGAACGCCTTCCCCGAGCTCCCCAAACAAACAATATACTCACGGATGTGGTTTCATTTCTATGTAGTTTTTGGGAATAAATCCATCCTTGCCGTTGAGCTCTGCTTTGTACCAGTTTTGGTCACATTCTTCATTCAACACCTGCAATTGGCACAGACAGATCAGTGGTCGGGAAGCTGCTTTACACAATATAAATGATCCTAATACTACAAGATCAGTACAGATTTTTAAGCTTTCAGGTTACTGTCCACAGTACAGCAGTGCGCCAGCACAGTTTACGGCATAACTGACAATACTCAGACAAATGTCAGAAGATTGCGTTAAAGGGCATCTACCAGCAGATTTGTACCCATGACCTGTTACATGTGCGCTCGGCAGCTGAAGGCATTGTGTTGGTCCCATGTTCACATGTGCCCACATTGCTGAGAAAAATGATGTTTTAAAGGATAACTGTCCTATTTTCGCTCAAAATTCAGTTTTTATATATGTTGTTGCTGCTGTGTTGATGATAGTCACTAATTATTGTGAAAGTTACCCTTTAATACATGCACATGAAACCCTTGGAGCAACGAGGGCGTTGCCATTACACCTAAATGCTCTGCTCTCTCTGCAACTGCAGCGCCCTCTCAATTTTGATTGACAGGGCCAGGCGTTATGATGTTTTCAGGTCAGTCAGTTTCATAGGAATAAATCTGCTGACAGATGCCCTTAGATGCCCTTTAAATAAAGCACATGGGGCCTTGTAGTCTGGATGATGTGCATGCGGTATGTACAGTACTGTTACATCAGTGATCTTCTGCAGATGTTTATCATGCACAGCGCCTGCTCGACTGGGAATCAAGAATCGGGCTATGCTAGATTTAAACATGTCTAATCCTTGTTTACCCCGGAGATAAGCACTGGGAGAGGAGCCTCGCTGGGGATAATCCCTCAGCAAATACTCCTGCTCATCCGCTACCAGCATGACTGTTCGGGGGTGATAGTTGCTAGCGTCTTATGCTTATTATCTCCAGCCTCAAAGGGGTTAGCCACATTATCATTATTTTCATAGATCTGATGGAAGGTGCATGATAAGCCACTTACATTACATTACTGTATGGCATGCTTGGTCCTAAACATGGCCGCTGAGGACTGGTACATGATCAGGCCTGTCCATCAGCATCCGCCACTGAATAGCACCGCACATGGCATAGGAAACTAGCGCATGTGCAGTACCAGATGGCTGCTGACGGATGGGTCTGGTCAAGTGAGTGGTCAAGTTTAGGCCCAGCATGCCAGAAAGTCCCCATATTAAAAAAGGGGGTGGTGTTTCTCAGAAGAACATTGGAGGCCATACACATAAAAGATAGCCATTGGCCATGAAGCTAGGCCAAGAACATATACAGGTCCTTCTAAAAAAAAATTAGCATATTGTGATAAAGTTCATTATTTTCTGTAATGTACTGATAAAGATTAGACTTTCATATATTTTAGATTCATTACACACCAACTGAAGTAGTTCAAGCCTTTTATTGTTTTAATATTGATGATTTTGGCATACAGCTCATGAAAACCCCAAATTCCTATCTAAAAAAATTAGCATATTTCATCCGACCAATAAAAGAAAAGTGTTTTTTAATACAAAAAAAGTCAACCTTCAAATAATGATGTTCAGTTATGCACTCAATACATGGTCGGGAATCCCTTTGCAGAAATGACTGCTTCAATGCGGTGTGGCATGGAGGCAATCAGCCTGTGGCACTGCTGAGGTGTTCATGGAGGCCCAGGATGCTTCGATAGCGGCCTTAAGCTCATCCAGAGTGTTGGGTCTTGCGTCTCTCAACTTTTTCTTCCCAATATCCCACAGATTCTCTATGGGGTTCAGGTCAGGAGAGTTGGCAGGCCAATTGAGCACAGTAATACCATGCAGGTGTTTAGAGTTAATTAGTTGATTCAGATGATTAGGTTAATAGCTCGTTTAGAGAACCTTTTCATGATATGCTAATTTTTTTAGATAGGAATTTGGGTTTTCATGAGCTGTATGCCAAAATCATCAATATTAAAACAATAAAAGGCTTGAACTACTTCAGTTGTGTGTAATGAATCTAAAATATATGAAAGTCTAATGTTTATCAGTACATTACAGAAAATAATGAACTTTATCACAATATGCTAATTTTTTTTAGAAGGACCTGTATGTCCAGGGTAAAGTAGAAACTGCACTGCTCCTAACAAATGCAAGTCCGACCACTCCAGGAGATACTCCACAATGCAACCAATCACTGTTCAACCAGAGCTTCAAATCACACTTCCATCCGTCTCTCCTGTAAATGGTTAGATAGAGGAGCAAGGGATAGTGAGGCACCGCAGTAGTCCTTCTAAAATCAGCATTTATTATACTCAAGATCATAAGAGATACAAGCATATCAAGTGTTTAGACCGGTCTCCCGGGTTTCACCTTCGCTTGGTCAGGGGCGTATCTATTATACACATGGGAGTTACTCCTCCCTCCACCTGTCTAAAACCATCTCATTGACATATATATTCCAATTTCAATAAAACATATCCATAAATAAACCGTCATCATTCTTACACTCAAAAGGATTAAAAACATCACAACTATTAATAAAATCTATCCATCTCCGCTTGTCTCTACTATCGCTACATAGGCCGATCAATGGAAGACCGCCTTCACCTCCCCTTCGTGGTCACGTGGCCACACACGGCCAATAAACAGTTACTACTACAATCCATTCTCAAGGCCCACTTCACCTCCCCTTCTTGGTCACATGACTAGAACATCCAATCAATGGTTACTACTATAGTCCCATAGACTATAGACTCGCCATTTGTTTACCGCTCATTCCAATCCCACAAATTTTAGACCCGATGGATCCTTCCTGTGTACCCTGGAATTTTTTAATTTTTTTTGGAAGGCACCTAATATAAAAGATCATCTTGTGCATAGTTGTTTATCCACAAAAAAGAAGGTGTTCGAAAACATGTGTTTACATGGTGTGGATTCTGTCTGCCGTGTAAAACTGGCCTGATAAAAGAGGAGACGCAATATTGTGGAGGTGGTATCTGACAGTGATGGTGGAAAGTTTAGGATTGAAGGGGAACTAACCTGTGAAAACTCGGGAGTCATCTATATGCTGGTGTGCCCTTGTGGACTCCAGTATGTAGGACGAACTCTGAGAAAGTTAAAGACGAGGGTACCGGAACATGTTCGGAATATAAAGAAGGGGCTCGAGACGCATAGTTGGTCGGCACATTTCCAGAGTACACAGGAAGGATCCATCAGGTCTAAAATTTGTGGGGTTGGAAGAAGTGGTAAACAAGGGGAGGATCCCATCACCAAGATTAATTGCAGCGATAGTGGATTTACAAACTAGGCACCCTGCAGTCCCCTGGGCTAAATATGGAATTTGACCTGTAACCGTGCCTAACATGCATTATGTAAGGAGGGTACTGGAGTAGCTGCACTAACCCGAAATGATGGTATAATGTCCCTATGAATGAATGGTGTGAAGCGCTAAACTTAGGGTTGATGATAACACGCTCACAACAATGGGACTATAGTAGTAACCGTTGATTGGATGGTTCTAGTCATGTGACCAAGAAGGGGCGGTGACGTGGGCCTTATGAGTGGATTGTAGTAGTAACTGTTTATTGGCTGTGTGTGGCCACGTGACCACGAAGGGGAAGTGAAAGTGGTCTTCCATTGACCTATGCAGCGATAGTAGAGACAAGCGGAGATACAGTGGTTGCATTGTGAAGTATGGACATCTCCTGGAGTGGTCGGACTTGCATTTGTTAGGAAAAGCGCGGTTTCTACTTTACCCTGGAAAGTGGAAATTAAAACTTGGTGTGAACAGGACACACCACACCCGAAATCTGCAGCGCTCAGAGTAGCAATGACAATTTGGAATTTTCTTTTTTTTTTTTTTTTTTTTTCAAGAATATATATGCACTCACTGGAGAGAGGGGAATAACCTGAAGCCACAAACCTTTGGCACCAGCTTATCTACATCGAGAAAGCTTTAGAAATGTTGAAATCCAGGGGCCTGGATGTATTTCTAGGGTGTAATAATATTACAGGCTATAGCTACTAGAGAGGGGTCGTTGATTGCCTGATCGGAGTCGGGAAGGAATTTTTTATTCCCCTAAAGTGGGGAAAATTGGCTTCTACCTCACAGTTAGTTTTTTTTTGCCTTCTTCTGGATCAACTTGCAGGATGACAGGCAGAACTGGATGGACAGATGGCTTTTTTCGGCCTTATGTACTATGTTACACTCTGCCTCCATTCCCCTGAAATCTTCCATCAGAGGAGAGTCAGAATACCCCCCCCATACACATAGCCGCAGGTTCCGATGGGTTTGGCCGATATTCGTCTACTGCTATGACCACCTTCAGAAGACAGAGGATGGTCAAGACTACAAGCAGCAACCAACAGATTCCAACTGTGTGCAAATCTGTGAAACTTGTCAGAAGATCCCTGAATTATTATTATTTTTTTTAAAGAAGAGACCTCCTATCAAATATATCACTTCATATCTATATATCACAGGCATCTATAGAGGTGACTTCTCATATGCCTATCACACAGGAGAAGTAATGTAAATGGCTCAGGGCCATCAAATGAAAAGAAAAACAGACAGACTTCATCATCTGTCATCTCATTTATCATATGCTTATGATATTTTTTTCCCAAGACAGAAATAGAAAGTGAAGTGTTAGATGAGAGGAGGAAGCAGATGGCGATCGATGATCACGTCTATGAGAGACAGATGACCTGAAAATTCTTGACAAGAGAGAGAGAAAGATTGAGGACATCTCCAGGATGGTCCACAAATAAATCAAGGGCAATCCAGAGCTTTGGGGACAAAGGCCAAACCAACACCATGAGTTTGAGGACTGGGGTTAGGATAATTCCGGCCAGTATAGACACAGAGAAAATATTAGCTGAGGCCAACCATACATTTTCCCTGTGGTGGACGTTCAAATGAATGGTCGACTGTCCAATACACATGGGTGGATGGATCCAGGACAGCAAGACAGATGTTCTTTGTGAGTAGTCCTGAGCAGCGTGCACTCCCCCCCCCCCCCTTCCCTGTAATGTCCATATGCCCACATAGGGCAGGCTCTGACAAAAAGCAATTGGTCTTCCCTGCTTTAGTACGTCAGGGGTGTGCCACAGTTAAGAAAAACCACAAAAAAAAAAAAACACAACACAATACAAAGTCTTTGACTACAACACCCATTCGGTGCTGCAGCCAATAGCAGGCTGTGACGGGAATGAGCTTCCCTAGCATCGCAGATGAAGCTATGGAGGCTCATTCCAATCGCAACCTGCTATTGTCTAACCCTAACCCCCCCCTCCCAACGGGGAGATGCAGGTGCAGGCATCAGTAGTGCCGCGGGTGCCGGGGAGCGAGGTAAGTACAATCTGTGTGAGGGAGGGGCATTATAGGGGTTGGATAACCCCTTTAAAGGGGTTGTACAACTTTCAAGTGCATTTTAAATACCCTCCACCAACCACCCAGCAGGACCTGCTAAGGCTACTTTCACACTTGCGGCAGTGTGATCCGGCGGGCAGTTCCGTCGTCGGAACTGGCCGCCGGATCCGCCGATCTGCTGCTGACTGAAAGCATTTGTGAGACGGATCCGGATCTGTCTCACAAATGCATTGCAAGGACGGATCCGTCTCTCCGCTTGTCATGCGGACCGACGGATCCGTCTTGTACATTTTTCATTACATGCCGGAACGAAGGATCCGGTATTCTGGTATCTGGCGCTAATACATTCCTATGGGAAAAAATGCCGGATCCGGCGTTCAGGTATGTCTTCAGTTTTTTTCGCCGGAGAGAAAACCGTAGCATGCTACGGTTTTCTCTTTTGCCTGATCAGTCAAAACGACTGAACTGAAGACATCCTGATGCAAACTGAACGGATTACTCTCCATTCAGAATGCATGGGGATAAAACTGATCAGTTATTTTCCGGTATAGAGCCCCTGTGACGGAACTCTATGCCGGAAAAGAAAAACGCTAGTGTGAAAGTACCCTAAGGGAAGCATACTTACCTACTGCTCAGTTCTTGCTCGCTTGGTCCACTGCGTTTATCTCCCTGCGTGTAAACTTCTGTCACGGACGAGGTCACTGTTGATTTGACATGTCCGCCAAGCATCACGGGACATGTTGCCGCTGAGACCAGTCATTGGCTGCAGCAGCGCATGTGTCTAAGACGGAAGTTTACATGTGGGAACTGAAGCGCAATGAAAAGACAGCAGTGGGCCCTTGGAGATAGAACCGGGCGTTGGGGATCAGTTAAGTATGCTCATCTTGACGGGTCCCACTGGGTGGAGGGCTTTTTAAAACCCACTTAGAATTTGGAGAACCCCTTTAAAAAAAAAAAAAATATCTCAAGCTAATAAAAAGTGAAACCATAACCTACGATCACGATTCCCACCCGTTGCTCTTTAACTGATCTAAACTGATTGATATCAGCGCACATCAGATCTTAACAGCAGATTAGCAGACCAATAAATGACCTATTCTGGTCATTATCAGGAGCCTAGAAAACCCCTTTAAATTGCAAGTACAGATGTAGTCCGGTATTTAGCTGTAATCCACATGCAGGGACCCTATCGGTGCTGTCACACATACCGTGGCCAAGCAGTGGTCGTGATGCTACCAGAGCTGCAGGTCCCTGGAAAATTCTAACAAAAAAGTGGTACCACTCTGGTGTTGTTAATTGACTGCAAGTGGTTCCCACTCTTTCCATTAGCAATCTGTGTGGCCCTGCTGCTTTCGGTCACATCGTGGCCGCTGCTAGGTTTGACAGCCCCTATTAGCAAGTATTTTTCAGTGGTACCACTTGGCTCCTGAAATTTTTGGCTTAGGAGCCGATGGCTGCTAGGGAATTTTGTTAGACTGGAGCTGATCTTGCATTGAAGCCTTTCTTGTGAGATGCTCTGTGCCAATCTTCCCAAGGACAAAGCAGGACTGCCCTATTCCCTAAGCTTGTTATACGTGACCAGTACCTGGCCAGCTTCCATAAATGTCGTCTATGGGCTGGATCCGAGCTCCATTCACTTGAGCTGGGCTCTGCTGCAAAACACAAAATCGGCATAGTTTCTGGAAAAAGACAGTGAATGGGACTGAGCTGCAGTACTTGGCACGGCTACTAAAAAACGTATGGCACTGTGCGCATTTTGATAATTTGTACAAAATGGCAATTATAACTCGTGCGACTATTTACTACTGATCTTGAAATCCTCAAATGACGACTGATTACAAACAGCAAATGAAATTATAATCGTTGCACAAAGGCCAGGCATCATAGACTAGAATGGTGGTTTAATCTCGAAGCGGCCACTGAACGAGTGCATTCTCACGCAGCGATTTGAAGATTGTATGCATTACAGCGTTGCACCTATAATGCGTATTCACTCGCCTGCTTCGTTTCAGCGCCGGGGCTCCGTACAGTGTTCCTTCCGGTCCCTGGCATTGGAAGGGGTCACGAGCGCTGCTGCAGCAATATCATGACCTGATATGATGATGTGTCCTCAAGTGGCACGTGACCCAGTAGTGACAGACCCTTTGGGAACATGTCACCACTCAGGCTATGAATGGCTGCAGTGGTGCACGCCGAGGGATCGGAACGAGCACCGAATTCAGCTTTGCTGCTGGAACAGAGCAGCTAGGAGAGGGAGAGTGCATTAACTTAGGGTCCATTCAGACGCCCGTATGTGTTTTGCAGATCAGCAAATCGACAGCACTCTCATAGAAAATGTATTTTCTTGTCCGCAATTGCGGACAAGAATAGGACATGTTTTATTTTTTTGCGGAACAGAAGGGCGGATCCGCATATGTGGATGCGGACAGCACATTCCAGCCCCATTGAAAATGAACGGGTCCGCATCTGTTCCGCAAAATTGCGGAACGGATGCGGACGTGAGAATGGACCCTTAAGGTTCAACACTGTATGGGGCCAAATTTAAGAGGTTGTGCAAGAAAGGGGAGGGTTGGGGTTGGCAAACTCCCCCACTTGGCCAGACCTGTAAAAGGGATGCCTACTTACCTGCTCCCCATTGCTGGCTCACTGCTCCCTCTCTTCCAGGCCTGCGATGCTCTACCCCCTCGCTGCAAAACATCCGGTTTGACATCACAGGCTGCAGCTGTAACCGGCTCCCCATGACAAATGGTCACATGATGTAAAGGGGAGCAGGTCAACGGCGGGGCGATGAAGGAGCCCAGTGGAGCAGCCCAAGCCTGGAAGAGAAGGGGCAGGGAGCCAGCGCCGGGAAGCAGGTAAGTAAGCTTCCCTTTACAGGTCCGGACAACAGGTCTTCCCTTTACAGGTCTGGCTCCGCATTCTTGCACAACCCCTTTAAAGGACAATTTCCATAGCTACCGAACTGCGCTGGAAAATGAGATCTGAAAAGTATGGGTGTCACTGACGCATTTTATCCGCACAGTTATTTTTTTCTGCATAGCAAAAGCAATGTATAGACAAGAGTGGTCAAGTTACCCCTATGCACAGATATAAAAAAAGACCATGAAATGTTAAGCTGCCGAGAAGGATTATAAACGATGCCTCTAGTTATTATAAAGAAGGCTGCCCAGCTTGATAGGGTTATGCAGGCATGAGATAACGTAAATGAGATTATTTAAAACAGGCCAGAAAGCCAAGAGCTCCTAATCTGCGACGGCTAATGGAGAAGAGGAAAGAGAAGAGATCAATATATAAATATAGAGTAGGACGGAGAAGAAGGCTACGGCGCGCTAATGACAGTAAAATGATGCCGAAATGTGCAGGAAGTCAGAGCCGGCCGGAGAATAACAAAAAAAAAAGAAGATGTCCAGTTATTATCCGACAACGAGAAGACGCGGCTGAAATCTGAACCGTCTGGTCCCATGGAAACCCAATGAATTCCGAGCCGCGTCATCCTTTAGAAATACACAGATGTCTCTTTCCTTTCTCACCTCTACATTTAAGCTGGCCAAAACCGCGCCATAGCTGTCTGCAAGGTGACTGGCAGACGCGAATGTCCAGTCACAGTTCACAGCCAAAGCCTTTAAGGCATATTCTAAGTATTTTATACTGTTGAGGTCATCAGTATCTGATCGGTAGGGGTCTGACACCCAGAAACTTGCTAATCAGGTGTTTGAGAAGGCACCGGGGCCTTCTCTCAGCTCACCAAGCACAGCGCCGTACACTGTATAGTGGTTGTACTCGGTACTGCACTCAGCCCTATTCACTTCAATGGGGCTGAGATGCGCCTAGGCCCTCTAGGCCATGTGACCGACCAATGGACGTGACATCACAGGCCTAAGAAAAGCTGGAGAAGGCTGCTGCAATACTGCGAGCGCCGATGCCTTTTAAAACAACTGACCAGAGGGGGTCCCGGGTATCAGACCCCCACCAATCAGATACTGATGACCTACCCTATCCACAGAATAGGCCATCAGTTAAAAAAATCTCTGAAAATGCTTTTAACCCATTTGATGACTGTTCCCCGTCATGCTTATTTAGGTATTGGTAAGCTGGGCGATGACCAACCTCCGCCATTTCAGTTCCCACAAGGATTAAGGGCTCATTCAGACGAGTGATGTGAAACTCGTCTGTATTCGGTCTGCTAAAAACTGATTTTCCATCAGCGTTGAATTAGTATCTTCTCTGCCTTCGGTCTATTAGTCCATTTTTTTTGTGTGCCCGCATGGCATCAGTATGTTATCTGTATCTGTTATTTTCACATCAGTGCCCACCTAACATCCATCAGTGAAAAATGGAGTGCCATTTATTTATTTATTTTTAAACTTGAAAATCGGACCACAACAGCGCATGCTGCAATTTTCTCGGAGTGGACCAATGGTCTCTGATAAAAAAAAAAATCAGACGTGAGAATTGGCCCATTGTCTTTCATCCCTTGCTGTTCCCGCTACGTGCTGGACATTTCTCATCTGAATGAGCCATAAGGCTGGCCATATATTAGATAGCTGTTACAGTGCAAGTTCTCGGCAGGAACAGGACTACTCTGGCAATGGCTTATCTCACCAAGAACAAAAGGAGGCCAAAGAAAATCGAAATGAGAAATCCTCATCTCTCCTGAGATATGCCATTGGGGGGGAGTTGGCCATTCCTGGCAAAATGTAATGTATATGGCCAGCTCACCTTCCCGTGTGTGGGTGCACAGCTGTTTCGGATAGTCCTGTTTATTTCTATACAGAGCGCATGCTCAACCTCCTGAACTTTTAAAGAGGGACCTAGGACCCCTTGGTTATAATGTTGGTCCCAGAGGTCAATCCACCATCTAGCGCACTCGACTAGTTGGTTTGTCTCGTCTCGGGGACAGGTAAAGTACAAACTCCCAGGGGTTATCTCCTTCACTCCATGTCTGATAGGATATGTAGCTGTCAAGAAACATTACTGAGAAAAGGAAATAGACCAAAAAAAGAGCAAACCGGAGAACTGAAACTAGACATCTGTGGCTTTCACGGGCCGATGAGTCAAAATGGAGGATCCTTGAAAGTGACAGGAGAAGTATGAATGTGGCCACAACAAATTGGGTTACAGCATCCACGGGAAAGCAGTTTAAGTGGGCAGAATTAATACTGAACTGCGTGCAAGAATGTGCGCAACTGTATGAGCAGCAATAAGGTTAAAACCACTGACAGGTGACGTGAATAACATTTCAGATCTGGTTACAATGGCGCCTGTCAGGAGTAAGTGAACAGTCAGTTCTTGATGGCTAGATGACTGGGTCAAAGCACCTCCAAAACAGGTCTCTGGCTTTCATGTGAATGTACCATATGCAACCTACCTAAACATAGTACACTCAAGTACCTCCCTTTCATGGCAGCGGTATTCCCCAACGTGGTATGTGCTGCAAAAACCACAAAGTCTGATCAATGGATCCTCATAACTTACAGGATTTGCTGCCAACAACTTTGAGCCAGATATGACAGGACACCTTCAGAGGTCTTGTGGAGTCTATGCTCTGAAGGGTCAGAGCTGATTTAGTGGAAAGCGTCAACCTACACAATATTAGGCCTCATGCACATGACAAATTGCGTTTCCGCAAAACACAGACAGCGGCCAAGTGCATCCTGCATTTTCCCTTCCACTGATCCCGCAGTATGTCAGAAATGTCGTTTTAAATTAGATTTAAGTGACAGAGATGTAATTTTTTCTTTTTCAATTAAACTCATTGCCAGTATTGCGTCTCAGGGCTCTTTCGATCACTCAACCACCTCTGATAATTAGTTTGCCAGATGAGCCTAATTAAAGGAAAACTACTTAAAAGGGTTCTCCGGGAATTAAGAAAATGAAACTAGCTAAATTTTATTATAAATATATTCCCAAATATCTTTCATTAGTTAGAATGGCTCTTATTGTCTGGGGAGCAATCATTAGGAGAAATAAAATGGACACTGTCTTATCAGTATACGCAAAACCTGTCCTAATCACACAGGAGGAGAAGCTACTTTACAACACTGAGCTAAAGAGCTGCCTCATCCTCCTTTCTGCTCGGTAGGGATTATATCCCTGAATACAGCTGATAACTATTCAGCTGAAACTTTGGAGCTCAAGAGGGGGCATGAAGTACAGAGCAGGGTGGGGTGAGGATAATGAGCAGCAGCTCTTGTATGTAGTCCCCAATACCACAGCCCCACATCACCACAGTCTGTCCTGTCTGTCGTCTGTACTTCATGTCTCCTCATGAGCTCTATTCCGACAGAGATTCAGCTGAAGATTTTATCTGCTGTATTTAGGATCATAATCCCTGACATGCAGAGCAGAGAGGAGGAGGCAGCTCTTTAGTTCAGTGTTGTGAAGTAACTTGTCCTCTTGATGATTAGGGCAAGTTCTATGTGTACAACCAAGGCTACTTTCACACTAGCGTTCGGGGCTCCGCTTGTGAGTTCCGTTTAAAGGCTCTCACAAGCGGACCCGAACGCATCCGTACTGCCCTAATGCATTCTGAGTGGATGCGGATCCGCTCAGAATGCATCAGTCTGGCACCGTTTGTCCTCCGCTCAGCAGGCGGACACCCGAACGCTGCTTGCAGCATTCGGGTGTCCGCCTGGCCGTGCGGAGGCAAACGGATCCGTCCAGACTTACAATGCAAGTCAATGGGGACGGATCTGTTTGAAGTTGACACAATATGGCTCAATTTCAAACGGATCCGTCCCCCGTTGACTTTCAATGTAAAGTCTGGACGGATCCGTCTGAGCAACTTTCTAAACTATAATGCAGACGGATCCGTTCTGAACGGATCCCATCGTCTGCATTATAGGAGCGGATCCGTCTGTGCAGACACCAGACGGATCCGCTCTGAACGTAAGTGTGAAAGTAGCCTTAGACGATGGCCATTTTACGCCCCCTAATGATTGTTTCCCAGACAAAACAATCCATTATAACTAATAAAAGGTATTTGGGAATATATTTACAAGTCATATTTAAAGGGGTTCTTCACTTTCATTTAACTGATGATCTATCCTCTGGATAGATCATCAGCTTCTGATCGGCCGGGGTCCGACATCCGGGACCCCCGCCGATCAGCTGTTTGAGAAGGCAGCGGCGCTCCAGCAGCGCCGCGGCCTTCTCACTGTTTACCGCTGGGCCGCCCGCCCACTGACGTCACGACTTGTATCAACTAGAGTGGGCGCGGCTAAGCTCCATTCAAGTGAACAGAGCTAAGCCGCGCCCACTCTAGTTGATACAAGTCGTGACGTCAGTGGGCGGGCGGCCCGGCGGTAAACAGTGAGAAGGCCGCGGCGCTGCTGGAGCGCCGCTGCCTTCTCAAACAGCTGATCGGCGGGGGTCCCGGGTGTCGGACCCCGGCCGATCAGAAGCTGATGATCTATCCAGAGGATAGATCATCAGTTAAATGAAAGTGAAGAACCCCTTTAAGTATTTTCATTTTCTTACTTCCCGGAGAACCCCTTTAAGAAAGACCATCCACATTATTAGACCTCATGCACACGCCCGTTGCCCAGCCGTGCCCTTATTGTGGCCAGCAAACAGTGGGTTTGCAATATACAGACATCAGCAATGTGCGCACCGTATCACGGTGAGGTGTGGACCATCAGATGCAGAGTGTGGACCCCATTCAAGACAGCGGCCGCATGGTCGGTGCCCGGCACACAGTCGTGTACATGAGGCCTTACCCTGGGTTCAGACCTGAGCGTTCCGAAAGGAGCGCTCTGTATGCGCGATTGTACCGGCGTTTACAATCGCGCATACAGAGACAGGCGAACACACATTGTCGCGCGTTCCCGAATATTTATGTGCGGGAACGCGCGACAAAAGGCCCCAAAAAAGCTCAAGAACTTGTTTGAGCGTCGGGCGTTTTACAGCGCGATCGTACGCACTGTAAAACGCCCAGGTGAGAACCATTCCCATAGGGAAGCATTAGTTTCTCCTTGTTGAGCGTTTTACAGCGCGTAGGAACGCGCTGTAAAACGCTCAGGTGTGAACTTAGGGTTAAAGTGGTTGTCCAGGTTCAGAGTTGAACCCAGACACATTCCCTTCTTTCCCCACCCAGCCCCTCTGACATGAGCATCGGTGCATGCTCCGATGCTCTGCCTTGCCCCGTGCTGCCAGGGCTTTTTTGTTTATATTTTTACACTGCTAGGCGGAGGCGCCAGCCTAGCAGTGCTCCCGGTGACGTCACCAGCTCTGATGGGCGGGCTTTAGCGATTGCTGTTTTACAGGCCAAGGCAGAGCTAAAGTCCACCCATTAGTGCCGGAGACGTCAGCGGGCTCACTGCTAGGTGGTAGCCTCCACCTAACTTACCCATGGAGAACCCGTTACGTCACCGGATCTCCAGAAAAAACCCTTGCCCTGCGCGATTTATCTCATGTCAAAGGCGCCGAGTGGGGGAAGAAGGGGATATGTCTGGGTTTGAACCCGGACAACCCCTTTAAGCAGATCACAGGTTTCAAGCAATAGGAACAAGGATCTTTCTGCTGCCAAAATGCATCAAATGTCTAAAGATAGGTCATCAATAAAAATAACTTGGAAAACCCCTTCAATACTGCAA
Source organism: Bufo gargarizans (assembly GCF_014858855.1). Classification (NCBI taxonomy): domain Eukaryota; kingdom Metazoa; phylum Chordata; class Amphibia; order Anura; family Bufonidae; genus Bufo; species Bufo gargarizans. The sequence continues at coordinate 63,419,281 of NC_058085.1, read as the reverse complement.
ATTCAACAAATGACCATTTTTAGTTCTTTACACTCTATAAAATGATTTGAAACTCTGTAATTTGGAACAGTGCATTATGTAGTTTTTTTTTTTTTTTTTAAAAACACTTATTGGCAGGTTTGTTCAATAAAATTTGATTTATAATCTAATGAAATAAGAATTTGGAAGGCAGTGTATTTTTACACATCATGTGCTGTCCGCATCTTTTGCGGCCCATTGAAATGAACGAGTCCGCATCCGATCTGCAAAAAATGTGGACCAGAAGCTGACCGAAACTACGGTCGTGTGAATGAGCCCTTAGAAAGTTAGATTGTTATGGCTGATAGTGTATAGCTAAGTATATTCCTTTTATTTTTGCTCTTTAAAATTTTTTTTTTAAAAAGGCTGCAAAATGAGACGTGGTTTGGCTAGTTCTAGGGAAATTAAGAACAAAAAAAAAATCACGCTAAAAAAATGATGAAAAAGTACTCAAAATTAAAAAAACAACCCCAAAAAAAACAACCCCAAAACAGCCTGAAAAACGAACACATCATTCCAGAATGTAAAATGTGGCCTCGGCACATCATGAACAACGAGGAATATTTTTAGCGTGGAGAGATGAACGCGAACGAGCGAAAATGACAGGAAGCTGCAGTGGATGTGGTTTACGTCAATTCTGAGGAACCTATTATGAAATACCACAAGCGAAGCCGATAATATGCAGAGTCGCACAGCGAGCCGTACGCTGATCTTTAGGCCTCAGCAGTGCCACTCACCTTCAGTATGTCTCCTCGTTTGAAGCTTAGCTCATCGTCTGCTGTCGCTTTAAAGTCATATTTTGCTATGGCTTCCATGGTTGCCGCAGCGTCCCTGCCCTGCGGGGACCTTTTAAAACAGGGCTGGACCCCTCTGCTGCCCACACCGCGTCGATGCCACTTGGCGCCGTGCGAACGTCTCTCGTCACCCACCTCCGGCTACGTTACCGCGGAATACGTGCTTGCGGCCTGCAAGAGAGAGAGGGGCTATTATATTGAAGCGCTCTTGAAGAAAACACAAGGGGTGAATATAAGACGGCAAAGTATACCACAAAGGTCTTAAGGCAGCGAATTCTTCTGGACAAAACGACAGACACGTAACGGAGCCTATTGGGTCAATGGGGTCTGTTGGGCATCGGTGATCGTACGACGCAAATGTGAACATAGACAACATTTACGCACCGCCTTACAACTTTGTATAAAAAAAAAATATATATATATAAAACAAATTACCACATTGATCTGAAGGCGGTTGCACGTGTAGGTGTGCTTTCAAACATTGCAACCAGATGTTAAAACTTGACCAGTAGGAAATTTGAAAATGCCCCACTAATCCTGTAGATGGCGTTAGCTTAGACCGGCTGTCTGGACCTGCATCGGATTCATCACAGGGCCTCAAGCGGGAGGATAAATGGGGTGGGTGCAGGGATGCACAATTTTGGCACCCCTTGTTGAGCATGTTAAAAATAAAAAAATAAATAAAAAGTGTACAAACCCAAGATGCGCCAAATTGCACTGATTCAGGCACTTTTTTTTTGAGATTTTTGGTGCAGACACATTAGTAAACCTGAGGCACTGTATTTTTTTAAATTACATTTAAAGACAGTTTATTGCCTATTTTTTTATTTTTTTTTAATCACTGAACATTTTGGGAGTGGCGTTTTTTTGTTGTTTTTTTTTTTTTAAGTCCCCTCCCCCCATAGACTTCTGTGTAGAAAAAAAAAAGCTCACCCCCTAAAAAAAACACATGAAAAAATACATGAAAAAGCACCCCTCCGCCACAAATAAAAAAAAAAAAACCTGCGTGTTTCAGCCACCTAAATGGTTTTAAAGGGGTATTCCAGTTGTTTTAAGTTATCCCCTAGATCACGCCCACCAATCACGAGAAAGGGTGCACCGTACCCCCTGCAACCCCCTGAAATGAACAGAGCCGCTGTTTGCACATGTGTGTGGCTGCTACGTTCATTTCTATGGGAGTTCCAGAGATACCGCAGTACAGCGCTCAGCTATCTCCGGATAGCCCAACCGGCCGCTCCATTCATTTCAGGGGGTACGGGGCCACCTTGTTCTTGGGATTAGTGGGGGTCCCAGCAGTAGAACCCCCCCACTGATCTAACAATTATCCTCAATGGATAGGGAATAACTTCAAACGACTGGAATACCCCTAAGGCCTCATGCACACGGCTGTTGTTTTGGTCGGCATCCGAGCCGCAGTTTTGGCGGCTCGGGTGCGGACCCATTCACTTCAATGGGGCCGCAAAAGACGCTGACAGCACTCCGTGTGCTGTCCGCATCCGTTGCACTGTTCCGTGGCCGCGCAAAAAATAAATATAACATGTCCTATTCTTGTTCACGCTTTGCGGACAAGAATAGGCAGTTATATTAAATGCTGTCCGTGCCGTTATGCAAATTGCGAAACAGCACGGACACCATCCGTGTTTTGCGATCCGCGATTTGCGGCCCGCAAAACACACAACGGTCGTGTGCATGAGGCCTTAAAGGGCATATGCACACAAATTTGATCTGGCATTTTTTTGCTCACTTTAAAAACACCATAGAAACTGTTCGCGTTTTTTCCATACCACATGTGGTTTTTTTTATGGCGGTATTCAAAACAACTACGTGAACACTTTATTCCATATAGAGAAGATGTCAAAATGGCAGGAAAAAACACCAGCACTTCAATAAGCAAATGCCACCTAATTAACAAAAAAACTGCAGTAGAAAAAAAAAAAAAAAAAAAAAAGCTTGTGTGTCCTGCATTTCTGCAGCTAACATCTGGTGCTGGTATTTTACTGCAACACAGGTGCAAAAAAGAACACCACTAAAAATCTGTGTGTGAATCTACCCTAAAACTGCTTCTGTAGAGCAGCAATGGTGTGTTCTTCCACAGGCCTCTGGCGTCCGTCCGACGCTGACAAATCATATACAATCTCACAAAGATAGGTCCACGAGCAGCCGTTCCCTCTGTATTTAATAAGAGCCACAGCGATTGGCTCCAAAGACGTCACGTGGTCAGAGAAAGGCACGGCTTGCTCCTTAAGATAAGACTGGTATGGGAATAGGCCGACTTTATCAGAGGCTTTCAGACTGTGTACAGGGAAAGATACTGACGGCCCAGTGCTGCGTGCAAACGCAACAGACCTGCGGCCTACGTTATCCTCCAACACTGCAACTCCCAGCATTCACATCTGTGGGCGTTCAAAGAACAGCCAAGGAAGTGTGCATGCTGGGAGTTATAGTCTCCCAATAGCTGGAGTGTGCCGCAGTCTGCTGACCCCTGATCGATGTGACAAGTCGCCGCTGCAGCCGGATAAATAGAGCCCAGCCAGGAGATCTGTATATACTACAGTATATATACTACAGTAGATGGTGATGACGCGATCCTGCCTACGATATAACAATGGTTGAGCAGCCTGACAGGAATCCTAGCCACTATATAGTATAGGCAAGTACTAGAGCATAGTGTGTAACCAGCCCCCCCCCCCCCCCCCAGAGGCAGCCAGTCCCGCTCACATTTTAGGCCAGGTTGCTGACAGCTATTTTAAATCATTCCTAGAGAACCCCTTTAATGACCTATCCTCAGAGTAAGGGCTCATGCAACGCATTATCTCTCAGTGTCCTTTTCAATGGGTCCGCAAAAAAAAAGGAAGTTACTCCGTGTGCATTACGTTTCCTTATGTCCGCATTTCCGTTCCGCCAAAAAAAAATAGAATATGTCCTATTATTGTCCGCATTACGGACAAGGATAGGACTGTTCTATTAGGAGCCGGCTGTTCCGTTCCCCAAAATACGGAATGCAAATGGACGTCATCCGTATTTTTTGCGGATCCAGTTTTGTTTTTTTCGGACCGCAAAATACATAAGGTCGTGTGCATGAGCCCTAAGTCACCATTACCAGATCGTTGGGGGTATGACGCCCAGAACTCCCTGCGATCAGCTGCTAGTAGGAGCCGCACGCGCCCAGTGGAACTAGTTGACTAGTTGAGCCAGAAGCAGACAGTGCTGCCCAATGTGTAGTTGCCGTTCTTGGTTGCTGCAGTTCACCCCCCCAGTCTAGCGAAGGGTAGAAGATGACTAATTTGGGTGACCAATATGAGCCAACATGGCTGACAGAGGTGGTGGGCAATCAAGTGACTGACCTCACACAAGAAATATCAACCTATGGGAATATTAGGTGCTGACCCCCTTGAAGCCAGGATCGTGTGTGTATACAGAGCAGGGCAATACCGCAGCAGCTGCTCGCTGTGTATAGGAATGCCATCACTGCTGAACCATGCCAGCTGTCGGCACAGTCTGGGGAAGTAGCTGGCAAAAAAATGAAGATGGAGTCTGAATGTGCGTACTCGGAGGGATGGAGGAATCCTAGATCGCCTCCTGATTCTGGGATATATTTGAATTTAGGCCAATGAGGACTTTCAGTTCTTGCTGTACATACAGTATAGGCAGGGGAAGGCTCTCAGTGCTGAAGAAATAGAGGGATATTGGCAGGACCGGATGATAATTAATGTGCATGGAGGAGGCAGATGTAGGGGGGAGATCAGGATCAGGCGGCTGGATTTCAACATGCCCAATCCTTAGAGCGATAAGTCGCCCATCAATAGCATCTGGCAGCAGCTTTCACCCCTCTCGGCCAAAACGGAGCATGTACATGTATGGACAGGATCGAGTTGTCGGACAGACGTGCTATAGGATATATATATTGTCCCGTTTTTTTTTTTTTAGGTTATTACATTTTCCTTCTCTGGTAGCGCCCCCTGCTGTTTCTCCTGCACTTAGCGCCTTTCATTCATTCATGCCTACTTCTAAATGCAAAGAAATATATAGCCATCTCTCTCGTCAGTGGAGAATAAAATTGGGCAGGGGGCATTACAGACCACAGTGCCATGTATAAGTGGAATCGCGGGACTATTTTCTATACAAAAGAGGAAGGGTTAACAAGAGCTGACTGCAATGCACTCCTGGGAGATGCAGGTGCTTAATGGTCAGATGTGAGGAGCTGCTGCCCACCCACCGAAAGGGAAGAGAGTAAAACAGCTAAAAATTACACTGGCGAGTAGCATTTTTTGCACTGGTACAGTTAAGGGGGATCATTTTTCTTAATGATGATCTAAGCTTTGGATAGGTCACCAGTATCTGATCAGCGAGGGTCCGACACCCAGGACCCAAACCGATCAGCTGTTTGAGAAGGCAGCTCCCAGAATGTCTTGGGTGGCGGAACCCAACCAATCAGATGCTGATGACATCCAAAAACCACTTTAAAATAATGGTGTGCATTACTCCAGATATTTCTGCCGCTTCACCCCCCTTTCTATAAGCCAGAACCACTAACAAAATCTGGCTCTGGCACAGGCTAAGTAATAAACAATGAATGACATGGAGCCTGACCACTGGGAACCCCTATGATCCAGAAAACAGAAGGGACCCCTCTCTGAATGGAGCAGTCGTGCGCATGCCGGCCCACCACTCCATTCATTTCTATGTTCCATTCAGAGAGAGAACTTGGGGATCCCTTGGGCGGAGGACGCCTGCAGTCGGACCCCATTCAGTCCAATTTTTGTCAAGTTCCCACGTAGGTGGCACTTTTGTGAGATAACTCATGTATACAAAGAGTCCCCTTAAAATAAATTGATACCAGGAAATAAAACTTTAACATGGATTAAAACACAAAAAAACCCATAATAAATAACCCAAAGATGACTACCCATAAATTAAAATGAACGAAAGTGTTGGTAGCACTCCGGAAATCATACAGGGAAGTCCCGAGAGCCCACCTCTCACTTGTGCAATACAGAAATAATCCTTATATCAGCAAAATAAGTATAAATGGTGGGGAGAAGAGCAGTAACCCTTTTACTACCAGAGCCTGCTGCTAATCTATGTAATTAGGACGATTTACTCCATTATCCACAAAGAGCTTCTAATGACAGTACCAGAATACAGGCCGGCAGATAGCAGGAACATTAAGGCTACTTTCACACTCGCGTTTGATGCGGATCCGTCTTATCTGTACAGACGGATCCGCACTGATAATGCAAACGCTTGTACGGATCCGTTTGCATTATTCATTCAAAAAAAAAGTCTAGATCAAAATGGATCCGTCTTAACTTACATTGAAAGTCAATGGGGGACGCATCCGTTTTCAATTGCACCATATTGTGTCAGTGAAAAACGGATCCGTCCCCATTTACTTACATTGTAAGTTAGGACGGATCCGTTTGGCTCTGCATAGTCAGACGGACACCAAATGCTGCAAGCTGTGTTTTAGTGACAGTCTAAAAAACGTAACAGACACCAAACGCAGCCAAATTGATGCATTCTGAACGGATCCTCATCCATTCAGAATGCATTGGGGCTGAACTGATCCGTTTTGGGCCGCTTGTGAGAGCCCTGAAACGGATCTCACAAGCGGACCCAGAAACGCCAGTGTGAAAGTAGCCTTCCACAGCACAGTACCAGAATATATGTTCAACACCCTGTAGCCAGGCATTAGCACTGTAAATGGAACAGGAAGCACAGCGCCATTCAATGGGTAGTGGCCATGTTAGGTTACTGCAGCTCAGCTGCTATTGAAGTGAATGGGAAGTAAGGTGCAGTAAAACGACATGGCACTGCGCTTCCTGTTCCAGTCACAGTGCCCCCAGACCCTCACCGATCGGATACTATTGACCTATTCTGAACACAGGTCATCGATATCAGGAACCTTTGGGTGGACAGGACTGGTCATATAGTACAAAGCTTGGCTCTACACGCGTGTTTCGAGGGTTTCAAGCTGTTCACACCTAATTAAAATTCCTTGAAGAAAAGGCTATGCCCACTTTCCCAACTATTTTATTGGCTCAATTACCTCTAAAACGTAAAATGAAGAAATTGTTTTTTTTTTTTTTTTTTTTGGCCATAGGGCTTTTAAAATGTCATATTGTTTCAACAAAGACAATGGGTCTCCATGGTAACCGTAAACAATGCTTATGCACACCTGGCAGATTAGCAACAAGTAGAGACAGAAGGGAATATAACAGACAGGGCTTGTTGTCTGTTGCCATGGAGACACATGGCTCTGTAAAGGAGCTGCAGAAACAAATCGGCAGGACATTTTTTAATCGCGTCCTTTCGCAAAGTTGCTTCCCTTTTCCTTTTAGAGGCATTGAGACAAGGAAAGAACTGCTGGGACGCGTCATCAATGCAATGTCTATGGCCATCCGACCTATGGGACTTTCTATGTGTGCAGGTCCAGGACCGATGGGAATGAATACAGTCTGCGCTGCAGATTACGAAGGCGCTACACGTATAACGGACAAGAAATAGCGTTCTGCACCATCATGGGAGCCAGAAGAGAAGCAGGAGGGGGCTTAACAATGGTAATGGGTCTGGCTTTTCAGTGGATTTTATGGCCATTCAATCCAACACATCCTTGACAGCCGGAGCAGTGCTCTAAATGGAACCTGTCACCGGGGAAGAATGGAGCTGCTATACTGAGGGCTGATATACATGACAATGGAGCCAATCAACGGCCTGGAAGCCATTATTCACGGAATAAAAGGCCGACCCTAACAAAGAATGACAAAAAAACAATATATCATTGCCTCTAACGCAGGGGTCGGCAACCTCCGGCACTCCAGCTGCTGCCAAACTACAACTCCCAGCGTGCTCCATTCACTTTTTCCTAGAACAGGGATCAGCAACCTCCGGCACTCCAGCTGCTGCCAAACTACAACTCCCAGCGTGCTCCATTCACTTTTTCCTAGAACAGGGATCAGCAACCTCCGGCACTCCAGCTGCTGCCAAACTACAACTCCCAGCGTGCTCCATTCACTTTTTCCTAGAACAGGGATCAGCAACCTCCGGCACTCCAGCTGCTGCCAAACTACAACTCCCAGCGTGCTCCATTTAAGTAAGTGTGCATGCTGGGAGATGTAGTTTCCCAACAGCTGGAATGCCGGACGCCTGCTCTACAGTGTCCCCTCCTCTGATTGGCTGCTGTGTTAGAAATACAAGTCGATTACAGGCTCAGCTGGAAGTGCTGACCCCCCCAGTGCTGCACATATACCGAGGGAAACAAGCCTTAGTAAGGGGGGTCTCTTTAAAAGGCCAGCCCGCCCCCACCCCCTTTTGCAAATTGTAATCACCAGGGGAAAATGCGACCAGCCAGAAATGTTTCGGCGGCTGCAGGGGAAATGTTCCATGCATGCTCTATGGCAGAGGATCACCATTCTTGCTTATAGAAGGAGGTCCACAGCTGAGGCTGCATGGATAATGGTGGTCTTGAAGAGACCCCCTACATCAGGCTTACTGGATCTAGCATTGCAAAAATATGTATAGAGACTTTAAACGGCACCTGAAGTCGGCCATACATGTTAGGAGAGGTCGTCAGTATGTGACCGGTGGGGGTCCGACGCCCTGCTGATCAGCTGTTTGAAGAGGCCGCCCCGTCAGCGCTGTGACCTCCTCGCAGCCTATAAAGCACAGCGCCAACAATTCACCTGAATGGGACGGAGCTGTACCTAGGCCACGTGACAGATGAACCTAGGGGGCGCCGCGGTCTTCTCAAACAGCTGATCGACAGGGGTGTCAGGAGTCGGGCCCCCACCGATCCTGAGGATAGGTCATCAGTGCTAAACACTCGGACAACGCTTTTAACTGGATACATTCCCGGACATGCATACCACTAAGCTATCCATACACCATAAGCATATCTATATCTTCAGAAGACAATTTAGGAAAATCCCAGAGGCCGCCTCCGCGCACTTCTGCCGTCCCTGCATGTGAATGCACTTTTTTTTTTAGCTCACTATTTGCCAACCAAATAAAGAGTAGTCGGGGAACAGGCGCTCCATTGTGCACTGCGGGGGGTTAAGCCTTAACAGGACACATAAGGAGGAGGCTGCGTTAGCCCTTTAATTTGAAGATATGCTAAAATTCTCACTTCCTCTTAAGAGAGAATACGGACTTAACCCATCAGTGGCTGGGGGTTATTTTTTCTTTTTTTTTTTTTTTTAGTTCCTCTGGCCGTCCCTGGCCATCTGTTTGGGACAACCATTGATCTATTGGGAGGGGTTCGAAACTGATTTTATTTTATTTTTTTAAGAGCCTACTGTGTTCCCATCTGCTGAGAGACGTGACCTACTGCTAAAAAGGCCGTGAAATGCATCCTCCTCTAAGTCATACTAAAAACTATTAGGAGAACAGTATTACTCTACATAATGCATACAAATGATGTAATACAACACTGGCTTCCTGGAAATGAAAGAGGAAATATGGTCGGCAGTGTTATCATTGTATCTTGTGAAGCCTCCCAGCCCCCGCCCAACATACACACTCAGCCAAGCATGCATGTGTTTTCAGTGGGAAGAGGGGAGGGACCCATACTCCAAAAAGTCCGCCAAACCTGCTGATTTTACGGAGGTTGATTTGGGGGAAGACGACTTGAGCATGTTGAGTTTCAACACCTGATCGGCACCCTCCCCTCCCCCCAGAACACATGTATGCTTGGCCAAGCTGAGCACACGTGTATCTGAAAGTCAGGAAAACCGCTGGAGTGCGGCAAGTTGCCCACCACTATCTGTATAGGATACCAATGTGTGAACAGCTGTTCCCGAGTAGCTCTGCCTTCAAAGGGAGCAGCGCTGCAGTAACCAGCAATGTCCACTACACAATGCATTGAGCTGTGTAGAAGATGTGCAGGGTGTCGGACCCCCGCCAATCGGATATTGAATTTGATAGCCCATCAATCCTAGAATACCCCTTTAAGTCACTGCAAGACTCCTCTGGTGGCAGCTTATTTCGCCCCCCCCAGAACATAAGGATGCTAAGCGATATTCAGGTCGATCCACTGGCCTTTCACACAAGGCACAATGCAAGATGAAGGGAGAGGGGGGGGTGCATATTGTCGGCGCCTTGCTTATCTGTCACATTATCTGCAGCACCTTTATAAAGGGCCTATTATCTGACATGTGCGGTAATTCCCAATAAAAGTGCCCCTGTGTGGTCCCATCTACACCCGTTATATTGGTACACAGGAACAGAAGTAAGAATCACTCATTGGTTTTCCTTCTTCCCTCGACTTCCATTTGTGAAAGAAAAAAAATGACAGAAGGAAATGCCGACCTCAGTAACAAAACGCCAAGTAATTAAAGGAAGCTTCTAACTATGGTGCAATGTTTTACACAGGGAACAGAAGACTGGGCACCCGTCACCCCGGGCTATGGCGCAATGTTTTACACAGCTAATAGAAGACTGGGCACCCGTCACCCCCGGCTATGGTGCAATGTTTTACACAGGGAACAGAAGACTGGGCACCCATCACCCGTAGGCTATGGTGCAATGTTTTACACAGCGAACAGAAGACTGGGCATCCGTCACCCCCTGCTATAGCGCAATGTTTTACACAGGGAACAGAAGACTGGGCATCCGTCACCCCCGGCTATAGCGCAATGTTTTACACAGGGAACAGAAGACTGGGCATCCGTCACCCCCTGCTATAGCGCAATGTTTTACACAGGGAACAGAAGACTGGGCATCCGTCACCCCCGGCTATAGCGCAATGTTTTACACAGGGAACAGAAGACTGGGCACCCGTCACCCCGGGCTATGGCGCAATGTTTTACACAGCAAATAGAAGACTGAGCACCCGTCGCCCCCAGCTATGACGTAATGTTTAACACAGAGAATAGAAGACTGGGCACCCGTCGCCCCCAGCTATGACGTAATGTTTAACACAGAGAATAGAAGACTGGGCACCCATTACCCCCAACTATGGCGCAATGTTTTACACAGCGAATAGAAGACTGGGCACCCGTCTCCCCCAGCTATGGCGCAATGTTCTACACAGGGAACAGAAGACTGGGCACCCATGACCCATAGGCTATGGCGCGATGTTTTATATATTGAACAGAAGCCTGGGCACCCGTCAACGACTGAGCCCTCCAGAAAGTCATCAGCCTACATTCAGAGGAAACGCTCCTTTTAAGCCTCGTTCACATTTCCCTGTCCATGATGACCTCCAAGACAAAGCGGTCAGAGTTTCATCAGTGCAGATCTGTATGCAGGCGTAGCTAAATTTCGCTCAATGTTAGAGGGAAATAAAGAAAGGGTGCACAATAGGATAGTACGTTCAATAAAAAATCATCAGAAAGTGAGGCGGTTGGAGGCTCACCTTAGAGGGTTGTGCTAGAGATGGGCACAACCCTATTGTAGACATGTATAGAGAGAAGACCTTTGCAGCCGCAGAGTTAATGTCTTTAGGGTGGGATTCCCAGTCCCACAAAGAGGTGCTTACAGAGAAGGAGATTCTGCTATGGCGCAAGATCACTGGCGTAGACGGTCCGTGAAGTATTAAGAGATCTGGGCAGTTTTTGCACACGCATTTCTGTGTGCTTGATATGTCTCTGGATATAAAGATCTCTTAATACTTCACGGACCTTGCGCCATAGCAGAATCGTCTTCTCCGTCATCGGTGAAGATGTCCATCTTGTCTGTTTTTTGCCCTCCGTGTGTCACCAATATTCCACGTGCACTGCTAGGCTGAAAAATTGATTTCCAGAGCATCTCCTACAACAACATCATCATCCGTGTTCTGTCTGCGGTTTTTCATGGACCTGCAGACTTTAACGGGCGCGTTTGATCCGCGTCACAGATCAAAGAAATCAATGGATGTGTGAACGAGGCCTTATAGTGACCGGCTGAGGGGTAAGATCTAAGCCAGGGATCATCAACCTTCGGCACTCCAGCTGCTGGGAAAGTACAATTCCCAGCATGCAAACCTGCTTGGCTGTACTTCTTACTTCCATAAAAGTGAATGAAGCATATTGGGAGTTGTAGTTTGTGAACAGCTGGTGTGCCGGAGGGTTGCTGATCCCTGATCTAAGCCAAGACTCACATAGAGTGCTATAGTCAGCACCCCATTTCTCAGAGATGGCCAGCAAATTGTGACAGATCTGTCAGCTCTAATCTACCATCGCCCCGCACACAGGAAAAGGGCGTGTAAGAGGGAAGCTTCAAAGAAAGGCTCTACAGAAATGAAAGGGTTACAGCGACCCTCCGCAAGCAATGCATACTCCTCGCCATCCCCCCACATTAAAATACTCTCAGTATATAAGTCGTCCTATTAAGACAAGAGGGAAGGAGATAAGTGTCTGATTGGCGGAGGTCTGACCGCCGATCATCTAACGGGGACCCTCGCTCCTCCCCCATTTGAACGGAGCGGCAGTCGTACTTAATCAGCTCTATGGGACTGCCAGAGAGAGCCGAGCACTTGTACTCTTACCTCTGGCAGTCCCATAGGGTTGTACGTCCGCCGCTCCATACTAATATGGGGCGTGATCCCCTGTTCTGGCGATTGGACACCCACCAATCTTCTGTGGACAAGGGATAAGCTGTAATCATGGGACACCCCAATAATCAACATCTGTTTCTGGGAAAGCTGGGTGACATAAAAGTGTACAACTCCTTTCCGTATACCCCATTATGCCAAACAGAGCTCATAGTGGGGTCCCACACTTTGAAACCCCTCTATTAGTCCTGCCGGGGCACGCTCACACATAGCAGATACACGGCGGATTGTCGAGGGGAAAACCCGACAAATTTTACAGCACTTGGCAAAGTGGATGAGATTTAAAAAAATCAGCAGTGTAAACTGAACCACGGAATTCACCCTCATGAATCTATAGGGTGAAATCTGTGGCAAATCTGCAGCAAAAACCACAAACCAAGAAAAACACACATGTGAAAAAACACCTTAGATAGCGGTCGTCCAGCAGTTATTCCTTCAACTCTCTCATATGCATGCTTGGCTGAGAGTGCATGTGTTTTCAATAGGGGAGCTGACAGACACCTCTGGCGGTACCTTCTCTCCTCTGGAACCAAAAGGATTGGCATGTGGAAATCCAACATGCTCGCCCCATATCTCCCATTGGGCTATACAATGCTATACAATGGCCATGTGAGGAGGAGGCACTCTGTAGTGCTTCCGTAGCGTTCCGCATCTCCGGATTTGCGGACCCATTGAAGTGAATGGGTCCGCCTCTGTGATGCGGAATGCACATGGACCGGTGCCCGTGTTTTGCGGATCCGCAATACGGCAACGGGCAGCACACGTTCGTGTGAATGAGCCCTAAAGGGGTTTTGCAATCACAGACAATTGTGTGCGGATTTACAAGCATGCAAAACGCTGGTTCATCGGCGGCGGTATTCTACTGCAAGATGATCGCTAACGAACGCTTATGCGAACACTCGTTGTGATTATCGGCCAGTGTAACACAACCTTGAGATTTACGCAAGACTGTCTGCCATGTAAAAAGACCAAAGAGGAAGTAAGGAGCAAGGACGGGAAGTAGAATACTTGGAGAGACTTAAAAAAAATTATATCCAAGAAACCATCCACCTGTTCTTAATTTAAAAAATAAAATAAAATAAAAACTCTGAATATTCACATACGGGGTATTACAGCGGGGTCCCATTATAGCAACGTGTTCCCCCTGTATAGCAGACATGCATGCTCGCTGCCACTCCAGTCATATCTATGGGACGGCCAGAGATAGCAGAGTACAAGCGCTCGGCCAGCTCCGGCAGAACCATACAGTTGAATCGAGCGGCAGCGAGCATGTATGTCCGCCACCTCATTAAAAAGGCGAATTAGGGTAAGTGCATGGCGTTCCTGGGTACACAGCAATGTAAACAATGAAGCTTGATCTGCCAGAAGTCAGACCCCCCCCCCCCTTGCCGGCCTGAGATTGATGGCCTACCCTAAGGAATCTAGAAATGAATCATTGCCACCTAACTTTATAAAGGGGTTGCCCCGCCAGTGTTAGTCTGCCAGGCTTTTCTTCTCCATTATTTTATACCAGTGTCCGCCATTTGTAAAACCCCTTTATGTATAGCCTATGGCAGAGCTTAAAACAACCGGCTTGACCATTACTGCCTCCCCAAATCTGTCCTCAGGGGACATTAAGGAGCCCTCCAGGCACCTTAGACTGAAGGCAGAACTTCGGGATTATCGAATGTGCATTGCAGCTTGAATTAAAAGGGGTCACTTCTGGTGGCAGCTTCCCTTTAGGCCCTCTGCACACGAACGTGTGCACCCTGTGGTCGTGCTGCGGCCCGCAATGCACAAACACAGTCCGTGGGGCAGCCGCAGCGGATCGCGGACCCATTCACTTTAATGGGTCCGCGATAGGACATGTTCTATCTTTTTGCAGAACAGAAGTACGGCACGAAACCCCACGGAAGCACCCCATAGTGCTTCCGTTCCGCACCATTCTGCATCTCCGGATTTGCGGACCCATTCAATTGAATGCCCACAGAACAGCACCAGTGTATTGCGGATCCGCAAATGCGGTCGTGTGCAAGAGGCCTAAAAGGTTTGTTCACACATAATTGAAAAGCTGCAGATTTTCAATTTTCGGTTGGAAAATCCCCGCATAGCACAGAGACAAAACGGGTAAGATCAGGGAGGATGCCCAACCTGCAGCCCTCCAGCTGTTGCAAAGTTACAACTCCCAATATGCCCTGATAGCATAGGCTGTCGGGGTAGGCTGGGAGTTGTAGTTCTGCAAAAGCTAGAGGGCCGCAGGTTGGGCATCCCTGGATAAGACTATACGCAGAAAAATCTGCGGATTTTGAAAGCGCAGCCAGTCAGTCCACCGCAGATTTCGCCCTTTGCAATTCGTGGGGTGAAGACCTGCTGCAAACCTGCACGTGATAGGCCAATTTAGCTGTGATGTCATGGATTTCATTGGGGAATTGCGGTGGAAAATCTGCCCTGTGTGGCCACAGACACAGAAATCTGGCAGCGGTTAGGCTCGCCCTAATTAACATGCACGGTCATCTAAGCTGAAAATACATGCTATATTTTAGGAAGGATGAAACAAAGTATCTTGGCTGATTTTCTGTTTGCCCTGCCGACGAGCGACTGGCAGAGTCTACTGGCTTTCGAATACGTTGGATTGGCAGCAAATAAGAAGGCGGCGGCTCCACTGTGATCCAGGCAGGGGCCTAACTGGTTCCTCTTGGTAAGGCCTCATGCACACAATCTCATTTTTTTCACCCATGTTCTGTCTACATTTTTTGCAGGGATCCGGAGGGACGCCTTTAGGAGGGGTCCGGGCACTGTGGGGGGTATTTGTACTATTGGATAACCCCTTTAACCATACAGACTGACTAAACAGTGCAGTCTCTTACAGCCCGCCGTGGCCCTCGAGCGCAGCGTGCTTGATCGTGCCTTTAGGCAGTTATGGCACGCACAGATCGGCCCCATCTGTCAGAAACTGAAACTGGTCGTTTACAAACACATTTTATTAAGGGTACGTTCACACTAGAGTCGCTGGATTCCGGCAGACAGTTCAATCTGTATGCAAACGGATACGGATGCGGATCCATCTCACAAATGTATTGCAATACCGGATCTGTCTCTCCGGTTGTCATCCGGAAAAACAGATCCAGTATTTATGTTTTTCACATTTTTAAAGGTCGGCGCATGCGCAGTCCGCAAAACCGGATCCGTTTTTCCAGAACACTTAGGGCCGGACCCAGCATTAATGCATTTCAATATAAAATAATGCCTGCTGCGGTATTTTCTCCGTCCAAAAAACGTACAGTGACTGAACTGAAGACATCCTGAACAGATTGCTCTCCATTCAGAATGCATTAGGACAAAACTGATCAGTTCTTTTCCAGTATTGAACCCCTATAATACTGAATGTCTGTGCCCAACCTCCTCTATAATGATTTACAATGCTGTGCGTCTCTGTCCGACCTCATCTATAACCATTTATAATACTAAATGTCTCTGCCCAACCTCCTCTACGATTTATAATGCTGTGTGTCTCTGCCCGACCTCATCTATAATAATTTATAATGCTGTGCGTCTCTGCCCGACCTCATCTATGATTTATAATGCTGTGTGTCTCTACCCGACCTCATCTATAATGTTGTATGTCTCTGCCCAACCTCCTCTATGATTTACAATGCTGTCTCTGCCAAACCTCCTCTATGACTTATAATGCTGTGTGTCTCTGTCCAACCTCCTCTCTAATGATTTACAATGCTGTCTCTGCCAAACCTCCTCTATGACTTATAATGCTGTGTGTCTTTGCCCAACTTCCTCTATAATGATTTATAATTCTGTGTGTCTCTACCCAACTTCCTCTATAATGATTTATAATTCTGTGTGTCTCTACCCGACCTCATCTATAATGATTTATAATACAGGGGTGTGGAAATCGTATCGCCCGACGTCCAGGACATACAGGTCCGGACGCCGGGCAGGTAGTTTGTTCAGTAGCTTAGCCCTGCTGCGGGCTAGTAGCAGGGCTCAGATGGCTTTATTTACCGGAGAAGTGGATTGGCGACGAGCTGGGGGCATGGAGCGGCGGTGACTAGAGTTGAGCGAACCCGAACTGTAAAGTTCGGGTTCGTAGTCAAACCTTAAGTTTTTTGGTACACGGTCCCAAACCCGGACTTTTTCACTGAAGTCCGGGTTCGGGTTATTTTATTCTAATACAGAGGCGTTCCCATGGTGATGGGGACGCTTGAAGTTAAAATATCCCATCGGATTGGAGAAAACTCAGATCCGATGGTATATTCTAAACCCCAGGTGTTCCCATGGTGATGGGGACGCACCTCTGACAGGGCGCTGCCACCCGCAGCACCTGAGGGGTTAACTGCGCGGAGGGCACCTCCGTCAGAGGTCGGGTGCCGGGAATGTTTCTACAATGTTTGCATTGGGGGGCAGTGCGCCCCCCCAGTATTAAAATCATTGGTGGGCAGTGCGCCCTCCATCATTGGTGGCAGCGGCAGTTCCGATCAGGGTCCCAGATGTAATGCTGGGGCTCTGATCGGTTACCATGGCAGCCAGGACGCTACTGAAGTCCTGTCTGCCATGGTCAGTTACTCAGCAGCATTATACTTACATGCGCTGTGGCTGCCCGGCGCTCCTTCTTCTTGTAACTCGTCACAGGTCTGTGCGGCGCATTGCTATAAGCATAAGCAATGTGCCGAACAGACCTGTGACAAGTAGATCGAGCCCCCACTTTAGTCCTTTTAAAGTTTATTTTTTTCCCCACACCCCTGTAATGCTGTGTGTCTGCCCAACCTCATCTATAATAATTTATAATGCTGTGTGCCTCTGCCCAACCTCCTCTATAATGATTTATAATGCTGTGTGTCTCTATCAGACCTCATCTATAATGATTTATAATGGTGTGCATCTCTGCCCAACCTCATCTATAATGCTGTGCGTCTCTGCCTGACCTCATCTGTAATGGTTTATAATACTGTGTGCCTCTGCCCAACCTCTTCTATAATGATTCATTTCATAATGCTGTGTGCCTCTGCCCAACCTCTTCTATAATGATTTATAATGCTGCGCGCCTCTGCCCAACCTCCTCTAAAATGATTTATAATGCTGCGCGTCTCTGCCCAACCTCCTCTAAAATGATTTATAATGCTGTGCGTCTCTGCCCAACCTCCTCTATAATGATTTATAATGCTGTATGTATGTGCCCAACCCTTATATATGATTTATAATGCTGTGTGTGTCTCTATCTGATCTCATCTATGATTTATAATGCTGTGTGTCTCTGCCCAACCTCATCTATGATTTATAATGCTGTGTCTCTATCCAATCTCATCTACAAAGATTTATAATGCTGTGTCTCTGCCTGACCTCATCTGTAATGATTTATAATGCTGTGTGTCTCTGCCCAACCTCTTCTATAATGATTTATAATGCTGTGTGCCTCTGCCCAACCTCCTCTATAATGATTTATAATGCTGTGTGTCTCTGCCCGACCTCATTCATGATTTATAATGCTGTGTCTCTGCCCGACCTCCTCTATAATGATTTATAATGCTGTATGTCTCTGCCCAACCTCATCTATAGCCATTCATAATGCTGTGCGTCTCTGCCCAACCTCCTCTTTAATGATTTATAATGCTGTGTGCCTCTGCCCAACCTCCTCTATAATGATTTATAATGCTGTGTGTCTCTGCCCGACCTCATCTATGATTTATAATGCTGTATGTCTCTGCCCAACCTCCTCTAAAAATGATTTATAATGCTTTGCGTCTCTGCCCAACCTCCTCTATGATTTATAATGCTGTGTCTCTGCCCAACCTCATCTATAGGCATTGATAATGCTGTGCGTCTCTGCCCAACCTCCTCTATAATGATTTATAATGCTGTGCGTCTCTGCCCAACCTCCTGTATAATGATTTATAATGCTGTATGTCTGTGCCCAACCTCATATATAATTTATAATGCTGTGTGTCTCTATCCGATCTCATCTACAAAGATTTATAATGCTGTGTGTCTCTGCCCAACCTCATCTATGATTTATAATGCTGTGTGTCTCTATCAGATCTCATCTATGATTTATAATGGTGTGCATCTCTGCCCAACCTCATCTATAATACTGTGTGTCTCTGCCTGACCTCATCTGTAATGGTTTATAATGCTGTCTGTCCGCACTTGTTATGGTTTGTACCCAACATAATGCTGTCAGAACAAACCATTACAGCTCAGACCAGGGAGGGATGCAGTGCGGCCCGGACAAAGAAGCAGAATTCACTATGGGAATTTCACGCTCCCACATGGAGAGCGTTTTGAGCTGTGAATTCGCTCGTCCAAAACCGCTAATTACGGCAGGGTCAGCTCACCATCCAATGCATATGGGGGCACTCCAACAGCCCACTGCTGGTCTCACGCTAAAACTAAACTGATGCCAGCCATACTTAGTACAACACCTTCGGACACGGGCTCCCTGGTTACTACAATGCCGCCTATAGCCAACCCCACCGCTGTCTACTTCCCCTTTTCTCCCCCAGAGCGTGCTACTAGGCGATTCCCTCCTGATGGATGGCAGCTGCCTGTTATATTATTATAAGCACAGTTGCTTCATAACTTCAATGGGGAAGTCTCTTATCTTCCACCATGCAATGAAGACATCAGGAGATGACCTCAGCGAGGGTCCATCAACAGAGATCATCTACACACAAAAAAGAGTCCTATGTAGAGAGATCAATATCACCCTGGTATTTCTGCGACTTGAAAGAACAGTGCCAATTAAATCAATGGCATTTTACCATGAGCACCATTGTCTACAACCAATGATACAATGGAGTTAAAAGGGTTTTCCAGGAGAATAATACTGATGACCTACCCTCAGGACAGGACATCGATATCAGATCAGTGGGGGTCCGACTCCAAGCACTCATTCGATCACCCTCCGGCCTCATCCTAGGCCAGTGATGCCACATTCATTGGTGACGTGGCCTATGTGCGGCTCAGTGTCATTCAAGTGAATGGGGCTGAGCTGCAATACCAAGCACAGCCACTATACAATGCACGGCGCTGTAAAATGGGTGCAGGTCTCCTCATACCCCCACCAGGGGCGTAGCTATAGGGGGTGCAGAGGTAGAAGTCGCTACCGGGCCCAAAGACCCTTGTGGTGCATAAGAAGACACCTGTATTATAGAAAGTGCATGCTGGTCAACTTACACCTCTGGCTGGAGGGAAGGGGGTTAGGTCATGAATTTGGCTTGGGGTGGGTGTAGACTACAGTTCTTCCCTGCCCCTGGCCACAAAGCACTGAGGGAACTGGGGCCCCAAGCTGAACTCTTGCACCAGGGCCCATGACCCATTAGCTACGCCCCTGACCCCCCACTGATATGATACTGATGACCTATCCTGACCCTGAAGATAAGTCATCAATATTATACTCCAAAAAAAACCCTAAGGACATCTTTAAAGAGGTTTTCTGAGAGCGCCCTGGCCTTCTTTCTGCTCTTCCTAGGCCGAGTGACAGCGCGTTCATCAGTCACATGGCAGCTCAGTCCCATTCAAGTGAATGGGGCACTGCGATACCAAGCACAGCCACTATACAATGTACGGCGCTGTGCTTGGCGAGAGGAGAGGAGGCAGCAGCCCTCACAGGAGATTGGCTGCCTTCTCAGAACAGCTGATCCGCGGGGGTCCTGGGTGTCGGACCCCCACCAATCAGATACTGGTGACTTATCCAGAGGATAGGTCATTAGTAATAAATTCCCAGAAGACCCTTTAGACATCCTGTACACGTTAGGGCTGCAATCTTCCTTCTTCATTCATTTCATCTTCAGACCCCTTGATATCCAGTTTACAACCCGTTCATAGTTTCAGATTTTTCTCACGACAACACATCCCTCCTAGTAATACATACTGCATGTCAGGGCAGTAGCATCCTGGTCCCACAGGCTTCATTAGCCCTTATGTATTATGTATTAACAGTAGGGATGAGCGAATCAACTTCGGATAAAACATCCCAAGTCGATTCGCATAAAACTTCATTCTAATGCTGTATGGAGCAGGAGCTCTGTACAATAGTAGAATGTATTGGCTCCGATGAGCCGAAGTTATTGCTTCGCAAAGTCTCGCAAGACTTCGGGTAATAACTTCAGAAATTAATTTCTACTGTAAAAAAAACATTTCCCGAACTCAGGTTCGGTTCCAAGGTACCACTTGGAAAAGAACCTGAGTTCGGGAAATGGTAAGTTATTACCCGAAGTCTCGGGAGACTTCGCAAAGCAATAACTTCGGCTCATCGGAGCCAATACATTCTAATACTGTACGGAGATCCTGCTCCGTACAGTATTAGAACAAAGTTTTATACGAATCGACTTCGGATGTTTCATCCGAAGTCGATTCGCTCATCCCTAATTCAGTGTTTCCCAACCAGTGTGCCTCCAGCTGTTGCAAAACTACAACTCCCAGCATGCCAGGCACAGCCAATTGGCTGTGCTGGCATGCTGGGAGTTGTAGTTTTGCAACAGCTGGAGGCACACTGGTTGGGAAACACTGCGGCCTAATTAGCAGGTTTCACTGCCTCAAACTCTGTGCTGCGAGTTCAGGTCAGTAAAACCTGTGGTCAAGCCGTGACAAATCTGAGTAAGGACTCATGCACACGAAACCGTCCATGTGCTGGCCGGAGCCGAGAACGGGTCCGCAATATATGGGAACCGGCCTTTTGTGCACCGCATCACGGATGCGGACCCATTCACTTGTATGGGTCATCAATCCAGAAGGTGTAGAACCTCATGGAAACACTACAGAACACTTCCGTGGGGTTTCTTTCTGCACCGCAAAAAAATAAATAAATGAACATGTTCTATATTTTCGCGGTGCGGACAGATCACAGACACATTCAAGTTGAATGGGTCTGCCTCAGTCTGGGGAAACGGCATGGATGTTGCCCGTGTATTGGGGACTGCAAATTGCGACCCCCAATGCATGGGACAGCTGAGCAATGGCAGCGTGCATGAGCCCTAATACAGGTGTGCACTGACTGTCACCGACGCTGAGGAGTGTTTGCAGTGCTTTCTCGTTGCGATTCACAGACTATACAATTCTCTCCTCCCCATCTACAGCCTGTGTCATCTACCCTCCTTGAACGCTTTCCCCCCTCTCCACACACTGATCTGCTTGTACAACCTCTCTCACACTGACAGAAGGGAAGGGGGAAGAGCAGAGATAGCCCACAGACATCAGAGCAGAGCTTTGACAGATCAATGCCAGGTTGAAGGCCTAGGGGGCGTACGATTTTTGGTGTGGGATTCGGCGCAAAAAAACTAGACCGAACCTGTGCTTTTCAAATCGGAGGCCGCGCTGCAGTTCATGCGACCGCGGTTTTCAAGACTGTGCAGGTCCATTCTTGGCAGAGCCCTCGCGATGCTGCAGAGGGAGCATGCTCGCAGTTCAGCTCCGTTCAATGGGTCTGCAGGGAACCCGGCAGCACAGGAGTATCTGCTGCGGCACACGTGGCGGATCTTGCCGCGGACAGAATCCTCTGTGTGAACATCCCCTTTGCAAAAGGATATTTTTAATTAAAACCATATTAAAAGTTGATTCACTTTGCAAATAAATAAAAATAAAAAGTGTGAAGTGTCCATAGCTTTTAACCCTTTGTCAACAATCTTCTCCCATAAAGCGGGGAGTTACTGCATTTATACTGCTAAACCAGTGACGCCATGTGCACCCTATGTGAGTATGACAACCGTTATCTAGTTATTCTCCATAGACACTGGACCTGATTCCACTTGCCCCATGACATCACTTCTCCATAACACTTCCTACTCCGCACCACTTTGTCTCCAGAGCTGCGCTCCTGGCCATATTCCCGCATCTACAACTTGTAGTCGCTGTCATCATCCGCTTCCCCGCAGCCCTCCCCGTGTATCTCCACCCAGCAGATGTTCCCAGCACCAGGATGACACCCCGCACCCGGCCATTAGGAGTGCTCACTTCCTTCTGTCCCGCTGCAGGTTGTCAGTCCGCCCATCCATTGTCCTCCCGTCACTCAGAAGAACATATCCCACAAACCGCAACCCCCTAAAAGTCACCGTCTACCGGTCTCACCGTTCTCTGCGGAGCCGCCTGTCTCCTCTCCCTCTCTCTTTCTGGCCGCTTCCGCTCCGCCCCGGGGCAGATCCTCCCGCGAGACTTCCGGGGACTGCGTCAGATCCCGCGGGCGTTGTACGCGCTACGTCATCACGCGGCATGGAAGGCTGCTTGACGTGTGACGTAAGGGCGAAGGCGCGGCCATCTTGGTGGTGGGCACTTAGGGGACTGTCCTTCTGGGCTTGGTTCACACCTCGTTTTTATTTCTTAATTTAATTTGTATTTATTTTGAAAGGCAAGGACACTATAAAAAATAAATAACGTCATGAGCCCACTCTGCTTCAGGGACAGTGACGAGGGTTTTTCTATGTTCTGTGCGGCTGCGCCCCTGCTTTTCATTTTTTATAGAATAACTCCTTTAAGCGTGCATGGGATAGGCATAAGGCCATCCTTCATATAAGATAGGGCCAGGGGCTATCCATAGTATTCAGTATATTGGGCAGACTAGATGGGCCAAATGGTTCTTATCTGCCGACACATTCTATGTTTCTATGGGGGCGCTAATGGGGGCATTAGTATTACTGGGGGTACTAATGGGGGCATTATTAATATTGGGTGCACTAATACGGGCATTACTATTAATGGGGACACTAATGGGGGCAGTCATTTTTCTGAGAGGGCGCTAATGGGGGCATTTTTAATTCTGGGAGGCACTAATTGGGGCATAAATATTATTGGGGGGCACTAATGGGGGCATTACTATTTCTGGGGGTGCTAATGGGGGCATTACTATTTCTGGGGGCGCTAATGGGGGCATTAATATTACTGGGGGGCACCAATGGGTGCATTATTAATTCTGGGGGGCACTAATGGAGGCATGACTATTATTGGTGGCACTAATGGGGGCATTATCCATTCTGGGGGTACTAATGAAGGCAATAATATTATTGCGGGGCACTAATGGGGGCATTACTATTACTGGGGGCACTAACGGGGGCATTCATATTTTTAGGGGGCTCTAAATGGGGCATTAATAATTCTGGGGGGCACTAATGGATGCATTATTAATTCTGGGAGGCACTAATTGGGGCATTACAATTACTGGGGGCACTATTAATACTGGGAGCGCTAATGGGGGCATTAATATTACTGGGGGCACCAATGGGGGCATTATTAATATTGGGTGCACTAAAACGGGCATTACTATTAATGGGGACACTAATGGGGACAGTAGTATTTCTGGGGGGCTCTTATGAGGGCACTATTAATTCTGAGGGGCGCTAATGGGGGGGCATTCTTAATTCTGGGAGGCACTAATTGGGGCATAAACATTACTGGGGGGCACTAATGGGGGCATTACTATTACTGGGGGCACTATTCATTCTAGGGGCGCTAATGGGGGCATTAATATTACTGGGGGGCACCAATGGGTGCATTATTAATTCTGGGGGGCACTAATGGAGGCATTACTATTATTGGGGGCACTACTATTACTGGGGGCACTAACGGGAGCATTAATATTTCTGGGAGGCATTAATTGGGGCACTAATATTACTGGGGGGCACTATTATTACTGGGGGCACTATTAATACTAGGGGCACTAATGGGGGCATTGATATTACTGTGGGGTACCAATGGGGGCATTATTAATTCTGGGGGGCACTAATGGAGGCATGACTATTATTGGTGGCACTAATGGGGCATTATCAATTCTGGGGGTACTAATGAAGGCAATAATATTATTGCGGGGCACTAATGGGGGCATTACTATTACTGGGGGCACTAACGGGGGCATTAATATTTTTAGGGGGCTCTAATGGGGGCATTAATAATTCTGGGGGGCGCTAATGGATGCATTATTAATTCTGGGAGGCACTAATTGGGGCATTACAATTACTGGGGGCACTATTAATACTGGGAGCGCTAATGGGGGCATTAATATTACTGGGGGCACCAATGGGGGCATTATTAATATTGGGTGCACTAAAACGGGCATTACTATTAATGGGGACACTAATGGGGGCAGTAATATTTCTGGGGGGCTCTAATGGGGGCACTATTAATTCTGAGGGGCGCTAATGGGGGCATTCTTAATTCTGGGAGGCACTAATTGGGGCATAAACATTACTGAGGGGCACTAATGGGGGCATTACTATTACTGGGGGCACTATTAATTCTAGGGCGCTAATGGGGGCATTAATATTACTGGGGGGCACCAATGGGTGCATTATTAATTCTGGGGGGCACTAATGAAGGCATTAATATTATTGGGGGCACTAATGGGAGCATTACTATTACTGGGGGCACTAACGGGGGCATTCATATTTCTGGGAGGCACTAATATTACTGGGAGGAACTAATGGGGGCATTACTATTACTGGGGGCACTATTACTACTGGGGGCGCTAATGGGGGCATTAATATTACTGTGGGGCACCAATGGGGGCATTATTAATATTGGGTGCACTAATACGGGCATTACTATTATTGGGGGCAGTAATATTTCTGGGGGGCGCTGTTAAGCCATACCCCATAAACCACACCCCTTTTAGAGTTTGGCTTAATTTAGCAGGTATTTTTTGTGGGGATTGGGAAAGGTGGCAACCCTAGAGGCCGCTGATGGACAGGATCCTCCAACGGAGGCCATGTTCGGAGTAAAGCACCAGAAAGCAGGTGAACGGACCAGCCTTATTAATCACTGGACATTGGCACCGATGTTTTAATGCCTATTGCTAGCTGCATGCACATAATGTAAACCTGCCAACCCCATTTACAGGGCATCTGTCTCTGCAATGGTAACGCCCCCGTTGCTCTTAGAGGCTCATTTGCATACAATAAAATATCAGTTCTCTCAGCAATGCGGGCACATAAGAACATGGCACCAACACAGATGCCTTCAGCTGCCAAGTGCACATGTAACAGGCCAGCCAGTGTCATAGGTACAAATCTGCTGGCAGGGGTTTTCTGATTGGTGGGGCCCAAAGGATAGGTCCTCAGTGCAGTGTACAGATGTGTGAGGTAGGAGGAGGCTGTCACTGGTGCCTCACACAGCAGTGACTGCTCCATATACTTCTACAGCCGCTGCATATGGAGTTTAGACACCACTCGTCTATTATACCTCGTGACCATCGGCGGCACGTAACACGTGACGTCACGTCTCATTTTACCCACTCCAATCTAGTTCCTACCTTCGCTTGCCTATGCCGCAGCCACCTCATCCTCATAAACTAGCAAACACCGCCCCCTACAGGTAAGCGGTTCTTCACTTCGCTGCGAACTTTCCTCCCCTGACCTTTCATTTCTAGAGAGGACACAACACCGCTTTGTGGACTCCCCAGAATGTCTCCTACTGTATGTCCGTAGAGACCGCCGAGGCAGCCATTTTCTTGGAGACCAGCAACCGGTTTTGTTTCAATACCTGTCTACCACAAAATGACTTCGGGAATTGGAGACAAGAAGATGCGGTGACTGTTATTTATTTTATTTTTCTTGTACAGAACGCGGCTAGCGATGACAGAATCATGGCTGCTTGTGGCTAAGCTGGAACCTGGGATAGGCTGCTGGTAGACATTGCAGAGAGTGTGGAAGGACTGGTGAGTGCGACTGGTCCTCCTGGCTATTTACGTGCGTGCATCCACTGACCCTGTAGTAGTCTATATTATAAAATGCCGGGGGGAAATGTCTCAGCCCTGCGACAAATGCATACTATGTCTCTATAAGTGTGAGATTGCACATGAGCAAGCTGAGCCATGACTTGTTCCAAACAGATCCCGATGGATCCTATGTGAGGCTCTTAGTAAAGAATTCCCGGACCTTGAGGGAATGGCAAAAATGCCAATGTGAACGGAGCCTTATTTGTATATAACGCAGCTGTCCCTTGTGTATGATATAAAGGTTATATCATGTCCCATGATGCAACTGCCTGTCACTATTGGGGGGCACCGCTGATCACCCGGGCACCAAGGTCACTCATATGGGGAGGCAGAGGCACAGGGCAGTGTTATTGGGGCAGCAGAAGTGTTAGGCCACTTTCACAGGCATTGGGGGTCATTCACTAAGGTCGGCTTTTTACGCCGGTCTTGGATTCCCCCCCTACACTGATGCGTTTGCCCCTGCCTGGAGTAGTTTTTCGCCTTTCCAGGCATGAATGTTGGTAAATTTGCCAGGACCCCCGTCCCGCCCAGCTGTTGAGCACAGCATAAAACCGCCCGTGCAACAAAACATTATCACACAGCCAATCAGAAAAGGGACTTGGGACTTTTATTTTTACAACTTAAAGGGGTTGACCGTCTTTTATGCTCATGATAGGTCGTCAATATCGGATCAGAGGGGTCCGACACCCGGTACCCCCACCGATCAGCTGTATGAGGAGACGGCGCGCAGTGTTCCTGTCTCTTTTCTTGTTGCTGCTTGTTTATGGCAAAATTCGGATGTGGACCGTGTTGCACCACATTTTTTGTGGACCCGTAGACTTCAACGGGTCCGCATTTTGTGGACAAGTATAGGACATGTTTTATCATCTTGCGGAAAGTCCTTTCTGCAAAAAGATAGCCTATGTCTGCAAAATGTGGGCCACGGACCCATTGAAGACGGTGGGTCCTGCAAATATAATGCGAACAGACGAGGGCGCAGTCATATTACGGTCGTGTACATGAGGGCCTTGCTTGTAGCTTCTGGGTCCCAATGCAAAATCCTCTGCCGGATCTCAATACCGGAATTAACAAGGCAAGTGTGAAAGTAGCCTTAGAGCTCACGCCTCCGGTAGAGCACGAAAACTCTGCCGTACAGACCTAGGCTACCTGCACACTGTGCGAATTACGCACGGCTTTTCCATGCGGATTCTCGCGCAGATAATACAGTACTAGCAAACGGAATCGGATTAGACAAATTTCATGGACTCTTAACTTTTTTTGTTCCACCTGGAAATTGCCGTGCGGATTTTGAAATTTACAGCATGTCAATTCTTTGTGAATTTTTCAATTTCAATGCAAGGGTGAGTCCTGCGGCAAAACGCATCAAATCTGCATTTAAAAATGCGCCAATTTTCTGTTTTAAAAAAACCCGCCCCCTTGTGCAGATGGCCTTAGTCGAACCTTGTATGTACAGAGGTATTAACCCCTTAGTGTCTCTAGCAGTGCCCGTGTCCTGTAGGTCTTCCGGTTTCCCAACGTTGCCATAAAAACAAATCAATAGGACATGTCGTAAAGAGCCGGAACCTCCCACGTATCCTGAGAACGGTTTTAGGCCTCTTTCACATGAGTGAGTTTTCAGTCAGGGCGCCATGACGTATTTCACGCATCATCTCTACGTTCAGGAAAAATCGCAGCATGTTCTATGTTGTTTTATTCACGCTGCTCTGGTTCCATAGAAGTGAATGGGGTTTCAGTGAAAAACGGAAGCCATCCGGATGCAATGCGTATTTCACTGATGGTTGCTAGGAGATGTAGATGGTTATTATTCATTTTTTATTTTATTTTATTTTCTCGCCCAATTCCTTGGGGGACACAGGAACTCTTGGGTATAGCTTATCTCCATAGGAGGCGTGACACTAAGTGAAGACTGTTAAGCCCCTCCTCCATCAGCTATACCCTCAGCCTGGAGAGAGAGACTGCCAGTTTTTTGCTTAGTGTCAAGGAGGCAAGACACTCTCTGCACTGCAGAGCTGTCTTTGCAAAGATTTTTTTATTTTTCTTTTTTTCTTTTATTTTTCATTTGTTTTTTCCTACAGGGACAACAGAGTCGCAGTAGACCTCTCTGTTTTCCCGGGGTTGAGCTGCGCCAGGGCCGGTTATCCGCCCTGCTGCCTCCCCCACAGAAGAAAAGGAGGACCAGGGCAGCCCATGCTCCCCTGCATCCCGCCAGCACAGGGTCGCCCACCTGCAAGTCCCTCTCCAGTTGCTGCCACTTCTGTGTCAGTGGCTGAAGGGGCGTCCCAGCTGGATGGACTAGAGGGTGAAGTCGCCGAATGGTGAGGTGGCTGTACAGCCGTGCCGCTCCCCCCCTCTCCTCCCCTCCCCTCCTTTTCTCCTCTTTCTCCGCTCCCTCCTACTCCCCTCCGCTCCGTTCTCGCTCCTGTCCCCGTTAGCTGGCTCCTACCGTTTGCGGGCCTCCGTTGCTCCGATTCAGGGGCGGGCCTATCGATCTGTCGGCGCTCTCTGGGCAGGCTGAGCGGCGTCATGGAGGAGGGTTACTACAGAGGCGGCGACACGGATCCTCTCCATCGGCTCATGTCTTCAGAGACCCATTGCGGGTCCGGAGGGCTATATCATCGGGGTTCGGCGGCGGGCGGCATTTTGTTCGCGCGCGCGCGAAATGTCTCGGCGGGGGGCGGAGTTTTCAGGCGCTTACATGTGCTCTGGATTCAGTTAAGGGGCGGACGTCTTTTCTCCCGCTCCTCACCAGCCCCGCCCCTTCTCGTGCCTGCTTGCTGCTGTGTGCAGGACGGATCTTGCTGCTGTTCGTCTGCTGTGCCACGGTCGTCTGCTTCACTGTGACCTGGTAGGACTGTTGACCCTCTCCAACACTGCAGCCCTCTGGCCTGGAAATATTGTTTCCAACCAACATGTCTGACCCCTTAGTGCCTGTGGGACCTTGGTATCATACCTGCACCGCGTGTAAGGCGCCGCTCCCTCAAGGGCAGTCTGACCCACATTGCTCGGCTTGCAAAGACCCATTGCAGGGTCCGCCATCTGTTGTGTCACCCCCTGGCCTCTTGGATCCCCCTGACTGGGCTAGATCCCTGTCCCAGGCTGTGGTTAGTCTCACTAGCGTTGTGGGCCGACTTGCAGAGGCGTTGCCATTACCGCAGCCGGATGATTCCCCTGCTGGGCCCTCCGGGTCCGCTGTTTTAGCCGACCCGGCTGAGTCCCTCTCTGCAGGCGATTCCTCCAGAGCCCGTCAACCCCAGAAGCGGCCGAGGGTGGATCACCGGTCATCCTCAGATGCTTCGGTATTCCCCCCCAAGGGTGCGTTCTCAGTCGGGTCCTTCCTCCTTACAGGATTTGCCCTCTGAAGGGGAGCTAGTCGATTCCGATTGGGATATGGACTCGGCACTGCCTTCAAAACTGGCCTCTGCCGTGGGCCATCTTATTAGCAATATCCGTGATACTTTTAAGATTCACGATGATCCCCCTGATCCTGAAAAGACCAGTGTTTCCTTTTATCGCCAAAAACAGGCGTCTGCAGTTTTTCCCCTCCATGCTGACTTTTCGTCAGTGGTTTCTAAGGCCTGGGCCCGTCCTGATGCACGGTTTACCCCGCCAAAAAAGTTGGATGTCTGTTATCCGTTCCCGGCGGATTGCATTTCTAACTGGGCGTCACCCCCTAAGGTCGACCCCCCCTGTGGCCCGTCTGTCCAAGAGCACGGCTATTCCCGTTGCGGATGGTTCTTCCTTACAATCTACTGAGGATCGCCGTATAGAGGCCCTTACAAAGGGTATCTTTGCGGCCTCCGGTTCCGCTCTTAGGCCAATTTTTGCCTCCGCTTGGGCTGGAAAAGCGGTTTCAGAGTGGGCGTCTCAGCTGGATCTGGAGCTTGAATCCGACGTCCCTATTCAAGACCTCCGTGCTCTGGCTCAACTTATCGTTCAGGCCGGTAAGTTTGTCTGTGAAGCATCCCTGGATGCCGGGGCTCTCATCACCCGTTCCTCTGCCCTGGCCGTTTCGGCTAGAAGGGAGCTTTGGTTAAAGGTTTGGTCGGCGGACGCCGCGTCAAAGCGGTCTCTTACTAGCCTTCCCTTCACTGGTTCTCGTTTGTTCGGGACTTGCTTGGATGAAATCATCTCTGAAGCCACAGGGGGGAAGAGTACTCATCTTCCCCAATCTAAGGCTAGAAGCGCTACTCGTGGTCGTCCCACCTTCTCCCGCTTCAGGTCTTCTCGTAGGGCTTCCGCTCCTCGCACCGCTTCAGGTCCATCCGCTAATCCTGTCCAGGACAGGCGTAAAAAACCCTTTTTTCGGACCCAGCCCTCCTGGCGCAAGTCACAACCTGCTCGCGCTCCCGCGACCAAGCAGGCCCCCGCCTGAAGGTGCGCCCCCACCCACCCGGGTGGGGGGACGTCTCCTCCTGTTCAGGGACTTCTGGCAGGCGCACGTCTCCGACGCCTGGGCCCTCGAGGTTGTGTCTTCCGGGTACAAACTCGAGTTTGCGTCCCTTCCCCCAGTTCGGTTCTTTCGTTCCTGGGTTCCCCAGGATCCCCGAGGGGCGGCCGATTTCTTTGCTGCCGTTCACACCCTTCTGGACAAGGGAGTCATCGCCCCGGTTCCTATGGGGGACAGGTTCAAAGGGTTCTATTCGAACCTTTTTGTGGTCCCCAAGAAAGAAGGTTCGGTGCGTCCCATTCTGGATCTAAAACGGCTGAACCGCTTCCTTCGTCTTCAGCGATTCCGGATGGAGTCTCTCAGGTCGGTGGTGGCTTCTCTGGAACAGGGGGAGTTCCTGGCCTCCATCGATATCCAGGACGCCTATCTTCATATTCCAATCGCGCGTTGTCATCAGTGCTTTCTGCGCTTTGCAGTGGGGTCCGACCACTACCAGTTCGTGGCCCTTCCCTTCGGGCTGGCGACGGCCCCTCGTGTTTTCACGAAGGTCCTTGCCCCCGTCCTCGCCTTACTTCGTTCCAGGGGAGTTTTTCTACTTCCGTATCTGGACGATCTCCTAATCAAGGCGCCTTCTCTGTCACAGACTTCCGCCAGTGTGGATCTCTCGCTGCAAACCTTGCGCCGGTTCGGTTGGATTATCAACCTACCCAAATCCTCTCTTGTTCCTTCCCGGCAATTGGTCTTTCTGGGGATGCTGCTGGATACGGATTCAGCGGTGGTTCGGCTTCCGTTGGAAAAGCGCCTGCTCCTTCATCGGTCGGTTCAGAGCCTTCTGTCCCACCGCCGCCTTTCCTTCCGGTTCAGCATGCGGGTCCTGGGACAGATGGTGTCCTGCTTCGAGGCGATTCCTTACGCACAGTACCACTCCCGCACCTTTCAGACGGTCATTCTGTCCGCCTGGGACAAGTCCCAGGAGAGTCTGGATCGGCATTTTCCTCTTTCCCCCCAGGTTCGTTCCTCTCTCCTCTGGTGGCTGCGGACCCCTCTCCAGGGGAAGTCCTTCCTGCCAATAACTTGGTTGGTGATTACCACCGATGCCAGTCTGCGGGGTTGGGGGGGAGTGTTTCCTCCTCGGTCCGTCCAGGGCACTTGGTCTCCATCGGAGTCCAGACTGCCGATCAACGTTCTGGAGCTGAGGGCCATCCTCCTCTCGCTCCGGCACTGGACTTCGCTGCTTCAGGGTCGCCCAGTTCGGGTCCAATCGGACAATGCCACAGCTGTGGCGTACATAAATCACCAGGGGGGCACTCGCAGTGCGGCGGCGATGAGGGAGGGGTCTCTGATCCTTCGCTGGGCGGAGGTTCATGTTCCTGCCCTTTCGGCCATTTACATCCCGGGGGTGGACAATTGGGCGGCGGATTTCCTCAGCCGGACGACGATCGACCCGGGGGAGTGGTCTCTGCACCCCGACGTCTTCGAGTCTCTTTGTCTCCGTTGGGGTCGTCCGGACGTGGATCTCATGGCCTCCAGATTCAACCACAAACTTCCCACCTACGTGGCCAGGGCCAAGGATCCGGACGCTTACGGCGCAGACGCGCTCGTCCTCCCCTGGACGGAGTTTTCGCTCCTCTACGTGTTTCCGCCCCTGCCTCTTCTTCCACGGGTCCTTCGGAAGATTGCGGCGGAGGGCACGCCAGCAATCCTGATAGCCCCGGACTGGCCGCGTCGTCTTTGGTTCGCCGACCTTATGTTGCTTCTGGCAGACGCTCCCTTGCCTCTGCCTCTCAGAGAAGACCTCCTCTCTCAGGGGCCGATCTTCCACCAGCATTTAGGGTCGCTACGTTTAGCGGCGTGGCTATTGAAACCGCGGTCCTGACGCGGCGGGGGTTTTCGGCTGACGTGGTCCGTACCATGATTCGTGCGCGTAAACCGGCATCGTCCAGGATTTATTACCGTACCTGGCGGGCCTATTTAGCCTTCTGCGAGGCCTTAGGGATTCCTCCTCTGCGGTTTTCCCTTCCTACGGTTTTGTCCTTTTTGCAGTCTGGTCTGGATCTGGGCTTGGGTCTCAGTACCCTGAAGGGTCAGATTTCGGCTCTTTCGGTCCTTTTTCAGCGCCCTCTGGCTCCGCTCGGTCCAGTTAAGACCTTTCTTCAGGGGGTTGCTCACTGTGCTCCCCCGTATCGCCCTTCCGTTCCTGCTTGGGATCTTAACGTTGTGCTGACGGCTCTCCAATCTTCCCCTTTCGAGCCTCTGCGCAAGGTTTCCCCTCGCTTGTTGTCTTGCAAAGTTTTCTTTCTCGTCGCTATCACGTCTCTTCGGCGTGTGTCTGAGTTGGCGGCTCTTTCTTGCGTGGAGCCCTTCTTGGTTTTTCACCAGGACAAGGTGGTTCTCCGCCCAGTTCCGGTTTTTCTTCCGAAAGTGGTGTCCGCCTTTCACCTGAATGAAGATATTGTCCTTCCTTCCCTGTGTCCGTCCCCGTCGCATCCTCGGGAACGGGATCTTCACCGTCTGGATGTTGTTCGGGCTCTCAGGATCTACCTGGATGTGACCAGACCCTTTCGACGCTCGGATTCTCTGTTTGTGGTTCCGGAGGGTCCGCGCAGGGGGCTGGCGGCGTCTAAGGTGGTTGTTGCCCGCTTCCTCAAGATGGCTATCGTTGAGGCTTACCGTGCTAGGGGCAGGGATCCGCCCTTTGGTGTTACCGCTCATTCTACGAGAGCGGTCGGGGCTTCCTGGGCTCAGCGTAATCGTGCCTCGGCTGAACAGCTGTGCAAGGCGGCCACCTGGTCTTCTTTGCACACGTTCACCAAGTTTTACAGGGTTAACACTTATGCCTCGGCGGATGCTGCTTTAGGCCGCTTGGTCTTGCAGGCGGCGGTGCCTTAATGTCTAGGGTGCTTGGTTCGCCTTGGGTTGTGGTCCCTCCCTATTTGTGGACTGCTTTTGAACATCCCAAGAGTTCCTGTGTCCCCCAAGGAATTGGGCGAGAAAACGAGATTTTTGTATAACTTACCAGTAAAATCTCTTTCTCGCTCTTCCTTGGGGGACACAGCGCCCACCCATTGTTTTTTGCTTGCCCTACGGGTGTTTTTTTGACTTGTTAGTGTTGGTTTGGTTACTCCTTGCCTTTGTCCTTTCACTACTTGGGCACATAACTGGAAGTCTCTCTCTCCAGGCTGAGGGTATAGCTGCTGGAGGAGGGGCTTAACAGTCTTTTACTTAGTGTCACGCCTCCTATGGAGATAAGCTATACCCAAGAGTTCCTGTGTCCCCCAAGGAAGAGCGAGAAAGAGATTTTACTGGTAAGTTATACAAAAATCTCGTTTTTTTCATGCGCGTGAAAAAACGCATCAAAAACCTCATGGACCTCTGCAGACTGGACTCACGGGAGCCTCGTTCTCTGGTTCCGAGGGTTCGAAACACTTTGCATATTCTATCGAGGCCTGCATCTCCTCTGTTTTCAGTTAGGCTACCTGGGCACATTGCGGTTTATGTGCGTTTTTACTAACCGTTTTTCTGTGCAGAAAAACCTTAGCGTAAGGCCTCATGCACACGACCGTTGTTTTGGTCCGCATCCGAAATGCAGTTTTTGCGGCTTGGATGCGGACTCATTCACTTCAATGGGGCCGCAAGAGTGCTCCCCTGCATTCGTTGCTCCGTTCCGTGGTCTGCCCCCAAAAATATAACCTGTCCTATTCTTGTCTGTTTTTGCGGACAAGAATAGGCAGTTATATCAACGGCTGTCCGTGCCGTTCCGCAAATTGCGGAAAGCACACGGACGCCATCCGTGTTTTGCAGATCCGCAATTTGTGGACCGCAAAACACACAACAGTCGTGTGCATGAGGCCTAATACAGCACCAGCAAAGCGAATGAGATGCGACAAATCTCATGTACGGTTGACACTTTTTCTTCTATACAGAAATGGACCTGCAGTGCGTATTTAGAAATCCACAGCATCTCCATTGTGTGTGCGATTAAATTTTAGTATTTTTTATATATATATATATATATATATACAGACGTGGACAAAATTGTTGGTACCCTTTGGTCAATGAAAGAAAAAGTCACAATGGTCACAGAAATAACTTTAATCTGACAAAAGTAATAATAAATTAAAATTCTATAAATGTTAACCAATGAAAGTCAGACATTGTTTTTCAACCATGCTTCAACAGAATTATGTAAAAAAATAAACTCATGAAACAGGCATGGACAAAAATGATGGTACCCCTAGAAAACACAGAACATAATGTGACCAAAGGGACATGTTAATTCAAGGTGTGTCCACTAATTAGCATCACAGGTGTCTACAACCTTGTAATCAGCCATTGGGCCTATATATATGGCTCCAGGTAATCACTGTGTTGTTTGGTGATATGGTGTGTACCACACTCGACATGGACCAGAGGAAGCAAAGGAAAGAGCTGTCTCAAGAGATCAGAAAGAAAATTATAGACAAGCATGTTAAAGGTAAAGGCTATAAGACCATCTCCAAGCAACTAGATGTTCCTGTGAGTACAGTTGCACATATTATTCATAAGTTTAAGATCCATGGGACTGTAGCCAACCTCCCTGGACGTGGCCGCAGGAGGAAAATTGATGACAAATCTAAGAGACGGATAATCCGAATGGTAACAAAAGAGCCTAGAAAGACTTCTAAAGAGATTCAAGGTGAACTTCATGCTCAAGGAACATCAGTGTCAGATCGCACCATCCGTCGTTGTTTGAGCCAAAGTGGACTACATGGGAGACGACCAAGGAGGACACCATTGTTGAAAACGAATCATAAAAAAGCAAGACTGGAATATGCCAAACTACATGTTGACAAGCCACAAAGCTTCTGGGAGAATGTCCTGTGGACAGATGAGACAAAAATCGAAGTTTTTGCCAAGGCACATCAGCTGTATGTTCACAGACGAAAAAATGAAGCATATCAAGAAAAGAACACTGTCCCTACTGTGAAACATGGAGGAGGCTCTGTTATGTTCTGGGGCTGCTTTGCTGCGTCTGGCACAGGGTGTCTTGAATCTGTGCAGGGTACAATGAAATCTCAAGACTATCAAGGAATTCTAGAGAGAAATGTACTAGCCAGTGTCAGAAAGCTTGGTCTCAGTCGCAGGTCATGGGTCTTGCAACAGGACAATGACCCAAAACACACCGCTAAAAACACCCAAGAATGGCTAAGAGGAAAAAATTGGACTATTCTAAAGTGGCCTTCTATGAGCCCTGACCTCAATCCTATTGAGCATCTTTGGAAGGAGCTGAAACATGCAGTCTGGAAAAGGCACCCTTCAAACCGGACACAACTGGAGCAGTTTGCTCATGAGGAGTGGGCCAAAATACCTGCTGAGAGGTGCAGATGTCTCATTGACAGTTACAGGAAGCGTTTGATTGCAGTGATTGCCTCAAAAGGTTGCGCAACAAAATATTAAGTTAGGGGTACCATCATTTTTGTCCATGCCTGTTTCATGAGTTTATTTTTTTACATAATTCTGTTGAAGCATGGTTGAAAAACAATGTCTGACTTTCATTGGTTAACATTTATAGAATTTTAATTTATTATTACTTTTGTCAGATTAAAGTTATTTCTGTGACCATTGTGACTTTTTCTTTCATTGACCAAAGGGTACCAACAATTTTGTCCACGTCTGTATATATATAATTATTTTATTTATTTTTTGTGCCGATTTCATCCTTTGCAATGCAAGGATGAGATCTGCTGAATACGAAATTCACAAGCAACACATGCGATTTTTTTTTTATTGATTTTTTTTTTTTTGTATTTTTTGAAAAAAAAATAATTTGGAGCAGAAACGCCTAGAAATCTGCACAAAAAACCATGTGGAAGTTCTTTTTCACAACCCGCCCCCGTGTGCAGGTACCTTTTTAGAGGGACCTTGCGTGAACCGAATCCACACATGTCACTGATGGTTCCCCTGTTCACTTTGTCATTGACTCCTCTTTAAAGGGATTGTGCAGGGGTTTTATATTGATGACCTATCCTCAGGATAGGTCATCAATATCAGATCGCTGGGGGTCCGACACCCAACACCCCACCGATCAGCTGTTTTAAGGCGTCGTTCCACGCGAGCGCCACTTCCTGGTCATTACACTGCCCGTTGTCTTGGAAGTGCAGTGTAATGATAAGTACTCCTTCTCCTAGTACTACTTCTCCTTCCATTCACTTGAATGGGGCAAGTATTTATAATTACATTGCGGCGCCACTGCAAAGGAGACGACGGGTAGTGTAATGAAGAGGAAGCAGCGCTCGCATAAAGCACTGCTTCCTTCTCAAATAGCTGATTTGCAGGGGTCCTGGGTGTCAGACCCCTGCTGATCACATATTGATGACCTATCTTGAGGATAGGTCATCAATCGAAAACCCCTGTACAACCCCTTTTAAGTGTTAACCTCTCCTGCTTGCACCGGTCCCATTGATGCCACCTCACATCCTCAGGGGAGACTCGAGCGGCGTCATCCCCGTCTCAGTGGAGCGAATAGCTTCTCATTAATCATTTGTTGCATAGCATTAGCAAATCCAGGATTATACAGAGGCATTTGTGCTCTTATGTAAAAGAAGGAGAATTTCTCACCCAGACTGTGATTCTTATATTTCCCGTGTGTAGGGACGGTGGTGGCGGTGGCCAAGAAGACCTTACATGAGTGCCCTCAGAGGTTATGCCCCATGGAGCCCAATGAGAAGATCCAGGTAGGTGATCAATTAATTTTATATTTTTTTAGGTTTTATTGAGACTGTGTTGAACGATTGGATGAATTCTTTACATTTTTTTATTTCCAGGATGGTCTTCATCCCTATCTGGGGCTCTCCACCCGCCAGGCTCTGTCACATTTGCAGGAACAACTGTCGTCTGCCCTGAACGATCATGAGCAGAAGAGGACGGTGTTGTGGAGGGTGAGGTTACATAGAGTGGTATGCATGGAGAAAGCATTCAAAATAGCTTCCATATTATTTTTAGATGACATCTTCAAAGGGTTCCCCATGGCAGCGCACGTAGACTTCATATCTGCATGTTACATGCACTCATCCGAGTGGATAGGATGTGCACGCTCGTTCCAACAGCTCGTAAACAAGAGAGCCCTGCGGGGTGATCGGCACAATTCGGAAGGCATCGGTCTTACTGAAATCTCAAATGGAACATGAAGTGTTGTTCCCCTCCATTTTTATCTGGCAGCTTAAAAGGGTATTCCTATTTTAGACATTGGGGGCATATCGCTAGGATATGCCCCCAATGTCTGATGGATTCGGGTCCTACCTATACCTAGAACAGAGCCCGCAAAGTGCCGGAGGGTGAACCCTGCCCTCCATTAATTCCTATGGGTCTGCCGAAAATAGCTGAGCGGTGCGTTTGGCTATTTTCGCAAGTCCCATTGAAATGAATTGGAATCGCATAGCGCATGCGGAGCTGCCGCTCCATTCACTTCTATGGAGCTGAC
Organism: Bufo gargarizans; assembly: GCF_014858855.1. Lineage (NCBI taxonomy): Eukaryota > Metazoa > Chordata > Amphibia > Anura > Bufonidae > Bufo > Bufo gargarizans. Next base: position 63,381,406 of record NC_058085.1, on the reverse strand, counting down.
TGAAATAGCCAAGTCAGTGCTCGGCTATTTTCGTTGCTCCCATAGGAATGAATAGAGGGCAGCAGCGCATGCGCGGTGCACCCTCTGGCACTATGCGGGACCCTGCACCTATTAGACATTGGGGGCATATCCTAGCAATGGGACAACCCCTTTTAATGTCCTATTGCAGACAGCAGCGGGAGAGGACTCCTGCTGCAGTTAGGTGCCTAACAGCCAAGTCTGATCTGAGGTGTGGGACAAAGAGGAGGGAAATGGATGAGTTCCTGGGACATATTCTCTCTTTATTTGAAAAAGTTTTAATTGCATTATAAGCAAGATGGTATAAATGGGGAAGAGGATATTAAAGCGTACCGGAGTTAAAAAAAAATACAAAACTTTGCATAATGGCTGTGATTCTTTGTACCACCATAGCTGTGAAGAACGGTTATGTTTGGGCTTCCCTAATGTTTTTATTTATAGCCATATTATTGCCTGTTTCATCTGCACAGCTAGATGCATTTCACTCAGAATCAGGGGGTGTCTCCCTTCTGCCAGCGCTGTACTACTACTTACCACTATGTTTGTTTTAAGCTTCGGAAATCAGACTTGCAGAAAGGCTCCTGTGATTTTCGGACACAGTGTAGAAGCAAGCTCAGGATGTCACCTAGCTCTGACACGCCTCCACTTCCTCAGCCATTCTGACAACAGGCAGTGGACTGAAATTTAGGTGGGAGTGAGACCCCTAGTGGCCCTGACTTTACAGCTTTTTTTGGGGTGGATGCCTGCAGATTTTTTTAATGAAGTGATTTAGAAATTTACTAATTACACTATTCTCTTCTAATTGAAATGAAAATTTGTGAAAGTACAGTGACCCTTTAAGGGAGGATTTCCTATTATTTTAAAGGAAAACTGCATGTAATCTGCAGCGGTAGCCTAAGCCTCTGCTCTGTCTATGCTTAAGAGTCCTGTGGGCGGTCCTACTCAGTGATTGACCGCTGCATAGAGCGTTTGCTGTCAGGAAGTAGGACCGCCCACATGACTCCTAAACATAGAGCAGACGTTAAAATACAAACGCTACTGAATATTTTGCCATAAAACGATACATCCGTCTGCTCTGTAACATTGCACTGCATTTTATAGGTGTCAGGTTCCCTTTAATATGGGAGAGCCGGTACGTGGGTGCATCCATCTTATCTATCTTTAATTCATTTATATGCAGAAATTAGATGAGAGTTGCTGTTTAATCAGGTTTTTTTTTTATTATTATTTTTTTTTTATGATGTACGATTGACACCATGACTTCAGTAAACGTTGTTCTGGTTTGCCTCGCCCTGTATGACTTGTTTGTTGCTTTTACAATCTGCCCTTTGAAGTGGCTTCCGTCTATTACAACCTCAAGGTCATGTTTTTCTAACAAGGTTTCTCTCTGCAGGACTGGAGACGGAGCTTCATCTATCACTCTAACCGCTCGTCTTGCTTTCATTGGCCCGGGGCGGCGCTGATGTTGATTGCAACACTACTACTCCTATGTTGTTATGGCAGCCAGCCAGATGGGAGGTGAGCCTGGCACCGCTTCATATCGTCCCTTTTATGCTGCTACCGTAATCTTGCATGTCTCTGCCGCTTAAAGGGCACCTGTCCCCGCTCCTGACATGCCTGTTTTAATAGCTTCATGCATTCCCCATGTAATATCAATTCTGGAGCATCTAGTCTTATGGCTCCATGTTGTGCCATTCCTTTGTTATTTCTGCTAGAAGTTACGAATGAATTGCTAGCAGTCTGCAGTAAGGGTACAGAGGGGAGGTAACCAGTTGGGGGTGTGTCTAAGAATGGCAGCACTGATTGGATAGAGTTCGTGTGTGCAGGGACACGCCCCCAACTGGTTTCCACCCCTCTGTACCCTTACTGCAGACTGCTGGCAATTTATTCATAGCTTCTAGCAGGAATCCTAAAGGAATCTCACATCATAGTCATAATAATAGATTTTCCAGATTTGTTATTACATGTGGGATGCATGAAGCCATTAAACCAGGAGTGATGAAAGGTCCTATTTAAAGGGCACCAATCTTATGTCAAAAGGTTTGATGGGTGGGGTCTGAGTGTTGAGATCCCCACTGGTCACCGAAACAAAGCAGAAGTAGTACTTAGCTGGGTGGTGTGCCCCTTTAAATGTTTTGACCGTCGGCTGCTGAGCACTGAATGTACAAACTCCTAGACTTTCTATGAGCCGTACAGCGCTCTGCAGAGGTGATCTGAAATGAAGGGAGATAGCACCCAGCTCAGCATTTATGCCCCTTCATTTTAGCCATCAGTGGGGGTCTCATCACACAGACCCTACTGATAAAAAAAGTCATTCATTTTGACTAATGAATGTAGCTAAAATGAGAGGCGCCACAAGTGGGGCACTTAGCTGAGTCAATGTGGGCCATTTTGTTTTTAAAGGGGTTGTGTCCCTTCAGCAAATGGCATTTATAATGTAGAGAGAGTTAATACGAGCCACTTACTAATGTATTGTGATTGTCCATATTGCTTCCTTTGCTGGCTGGATTAAATTTTCCATCACATTATACACTGCTCGTTTACATGGTTACGACCACCCTTCAACCCATCAGTGGTGGTCATGCTTGCACACTATAGGAAAAAGCACTAGCCTATGTGCTGTCCTGACGACCAGCGAGGCCGGCGCTTTTTTCTATAGTGTGCAACCACGACCACCACTGATGGATTGCAGGGTGGTCGTAACCATGGAAACGAGCAGTGTATAATGTGATGTGATGGAAAATTGAATCCAGCCAGCAAAGGAGGCAAAATGGATAATAACAATACATTAGTAAATGCCTTGTTTTAACTTCCTTTACATAATAAATGCTATTTGCTTGAGTGAGACATCCCCTTTAAACAGCTTGTGGCATGCCATACAATGTATTAACCATTGCAATTTTTCAAAACGGGACCAACAAAGTGAAGGGGGAGCAGCTGTTCTGCCCTCCATTCACCACTATGGGAGTTCCGACAGTAGCCAAGCGCTGGTCCGTTTATTTCTAGCAGTCCCATACCGAACTGAATAGAGAGGACGCTGCGCTCGGCAACCCTGGTCAGGAGATGGGTGCAGGTCCCACCTCTGGGATCTGCTCCTATCTGACACTTCTATGGCACGATATGCTATAGAAATTGATCTGGGACAACACTTGTCACCCTCGGGATCGTGTATAAAATATTTCTTAATGGATTATTTTCATCTCAGATTTTCATGGCAGAGTCCTTTAATGGGAATAACCTGGGTAAGCGCTGGCCGGTGAAGCTACACGGTTTCTGATTTACTGTTATGGGAGTTACATAAACAGTGGAGCGCATATGGCTCAGCACCCAGATCAGCATTCATGCCCTGCCATCAGTGGGGGGTCTTGCTATACAGACCCCACCAGTCAAAGCTTATGGCATATCTAACGTTTTCTTTAAAATATAGTTATCCCTTAAAGACTTTGAACACCTTTTGGGTGTATTTTTTTTTTTATGAATGCATTTTACTCATTTTGGGATAATAATCACTTTTTCAATTGTTTTTTATTAAAAACTTTCAGCAGTTTTTGTCCTACAGGGTTAAGTTGCAGCGTAGCTGCAGAGTATCTTGCGTTCAGTGAGCCGTCAGGTTGCTTTTGCTGACGGCTGGATGCACAACCCTGATCTCTAAACTCCTGACAGCTCATGAACACTTATTTAAGCCATATTCTTATCGGGTTGAAAGGGATCTAGCTGTAATGAGTGTTTCTCGCCCAATTCCTTGGGGGACACAGGAACTCTTGGGTATAGCTTATCTCCATAGGAGGCGTGACACTAAGTAAAAGACTGTTAAGCCCCTCCTCCAGCAGCTATACCCTCAGCCTGGAGAGAGAGACTTTCAGTTTTTTGCTTAGTGTCAAGGAGGCAAGACACCCTCTGCACTGCAGAGTTGTCTTTGTGAAGATTTTTTGATTTTTTACTTTTTTATTTTATTTTCACTTGATTTTTTTTTTTTTTTTTCACAGGGACAACAGAGTCGCAGCAGACTTCTCTGTTTTCCCGGGGTTGAGCTGCGCCAGGGCCGGTTATCCGCCCTGCTGCCTCCCCCACAGAAGAAAAGGAGGACCAGGGCAGCTCTTGCTCCCCTGCATCCCGCCAGCCCGGGTCGCCCACCTGCAAGCCCCTCTCCAGCTACTGTCACTTCTGTGCCAGTGGCTGAAGGGGCGGCCCCAGCTGGATGGACAAGAGGGTGAAGACATCACATGGTGAGGTGGCTAGTGCAGCCATTCCGCTCCCCCTCCCTCCCTCCCTCTCCCTCCCTTCCTTGTGACTTCCTCCCCTCCGCTCTGTCTGTACTACGCCGACCTTATGTTGCTTCTGGCAGACGCTCCCTTGCCTCTGCCTCTCAGAGAAGACCTCCTCTCTCAGGGGCCGATCTTCCACCAGCATTTAGGGTCGCTACGTTTGACGGCGTGGCTATTGAAACCGCGGTCCTGACGCGGCGGGGGTTTTCGGCTGACGTGGTCCGTACCATGATTCGTGCACGGAAACCGGCCTCGGCCAGGATTTATTATCGTACCTGGCGGGCCTATTTGGCTTTCTGTGAGGCCTTGGGGACTCCCCCTCTGAGGTTTTCCCTTCCTACGGTCTTGTCTTTTTTGCAATCTGGTCTGGTTCTGGGCTTGGGTCTCAGTACCCTGAAGGGTCAGATTTCGGCTCTTTCGGTTCTTTTTCAGCGTCCGCTGGCTCCGCTCGGTCCGGTTAAGACCTTTCTTCAGGGGGTTGCTCATTGTGCTCCCCCCTATCGCCCTCCTGTTCCTGCTTGGGATCTAAACATTGTGTTGGCGGCTCTCCAATCTTCCCCTTTCGAGCCTCTGCGCAAGGTTTCCCCTCGCTTGTTGTCTTGCAAAGTTTTCTTTCTCGTCGCTATCACGTCTCTTCGGCGTGTGTCTGAGTTGGCGGCTCTTTCTTGCGTGGAGCCCTTCTTGGTTTTTCACCAGGACAAGGTGGTTCTCCGTCCTGTTCCGGACTTTCTTCCGAAGGTGGTGTCCGCCTTTCACCTGAATGAGGATATTGTCCTTCCTTCTCTGTGTCCGACCCCGTCGCATCCCCGGGAGCGGGAGCTTCACCGTCTGGATGTTGTTCGGGCTCTCAGGATCTACCTGGATGTGACCAGACCCTTTCGGCGTACGGATTCTCTGTTTGTGGTTCCGGAGGGTCCGCGCAGGGGGCTGGCGGCGTCTAAGGTGGTTGTTGCCCGCTTTCTCAAGATGGCTATTGTTGAGGCTTACCGTGCTCGGGGCAGGGATCCGCCCTTTGGTGTTACCGCTCATTCTACCAGAGCGGTCGGGGCTTCCTGGGCTCAGCGTAATCGTGCCTCGGCTGAACAACTGTGCAAGGCGGCCACCTGGTCTTCTTTGCACACGTTCACCAAGTTTTACAGGGTGAACACTTATGCCTCGGCGGATGCTGCTTTGGGCCGCTTGGTCTTGCAGGCGGCGGTGCCTTAATGTTTACGGTGCCTGGTTCGCTTTTGATTGTGGTCCCTCCCTGTTTGTGGACTGCTTTTGAACGTCCCAAGAGTTCCTGTGTCCCCCAAGGAATTGGGCGAGAAAACGAGATTTTTGTATAACTTACCAGTAAAATCTCTTTCTCGCTCTTCCTTGGGGGACACAGCGCCCGCCCATTATTTTTTTGTTGGCCTTCGGGTGTTTTTTTCGGACTTGTTGGTATTGGTTTGGTTACTCCTTGCCTTTGTCTTGCACTACTTGGGCACATAACTGAAAGTCTCTCTCTCCAGGCTGAGGGTATAGCTGCTGGAGGAGGGGCTTAACAGTCTTTTACTTAGTGTCACGCCTCCTATGGAGATAAGCTATACCCAAGAGTTCCTGTGTCCCCCAAGGAAGAGCGAGAAAGAGATTTTACTGGTAAGTTATACAAAAATCTCGTTTTATGAGCTGTCAGGAGTTAAGAGATACGGGCTATTCATCCAGCTGTCAGAGCCGCGACCTGACGGCTCACTGTGAAACTGAAAGCAAGATGCTCTGCAGCTAGGCTGAAAGTTAACCCTGTAGGATAAAAACAGCTGAACATTTTTAATGACCAATTGAAAAATTATTTTTAGCACAAAATGAGCAAAATGCCATCTGTAAAGGGGTTCTGCAGCTTGTGTTTTAACTGATCTATCCTATCCTCTGGATAGATCATCAGCATCTTATTGGCAGGAGTATGACAGTCGGGACCCCCGCCTGTCAGTTGTTTGAGAAGGCGGTAGTGCTGCTGCCGTCTCATCACTGAGCAAGAAGGTCGCGACGCTACTGCCAGCGCCAGTGTCTTCTCAAACAGATGCTGATAATCTATTGAGAGGATAGATAAATAAAAAAATACCGCTCAGATCAGGTTATAGACTCTTTAACCCTCATTACGATCATACCTTTCTCTTATGTGTCCCTCGCCCAGATAATGAAAATAACACTTTTTAAACTTATGCAAATTACCTTCTGAAGGTGCCCAGGGGCGGCGTTACTGGGCGATGTGCCCAGAAAAACACACCTCCAGCCGGCGGACGTCACGAGCGGCACCAGAGGACGGCGGGCTGGGAACTGGCCCGCACCTGCGCACTGCTCTGCCCATTATGGGCAGAGGAACATCCTTTCATATTGCGCATGCGCCAGCCGGCTGTCTTTAGTTGGCCGGCGCATGCGCAATTATGAAAGGATGTTCCTCTGCCCATAATGGGCAGAGCAGTGCGCAGGTGCGGGCCAGTTCCCAGCCCGCCGTCCTCTGGTGCCGCTCGTGACGTCCGCCGGCTGGAGGTGTGTTTTTCTGGGCACATCGCCCAGTAACGCCGCCCCTGGGCACCTTCAGAAGGTAATTTGCATAAGTTTAAAAAGTGTTATTTTCATTATCTGGGCGAGGGACACATAAGAGACAGGTATGATCGTAATGAGGGTTAAAGAGTCTATAACCTGATCTGAGCGGTCTAAAACGCTCAGATTAGGTGAAAGACTCCCTTTAAAAAAAAAAATTCCCTCAAAGCAGTCCATAGCTTTTAAGACAAACTCTTCCATTTCCGCATACTATATCAGTATAAGTTTTGTTACTACTTTGAACGGATGCCTCGGTGTCCTCCCCTGATTGTGTCTGGAGGAAAGCAATCGCACACACATAAGGGCACGCTCGCATCGGCTCTAGTTATTTCCATCGTTCTACTCCAGAACAATGAAAATAACAGAAGTGCCGGATTGATTCGCCACATGACTGAAACCAGACTATAATGGTTCAGGTGTCCGCTTTTTTTTTTTTAAGCAAAAAAAAACTAGTCGTGCATGCAATTTTTTTTGTCCACTCTTTTTGGCAGAATCTGTAGCGGAGGCCCCGTACAGAGCCTCCAATGCAGATGGGAGCACGCCCTAACTAGTATACGTTATGTAGTACAGCAAAGCTATCCTGCCAGATCAGTGGAAACGCTCAGCCCCAGGGCATACAGATGCTTTTCAAGAAACTACATGTTGAGTATTTTCTATGGGAAGGTACTCACTGATGTCGGCGTATTCGTTTTTTACTTCAGTTAATTAATTGGGCCCAATTTACTAATCCTGTCTAATTTGTAACCAGGGTGAACGTAGGCAGACAGTACGAAAATTTCCCAAATTTATGTAGTGGCTGATGCTGGATGGGAAATGTGATACATCTTTAGACTGTCTAGTCTTCACCTATTTGTTAGCTCAGCTTTACCAAAAGCATAGCTCAAAAATTCTGCTCACAAGCTCTGAAAAATCTGACTACAAAAAAACTTTAGATCGTCTCTCAATTGGTCTAATCTGCGCCATAAGGGCGGATTTCAGCTTCGTAAATGTATCTAAAAGACTGGCTTCACCCACGTTCTATTTTAAAGCTGGGAAATGGTAAAAATGAGAGGCACCAAAATTCCGGGCCAAAGAATGACACAAAAGTGGCCCACTTTGCAGAGTCAACGTGGGCCATTGTGTTTTTAAACCGATTGTGGCATGCTATGAAGGGGCCCTTAAAGTGAGCAGCCGTGCCACCCTCCATTCACCACTATGAGAGTTCTGAAAACAGCCAGGCTCTGGCAGTCCCATAGCGGGGAATGGAGAGGGCGTTGCACGCAGGACATAGGTGCGGGTCCCGCCTCTGGGACCTGCTCGTATCGGACATCTATGGCTTATCACAGCGATATGTCGTAGATGTTGAGATGGGACAAACCCTGCAGACCTCAGGCTCAAGTGTAAAACATTTCATGACAAGTAATTCACAGTTTTTCATGGGAGAAATGGGAATAACCTGGTGGTAGGTGTAAGCTGCGCGGTTTCCATAAACTCCCGAGTTGTGCTAAATGTATAACTTATCCCCAATCCACAGGTTAGGGGATCACTAGCTGATTGCTGGGGTCTGAAGCCGGGTGGAAATGTATACAGATGTAGCTAGCTTTCAGCTTTAACAGATGTCCATATACTTCAATACGTGTGTGTGTGTCTGTCTGGTTTTATTATTATAATTTTTTTTAAATGTATCTTTTTTTTTTTGTAAAACCTTTCTTGGTTTAAACAAAGATTTGAAGGCATTATCTGAAAAAATAAAATGTTTACGCTAAATGCACACACGACCTCACCATGTTTTGCGGTCCTCAAGTTGCAGATCCACAAAACACGGATGTTGCTTATGTGCGTTCTGCAATTCACGGAACAGGCCGCCCATAATCGAAATGTCTATTCTTGTCCATTTTGCGGACATGTTCTCTTTTCTCGCCCAGTTTCCTTGGGGGACACAGAAGACCTTGGGTATAGCTCATCTCCCTAGGAGGCGTGACACTAAGTAAGAACTGTTAGCCCCTCCTCCACAGCTATACCCTCAGCCTGGAGAGAGAGACTGTCCAGTTTTTAGCTTAGTGTCCAAGGAGGCAAGACACTCCCTGCTCTGCAGGGCTGTTTTCTCCTTGTTTTAATTTTAGATTTTTACTTTTTTCTTTTCTTTTTGTTCCAGAACATCAGGGACAACAGAGACGCACTAGACCTCTCTGTTTCTCCCGGGGTCGAGCTGCGCCAGTGCCGGTCATCCGCACTGCTGCCTCCCCCACAGAAGGCAAGGTGGATCAGGGCAGCCCAGCTCCCCTACATCCCGCCAGCGCAAGGGTCGCCCGCACGCCAAGTCCCTCTTCCAGCGTCCTGCCACTACGGTGCCAGTAGCTGAAGGGGCGACCCTGCTGGAACGGACCGAGGGTGAAGACGGCTGTGGTGAGAGATTGGCTTCTCCAGCCCTACGTCCCCCCCCCCCACCCCGGTCTCCTGCGTGCCTGACCCCCATACTGACAGGGCCTCTGGACCCTTTTGTCCCTGCTAGTCCTAGGCTGGCCCCTGGCTGCCACAGGGCGACATTCTGCTCCCTCTCCTCCCCTCCATAGGACATTGGCACCCTTCTCCCTGACAAGAAGAATGCCTGGGGAGCTGCAGAGGTTCGCACCTAGCTGCCCCTGACGTAGGGGTTATGCAGGCCTCCCACCCTCACAGACCCGGTCTCAGGGTCCCCCTCCCTCTTACCGGCCACTGCTTCAGGGCCAGAGGGCCCGCGCCTTGCTGCCCCTGACCCATCACGGGCACCGGTCCAAGGGCAAGGTGGTTGTGGCTGCCGGCCATATGGAGCGCTGTTCTAGGCCAAGGGCCCGCTCCAGGGGTGAAATGGCTGCCGGGTCATCGCTTCCGACAGCGGGTGGGCACCGCGGCCTACAAATGAGCGCTATGCCTCAACAGCCCCCGGCCGACCGTCGGAACATTCCGGTCGGCCGGGCGCCGCAAAATGTTGTTCCCCTCCTGGGCGACACTTCGCGGCAGCGATCCCACTCTATCCGGGTCCCCAGCTCTTCCGGCCCGCGGGGTGGGCACCCGCGGCCGGTATGTGCCGCTCCGTAGGCCCGGCCGGTACTTTAAATACTGTGCGGCCCCGGTCAGCCGGGCGCCGCTAAAAATTTAGACCCCGGCTTCACGGCCTGCTAGGTCGCAAAATTCGGGCCTCTGTTGGAGGGGGCTGGAACTTCTCCGGGCGCGAATCTTCCCGCCTGGAGGTTCCCCCGCCCCCAGAGGATCGCAGTGCCGCCCCCAGGCCGGATCCCTGTTAACCCCTTGGGTACAGGCCGGCTTCCGATGGGCCTGTGTGGATTTCTGCCTCAGTGAGGCTGGGTTATAATAAATAAATAAAAAAAAAAAAAAAAGAAATTAAATTATTTATTAATATGACTTGTGGGCTGCGCAGGACACTGCAGCCTCATCTCAGAGTGCTGCCTGTATACATGCCCCCTTTCCATAGGTGGCATGGTGTCGCGCTCCCCGGCTGCGGCGCTACCAGGGTCATTTCCCCTTCTAGGCGGTTTTTTTGCCCTCTCCGCGCTACGGCGCTGGTCAGTGCATGCGGCCTTTTCTGTAGGGTGCCTGCCATGTGCAGGACCCCCCTCCTGGCGGGATACTGCACTCTCCTTAACTGCGGGTTGGCCTTGTGCATGATCGCCCTTTCATTGGCGGCCTACTGCAGTTTCTCCGGATACGGTGCTGGCCATGTGCACGACCACCTTCCATAGGTGGAACACGGCAATTCGTTGCCGGCCATGTGCGTGACCCCTTCCATAGGCGGAACGCTACACTCTCACTGGATTCGTTGCCGATCATGTGCATGACCCCCTTCTTAGGCGGAATATTGCACTCTCATCGGATTCGGTGCTGGCCATGTGCACGACCCCCTTCCTTAGGCGGAACGCCGCACTGTCTCTGGATTCGCTGCCTGCCATAGGCATGACTCCCTTCTGTGGACGGCATTCGGCACTCTCACTGGATTCACTGCCAGCCATGTGCATGACCACCTTCCATAGGCGGTATGATGCACTCTCATTGGATTCACTGCCGGCCTTGGGCATGCCTCCTTCCCTGGTGGCGGCATACATACACTCCCTCGGTCGGTGGTTGTTCTCTCGCCGGTACGTTGTTGGCCAGGTGCATGAACCCTATGCATGGCGGGGTGCTTGCACTCTCTCTGGATCCGCTGCCGGCCATATGCATGACCCCTCTTCCGTGGGTGGTGTACGCACTCTCACTGGATTCGCTGCCGGCCATGGGCATGCCTCCTTTAGGTGACATACGCACATTTTCACCGGCTGCTCGCACTCTCCCTGAATGCGATGCTGGCCATGTGCATGCCCCCCCCCCCACCCTTCGTGTTCTGGGCGGCATACTACACTCTCACCGGATACATTGCTGGCCTTGAGCATGGCCTTCTAACATGGGTGGAACGCTTGTGTTCCCATTGGATGCGGTGCTGGCCTTGTGCGTGACCACCCCTCATTCCATGGGCGGAATTTTGCACGCTCACGGGATTCAAGGCTGTCCTTGTATGTGCTGTGCTGGACTTGCTCATGTTCCCCCTTCATTGGTGGAGTAGTTGCACTCTCACAAAATTTCGGTGTTGGGTGAATTGTTGCACACTCACTTAATGCTAGGATAGCCCTGTGCATGACCCCCCTTTCACTAGGTGGACCTCCTGCGTTCCTGCTGGATACTGTGTGGCCATGTGCATGGCGCCCTTCTGGGCGAAGTAGGGTATGCCCTACTTCTCTGACGTAGTTACGACCTTGGGCATCACCCCCTTTTTGGGGCGGGCCCTTGCACTCTTGCTGACTGCAGTTTGCCAGGTACATGTCCCCCCCTTTCGAGGAGGTCAGTTTGCGTTCTATCGCATACCTTACTAGTCTTGTGCATAACTCCTTTTCAGTTGCACTTCCGTAGATACTGTGGGACTCTGTGGCTGGCCTTCTTCGCTGAGTGATATTTTTGCAGTGAGCGGACGTTCTTGTGCGTTGTTTGGGCCGTGTATGCCTTCTCGTCCCGTAGGTGGGTTAGCCTTCTCACTGCTTACGGGGCTACTCGTACGTATGCCTCCTTTCCCCCTGCGACATACTTTTTCTCTTGGGAGACGGTGTTTGCAGCAAGCCTTGCACTATTCTCTAAGGAGATCATTCTGTCCACCTGTGTGAGCCTAAGGTGTTGTCCAATAAGCAACAGATGAATACCTTATATTTAAGTAGACGGGCTCTGCTGCTCGCTACTGCACCGAGCTGGGTGGTACTCACTCATTTCGTTGGCCCTTCCGCCCGGGGAGTGTTCGTGGTTCCTAGATACGTACCCATTCGTCCTTCCGCGGCATTGTTTCCCTGCGCTAGTGGTCACATGGTCGAGTGTGCTGTCTGCAGCGCCCTTCGCATTTTATGTTGGCTCTGGCAGGACTACGGTCCCCTCGCCTAGTACCTTTTCCTCCTCTTCGGGTGCAGTGTGGTATGATTCTTTCCGGTTGGCGCCCTCGGTGCTTCAGTCTGATCTGCTACCAGGTTCGGGCTGCTCTTCTTGGGAAGGTCACCCAACTTCTCTTGGGTGCTCGCCTACCCAGGTCCAGAGGACCTCCGCCTTGAGTTCTTCAGGGTATTCAAGGCGGTGGACCGGGTGTCTCAGTGTAGCGGTGTGCTGCTTTTGAGCTGTTCTATGGCTTCTCTGTTGCCCACTCCTATGCCGGCCTCTGTCTCGACCGCCTTTTCTCGCCGGTCGGTTTGGCTCCCACTCGGTACAGATCACTCCGATGTGGCTTCTGTTCCGGCCGCGCTTCAGAGGCTGTTCCTTCACTGCCCTTCCCTCGGGGGAGAGCGTGGTTGTTCATGTGGATGGTACTGGTGTTCCCTTTGAGTCCCCCTTGTCCACACTGGTTGTACTAGCTGTGTACCTAGTTACCGGGTCTACGGCGTTCTGTCCTCCCGCTGGGTGCAGATTGCGTTTTTTGTTTTTTTTGTTTTCAATTCTAGGCAATGTTTCTGCTATGGACTTACCTTCTCGGTAGCTTGGGAGGACTGCCTTTTGCCAAGATTGTCTTCAGATCTCCCACACCGGGACTGTAGTCCGTCTTCCTGTGGTGACTGCATCGGCTTGGGTTTTAGCCTGTCTTGTCCTGGCATCTGGCGGTTGCTGGACGGACCCTTCGGTTCCTGTCCGTTTGTCCTTCTGCTCCCCCACTCAGGGTGGATCCGGGACAACTTGCTCGGGGGCCGGCGGGACCAGTTCTACCGACCGTTCTACCCGTGTTACTGGTCTGCGCCTGATCATTGGGTTTTCACCCTCTTGCCCAGGCGACTCTAGTGGGCTCGCTAGTGTTCGCTCCTGGCCGTGTTTCGTCCAGGATCTGTTGGAGGACTTAGGTTTTTACCTGGGGTTCTGTGGGAAGCTGGGCGTTCCCCCGCTCTTCCTTTCTCTCTCCATGGTTCTGTTTTTCTCCAGTCCGGCCTGGAACTGGGACTGGGACTCTGTCGCTTGAAGTATCAGGTGTCAGCGCTGCCCTTCTTCTTTCAGCGTTCCCCGGCCCTCTGGGCCTGTCTGGACCTTCTTCCGTGGAGCGGCTCTTGGGTTCCTTTGTGCTGCCCTCCGGTACCGCCCTGGGACCTACATACTGGGCTCTTGGCGCTCCAATCTTTCGCTTGGAGCCGTTACAGTGGTTCTCTCTACTCCTTCTGTCCTGTACGGTTGTGTTTCTGTAGCCATCGTGTCTCTGGCGGGTGCCTGAGTGGCGGCCCTTCTTGTTCCGAGCCTTTTGTCTTTCCCCAGGACAGGGCTGTTCTCCATTCCGTCTCTTCCTTCCTTCTGAAGGTGGTGTTTGTCTTTCATTTCGTCGAGGCAGTCGTCCTCCCCTTCCCACCCCCGGGAACGGACACTTCACCGGTTTGGACGTTGTTTGGACCTTGCAGTTTTTTACTTGGAGATCTCCGACTCTTGTCTACGTTCGGCCTCTTGGGTTCCAGGAGGTCCGCGCGAAGGGTTGACGGCATCCAGGGTGGCTTTCCTCCTCTTTCTCAGAGTGGCTATTGCTGTGGTTGCCGCACCAAGGGCAGGGTTCTGCTTTTGGTGTCACCGTTCATTTCACCAGAGCTGTCGGTTCCTCCTGGGTCAGAGGCATTAGGCTTCGGCCATGCATTTGTGCAAGGCGGTCACTTCTTCCTTGCACACCTTACCAGGTTCTACAGGGTGCGTACTCGGGCTTCAGCGTCTGCTGCCTTGGGCCGCCTGGTCTGCAGGCGGCGGTTTCTTGATGCCTTCGGGTGCTTCGCCTTGGTGCTGTGGTCCCTCCCCTCTTGGACTGCTATTGAACGTCCCAAGGTCTTCTGTGTCCCCCAAGGAAACTGGGCGAGAAAACGAGATTTTTGTATAACTTACCAGTAAAATCTCTTTCTCGCTCTTTCCTTGGGGGACACAGCACCCACCCATTCTTTGTTCTTCTCTGCACGGTTTCCGGGTTTGTTTTACCCGTTGGGTAGTTGGCTTGTTGGTTCCACTTTTGGACTTTGCCTTGTTTTCACTACTTGGACACGCAACTGACAGTCTCTCTCTCCAGGCTGAGGGTATAGCTGTGGAGGAGGGGCTAACAGTTCTTACTTAGTGTCACGCCGCCTAGGGAGATGAGCTATACCCAAGGTCTTCTGTGTCCCCCAAGGAAAGAGCGAGAAAGAGATTTTACTGGTAAGTTATACAAAAATCTCGTTTTTTTGGGCAGGTCCATGGAACGGATCAATGGATGCGAACAGCACACAGAGTGCCGTCCACATCTTTTGCGGCCCCACTGAAGTGAATGGGACCGCATCCGAGCCGCTAGGTGGATGTGGACCCAAACAACGGTCGTGTGAATGCGGCATTAACGGATGGAAACATAATGTCTTGTGTTTTCATTCGTCTCTCACTGACAACAATGTAAGGGAAAAGGTATAGGTTTGAGTTTTTTTTAGTTTTTTTCCGGACAGAATGGCGTGGTATGCTGTGCCGTTCTGTCCTTGAAGAAAAAGCGTATTGAAATGTAAAAAGGGAGAAAAGCCCGTACCTGCGGGTTTGAATTACATCTGCCCAATTATAGTCTGTGAGTAAAAGGAGACGTAACTCTGGCAGCGCTTACTCAGCTTGTTCCCATCTCCGTCATGAACAGTTGAGCGGAGGATAGCCCTTTAAATGAGAATATTTGTCAGTAAAGTGTTAAGCATTGTTTGTTTTTTTTCCTCATTTGTCCAAATGTAACGTGTGACTTCTTCTAGTCAGGGGTCGGAGGTTGGCAATGCCTGTGCCTTGCTGCTGCTGCTCCTTCTAGACCTGTTTTTAATGAGACGCCATGAGAGGCTGAAGGAACGAGAAGTGGAAGGAAGATTGCGGAGAATCATTACCCAGATTGATGGTAAATTCCTATGTCCACGGCGGTTTTCACTTTAGTTAGAAGGCCTCATGTACACGACCGGAAGTATTTTGCTGTCTGCAAATTGCATATCTGCAAATTATGAAAATGGTCATGTTGAGTCCACGTTTTTTGCGGACCCGTTGACTTTGTTTGCGTTTTTGCAGCCAAGTATAGGACACGTTCCATCCTAACGACATATGGATGCTGAATGCTCACGGATCATCTGTATGTCCAATATGCAAAAAGATTAAATGTCCTCAAATTACGAACTGATTGACGTCAGTGGGTCGGCGCAGTGACCACATCCATATTTTGCAGGTCCGCTGTTTGCAGATCAGAAAACGGACATGGTCATGTGCATGAGGTCTACTTATGCTACATCTTTGATTTACATGGTCACAAACAGCACCTGTCATTAATGTGGGGGAAATAACTGGTGCTGCAGTGACATTAGTGTGGCCAGGATGTCACCGATGTCTCCAGCGATTGCTGCACCTTTTTGGTTCTTGTGTTCGATAGGGATTCTATTGGTTGGACCCATATCACACATTGATGTCATACCATAGGATCCTCAAGGGCAGGCATCCTCAAACTGCGGCCCTCCAGCTGTTGCAAAACTACAACTCCCAGCATGCCTGAACAGCCTACAGGTATCAGCCTACAGCAGGGCATTGTGGGAGTTGTAGTTTTGCAACAGCTGGAGGGCCGCAGTTTGAGGATGCCTGCTCACGGGCATGGAACCCCATTGAATTTTTTTTTTTTTTGGTGTATTGTAAATAAATATATCTTAGGGCTTATTCACACGACCGTATTTATGGATCAGCATCTGTTACACAGTTTTGCGGAACTGATGTGGAGCTATTCATTTCAGTGGGGCCGCAAAAGATGTGGACAACAGATGGTGTATCCGTCCGCCCCGCAAGAAAGATAGAGCATGTTTTATTCTTGTCCGTAATTACGGACAAAATTAGGCATTGCTGTCATAGGGCTGGCCGTGCAAAATGCGGAACGCACATGACAAGTATCCGTGTTTTGCGGATCCTCAATTTGCGAACTGCAAAACATAGTCTTGTGAATGTACCCCTAGGCCTCATGCACACGACAGTTGTTTGGTTCTGCATCCGAGCCGCCTGTTTTGTGGCTTGGATGCGGACCCATTCACTTCAGTGGGGTCTCAAAAGATGTGGACAACACTCTGTGTGCTGTCCGCATCCGTTTCTCTCTTCCATGGCCCCCCCCCCCCAAAAAATAAAAATAAAACCTGTCCAAGACAAGAATAGGCATTTCTATTATGGGCGCACGTTCATCAAATTATGGAACACACGCGGTCGGCATCCGTGTTTTGCGGACCGCATGAGGCCTTATGCTGTGGATCAGTAGGATTACGATGATACAAAATTACTTTGAAAAAATGAAAATTTTCTTTGCATTGCATAATTCTGACTAGGGCTGCAACGATTAATCGATGTAATCGATTATATTCGATAACTGGATTCGTTGTCGACGAATCCAGTTATCGAATAATCGCCGATTCGTTGCTATGCGGGCGGGCGGGCGGGCGGGCGCTGCATCTTTATTTTACCTTTTTACAATGACGCTCCTGTAACAGCCAGGCAGAGCGGACGGCGGCGTAACGTCACTCACTCACGTGACACGCCTGCTCCGCCTCCTTCATTCATGAGGTAGGCGGAGCAGGTGCGTCACGTGAGTGAGTGACGTTACGCCGCCGTCCGCTCTGCCTGGCTGTTACAGGAGCGTCATTGTAAAAAGGTAAAATAAAGATGCAGACGTGATTAGTCCGACTTATAAGCATCGGGGCCGGGGCTGTTATGGGGAGGGGGGAGGATCTGTCTATGGCACTGCTATGGGGAGGGGGGTCTGTGTATAGCACTGCTATGGGGAGGGGGGGAGGATCTGTCTATGACACTGCTATGGGGAGGGGGGGTCTGTGTATGGCACTGCTATGGGGAGGGGGGGTCTGTGTATGGCACTGCTATGGGGAGGGGGGGGTCTGTGTATGGCACTGCTATGGGGAGGGGGGGTCTGTGTATGGCACTGCTATGGGAAGGGGGATCTGTGCACTGTTATGAGGAAAGGGATCTGTGCACTGTTATGCCCATAACAGTGCACATATCCCCCTCTCCATAACTACGCCACCCACAGATCCCCCTCTCCATAACTACGCCGCCCACAGATCCCCCTCTCCATAACTGCGCCGCCCACAGATCCCCCTCTCCATAACTGCGCCGCCCACAGATCCCCCTCTCCATAACTGCGCCGCCCACAGATCCCCCTCTCCATAACTGCGCCGCCCACAGATCCCCCTCTCCATAACTGCGCCGCCCACAGATCCCCCTCTCCATAACTGCGCCGCCCACAGATCCCCCTCTCCATAACTGCGCCGCCCACAGATCCCCCTCTCCATAACTGCGCCGCCCACAGATCCCCCTCTCCATAACTGCGCCGCCCACAGATCCCCTTCTCCATAACTGCGCCGCCCACAGATCCCCCTCTCCATAACTGCGCCGCCCACAGATCCCCCTCTCCATAACTGCGCCGCCCACAGATCCCCCTCTCCATAACAGCGCCGCCCACAGATCCCCCTCTCCATAACAGCGCCGCCCACAGATCCCCCTCTCCATAACAGCGCCGCCCACAGATCCCCCTCTCCATAACTGCGCCGCCCACAGATCCCCCTCTCCATAACTGCGCCGCCCACAGATCCCCCTCTCCATAACTGCGCCGCCCACAGATCCCCCTCTCCATAACTGCGCCGCCCACAGATCCCCCTCTCCATAACTGCGCCGCCCACAGATCCCCCTCTCCATAACTGTGCCGCCCACAGATCCCCCTCTCCATAACTGCGCCGCCCACAGATCCCCCTCTCCATAACTGCGCCGCCCACAGATCCCCCTCTCCATAACTGCGCCGCCCACAGATCCCCCTCTCCATAACAGCGCCACCCACAGATCCCCCTCTCCATAACTGCGCCGCCCACAGATCCCCCTCTCCATAACTGCGCCGCCCACAGATCCCCCTCTCCATAACTGCGCCGCCCACAGATCCCCCATAAGTGTCGTCCACAGATCCCCCATAATAGTGTCGTCCACAATTTGTTTTAATATGGCCTTTGAACATATTTTTTCAAGTAAGATCATATAAACCTCTGTTTTGTAATTTTGTCGTTTTTGCCGATTAATCGTAGAAATTAATCGGCAACTAATCGATTATTCAAATAATCGTTAGCTGCAGCCCTAATTCTGACATCATTTATAAGTTTCCGTCTACAGAGCGAGGGCCTTTTTTTTTTCTTTGCAGGGCAAGCTGTAGATTTTGTTTCCATTTAGGGGTACATACAACTTTTTGATCACTTTTTATAAAAGAAATTTGGGGAAGGGGACAAAGTAACCATAAAATGGCGATTTGCTGACTTTTATTTTTTTTTCCTGTTACAACATTTACCGTGCTGGAAAAATATTTTTATATTTTAATAGGTTGAAGATTTTTGTATGCAGTGCTACCCCTTTTGTTTTTTCATTTATTTATATATGTAAAATTGGGCAAAGGGGGGAATTCAGAATATTTTTATTTACCGGTATTTTGCAATTTTATTTAAAAACATGATTTATTTATTTTTACTGTAGTTTTTGGTCTTCTCAAAGGTCGGATCCTCTGACCGCTTATGTTATAGACTGTGATAGAATATCATTGCACCTATGGGACTTTTACTGGCTTTCTGTCCAGCCGTGCTGCGGGCACTTCTGTTTTCCTTCGGTTCCTTCTTCAGCTGATTGCCCTGAAGGGTCGTGTTTTTCATCTCCGTCCATGTCAGTTTTGGGTTGACAGCTGAGAACAATAGCTGGCACTCCTTCTCTTTGTGTCATTGTAAAACACAAGTTATACTCTTTCTTAGTACCCTGAGGAGAGATGTCTTCTTTTCATGCCTTTACATGGTGTCATCTTGGTGCCTGATCTGCATTTGACAATCAGTAACTTGATTTAGTGGTGGGTTTATGTGGCCTGATTCTCGGGCGCATTATCTGGGACTAATGTTCCTGTGAGCGCGAACTGCAATCATATGAGTGCGGGACAATAGCCCCGCGGGCGGCCCGACATCCATAGCATCATTGTAATCTATGATGCCGTGCGCACGATCAATGCCGCTTCGGGACATATGGCCCGCTCATTGACCGTATGTCTCGGAGGGCATATGGTCGTGTGCAAGGACCCTCATACTGTGTAGGGGATTTCCAGCACTTCACCTCTTCCTTTCCGATAATCGGCTTCTTCTCGCCCTGTGTAAACCTACCGGCGGCCAATTTTCCATCCTTATGAGTTTAGGGAATTTTTTTTTTTTCTTTTCAATCCATGGTAAGCACAATTCTTGTCCATGGGCTGTCAGATATTGCATCTAATCCCCATTGACTTACGTGATGAGCGGTGCTATTACTGGGGGGGAAAAAGCGCAAACCCTGGATTTTTAAAAACATTTTTTCTCGCCCAGTTTCCTTGGGGGACACAGAAGACCTTGGGTATAGCTCATCTCCATAGGAGGCGTGACACTAAGTGAAAACTGTTAAGCCCCTCCTCCACAGCTATACCCTCAGCCTGGAGAGATAGACTGCCAGTTTTTTGCTTAGTGTCCAAGGAGGCAAGACACTCCCTGCTACTGCAGGGCTGTTTTCCCCTTGTTTTAAATTTTGATTTTTACTTTTTTCTTTTCTTTTTGTTCCAGATCATCAGGGACAACAGAGACGCACTAGACCTCTCTGTTTCTCCCGGGGTCGAGCTGCGCCAGTGCCGGTCATCCGCACTGCTGCCTCCCCCACAGAAGGCAAGGTGGATCAGGGCAGCCCAGCTCCCCTACATCCCGCCAGCACAAGGGTCGCCCGCACGCCAAGTCCCTCTTCCAGCGTCCTGCCACTACGGTGCCAGTAGCTGAAGGGGCGACCCTGCTGGAACGGACCGAGGGTGAAGACGGCTATGGTGAGAGATTGGCTTCTCCAGCCCTACGTCCCCCCCCTCACCCCTCACCCCACCCCGGTCTCCTGCGTGCCTGACTCCCATACTGACAGGGCCTCTGGACCCTTTTGTCCCTGCTAGCCCTAGGCTGGCCCCTGGCTGCCACAGGGCGACATTTTGCTCCCATAGGACATGGCACCCTTCTTCCTGCAAGAAGAATGCCTGGGGAGCTGCAGACCTAGCTGCCCCTGACGTAGGGGTTAGGCAGGATTCCCACCCTCACAGACCCGGTCTCAGGGTCCCCCTCCCTCTTACCGGCCACTGCTTCAGGGCCACAGGGCCCGCGCCTTGCTGCCCCTGGTCCATCACGGGCTCCGGTCCGGTCAGCACTAATATTCCGGTGCGGCCGGGCGCCGCAAAAGATTTTAGGTTCCGCGGCTCCCGCGGCGGTCCGCCATTCCAGGCCTCCTTACTCCGGCAGGCGGGGTGGGCTCCCGCGGCCAGCGAGCCACCATTCCAGTCCTGTCTCTCCGGCCGGCCGGGTGGGCTCCCGCGCCGGCGAACCGCCATTCCGGGCCCCTATCTCTTCTGGCCGGCGGGGTGGGCTCCCGCGGCCGGCATTGGGCTATGCCCAGCAGGTGGCGGTCGGCGGGGCTCCGCTACTTGGTCCCAGGCTTCGGCCTGCTGTGCCGCAATCCCGACCGGCCCGCGGGGTGGGCTCCCGCGGCCGGTTTGAAGCGCCGTTCCGCCCCAGGTCCCGGCGGTATGACGGGCCGGGGGCCGCAATTTAGCCCCCGGCTTCGCGGCCTACTAGGCCGCAATCTTCCGGTCTCTGGTGGAGGGGGCGGGAACTTCTCCAGGCGCGAATTTTCCCGCCTGGAGGTTCCTCCGCCCCCAGGGGATCGCACGCCGCCCTCCAGGCCGGATCCCTGTTAACCCTTTGGGTGCAGGCCGGCTCCCAAAATTGGGTCTGTGTAGTTGGCCCCCATTTTTTTCTCAGGGCCCCTATATGGTGGCTCCCCTTTAGCCTCAGAGGCTGAGTTGAAAGAAGAAAAAAAAAAAAAAAAAAAAAAAAAATAATAAATGAAATAAAAATAATAGATCATGATTTCTATTGGGCTGCGCTTGACGCTGCAGCCTCATCAGTAATGCTGCATGTCTGCATGACCTCCTTCCACAGGCGGCATGGTGTTGCGCTCCCAGCCTGCGTCGCTGCTAGGGCATTTCCCCTTTTAGGCGGTTTTCTTGCCTCTTCCAGGATACGGCGCTGGCCAAGTGCATTCGGCCCTCTGTAGGCAGCATTCATCGTCTCTCCAGTTATGGTGCCTGCCATGTGCATTCCCCCCCCCCCTCCTAGGCGGGCTACTGCACTCTCCCTGGCTGGCCATGTGCATGACCCCCTTCTTGGGCGGAATGCTGCACCTTCACCGGATACGGTGCTGGCCTTCTGCACGACCCCCTTCCATAGGTGGAACGCTGCACTCTCTGGATTTGCTGCCGGCCATGTGCGTGACCCCCTTCCGTGGGCGGAACGCTGCACTCACTGGATTCGCTGCCGGCCATGTGCGTGACCCCCTTCCTGGGCGGAACGCAGCACTCTCACTGGATCTGATGCCGATCATGTGCATCCCCCCTTTTTTAGGCGGGATACTGCACTTTCACCGGATACGGTACTGGCTGTGTGCACGACCCCCTTCCAGGCGGCGCTGATGTGCTATGATGTACTTATGTACTATGTTATTATGCTGCACTCTCGCTGATGTGCTATGATGTACTTATGTACTATGTTATTGTGCTGCACTCTCACTGATTGCGCTGCCGGCCTTTTCTTAGGCGGTATGCTGCACTCTCATTGGATTCCCTGCCGGCCTTAGGTATGCCTCCTTCCCTCAGACAGCATACATACATCCCTCTGTCTTTGGGTGTTTCCTCGCAGGTACGTTGCTGGCCACGTGCATGTACCCCATACATGGCAGGGTGCTTGCACTCTCGCTGGATCCGCTGTCGGCCATGGGCATGACTCCTCTTCCGTAGGCAGTGTACGCACTCTTGCTGGATTCGCTGCCAGCCAGGGGCATGCCTTCCTTCCTCAGGCGACATGCACGCGTTCTTAGTGACTGTGGTTGTCTCTCGCCAGTACGTTGCTGGCCATGTGTATGACTCCCATGCATGGCGGTGTGCTCGCACTCTCCCTGGAGGAGATGCTGGCCATGTGCTTTACCCCCTTTTTCTGGGCGGTGTGCTACACTCACCGGATACATTGCTGGCCATGAGAATGGCCCTCTATCATGGGTGGAACGCTTGCACTTCCATTGGATACGGTGCTGGCCTTGTGCGTGACCACTTCTCACTTCAAGGGCAGAATTTGGCACGCTCCTGGGATTCACGGCTGTCCTTATGTGGCTGGGCTGGACTTGTACATGTCCCCATTCATTGGCAGAGTAGTTACTCTCTCGCTGAGTTCAGTGTTGGGTGTATTATTGCACACTCATTTAATGCTAGGATACCCTGTGCATGTTCCCCTTTCACTAGATGGACCTCCTGCATTCCTGCTGGTTTATAGGGTATGTCCTGCTTCTCTGAAGTAGGTTCGGCCTTAGGCATCACTCCCTTTTGGGACCGGTCTTTGCACTCTTGCCAACTGTAGTTGGCCAGGTACAATTTCCCCCCTTTCGGGGTGGACTGATTGCGTTCCGTCGCATGCTATACTGGTTTTGTGCATAACTCCCTTTCAGGTTGCACTTTGCGATTCCGTACATGCTGTGGCGCTCTGGGACGAGCCCCCCTTTTTTCTAGGTGGGTTGGCCTTCTCGCTGCTTGCGGGGCTGCTCGTTCGTATGCCTCACCTGCTTCCTGCGGCATACCTTTGTTTCTTGGGAGCCGATGCTTGCCGCCAGCCTTGCACTCGTCCCTAGGGAGTTCCTTCTGTCCTCTTGACCGGACAGGCTCTATTTCTCTCTGCTGCACCGAGCTGGGTGGTGCTCATTCATTTAGTTGGCCTTTCATTCCAGGGAGTGTTCGTGGGTCCTAGATGCATGCCCTTTGCGTCCTTCTGCAGCATTGCTTCCCTGCGCTAGTGGTCCCATGGTCGAGAGTGCTGTTGTCTGCGGGGCCTCTCGAATTCTTCATTGGCGCTGTCAGGACTGCGGTTCCCTTGCCTGCCGCAATTTCCTCCTCTTCGGATGCAGTGTGGTATGAGTCCTTCCTCTTGGCGCCTCTACGCTTTCTGTCTGATCTGCTGCCGGGTTCGGGCTGCTCTTCTCGGGACGGTCACCCAACTTCTCTTGGGTGCTGGATTACCCAGGTCCGGAGGACCTCCGCCTTGGGTTCTTCAAGGTATTCGCCTTCTGCGAGGCGGTGGACCGGGCGTCTCACAGTGTAGCGGGTTCTGTTTTTGAGCTGTCTTATGGCTTCCCTGTTGCCCACTCCTCCTCCTTTCGGTTGGAGGGTGTTATGTCGGCCTCTGTCTCGACTGCCTCTTTTCGCCGGCTTTGTTTGGCTCCCGCTCTATACAGATCACTCCGATGTGGCTTCCCACAAGACTACGGAGGCTGTGTTTTCACTGTCCTCCCCTCTGGGGTGAGTCCTGGTTGTTCCTGTGGATGGTTCCGGTGTTCCTTTTGGCCTCGTACTGTCTCCCTTGTTCGCGCTGGCTGTATTAGCTGTGTGCTTATTTACCGAGTCTACCGCGTTCTGTCCTCCCGCTGGGTGCAGATTGCGTGGCCCGTTCTAAGACGATGGTCCTGATGTAGACTTACCTTCTCGGTAACTTGGGGGGACTACCTTTTCGGTTCAGATTGTCCTTTGATCCCACACAGGGGCTGTTCAACGTGGTTACATCAGCATGGTCTTTAGCCTGCCTTCTCCTGGCGTCTGGCGGATCCTTTTGGGTCTTTGCATCTGTCCTTCTGCTCCCCATTCGGGTGGATGCGGGTCAACGTTGTTCGGGGCCGACGGGGCTAGTTTTGTCGACCCTTCTGCCCGTGTTACTGGTCTGCGCCTGTTCTCATTGGGTTTCGCCTGCTTGCCAGGCGACTCCAGCGGGTTCACTGCTGTCCACTCCTGGCTGTGTCTCGTCCAGGTTCTGTCGTAAGATTTAGGGTTTTTTGTCTGGGGTTCTGTGGAAAGCTGTGCATTCCCCACTCTGAAGTTCTTTCCCCATGGTTCTGTCTTTTGGTTGAGGTGTCAAGTGTCGGCGCTGTTCTTCCTCTTCCAGCGTTCCCGACCCTCTGGGCCTGCCAAGACCTTCTTCCTCGGAGTGGCTCTTTGGTTCCTCTGTGCTGTCCTTCGGTACCGCCCTGGGGACTATATCCAGAGCTCTCGGCGCTCCAATCTTGCCCTTGGAGCTGTTACAGGAGTTCACTCTATCCTTCTGTCCTGTACGGTTGTGTTCCGTATCAGTCGTGTCTCTGACGGGTGCCGGCATGGCCCCCTTTTTTTGTTATGAGTTTTCTGTCCTTTCCAGGACAGGGCTGTTCTGCATCTCGTTTCTTCCTTCCTTCCTTCCTTCTGAAGGTGGTGTTGCCTTCGCTTCAACACCTCACCTATTTGGACGTTGTTTGGGCCTGGCCGTTGTTTACTTGGAGATCTCCGACTCTTGCAGTCGTTCGGCCTCTTGGGTTTCCAGGAGGTCTGTGCATAGGGTTGGCAGACTCCAGGGTGGTTTTCCTCCGCTTGATCAGGTTGGCTATTGCTGAGGTTACCGCACCTAGGGCAGGATTCTGTCTTTGGTGTCACCGTTCCTTTCACCAGAGCGGTCGGTGCCTCCTGGGCCGGAGGCATTGGGCTTCGGCCGTGCATTTGGGCACGGTGGCCACAGGTCTGCCTTGCACGCCTTTCTGAGTTCTACAGGGTGCATACTCTGACTTTGGCAGATGCTGCCTTACCCCGCCTGGGTTTACAGGCGGCGGTTCATTGATGCCTTTCGGGTGCTTCGCCTTGGTGTTGTGGTCCCTCCCCCTTTTGGACTGCTTTTGAACGTCCCAAGGTCTTCTGTGTCCCCCAAGGAAACTGGGCGAGAAAACGAGATTTTTGTATAACTTACCAGTAAAATCTCTTTCTCGCTCTTTCCTTGGGGGACACAGCACCCACCCATTAATTGTTTTTTCTCTGTGCGTTTTCCGAGTTTTTGTTACCCGTTGGGTGGTTGGCTTGTTGGTTCCTTGTTGGACTTTGCCTTTTCTCACTGCTTGGACACGCAACTGGCAGTCTCTCTCTCCAGGCTGAGGGTATAGCTGTGGAGGAGGGGCTTAACAGTTTTCACTTAGTGTCACGCCTCCTATGGAGATGAGCTATACCCAAGGTCTTCTGTGTCCCCCAAGGAAAGAGCGAGAAAGAGATTTTACTGGTAAGTTATACAAAAATCTCGTTTTTTAAATCTTTATATTTTCCCTCCTTTTACGAAGAACCCAAAACTCAAATGAGCTTGTACACCATATGGAGCCTCCTTCGTAGATTTCATCATATTTATTGGAAGTAGTGTACTTTCTGTCAAAGTGGTGGACACCACAAGCTGACAGAGCTCATTATAAGTCAGTTAGGGTTGTGGCTTTCAGAGGTATCAGTCATGCTATAGATCTTGTAGAGCGTTTGCTCTGGAGGTATCAGTCATGCAATGGTTTGCTCTGGAGGCATTAGGCCCCTTTCACATGAGTGAGTTTTCCCCGTGGGTGCAATGCGTGATGTGAACCCATAGCACCCGCACTGAATCCTGACCCATTCATTTCAACGGGTCTGTGTACATGAGCGTTGTTTTTCACGCGTCAGTTCTGCGTTGCGGGAAAATCTCAGCATGTTCTATATTCTGCGTTTTTTCATACAGCCCTTGCCCCATAGAAGTGAATGGGGCTTCAGTTAAATCGCATTGCATCCGGAAGCAAGTGCAGATGCGATGCGTTTTTCACTGATGGTTGCTAGGAGATGTTGTTTGTAAACCTTCATTTTTTTATTACGTGCTTGAAAAACGCATTGCACCCGCACGGAAAAAACTGAACAGTTGAACGCAATTGCAGACAAGACTGACTGAACTTGCTTGCAAAATGGTGCGCGTTTCACTGAACACAATCCGTCACGCTTGTGTGAAAGAGGACTTAGTCACACAATGGATCTGGTAGAGCATTTTGCCTTTTGTTATGTACGGAAGCCTTAACGCAACCATCAGATGAACCTAAGGCTCTTCTCACACAGTCCAATAACGCCCGCTAATTGACAGCATTCAAGTCGATCGGCGCTCCCCCGTTAGTTTCGTTCCTCTGATTCCTCCGGCACGTTCCACATCTTTAGGCCTCATGCACACGACCGTTGTTTCATTCCGTGTCCGTTGTTCAGTTTTTCGTGATTTTCTGTGATCCCATTGACTTTCAATGGGTCAGTTGAAAACTCGACTAATGCACCGTTTGTCATCCGCGTCCGTGGTTCCAGTCCATCAAGAAAATATAACCTGTCCTATTTTTTTTTTCACGGAAAACGGTTCGCGGATCCATTCAAGTCAATGGGACCGTGAAAAAACGCGGAGGCACACAAGATCGTCCGCGCGTTTTTTTTTCCTATCATTTGCATGGCAAACTTGACTTAGATTTTTTTTTTTTTACTTTTCTTAATGTCTGGAGATCCTCCAAAAATAAAGGAAGACACACGGAAACAAAAACGGATCACGGAACAACAGAACCCCATTTTGCGGAACGGAACACAACAACGGTCGTGTGCATGAGGCCTTATGCACAGTTTAGTCTTTTTTCAAACTAGTGTCGTGACTGCCGAATTATAGGATCTATAAAGTGTAAATATCTGTTATGATCTGTTATGATTCCCCCCCCCCCCCCCCCATATACATTTTTTACTGAATGGAATAACCTAGCATGCTGTGCTTGCAGATGTGCTGAGAAGTGGACAGGAGGTATTATGGGAAGACTCTGTGTATCCCGACCTGTACATGCCATCAGCCCCATCATGGCCTCTTCACTGGGTTTATAGAGATGGACGGCTAGTGAACCTCCCAGTTAGCCTGCTGGTGGATGGAGATGTCATTGCTCTGAGGCCAGGACAGGAATCATTTGCGTCTCTCCGAGGCATGAAGGTAAGTAGTAAGTACTGTACATATGTGCTAAAAAACAAACCTGCTTCATAGCAATGTCAAAAAGATTGTGCACCTTTCCTGTCTTGGCTACATATAAAAGAACTCTAAACATAAAAAATACACAAATAATATAAAATCCGATAAAAATTCCTGCCTTAGGGTCCATTCACACGTCCGTAATTTGGGTCCGCATTCGTTCCGCAATTTGCTGACCCATTCACTTTTTCTTTTTTTTTATTTAAATTTTTTTATTTTTCAACATGAAACAGGGGATTACAAGAATCAAGGTGTCAAAGCATAGGCATGCAAGCCTTTACATATCTGGGCATTTAAAGAGACGGGTATTATGCAAGTGTATGGGTAATACAGCAAGGATCTAGACAGTACACATAAAGCATTTTACAACGTCCTCTAGGCCACACAGAAAGGTGAGGAACAATGTTATGGGGACAATTGAAGCATTACTGGAGAAATGGGTTCTTCTGGACAAGCGGGTCTTTAGCTCGGGAGCCAAGAGGTCAGACAATAGTGCTTACAACTCTCTAGTCCGGGTTTCTGAAGTTCCTCCATGGCGACCATTTTTTGAGAAATTCCTTATGGGATCACTTTTCCCAGGAGGAAAGTTCTTCAAACCTATGGAGTTGGTCCATTTTTTGGATCCAATCCTCCAAGGTTGGGACTTGGGCCTGGAGCCAGTAGGTGGGAAGCAATAAGCGGGCAGCTATTAACATTTGCATAAAGAGATATGATGGTTTTACCTTCTGGTCTGTAGTATGTAGGGATAGGAGGGCAAGTTGTGGAGAGGGTGGGACAGTTGACCCACAGATCTTATTAGATGATGCAAAGATCTCCATCCACCACTTGTGTATGTTGGGACAAGTCCACCAAATGTGTAGGAAAGTGCCTTTATCCCCACAGTGCCTCCAGCAAGCGCCCGAAGCGGTGTCAGAGTAGAGTGATGTTTTATCGGGCGTGTTATACCATCTGGTTAGAATTTTAACAGTTTTCCTGAATTCGAACGCAGCGTGAGGCACCGTGGGGGTAACTAAGGAGACCATGTAA
This sequence comes from Bufo gargarizans, assembly GCF_014858855.1. Taxonomy (NCBI): domain Eukaryota; kingdom Metazoa; phylum Chordata; class Amphibia; order Anura; family Bufonidae; genus Bufo; species Bufo gargarizans. The sequence goes on along the minus strand of NC_058085.1, from coordinate 63,353,076 downwards.
AGTATCAAACGAGAAGACTATGTTGAGGTCTTTCTCCCAGCTACTCACGAATGAGGGTTTGGCAAGTAAAGGTGGTAGACGTAACTTGCTATAAATAAGTGAAATTAATTTCTTAGGTGTAGGTTTTTGAGATATAATTGATTCGAACCCATTCACTTTTTAATGGGGCTGGAACGGATGTAAATCCACATTTCCTGGATCCGCATTTTCGGGATCTGCATCCGTTTTTTCGGGATCCGCAATTTTGTTCCTGAAAAAAATAGAACATGTCCTATTCTTGTCCTCAATTGCCGACCAGAAAAGGCATTTTCTATTATAGTGTCTGTGATGTGCGGTCCGCAAATTGCGCATCGCACATTGCAGGTGTCTGTGTCTTGCGGATCCGCAAAACACTTACGGACGTGTGAATGGATATCCCTTTAAGAGTTATGACAGTTTTTTCCAACTTTTGCCCCAGGTGATCAGCCATGTTCCCCCTCTTCCTTTACACAAGCCTGTGTCTGCCTGTAAGACAACTGGCTGCAGCAGGATCCTCCCCTCTGTCTTCAAGTGTAGCCAAAGCAATAAAGAATGTTAAACCCGCCTCGTGTACCTTAAAAAAATTTTCTCTTTATGATTAATATGTGCCATATCCCTTTTTAGATGGCATTGGTCTTTAAAGGGGGTTGTCCTACAATTGCAGCTTGGGATAGGCAATAAGTGTCTGATCTTGGATCGGCCTCTGGAACCCCCACTGATCTTAAGAACAGGGGTCCTGTTTCTTCAAACGGAGCAACGGGTAAGCATTCGGACTGCCGCTCTATTCAAAGTCTATGGGACCGCCGAAAATAGGCAAGTACAGTTACCGGCCGTCCCATAGGGTTTAAATAGAGTGGCAGCGCACATGTTTGCTGCTGTATTGAAAAGGTAGACACGGGACCCCAGTTCTTGTGATGGGTGATAGTCTAGCAGTCAGAACCCTTTTAACTATGCATGCAATACTTAAAATCACAGTATGGTATTGCTACCTGCTGGGTTTTCAACCCTCAATCTTGCCAAGTCTCGAGTTGTCTGATCACCCCCGCCGATCAGCTGTTTGTGGAGACGACGCCCGCAGTGCGCGCGTGCCGTCTCCCTGTGCTCCGTTGTATGTCTATGGGACAGCAGCAGTGGACTGGAGGAGAGAAGGGAGGCGGCACGTGTGCACCGCGCGCGCCGTCTCCATAAACAGCTGATAGGCAGGGGTGCCGAGTGTCGGACCCCCTTCCGATCTGATATTGATGACCTATCCTGAGGATAGGTCATCAATATTAAAAGCCCGGACAACCCCTTTAAAGAGCAGAATTTATGGTGTGTAGATCGTGATTTATATATGGCCTATCTTACGTTGCTTGCAGGATGATGAACATATAGTCCTGGAACCAGGAGATCTTTTTCCCCCCTTCTCTCCATCACCGTCCCCTCAAGCTGACTGCAAAAGAGTACCACAGAACCCCCAGCAGCATCATCTGTTTCGTGTCTTAAAAACCCCCGTTATGGATAATGTCAGGTGAGGACATTGGTGGGGTTTTACAGTCCAAGTAGCCAATAAATGTTTTCTCCAGTTTTCCTTTGGATATGCTATAAACTTCCTGATGGGGCAACACCTTTTAAAGGGATTGGCCACCTTTTAGCGGTTCTTTGGCAAACCCCTCTTTTTGGTCAGACCTGCAAAAGGGGGGCATTCTTACCAGCTCCCCACTGCGGGGTCCTGGCTCCCTCGCACCCCATCCTTGGCTTCCTAGCTCAGGTACCCCGCTGTGAATATCTGCTGTCATGCAATTGGCCCTTTTACGTAGAAGAAAATTGCTCACGTGACACAAGGGGGGCAGGTATGCATGCTTTCCTGCTGCAGGGAGAGGGGTGTAAGGGAGGACAGGTCTCACAGGTTGTAGGTGGGGAGGAAAGCACACACAAGGCAGTATGTAGAGGGAAGGCAGCATCATCCTGGACACACAGATCCAGCATGTGTTGCTGGAAGAGACATGCCCACATGAGAGAAGTCTGAGACTAGGAGCAAATTGAAAACTGAATGAATATCAAGGAGTCTAAAAATGAATGAAGAATGCAGGCTGAAATTATTTTTCTCGCCCATTTTCCTTGGGGGACACAGACCTTGGGTATAGCTCAGCTCCCTAGGAGGCGTGACACTAAGTAAAACTGTTAAGCCCCTCCTCCATCAGCTATACCCTCAGCCTGGAGAGAGAGGCTTCCAGTTTTAGCTTAGTGTCCAAGGAGGCAAGACACTCCCTGCTACTGCAGGGCTGTTTTCTCCTTGTTGTAATTTTATTTTATTTTTGTTTTTTCCTAGAGATACCAGAGACGCATTGGGCCTCTCTGCTCTCCCGGGGTGGGCTGCGCCAGTGCCAACTTATCTGCACTGCTGCCTCCCCCACAGAAGCAATAGGAGGATCTGGGCAGCAATGGCTCCCCTACATCCCGCCAGCTAGGGGGTCGCCCGCACGCAAAGCCCCTCTCCCAGCTTCCTGCCACTGCGGTGCCAGTAGCTGAAGGGGCGACCCTGCTGGAAGGAACTGAGGGTGAAGACAGGTGAGATGGCTTTTCCAGCCCATACCCCGTCCCTATCGGCAAGCATGTACCCCTCTGGGTAAGGGGGGCACCCGTGGTCGCTCATTCTGAGCGCTCCAGCAGACCCTCCCCAGCTCCCCTCCGTGTATCCTGCGCCCCCACGCCGTTTTCCCCCATTTTCAGGCTACTCTTCAAGACGGCTGATCTCTCCCTCTCTCCCTCCCGCCGCCGCCCGCTCCGTTCCGAACGGGGGGCGGGGCTTATGCCCGACATGACCATATCGGCATCGGCGGGGCAGGGGACAATGGTGGCAGAAGGTCACCCACCTGGGAATAATCGCCGCACTCTTGGGGCCTGCGGGCCCTTTATTTCATGGCATCCTGCTTCTTCTTAGCCCTGCGAGTTTTTTCGGCAGCAGGGGGCGTGGCTTACGCGCGCGCGCGCCATTTTGGGGGCGGAGTTAGGTTCTCCTTCACAGGAGACATTTCAAGCGCTGGAGGGGGCGGAGCTTGTTCCCCGCGCTTCTGCTGAATTCTTCCCGCGTTTCCTCACTCCTAGACAGGAAGCTGGGACACGTGGGGGACTCTGAGCACCTGGTGTATCGCTCGGCTTCTGTGGGCGCTATCTGCAGGCTCTCTGCTGTTTGCTGCTCCCTGCTGCTGCTGCTGCTGCAGCTGCTGCTGATCCTCTCTACTCCTGACGTTCTTCTGAGGCACTGGTAGGACAGTTAACCCTCTCCTAACCCTCCTGGTCATAGCTGCTATATCCCTTGTGGTCTCTGTATTGGGGTACGACCACTTTTTCAGCATGTCAGATCCCACGGGTGCCCCCAAACCCTGGTACCATGCCTGTACCGCCTGTAAGGAACTTTTTTCGTGTGGGCAATCTGAGCCGCATTGCCTTGCATGTCAGGCCCCGGTGCAGGGCCCGCTTTCCGCTGCGCCCCCCGGTGCCTCTGAACCCCCTGACTGGGCTAGGTCTCTGTCTCAGGCGGTGGAAAGCCTTACACACGTAGTGGGCCGTCTCGTGGATAGACCGCCTCTCCCGCAGGCTGCCACAATCCCTGTCGCACCCGCTGGGACTACCGTTTCTGCCGCCCCCACTGATTCCCTGCCTCCCAGCGAATCTTCCAGGGCCCGGCATATTCAGAAACGTTCAAGGGTTGAGCGCACATCTTCTCCAGATGCTTCGCTCTCTCCGCCATGCGTGCGAGCTCAGTCAAGTCTATCCTCTCAAAGGGATACGCTTTCTGAGGGAGAACTGGCGGATTCGGACGTGGACATGGACTCAGAGCTTCCGTCCAAATTGGCGTCCGCGGTGGGGCATCTTATCACTAGCATCCGTGATACCTTTCACATACACGATGACCCCCCCAACTCTGAACAGGCCGGCGTGTCCTTTCTTCGCCCCAGACAGACCTCCAAGGTCTTTCCCATCCACGCAGATTTTTCTTCTGTGGTGTCCAAGGCTTGGACCCGGCCTAACGTCCGCTTTGTTACACCCAAAAAGCTGGACATTTGTTATCCCTTTCCAGCGGATTCTGTGACCACGTGGACGTCCCCGCCTAAGGTTGATCCTCCCGTGGCTCGCCTGTCCAAAAGCACTACTATTCCTGTACAAGACGGATCTTCCCTCCAGTCTGCTGAGGACCGTCGTACGGAATCCCTCTCCAAGGCCATATTTACTGCCTCTGGTTCGGCCCTTAGACCGGTCTTTGCCTCCGCCTGGGCTGGTAAAGCGGTCTCTGAATGGGGTTTGCAACTGGAACGGGAGTTAGGGTCGGACGTCCCTCTACAGGACCTCCGTTCCTTAGCCCAACTAATTGTCCAGGCCGGAAAATTTGTCTGTGAGGCCTCTCTTGATGCGGGTGCCCTCATTGCCCGTTCCTCTGCCCTGGCAGTTTCTGTCAGGAGGGAACTCTGGCTGAAGGTTTGGGCGGCGGACGCCGCTTCCAAACGCTCTTTGGCTGGCCTACCATTCTCGGGTTCCCGCTTGTTCGGAACCCGTCTGGACGAACTTATATCTGAGGCCACGGGTGGGAAGAGTACTCACCTCCCCCAGTCCAGGCCGAGGGGCGCCCCCCGCGGTCGCGCTGGTTCGTCCCGTTTTCGGTCCTTTCGCAAGCCCACCGGGTCTAGACCCGCGGCCGGTTCTTCTTCCTCTGGCCCAGCCCAGGATAGACGCAAGAAGCCGTTTTTTCGGACGCAATCTACCTGGCGCAAGCCCCAGCCCACACGGGCTCCCTCAGGCCAGCAGCCCTCTGCCTGAAGGTGCGCCCCCACCCACCCGGGTGGGGGGCCGCCTTCTACTGTTCAGGAACGTATGGCGGGCCCACATCTCAGACGCATGGGCGCTCGAGATTGTATCTTGCGGATACAAGATCGAATTTGCGTCCATTCCGCCAGACCGTTTCTTCCGGTCCCGTCCTCCGCGGGATCCCGTACGAGCGGCCGCCTTCTTCACGGCCATTCGCTCTCTAATGGACAAGGGTGTCGTCGCCCCCGTGCCTCCGACGGAAAGGTTCAGGGGGTTCTACTCGAACCTCTTTGTGGTTCCCAAGAAGGAAGGCTCAGTGCGACCGATCTTGGACCTAAAGCGCCTGAACCGTTTTCTCCGACTGCAGAGATTCCGGATGGAGTCTCTCAGGTCCGCAGTGGCCTCCCTGGAAAGAGGGGATTTCATGGCCTCAATCGACGTTCAGGATGCATATCTCCACGTTCCGGTTGCTCCATGTCATCACCGCTTCCTGCGCTTCGCGGTGGGGGACGATCACTTCCAATTCGTCGCCCTTCCCTTTGGTCTGGCGACGGCTCCTCGAGTATTCACCAAGGTCCTGGCCCCTGTCTTGGCCCTTCTGCGTTCAAGAAGTGTTTTTCTTCTCCCTTACTTGGACGACATCTTGGTCAAGGCACCCTCCTTCTCTCAGGCATCCGGCAGTGTGGGACTCACTCTGGAGACCCTGACGCGGTTCGGTTGGATCATCAACCACCCCAAGTCTTCTCTTACCCCCTCCAGACGGCTGATCTTCCTGGGGATGCTCCTGGATACGGAGTTGGCGGAGGTCCGCCTCCCGTCGGACAAGCGTCTGGCCCTTTGCGGGTCTGTTCGCAGTCTCCTCCGTCATCACCGCCCTTCCCTCAGATCCAGCATGCGGTTGTTGGGGAAGATGGTTGCCTGTTTCGAAGCGGTGCCGTTCGCACAATTCCGATCCCGCACCTTTCAGAGGGCAATTCTGTCGGCCTGGGACAAATCACCGAGGAGTCTGGACAGGACCTTTCTTCTGCCTCCCCTGGCTCGGGCTTCCCTCAGCTGGTGGTTGCATATCCCTCTACGGGGGAGGTCCTTCCTCCCACTGAACTGGCTGGTGATTACCACCGATGCCAGCTTACGGGGGTGGGGGGGGGTTTTCCCTCCCCGGTCCGTCCAGGGCGTTTGGTCTCTATCGGAGTCCAGACTTCCAATCAATATTCTGGAACTGAGGGCGATTCTTCTGTCCCTCAGACACTGGACCCATCTACTGAGGGGCCACCCTGTTCGGATCCAATCGGACAATGCCACGGCTGTGGCATACATAAACCATCAGGGAGGCACTCGCAGCGCTGCAGCGATGCAAGAGGTGACCCTCATTCTCCTCTGGGCGGAGGCGCATGTGCCGGCCTTATCCGCGATTTACATCCCGGGGGTGGACAACTGGGCGGCGGATTTCCTGAGCCGGTCCACCATCGACCCGGGAGAATGGTCCCTGCACCCAGAGGTGTTCGAAGCCCTTTGTCTTCGCTGGGGTCGCCCCGACGTGGACCTCATGGCTTCCAAATTCAACCACAAGGTCCCCCGATACCTGGCCAGGGCACGGGACCCGAAGGCGTACGGCGCCGACGCGCTCGTTCTTCCGTGGCGCGAATTCTCCCTTCTGTACGTCTTTCCTCCTTTCCCCCTCCTGCCACGGGTTCTTCGGAGGATCGCGGCAGAGGGCGTTCCCGCGATTCTGATCGCCCCGGATTGGCCCCGCCGGTCTTGGTACGCCGACCTAATGTTGCTGTTGGCAGACGCACCGTGGCCACTGCCCTCCAGGGAAGACCTTCTCTCTCAGGGACCGATCTTCCACGAGCATTTAGGCTCGCTACGTTTGACGGCGTGGCTATTGAGACCGCCGTCTTAACGCGACGGGGTTTCTCCGCGGACGTAGTCCGCACCATGATCCGTGCTCGTAAGCCCGTGTCCTCTAGGATCTACTATCGGGTTTGGAGGTCCTATCTGGGGTTCTGTGAGTCCCGGAGCATCCCACCTCTCCGGTTTTCTCTTCCCACGATCCTGTCCTTCCTCCAGTCGGGTCTGGACCTGGGGCTGAGCCTCAGTTCTCTGAAGGGACAGATTTCGGCGCTGTCTATTCTTCTCCAGCGTCCCCTGGCCCCTCTGGGGCCAATTAAGACCTTCTTACAAGGGGTGGCTCACTCTGTTCCGCCGTACCGCCCTCCAGTTCCATCCTGGGACCTGAATGTGGTGCTCTCGGCGCTCCAATCAGCCCCCTTCGAGCCTTTACGGGAGGTCTCCCTTCGCCTTCTGTCCTGCAAGGTCATTTTTCTTGTGGCCATCACATCTCTCCGACGGGTGTCGGAGTTAGCGGCTCTTTCTTGCTCCGAACCTTTCCTGATCTTCCACCAGGATAAGGTTGTGCTTCGGCCTGTCCCGTCCTTCCTGCCAAAGGTGGTCTCCGCCTTTCACATCAATGAGGACATCGTCCTTCCGTCGCTCTGTCCCTCTCCTTCCCACCCCAGAGAACGGGAACTGCACCGTCTGGATGTGGTCAGGGCGTTGAAGATTTATCTGGAGGTCACCGGATCCTTTCGGCGCACGGACTCCCTGTTTGTGGTTCCGGAGGGTTCGCGCAAGGGTTTGGCGGTCTCCAAGGTGGCTATTGCCCGTTTCATTAAACTGGCGGTGTCTGAGGCTTATCGAGCCAAGGGTAGAGCTCCGCCTTTCAGCGTCACTGCTCATTCCACCAGAGCAGTCGGAGCTTCCTGGGCGCAGAGGCATCGGGCCTCGGCTGAACAGTTGTGCAAAGCAGCCACTTGGTCCTCTCTGCACACTTTCACAAGGTTCTATAGAGTGCATACGCATGCATCAGCGGATGCTGCTTTGGGCCGCCTGGTTTTGCAGGCAGCGGTTTCCTGATGCTCCGGTGGTGGTCCGCCTTGGGTTTGTGGTCCCTCCCTTCTTGGACTGCTCTTGAACGTCCCAAGGTCTGTGTCCCCCAAGGAAAATGGGCGAGAAAAGGAGATTTTTGTATAACTTACCAGTTAAATCTCTTTCTCGCTCTTCCTTGGGGGACACAGCACCCACCCTTCTGTGTTTTGTTACAGGGTTATGGTCTGGCGCCCCGTTGGGTTGCTGGCTGGTTGTTTCCGTTATTGGTTGTTATCCTTTCACTACTTGGACACGCAACTGGTAGCCTCTATCTCCAGGCTGAGGGTATAGCTGATGGAGGAGGGGCTTAACAGTTTTACTTAGTGTCACGCCTCCTAGGGAGCTGAGCTATACCCAAGGTCTGTGTCCCCCAAGGAAGAGCGAGAAAGAGATTTAACTGGTAAGTTATACAAAAATCTCCTTTTTTTTTACTCAAAATAACTCCTAAACATATACAAAATCATTTATTCCAAATCAGAGGTGTTCAGAAATACCTTATCTCCCAACGTTGAGAACATTTCTGGATTTGGTTCCATCTTGTACTACATTAGGGAAATGAACGTGTATCCGTTAAACAGATCTAGGATGGCGTTTACTCCTGTGTTCTATAAGGCGTTTTTTCTTTTTCAGGAGCTGGCTGGACCAGGCTCTCTCACGCCCTGTAACTGCTCTAGACCATGAACGATTCACTGTTCAGTCTGTGATACTGATCCACGCTGTCCCTGTCATTATGGTGAGTCCATTTGGCTCATGCACACAGAAACAGCAAAAAACAAGGAGTCTTCTTGTATGCTGTTTCTAGAGCGCATCATCATTTCTTTTATGACTTTATTATATATGATTTAACATTTAAAGGGTTTTCCAGAGAGCAAAACATTAGTGACCTATCCTCAGGATATGATCTGTGGGGACCCAACTCCTGGCACCCCGCACTGGTCAGATGTTCACTCCGGTGAGTGCTGTGGCCTCTTCTTCGGCCAGGGAGTTCATGTTCATTGCTCATTGCCTGTGTGCAGCGCAGTCCTATTCAAGTGAATGGGTCTGGACTGCAATACCAAGCACAGCCACTATACAATGTATGGCGCTGTGCTTGGTATGCAGTGAGCAGGCCATATTGCTGTGGCCCTTTAAACAGCTGATCGGAGAGTCGTGTTAGGCCCCTACTGATTAGTCATTGATGATCTATCCTGAGGAAATAGGTCAACAATATTGTACTCCTGGAGAACTCCTTTTAACAGCATATGTCAGGGACCTGTGTAACTTCTATTCTTACTTTTCTACACCTACAGGTTGCTTTCCTCTTCACCAATGCCCTGCGTTACATCTTCCATGCTCCTGGCATACCCCCTGCTTCCTATGCTTTGATTCAACTTCAGGTATTGCGTCATTGTAGTCTGCATTTGTATGTTTTTTCTGTACTGTGTATATAGAGCATACATATGGTTATGGTTTTATTCTGTCCATTGAAACGTTACAAATTTATAACATATTAAAATATTAAGCTACCATCACACAGCATTTGCAGGGTAGGTTTGTCGTATGTGTCGGGAAATTTCCTGGTTTGTGCAGTACTGTGCAAAAGTTTTAGGCAAGTGTGGGGAAAAAATGCTTCAAATTAAGAATGCTTTAAAAAATGGTGTTAATAGTTTTTATTTTTTTATCAATTAATAAAATTCAAAGTGAATGAAGAAAAGAAAAAAAATCTAAAATCCAATAAATATTTCATGTGACCATCCTTTGCCTTCAAAACAACCTTGGTTCTTCTAGGTACACTTGCACACCGTTTTTAAAAGAGTTTGTTCCAGACATCTTGGAGAACTAAGCACGGATCTTCTGTGAATATACGCTTGCTTAGATCCTTCTGTCTCCATGTAATACCAGACAGACTTGATTTTGAGGGGGCAAACTCAATTTGCTGAAATACAGCCCCAAACTTGTCAGGAACCTCCATCAGGCTTGATGATTGCCCACAGACACTCATTATTTACCAATCTCCTGCCCTTCAGCAAACAAACTGTCTTTTGTTAAAGCCACTTATTTCAAATTTTGACTCCTCAGTAGGGATGAGCGAACTTCTGTTTTCAAGTTCACAGTGCAAGGTTCGGATTGTTTAAGAATTTCCTTATGAATTCCGCTACCATGGACCATAACTTATGGTCCTTGGTAGCGGAATCCATAATGGAATTCTTAGTTAATCCGAACCTTGTACGCCAAACTTGAAACAGAAGTTTGCTCAACACTACTCATCAGTCTAGATCACCTGCCGCCATTTTTCTACGCCTCAGTTCCTATGTTTTCGTGAATAGCTGACTCACTTGGTCTTGTTTTCATGTCGAAGGTATGGCTTTTTGGCCCCAATTCTTCCATGAAGACCACTTCTCCGAAGAGTAGAATCCAGGCTTGAAGTGGTCTTCACTCATTTCTGTCAGTTCTGAGCTGACATCTTCCAATTTAGAAGTGCAGGACATCTTCCAATTTAGAAGGAAATTAAGCATGATGTGTCTTTCCTTGGCCAAATACTACGTCTACGGTCCTCAGTGTTGCCTGTCGCTTTTGAGGAAGCAAAAAGAAATACAACAGCACGTCTTAAAACCCCAGTCTGCTTTGAAATCTTTAGCCCAGGAGAGACCTTGCTGATGCAGTATAGCTACTTTGTGTCTTGTTGCTGCGTTCAGTCTTGCCATGGTGTATGACCTGGGACATGAAATTGTCTTCCACAACCTCACCTTAGTAGCAGAGTTTGGCTGCTCCTCACCCAGTTTTAGGCCTTCTACACAGCTGTTTCAGTTACTGACTGTGGTTCATCCTAATATGAACATCATTGCCTCCTGTTTGGTATAATTGGTTAGTCATACACCTGACCAGGGTGGATTTGATGGGTGGATTTGATTTAAATCATAGTTTTCTACATAAAGACTAATTCTTGCTGGTATAACATAATATGCAAGAAGATGAAGATTTTTAGAATAACAACTTTTCATATTAGTTTGATTAGATTGATTCTGTATTCATAGGTTTGTAGAAGTTAGGATTAAGGTCTTTTTCTCAACTCTGTTCATGTTATAACATTTTTGCTGTGAACAAGAGGCATGTGATCTCTGTTGAGTCAAATTCAGTTTTGAGAACTGCAAAAGGAGGTCGTGTTTGGCGATTCCATGGAACAGTACACGTCGTCGATATTAATCTGGATCAGGTATATCGACGACGTGTTTCTGCTATGGAAGGGGTCTAAGGACTGGTTTGCTAAATTTGTAGCTGAACTAAATAGTAACCAGTTGGGCCTATTTTTTACGTCCGATATACAGGAGAGGGAAATTACATTTCTGGACTTGACTGTCACTGTGTCATCAGACAGGAGAATCATGACCAACTTGTTTCGGAAGCAGACAGCTACAAACAGTCTGCTGAGGTGGGACAGTGGCCACCCCCTGGCCCTCAGACGCGGCATTCCGAAAGGCCAGTATCTGAGGGCTAGGAGGAATTGTTCCGAACTTCGGGATTTTAAGGTGGCTGCGAACGATTTGCGCTCACGGTTCACACGCAGGGGTTATCCCGATTATACACTCAGAAAGGCCTACCATCACTCGATGAGTGTGAGCCGTGATCATCTTTTGACACCTAAACAGAGGCCACTGGACCCACATCTCCCTAGAATCATAGCGACATATGATAAAGCAGAAATGCATATACAGGAGATTCTTCAGAAACATTGGCCTATCCTGCAATCGGACCCCGACATTGGTACACTAGTATCAGACCATCCCGCCATCACATACCGCCGCAGCTCTAATATTCGTGATCGTCTGGTTCACAGCACCTATCTACACCCCACATCTGACACCTGGCTCAGGAATACGCTTACTGGCACCTTCCAATGTGGGAAATGTGTCATCTGCAGTAACATCATGAAGGGGCCGTATTTCGTGAGCCAGGTAACAAAGGAGAGATTCTGTATAAGATCTTTGATCAGATGTACATCAGTGGGAGTAGTATACCTTATCACCTGTGTGTGCGGTGTACAATATGTGGGGAAAACCAGACGTGAGCTGCGGAGACGTGTTGGCGAAACACCTTTTGGACATTAAAAACAAGCGCGATACATCTGTTGCACGTCACGTCTGTGAGTCTCATGAGGGCAATCCAGACGTGCTTCGCGTCCAGGGTATTGAACATGTCACTACATCCATCCGTGGAGGTGACATTGATGTGTCACTGCTCCGCAAGGAGACGCAGTGGATTTTTAAGTTAGACACTACATACCCCAAGGGACTTAATGAGGCTTTGTCATTTGCTTGTTTCATCTAGAACTCACAGGCATCATGATGTAGCGTCCTTGGATCTCCTTTAGGTCATGTCTGACCACTATTCTTTATATTACTTTATGAATAGGCATGTACCCTGTCAGATATTCCCACTCCAAAACGCTACTCATTTTGCTGTATATTGGGATTATATGTATGGCTGCTCTTTTTCTTCTTTGACCCCTCTGGAATACCCTGATCACCTTATCCTAGCGCTGTCACTTGCCTTTATGCGACCGCATTGAAAGTATTCCCCTCAGATACAAGAGAGCATAGCGATGCTCCTCCCCATGCTGGCATTATGCTGTAGAGAGCGACGGCATCGTCAGGGAGCGCATCAGAGGATGCGTCTCTATCCCTGATTGGATGCTGGAGCCGGCACCCACCGGCATGGGGGCGGGTCTTAGATTATTTAGTCGCGGTGTGCGGCTGGCCACACATGGCCATCACAGCGCCGAGAGATGCACGCTACAGTGCAGTGTTATGTTGACACATGATTTTAAGTGTAGCTCGCTCCTGATGAGACATGCGGTCACCTCAGCATGTTGAAACGCGTAGAGCGTAACACTGGTGTCAGCTGTGTTTAGGGCAGAGGGCACACCACTATAGTGATACCATCACGAGTGCCGCTGCTTTAGCATAGTGTATGTGGTACTTCGCTCAGCCTATAGGGGAGCAGTTCCTGGGCAAATCTGGCCCAAAGGACTGCAAATACCAATATATGCAAGTATCAGTCTGCTAGCTTACACCATTAGCAGCTATAACAACATTGCATGTTATATGGTACTCCCAGGTTGGGTGTTGCACTTTCTATACCATATATATTGAGGCTGGATATCAATCAGTGTGCCCCAACACTGGATTCCAGCCACATATTAATTGGTGTTTTTTTCAGGCGATCAGAGTTGTGGATGGTATATTACAGATCCCTCTCCACACTACTGATTCCTGTATGCCTGATTTTATCTATACCTACCCCTATTTTCTAATAAAATATTTATCATTTTTGTTATAACGTTCTGTCAGGCTGTGATTTGATATTTATTATTGAACGTATACCCCATACCATACAATTTTGTGTGCCCTGTTTAACTGCAAAAGTAAACCAAGTATCTGTGATAATATCTTGTAGGCAGAGAAACTGCCCAATAATCGTACAAAAACCTCTGGAAGAGCATGACCTTGTGAATGGATTAATGGAATTTATTTACCCCAAAAATTAAACCTATACAGCCTTATTCTACATAATTAAAAAACTAATCTTTATTTCGTGATGGAATAACCTTTGGATGGTAATATATTTTCCTCAAAAAGCATTTTATATAAAAAAATCCGATATTTTATTTATTATTATTTTTTTTAAATCATTGATTTTTATCCACCCTGCACCTGACTATAATCCTACGAAATCCCTGAATACAGGGCCCTTTACATGGGCCGATAATCTGCCACATAATCACTCACTAATGAGCGTTCATAGGAAACAACTCGCCTGTATAGGGACGAGTGATGGCATTGCATGTTGGTGAAGGAGGCCGCTGCATTGACGAGCAGGCGCTTGTCAGGAAAGAAAGCTTCCCTCCCGACAATTGCCTGCAGATTTGGCCAATGTAGAGGGGCCTTTAGTGCAAGTGTACCTAGAAGAAATGATTCTGTTTTGAAGACCAAGGATGTTCACACCAAATATTGATTTGGTTTAGATTTCTCTTTTTTATTTGTTCATTTTAGATTTTATTAATTGATAAAAATAAACGATTAATGCTCCTATTTCTGAAAGCATTCTTAGGCCTCATGCACACGAACGTTGTTTTGGTCCACATCCGAGCTGGAGTTTTTGCGGCTTGGATGCGGACCCATTCACTTCAATGGGGCCGCAAAAGATGCGGACATCACTCTGTGTGCTGTCTGCATCCGTTGCTCAGTTCCGTGGTCCGCAAAAATATAACCTGTCCTATTCTTGTCCGTTTTGCGGACAAGAATAGGCAGTCATATCAATGGCTGTCCGTGCCTTTCCGCAAAAAAAAAAAAAAACTGATCTCAGACGAAAATGGCTCAAACGGATGACAACGGACGCCTGTTTTTCTTTTCCTTTTTTTTTTTTTTTTTTTTTTTCTTCTGACGGATCAGAAGAACGGAAAGCTAAACAGTGGTATGAACTCAGTCTTACTTGGCAGCATTTTTCACACCTGCTGTCAGTCTTATCCAGGGACCCTCATTGATCTGATAGTGGTCACATGAGTGTCCCTATGGCGTCCAGTATACTTTTTATTTTATTTTTTTCTTTGCTACTGTATGCCTATACAGTGACATCTTTTACCGTATCAGTAAATCCTCCCGACGTATACCTCGACAGACTGTACAGTAACTTTAGGGAAGTGGTAGAACGTCAAATGCAGACATCATAGCTTCATATTTAATGTGCACTGACGGTATATTATATACTTCAATGAGTAGCTATGAGGGGCACACCTACAAATGAAAATCACATGGACCGCCAGCCAATACGTATGTGTAATTCATTATTTATTAACACCACACTATAAAATAAGGTGAGGATCCTCAATGATCACATTAAAACATGCACATTTGTTAAAAACACATAGAAAGACTTATAAGTAAATAAGTTGCAATGTCACTGATGGATGGTGGCTTTATATAGACTGGATCGTATCGTGTTTGTCTATGTAACAAACTTTGAAATGTTTCAGATGCGCAGGGTCTGATGCACAATATCTCTATTAGGATCTGAAAGTTCAGGCTGTAGCCAATATTTATGAATGCATAGACAGTCTTGGTCATAGGTTATCCTCACAGCATGTGTCACTTAGTCTGCTGCTAAACCGCACTGTGTGTGAACACACTACTCACTGTTCTGATGCAATGAAGTGACCGATCACTCGTGCTTGGCTTGGCGTCCCACGTGTTGCAGCATCGATGGTCTAGGCTCCGGTCCGTTCTTTTACCCTGGGTTCACACCTGAGCGTTTTACAGCGCGTTCAAACGCGCTGTAAAACGCTCAAGACATGAAATCCAATGCTTCCCTATGGGAATGGTTCACACCTGGGCGTTTTACAGCGCGTACGAACGCGCTGTAAAACGCCCGACGCTCAAACAAGTACTTGAGCTTCTTTGGGGCGTTTTGACGCGCGTTTGTGGCCATAGGACACTGCAGTCAATGACACAAACGCGCGTCAAACGCGCGTTTACTATTACAAAAAACGCGCATAAAAACGCGCATAAGAACGCGCGACAAAAACGCGCGTAAAACGCGCGTTTGAGAGACGCTCAGGTGTGAACCCAGGGTAAAACAGGTGAGTAGATTGCCGAGACAGGAAAAACAATAGTTTAGACGCCGGGGTCGAAGGTAGTCAGGACCCGATGTGTTGCTTGGTGTCTTTTGATCCAGACACAACAAAGCTTATGTTTCTTTCTGTCCGCTGTGCAAAAAAGCGCTTCCGGAAACTCAAAGATGGTGCGCAGATGATAGGCTGCGGTTTCTTTCTTTACTCGAGACTTGTGTACACCAGACGCGTTTCGGAGTTGGCAGTGACTCCTTCCTCAGTGGATTGGAAGGAGTCACTGCCCTGAGGAAGGAGTCACTGCCAACTCCGAAACGCGTCTGGTGTACACAAGTCTCGAGTAAAGAAAGAAACCGCAGCCTATCATCTGCGCACCATCTTTGAATTTCCGGAAGCGCTTTTTTGCACAGCGGACAGAAAGAAACATCAGCTTTGTTGTGTCCGGATCAAAAGACACCAAGCAACGCCGAACAACACATCGGGTCCTGACTACCTTCGACCCCGGCGTCTAAACTATTGTTTTTCCTGTCTCGGCAATCTACTCGCCTGTTTAAAAGAACGGACCGGAGCTTAGACCACCGATGCTGCAACACGTGGGACGCCAAGCCAAGCACGAGTGATCGGTCACTTCATTGCATCAGAACAGTGAGTAGTGTGTTCACACACAGTGCGGTTTAGCAGCAGACTAAGTGACACATGCTGTGAGGATAACCTATGACCAAGACTGTCTATGCATTCTTAAATATTGGCTACAGCCTGAACTTTCAGATCCTAATAGAGATATTGTGCATCAGACCCTGCGCATCTGAAACATTTCAAAGTTTGTATACATAGACAAACACGATACGATCCAGTCTATATAAAGCCACCATCCATCAGTGACATTGCAACTTATTAACTTATAAGTCTTTCTATGTGTTTTTAACAAATGTGCATGTTTTAATGTGATCATTGAGGATCCTCACCTTATTTTATAGTGTGGTGTTAATAAATAATGAATTACACATACGTATTGGCTGGCGGTCCATGTGATTTTCATTTGTAGGTGTGCCCCTCATAGCTACTCATTCAGTTTATTTATTCCAAAAGATTGGGGATATCTTTTTCAGGGGGAGCACCCACTCCTTGTGATTGGAGGGTGAGCCAATCCATTTATCTAAGTTATATTATATACTTCACTGCCTTTATAGCAATATATGGTTTAGATCCATTCACAGGCGCTGCCATACTCCTTTACCGTTTAGTGATATGAGTTGCGCTGCCACGGATGTCAGGCTTTTTAACGTATTGTATGGTTACAGATTGTCTGCCGTCATCTGGCATACTGAGGCAGTGTTCAGCCCCCGCGCTCCATTTCAGCGGCCATTACAATTGCCACTCTTCACACTCACATATTTTAACCCTTTATGTACACCTTGCAGTTTCCTGACAGGTGCACGTTTCAAGTGAATGGAGCCGGTCCCTTTGTAAGTGTTTGCTATAGTATTGCTCCTGTTGGTTTTGCTT
The DNA here is from genome assembly GCF_014858855.1 of Bufo gargarizans. Taxonomy (NCBI): domain Eukaryota; kingdom Metazoa; phylum Chordata; class Amphibia; order Anura; family Bufonidae; genus Bufo; species Bufo gargarizans. The sequence continues at coordinate 63,336,239 of NC_058085.1, read as the reverse complement.
GCTGGCATGTGGCCACTTGTTACGTTAGGGGATTACGGGTGGTTTCTTGTGGTTTTGTACGGAAAGTTGAGCTGGCTTTGATGTGTGAACTATTAACTTGTACCAGTTTCAGGAGCAAATTATAAGTGAATCTGCCAGGCAGCGGGCGGCTAAACCCAATGCCATGAAGCTCCATGCTGCCTAAGTCACAGATTTGAGCACCTATGTGGCCTTCACCATCATTTGTGACTTTAGTGGTGTAAAACCTAGAATGACCCTGCCCCACAGATTATGACGTTAACACTTCTTTCTCGCCCAGTTTCCTTGGGGGACACAGAAGACCTTGGGTATAGCTCATCTCCCTAGGAGGCGTGACACTAAGTGAAAACTGTTAAGCCCCTCCTCCACAGCTATACCCTCAGCCTGGAGAGAGAGACTGCCAGTTTTTTGCTTAGTGTCCAAGGAGGCAAGACACTCCCTGCTACTGCAGGGCTGATTCTCCTTGTTTAAATTTTGATTTTTACTTTTTTCTTTTCTTTTTGTTCCAGATCATCAGGGACAACAGAGTCGCACTAGACCTCTCTGTTTCTCCCGGGGTCGAGCTGCGCCAGTGCCGGTCATCCGCACTGCTGCCTCCCCCACAGAAGGCAAGGTGGACCAGGGCAGCCCAGCTCCCCTGTATCCCGCCAGCGCAAGGGTCGCCCGCACGCCAAGCCCCTCTTCCAGCGTCCTGCCACTACGGTGCCAGTAGCTGAAGGGGCGACCCTGCTGGAATGGACCGAGGGTGAAGACGGCTATGGTGAGAGATTGGCTTCTCCAGCCCTACGACCCCCCCCTTTCCACCACCACCACCACCACCCGGTCTCCTGCGGGCCTAACCCCCCCCCCCCCCCCATGGCCCATACTGTGCCTCTCTGAACAGCTTTCATAGCTGTGATGGTGAATGCCTTGCCTCTGATGGCAGAGGTCATGAGTTCGAATCCCTGGACAAACCTTAACCCTTCCACTGCTGGATCTAGGCTGGCCCCTGGGGTGCCGCAGGGCGGCAATCTGCTCCCTGCTCCCCCCCTCCCCCTCCTGGCCCCATAGGACATGCAGCTGCTGTCCCCCTTTATCTTTTGATGTCCCGCCGGTATATGATACTACGCGGGCACCCGATCTCGGGGTCCCCCCATCTCCTTACCGGAGCGTTGCTCAGGGCCTGGGGCCCGCTCCTGACAGACCTCGCCTCCGGCCGGCATGGACATTCCGGTGCGGCCGGGCGCCGCAATGACCTGCTGGGCCGCCATCGGGCCTGCGGGGCCGCAATTCCGGCACTCCATTTGGGCCCGACTCTTCCGGCCTGCGGGGTGGGCTCCCGCGGCCGGTTTAATGCGCCGCTCCGCCTCAGTCCCGGCGGTATATAATACTATGCGGCCCCGGTCGGCCGGGCGCCGCACAAATTTAGGCCCCGGCTTTACGGCCTACTAGGCCGCGAAAGTCTGGCCTTTGTTGGAGGGGGCGGGTACTTCTCCAGGCGCGAATTCTTCCCGCCTGGGGCTTCCTCCGCCCCCAGTGGATCGCAGCGCCGGCCCCCAGGCCGGCTCCCTGTTAACCCTTTGGGTGCAGGCCGGCTCCCAATGGGCCTGTATGGTTGGCCACCCCTTTTTTCTCTTGCATCAAGAGAATCTGTGCCCTATATGGTGGTTCCCCTTTAGCCTCAGAGAGGCTGTTTTAAAAAAAAAAAAAAAAAAATATGAAATAATAATGAATAAACAGATGTCTAACAGATTCTTGTGGGCTGCGCAGGACGCTGCAGCCCCTTCCATAGGCAGCATGGTTTCGCGCTCCCAGCCTGCGTCGCTGCCAGGTGCATTTCCCCTTTTAGGCGGTTTCTTGCCCTCTCCCGGGATGCAGCGCGGGCCAAGTGCATGCGGTCAGTTCTGTAGGCAGCATTCGTCACCCTCTCCAGGTATGGTGCCTGCCATGGGCATGACCCCCCCCCTCCCAGGCGGGATACTGCACTCTCCCTGGCTGCGGGCTGGCCCTGTGTATGACCTTCTTAGGCGCGGTGCTGGCCATGTGCACGACCCCCTTCCATAGGCGGAACGCTGCACTCTCACTGGATTCGCTGCCAGCCGTGTGCGTGACCCCCTTCCATAGGCGGAATACTGCACTCTCACCGGATACGGTGCTGGCCATGTGCACGTCCCCCTTCCATAGGCGGAACGCTGCACTCTCACTGGATTCGCTGCCAGCCGTGTGCGTGACCCCCTTCCATAGGCGGAATACTGCACTCTCACCGGATACGGTGCTGGCCATGTGCACGTCCCCCTTCCATAGGCGGAACGCAGCACTCTCACTGGATTCGCTGCCGGCCGTGTGCGTGACCAACTTCCATAGGCGGAATACTGCACCCTCACCGGATACGGTACTGGCCATGTGCACGTCCCCCTTCCATTGGCGGAACGCAGCACTCTCGCTGGATTCGCGGTCGACCATGTGCGTGACCCCCTTCCATTGGCGGAACGCTATACTCTCACTGGATTTGTTGCCGATCATGTGCATGTCCCCCTTTTATTAGGCGGAAATCTGCACTCTCACCGGATGCGGTACTGGCCAGGTGCACGACACGCTTCCATAGGCGGAACGCTGCACTTTCACTGGATTTGCGGCTGGCCATAGGCATGACACCCTTCCATAGGTGGTATGCTGCACTCTCATTGGATTCGCTGCCGGCCTTGGGCACGCCTCCTTCCCTCAGGCGGCATGCATACACTCCCTCTGTCTGTGGTTGTTCTCTCGCCGGTGCGTTGCTGGCCATGTGCATGAACCCCTTCCATGGCGGGGTGCTTGCACTCTCGCTGGATCCGCTGTCAGCCATGTGCATGGCCCCTCTTCCGTGGGCGGTGTACGCACTCTCACTGGATTCGCATTCGCTGCCGGCCATGGGCATGCCTCCCTTCCTCAGGCGACATACACACATTCTCACTGACTGTGTTTGTCTCTCGCCAGTACGTTGCTGGTTATGTGCATGACTCCCGTACATGGCAGGGTGCTCTCACTCTCCCTGGATGAGATGCTGGCCATGTGCATGACGCCCGCTGCACGTGCAAGCGGGCGTCATGTTTACACATCGCACCAGCGCCGTACATGGGTGGAACGCTTGCACTCCCATTGGATTCGGTGCTGGCCTTGTGTGTGACCACCCCTCATTCCATGGGCGGACCTTTGCACGCTCATGAGATTCACGGCTGTCCTTGTACGTGCTGTGCTGGACTTGTACATGTCCCCTTCATTGGCGGAGTGGTTGCACTCTCACAAAGTTCGGTGTTGGGGGAATTATTGCACGCTCTCTTAATGCTAGGATAACCCTGTGCATGTCCCCCTTTCACTAGGTGGACCTCCTGCGCTCCTGCAGGATTGTATGGTATGTCCTATGTCTCTGGAGTAGGTACGGCCTTAGGCGTCACCCCCTTTTGGGGTGGGCCTTTGCACTCTTGCCGACTGCAGTTTGCCAGGTACATTTCCCCTCTTTTGGGGCGGACTGCTTACGTTCCATCGCGTGCCATGCTAGGCTTATGCATAACTCCCTTTCAGGTTGCACTTTGCACTTCCATAGATGCTGGGGCACTCTGTGGCTGGCCCTCTTCTCTGAGTGTCTTTTTTGCAGGGAGCGGCCGTTCTTGTGCGTTGTTTGGGCCGTTTCTGCCTTCTCCTCCTGTAGGTGGGTTGGCCTTCTCACTGCTTACGGGGCTGCTCGTACGTATGCTTCCCCTCCTTCCTGCGACATCCCTTTGTTCTCTTGGGTTACTTGCCGCAAGCCTTGCACTCGTCTCTACAGAGATCGTTCTGTCCACCTGACCCGGAGGGCTCTGTGCTCTCTACTGCACCGAGCTGGGTGGTACTCATTCATTTCGTTGGCCCTTCCTCCCGGGAAGTGTTCGTGGTTCCTAGATGCGTGCTGTTGTCTGCAGCGCCCCTCGGATTCTTCGTTGGCTCTGGCGGGACTGTGGTTCCTTCGCCTATTACCATTTCCTCCTCTTCGGATGCAGTGTGGTATGAGTCCTTCCTCTTGGCGCCCTCTACGCTTCGGTCTGATCTGCTACCAGGTTCGGGCCACTCTTCTCGGGTAGATCACCCAACTTCTCTTGGATGCTCTATTACCCAGGTCCGGAGGACTTCCACCTTGGGTTCTTCAGGGTATTTGCCTTCTGCGAGGCGGTGAACCTGGCGTCTCACAGTGTAGCAGGGTTCTGCTTTTGGGCTGTCCTATGACTTCCCTGCTGCCCACTCCTCCTTTCGGTTGGGGGGTGTGATGCCGGCCTCTGTCTCGACTACCTTGTCTCGCCGGCTCTGTTTGGCTCCCCGTTCGGTACAGATCACGCCGATGTGGCTTCTGCCCGGCCAGGCTTCAGAGGCTGTTCCTTCACTGTCCTCCCCTCTGGGGGGAGCATGGTTGTTCATGTGGATGGTTCCGGTGTTCCTTTGGTCTCGTACTGTCTCCCTTGTTCACACTGGCTGTATTTGCTGTGTGCCTCTTGCTGGGTCTACCGCGTTCTGTCCTCCCGCTGGGTGCAGATTGCGTTTTCCATTCTAGGCTATGGTCCTGCTGTAGACTTACCTTCTTGGTAACTTGGGGGGACTGCCCTTCGGTCCAGATTGTCCTGTCTTGTCCTGGCATCTGGCGGATGCTGGGCGGACCCTTCGGTTCCCTTCCGTCTGTCCTTCTGCTCCCCCACTCCGGGTGGATACGGGACAACGTTGCTCGGAGGCCGACGGGACCAGTTTTTGCCGACCCTTCTGCCCGTGTTACTGGTCTGCGCCTGGTCACATTGGGTTTTTATCCGCTTGCCCAGGTGACTCCAGCGGGCTCGCTACTGTTCGCTCCTGGCTGTGTTTCGTCCAGGATCTGTCGTTGGACTTAGGGTTTTTTTGTCTGGGTGTCGGTGGGTAGCTGGGCATTCCCCACTCTGCCCTTCTCCCCCCCATGGTTCTGTCTTTCTCCAGTCCGGCCTGGACCTGGGACTGGGACTCCTTTGCTTGAAGTGTCAAGTGTCGGCGCTGTCCTTCCTCTTCCAGCGTTCCCCGGCCCTCGGGGCATGTCCAGACCTTCTTCCTCGGAGTGGCTCTTTGGTTCCTCTGTACTGTACTCTCGGCGCTCCAATCTTGTCCTTGGAGCCGTTACAGGAGTTCTCTCTACCCCTTCTGTCCTGTACGGTTGTGTTCCGTATCAGTCGTGTCTCTGACGGGTGCCGGAATGGCCCCTTTTTTTGTTACGAGCTTTGTCTTTTCCAGGACAGGGCTGTTCTGCATCCCGTTTCTTCCTTCCTTCCTTCCTTCTGAAGGTGGTGTTTGCCTTTCGCTTCAACACCTCACCTATTTGGACGTTGTTTGGGCCTTGCCGTTTTTACTTGGGGATCTCCGACTCTTGCAGTCGTTCGGCCTCTTGGGTTTCCAGGAGGGCTGTGCATAGGGTTGACAGACTCCAGGGTGGTTTTCCTCCGCTTGATCAGATTGGCTATTGCTGAGGTTACCGCACCAAGGGCAGGATTCTGTCTTTGGTGTCACCGTTCCTTTCACCAGAGCGGTCGGTGCCTCCTGGGCCGGAGGCATTGGGCTTCGGCCGTGCATTTGGGCACGGCGGCCACAGGTCTGCCTTGCACGCCTTACTGAGTTCTACAGGGTGCATACTCTGACTTTGGCAGATGCTGCCTTACCCCGCCTGGGTTTACAGGCGGCGGTTCATTGATGCCTTTCGGGTGCTTCACCTTGGTGCTGTGGTCCCTCCCCCTTTTGGACTGCTTTTGAACGTCCCAAGGTCTTCTGTGTCCCCCAAGGAAACTGGGCGAGAAAACGAGATTTTTGTATAACTTACCAGTAAAATCTCTTTCTCGCTCTTTCCTTGGGGGACACAGCACCCACCCATTCATTGTTTTTTCTCTGTACGTTTTCCAAGTTTTTGTTACCCGTTGGGTAGTTGGCTTGTTGGTTCCTTGTTGGACTTTGCCTTTTCTCACTGCTTGGACACGCAACTGGCAGTCTCTCTCTCCAGGCTGAGGGTATAGCTGTGGAGGAGGGGCTTAACAGTTTTCACTTAGTGTCACGCCTCCTAGGGAGATGAGCTATACCCAAGGTCTTCTGTGTCCCCCAAGGAAAGAGCGAGAAAGAGATTTTACTGGTAAGTTATACAAAAATCTCGTTTTTTGGCGTCTAGGTGAATGCTGTGCTGCCAGTTCTTCCGCTTCTCTTCCCTGTTATGTGGATTTTGGTGACGGCGCTATGTGAAGCGCGCGTGCTAGCCCAAATGAGCAGAAGGTACCCTACCTCCCTGGTGAGTGACCTTTAAATAAACCTTTGCCATAAAGTTAGATGCTATAGTTTAAAGTGCTATTATTTAAGACGTATCCCCTGTCCACAGGATAGAGGTTGTGTCTGATTGGTGGATGTCCTTGCCGATCACGAGAACGGAGCGGTGACATGCGTACACACTGCCACGCCATTCGGCTCTGTGCGGCTGTTGCAGATAGCTGAGCGCATGCACTTAGCTGTCTCCAACAGTCCTATAGAGTTCAGTGGAGTGGCGGGCGGGGTTCTCGTGATCTGTAGGACCCCCGCTGATCAGACACTTATCCCCTATCCTTCCTGTTGTATGCTCTGCGTGCTATACGTTTTTGGTTGTATTTTTTTTAATTTCCACTTACATTTTTTGTCTTTGTTCTTTTTTTTTTTTTTCCTCCTCCAGATAGCTAAGTTCTCGGAGGATACCCTCAGTAGTTATACAGAGGTTGTATCAACACAGGTCTGTATTTAGAAGAGGAGCTTATTCATAGATCCTCCCAGTCACAGATTGCCTGATTCACTTTGCTGTACTTTAAATTTTCCTATTTATAAAAAAAATAAAAATTTATAAAAATAAAAAAAACACTGAAATTGTAATTTTTTTTCCTAGGAAATGCTGCGTTCTGTGTGGTCTCACTTCCTGCGTGTCGTTAGGGGGAACTGCGAGACCCTGGCTTGTACTTCTAGTTTGTTGCACGGTCTGGGATCTGTCACGGTGAGTAAAGTTTCCAGGTTACTGTGGGATCTGTTAGTGTGGTGCAAGTTTGGCCTGATGCACACCACCGTTGTTTGGGTCCGCATCCGAGCCGCAGTTTTTGCGGCTCGGGTGCGAACCCATTCACTTCAATGGGGCCGCAAAAGATGCGGACAGCACTCCGTGTGCTGTCCGCATCCATTGCTCTGTTCCGTGGCCCCGCTAAAAAAAATAGAACATGTCCTATTCTTGTCCGTTTTGCAGACAAGGATAGGCATTTCTACAATGGGCCGCCCGTTCCGTTCTGCAAATTGCGGATTGCAAAAAATAGAACGGTCGTTTGCTTGAGGCCTTTCTTTGTAGAAACAGGGAATGGATGAGAGCGGCGCTTTTATCACTTCACTATATGAGTCCACAGCCATCTAGAAGAACATCCAAAACAGGTGCAGGTCAGTAAATTTAGGCCATGTGCCTTCCACCCCAGTAATGTTTCGCTTCCACTGAAGCCTTTCTCAGGCCTGAAAAAGGGTTGTGGTAGCTAAAATGTTACTCGTGGTTTAAAGGGGTTGTCCAGGCATAGTCTCTCAACTGATCTGTCATCAGCTGTGGAAAGACGCAGCTGTCCATCCCAAGTGGCAGTGTAGATATTTTCTCTGAATTTCACCCCTAAACATTAAAGATGTGAAAATCGGCAACAAATCTGCAATATAATTGACATAATTGCTGATTTGACAATCCACAGCGTGCTTGAATTTCCATGCAGATTATTTTCTGCTATATGCGAATGGGGTTTTCAAAATCCCCTCCCTTTGTATTGTTCTGTATCTTGCTACAAATTTAGGCCTCTTTCACATTACCATTTTTTTTTTTTTCCGTTTACAGGTCGTTTTTTGCGTTCTGTATACGGAACGCTTCATTTCAATGGTTCTGCAAAAAAAAAAAAAAAGTATCTGTATGCATTCCGTTTCCGTTTCTCCGTTCCGTTGAAAGATAGAACATGTCTTATTATTGCCCACAAATCACTTTCCGTGGCTCCATTTCAGTTAATGGGTCCTCAAAAAAAACGGAACACATACGGAAATGCATCCGTATGTCTTCCGTATCCGTTCAGTTTTTGCGGAACCATCTATTGAAAATTTTATGCCCAGCCCAATTTTTTCTATGTAATTACTGTATAATGCCATACAGAAACACGGAACTGAAAAAACGGAAAGGAAACGCAATGGAAACAAAAAAATGGAACAACGGATCTGTGACAAACGGACCGCAAAACACTGAAAAAGCCATACGGTCGTGTGAAAGAGGCCTTAGGGTCCATTCACATGTCCACAAATGGGTCCGCATCTGTTCCGCAATATCTGGCCTTCACTTCAGGCGAAGTGAATCACATTATCTTGTGACAATGGCACCTCTTGGGGGGGGGGGTCAAGATATCTAAAGTCTGTAATACACAGGCTGATCGAGCAAGTGATTGTCGTGAGGGAAGTGTTCCCTTCTGGCCATCGCTTGCTAGCTAGCAGAGGAGACTGCTGCTATTACATGCAGCGATCTCCTCCATAGTGTAGGGAGGAGCGATAGCTATGCCATCGCTCGTCCCCATACTGTCTAGTGGCTTGCCGACGGCAGATCGCTATTAGACAGCGCGATCTGCCGTCGGCAAGCGCTGGTTTTTAAGCATGCCTAAAATCTGAATTGCTCGATGAACCAGCATTTGCTAGTTCATCGGGCAGTCGCGGCAGTATTACACTTCAAGATGACCGATAGCGTTAAGGTGAATGCTTGTTAGCGATTATTGGCCAGTGTAATACAGGCTTTAGGGTACTACCGCTATGCGGTCAGATTTCTCTGTGCAGATTTAGAAGCCAAATTCAAAATTTTTATAATTTCTCTCTTTATGATCCATGCCTGATTTTGGCTTTCAAAAATTCATGCCGAAGCCTGACCGCATGGCCGTACCCTTAGGCTTCAAGTGAGCAGTCCTTGAAGCAGGAGAATGGGCAAGTGACAAGGACCAGATTTTTAATGGGTCCAAGCAGGCAAACCAGTGGAGGCAGTGTGGTGTTCTGGGCCATGTGGTCGTGGCCTTCATCTGAATGTGACATGTACCACCTACCTATGCAGTGTACAGACCAAGTGCATGGGAGCAGTATTCCCACATGGCAGTGTCCTCTTTCAGCAGGATAATTGTTTAGAAATAGTTTGAGGGACATGACAACGGTTCAAGGTGATGACTTGTCCTCCACATTCCCCAGATCTCAATACAATTGATCATCTGTGGGATGTGCTGGAAAAACAAACCCGATCTATGGAGACTGCACCTCACAACTTACAGAATCTGCTGCCAGATCCTAAAGGACTCCTTCAGAGGTCTTGTGGAGTCAAAACAGCTTTGGTGGCACGAGGGGGACCTACATGCTATTAGGCAGGTGGTTTTAGAGCAGCTGTCTCTGTCTGAGAAGATCGCTCATTTAGTATTTAAAGTGAGTCAGACAGCCAGCCGCCTTCAAGCACATGACTGGTATTGAGACCAACGCGGGAGTGGAAGCAGGACCAGCCTTGATTGGACCTTAGGCTTACAACAGATGGAAATGCAGATAGTTACGAACCGAGGAGTTTGCATATCCTTTCCCTCTTGTCCCTGTTTTGATGTATTCTAATTGATGTGGTTGTAGAAACAGAGATGTTTAGCTCACTAATGCATATTGTGCTTTTTGTTTTGTGTTTAAAGGTTATTTGTTGTGTGGATAAGCAAGGAGTCCTTTCCTGGCCGAATCCCAGCCCAGAGACTGTTCTATTTTTTAGCGGAAGGGTAGATCAGGCCACTGAACGACATGACGATCTCACTGATCAAATATCCCTCCGTTCCTTCTGCCAGACGGATGTGGAGGATGAGGTGGGGCTCGTTTTTGTTGTGTGTGTTTTTTTTTTTTTCTCTCTTTTTTATATACCAGTTTCATTCTCCTGAAGCTGGTCTTTTTCTAATATGGCTTTCCTATCTGTTGCCTCCGCAGCCTCAAGAGATGGTAGCACTGTTGGCGGAGACCACTAACCTACAGCTGGTGAATGAGCAGGATAGCATGGATCGTCAGAATGACGTCACTAGACCTTCTGATACACAAAGGAAGCATCCTAGTCGGACTAAACATGCATCCGGGTCAAATGTCAGCTTCAGCCAAGACACTGCTGGCCAGGTATAGCTATTTTCTACTGTATGAGGGTGTATGTATGACCCACCATTTATAATGTTGTAATGACACATCAAATGTTTTTTTGAAAGTATGGGAACGCTTCAAAAGAGTTTTCTGAGATATTTTAACTGGTGAGCTATCCTGTGGTCCGGTCAGCTCTTTGAGATGGCATCGGCACTCACCGTAGCACCACAGCCTTCTCTCAGTTCACCAAGCACAGCGCCGTCCATTTGATAGTGGCTGTGCTTGGTATCGCAGCTCAGCCCGATTCACTTCAATGGGGCTGGGCTGCACCTAGGCCACGTGACCGATGAACGTGACGTCACATGGCTTAGACAAAGCTGGAATAAGGCCACTGCGATTGCCGATGCCTTTTCAAATATCTGATCAGCAGGGGTCCCAAGTGTCGGACCTCCACCGATCAGATACTGATGACCTAGCCTCTTGCTGTAGTTTCTCTACACAGCAGGTGGCTGGAGCGCCGCTGTGCAGGGAGAACCCAGCGCTACTCTGTTGTTGTGCCCCCTACCTTCTTTGGTGCAGGTCTGATTCCCTCTGATACTATTGTAAAGTGGAGGCATATCCTAGCAAAATGCCATCCCTTTAAGAGATGGGACTACCCCTTTAACGTTGTTAATCCTCCGACTCTTTGGTTAACATCATTTTATGGATTTATCTTTTTATTTTCTGTACCTTTTTTTTTTTTTACAGTTGAGCAGCGAAGTGGACGATTATGTTTGCGACTGTCACTTAGAAATGCTCCGGCTGTCCCAAGATCAACAGAACCCTCAGAGCATCCAGTTTGATGAATCCAACTGGCAGCTCCATCTGAGCTCCTTAAAACCTCTAGGGCTTAATGTGTTACTGAACCTCTGTAATCCGGGAGTGACCACCACCCTTTGCCGCTTCTCTGATCATTTGCGCCATATTGCTCTTCAAGAAACCCACAGCTCTGTACTTCCTGGACACATTCCTTGGGGACTTTGTGACTTTTCAAGGCTTATAGGTACTACTTCTGGATCATTTAGGATATCGGGCAGTGTGCGTTCCGCATTTTGTGGACCGCACATTGCCGACACTATGGTAGAAAATGCCTATTTTTGTCCGCAATTGCGGACAAGAATAGGACATGCTCTATATATTTTTTGCGGGGCCGTGTTACGGAACTACCGACGCGGACAGCACACGGTGTGCTGTACACATCTTTTGCGGCCCCATTGAAATGAATCGGTCCACGCCGTTCTGCAATTTTGCGGACCCATTCCTACGGTCATGTGAATGAGTCCTTCCTCTCATGCTCTTCCCTTGTTAACTACCACTCTCATTTTCATGTTTAGGTTTCACCCCAGGAGCCAAGGACCTATTCAAATTGCAAAATCATGTTGCTCTCTATCACTTTCCAAGCGAGGAGCCTGTGAAGGAGGCTTTGCTTTCTAAGCTTCCGGCTGGTGCCAAACGGACACCAGCCCTCAGTCAGATGGTCTGCCTGTTTGTCAGAGATGTTACTACCAGTATGTACCCTTCACTTCTCTTCCCTCTGTATCTGTCCTGTCCTGTGAATGCTTGTTATCTGTACCTCATTATATCGGTGTAATATTCATGCATACCGCCTTACTGTCTTCTCCCTGTAACTCTCAGACACAGAGCAGATGCTGTCCCATGGAACAGCTGACATTATCCTTGAGGCCTGTACAGATTTCTGGGACGGAGCTGATATTTACCCCCTCTCTGGGTCTGACAGGTACAGTACATAACACTATCCTCTTCCCAGGAGTCTCATGCAATAAAAATAGTTTAATGGTGAGCAAAGTTAAATCCGTCATATATGGGCTAAGGATCGGACCTGTTGGAAATGAGCATTCATAGAAACCCTCGTTCCTGATAATCATTTAAAGGTGCCCAAGGGATGTCCTGCCAACAATGTGCAAAGTTAATGAGGGACTAACGATAATAATTAGTATCATTTCACTTTGCATCAGGCCCTGTGTAAGGCAAGTGCAAATAGACTTGTAGATCATCGTTCAAAGCTTGTTATTGGCTCGGCACCAGCCTGTGTAAGAGGACCCTTGGTTTTCCCGTTTAGGACCTGTGAGCATCTGTGACATACCTCTGGTATTCTTCCTGAAAATGTATGAATAAACTCCGCATCCATTCCTGCCCCATTGAGAATGAATGGGTCCACACCCGTTCCCGATATTGCGGAACGGATGCGGACCTATTTTCGGATGTGTGAATGGACCCTAAGCGTGAGACTAGGGGGTCAAGGCCAGAACATCGTCCCACTGCTCCTGGGAAGTTTCACCCACGTCTTGCCCCCACTTTCTCTTAACAGGTAGGGGGTCCGATATAGTACTTTTCTGAAATAGCATAGATATGAGTCCCCTAGCGGTACTACCACCTAATAACTATTTCACTACAGGAGGGGAGATGGACTGTTGCAAGCCATCCTTAAATTGCTTCTGAAAAGCATGTCTTAATTGTAGATATTGGAAAAATGTGGTTCTAGGTAGTCCAAATTCCTCCTGTAGCTGCGTAAAAGATTTCATTACCCCCTGTGATTGAACTTGACATAGAAATAAAATACCTTTGTCTTCCCAAGGGGAAAAGCCCTCCAATCTGAACGGTTCCGGTAGTTGAGGATTACGCCATAATGGCGTGCTGTCGTTAAACCCACCAGGCCTATTAATTACTTACATTTCGACCAGACCTTTGTTATTAATGTGATTGTAGGGCAGGTCCCAGCTCAAGACTGCGGTCTTCCTAGTTCCGCCAATGCGATAGGTGTTTTCTGTTTCATGATTACGGAGGCAATTCTGTCAGAGGGGCCCAGCTGTACCTGTCGTCCCCATCCTCTAAAGTGTTGTAGCTGTGCGGCCATGAAGTATAGCCATGGGTTTGGGATGGAAAGGCCACCTTCCTCTTTACCTTTTTGAAGCGTTTCTATGCGGATTCTGGGTTGTTGTTTTTTCCATATCAAGGAACGAAAGATACTCTGTATCTTGTAAAATATTCACTTGGGGGAACCATATAGGGGAATTAATCACATAGAGCAGGCATGCTCAACCTGCGGCCCTCCAGCTGTTGTAAAACTACAACTCCCACAATGCCCTGCTGTAGACTGATGGCTGTAGGCTGTTCGGGCATGCTGTGAGTTGTAGTTTTGCAACAGCTGGAGGGCCGCCGGTTGAGCATGCCTGACCTAGAGCAATTGGGGCATCAATAACATTTTGCTTAAAGGGGTTCTGCAGTTTGTTTAAACTGATGATCTCTCCTCTGGATAGATCATCAGCATCTGATTGGCGGGAGTTCGATACCCGGACCCCTGCCGATCAGCAGTTTGAGAAGGCAGCGGCACTCCAGGAGCGCTGCCGCCTTCTCACTGTTTACTGCAGGCACAGTGACGTCACGATTAGTATCAACTGGCCTGGGAGCGGCTAAGCTCCATTCAAGTGAACAGATCTTAGCCGCGCCCAGGCCAGTGTGGATAAGTCACTGGGCCTGCAGTAAACAGTGAGAAGGACGCGGCGCTCCTGGAGCGCCGCTGCCTTCTCAAACACAGGATAGATACTACGGTCAATGACAGAGGTAGTTTGCACCAGTTATTAGTTTTCTCAATAAATTTAGAAATTAGGGGGTCTACATTCCTTTTGACATATTCTGTTGGCTTCGATGTTATCATAACTCCTAAATATTTAAAGCTACTGGTCATCTGTAATTGGGTATTAGTAAGATGGAACTGTGGCGAGGGAGGATCAAGTGGGAGAATCGCGGATTTAAACCTGAATATTTCCCAAACTCAGTGATATCTCTCATAATAGGAGTAATGGAGCGTTGCAGATCTCCCACATAGAGGAGCAGATGCATATAAAGAGACTCTCTCTTCCTGGGAACCCAGTGGGAAACCTTTCCACTCAGGGGAAGTGCGCAATAGACAAGGGCTCAATAGCCACCGCAAACAGGGGGGACAAGGGGCAGCCCTGCCTTGTTCGTCTATGTAATTAAAATTTGGCATAAAGTATTCCATTTGCTTTGATTTTTGAGTAGTTTGACCCAGGACATAAAACACGGTCCAAATCCCATAGCCTCCATAACTTCCCATAAATACTCCCATTCCACGGTGTCAAAAGCTTTGGCAAAGTCTAAGGATATTACAGCCCGACAGCCATCAGTGTCCATCCATCGACCTCTGAAGATTCAGAAATAATCTTCGAAGGTTGATCGAAGTAAGAATTACCGAATCTTCTGCTCTGAGGCTCACCCGTCTAGTCCTAATGGTTGCTATTCTAGCTGTACCCTCCTGCGAACTAATCACTCTAGCTCATAGACTCCCCGCACTCTCCCCGTCTCAAAATACTTCTGTTTTAAGAAGAATCGTTTATTATCAGCTATTTGTAGCAGATGGTCATTAAGTTTAGCTTGTGCTCCTCTCCATGCGGAGTCGGCGCCCCTACATGGGCAGCTTCACAGTCTTTCACCTCTTGTATAGCCTCGGTGAGTTCCTCGGAAAACCCTTATAATGCTGGCCATGTACATTAGAGTCTATGTCGGCCAATTGTAACGAGTGTCTGTGTGGCATCCTGAATGCTTACGTTACGGGAGATGAGGATCAGGTATGTTGGATTTTAGCTGCCTGTTCCTTTGTTCTCCAGGATAAGCCGCTGAAGAGGAGTCTGACAGTGGTTTTCTTTCTCTCCCAATTTATTGCATGCACAGCCAAGCCGAGCATGCATGTGTACAACAGTACTTGGAGAGAGAAGTGCTGGCAGAATATTCCTTCAGCTGCCAGCTTAGCATGTTCAATGGTCACAGATAAGACTTCTCTATGCCACATGGAGATGTCTTGTCATAATTTCTTTTCTGTGCCGCTTATCTCCGCTTTTTATTTTTTCTCTTCATTCTAACTTCAGGAAGAAGGTGCTGGATTTCTACCAGAGAGCCTGTTTGTCCGGCTACTGCTCTGCTTTTTCTTACAAACCAATGCACTACTCGTTGTCGCCTCAGCTACATGGCAAGTGCATAGAGATGCCTAATGGTCTCGGGCAGAACACGCTTTCAGCCCCATGTGATGTTGGCGGGAGTACTCCTATGAAGCACACTGGCCGACATGACAGCTGGAGCTCAGATGGTGAGTGTCCAGTCACTGACAGCTCTCTGTGTATGCCTTTGAATTTTGGACACTTTGGGCATTTCTTAGTTTTTACCAATTTTTTGCTTTCCATGCTTTTAGATTTCCCATTACCAAAGTCTTGCCTTTCATGTTCAGTTGCTTCCTTTTTTTTTTTATGTTTTCTCCATGGTCTTCTGCTTCAACACAGAAGGTATTGGGGAGGTGACTGAAGATTTTACTCAAGTGATAAGTGGTCAGATCTTCATGGGGATGGTCTCCTCACAGTATCAGGCTCGTCTGGACATTGTCCGTCTCATTGATGGCTTAGTGAACGCTTGCATCCGCTTTGTGTACTTCTCCATGGAGGATGAGCTGAGAAGCAAGGTGAGATGTAATGTTCATTGGTCTGGTACTCAAATACCTTCAGTAGCTGTCGGCCGTACACTCGTTCAGCTGACCGATATTCCTTCCATCACCCCCATACTCCGGCATGTTTGGTTTGGCTAAGCATGCATGTATTCTCAATGGCAAAAGAGGAGAAAGCTGCTGCCAGATGCCTCTGGAGGCTTATCTCTTACCAGAGCAAAAGGAGCAGGTCTTGCCCAATCCCTCTTTCTCGCCCATTTTCCTTGGGTGACACAGACCTTGGGTATAGCTCAGCTCCCTAGGAGGCGTGACACTAAGTAAAACTGTTAAGCCCCTCCTCCATCAGCTATACCCTCAGCCTGGAGATAGAGGCTACCAGTTTTAGCTTAGTGTCCAAGGAGGCAAGACACTCCCTGCTACTGCAGGGCTGTTTTCTCCTTGTTATTTTTACTTTTTCTTCTAATTTTGTTATTTTATTTTTTCCTAGGGATACCAGAGACGCATTAGACCTCTCTGTTTCTCCCGGGGTTGAGCTGCGCCAGTGCCAACTTATCTGCACTGCTGCCTCCCCCACAGAAGCAATAGGAGGATCTGGGCAGCAATGGCTCCCCTACATCCCGCCAGCTAGGGGGTCGCCCGCACGCCAAGCCCCTCTTCCAGCTTCCTGCCACTGCGGTGCCAGTGGCTGAAGGGGCGACCCTGCTGGAAAGGACTGAGGGTGAAGACGTCGGACGGTGAGATGGCTATTCCAGCCCATACCCCGTCCCTATCTGCAGCATCTACCCCTCTGGGTAAGGGGGGCACCCGTGGTCGCTCATTCTGAGCGCGATTATCTGCAGGACAATGCAGCACAGCAGCATCCTCAGCACCCCCACGCCTTTCTCCCCCCCCCCCTCCCCCTCATTCGGGGCTGACTCCATTTTTCTCTTCTCTCTCTCCCCCTTCCCGCCGAGAACGGGGGGCGGGGCTTAGCGGTCCCGGCAGGGGGCGGGGCTTACGCGCGCCCCATTTTGGGGGCGGAGCTACGTTCTCCTTCACAGGAGACATTTCAAGCGCTGGAGGGGGCGGAGCTTGTTCCCCGTGCTTTCTGCTGAGGTTTCCCGCGCTTCCTCACTCCTGACAGGAAGCTGGGACACGGTGGGGGACTCTAACCTCCTGTGTACATCGCTCGGCTTCTGTGGGCGCTCTCTGCTGCTCACTGCTGTTCACTGCTTCTCTGCTGCTGCTGATCTGGGCCATCTCCTGACGTTCTTCTGAGGCACTGGTAGGACAGTTAACCCTCTCCTAACCCTCCTGGTCATAGCTGCTATAACCCTTTGTGGTCTCTATATTAGAGTACAACCACACTTCAGCATGTCAGATCCCACAGGTGCCCCCAAACCCTGGTACCATGCCTGTACCGCCTGTAAGGAACTTTTTCCGCGGGGGCAATCTGAGCCGCATTGCCTTGCATGTCAGGCCCCGGTGCAGGGCCCGCTTCCCGCTGCGCCCCCCGGTGCCTCTGAACCCCCTGACTGGGCTAGGTCTCTGTCTCAGGCGGTGGAAAGCCTTACACACGTAGTGGGCCGTCTCGTGGATAGACCGCCTCTCCCGCAGGCTGCCACAATCCCTGTCGCACCCGCTGGGACTACCGTTTCTGCCGCCCCCACTGGTTCCCTGCCTCCCAGCGAATCTTCCAGGGCCCGGCATACTCAGAAACGTTCAAGGGTTGAGCGCACATCTTCTCCAGATGCTTCGCTCTCTCCGCCATGCGTGCGAGCTCAGTCAAGTCTATCCTCTCAAAGGGATACGCTTTCTGAGGGAGAACTGGCGGATTCGGACGTGGACATGGACTCAGAGCTTCCGTCCAAATTGGCGTCCGCGGTGGGGCATCTTGTCACTAGCATCCGTGATACCTTTCAGCTACACGATGACCCCCCCCAGCTCTGAACAGGCCGGCGTGTCCTTTCTCCGCCCCAAACAGGCCTCCAAGGTTTTTCCCATACACGCTGATTTTTCTTCTGTGGTATCCAAGGCTTGGACTCGGCCTAACGTCCGCTTTATTACACCCAAAAAGCTGGACATTTGTTATCCCTTTCCAGCGGATTCTGTGACCACGTGGACATCCCCGCCTAAGGTTGATCCTCCCGTGGCTCGCCTGTCCAAAAGCACTACTATTCCTGTACAGGACGGATCTTCCCTCCAGTCTGTTGAGGACCGTCGTACGGAATCCCTCTCCAAGGCCATATTTACTGCCTCTGGTTCGGCCCTTAGACCGGTCTTTGCCTCCGCCTGGGTTGGCAAAGCGGTCTCTGAATGGGGTTTGCAACTGGAACGGGAGTTAGGGTCGGACGTCCCTGTTCAGGACCTCCGTTCCTTAGCCCAACTAATTGTTCAGGCCGGAAAATTCGTCTGTGAGGCCTCCCTTGATGCGGGTGCCCTCATTGCCCGTTCCTCTGCCCTGGCAGTTTCTGTCAGGAGGGAACTCTGGCTGAAGGTTTGGGCGGCGGACGCCGCTTCCAAACGCTCTTTGGCCGGCCTACCATTCACGGGTTCCCGCCTGTTCGGAACCCGTCTGGACGAACTTATATCAGAGGCCACGGGTGGGAAGAGTACTCACCTCCCCCAGTCCAGGCCAATGGGCGCCCCCCGTGGTCGCGCTGGTTCGTCCCATTTTCGGTCCTTTCGCAAGCCCACCGGGTCTAGACCCGCGGCCAGTTCTTCTTCCTCTGGCCCAGCCCAGGATAGACGCAAGAAGCCGTTTTTTTCGGACGCAACCTACCTGGCGCAAGTCCCAGCCTGCACGGGCTCCCACAGGCCAGCAGCCCTCTGCCTGAAGGTGCGCCCCCACCCACCCGGGTGGGGGGCCGCCTTCTCCTATTCAGGAACGTATGGCGGGCCCACATCTCAGACGCATGGGCGCTCGAGATTGTATCTTGCGGATACAAAATCGAATTTGCGTCCATTCCGCCAGACCGTTTCTTCCGATCCCGTCCTCCGCGAGATCCCGTACGAGTGGCCGCCTTCTTCGCGGCCATTCACTCTCTAATGGACAAGGGTGTCGTCGCCCCCGTGCCTCCGACGGAAAGGTTCAGGGGGTTCTACTCGAACCTCTTTGTGGTTCCCAAGAAGGAAGGCTCAGTGCGTCCGATCTTGGACCTAAAACGCCTGAACCGTTTTCTCCGACTGCAGAGATTCCGGATGGAGTCTCTCAGGTCCGCAGTGGCCTCCCTGGAAAGAGGGGATTTCATGGCCTCAATCGACATTCAGGATGCATACCTCCACGTTCCGGTTGCTCCATGTCATCACCGCTTCCTGCGCTTCGCGGTGGGGGACGATCACTTCCAATTCGTCGCCCTTCCCTTTGGTCTGGCGACGGCTCCTCGAGTGTTCACCAAGGTCCTGGCCCCTGTCTTGGCCCTTCTACATTCAAGAAGTGTTTTTCTTCTCCCATACTTGGACGACATCCTGGTCAAGGCACCCTCCTTCTCTCAGACATCCCGCAGTGTGGAACTCACTCTGGAGACCCTGACGCGGTTCGGTTGGATTATCAACCACCCCAAATCTTCCCTTACCCCCTCCAGACGGCTGATCTTCCTGGGGATGCTCCTGGATACAGAGTTGGCGGAGGTCCGCCTTCCGTCGGACAAGCGTCTGGCCCTTCGCGGGTCGGTTCGCAGTCTCCTCCGTCATCACCGCCCTTCCCTCAGATCCAGCATGCGGTTGTTGGGAAAGATGGTTGCCTGTTTCGAAGCGGTGCCGTTCGCACAATTCCGATCCCGCACCTTTCAGAGGGCAATTCTGTCGGCCTGGGACAAATCACCGAGGAGTCTGGACAGGACCTTTCTTCTGCCTCCCCTGGCTCGGGCTTCCCTCGGCTGGTGGTTGCATATCCCTCTAAGGGGGAAGTCCTTCCGTCCACTGAACTGGCTGGTGATTACCACAGATGCCAGCTTACGGGGGTGGGGGGGGGGTTTTCCCTCCCCGGTCCGTCCAGGGCGTTTGGTCTCTATCTGAGTCCAGACTTCCAATCAATATTCTGGAACTGAGGGCGATTCTTCTGTCCCTCAGACACTGGACCCATCTGCTGAGGGGCCACCCTGTTCGGATCCAATCGGACAATGCCACGGCTGTGGCATACATAAACCATCAGGGAGGCACTCGCAGCGATGCAAGAGGTGACCCTCATTCTCCTCTGGGCGGAGACGCACGTGCCGGCCTTATCTGCGATTTACATCCCGGGGGTGGACAACTGGGCGGCGGATTTCCTCAGCCGGTCCACCATCGACCCGGGAGAATGGTCCCTGCACCCAGAGGTGTTCGAAGCCCTTTGTCTTCGCTGGGGTCGCCCCGACGTGGACCTCATGGCCTCCAAATTCAACCACAAGGTCCCCCTATACCTGGCCAGGGCACGGGACCCGAAGGCATACGGCGCCGACGCGCTCGTCCTTCCGTGGCGCGAATTCTCCCTTCTGTACGTCTTTCCTCCTTTTCCCCTCCTGCCACGGGTTCTTCGGAGGATCGCGGCAGAGGGCGTCCCCGCGATTCTAATCGCCCCGGATTGGCCCCGCCGGTCTTGGTACGCCGACCTAATGTTGCTGTTGGCAGACGCACCGTGGCCACTGCCCTCCAGGGAAGACCTTCTCTCTCAGGGACCGATCTTCCACGAGCATTTAGGCTCGCTACGTTTGACGGCGTGGCTATTGAGACCGCCGTCTTAACGCGACGGGGTTTCTCCGCGGACGTAGTCCGCACCATGATCCGGGCTCGTAAGCCCGTATCCTCTAGGATCTACTATCGGGTTTGGAGGTCCTATCTGGGGTTCTGTGAGTCCCGGAGCATCCCACCTCTCCGGTTTTCTCTTCCCACAATCCTGTCCTTCCTCCAGTCGGGTCTGGACCTGGGGCTGTGCCTCAGTTCTCTGAAGGGTCAGATTTCGGCGCTGTCTATTCTTCTCCAGCGTCCCCTGGCCCCTCTAGGGCCAATTAAGACCTTTTTACAAGGGGTGGCTCACTCTGTTCCGCCGTACCGCCCTCCAGTTCCTTCTGGGACCTGAATGTGGTGCTCTCGGCGCTCCAATCAGCCCCCTTCGAGCCTTTACGGGAGGTCTCCCTTCGCCTTCTGTCCTGCAAGGTCATCTTTCTTGTGGCCGTCACGTCTCTCCGACGGGTGTCGGAGTTAGCGGCTCTTTCTTGCTCCGAACCTTTCCTGATCTTCCACCAGGATAAGGTTGTGCTTCGGCCTGTCCCGACTTTCCTGCCAAAGGTGGTCTCCGCCTTTCACATCAATGAAGACATCGTCCTTCCGTCGCTCTGTCCCTCTCCTTCCCACCCCAGAGAACGGGAACTGCACCGTCTGGATGTGGTCAGGGCGTTGAGGATTTACTTGGAGGTCACCGGGTCCTTTCGGCGCACGGACTCCCTGTTTGTGGTTCCGGAGGGTTCGCGCAAAGGGTTGGCGGTCTCCAAGGTGGCTATTGCCCGTTTCATTAAACTGGCGGTGTCTGAGGCTTATCGAGCCAAGGGCAGACCTCCGCCTTTCGGCGTCACTGCTCATTCCACCAGAGCAGTCGGAGCTTCCTGGGCGCAGAGGCATCGGGCCTCGGCTGAACAGTTGTGCAAAGCAGCCACTTGGTCCTCTCTGCACACTTTCACAAAGTTCTATAGGGTGCATACGCATGCATCAGCGGATGCTGCTTTGGGCCGCCTGGTTTTGCAGGCAGCGGTTTCCTGATGCTCTGGTGGTGTTCCGCCTTGGGTTTGTGGTCCCTCCCTTCTTGGACTGCTCTTGAACGTCCCAAGGTCTGTGTCACCCAAGGAAAATGGGCGAGAAAAGGAGATTTTTGTATAACTTACCAGTTAAATCTCTTTCTCGCTCTTCCTTGGGGGACACAGCACCCTCCCTTCTGTGTTTGGTTACAGGGTTATGGTCTGGCGCCCCGTTGGGTTGCTGGCTGGTTGTTTCCGTTATTGGTTGTTATCCTTTCACTACTTGGACACGCAACTGGTAGCCTCTATCTCCAGGCTGAGGGTATAGCTGATGGAGGAGGGGCTTAACAGTTTTACTTAGTGTCACGCCTCCTAGGGAGCTGAGCTATACCCAAGGTCTGTGTCCCCCAAGGAAGAGCGAGAAAGAGATTTAACTGGTAAGTTATACAAAAATCTCCTTTTCTCCTGACATCAGCTGTCAGGGTAGAGTTGAATGGCCCCTCCTATACAGATTACATAGTCAGCCGGCCCCACTGAAATTAGTGGGTTCGGCAGACGATAATCTGGGGGCCTTGATCCCATATACTGGTAACCAATCATTTTCCCTTTCTCAGGTGTTTGCTGAGAAAATGGGTCTTGAGACTGGATGGAACTGCCACATTTCTCTAACACCGAATGGCGATGGGCCAGGGTCTGAGGTTCCCCCATCCAGCCCCAGTCATGCTGGTTCTCTACGAGATGATCTCCACCAGGGTGAGAAACCAATCAAGTATTTTTATATTGTGATTTCCGTGCAGTGCTTCAGGCTTTTTATCTTTTATAATAACTGTGTTCTGTATCTAATACAATGAAGACAATATATCTCTGTTCAAACATATGACAATTTTATTGATTGTTTTTTATTGTTTTATCAAAACCATTTAACAATGTTAAAATAAAAAAAATTATATATATTATGTGGTCAATTTGAACTACAGCCATGAAATGATTTATTCCTATTTGTCTCATCTTAGACATTGGTAGCATATCCTAGCGATATGCTACCAATGTCAGATAGGGGCAGGTTCCACCTGTAGGAGCTATACCCATCTCCAGACTCCCAAAGAGAGTGGAGAGGAGCCTCTCATGCGCGCCCGCTCTCCATTCATTTCTATGGGACTGCCAAAAACAGCAGAGCACAGGGTCGGCTATCTCCATCACTCCCATAGAAGTAAAAGGAGAGGATGCCACGCTTGTGCCGTATGCTCTCCATTTCTTTCTATGACACTTCTGAAAAATAGCTGAATGCACTCACTCGGCCAGAACTCCCATTGAAAAGAATGGAGAGCGTGCAGCACATATGCCAGTGTGCTCTCTTTCACTTTCAGGTTGTCATTCTGGGACCCCGACCTATTTGACATTGGTGACATATCTTTGCTATGTTCTACCAATGTCTAAGAGGGGACAGCCCCTTTAATTACTCCTTAATCAACAGGTCTGTTTGGGCCTAAAAGGGGTTTTCCCGGGACTGTAATACTGATGACCTGTCCTTGAGATGAATCATAAGTATAAGATCGGTGGGGGCCTGACTTCTCGGTACTCTCACCGATGCTCTGTCTGTGAATGGTACTGTTGAGAGATTTTCTGAGTAGTTTTATATTAATCGCCTATCCTCAGGATAGGCCACCCCTATCTGTTCAGCGGAGGTCTGACTCTCTGTGCCTCAATGATCAGCTGTTTTGCAGTAGCTAAATGGGAGCAGTGCTGCGTTCACTTCGTGGGGAGCAGTGCTGCGTTCACTTTGTGGGGGGCAGTGCTGCGTTCACTTTGTGGGGGGCAGTGCTGCCTTCACTTTGTGGGGGGCAGTGCTGCCTTCACTTTGTGGGGGGCAGTGCTGCCTTCACTTTGTGGGGGGCAGTGCTGCCTTCACTTTGTGGGGGGCAGTGCTGCCTTCACTTTGTGGGGGGCAGTGCTGCCTTCACTTTGTGCACACAATGGACGGAGCTGTAGTTCCACTTGTCGGAGATGCTGCTGATCAGCAGGAGCGTGGAGTGTCAGACCCCCGCTGATCGTATATTGTTGAACTATCAGGGCAGAGCACTTTATCCATGTACAGCTTATTCATAAGTTTGTCTTTTCTTTTTAAACTTTTTTACTTGTTAGCCTCTCGGGAGGATGCAGAAGGTCTCCTACTCATGGATGAGGAGGGGCACTCCGATATGATTAGTTTCCAGCCTACTGACAGTGATGTCCCCAGCTTCTTTGAAGATTCCAACCGCGTAAGAAAAAGAATTGATGTCATTGCGTTCGTGTTTTTCCACAGGTCAGACTTGGTGCACACTGTGTAGCATTTGAAAAAGACACTATGGCCCACATTTTACTAATATGAGGGCACCTAGGCTTTATAGAAAACTGCACGAAAAGTTGGTTCAATTTGATGCTTCTAGTTTTAGAAAAATCCATTGTGCACAGCTCGCAAGGAGGCAGGCATAGAATGTGCTTTAAGATATGGCATTTTGCATCAGAATTGTAAAATTCTGTTGCAGAGTGAACCTAGTAATGGTATATGTCAATCATCCACCACATATATGGTGGATATTGAGCCATGCTGGTATACTGAAGCAGTTGGTGCCACCTGCTATTCACTTTCCATAGAAGTGAATGGCCAAAATACTGCTGCCATGTACATCATGCCTTAAAGGGGTTATCCCAGAATGGGACACATAAGAAGTGTCTGTTGCTTGAGAGGTGGAGTCTGATTAATGGGATCCCACTGATCACTGCTGTGTCCCCGCTTGAACGGAGAGGTGGTCGAGCATGTGCAGTCCATTAACCTGTTAGGAACTGCCAGAAGTGCTGCTGCTGTCATCGGCATTCCCATAGACTTTTAATAGTGCATATGTTTAAAGAGATTGTCACGAAGCACATTTCATTTTTTCAAGCCAGCACCTGGATCTGAAAACCTTTTTGTAATTGCATGTAATTAAAAATGTTAGTATCTGTGTAGTGCCACCTGACGTATATTATTTTCCTTATTTTATTGTCCGTCTCACTGAGCTGGTCGCACATGCTCAGTTTAAATCTTTGGCTGTCACCAGCCTTATGTTCTGTTTAGGGCTGCAGCTATCGACTAGTTTTGTAATCGAGTGTTCTATCGATTAATCTAGCAATTAATAGAGTACTCTAATAACAAAATACTAAATAAAAGAACGTTTTCCTTTATTAAAAAAAATCATCAGCCCCCCCCCCCCCAATGCCATCAGCTTCGTCCCCCCAATGCCACTATCTCATCCTCCTAACCAGAAAGGACAAGGCCCCTGAGCTGCCAGGCAGTAGATAGCAGAGCAATGGTGGTTCTTGCTTTTTTTAGAAAGAATATCATGTACTATATGATGTCTGACTTTAAATTTTTTAAAACAGGGGGGCATGGGACCCCAGTTTTCATCAGACACTATTAGATAGGTTGTCATTTTGGGAGTCATAACATTTCAGTGCTGTCCCGGTGTCTTCTTTTCCATAATAACGCCTTTCTCCGCTATAGGCAAAGCTTCCTCGTGGTATCCATCAAGTTAGACCCCATCTGCAGAACATTGACAATGTTCCCCTGCTGGTCCCACTCTTTACTGACTGCACCCCAGAAAGTGAGTACAGGATGATGGGTGTGGATGACCGCTGAGAAGCACTAGTGTGCGTCTTCACACCTCTCTCTCCCCTAGCTATGTGTGAAATGATCCAGATAATGCAGGAGTATGGAGAAGTTACCTGCTGTATGGGAAGCTCTGCAAGCATCAGGAACAGTGGCTTGTTCTTACAGAGTGATATCAGGTCAGCAGCGCTTGCAATTTGTTCAAACATTTTTGTTCCTCTCATTCGATGCAAGCAGTCTTTGTCAGTGCTCAGTACTTTAGCATCGCTTGGCCACCGATTCTATTGCCCTTCTTTGTGATTTCTGTCCTTTTTGATGGTTCCTCTGAATGTCAGCTGTGTTTACCCGCAGACACTCGGGCTTTGTTACCACAGCCCTCGTCTTGCTTATGGTTTTGTGACGCCGTATTTTGTCCCGTGTCCTTGCATCACGCGTCACTGATTCCTTGTCCAAAATAGTTTTCTTTCCGCTCTTAACCTCCATTCCTACTCAATGTCATTCTGAGCATTTATTAACCCTTTTCTGCATTTTCACAATTATGTACAGAACAAACCAAAAGTTTGGACACACCTTCTCATTCAAAGAGTTTTCTTTATTTTCATGACTATGAAAATTGTAGATTCACACTGAAGGCATCAGAACTATGAATTAACACATGTGGAATTATATACATAACAAAAAAGTGTGAAACAACTGAAAATGTCATATTCTAGGTTCTTCAAAGTAGCCACCTTTTGCTTTGATTACTGCTTTGCACACTCTTGGCATTCTCTTGATGAGCTTCAAGAGGTAGTCACCTGAAATGGTCTTCCAACAGTCTTGAAGGAGTTCCCAGAGATGCTTAGCACTTGTTGGCCCTTTTGCCTTCACTCTGCGGTCCAGCTCACCCCAAACCATCTCAATTGGGTTCAGGTCCGGTGATTGTGGAGGCCAGGTCATCTGGCGCAGCACCCCATCACTCTCCTTCATGGTCAAATAGCCCTTACACAGCCTGGAGGTGTGTTTGGGGTCATTGTCCTGTTGAAAAATAAATGATGGTCCAACTAAACGCAAACTGGATGGAATAGCATGCCGCTGCAAGATGCTGTGGTAGCCATGCTGGTTCAGTATGCCTTCAATTTTGAATAAATCCCCAACAGTGTCACCAGCAAAGCACCCCCACACCATCACACCTCCTCCTCCATGCTTCACGGTGGGAACCAGGCATGTAGAGTCCATCCGTTCACCTTTTCTGCGTCGCACAAAGACACGGTGGTTGGAACCAAAGATCTCAAATTTGGACTCATCAGACGAAAGCACAGATTTCCACTGGTCTAATGTCCATTCCTTGTGTTCTTTATCCCAAACAAGTCTTTTCTGCTTGTTGCCTGTCCTTAGCAGTGGTTTCCTAGCAGATATTCTACCATGAAGGCCTGATTCACACAGTCTCCTCTTAACAGTTGTTCTAGAGATGTGTCTGCTGCTAGAACTCTGTGTGGCATTGACCTGGTCTCTAATCTGAGCTGCTCTTAACCTGCGATTTCTGAGGCTGGTGACTCGGATGAACTTATCCTCCGCAGCAGAGGTGACTCTTGGTCTTCCTTTCCTGGGGCGGTCTGCATGTGAGCCAGTTTCTTTGTAGCGCTTGATGGTTTTTGTGACTGCACTTGGGGATACTTTCAAAGTTTTCCCAATTTTTCAGACTGACTGACCTTCATTTCTTAAAGTAATGATGGCCACTCGTTTTTCTTTACTTAGCTGCTTTTTTCTTGCCATAATACAAATTCTAACAGTCTATTCAGTAGGACTATCAGCTGTGTATCCACCTGACTTCTCCACAACGCAACTGATGGTCCCAACCCCATTTATAAGGTAAGAAATCCCACTTATTAAACCTGACAGGGCACACCTGTGAAGTGAAAACCATTTCAGGTGACTACCTCTTGAAGCTCATCAAGAGAATGCCAAGAGTGTGCAAAGCAGTAATCAAAGCAAAAGGTGGCTACTTTGAAGAACCTAGAATATGACATATTTTCAGTTGTTTCACACTTTTTTGTTATGTATATAATTCCACATGTGTTAATTCATAGTTTTGATGCCTTCAGTGTGAATCTACAATTTTCATAGTCCTGAAAATAAAGAAAACTTTTTGAATGAGAAGGTGTGTCCAAACTTTTGGTCTGTACTGTACTTCACGGGACCTTACCCCTTCCTGCATTCCAGCCGCCCCAATACCCGCACTAACAGTTAGTATTGAAGAAAAGCTTTTCCTTCTACTTCACTTCTGATCACATTTCTTTATCGATCACCCAGTCATTTTTGTCCCATTTTTGTCCCTTAGTATTTCTCTGGATCCATTGTTCCCTTCTCGCTGCACCTGGGAAATGTTTGGCTACGTGAGCGGCCCTCTTAGGACAAATGCATCAGAGGGGGTCTCTCCTCTGCACCTCTCTGCAGCCCTTAATGGCCTTCCTTGTTCTATATCCTTCAGGCAGGAGGAGAGCGTCAGCATTATCCGTCTCATCGAGCAGGTTAGTGGTTGCACCTCTATAGGTGGAGAGTATTGATGTTTGCATTGTTGTAGTTTGATCATGTGTTTTTTCAAATTTCATTATAAGTCCTCCTAAGGGACATGAGCATGGGATTGGTAGATATCTTATACCATAGACTGCAATCAAATAGTATTGCTGTTTATGGTAAAATTGTAGTGTTCCTATTGAGCCCTACTTTATGCAGGGCTTCATAGGATCTTTACAGTGGCAGCCCTGGGAGCCTTCATAAGGCTCTCTGCTAACATAGCAACTGAAAGGCTTGTCACATTCATTTACCAGAGGGAGCCCACTATCTCCAAATGACTGCTCAGATACCATGGTCACAATTGACCAGGGGCGTATGACTGGGTCAAATGTCCTTTATTGGAGTTGCCTCTGATCACGGACACTATCGGGTGATGTTTGCTTTAAAACAGTAGGCATCCACCAGCTATATTTAAAGCCTTGATGTCTGCTGTACACATATGGTGACGTCACCAAGCAGCTAAGATTTCATTGTATTTTATTATAGTCTTTATTATGATTGTATGTATACACTGAATGTGTATCTAAATAGTGTTCAATTATTTAATGGGACAAATTTCTTGTCTTGTAATAATAGCACCCAAAGTTACATTTCTGTCATTGTTTCACCCAAAAATATATGCATATTGGCGCTCTTGTACAGGTCAGCACCAACCAGTTTTCTCGACCATATTCATTGGGGGACACAGAGACCGTGGTATAGCTATGTCCTCTAGGAGGCGTTGACACTAGTAAAAAGCTGTTAGCTCCTCCCCTGGCAGCTATACCCCCTCCAACCTGGAGAGAGAGCTTCAGTTTTTTCTAGTGTCAATAGGAGGCAAGACCTCCCTGCTCTGCAGGGATCTCCTGAAGATTTTTTTATTTTAGTTTATTTTCTTCCTTCTTTTTCAGATTGGACAACAGTGGTCGCCTCGGCTCCCTGTTCTCCCGGGGTCGAGTTGCGCCAGTGCCGGTCATCCGCACTGCTGCCTCCCCCACAGAAGACAAGGTGGACCAGGGCAGCCTCGCTCCCCTGCATCCCGCCAGCCAAGGGGTCACCTAGGTCCAACATAGAGAAGACCCTCCCACCATACCAGACTCCTACCACTCCGGTGCCAGCTGCTGAGGAGGTGACCCTGCTGGAGAAGGTGACCTTATAGGCCCACTTAGGAAGGGTGAAGTGAAGAGGAGGAAGATTAGGTGGCTACACCGGACTAGGTGAGTATGTTAACCCCCTTTTCCCCCTTCCTTCCTATTTGGCAAAGCAGATGGGCTTCATTGCCAGCTCCCTCCCTTCTCACTCCTTGGCCAGACACGGGCTGTATTTACCAATCGCTCCTTCACTGGCCCAGTTTTAACAGACTCTTCCCCTCTGTGCCGAAGGTACACGGGCACATAGGGGGTTAATGGCCTTGTTCCCATACTAAACACAGCGGGCGGCTGTGCACACCGCTCTATCCGGATGCATAGATGGAGTATTTACAGACTGGATGCGGTAGCCTAGAAGCGCACCGCTCCAGGAGGCTAGCGCCAGCACTGGGTCCCGGCACCAAATTAGGCCCTGCCTTCACTCCGGCCTGCACCTTTTTGTTTCAACATGTGTGCGCAAGCGGCCGCATTTCTCTGTGGGAGGTCCCTTCACTCCGGGGCGGTTTTGAATTCCGGGGAGGACTACAATGATGCGCTGTGCAACATTGCCCCTTCCACAAGTGATCCACTACCGTGGGGAATGAGTACACCTCTTGGATGTTGCACTTCAACTACGCTAAGGCTATAGATGCCTTTGCTTCTTCTACAAGTGGAGCGTAGCGAGTTTCGATACACGCTGGTCCCCTGTATTCTTCCTCTAATGGTATTTCGGTACCGCCAGTGGATACTGTGGATGTTTCCACGTTGTGTCCTTTTCCTTCGGTGCCGGTTTGGATCATGAATATGACAACCTCTCTCCTCAGGGGGTTGCCCAGCGTCACTTGTGTCCTAGCGTCCCCCATCTCCATGGTCCTCCACTGTTCCAATGTGTCTTCAACAATATGTAGTGCGTACACCATGGCACGTAATATTGTGCTTACGTTCCAGCAAGTCGAGTGTTACACTGACTCTATATTCCCTATCCACCATTCCTGATGTGGGAAGTGGTTGTGCTGGCACTCCGGTTTAACTTTGCAGCGTGTTCTCCTCTGCTGGTGCAGATTTTACGCTGGTACTAGCGTTCGCAGTCGCTGCAGTGGGGCAATCCCTCAGGTAGTGGTTCTACCCTGACGCTGGCTTGGCGGTTGTTCCTGTTCAACGCCCTTCCCAGGTGGAGTGTTTAAGGTTGGCTCTCCTTCCCTGGGGCAGTATGAGATCATGGCTTCTACCGGATTCCTCTAGTCTGCCCCTCAGTTTGTGCTGGCGGGGCACGCTGCGGCTCCTACGATACGGGGGTCCTGGAGTAGTCATTACATACTCTGGCTCCCCCTGCACGGCTCCTTCGTCAGGTGACGGATTCTTCTAACTCCAAATTCGGCATACGCTGCATGGCCTCCTCCTTAGGCGGAGTATGGCACTGCCACTATCATCTGGTGGCTTCTTCTGTGTAGTGCCAGTCTCAGATAGGGAATGGGTTTCGCCCTGCCACTTTTTTCCTTCCGTTTTTCCTTCTCTGGCTCAGGGTTCACGGGCACTCCGCAAAGGAGTTTTTCTCTCATCTTGGTCTGGTCGAAATTTCTGTCGTGCAGTGTTGCTACACTGTCAATACACGGTCGCTGACGGAACTCCTTATCGTCTCTACTTCTACCTATCCAATGTATTGATTCCTTAGCTTGCGGTTGGACATGCCTCATTCAAGCGTTTTTGTTTTTTTCGATAGTGTATCAGTCAGCTTCTCAGTCTGCCCACAAGCCTCTTCGGCTCGGGGGACATTGGTGGACCACTTACCGTTTCCGTGGAGCGCTTCCCTTTAGCAGGGGTGGATCCTGCGGTTCTGGGTTTTTGGTTTAGCCCTTGTTCCTTGATGGGCCAGGTTCGGCGCTTGTATCCTTTTCCAACGTCCTCTGACTCACCCGGGGCCCATAATACCTTCCTTCAGGGAATGGCACATGCGGTTCCTCCGTACTGTCCTCCCTTTCCGCCTTGGAATCTGAATTTAGTCCTTTCAGCGCTCCGGAATTCTCCCCTTAAACTCTTGCGGAAGATGTCACTCCGACTCCTGTCTTGGACAGTAGTTTTTTCTTGGCTATCCCACCCATCAGATGGGTGTCTGGGTTGGGGCGCTCTCTTGCAGAGAACCTTCCTGGTTCTCAGCAGGAATAAGCGGTTCTCCGGCCCGTTCATTCCTTGCTCCCGACGGTGGTCTTTGATTTCCATTTCAATGTAGATATTGTTCTTCCATCACTGTGTCTCTCCCCTTCACACCCTAGGGAAAAAGAGTCAGACTATTTGGACGTCGTCAGGGCTCTGATGTTTTATTTGCCGGCCTCCAGTTCCGTCCGGCGTACGGACCCCCCCTTTCCCCCTCCTTTTTTGGTCATCCCGGAGGGATGGCGGCCTCCAGGGTGGCAATTGCACGTCTGTAATTGCTGAAGCATACTGCACCCGGGGCAGGGTTCCGCCCTTCGGTGCCACGGCTCACTCCACCAGAGCGGTGGGCGCTCTTGGGCTCGGAGGATTCAAGGTTCGGCTGCGCAGTTGTCTAAGGTGGCTTCTGCTCTCCTTACGCACATTCTCTAAATTTTGCCAGGTGCATACTTATGCCTCGGTTGGCGTTGCCTTGGGCCGCATAGTCTTGCAGGCAGCAAGTTTTAGTGGCCTGCAGGGGCGCTTGCTCCATGGGTCTGTGGTTTTTTTTTTAAATAGACTTTTATTAAAGGAAAAGCACATGTAGACAGTTACAGACTACAAAAAGAGCCATTGTCAGTCAAGATATCAAAAACATCAATCCTTCACGGAGTACATGTACCTCTCCCAAATTTTTCCCTTTTATTTTCCCATCCCCCCTCCCTCTCCCCCCCCCTACATCCATAAATAACTGACATATCCAACATTGAGACAAATCAATTGCCCCTGCAAAATTTAGAGAATAACACTCCCCATATATCTAACGGCTGTATAAACATATATTATTAATGATCCCTTTATTTCTTCCCCAGAAACACCCCTCCCCCCCCTCCTATTTTTTGTCCATCTTGATCATCCCGACTACTAGAGACTAAAGCTACAGCAGTTCTTTTTTCTTTTATTGTTTGTTCTGCATTCTCATTGCATAAGACTACTCGCGTGTATTATCACACTTTCAATGTACCCAATCGTCCCTTTAGATCTTCCTGTAGGTACCAGGCAGTGAGTTTAAAAGGTCCCAACAAAGTGGGATATTCCGCACTACTGATGTACTGCATCATAAAGCTCCTCCACACTTTATACCACTTTTTACCTACTTTCTCCTTTCTGGTAATCGCATCCCTCCATTCTATAAGAAATGTCTGTTTCAATCGGCTCTGTAACATCTCTGCACTGGGGACAGTCACCATCAGCCAGTGCGTCAATAGGCACCGTTTTGCCTCAAGCAGAACCTTGTGTCCCAGAACAGATAGTCCCTTCCTTTCCCTATCCCTGTCATCACCAGATGTTTCTTTGTCTTCAGCCTGAAATATGACCAACTGTGGTGATAATTTGTACCCCGTATTGCCTAGCTTTTTCATAAATGAGGACACCTGAGACCAGAATCCAGCTACATTGGGACACAACCATAACCCATGCAACAAGTCTGTTCCTGGTGAGCCACATTTTGGACACGCAGTTATCCTATCCGGTCTAGTCTGAGAGGGTGGAAAATCAAATCCATATATTGCCCTGTGTAGAATTTTAAACTGCGTTTCCCTCATCAGCTCACTAGGTACTGCTTGATATAATGCCTGAATACCTGCCCTCGCGATGGGCGCTAAGTCTGTTATCTCAACTGATCCTCCCACCTCTTGAACAGTTTGACTACCATCTGATCCTCCCAGGTTGCCCTAAGTACATTATAGATCTCTGAAATCGACATCCTACCATTATACCCCAGAAAGGAGTCAAATTTATTCTTTCGCCCTTCTTTGGAAATGTCTCTTATAATACTCCTCACATAGCTATGCACTTGCCTATACGGGAATTGTGCTGGCTTCTGCAGACCCCATCTTTCTACTAACTCTTCCACTGATGCCCATCTGGCCTCCCTTTCGTGCATCAGGTCTCCCATCTTTGTAATTCCCTTGTTTGCCCACTCTCGAAAAGATTTTTCGCTGTAACCGGGAGGAAAATTAGGATTTCCCTGCAACGGAAGGTATTTTGAGAATAAGTAAGACAGACCAAAGAGCTTCCTCACATTTTTCCAAGCAATGATTGTATCCCTAAGAATAAGAGACCTTCTTGCTATATATGGGAGTTTTGACACCGGAGTGTGAAGAAGAGAAATCAGTTTCCAAGGAGCTGCCAACTGACTCTCCACACCCAGGTTTGAGTAAAACGAAGTTTTATTCGTCCAATCTAATAAGTGTCTGCTGAGGCACGCCATATTATATCCCCTCAATTCTGGAAAATTAAGCCCTCCTTGCTCCTTCTTAATTTTCAACTTTTTCAACGCAATCCTTGGTTTCCTCCCTCTCCACAAGAACCTAGTGAAGTTTTTTTCCAAGTCATTGATATCTGCATGTCTCAAGAGAACAGGAATTGTCTGCAGAGGGTACATTAGCTTCGCTGCCCCCATCATTTTAATCAATTGACAGCGTCCCATTAAAGATAGGGGTAGATTCATCCACCTTTCCAGATCCTTTTTAATTTTGGCGAATAGAGGCGGATAGTTCAGCCTATAAATGGAATGTGGTGATTTCCCTATTTTGATCCCTAGGTAGGTAATCTGCGTCGCCGGTTTAGCAATGCCAAACACCTCCGTGCCAATATCTTTCCCATCATCTCCCTGGGCTAATGGAAGCAACTCACATTTACTTCTATTCACTGCATAACCTGAGTACTTCCCAAATTCACATAGTAATTCCATGATCTTACCCAAATGCTGTTTCGGGCGGGCTAAGAATAATATCACATCATCCGCGAACAAGGCTGCCTTTGCCCTAAACCCTCCAACCTTGATGCCTTCAAATGAATTTGAGTCACACAGCTCCCTGGCCAGTGGTTCTAGAGCTAAATTGAACAGGAGAGGGGATAGCGGACATCCCTGTCGGGTACCTTTTTGGAGTTGAAAGGGTTTAGATAAAAAGCCTTGTGTATATACCCTTGCTCTCGGGTTACGGTACATTTGAGATAAATAGGCCCTAAAAGCTCCCTTAAATCCCATCTTATCCAACACTGCCTCCAGCCATGCCCACCGGACATTATCAAATGCCTTTTCCGCATCTAAGGTGAGCATGGCTGGATGCTCCCCCCTTTCCGGAAGATGTTGAACTCGATCTAGAACAGTCAGGACAGTCCTTATGTTGGTTACGGCAGACCTGCCTTTCACAAACCCTACCTGCTCTTTTCCTATCAACTGGGGCAAAAATTTTGCTAAACGATCCGCTACAATCTTGGCCAGCAGTTTCGCATCAACATTGATTAAAGATATAGGCCTATACGATCCTGGTGACGTTGGATCCTTCCCTGGCTTGGGGAGTAGCTTAATGTATGACATATTCTCGTTATCCAGCGACATACGCCCTTGAAAAACACCTTTGAATAATTCCAAAAGGACATCAGACACCTGAGGTATTAGCGCTTTGAAGTATTCCCCTGTGAACCCATCAGGCCCTGGGGCTTTGGAATTACCCAAGTGCCTGATGGCCTCCTGCAACTCCTGTAATGATATGTCAGCATTCAGACTAAGTAATTGTTCCTCGGTCAATTTTGGTAGTTTCACTCTATTCAAGATTGTATCTGTCAGATCACACACTGCTTCATCCCTATATAAGGCTTCATAATAGGAGCCTACAATGTTGCTAATAACCGCAGGATCATGACTCCCTTTCCCCTCCTTGTCTACCAGGAACGCAATATGCTGTGGGCTCCTCATTCCCTTAGCTAGGTTTGCTAACAACTTCCCCGATTTATTACCATATTTGTAAAGCTTGGTCTCCATTTCCGACTGTCTCAGAGACTCTCTTTCTTTCACACATGTTTCAAAATTTCGTCGCTCGACGATCCAATCCTGTCTGTTAATATCTGACGGGTTACTCCTGAAGTTAGAATATGCTGTCCTGACTTTCTGACTCGCTTCACTAAAGGATTTTTGGGCTTTCTTTTTCATATTGCCTATATACCCCATAATCTTTCCTCTCATCACCACCTTTGATGTGTTCCAGAACAACTGCGGATCATCTAAGTGGATCTCATTATCAGTCTTGAACTCCTCCCACCAAATGGATAACTTTTCTACAAACTCTTCCCTTGTACTCAGATGAGAAGGAAAGCGCCAGATATAATCTAACCCTCTTGGGAATGACTCAAACAATTCTATGGATACAGGAGCATGATCTGATAGAACCAAGTCGCCAATCTCCGCCCCTTCCACCCTATATGAGAGTGAATGTGAAATAAGTATATAGTCAATCCTTGACCACGAGAGCTGTGAGCTGGAGTAGAATGTAAAACCCCTATCATCCGGATGCAATTGACGCCAGGGGTCTACCAGACTCGCTCCCTCCATGAAGGGTTGCATCCTATTGTCCTGTGGCCCATCAGTCCCAACCCTGTCACCTTCTCGTTTCCTGTCTTCTGCGCCTTTAACCACTGAGTTAAAATCTCCCCCAATGATTTTATGAGGAGTCGCGTCCCCTAGTACCTTGGCCTCCAATTCGCTAAAGAAAACACCATTGCTAGTATTAGGGCCATATACATTGTATATGCTGTATTGCGTATCCTGTACCTGTATCAGAACCTGTGTCCACCTGCCCTTCGTATCCGCAGAATGCCCTATTAACGTGTGATTGAGCTGCTTATTAATTAACGTCAAAACTCCTGCCTTCCTATCACATGCTGAGGAACCAAAAACTGCCCCCACCCATAACCTCTTCATCCTGTCAAAGTCCTTCTCCTCAAGATGAGTCTCTTGTAGAAGTACAATGTCAGGCTTGAGTTTCTTTAGATGCCTGAGGATCATCCATCTTTTATGGGGAGACCTCAGCCCCTTTATGTTCCACGAGATGATCTTCATTTTATATTACCCTCGCAACCAATACCCTTGTAGCCGGATTTCAAATGACGTTCAAGATGGACAAAAGTTACCAAATGCCTTTTTTTTTTTTTTCCCCCTCCCCCCTTTTCCCCCCTCTTTTTCAAAACTTCTCAATAAATTCTCCTTCCCACCCCCCTTACCCCCTGTCCCTAACCGTTAGAGCAGCCCCTAACTATATATGTTGTATTGGAACTTCCTTTTTTCTGGGTTGCGACCCCCGCTCGACCTCCTACTTCAAACAGTTAATTGCCTATGATCATTTGTCCCCCAAGATGACCATCACATTTAACAAACAGGCTTATTTTGAACGAGAAAACATTCTAAATGGTACCGTCCCCCATACATCAATACCAATGGTAATTATAATCATAAGCATAACAAAGGAGTCATTCCCATTAAGCAACAGGTCCCACTACTACAAGTGGCGGGTCATGTTCAAACCATAACTTAAACATCACCGGTACAGTCATCTCCTCGGAAACGATCTCCCCTCTCTCCTGGAAGTACGTCTGTTGTCCGTCCCTGAACGGCCTTCTCTTTCACGACGTCTTCTCCCAGTATCTTGAGAGTTCATCTGCCACCCTTCTCCGTCACTCAAGTCCTGTTGCGGTGATGAGGACCTCTGTCTGCGGTCTTCTCCTCTCTCCTGCCCTCTGTTCTGAAGAGAGACCAGCATGTCTTCTGCCGCCGACGGCTCATGAAAAATAATTGTAGATCCATCCGCATGGGTGACACGCAGTTTTGCTGGATATAACAGCTGGAATTTGACTTTTCTTTGATAGAGCTGCGAACACACATTACTGAATTCTCTTCTTTTCTTCGCAACCGCCGCCGAGTAGTCTGCAAATAGCAGCACATTATGTCCTTGTATTCTGAGAGGGCTTTTCCTATTCCGGAATGCCCTTAAGATGGCTTCTTTATCACAGTAGTCAAGGTACTTCATAATTACTTGCCTAGGTTTTACAGGCGCACCATGCGTCTCCCCTATTCCAGTGGGTCCAATTCTGTGTGCTCTCTCCACCTTATGACGTCCCTCTAGGCCCAAAGCCCGTGGCAGATCCAGTTCACACAGACCCTTCAAGTCTGCTACTTTTACAGACTCTGGCAGGCCTATCAAACGCAAATTGCTGCGTCTCGACCTGTTTTCCAGGTCCTCCACCCTATCCATTAAAATTGCATTTTGTTTGGACAGTTCATTTAGGGTGCGGGCATGGCTGGCGGTGTCACTCTCAACAGATTGCGTTCTCCGCTCCAACTCTTCTAATCTGCCCTCATGCTGGTGAATCGTTTCGTGCAGCTGCTGCAGGGACGCTGACAGCGTTTTCGTCAGCGTGTCCCTGATATCAGGAGCCAGGTAAGTTGCCACCTCTATAGCCAGCGCTTTATAATCGATGCCCTTTGCCAGCGGTGACATCAGTTCTCCTGCTTGCGACTCACCCCCGGCAGGAATATCGATCACCGGCTCAGGTGTTAGAGCGCCCATCTCCGCCATCTTGTCCTGCGAATCTCCCGCGCTGACCAACTTGGTGGACTTAATACTGCCGCTCCTCAAAAGGTACCGCTCCATGCAAAAAGCGCCACGATCAGTTAGACCTGAAACTCTTCTTTGGCAATGATTTCCCACATAAGCACTCGGTGGGGATCTAGTCTGAAGACGAGCGGGCGCCGGAGCTCCTTCACTCCGCTGCTTGCATCCCAGCGCCGGAACCGGAAGTATCGGGTCTGTGGTTTTCTCTCCCTGTCGGCTGCTTTAGGACGTCCCACGGTTTCTGTGTCCCCCAATGAATATGGGCAAGAAAACAAGATTTTTGTAAAACTTACCAGTAAAATCTCTTTCTCGCTCTTCATTGGGGGACACAGCACCCACCCAGTATTGTTGTTCGGCCACAGTTGTAGCTGTTGCTGGTTAGAACCTGGTTTGGTTCTTGGCATTGTTGGTGTTCCACATTATTTCGTTGGTTCACTTGCTTCTCCTACTGCTTGTACACAAACTGAAGCTCTCTCTCTAGGCTGGAGGGGGTATAGCTGCCAGGGGAGGAGCTAACAGCTTTTACTAGTGTCAACGCCTCCTAGAGGACATAGCTATACCCACGGTTTCTGTGTCCCCCAATGAAGAGCGAGAAAGAGATTTTACTGGTAAGTTTTACAAAAATCTCGTTTTAGCAATGGGCCTAACTGCAAATGACTATTTAATTTCTGAGCCAACCTACATGTATCTGATATTATTTTTCATAGGACTCATTAGACCTTTCTTTTGTGCCATTCGGTGACATATAAAATAGTTAAAAAAATATTGAAGGAAAGACTGTGAAAAAATTTATAATTTTCCTTTTATCTGTTTTCTTTTTCTGTTACAAAAGATTTCAAGATTAAACATTGCTTAAACCATTACTGTATGTTTGTACTGTGAAAATGTTAAGTTATCTACTGGCTGGGATCAGTGCAAGACATTTTGGCTGCTTATTTTTCTGTTGCTGGTTCTATGATGCCATACTGCCAAAACATTAGAAAATCCTTCAAAGTGACTTTTTTTATGTTGATACCACAAGGTAGTCATCTCATGGAAATCAGGATTTTTTTATTTTTTTTTATTTTTAGCTTTCGGCCTTTTTTTTTTATTTGTAACTTTTTATAAATGAAAAAAATGATGTGTGCATTTGGTATATCAGTCTGTGTTTTTTTTTTTTGTTTTTTTTTAAGATGTTGGTGTCTTTAATTTATTTGTAGCTATCCAGTAATTTTGCCTAAATGATAATTTTTTCTTATTACAGGCTCGACATGCAACGTACAGCATTAGGAAATGTTTTCTTTTCCTCTTGCAGTGTCAGCTCACACTTGTGATTGTGCAGGTAAGAGTCATAAGATGGTCAACCCTCACCTATGGCTACCTGACAGTAAGGGAAAGTTACCTGCTTATTAACATTAGAATAGGAGCCATGGTAGTATTAGGCTTTGAGAAAGACCATCCTGACCTTCTAGGGTGGCTTCCAGTCCCATCTATGGCAAAAACCTACTTTACCTGTTCAATTTTTGCCTTTTCCCCTAGTTCTTGGCCTGTCTGATCCAGCTACCTCCTTGCCTCAGTACTACAGATATTCTGTGGCTGTCCTGCTTCTGTTTTCCGTTACTTAGGTGAGTGTATGAACATGTTTGTTTAAAGGGATTATCCATAAAATGTTATACAAGAAAAATAAAAAATACTCGCCTCCATTTTCCCTCACCGAGCCAGTGCGGATGCTCTAGCAGTCCCCTGCTTTTTGTCACATGACTGCCTAGCGCCATGTGCTGTACTACTGGCATCACCGCTAAGAGATGTGAGCCTTCTAGTAGTATGGCGTGTGATTGCTGACGCTACTAATTGGCAGCAGTGGCCCTATTGATTTACGTGATGGGACTGAAAGAGGGCATTTTAGACCAGTGTTCTAGCATAGAGGAGTCATTTTAACCCCTTGCGGACTGCCCTTTGATTATATACGTCCTAGCAGTCGGCATATATCTCTATATATAATTGTGCAGCTGCAGCAGCGGGGAACGAGATGAGTGACAGCAGAGCTTCCTATAGAGAAGGCAGGGACTATTTTTCTCGCCGCTGTATGCACAGCACTGAATGAGTGCTGGAGTGTATGGAGATCAGGAGGTGGCAATGCCTTTCTTCCTGCTTCCGTCCCAGCAGTCATGTGGCCGTCGGGGCCTGGGAGTCTGAGGAGCAGGCTAGGTCTTGGCAGACTCAGATCAGCAATGCAGAGAGGTTGTACTAGCGCTTGGTTGGCATTTAAGCGACTCTTTGCAATGAAAGATCCTGCAGGGGGTTGCCTGCCACTCACCTAGGCCCCCCATTTTACTTTAAGAACCTCTATTGCTGCCTGATGACCTGCAGACGCAGTGGAGCTTGCTGCTACTTAACTGGACCCATGGATAGCACAGGATAGGAGGCCTGGAAGAAACAGAGCACGCCAGCACATTCTTGGCCCTTCTTCCTGATGAGCACATGTTGGCTGCTGCTGCCATATGTGTGTGCCCCTTTCACGTACAACTACCACCTTGATGGTCATTGCGATTTGCTGTGGAGGTATCTGGTGCTTCTATTCTTGGATATCTGGCTGTATCTATCTCTGCCATATGCTTTTGTATCTCTGAGGTCCTGTACTGGGCACGCTGGGACTCAAGATACTGTAACATTGCTCTAATTAAATTCAGTGTTCTGGTGGGGGCTTTTGCTCGTAGCTGCTGTGTTGGAGTGGCAAATCTGTGGGGCACAGAAAACTTACTGCCTATTTCAATTCTGCTGGTTCCTCTGTGGTACCTTCTCTGGATGACAGTATGACCCCCTAGGATCCTCCCTTTATCTGAAAAATGCCAAAATAACCTCTCTCCTTTTTCTCAGCCTCCGGTGGGTGCTCCTTCCCTAGCATCCATTTCTTAACACGGAAGGGGCGGGAGACTAGAGTCTTTCTGCTTCCGTGCCACCATCCTCCACTTTTCTTTCGGGTCTTAATCCCAAGCAGAGCACTACTTTACCTATAGAAAGGGACTCCAAATCTTGGAGTCTGGGTGATCTGCCTTGCACTTCTGCTGGTATTACTGAGCACACCATGAAACGAATGCTGATCCTTCTACAACATAACAGCAGCTTACTCTCTGTTCCTCCTCCAACCGCTTCCTTCTCCTCAGGATCTAACCCTAGATTGGGCCCACAGAATCCCCAAACCAAAAGATGCTCCTCACCACCTCCAAAGGGATATCTTATTTCAAGTAAAAAAAAAATTATGTAAAGGAGCAGATCCTGTTTGCAGCTGGAAAACAAAGCAATCTTCCTGACATCTACTCGGCTATAGCTCCTGATCGATCTGCCACAACGCTTCAAACCAGACCGCCGGTTTGCTGTAGTCACACTCAAGTTTTAAGAGACAGACGACTCAAATATAGATGGGGTTTCCCATCTGCTTGTATCCTGGAACGGATCTACAGTCACTCTATACACGGCAAAGGAAGGCCTTTTCTGTCTGATTGAAGCTCGGCTAGTTCTCCATGGAGGGCCTTTTCACCGAAACAGCTCTTAGAGGAGCGGTCCACCGTCAGATCTCCGGGCTGAAGGGCTAATTGTACAAATCTGTGCACCTAATGTATACGATGCTGACTGTATTTGATATCGTTCTACTTTTTCACTTCTCTACCCTTTGATTTTCGCTGCATCTGCACTATACCATTTAAGCTTGTTAAAAACAAATTATGGCTTTCAAAGACACACGTACTAAAGGAAACGGAAAATCTACCTGGTTGGGGGGGGGGGAGATGGGGGGGTTAAATGGCCCAGTCAGGAACTGGATAAGGAGTGAACCACCTATGTTCTCGTTAAAGAGCATCTGTCTGCTGGATCAACCCAGTCATAATATCTAGTAGGGTTGATAACATGTATTTGTTATTCAGAATGGTTGTTTCATTTTGGAGAACAAGCATTGTTGATCCGTGTGGACTAAGGGCCGGGCTCAAGTCACTCTGTGCTCCCGCTCCTTCATTGACTGGGCAGACTCCATACATTTTGCTCAGGACCATTTCATGACCTTTGAGTACATGGTAACCAGTTTGTCACTCTCTTGTCTTCTGTAGTGTCTCCCTGCTTGGAAAGCCATCTGACAATTCCATAATGACTGTAGCAACTGGAAAAAACCTCCAGTCTATACCTAAAAAGGTAAATCCACAATGTGAGGGCGGTAAAAAAAAAAATCCATCAGTCATTTCCATCCATGTCTTTTGTTTGTGGGAAGGTAACTTCCAATAGCCGATACAGTAATAGGATTGCAAATTCCGAATGATAAACCGCTGGAAAACCTAGCTACTTTAACCTGCAGCAGTTTTCTTGTAGCACCACTACAGGAGAAATGAAGCATTACATGGTAACCAATTAAATCAATGGGTCGTCTGCATAAAGCATGGACATTCTGGGTCCTCCAGAGTATAACATGCTCTTTGTAACCACTCTGTACTCTTGTTAATAGAGTTCTAAAAGGGAGTCTGTCACTCCAATTTTGGACTATTATCTACAGTAAATATGCATAGTACTGCAGATAAGGCGTTCAGATAACTATAATTTATTTTCCTACTGCCCCTGGTTCCCCGGCTATCAGCCCTCAAAGCTGCCCTGAAATACACTGTCAGGACTGCTGACTGTACTAACATAATGGAGAGGACTCCTCAGCATGCGCAACAGTCCTGACAATTCATTTCAACGCAGCTCTGAGTGCTGATAGCAGGGGAACGGGGGGGCAATAAAAAAATAAAAAATTATCTGCGGTACTACTAGTGTATTACTGTAGATAATGTTTCTAAATCTGGTTACAGATTCCCTTTTAGAGGGGTTATAACTTGACACAGGATAGGTGATAAATGTTTGATCGAAGGGGGCCCAATGTGTTCAATAGGATCAGGGATCCCGAGCCTCCATACCAGAGGAGTTTGAATAGAGTGGTGAACATTGCCGCTACATTCAGAGTCTATGGGACTGAAAGTGATAGTCAAATACAGCAGAAGACAATCCCATAGAGATTGAATAGGGCGGCAGTGCATATGCATGGTCACGGCTCCATCACACCCCTCCTTTTACTCAGTATTCCCCAATAGGGTATTTAAAATTTGGTTTACTAAACCAGCCACCCCTCTTAACTGTGGCTTCCTGAGGCATATATTGGGGGAGAGTAATTATTACTGAGCAAAATTAAGACCGGGAAAACTAGGCAGACAGGCATGCACTGTCCCAAATTTATCACAGTGGCCCATGCTGTATAACAAATTTGACGCTTCTTAGACATGTTGGGTTGTTCAAGTGTTTAATGCTGATGACCTATCCTCCGGATGGGTCATCAATATCTGATCAGTGGGCGTCCAACTCCCAGCGCCCCCACCAGTCAGCTGTTCAAAGAGACTGTGTGTCGCTCTCTCTTTATAGGCCAGTGACGTCACTTTAGTCAGTCACACGGCCTAGACACAGCTGAATACCAGATAATGATCAGCCGGCACTCTGTTGAAAGAGCGTGGTGTACGCGTCCGAGATTGCAATCTCATGTGTGTAGTAGGAAGAGACCGGCACTCCCTATATCTTCTGCAAAGGCGACTTTGCTGAAGATATAGTGAGTGCCGGTCTCTTCCTACTACAGCTCAATACCAAGCACAGCGGACCCTTCAAACATAATAAATAATAATATTATTAATTACATTTATTAACTTATCTATTCAATTAATATTATTTGAGAAATAATAAATAAACTGACTGCATATCCTAAAGACAGCTCATCAGTATTGAACTCTGGGACCCCCGCCGATCAGCTGTTTGAGAAGGCAGCGGCGCTCCAGCAGCGCTGCGGCCTTCTCACTGTTTACCGCAGGCCCAGTGACGTCATGACTAGTATCACTGGCCTGGGCGCGGCTAAGCTCCATTCCCTTGAATGGAGCTTAGCCCCGCCCAGGCCAGTTGATACAAGTCGTGATGTCACTCGGCCAGCGGTAAACAGTGAGAAGGCCGCGGCGCTGCCTTCTCAAACTGCTGATCGGCGGGGGTGTCGGACCCCTGCCGATCATCAGTTTAAACAAAGTGCAGAACCCCTTTAAGACACTCTTATACCATTATTTAGTGCCATTGCATGCTATTAATATAATTTATTTTTTTATATAATTAGCCAGGCTCCATTTTCTAGATGCTTATTAAAACTAGCTAGTGAAAAGTAAAAAGTGCCCAGTGTATGACATGATCTGTCTGACGGTCTCCGTTCTTCTCCCCTCTCAGACCCAGAATTATTTCCTGCTTTGTTTCCTGTTGAAGTTCCTCCCTTCTTCCATCTGCTGTCTGGCCTGCTTCTGGTTCTCTCTGCAGACATTCTGTGAGATCTCCTCCCATAGCAACAAAACAAACTGTTCTGGGATTGCCGTGTACAGGTATGGGGAAGAACATCAGTGGGGATCTCTGCCTTGTTCTGACACTCGGCCTGATTAACGTATTCGCTTTCTTGTAGCGACTCTCCTGGGGCTCTTGATTGGTTTGGCTCCTTCTCTGGGGCTCTTCTCCTAGATCAGAAATTTTGTGCTTGCCTCATTGTTTTGCACACAGGTAAGAACGCATTGTACTTTACTGCAGATCTGGAGAGGGCAGTGAAATTTACAATATCAAACCGACCACCTTTTCTCCCTAGTTTTTATCTCGGTCAGCCATGTCCACCGATCAAAGCCACTATGGAAGAGGAATCCCTTTAGTAATGCGTGGTGGAGTTTGACTCTTCCAGTGCTGTAAGTATCCGGCTGTTCTGTGGAAGATACATGCTTTCAGGTTTTTATAAGCTGCTCAGTTTTTATTCCTGCTTCTAGGGTACTGGCACAAGGACTTCAGGCAGCCATAGACCTGCAACTCTGGGCAAACCCTGATGCAACTCTCACTTTCCACATATGGGACATCCCACTGTTATCCTGGTTGCTGGGACTGCTCTCTCTCTTTCTTGTCCTCATCATCAATGAGATTGTCAAATTGCACGAGATCAGGTATGAAAAAGACACCAATATCCGTTTCCATTTTAATAGCCTCCTTCTGTTGCTTGGACTATACAGTAGGCCTCATTCAGATGCTTATTGTACCTGTGCTTAACTTTCTATATTTTAGATTAGATACCCTGACCTCTGTGGTTCTACTTAAAGGGGTTATCTAGGAATTTAATATTGATGGGCCATCTTCAGGATAGGTCATTAGATTCAGATTAATGGGGAGGGGGGGGGGGGTCTGACTCTCGGGACCCCTGCCTGAAGAGGCTGCTGCGGTTCCTCCACAGCTTACCAAGCACCATGCACTGTATAGTGACTCTACTTGGTATTGCAGCTCAGCGACATTCACTTCAATAGGACTGAGGTGCGCTTAGGTCCTAGGACATATGTCTGATGAAAGTGACGTCACTCACGGAACGCTGCAATCTCTTCGAAAAGCTAATTAGCTGGGGTCCCAGGATAGATCGTCAGTATCAAATTCCTGGACGAGCCCTTTAAACCTACGGTACGTAAGATTGGTATAGAACTGTGGGAATAATCCATTCAAAGGTAAAACAAAATTAGAGCAGCTCTCACCTGCCTGGGGAC
The DNA here is from genome assembly GCF_014858855.1 of Bufo gargarizans. Lineage (NCBI taxonomy): Eukaryota > Metazoa > Chordata > Amphibia > Anura > Bufonidae > Bufo > Bufo gargarizans. Next base: position 63,291,451 of record NC_058085.1, on the reverse strand, counting down.
TCCGACCATAAGGACACGGACCGCTCCCTCACCCCGGACTGGGAGCAATATGTAGACAAGTAAAGAGAGGTTGTCCAGGCTTTTCTTGTGAAGCTCCAAAAGCACTTTGATATCCAATAATAAAAACATCCAGGTACAGGTTACATCAGTCTACGCGTTTCGGGCTGAGAACAATTTTAGCCCTTACTCATGACCGCTAAAACTACACTTAATCTTCACCTTTATAGGAGGAGAAACCACACCTGAACCAATCAAGCGGTCACGTGGTTGCTCCCTCCTACACAGGTGCATAACAAGCATAAAATATCATCACAAATTACACCAGAAGAAGCGGGGAAGTCTTGTTAAAGTCAGAGTACAGATTGTTAGGCTCTATTCCCACGTCCGCAATTTTGTGGAACAGAATTGCGGACCCATTCATCTCTATAGGGCTGTACGATGTGCGGCCCGGCTCCGGAAATGCGAACTCGCATTTCCGTTCCCGAAAAAAATGGAACATGTCCTATTCTTGTCCGCAATTGCGGACAAGAATAGGCATATTCTATTAGTGCCGGCGATGTGCAGTCCACAAAATGCAGAACGCACATTGCCGTGTCCGTGTTTTGCGGATCCGCAAAACACGTTACGGTTGTGTAAATGGAGCCTTAAAAGAAGTTGTCCAGGATTAGGAAAACGTGGGTACTATCTTCTGAAAAGGGTACTACACAAGTTGTGTGTGGTATTGCAGGCCAGTCTCATTCACTTTAATGGAGCCGAGCTGCAAAAAACATACACAACCCACAGACAGGTGCAGTTTCTGGAAGCGGTTTTTAAAGTCCGGAACTACTCCTTTTAACCCCCCAACAATTGTATTAAAATTGAAACATTTTAGTTTTTTTTATTGTAACTTTAGAATTTGTCTGTAGTAAATATAGCTGGCGCTTAGCGCAGGCGACTGAAGTGCATTTTTAAACCATCAAGCCCCGTGCACACGACTGATATGGTTTCAGTTTTCGATCCGCGTGTATTCCGTTGTTCACTGATCTGTTTTTTGTGTATAGACTTAAATGGGTGGCTCGGATCAGTCAAAGTGGACATGTTTAACAATAGGGGAGTCTTTTTATGGGTAGTTCATAAAATTCCAAACACACAAAAAATGAATAAAAATAAGACACGTGATGACAGTGCAATTACATACGCCGGTTTTAAAACTGCCCATGCGTCAACCTCTGCCCTGTATCAAACAAAATGACCAGGTTTGTAAAAGGAAAGATATATCTCAGGCCAGAATGTCTACAGTCATCAGATCACCCGTGGGGAGATCCTGCTCTGAATCCACATAACTGATGGAGGACATTGTTTGCCCCTCTACAGTGACAAGTACATTAGACCAACCTGCCATGCATCAATTATACGTCCAAGACACAGAATGACGACCCCATATATAGGAAAAGAGCGATACTTTTCCTATTATGTACCTGGTCATCCAGTTTGCTTCGGGGCTGAGGTTGTCTCAACTTTGGCCTGGAACACATGGCCAGTTTTACACATGGTGTATTTAATTGCGCTGTGTCATCACGTATCTTGTTTTTATTCAATTTTTTTATGTGTTTTAGACTTTTATGAGATACCCATTAAGTTATATTTTAACTTATCCCCTCTTGCTGATAGGTTGTTGGAATTGTACCTTGAAGGGTGTCGACTACCTCCTAAATTAGTACACTTTTTGCTTGTGTAGTGAATCCCCCTATTTTTTCTTAAATTTAGCTACTATATACAAGACCTTGAATTTTGCAGGCCTGGATGTTTGTTTTTTAACCATTTTGGGGTACATATAGTGTTTATTATGTTGTACTACTTGCATAATAAAAACACTTGTTTTTACAAAATCTGTTTTTGTGTCCCTGCATGTCAAGACCCAGAATATTTTTATTTTTCTGATAACTGTTATCACTTGAGAGGAATCTAATATAAGCTCTTACATGGTTATCATGAGAGAAGATGTCTATTTTCTCCTCTGCTGTAAGCCTGTCAGATCCTCCTGCCTGGCGGAGATTACAGCCAACTGTGCTGGGGCTTCTTTAAGACTTCATATATTCGGGCTTTGTAGAAGATAGATATGGTCCTGGTATTGTTTGAAAGCTGACAATCTAAGTTTTAAAGGAAGACCAGAATCACAGCATTATCTCCTCTAAGTTGGGAGATATAGAATTTAGAAATGGAGTTGGGAGTGAAAGCCATTGAAACCTGCTTTCATATTTAGATGTTGTTACTGCTGACCTGATTTCTAAAGGTACCTTTACACGGTACAGATTTGTATGCAGAAAATCCGCACCGCATTTATTGTGGTTTTGGTGCAGATTTTTTGTTAACCCAATTGAGGTCTGTGGGTAGAACCACTCTACAGAAGGTGCGGAACAGTTTATATGGATTTTAAAATCTACCCTGGAAGGTCAGTTTTCTCATGAAATAAAAAAAAAAACTGTGTACATGAGATTTGTCAGATCTCAACCACTTTGCTGGGACTGTATTACGATGCAGTTTTCTCGTACATTCCATTGGGGGACACAGACCATGGGTATAGCTTAGAGGTATTACTAGGAGGGACACTATGCAAAAACGAAGCTCCTCCTCCTCGGGCTATACCCCCAGACACCTCCAGGAGGACTTCAGTCTTTGCTTAGTGTCTGTCCAAGGAGGTGACGCTTACTCTTCTCCTGTTTGTTATTTTTTTCTGTTTTCAGATGGGGACGCAGGTCAGCATTGCGCTTTCCTGGCCCCCGTGGAGTGTCTGCCACCGTCTTTCGACCTGTCCTGGCTACCTCCCATCCCCCCACAGAAGAAAAGTGGATCCAGGCTCAACATGTCAGCTCTGGCATCCCACCAGCTGCTGGGACGCCTGCTGCCTACCCTCCTCCAGAGCACTGTTCTCCTGGATTGGAGTCAGAAGTCTGAAGAGGCGCATCCCTGCTGGTCTGGACATCGAGGGAGCATGCTGAGCAGATAAGTATTGCCCAGTCCCTCCCCCTCCCTCTGTGTCTGTTTGTCTGTGGCTACCTGGGTGAGCTTGAAGAAGGATCCTGATGGGGGCACTTTCTTCATTTTGGCACTGGAGTACTGGCATCTCTTCCCCCTTAAACTGTGGGCTTCAGCGCTTCTCTCGTCGGGCCTTGGCTGCTGCGCTCTCTCAGCGCCCGCCAGCAGGCCGCTCCTCCATGGCCTCGTTAACCCCTGCAGCACCACGTGAGGGGAGTCGGGGTGTTTGTTTAAATCGCGCGCGCGCTTATTTTCGCGCATATTTTCGCGCCATAATGATGCGTTCGGGGGGGGCGGAGCCTCGGCATGCCGCTCTGACTCTCCTTACACCGGAGACTCTGTTTGCTCACGGCCGTGCAGCTCCTCATCTCTCTACACCGGAGACTTCTGCTAGCGTTGCCTGGGTGGTAGGAGAACAGCTTGCTCTGCTCCTGATCTTTGCAGCAACTGGTAGGAGATCTTTTACTGTGGGGTTCCATCATGCCAAAGCCTGGGGCACTTAAATCTGCCAAGGCCTCCTCTCAGGCTCTTTTGGGGTCATGCAAGGTGTGCCTTCTGCCTTTTTCTGCCTCTGGCACCTGTGACTCGTGCCCTGCTCCTGAACAGGATCAGCCTCCTTCTCTTGCTCAGCCCAGTCCTCCCTCTGCCCCTGCGGAACCGGCGGTACCCGCCTGGGCTTCCGCCATGTCTAATGCGGCAGCGGATCTGGCCCTAGTTGCCAAGGCAGCCATGTCCTTCATGGAGCGTATGGCAGCTACTCCAGTGGCGTCCACCGCTCCATCTCCTCTCAGTGATTCTCACAGGGGGCGCCTGACGTCTAAGAGGCAGCGTGAGCGGCAGCATTCCTCATCGGATGACTCCGCTTCTCCCCCCACGCCTTGAGGCATGCCCGGTTGACTCTCCCTCTCGTGGGGAGCGCAAATCCGAAGGGGAATTGTCCGGATCGGACGAGGCCACGGAGTGGGAACCCCTGCCTAAGCTTTCCACCATGGTATCCGAATTGGTGGAGGCTGTCCGTGACACTTTTAATATCCACGGAGATTCCACTCCCTCCACTAGTCGGGAGTTCTCCCTCTTTCCACCCAAAAGGCCTGAATCCGCGGTGTTCCCCGTTCATGAGGAATTCACAGCGGTCATATCAAAGGCTTGGGGCTGACCCAATCAGAAATTTTCGGCCACCAAGCGCATGGATACGCTTTCCGCTTTCCCCTCTGACTCGGTGGAAAAGTGGACTTCTTCCCCTAAAGTAGATCCTCCGGTGGCCAGGTTGGCCAAGAACACGGCCCTTCCTGTCCTAGACGGTTCCTCCCTGCAGGATGCGGTGGACAGACGCCTGGATTCACTTTCCAAGTCCATCTTCCCTGCGACCGGCTTTTACGTCGGCTTGGGTTGCCAGAGCCCTTACGGCGTGGTTGCGGCGCCACCACCAGGATCTGACGGAACAGGGCGCCCCTGCAGACACTTTGGAATTTATTCTCCAAATGTCTCAGGCTTCTAAATATCTCTGTGAGGCTTCAATGGATATCGGTTCCCTATTTGCCCGTATTTCGGCCCTCTCGGTCATTCAGCGTAGAGAGGTTTGGTTGAAGGTGTGGGATGCTGATGCTTCTTCCAAGCGTTCCCTCGCTAACCTTCCCTTTGAAAGATCTAGACTCTTTGGAGCCCAGTTGGACGAATTCATTTCTGCCGCAACGGGGGGCAAGAGTACTCATCTGCCTCAACCCAGATCCAAACGGCCCTTTCGATCTCTGGCTTCAGGGTTCTGGGGCCAGTCCTTTCGTCGCTTCTCCACGGCCAGGACGTCTTCGTCCTCGTCGGCTGGGGGATCCCAGGAATCCCGCAAGAAGCCTTTCTTCAAACCCCAGCCCTCTTGGCGACCACTGGCACAGTCAACCCGTCCCCCTGCTCCCAAGCAGCCCTCCGCATGAAGGGGTGCCCCCACCCCTCGTGGTGGGGGGCCGTTTGCTCTCCTTTCAGCAGGTCTGGAGGGCTCACGTTCAGGACGCCTGGGCTCTGGAGATTGTGACGTCCGGTTACAAATTGGAGTTCGCGTCCAGCCCGCCGGAACACTTTTTCCCGTCTCGCGTTCCGGGGGGATCCAGCCAGGGCCTCGGACCTCCTTTTGGCGGTCTCCTCTCTTCTGGACCGGGGTGTCATTTTTCCCGTTCCCCCGGAGGAACAGGGAACAGGTTTTTACTCAAACCTGTTTGTCGTTCCGAAGAAGGAGGGGTCGGTGCGCCCGATACTGGATCTGAAGCTTCTGAACAAGTTTCTAAGGGTGCGGAAGTTTCGCATTGGAGTCCCTTCGCTCCGTTATTGCTTCTCTGCTTCCGGGGGAATTTCTCGCGTCTGTGGACATTCAAGACGCCTACTTACACGTCCCGATTGCGAAGTCTCACCATCGCTTTCTGCGTTTTGCCATCTGGGGTCGTCATTACCAGTTCGTCGCCCTGCCTTTTGGGTTGGCGACCGCCCCTCGCGTTTTCACCAAGGTTTTGGCGCCTCTCATGGCGCTTCTTCGCACCAGGGGCATCTCGTTGTTGCCCTACCTGGACGACATCTTGATAAAAGCCCCGTCTCTTCCACAGGCCGAGGACAGCGTCTGAATTACCGTTCAATCTCTAGAACGGTTCGGGTGGCTGATCAATCTACCAAAATCCTCTCTGCACCCTTCCCAGAGACTCTCCTTCCTGGGGATGATTTTGGACACCTCGAGTTCTCGGGTGTTTCTTCCGGATTACAAGTCCTCTCAAATTCGGAGGGCGGTGTCGCTCCTTCTACAAGCTCCTCGTCCCACCATTCGGGAGTGCATGCGGGTTCTGGGCCTTATGGTCGCCTCCTTCGAGGCGATTCCGTATGCCCAGTTCCACACTCGACCGTTACAACAGTGGATTCTTGCCCTATGGGACAAGACCTCTCGGGGTCTGGACGCTCCCGTCCGCCTGTCCCGGCACGTTCGGTTGTCTCTCCCCTGGTGGCAGGCCTCCCCGAATCTCTCATCAGGGAGGTCCTTCCTTCTGTTCTCCTGGACGATAGTCACCACCGATGCCAGCCTCATCGGTTGGGGAGGCGTTCTCCGGAACCTCACAGTTCAGGGGGTCTGGTCGATGGAGGAATCCCGTCTTCCGATAAACGTTTTGGAACTAAGGGCGATCTTCAACTCCCTCTCCCACTGGACTTCCCTCCTTGCGGCTCGGCCGGTGCGTGTTCAGTCGGACAATGCCACGGCTGTGGCCTACGTCAATCATCAGGGCGGAACGCGCAGTCGGGCAGTGATGTAGGAGGTGGCGAGGATCCTCCTATGGGCGGAGTCTCATGTTCCAGTGTTGTCGGCGGTGTACATTCCGGGCGTCGACAACTGGACGGCGGATTTTCTGAGCCGCACCAAGGTGGATCCGGGAGAGTGGTCCCTACATCCGGAGGTGTTCGAGGACATCTGCCGCCGATGGGGCCGTCCGGACGTGGATTTAATGGCGTCCCGGCTAAACAACAAGGTGCCGGTGTTCCTGGCCCGCGCTCGGGACCCAAGGGCGTGCGGAGTGGACGCGCTGGTGTCTCCTTGGCAGCGATTCGACCTCCTCTATGTCTTCCCTCCACTTCCTCTGTTGCCGAAGGTGCTGCGCAAGATCGAGGCGGAGGGGATACCGACCATTCTTATCGCTCCGGATTGGCCTCGCCGCGCCTGGTTCTCCAACGTCGTCCGAATGCTAGCGGACGTTCCGTGGCCTCTTCCCGACAGAGAGGATCTTCTATCTCAGGGACCGCTCTTCCACCAGAATTCACGTCAGTTGCGTTTAACGGCGTGGCTATTGAGACCTACATCCTGAGGAAGAGAGGCTTCTCTGATGCAGTGGTGAGAACCATGATCAGAGCTCGAAAGCCGGCTTCTTCGCGGATCTATTATCGCACCTGGAGGGCCTATCTAACCTTTTGTGAGAAGTCGGGTTTTCCGCCGCTTCGTTTCTCTGTTCCGGTGGTGCTGGCCTTTCTACAGTCCGGCGTTGAGGTGGGGCTGTCGCTCAGTTCTTTGAAGGGTCAGGTTTCGGCCTTGGCGGTCTTTTTTCAACGGTCTATTGCCTTTTTGGGGCCTGTGAGAACCTTCCTGCAGGGGGTGGCGCATTCGGTTCCTCCGTATGTTCCTCCCTTACCCCCCTGGGATCTTAACCTGGTCCTGCGCGCCCTTCAGGAGGCGCCTTTTGAGCCTCTGAGGGAGGTCTCCCTAGTCTTCCTCACCTGGAAGGTGGTTTTTCTGGTGGCCATTACCTCCATCAGGAGGGTTTCGGAGCTGGCCGCGCTTTCCTGTCAGGAGCCTTTTCTGGTCTTCCACCAGGATAAGGTGGTGCTACGGCCGGTTCCTTCTTTTTTGCCCAAGGTGGTTTCCCCGTTCCACCTTAACGAGGATCTTGTCCTGCCCTCTTTTTGTCCTTCTCCGGCGAACCCCAAGGAACGTGCTCTCCACTCCCTGGACGTCGTCAGGGCCCTGAAAGTGTATCTGGGGGCCACCGCCTCCTTTCGTCGTTCGGACTCCCTCTTTGTGGTTCCCGAGGGGTCTCGTAAGGGTCTGGCGGCTTCCAAGGTTACTGTGGCGCGGTGGATCCGTTCCGCTATTGCTGCGGCCTATCGCGCTCGTGGTCAGGTTCCCCCGTCGCGGATTACCGCTCACTCCACAAGGGCAGTGGGAGCTTCCTGGGCCAGACGCAATCGCGCCTCCGCCTCCCAGTTGTGTAAGGCTGCCACTTGGTCGTCCTTGCATACGTTCACAAAGTTTTATCAGTTGCACTCGCTGGCCTCGGCTGATGCTGTCCTCGGGCGCAGGGTATTGCAGGCCGTGGTGCCCGTTTAACGGTTGGACGTTTTTTCTCCTGGCGGTGTTGGTTTTTCCCACCCCATGGACTGCTTTTGGACGTCCCATGGTCTGTGTCCCCCAATGGAATGTACGAGAAAAGGAGATTTTTGTGAAACTCACCTGTAAAATCTTTTTCTCGTCTTTTCCATTGGGGGACACAGCTCCCGCCCGCTTTTTTTTGTTTAGTTGGTGTGATGGTTTCCATTGTGGTTTTTTCAGTTCTCCTTCTCCTACTGCTTTTGCAACGACTGAAGTCCTCCTGGAGGTGTCTGGGGGTATAGCCCGAGGAGGAGGAGCTTCGTTTTTGCATAGTGTCCCTCCTAGTAATACCTCTAATCTATACCCATGGTCTGTGTCCCCCAATGGAAAAGACGAGAAAAAGATTTTACAGGTGAGTTTCACAAAAATCTCCTTTTTCTGCATGCAAAGCCACATGGAAAAACTGCATGTAATCCACATTGTGTGCAGTTACCCTAAAGCAGGCATGTCCAAACTGCGGCCCTCCAGCTGTTGCAAAACTATAACTCCCAGCATGCCTGGATAGCTTACAGCTATTAGGGCATGCTGGGAGTTGTAGTTTTGCAACAGCTGGAGGGCCGCAGTTTGGACATGCCTGCCCTAAAGGTTATTTCCAGATATAGAGGAGATAATGCTGATCGTGGATTTGTTTTAAAGATTAGAATGTTAGCTTTCAAACAAAACCAGGCCCATATCTATCTTTTACAGAGCCCAAGATATGAAGGCTTAAAACATCACTCCCTTACCCTGCAGCCGGAACTCTGCTTAGGTTGAACTGTTAAATTATTTTTCTGAAGCCCAGGCAGAACTTGGGAAAAACTGGTAGAAGTTTAAAGGGTTACACAGGCATACTCTTCCGCCCAATCTGCATTGGTCATTTATCGTTAGCAGGGTTAGGATATCCCCTCAAGATGGTTGGCGTTCATCTAATTTGTATAGTCATTTTTGGGTTTGTGTTTATGCTGGTGTTCTTTCACATCAGATTTCAGTAGCACGCTTAATCCCTTCGCTGGAGCGATGGGCAAACGTGGCAGGCGTTATGGCTGGCCTCCGCTGTTTCAAACAGCAGAGACCCGCGGTGAATTACTGCGACTGGCAATAATGCCGATCAAGTGAGATCACGGCATCTAAAGGGTGAAAAACCCGGAAGCTCGCACTTCTGGGCTTCATTGGCTGCAGAGGATGCCAGCAAGATGCTGGTTATTGAATTCAATGCCTTAGGTCTTGCTAAAGAGGCTAAGGGTATTGAAGCTGCAATTCTTTTGGGCAACATAAGAAATTAGCAATTCTGAGAAATAACTGGATGTAAAAAAATCCATGTAAAAAATAAATAGGATTTTGTAGGCTCAAACATGAGCTTCAAATCATAACAAAAAAGTTTAAAAAAAATCAAAATTATAAACATCATGGGTTTCACCGTGACCGAAAACACCCATACTATTAAAATATAAATATTTAACTAATACAGTGAATGGCGTAATAGAAAAAAGGATCAAAATGGCCAATTTGCCATTTCTTCATCGCGCTTCTCACCCCAAAAAATGTAAATGTGAATCAAAAAGTCAAACACTCCAATATGGTAAAACTAAAGATTGTCCCCCAAAAATGAGCCCCCACATAGCTCAGTAGATAGAACTATAAAAAAGTTCAGAATATGGTGATTTAAAAAATTTTTTTTTTTTCAAAGTTTGAATACATTTTTACACTATTTAGACATAAAAACATATACATATGTGGTATCGTTGTAATCGTATTGACCCAGAGAATTAAGGGGACAGGTTTTGCCTTAAACAGAACACTGTGGGAACAAATCCCGTAAAACGGTGGAGGATTTTTTTTTTCCCAATTCCACCCCATTTGCAATTTCGTCCCTTCCCACTACATTGTATGCCATATTAAATGGTGGCATTAGAAATCACAACTTGTCCCACAAAAAATAAGCCCTCATACAGCTATATGAATGAAAAAAAAAAAAAAAGGTATGGCTCAAGGAAGATGGGGAAGAAAAATAAAAACGAAAAACAAAAACCTTCTCGTATGCTAACGGTTAATTATTCCACAAAGTGTAAACACAAAAAAAAGTGATTGGCCCACAGAAAATATACACCACGATCTCTCCTTCTGACCAGCCACCTCCCAATTGCATACACAATTGGGAACAAGACTTGGGTCTTACTTTTTCTCCAGAACCAAGAAATCGATTATTTGTACACAAATCCTCCATAGCTAGTAACAAACAAGAAGCGAGGTTTAAAACCCTCTCTAGATGGTACAGAGTCCCTACAAAACTACACTATTTTCCCTGCAGTTTCACCGCTTTGCTGGCGTTGTGGGGGAGCTAGGGGAACAATATTACATATTTTCTGGGAATGCCCAGCTCTTGCCAGTTTCTGGGCGAGGGTATGGCGTATCGCATCTACATTCACCTCCTATGACTTACCCAAGACGCCAGCCTTTTTCTCTGCTCCATCAGTGCGAGATTCCCATCGCTACCTATAATAAATCAGTGGTACGACATTTGGTCAACGCAGCGAGAGCGTGTATCCCTTGTAGGTGGAGACAAGTATCTGCTCTCACAATCGCAATGTGGATTAACATAGTGCAGGAGACTGAGGATGGAGGATCTAACCGCGTCACTGAGAAACACAGAAAAAAAAAGTTCATTAAAACCTGGAAAAGTTGGATTGACTTCCATAACTCCCAAGCATGCAGACTATTACTATCATCGCACTGAGCGGGAGATAGTATGTTTAGAGTTTGAGAATAAGTTACTGAGGTGGTTATTGTAATATCCTATTATAATTCCCTCCCCCTTTTTTTTTTTTTTTCCCTCCCCTTTCCTCTCTTCCATTTTTCCCTTAGTCTCGATTCCATACCTATTTACCTGTCCTGTTTTACATGTTTAGGGTCCATTCACACGTCCGTTGTTTCTTTCCTGATCTGTTCCGTTTTTTTTTTTCGGAACAGATCTGGACCCATTCATTTTCAATGGGTCCTGAAAAAAAATCAGACATTGTGCTGTCCGATTTTTTTTTTTCAGGACCCATTGAAAATGAATGGGTCCAGATCTGTTCCGCAAAAAACGGAACAGATCAGGAAAGAAACAACGGATGTGTGAATGGACCCTAAGATCTATGCTGAGACTCCATTATCTTGCACTAACACCATAGATCTACCTATCCAGGTGTGTGCTATACAACATTCTGCACCATTTTTAGAGATAATCTTTCAAAGAATATTTTATTATGTTCTATTGGATAGGTGTCCTTGACACTTGTTGGGCTGCGTCCCACACTTACTCCGTTTGCTTATTCATAAAAATGCTAAATCTTAAATAATTTACAAAAAAAAAAGAAAATATACACCATAAAGTTTGATTCTTAATCTTTTTTTAATTTTCTTTTTTGCAGGGTTCGTGTTCGTTATCAGAAGCGACAGAAGCTTCAGTTTGAAACCAAACTGGGCATGAACTCTCCATTTTGACTGCAAAATATGTCTTGTGGGGGGTGTCTTTGCTCCCACACCATCAGACATGAGGGAGGAGGACAGAACCAGTATAACTATCTTCCCATTTGGAGAGATGCTGCTGAGTTTGCCGTTTTATATCTCAAAGCCGGCCATGACTGCTGGCGCTTCCTCCACCTCCTGTGCCTCCCGTCTCCCTGCCTGTTTACAAACAATTAGCAGTTGGAGAAGTTACCCCATTACTTTTCTTTACCTGGGCTCCTCCCCATTGCACTGACAAACTAAGGGAGGGATAACCGGTTATGATTTCTGGAGGAATGCCCCGTCCTGACACATCATGCATGGTTAGCCCTGCTGGCGCAACGCTAGGGTCTTCTATTGCCGTTCTTCAGGCCTCTGTGCCATATGCATGACTTAACTAGAATGGGAATCTCTGAAGTCCTTCCTACGACCGGACTGCGTCTCACTTTGCATCTAGGCACAGAATGAATGGGGAATTTGTTTTTTTTTAATTTTATTTTACATGATGTATATTTTCTATCCAGAGGGTGTGATTTGTTACTGAAACATGTACATAAAACAAGGAATCAAGTCTCTGGTGCCTGTAAAAACTACTGAGAAGAGGCTTGTTTCCCTAAAGGGGTATTCAGGTATCACAAAATTGGGTATATTCATTGTATAATAAAAAATATGCAATTTTCTACTTGACTCTGTGTGTCAATTATCCATGGTTTTCAAGATCTCTACTTCTTGTCATGGAATAGGAACCATTTTTGTTTACTTCCAGAAGGTGAAAATCTGCCCTGGCCGTGCATATATTAAATTATTATTATTATTTTTTTTGCGGAATCTGGAATTCCTCTTTAAAAAGGACCCGTCTCCTCTCCGGACTTGTTTATTTTTAGTAACGACTTAAATTCCCCATGTAATAATTCTGGAGCAAATATTCTAATGTCTCTATGTTGTGCCATTCCTCTATAATTCCTGCTAGAAGTGTATGAATTAATTGCCAGCAGTCTGCAATAAAGGTCCATCTGGGTGTTACCAGTTAGGGGTGTGTCCCTGCACAGTCTGACACTGGCAGTACTGATTTGGATAGTGTCAGACTGTGCAGGGAGACACCCCAACTGGTAACATCTAGCTGGACCTTTAGTGCCGACTACTGGCAATTCATTTGTTAACTTCTAGAAGGAATTATAGAGGAATGGCACAACACAGTCATAAGAAGAGATGCTCCAGAATTATTATATGGGGAATGGAAGTCGTTACTAAAACAAACTATTTCCCGAACTCTGGTTCGGTTCCAAGGTACCACTTGGAACCGAACTAGAGTTCAGGAACTGTTTTTTTTTACAGTACAAATTAACTTATGAAGTTATTGCACGAACGCGAAGCAATAACTTCGGCTCATCGGAGCCAATACATTCTAATACTGTACAGAGCTCCAGTTTAATGCGAATCATGAAACATCCAAGGTCCATTCGCTCATCCATAGTGACAGGCCCTCTCTAAGGGCTCATGCACACAGCCATTGATCGGCCGTTTCATGCATTGGGGATCGTAATTTGTACATGTAGTACAAGTGAATGGGTCCACATCTGTGAAGCGGGGTGCACACGGCCGGTGCCAGTGTATTGTGCACCATCTCCTCACCATCCTGTATACCCTAAAACGGTGTTGGGTTCCCTTACCACTCTACGCTTCCCCAGGATGTCAAAGTGGGACAGGGCATCCTCGCTTCCCTGTTATTTGCCAGCCATGAAATCCTCCCCCCTCCACTCTGCTGCTACCTGTGTCCCAACTGCTGAAGAGGTAACAGTACTTGTTTCCTTGCACATTGAACAGGGTCAGGAACTGAAGAGGAGCAGGGACTGGAGCAGCTTCAGAGTTAGGGCTGTTTCACACGAGCGGATGTCATGCATGACATCCGCTGCGTGAAAGAGTGCCAAGACCCGATGCGGACAGCAGAGACACGGAGCAGTAACATGACTGATAATGCTCCGTGCCTCTCTGTGACCTCTTTACTACGAAATCACAGTGAGATAAAGTTGTCGCTGTGATTTTGTAGTAAAGAGATCACAGAGGCGCATGGAGCATTATCAGTCATGTTACTGCTCCGTGCCTCTGCAGTCTGCATCGGGTCTTGGCACTCTTTCACGGAGCGGATGCCACGCACGGCATTCGCTCGTGTGAAACAGCCCTTAAGTTACTTTGGTATATAATTCAACATGAAAGACGAGTTACTTTTGTAAATTACTTGGTTACAGATATGCTCCAGTTGTGAAATATTCTCTTTAAGTCTTTACAGTGGTGCCCCCTGGTGTTTAATCTGTATGGTAATGTGCACATCCACCTACTTAGGTGGCAGCACATGCTCTGTTCCCACTGTAAAAAATTACAGGGGCAATAAATGGGGAGATCTCTTGATCCATGTGAGGTGCAGGGCTGGTTCTAGTTTTGTTGCAAAGAGATTGTCATGTCTATATGGTGTCTGATTTTGTATTTGATTATTTATATTTTTTTTTTACATCAGTAACCCCATTAAGTAAAGCTACTTTATTTTCAACCTGTTCTGGACCTCTGCTCCTCTCCAGAAACACCTGTAATGCAAAACATCAGCAGCAGTGACAGCTAGTAATCCTGGCTGTATGTTACAGCTATCTCAAAGTTACCTTGAAGGGGTTGTCCCACGAAAAGTATTCTACAGTTTTCAAACCAGCACCTGGATCTGAATACTTTTGAAATTGCATGTAATTCAAAAATTTGCATAGCAACTGAGTTATTCAATAAAATGTATCTGGATAGCGCAGTGGTTCTCAACCTTTCTAAAGCTGTGACCCCTTAATACAGTTCCTCATGTTGTGGTGACCCCCAACCATTACATTTTTTTCCTTGCTACGTCAACTAATTTTGCTACTGTTATGAATTGTAATGTAAATATCTGATATGCAGGATGTATGCCAGTCTATTACAAGGTGTTGGGTAGTTCTGTAATTGGCGCTGTGTTGTGGGGGATCTGTGGAGGGCGCTGTGTTGTGGGGGACCTGTGGAGGACGCTGTTATAGGGGATGTGTGCTATGACACATAGGGCCATGAGGGGGGCCAGCATAAGACATATAGCATCTTATGCTGGTTCCCCTCATGTGTCCTAAACTGCGCACATAACTGTCTTTGCGTGTAAAGTATGTTACTCCTGTGTGAAACAATCTCTCTCCTATTTGTAGCGCTATACTACCCTTCCTCGTGAGATTTCCCTACCTCCTGACTTCCTGTCGCACTGCTAATGACGTGAGGAGGCGTTGCTGAGTTTTGACGATCTGCGCATGCGCAAACCGACAGTTTATGGAAAATCTCAGCGGAGTTCAGCTTCACACCGGGACACTGCGCATGCGCAGGAGAGCCTTAGTAGGGAAATATTGCGGCTAACACCGGCCAGCGAATGCGCAGTGTCCCGGTGTGAAGCTGAACTCCGCTGAGATTTTCCATAAACTGTCGGTTTGCGCATGCGCAGATCGTCAAAACTCAGCAACGCCTCCTCACGTCATTAGCAGTGCGACGGGAAGTCAGGAGGGTAGGGAAATCTCACGAGGTAGGGTAATGTAACGCTACAATCGTGCAGCCCTAATGGGAAGCCTCAGACGACCCCCCGGAAAGGGCCGATCGACCCCCAGGTTGAGAACCGCTGGTATAGCGCCACCTGCAGTTTTTTGTTTTTTTCTTATTTCTTTGTCTTGCTCACCGAGAAGACCGCACATGCTCAGTTTCATCTCTCAGCTGCCTCGTGAGCTGTGATAGGGAGAGCTGAGACACGCCCCCTGAGCTACAGCAGAAAAGACACTCCCCTTGAGCCATGAATGGGGAGATCTCTGGATCCATGTGAGGTACAGGGCTGGTTCTAGCTTTGGTAGAAAGAGATTATCAAGTACTATATGTCGTCTGATTTTCATTTTTTACATTAATCATACGTTTCTTCTACTAAAATTCCTAATCTGAACAAGATGATGAACATTTTATTCTTTACGCTCTACCGATGACCTTGTGGAAAGTCATGTCTTTCCTGAGGCTGTTGTGAGGTGGACATAACACGCCAGGATCAGATTTCATCCGCTTGGAACAAAGACTGTTCACAAAGAACTGAGGAGCAAAAATATATCACTGGTTAAATAAACCACGAGACGCAACTGTAGCACCAAGATCAAGTTAAAAAACAGGGAACAGATTTACCTTGCCAAACAGAATAAGGAAGAAATAACGTTCATACCTCAGAGTGTGTGCAATGTGCCCATCTAAAAAATGTAAAAAAGCAAATTTTAAAGGGTTGGTGCAGCCTTTACTATGTGATGACCTATCCTCAGGATATCCTAGCTGATTGGCTGTAGTCAGACACCACGACGATCAGGTGTAGCTCAGTCGCCAGCACTACACAACAACATCAACCTTGCAGTGGAGTGAGCTCGTTACTACAGTGCTGCAAGCGCTTAACAGTACAAGGTTGACAGAGCTACAAGCAAATCAGTTGATCGGCGAGGGTGCTGGACCCCTGCCGATCAGCTGCTGAGGTCTATCCTAAGAATAGACCATCATTTAGTAAAGGTTGGACAACGTCTTTAACCTCCCCTAGAAATAATCATACAAACATTAGCATGATGTAAGTCACTCTAAATCGCAGCGCTCAGCTCATAGCCTGAGAGAAAAAAGCCTCTCAGGCTATGAGCTGTGCGCTGCGATTGGCCAGCGCTACAGCATGGGAGAATGAGACGCCGGCAGGTTCCCCTGGGTGGAGCCTAACTATGAAAATACCGGAGGCTATACCGGGAGAACGGAGCGGCGCCCAGGTATAACAGTAAGTGCAGGGAGATCCCTGGGCGCCGCTCTCCATGTCTGTATAGTTAGTTTAGATGTTTTATTCTAGTGAAAGGTCCTCTTTAAGTTCAACTGACGATCCCTTTCTTCCCTCAAGAGGGGGAGGTCAGAAGGTCCTTACATGGATCAACCTCTGTTCTGCTGACCCAAACCCACCTGATCAGTGATCTATGAGGCAGTGGGTTCTAGCCAGACTATGGGCCATCCTGTCGCAAACTCACCACATCATGTGAATCGGACAGAAGACCTCCATCTGGGCTGGATCTCACCGCATAATGGATCATATGATCTATGATACAGCAAGTTTGGCTCAGCAGATCCAGACTGTTTTGCAAAACACACACACACTAGTCATGCTCAAACACCTTCTCCAAGGTCCTCTGCCCTAGGAGGTGCTCCTTTAACCTACTGAACATGTAGTGACTGCGGTCATCAGCCGTGAACATGGTTTCAGTGAAGAATCTCAAGTTTGGGTGACATTCATATTGTGCAGTCCAGTGAGGATTGCAGTGCCAATCATTGTACACCGGGGAAACAAAACAGCAGCTACGCCAGCATATAACCCAGGACAGAATCAGACTCTGGTGTTAAGGACACATAAAAGCTTCTTTCACACCCCTTTAGAGCCAGTCCTTCTAAGTTGGTGAACCTAAGCTTGAATCGAGGTGTAGGGGTGCGATATCTATTGTCTGCCACTTACAATGTGGCTGTAACCACTCTGCCGAGACAGTTTAAACACACCTAATAGCTTTAGTCATACAAATGCAATCAACACCTTACCTCCATGATTGAAGCACAAGACACCAGTGTTTAATGTCGGAGAATTCTCGTACAAGCCTTTCAAATTGAGTCAGTCGGAAGACTAGCGAAACGTCTTCAAGAAAAATAAAAATACAGTACAGTTCTGACTTATTACTACTGATATACCATGACCTGGATGAAGGAAAACCTTCACAGACACACTCTAAACATGTCATGACATTGTGAGCTCACAGGAGGCATTTATGGGGTGAACAAGTTTGTACCATAGACCTAGGAAGGAGGGTCTGCAAATCAGCTGTTAACAAGTTCTTCCTCTAACGCCACCAGATGTAAGGCAGCTATCCTATAAGTCAATGTTAAACAGACCTCGAGACATGACTTGGATAACAATCAAGCCAGCACCTCATCTGCAGATGGACGTTTCAGGGCGATTTCCCCTCATCAGAGCAAAGCAGAGGGTACCAGCTTAACTGGGTGAGAGGCCTAGGTCAGGATTTGTGGGATACTATATCTCCTTATGGAGTGATACCCTTATGGTTGAACATTGACTTGTAGAGCTGATTTGCATATCGCTTCCCAGAAGTCCAGAGAAGCATTTCCTGGCCTATAAGACTCCTCACACTGGTTAGGCGAGCTCTCCATAAGGAAATACAGCATCCCACAAATACCACAGACCGATGTATTGCAAAGGAGCAAAAATCATGGTGGCCGTCCTGAGCATATATTCATTTACTACAGATTTAAAATGCACATAGGTCAGTTTAGGCTGCAGAATTTTTTCACAGACTGTGGTTAAGTTTTTTCTTACAATCTCATCTACTTTGTTGGTACTGTATAATGCTATGGATTGGCTACAAGTAAATCCGCAGTGTATATGTCCCAAGTGGACAATATAATAAAAAATATGACATTTAATGGAAGTACATGAAGACCCCCCTCAATTTGGCATGGGCCAAGCATGCACTTCTACTGACATAGGAATATAAGCATAATATTGGACAAATCCACCAATTTTGGAGAAAACAATTTACTATGATTTGGCCAATTTATAGCACTATAATATACAATACCATCCGCACTGTGTCATGTGGGAATTGTAGTAACAAATAGGAAAAATTCTATATTTTTGTGATGATTTGCAACCAATTTTTGTATGGATAATGACTAGATGGTCCACCCAATGGTTCCTAATCTAGGTTATACAACACTAAAACTAGATAGCGTATGCATCAACCGCCATAGTGATGCAAACAGGCTTAAATGGTACGTAAAGAACACAACGTACTGCATCACAAAGAGCACGGACATATTCCGGTTAGTAAATATATATTTATAGAGGTTTATACATACATATATATAAAATTACTTTAAAATAGACTTTTCTTACAAAAAAAAAAATCTAACATTTACAATTTCATTTAGCAATGAGAGAATAATACAGTTTAATCAAACTGATATTGGTGTGGCAGTACATAGACAAAGCTTGGGGCAGGGGCATTAGCTTCTTTGAGATGGTTATTTCATACATTAAGCAGTACGAGTAATTTAGAACTAGAAAAATCCCTCTGATCAATGCATCAGCAGCAACAAGGCTCTGTCTATGGGGAAAAAAGTGTGGAAAGGGGGAATTAGCGTGCCGCTCAAAAGTTCTCAATCCGAACCAGATTTAATGGCGGTGACTGGTGTGCAATAGGTGGAGCCACAGCTGGTGAGAAGCCCGATGCTAGCGGAGCTGTGCCGTCATGCTGTCCCAGCTAAAGTGCCAAAAATATGTGAATAGGCCTTCCTCAGTCCAACATGGCTTCCAGCTGCTCTGCAAGGTCATCAAACATTGTACTGATGTCATCTAAGATGTTCTTCGTCAGAGGAGCAGGGTCGCTGATAGGAGAAGACAGACATCATTGTTATGTAGGAGTCTACATACGCAGGTTCCCATGTGTGTAGCAATAGGAGGGGTCATCAATATGAAATCAGCGGGAGTCCAAATCCCGAGACCCCCGCCAATCAGCTGTACCAAGAGGCAGCAGTGCTCTGTGAGCGCTTAGGCCTTTTCCTAGGCCATGTGACGTCACGTTCATCGGTCACGGGGCCTAGGCTTAGCTCAGCCCCATTTAAGTGAATGGAGCTGAGCTGCGATACCAAGCACAGCCACCATACTGTGCTTGGTAAGCCGAGTGCCTTGGCCTCAAACAGCTGATCGGTGGGGGGTACCGCAAGTCGGGACCCTGCTGGTCTCATATGGATGAACTATCCTGAATTATAGGTCATCAATCCCGGAGAACCCCTTTAACATGATTTACCTGATACTTTTTTCTATCGGTTCTCGGTCATCTTGGGTTTTCTGTAGTGAGGTGGAATATCTTGATGGTCCAAGCTGTGAGCTACCCGTGCTCTGGGAAGGCACCTTATTCCATTCCGTAATGACAGTGCATGGTTCGTTTGTCCATAAAATTGAATTTGTACTTGGGGGTGGACCATTTGATCCCCATGAAGGCTTCTGCAAAACCTGCTCAGGGCCAGAAATCACCAAGTGCGCCTGAGAGCCTGTAAATCCATAAAAGAGACAGTTCATGATGAGGAAGGTTATAACTGCGTATGGAAGCTACGTACATACTATACATGTCCTGAAAAGGATGTAAACCAAACACAAGGAGACCAAGTCCATGAACGACAGCTGCCATATTACTAATTCTAAAGCAGGTATTGTGTCTCCTCAAAGGGACAGTGGAGGAGGGGGATGCAGCTGCAGCTTATCACATACAGCCACCACCTACTCGACTGTGACCAAATACACCAAAATGTTGTCTACCAAACTATTTCTCAGCTGATAAAAACTCTACCCAAGATTATTACAGGCCATAAATTGATTACCGTATATACTCGAGTATAAGCCGACCCGAATATAAGCCGAGGCCCCTAATTTTACCCCCAAAAAATGGGAAAAATTATTGACTCGAGTATAAGACTAGGGTGGGAAATGCAGCAGCTACTGGTAAATTTCAAAAATAAAAATAGATACCGTACCAATAAAATTACATTAATTGAGGCATCAGTAGGTTAAAGGTTTTTGAATATTTATTTCAAAGAAAAAGAATATGGTATCAACAATAACTTTAACAGTACAAAAACCAACTAAAGCGAATATTCGATTTTTGGCAAAATACCAGTTCATGCGAATTTTTATGCGAAAATTTGAATGCGATTTTTTTTGCGAATTTTCGCAATCAAGACCTAGACTCGAGTATAAGACGAGGGGGCTTTTTGAGCACAAAAATATGTGCCAAAAAACTCGTCTTATACTCTAGTATATACGGTAATGGTACTGATGGTCTGCCAAAAGATGGGGTCCATTTTAGGCTAGAGGTCATTCATTTAAATGGAAGTCATGCAATGTCATATCACTTATACCGCTACTACACGGACTAGTAGCATCCCCCTGTGGTCACAGGAGGTCACTAAGCCCGGGCTGGCATAATAAGTAAAAAAATTAGAGGGTTACTTTAAAATTTAGAGTGTGTATAAAAAAGAAATTCAAATGCATTTTTTTAATTTAAAGGGAAGGTTCGGAAGACGTCATCGTGGTGGTCTAGAACAGAGGGGCTGTGGCCATGTGCTGTTTTCTGACTTGGTTTCTTCCAAGTAAATGGAAATGTACACGTGGCATAAAATACAAACAGCCAGATTGTACTTCTCTTCAGCAAACACTATAAATGACAGTCAAGCAATTAATACTACAATACTGGATACTGACTGGATACACTACCTGTTTTTTCTACCTTCTCCCTTGGAGTCTCTTGCATCTCTCTTCTTTCCAAACCTATAGGACCTTTCTCCATCTTGGCCAATCTGTTCAGAACAGTATTTGGTGCTGGAGGAGCACCTAAAGTGCTTGCTTCGGCTGGTGGGGGGTTAGTGGGACTCTTCTGACTGGCTTCTGGAGGGCTGCCTGCCTCTTTGTCTTTGATCTTTGGCCTTCTCTTCACTGTATCAGATTCAATGAGGTTGAATTCCAGCTCCACGTTGACTTTGGAGCCATGAGTCCCAGGTGGGAATTTAGGATCAAGATTTGGCTTAGGACTTATAAGGGGTTTAACTCCTATTGGTGCCTCTTTTTTAGTTACTGGACTCTGTTGGGTTTCACAGCTAGATTGTGAATGCGCAGGAGTTTGTGGCTCTACCGCCGAGAACAGTTCTGCCACCGTAACAAACTCCGCCCTGGCTGCTGGCGGTTTGGGCCTTTGTTTGATGGTAAGGTTTCCTTCCTCGGCAAAAGGAATGCTCTCGCTAGAGCTATGCTGTGAGGAGATACTTTCCTCTTTTTTGTCCTCTTCTTTTCTTGCTGCAAGTGGCAATGATAATCTAACCTCAACGCCAGCGGCAGACTCACTCACCGTCCTTCTTCGAGCCCCGGAGTTCTCCAAGGCTTCTGCTTTACAAACCTCCACAGGTTTAAACTCTAGCTGTCCCTCCAGATTTGCCGCTATGCTTTTCACAGAGTTATCTTCAGCAGAAGTGTTGCCTTCCGCACTAGACATAGAACTTAGTCTCTTAGGAGGTGGAGGGGGTGGTCCCTTCCTCCGTGCCCGTACAGCAAAGGATTGACTCCGCTGGACTTTTTTTACTGGTTGTCCATTTGTGAGTGAGCTACGACCTGGGCGACGAGTAAGCGTAGCATAAGAACCCAGTGCCACTGAGCCTGAAGTGGGAGTTTTCTCTTCCTCCTCTGGCTCGCCGTCGGACAGCGCATAGCGGCATTCACTCAACGAACGTTTTTTCATAGAGGGCTTGGGAGGAGGTACAGGCGGTTCAGGACGGACAGGACATCCATTTGCAACAGTTGGTCTTTGCAATTGGTCCGCTCCCTCTGGCAAATTCCTTTCTGGTAAACTGGAGTCCAGAACTTTATAGTTATTGAGCGCCGGAGCTTGCTGAGTCATGGACTCTTGAGAGTGACCCGAGCCCTGGGAACGAGAACTAATACTCTCCTGACTATACGAACGCCTCCCTGTACACAGCACCTCACTGCCTTGTGTTAATGCACTCTGGAGTTCCCGGCTTAACTCCACATTTTGGAAGGTTTGAAGCTTGGGTGTGATAGGGGGTTCTCCATTTTCTAGAACGGGCTTGGAAGACAAGGAACCCGGTAATCTGGATCTTAAGGTGCCCCCACTTGTGTATCCCTTTTGGAGATCAAGCAAACGTTTCACGCCCAGAAGCAACTTCTTTTGGTGCCCTGAGAAACAGAACAAGAGGAATTTAATTAACGTAATAAATTTACTACAGTATTTAAAAGGTAGTCTGTCAGCTTCCAAATCACCTTTACATTAAGCATATGGTCTTGTAGGGGACGAGCAACAAAATCAGAAACAGGCCTTTCTTTTTTATATTTGCAACTAAAATACAGATAAATAAAAAAAATAATTTTTACGCAAATTAGGATGGCAGTGTACCAACGCTTTTCCAGTATCCGTCCATCCGTCCAGCATCGCCCCCTCCTGGTTAATTGACAGTGTCAGGCTTCCCTTGTGTTATCGCTGCCAATCAGTCTGCACAGAAGAGTGGAGAGGGGGAAGGGCTGTTCTGAGCAAACGTAGGGCTCATGCAAATGAACGTATATTCTTTCCGTGTCCGTTCAGTTTTTTTGTGGACCGTATGCGGAACCATTCATTTCAACAGGTCCGCAAAAAAAAAAAACCAAAAAAAAAAAAACAGAAGTGAATTCCATTTCCGTATGTCCGTTCAGCAAAAAAATAGAACATGTCCTATTATTCTCCGCATTATGGACAAGGATAGAACTGTTCTACTAGGGGCCAACTGTTCCGTTCTGCAATATACGGTCCGGTCGTGTGCATGAGCCCTTAGACTGATCAGTATGCGAGATTTCAGAGCCAGCAGCAATGACGCAGGGGACGCCTGACATGGTCAACCAACCAAAAGGGGAGGCACTTTTGTGTTTCTACTGGTAGAGCGATGGTGTGGTCCCTTCCAAGGTGTAGTCATGCTAATAGGCATCCAAATAACGTGCTCTCTGGATTTCAGGCACATAATATCAAAAGAAAGGTACGTTTCTGTTTCAGTGTAAATCCTCCTCACGACCATATGCTTACTTTAAAAGCGATTTTGGAGCTGTCCTTTCATATCCACGCAGAATCAGTCACGAAAATCCCATTATTTTATCCCCAAGCTCTTTTACCTAGGCTGTGAATCCCAATCTCTTGCAGTTCCTCCCAGGTCAGTTCTGTCACGCTGCTAAGAGATTCGTATCCATTCTCAGACAGCTGCTTGTGGTATTCAGGGAGCCCCAACTGAGAAAGCCAATCCCACAGGTCTACCTAAACGAACATATGGAGACACTCTAAATACGCAGAAGAACGCAACAAACTTAAAAGAATCACTCTGGATAAAGCGGACGAGCTGTTGCGCCTGGGAGACAGAAAGCACCAAATCTAGAATTCTAGTAATGCTTGGTCCCCTCGGGCCTGCATGTCTGGAGTGCTCCTTAAAATAGAAATGACAAAGTAATAGCGCCTCCTAGTAGTGCCAACCACACACTGCACCATTAGCACCTACACATCTCCGCTTCCTGCATGCCGCTTCTCCTTTCTCTGACCAGAGGATAGAACTCTGTTCTCTTCATCAGAAGAATGACTGTTCTGTCTTAAAGGGGCATTCTCGTTACATCAACTTACGGCCTAGTGCAGGGATCAACCACCTCCTTGAATCTACAACTCCCAGAGTCCTTCTTTACAGTTACAAAAACTGCCAAGTACGTGTGCATGCTGAGAGTTGTAGTTTCACAGCAGCTGGAGTGCTGAAGGTGGTTAACCCCTGCAGTGGGGGATAACCATTAGATCAGTGGAGGTCCAACCATCTGAATCCCCACCAATCATGAGACTCTGGGCCCCATACCCCGGGGGCCCTGCAAAATGAATGAAGCAGCAGGTCAAGCATCCACACTGCCACTCCATTCATCTCTATGGGGAAGTTGGAAATAGCCAGGCACTGGACTTTGTTATCCATAGAGATGAATGGAGTGGCTGTAAGAATGCTCAACCTGCCGCTCTGCTCAACTGGGGGCCCCAAAGGTTAGGGGGGCCCCCATTCACAAATCCTGTCTATAGGAGATTGCTTTATGTAAAGGATGTTTCGTCATGTCTTGGTCCTGCTGGTTGGGGCTCATTCAGAATGGCATTCGACGCCTAGACTTGCAGGTTACACACCCCTGATCTAAATAAATCCTATGATTAATTTCTTAAAGAGGACCTGCCAACGCGCCTGACTGTTCTGTTTTAATAGCTTCATACATTCCCCATGTAATAATAATTCTGGAACATCTATTCTTATGGCTGTATGTTGTGTTGTTCCTGTATAATTTCCACTAGAAGCTATGAATGAATTGCTAGCAGTCTGCAGTAAGGGTACAGAGGGGTGGAAACCAGTTGGGGGCGTGTCCATGCACAGACTCACTCTATCCAATCAATGCTGCCATTCTCAGACTGTGCAGGTACACCCCCCTCCCCCAACTTGTTACCTCCCCTCTGTACCCTTACTGCAGACTGCTACCAATTCATTCATACATCTAGTAGAAATAATAAAGGAATGGCACAACATACAGACATAACAATAGATGCTCCAGAATTGTTATTACATGGGGAAGGCATGTAGCTATTAACACAGGCATGTCGGGAATGGTGTCCTCTTTAAAGTATATCTTTATAATGGCTTCTGATACAGAGCTCCAGGTACTCTGTGTTGGTGTCCTTTGTGCCAAATTTATCAAATGGCACACGTCGTTTGTTAAATTTGGAGCACCGTTAAACCTAACATTTTTGTCTAGAAATGCTACTCCGGTTTTTCTATGCCACCACCCTACTGGACTAAGTTTATTTTAGTTTTTTTCACCACCTTTTAAAAAAGTCCCAGTGATAAATCTAGAGTAAACTCATGAACACTGCTAACCACACTCGCCTCCCCACACTCTTTAAAAAAAAAAAAAAAAGAAAAAAAAAAACGCGGAATAATTTTTGATTTGGAATAGATTTGGAGCGATGTTATAGAAAACCATAGGTAGATTATATATACCCTATCTGACTAATTGGGGACCCCCAGCAATCCTGAGAACGGAAGTCCCTTGTTCCCGTTCTGATGAAGCAACAGGCCGAGCATGCGCCCTAGTTCTCAATTCATTGTCTATGGGACTGTTGGAGTACAGCGCTTGGCTATTTCGGGCAGTCCCATGGAGAATGAATGCTGCGGCAGGGAGCATGCTCGGCCTGTTGCACCATCAGGACAGGAACATGGGATCCCTATTCTTAAGATTGGTGGGGGTCCCAGTGGTCAGACAGAGGCCAGTATGCTGTGGATCGGGGGATAACTTGAGTACTTTGAACCATCCCTTTAAGAAATTAATCAGCACAGAATTTTTGGTTTTACCTAAACACTACATATATGATAATGAGGTGGAGATTTCCTTTGCTTTACGATTTAGCTGTAGTTGATCTTGCGCTTTACGTTTTTTCCTCCTCTTACTTTCCCATCTGTCCTTCTCTACTCTGTTTTGTGGAGCACTGTCCTCCATTCCTAGGTCGCAGTTTCAAAGGCTCGCCCCCTCATACAGTATTACAATATTGGGGACTCCAAAAAGCCATAAAAAGTGTTTTTTTCACTAAATGTGGGGGTTGTTGCGCCGGCGTTAAATCATGTTAGAGTAAAGGGCAATCTCACTGGTGTTTTTTGAGGAAGTCCGTCTGCAACACTCAGCCTGCCAATCTCAGTGGAAATTTTCTTTCTGTGCCCGGGTTTTGTGACACCGATTGCTGTGAGATCCTACAGAAGGAAGGGAGATAATTACGAGTTTTGAAAAGGATGGCTGAAGAAGAGGACAGAATTATGGATCTGAACCCGACATTGTATCATTGCCCTCACCTCCGGGGTCATTCGGCTGATTGTTGAAAGGTCATAGCCGGCAGATAAAAAGTTCCCGACGTACATGTCTAGCTGGAAACTCCGCAGCCAGCAATAGATAAGCTCTGCGTCCTGAAGATAAGTCACATACAATAGTTATGACAACACGCAAAACACTCACGACTGTCTAAAAGAGCCAAACAATGCCTTATGATGGTTAGAAACTTTACGCCTACGTATAATCTACATAAAAGGTGGAGAAACGCTATAAATTACACTGCATTACTTCCCTTATGCTAATCCTGACTGACAGCCTGAATGACAGTAAAGAACTAAAAAAAAAAAAAAAAAAAAAAAAAGGAAGTTATTCCAGTCCTAAGGGATCTTGAAATCCCACAGGGGATATGGGCGTCAACAGAAGTGGGATAGTGAAGGCTGAGGAAATGGTAGAATTGGGTCAGTGAAGGAGTCAAACACCTGGACGTCAGTAGTTAGAAAATGCGACAGACCGCCGTATGGTGATGCAATCGCACCAGTCTGACGGTAAGTGTCCGTGAGATAAGAGGTGATTAGCACCTCTCCCTTAGTCTTAGGTATAGTATATTCAATACATGGATTAGAAGCGTAATTGGAATAGTTTGATGGAAACAGGTTTAAGAGAAAGGGGACTCACCGGTCCCAGGTAATAAATAGATAAGTGCTCCAGTGACAGATAAAATCAGGATAATATAAATATAATTACAGAGAACCTGGGGATCAATATTATTAATGTAAATAGAATGAGACAAATAAAATGATCAAATATAAAATAAAAAAGTAAAAAATTGTACAATCTGTATGCACCCACTTTGCTGGGGGGTAGTCAGCAGGATAAAGCTCAAGACACCTGTGACTTTAAACCTCCCTGGCCAGGATCGCATGGAGAGGTCTGAAGGATTGATGGCAGCAAACTTCTGGAGGCTTCTGGTCAATCCCTTTATTTCAATAAATATATGGCTCAACGCGTTTCGGGGACAGTATTCCCCTTCCTCAGGAGCAGGTGCAAATACATAGACATACAATACAAAGTATGGCATAAAGGTACACTGGATACATACCAACTATTTATTGCTATGTGGCTATTCTCTACATGAAAAGGGTGCACTATAGCGCCAAAACCGGAAGTGACAGCCTGGAACGCTAGAGAACCAGAAGCGCCGAAAAATCCTTACTTCATGAAAATACCAACTGCTCCTCCTGTTCGGTGCACTCCAGCTTGGAGCGCATCATTGCCCTTCTAGTATTTCCGGTGTTCTAACAAAAATCCATACTTCGTGAAAATACCTTACCCCTCATGACTTTCGGGGGTGTGCGCCTCAGCACAAGTGCACTACCACGGCACGGTTAAGTTAAAATTATAGGGAACGCTTACTCACAGACACCGCGTGTGCTCCCTCAGGGGTTAAGGAGATCTGACAGTCTTTTCTCCTTACCCTCAAACTGCGCATGCGCGGATTGTGAAATCTCCTAACTCTCACAAGGGTTAGGGTTATGCCCTCCAATATGCTGCACCCATCACCCACCCCCCAGATAGCTGATAGTGCTGGGAGCAAAAGGAGATTTCACAATCCACGCGTGTGCAGTGTGAGGGTAAGGAGAAAAGACCGTCAGATTTCCTTACCCCTGAGGGCGCATGCGTGGTGTCCGTGAGTCAGCGCTCCCTGTAATTTTACCTTACCCGTGACGTGGTAGTGCACTTGCGCTGAGGCGCACACCCCTGGAAGTCACGAGGGGTAAGGTATTTTCACGAAGTAAGGATTTTTGTGAGAATACCGGAAATACTAAAAGGGCACTGATGCGCTCCGAGCTGGAGCGCACCGAACAGGAGGAGCAGTCGGTGAGCTCCAAGCCGCAGCACATCGGGCAGGAGGGGAGGCAGACAGTGGCTCACAGGGGAAGTGGCCACTAGAAGGGGACACAAGTAATATATAAACGTATGTATCAAAGCACTATAGATTCTAACAATATATAGACATATATGAGGACGTAGGAATCTAGACAAACATAACAAAGGTAATAATAAATAATCAAATGGCTAAAATTAAATGGTGTAAGACGTATAACATAAATAGGGTAACTGCTAAATTCATTCATTTACAATGGGTATAATTGGTATACGACTATGTTAAAATTAATGTCCCTATTATATTCTACCTCCAGGTGCCCTTCGGTGTAGGTTTAGGTTTCTCAGCATCCTGGTTTTGTAGAAGGTCTTTGACTTCCCTTGTTACTCTGTTCATCACGTCTGTTAAAAGGTAGTCCCACCCTGCGCCTGCCTCTCTCCCTGGAACGCATCGCACTTCCGGTGTGTCACTTCCGGTTTTGGCGCTATAGCGCGCCCTTTTCATGTAGAGAATAGCCACATGGCTCTAAATAGTTGGTATGTATCCAGTGTACCTTTATGCCATACAATACAAAGTATGTCTATGTATTTGCACCTGCTCCTGAGGAAGGGGAATACTGGGAGATTTTACCTATACAGACCGCTGAATGTTAGATGCGTCTGTTATAAAGCTATATTCACACGCCACAGAAATTCATCTGGATGATTGGCACCAACGCAGAAATCTGCTGCGTGTGAATACCACAGGATGACTGCAAAATAAGTAAAGAAATGCATTTACCACGTTACTATACATTAAATGTACATGGTAGGAAGGTTCAAACTATATTCGGGCTCATTCGGACGCCCGTATGCTGTCCGCAAAAATGCGGATCCTTTTTTTGTGGACAGTTTAGCATGTCCACAAAAAAACGGATTGCATTCCGTTTTTTTGCTGATCCATAGACTTCAATAAGGCCATGTCCTGATTTTCACGGACAAGTATAGGACATGTTTCATTTTTTTGCTGGGCCGTGCAATGGAAGAAAAGGGCCCCATAGAAGTGAATGGGACAGCATCTAATCAGCAAAAAAACGGATCTGCATTTTTGGGGACAGCGTACGGCCGTCTGAATGAGTCCAGTAGAAACACTGAAGACCCTATGTTATACAATATAGAAATTCAATTAAACTGCATGTCTGTATGTCAAACACAAGAATATCAAAAAATAATCACAAGCTGCAACCGCAACAGAAAGGACATGTCCGTTTTAGTAAATGCTAGTATTTCCTATTTAAGAATCATTCTGGACTCTGGAGCATCTTTTCTTTGAATTTTGCATTGTGTCACTCCTAAGTTATTCCTCCTGGAAAAGTATGAATACATTGACAACTGGGCATTGCCAACAGACTGGACAATGTCAGAGCGTGTAGAGAAATGCCCTACAACCACATGTTAAAGGGTCACTAACAGAGACATATCAAAAGTTTAGATTGGTGGGGGTCTAAGCGCTGAGACCCCCACCGATCCCTAGAAAAAGATGAGGGAAGCACGCTCTATCTTTTGGCTAGACGAGTTGGACTTTATAGAAGTCTATGGGCCCATCTTGATTCTGTCCTTAGCAGTGAGGAGAGAGAGAGTGCTTCTCTCTCCTTATTCTAGGGATCGGTGGGGGTCTCCACTTTCAAAATGCTCAAGACCCCACAATC
Organism: Bufo gargarizans; assembly: GCF_014858855.1. Classification (NCBI taxonomy): domain Eukaryota; kingdom Metazoa; phylum Chordata; class Amphibia; order Anura; family Bufonidae; genus Bufo; species Bufo gargarizans. The sequence continues at coordinate 63,262,008 of NC_058085.1, read as the reverse complement.
TAAACTTTTTATATGTCTATGACATATCAAAAGATTTTTGATAAGATATAGACTCTTTAAATACCCATTTATACATATTTCTTTCAGGAAGAATAAAAAAATAAAAACCAAGGAACAGCACTAATTCTTAAGAACTGTCAATTCATGGGGAATACAAGTATTTACCAAAAACAGACAGTTGTCTTTAATGCAATAACTGGCAGAAGAAAAAAAGCATCATATATTCAAGGGTTTAATGTAGATCAGGAAGCATTAAATATTATAGACACCTTTGACCTGGAATACATGATTTTACAATGTTTTGAGTTTTAGCCTGGATTCTTCTTTCCTTCATTCATTGTCAGACCCCCTGATATTCAGTTTACAACCTGCTCCTAGTTCCAGACTCTCTCATGTGCACATGTCCCTTCCAGTAATCGGTGCTGGATCTGTGTGTCCAGGATGCTTTTGGCTTTCCCTTGCAAACTGCTTTGTGTGTGCTTTACTCCCTTGAATGCTTCCCTCCCTCTCCAAACTCTGATTTGCTGTGTAGAATTTCCTCTCCCTCCCTGCTGCTCTCTCCAACTTTGAGAGAAGGGAGGCGGAAAGCAGTCACCTGTCAGACTCAGGAGCACCATCAGCTAGGTAAAGGACTTATCCAAACTTAACAGAAGAAAAATGGTAGAAATTTTTTAACAAAGACTCTTAAAGGGAATCTGTCACTAGCATATTAGCAATTTTTTTTTATGAATCCATGTGTAATAAAGTACCTTATTTCCATATGTCTTGTTCTTTTTTTTCTGTGTCTTATCATTTCTTTAAAAAAAACGCTTTTTATGATATGCAAATGAAGCTGTAAGGAGCCCAGAGGGGCGTTATTCTTTGTCCACGGTGCCCAGGAACGCCCCTCTAAAGTGCCGTGCCCGCCCAAATTTGAAAACTAAGAACTCCTCCAAGTTCGCCTAAATCGCCTGCCAGAGGCGAAGCTAAGTGCTCCCCCCCCCAGCGCCGCGCTCTGCGGCAAACACCCCCGATCCTCCTCTCGCCCGCATCCGAAATCCCGCGCAGGAAACAGCGAACACGTCACTGGGATCGGCGCATGCCCAGTGACGCTGTTGCCCTCAGTCCTCTTATCATCGCGCAGGCAATCGCCGGCACTGCGCCTGCGTGGGATTTCGGATGCGGGCGAGAGGAGGATCGTGGTTGTTTGCCGCAGAGCGCGGCGTTGGGAAGGGGGGGGGGGGACAGCACTTAGCCGCGCCTCTGGGAGGCGATTTAGGCAAACTTGGAGGAGTTCTTAGTTTTCAAATTTAGGCGGGCACGGCACTTCAGAGGGGCGTTCCTGGGCACCGTGGACAAAGAATAACGCCCCTCTGGGCTCCTTACATCTTCATTTGCATATCATAAAAAGCGTTTTTTTTTAAAGAAATGACAAGACGCAGAAAAAAAAAAGAACAAGACATGAAAATAAGGTACTTTATTACACATGGGTTCATAAAAATAAAAAAAATTGCTAATATGCTAGTGACAGATTCCCTTTAAAGGACATCTGTCAGCAGATTTGTCCCTATGGAACTGGCTGACCTGCTACATGTGCTCTTGGCAGCTGAAGGCACTTGTGTTGGTCGCATGTTCATATGTGTGACAGGGCCAGGTGTTATGACATTTTCACTGCCTGGCCCTATCTAAGTACAGAGGACGCGGCAGTTGCAGAGAGATGCATTATTTTTAAGGATTGACCTTGTGGATTAGACTTACACTGTGGATGCAAGTTGAGGATGTTTGTTCCCTTTATATATGCTTACAGCAGTACAACCAATTTGTATGACACTATATACAATTAGTGACATGGTGTGGGAATTACCTGTGGGACAATGCGTCCCATAGCTTTTTCGCACATACATCATTGGTAAGAGTATTGCCTTGGCATTGTTACTTGTACTGTGGTGCGCATATGGAGGACGTTTGCTCCCTGAACATGTGCTTATAACAGTGCCACTAATCTGCATGACAAGTGATGCAATTAGTGACATGGTGTGGTAGCTACTTATGGGACAAAAAAGGCCTGTTATTATAATGTGTAATATGTTCACTGATCCCTACCAGTGCCTACTGTCTCTTGGTTAGGTCATACTATGTACTGGGAGTATCGCTGTGACACATCTGTGTTGATCAGTACCTCCAACATTGCTGTTTTTATATTTGATACTTTAATGATTTATTTTGTAATAATATAAGATATATTTATCCATTATTTATGTGTTACAGATTTTTTTGGTTGTTACTTTAGTTGCAGAGAGAGCAGAGCCTCTAGGTGTAATGGCACCGCCCCCATTGCTCCTAGAGGCTCATTTGCATATACTAAAACATAATTTCTCTCAGTAATTTGGGCACATATGAACATGGGACCAACACAGATGTCTTCAGCTACCAACAGGTCAGATAGTGTCATAGGTACAAATCTGCTGATAGATGCCCTTTCAAAGTTCTTTCATTTTTCATTTAGGAATTAAATGAACCATAAAAAAAATTCAGGGTCTCTATAGCCGTTAACTGAAATAAAAATACTTATGTCCTAGGTGCTGTTCGGCATGAAAACAGCTTTCTGCTACCAGTATTTGCTAGCTCTGCACTGACAAAATATATTTGTATAAAAGTCCGTCTACATTTCATTTTCATGTGCAAGATTTTAAATTTTCCTTATTCTCGACTGTCCTTGTAAATGGTTCAGTATAATCATGTGAGCAATTGTTGTGACAACATTACACACTTTACGCCACCACATACCTTTCCTTGCATATAAGATCCTGGGTCTTTCTCCACCCCATGAACTGGGTGCATCACGTGACCAGGAGCTGTGCCTAAAACAGGCGTAATACAAAGATAATATATTAATAAGCAGAATAATAATAATAATAATGTATAATAATTATGTAAAAAAAAAAAAAAAAAAAAAAATTAATAAAAAAACAGGATTAAGCTGATCCTCACCAACAGATATTCTGTTATGGTGATCTTCATAACAATGATGTAGGTTCTGAAAGAAGACAACCAAAGTGTCCAATAAAACAAAGACATTCAAAAGCAACATGGAAGGTAATAAGAAAAGGTTCTTCAAGAAAGCTACCTGAGCATTCTCTATGAGGAGAGTGGAGGTCAGACCACTGCTTTCAAAGCTCTGGCCACTTCCAGCGCTGCGTACGCTGCCAAGGCTGCCCTCACTGCCCACACTGTGACGGTCACCGGCTAGCAAAAGCACATAAGTAACAATTAAAATGATATGCACATGATTAAAAAAACATAATCACACTCTCACCATGCACTCGCTTACCTCCGATGTATTCAGAGGTAATACCAACGCTGGTTACTGTGCCGTACTGACTGGGTTGCGGTAGCAGTGGCTTTGCCAAACGCTGCTGAGAAGGTATTGTGGCATTACGAGATAGAGTGGAGCCTATAGGGGAGGAAAATTAGGCACAACTCAGGCAATAAAGTACATTTAACTTCTTATAGGGCGTTGTGATATTTAGTCATCTTCTCACCGAGCCTTTTTGTGATGACCTCTACAATTGCTGGAGGAAAGAAGCCCACTCTATCCGTTCCCTTCTGCGCATCATGGATATGACCTTTCCATCGACCATCTGGATGTTGCTCCAAAACAGTTATGAGGTCTCCAGCCCTGATATTCAGAGCAGTAGGATCATGAGCATTCCAGAAATCTTTCAGGGCCCGGACTTTAAGTATCCCAGAGGCCTCTGCAATGGAGAATGTGCAATGTTTTAGGACATCACCAAGCTATTTGAACCGTTCCACCTTGTCACATGCCAAGAACATGCACAGTTACCTCGAAGAATCTGCTTGATGTCTGTGCTGGCATGGGTGGTGGTGAACTGGTTTACAATATCCAAAGCAGTCTGATTGTACGTGTTCCGGATATTTACATCGATGCCGTTCTACGAAGATAGAGGAGGTTTAGTCATTTCCACCAAAACATCTCCCCAGGTTACAGTTCTTAGTGTTTTACTTCCTACCTCTATTAGCAGCTTCACGACTTCGGTCTTTCCACATAGTGATGCCTCGTGCAATGCAGTGCCCATCTTTGTAACTTTGTTAATCTCAATGCCAGATTTAAGGAGCAGTCTGAAAGAAAGAGGTCGGCAAAACACAACTGCTCGTAAGTCCATACAGATCTTGAAATCATTTCATGCCTTCCATGGAAGCTATAGCTATTCCACCCACCTGATGACCTCCCGGTGGCCATTTTTTGCTGCCAAGTGCAGAGGTGTGGTAAAATTAGGGTCTGTGTGATCTTTGGATATGCCTTCCAACAGGGAGACACATAGATGGCTATTCAGAAGCAGCTGCACCACCTAAGGAATCAATTAAAGGAGACAATACATTAGTACTGGCGGTAGGTAGGATTCTGTAGACCTGGTTTCTGCAGAACTCCAGGGTCCACCAATTTGGTAGAAGGTACTACCAGAAATGAGAATAGCAGGAGGTGGGGTATTCTATGAGGCCATAGCGGACGAAGAGCTGCTAAGGAAGATCCTTTACCTCAGCCAAGCAATTCTCCACGAAATAACCATCTAGGCTCCGTAGACAGGAGTGGCCATAAGGTAAGTGTGACCAGTGCAGGTGGAGCTTGTTCCAGAACCTGGCACATTGAGCGGTGTTATTTGTACATTGTATGATTGTATTATATAGGTACTATTTGGTAACCTATAGACAGGGAGGGGTATCAAGAGAAGATCCTGCATACGGCACCACCCAACCTAAGGCTGGACCTATCTGTACTTTTTTTCCCCTAGAGTTCGATGAGCTAAAAGTCCTAAAACCATAGCTCTACAGGAAGGCAGATAGATAATAACCAGAAAGGATGACAGGGGCAAAATATACGAATCAGAAAATAAAAGGTTACTAGTCTTACCTTTACCCTCCCAAATTCACAAGCCAGATCCAAGGGTGTTTTTTTGGATTTGTTGACAAGGCATGGATTTGACTGGTGCTGCAAGAGGGTTTCAGACTAGCAGTAGAGGGGACAGGAAATAGAAAACAATTAAAGCACAACTACAGTATACTCAAAATCCTTAAAAATTCAAATATGGCTGCCTGTAACCCCAATAATCACCTCCTATGCCATATTTACAGGCATGCAGAAGTGGAGATATGAAAAGGTGTTTAGCAAGGTGTGCGTAATATGGAGCGCCAAGATGGGGGCAACATAATTATTTTTTTCTCGCCTAAAAAAAAAAAAAAATACTCTTTCCCTGTACCAGTCACAGCACATCTGCTGTGCATATGTTATCCATTTGCATTTCACATGTCCAGCATCCTGGAAGATAGAGGTGCTATAAAATAAATCACAACTGCAGATCTGTAGTGTGTCCTTAAAGGGAACTTTTTTGTTCAAAATGTAGTGCAATCAGCAGGCAGAATGTTCTAGAGCAGGAGGAGCTGAACAGAGCGACATAGTATTGTGGGTAGCAAAGTTAGGATAACTTGTAACTTACCGATTTAAATTTCTGCTCCATTTGTGCTTAGGAGTCCAGTGGGCGGTCCTACTCATTGATGGACAGCTTTTTCTGTGTACACACTTCTATTTTATGGATCCAAAAGTCCATATATTGTAGAAGTTATACCAAATCTTTTCCTATAAAACTATATATCAATCTGCTCAACTCCTCCTGCTCTATAACATGCTGCCTGCAGATCAGAGACCATATTCAATGTGACAGATTCCATTCAAAGGCATTTTCTGAGACTTTTTCTGACACCCGGAACCCCCCATCATTCAGCTGTTTCAGAAGGCACTGGCAGTTTTTGCTGCACAGAGCCGCACATTGTATAGTGGCTGTGCTTGGTATTGCAGCTCAGCCTCATTTATGTCAATGGAGTGGAGGTGCGCCTAGGCCACGTGACATCACAGGCCTAGGGGCAACTGTAAGCACCAGTGCCTTCTCAGATAGCTGATCAGTGGGGGTCCCAGGTGTCGGACTCCCACCGATCAGATACTGATGGACTATCCAGAGAATAGGACATCAGTTGACAAATCTCGGAAAGCCCTTTTAAATCCACTGTCTTTGTTATCTTGACTCATACATGAGAGTACAACAGGGAAGCCATCTCTGGTAGTCCACACTCCCTGGTCATCTCAAATTTATACCATGGCTGTGGTACAATATGGGCACTATTATACCTTATGGCACTACTATGTGAGAACTGAGTTGTTATATTATTTAGGCAGTGTAAGGTACAGTTATTTGGTAAGTATTATGATAGAGCAATTTTTTTTATTACTCCCTCAAATACAAGAGTGGCCTATACATGTTTGGGGTCCAGCAATCTTGATCTGACTTTTCATCGGAAGGGCAGCAATTCCCTGACATTCTCACTCTGGGTGCTACAGGTAGTAAGGCAACTGTCCAACACCCAGCAGGCATCGCGCACATGTTACTATTCTAATAGGACCCATGCATGATACTCAGTGGATGCTTGATGGCCGCCTCAGCAATTGTACCAGGGTGTACACCAGAACTGCTCCTTTAACTGACAGAAAAGCTAACATTTTCAGGATAAGCCGAGGTTATATTCGCCAAGCAGAAATGATGGGCCTTTAGACAAATGTGCCACTTACCACTTCATAGTGTCCATACTGAGCAGCTAAGTGCAAGGGAATCTGTCCATCATTGGAAGCAGCATTGACGCTGGCAACTGCTCGGAGAAGGAGTCGCACAGGCTCTGGCTGGCCCTGCCACGCAGCGTAGTGTAAGGGACGCATTCCTACATGGAGCAGAGAGAAGGCCTTTAATACAAGAGCGGCATGCTTCCAGATATCCCAGAGGACTCGCCCTGTTCACACTCACCATTGCCATCTTTGATATCCACAGCTGCCTGTGTTTCTAGAAGCAGCATCAATAGTTCAGAGTTGCCACTGAGCGCAGCGTGATGCAAAGCGGAAAACCTGCCGAGAGAACAGAGGCCGACAGATGAGTAAAACTGGAGCCTTACCAGCCGGCAACACTGGACACATTACCTCCATCTCCTCAAATGAGAAAAAGAGAGGAATGTACTTAAAGGGGTTCTTTGGGAATTAAAATGGCCACCAGCAACCTGTCCTAGAACGGAGTTGCCTCCACTTGCAGAGCTGCCTAGGTAAGGAGAGGAGATGTGGCCTCACTACACCGATTTACAATAGATAATGATTCGATCCTGCCTACGATATGCCATCATGGCTGAGCAGCCTGACAGTAACACTCACCGATATGTAGTACAGCGATTCCTCAAGATACAATGGCTTCAGGATACAATATTTGGTCTTTTCCAGCCATCCTAAGTTGAAACCAGACTCAACAATGGCTCAGAGACAACCAATCTACATGGCCATTTCATTGGTAAAGCATCTTTATGGGTTGTCTAGTATCCCCTCTGTGGTACGAAATGCCCTCTACCCCCCTGCCCTGTCTGTGCCAGGATGAGCTGCTCCTTTGGACTCCAGTTGATCGACGGCTCCATTTTATTTTTCTGGTGTACGGTACGGGACCCTGAAAGGAGCTACTGTCCTCACCATAGAAAGTCATTTACAGCTTCCAGCATCTATTCCTGTCTGGTTTTAATTGCTTTATATGTCTTGGTTATCAGCTTTTTTTCTTAAGATTTCACTTTTTCTTATTCTGAGATTACATTTTTGGGCTCTGGAACCAATAACTGGTTTTCCACAGAGTTATGAACTCGAGTTACAATGGTTTCAACTTACAGTGGTCGTCCTGAAACCAATTAATATTGTAACTTGAGGGACCACTGTATATGCAAGTGCTGGAGCACAGTGTGTAGTGAGGCCACGGCCCCTCACCTCCTAGAAGGAGGCAAATCATTCCACAGAGAACCCCTTTAACAACATGCAACTTATTGTAATCTGACATCAACAGACCCCAACAGGTGACAATTTACCAAGATTCCCTGATTATCTGATGGGCATTGAAAAAATTAATAAATTATATAATCTACAAAAAGGAAAAAAAATATACCCGAAACTCAAACCTACGGTAGTTCTACAACAGAAATAATAAACAGCTGGGTTATCAGACGTAGGGATAAGGTATGGAAGTCCATCAAAGCACCTAGATGTGACCTGCGAGATGCCACGATGTGACAATCAGCAGAAATCTGAAACTGCTGGAATTCTGCATGATCACATTCACTATCGCAAGGCAAGGGCTGCACTACAGCTATACTAGACGGTTGTACCCAGTATTACCGAACGTGATCACAGAAATCCAGCAGGTTTAGATTTCTGACGACTCCCATTCCGTGGTCACAGCAACTTGCGGGTCGCAACGAAACCACATTCACTATCATTGGGGGCAATGTAGTAGCGTGACGATGATAAGCTATACCACGTGACTACAAATCACCATGTAGCCCTGGCCTTAGATGCCAACTGCTGGCATTCTCCATGTAATAACCATCCTGAAACATCTTGTTGTTGTGCTGTTACTCTATTTTTCCTTCTGCCCACAGTCTGACAACCATCCATTCAGTGCTGCCCCCCCCCCCCCAATGAATAACTCTCAGTTGTACATTAAAGGGGTTATCAAACCCCTATAATGCCCCCAGAATGCCCTGGCCCCTCATACTGGTTATACGTACTCCAGCACCCGCGGCGCTCCTGATGCCCACACAGCCGACTCTGCATCTTTCAGTCGTGTGGATCAAAACATTTTAGGGGCATTATAGGGGTTGGATAACCCTTTTAATTCATACATTTCTAGAAGGAATAGTAGAGGGATGGCACAACATAAAAAGTTATATGAAAAGATGCTGTAGAAATGCAAGTAGTTACTAAAACAGACATGTCAGGAGAGGGGAGAGCTCCTCTTTAGTGTCACGTAATCTTGTGTAGCCCAATCCCGAATCTCAGCAATCAGCATAATATCATTATGCAAACTGCAGTTCTTCTTTATAGCAAGGTAGTAAATACGGTGTTCAGACCAAACCTTATATATATGAAGCTCCTCGTAAAAATGTATAAAATATGCAATTATGCATAATATATATAGTTTTCTGCAAGCTAAGAACATAGGGGGTCATTTATTAAAACCAGCGTTTTAGATGCCGGTCTTAATAACCCCTGGCGCCGGCCTCTACATAACTTCAGCTCATCCACCGCCGGTCTAAATCTACACCAGCTTCTTTGCCGTCGTAGATTTAGAACATTTTCTACACCAAAACAGGTATAGAAAATGATAAATGAGACAGGCCTCTTTCCCAACCCCTTTATTAGACCTGGCGTGAGTGGGGAAAAGTTGCAGATTGTGGCTCAAATATCCCTTGCTCCGCAATCCACGCCAAACATTGGCGTAAGTCTGATAATAAATGACACCCATAGATCCCAATTTATCAAGATCAGCGCGTGCTGCTACGCCAGTCTCGATGGGACCTGCGCTGCTGGGGGAGGCAAGCAATTTATAAGGAGGAGCAGGCGTTGTAATAAAAATGACAGTCCATGAGCCATTAAATTTACGGCAGCTCCAAGCTGCTGTAGATTTCAGTTATCATTTATGCCAGTTTCGGATGTAAAAAAAAAAAAGATGAATTTGCGGGGACCGATGGCCTCACCCTCACTATGCCCCCTATTTAGAAACTGGTGAGGGTGGAATAAAAATGCCCAAAAAAATAAATAAAATTAAAATAGCATTAAAAAAAGTTGTCAAACAGAGGTTTTGCTACTTTTAACGTCAAAAAGGCATAGAGGATGATACATTTCCCCCACAGACTTGCTAGAATATGGGCTGCGGCACTTGCTACAGGGACATGCCCCATCATTTTTAGGCCTCATGCATGCGACAGTGTCTGTTTTGCTGCAAAATATGGATGCAGTCCGTGTGCATGCCGCAATTTACTGCAGACCAACTGAGGGACATTTATCAAGGCCTATACGAGACAATTGTGGTTTTAAAAAGTCGCACATTATGGTGCACAGCATGTGTGCATCATAATTTGCGACTGTTTGAGCCACTGTTCCGCGTGTTTTCTGCATCCATATGTGCCATTCCGCAAAAGACAGAACATGTCCTATACCTATAAATGTGTATGTGGTGGCTCACCTATCACGATACAATGGAACAAGGTGCTCTGTTAAAAAGGTTTCCCCTGAAAAACCTCATAAAGAAGTACAAAGCAATTGGTTAAATTAACAGGCACGTTTTCATCCAAAGCTGTATCGAGGATACTAATATAGAATAGTGCCAATAGTCTAATAGAGAGGTATAGTACTGAAAACTGATCTTATGTAACCACCTTAATATTAATTTAAATCTCAAAATATTGACGAATAATTAATTATTGTTCATATACTAGTGTATAAATTCCAGCATATATAATTCAATAAATAAATATTAATACATAAAACTCTGATAATAGGAAATTATAAAGATAAAAATGAAGTAAAAATCAATAAAAATGGTTCAAGGAAGTCAATCTGTATCCCTATGTATATTGGCGATTAGTTCAGTATTTCCATGGTTAGTAAACGAACTTGCTTTTTAACATATTAATCAGGGAATAAAATGTCTTCAGTGATCGTGCAAAGAAACTGGTGACAAAAATGTGTAAAAGGTGTACATGTCATTGTACCACTGAAGAAGGAGCATGTAAGCTCCGAAACGCGTCTGGGGATTATAGGAATGCCATCTAAAGAAGCTGCCAATAAAGTATATATACGGAAAGTGCCAAGGATAAATATTATCATCCACTAAAAAGGAGGGATTATCGCCAACGGCAGAAGCCAGTGGGCGGATTTTCAGTTGGGGCGAGATTCCTACAATCCCCGAACGCAGCGGTGATTCAAACAGTCCGGAGTAAAAGCGCGCCAACACGTAGGACGCCAACCTCAGGAAACAATTACCACACCGCTGGTTGGATGGAAAGGCACGGTCGGTGAAAGTGTCAAAACTGCTCCCAGTACAGGCATCAATAGGGTAATAAAGCAATGGCATTGAAATAATTACTGAGCTCAGTACAAACATTGTATCCGGTTATAAATGTAACAACAGGACAAGAATCAAAGGGACACTACCACTCATAACACCTATTTTTATATTTTATATATACTTTTTATATCAAAATTATGAAAAAAATAAAATCAATCCTATAACACCCATCACCAATTTGTGTGTGTGTGTGTGTGTGTGTGTGTGTGTGTGTGTGTGTGTGTGTGTGTGTTATATATATATATATATACACACATACATACACACACAAACTTTATTACATTTCTCTTTTTTTATTGTTTTTCTACCTTTTACACATTTTTGTCACCAGTTTCTTTGCACTATCACTGAAGACGACATTTTATTCCCTGATTAATGTGTTAAAAAAAAAGCAAGTTAGTTTACCAACCATGGAAATACTGAACTAAATCGCTAATATATAGGGACACAGATTGACTTCCTTGAACCATTTTTAATGATTGATTTTTATTAAATTTTTATCTAAATTTTTTATTTTTGCTTTATTAAATTTCATAAGAGTTTTATGCATTAATATTTATTTATTGAATTATATATGCTGGAGATTATACACTACTATATGAACAATAATTAATTATTAATCTATTTATTCTCAATCATCTCTCTAAATATTGAGGAATATTAAGGTGGTTACATAAGATCAGTTTTCAGTACTATACCTCTCTATTAGACTATTGGCACTATTCTATATTAGTATCCTCGATACAGCTTTGGATGAAAGAGTGCCCGTTAATTTAACCAATTGCCATGTCCTATACCTGTCCGTAAAGTGTGGACCCATTGAAATCAATGTGTCTGCACCTGTATTTCGCGGCTCCGTGGTTTGCAAACCACAAAACGTCAGGTGTATGAGGCCTAAGGCTAGGTCTACACGACGACATTTGTTGCGCAACAAAGATAGGGCGCAACATTTTGTTGCGCTAATGTCGCGCGACTGGATTTTCTGCGACTGTCGCGTCACAGCATGTCGCATGTTGCAGTGCGACACCATAGACTGCCATTATAAAAATTGTCGTGCGACATTAGTGCAACAAAATGTCGCACGACAAATGTCGTTGTGTAGACCTAGCCTTAATCTAGAATTTCCACAAGCGGCAGCATTATAATGCCCCATCAGCTTCACCCATAGAAATCTCGAGCGGACCCCTCAGCCATTCCTTTCTGTGGAAGGGGAAACCAGCAGCCCTGCTGGATTTCTTCTCCCTGGGGATCAGAAGCAGGTATCTGCCACACCCTCACAGTTCTCACCTCCATTAATGGGAGGCAGCAGAACACCTTTAGGCTAGGTCTACACGACGACATTTGTCGCGCAACAGTTGTCGCGCGGCATTTTGTTGCACCAATGTCACGCGACAATTTTTATAATGGCAGTCTATGGTGTCGCACTGCAACATGCGACATGCTGCGACTGCGACGCGACAGTCACAGAAAAATCCATCATGAATGGATTTTCTGCGACTGTCGCAGTCGCAGCATGTCGCATGTTGCAGTGCGACACCATAGACTGCCATTATAAAAATTGTCGCGCGTCATTATTGCGACAAATGTCGTCGTGTAGACCTAGCCTTAGGGTACTTCACACAATGGAATATTTTCTGCTGTGTTTTTTTTTTCCCCTTTGGCAGAAATCCTTCAGATTTCTGCTGTGTATCTGCAGCTTGCAATGCAGGGGATTATGGTGATTGCCCCACAGGCAATGGGGCTAAAACATAGCATTTTCAGAAAGAAAAAAAGTGACATTCCACTTATTTCCCTGGCTGATATCTTTCCCGAAGCATGCCAGCGGGGTTGCGGAATCCATTACCATGCATTATATGTGGATTTTGGCACAGAGTACACACCAAAAACCCCTGTGAACATAACCAATAGGCTGCACAGTTGATGCAGATTAAGCTGCAGTTTTTGAGGCAAAATCAGAAATGGATCTTGGCAGCTGAAGGCATCTGCATTGCTCCCGTGTTCATATGTGCCCGCATTGCAGAGAAAAATTATGTTTTAATATATGCAAATGAGCCTCTAGGAGCAATGGGGACATTACCATTGCACCTAGAGGTTCTGCGCTCTCTGCAATTGCCGCGCCCTCTGCACTTTGACAGAGCAAGACATGGTTACATTTTTACTACCTGGCCCTGTCAATCAAAGTGGAGAGGATGCAGCAGTTGCAGAGAGAGCAGAGCCTCTAGGTGTAATGACAACGCCCCCGTTGCGCCTAGAGGCTCATTTCCATATAATAAAACTTCATTTTTATGGGAAACATGGGCACATATGAACATGGGACCAACACAGATGCCTTCAGCTGCCAAGCGCACATGTAACAGGTCAGCCAGTGTCATAGGTACAAACCTGCTGACAGCCTTTATATAACATACTGCAATCCATTGATTCTCAACCATCTTTCCTTGCAACATAACCAAGGGTTACCCCCTTGGGGTCTTTTGGGAGGGCAAACAGATTGCAGCCTGGCTGAAAATGCTTGGCACGGGGACAGGCAACAAATCCCAGCAAGAATAGATTATCATAAAATGCTTCACTAGATCCTGCACCAAAAGTTCCTTCGGGGAGGAACGTGAATAGACTTTTCCTAGAAAATTTCGGTGGATCCCCAAGGCAATAAAGGTTGAGAAGGGGACAAAGCAGGACATGGGAACAGAAGCACACACTCACCCATCACCGTCCTGATAATTGACATTTATCCTCTTGGTTGATCCCAGAAGTTCTGCAAGAAAAAGACCAACTGGTTATTATCCATTGCTCAATGAAAAAGTGAGTGTACATAATTAAGGATTTAGGTCAACCTAAGAGCCACTGAAGGACAGCAGAAGACAGAAATTCCTCTAATGGGACAACTTACTGGGCCTGGATATAGCAGTACAGAAGAGGACTTGTCCCATGTGGCCTTCTCCAGAGATGATGGCTCTCCTATAGGTTCTACAAAGTCAACGTGTCTGCTCTATTTTAGATTTCGGTTACATCGCCTTAGACAATCTTCCAGGCTATTTTCTCCGTCCAGACTCGCGTCTTCCAGTTCGCTCTTTTTTCTACCTCGGTTTTAGAGAGAAGGATTTTTTGTTCTTGCTCGCAGCCCACAGAAATGGTTGACATTTTGCATACACAGACTGAATTGTATCTGCTGTTTGCAGACAAGAATGAAGGCCTATTGCCATGCTCTGCATGCTTGTGGTCGATCGCACAAACACTGCGGCCATGCGTAGCTACGTCCTGCAGGGACTAGTTAGAAATAAGCGGGGTCTGTTCGGGGGAAAAAAGGGGGGGGATCACTGGCCGCACTGTGGATGATTCATTCCGTAAAAAAGGGTGTCAGGCGGCGATGAAGTAACTCAAGGGCTGGGACAGGAAAGAGTTCATGTAACTGCGCTCTGCAGGAACTGCGGTCACACCAAGACTTTTCCATCTCTATAGCAGGATATGATCTAAACGCGGCTGCTAAGACAATCAAGGAATGAGGTGTCGCACTCCCACCCCTGTAATGTCAGGGACGTTCTTTTGTTGGGGGGGGCCTGTCCTACGGCTTTATGCGCAGCGTCGACACAGATTTCGTCCGTGCTTCATGTGCATACGAGTCTTATTAAAGCCTCGTGCACACGACTGTCTGCAAATCACAGATCCACAAAACAAGGTTACCGGGACCATTTTTTTTTTCTCAAACTCCTCTAGAAAATGTCCTATATCCTTGTCCAGAAAACAGACAAGTATAGGACACGTTCTATGTTTTTTCCGGGCCTGCAGGACAGACATACGGATGTGGACACATCTTTTGTGGCCCCACTGAAATTAATGGGTCCACATGTGATACACAAAAAATGCGGATCGGATATGGACCGAACGCACGGTCGTGTGCATGAGGCCTAAGGCTGTGGGAATACTAGAGAATAATTTCAGGTACATTTTGCTGCTCTCTCTCACCCTATGGACAATACACCATGATAGGGCTGGGGCGATAAACACCGAAACCGACCATCAGTCAGATTAACCGACAGCACGTTGGCCTATGTAGGTTTTTCGGTTCAGCGACATTTATAGCCTATCCCTGAATGGACGTTCTGAAAGGTCCAGAGATTGCAGCCGCGCGCTAATCCTGCAGCCGTTGTGCTCCCCATAGAGAAGGCAGGGACCATTCCTGTGTGTCCCTGCCTTCTAGATCGCTGAATGAGCGCAGTGTATACAGACAGGAAGCGCAATGCCGCTTCCTGCTCCGGCCTGACGGTCATGCAACCACCGGGGCCAGAAGACTGCAGAGCCTCTCTGGTGGCTGTATTCCCCCTGTAACTTGGGCTACATGTCAGCCCTAGCTACAGGAGAAATCATTTGGTATCACCGCATCCGTAACGACCACCTCTGTAAAAATATCACATAATGTATCTCATCAAGGGAACGCACTAAAAACAAATCAATAAATTACAACAAAACTGCTTTTTTGTGACCTCATCTCCCAAAAAATGAAATAAAAAGTGTTCAGAAAGCCGATCAGCTGTAGAGACGGTCGGTCACGCGAGAGCTACTTCCTCATCAAAATTTTCTATGCGTTGTTTCCTTTGTGGAGACGTCACAGCATAATTAAGACAGCTCATCCTGTTCACTTGAATGATAGGAGGACTGTGTGATGTCACTGCGCCGCCTTATTTTGGAGAGTATGCAGAGCTTGCACGAGTGACACCCAGCTGATTGGTGGGGATGCCGGGAGTCCTGATCGGTCATCCATATTAATCCACTAATGCATGAGTAGATCCAATTCCCCCACTAAACCCCATGGAGAACACAGCTTTAGGGCTCATGCACACAAACTAATTTTCTTTCCATGTCCGTTCCGTTTTTGTTTGCGGAAAAGAAAAGGAAGTTATTCCGTGTCCATTTCGTTTCCGTATGTCCGTTCTGCAAAAAAATAGAACATGTCCTATTATTGTCCGCATCAAGGACAAGGATAGTACTGTTCTATAGCTGTTCCGTTCTGAAAAATACGGAATGCACAGGAACGTCATTTTTTTTGTGCATAAGTCCTTAGAGAATAAAATATTTGATCTCCCTTAGGGCTCATGGACAAACGTATTTTTTGTCAGTGTCCGTTCCGTATTTTTTTGTTGCCCGTATGGGGGAACCATTCATTTCAATGGGCCTGCAAAAAAACAAAACAAAATTACTCCGTGTGCATTCTATATGTCCTTAAGTCCATTCCGCACAAAAAAATAAAACGGACGTAACACGGACATCACACGGATGTCATCCTTTTTTTTGGGGAGGATCCGCGTTTTGTGGACTGCAAAATACGGTTTGCGTGCATGAGCCCATATGTGGGCCATATGGTGCTTCATATGGATACCTTATGGGTCCAAAGTATATTCTGCATCTAAATCAGTCCACATGAGCAGAAGCTAAAGAGGATCGCTCCTGGCAAACAACTGATTTTGCAGGGGAAGCTGTGGCCAGTCAGGAATGTAGGACATGGCGGGCGTTCAGATGCATAGTCGTCTTTGTGAGGGTAGGTCCACAAGAGTTGGGAAAAAAAAAAAAAAAAAAGCTGAATCTGCTGTAAATACCGCAGGAAATCCGCACATGAATGTTTTTATGAAAAATCTCCATGTTCTTCCTATCACAGCTCAGGAGGCAGTTGAAGGATGAAACCGAGCATGTGCGGCCTTCTCAGTGAGCAGGACAAAGAAAGAAGAAGAAAAAAAAATAATAAACATACAGCAGGTGGCGCTATACAGATACATTTTATTGAATAGCTCAGTGGTTATGCTAAATTTCTAATTACATGCAATTACAAAAGTATTCAGATCCAGGTGCTAGTTTGAAAACTGTAGAATATTTTTCGTGGGACAACCACTTTAAGATTTTTTTTTGTATCGCTTGGAAATGCCCCCAGTGTCTGATAGGTATGGGTTCCACCTCAGGGACCAGCAACTGTCCTTAGAAAGGAGCCCCAAAAGTGCAGGAGGGCTGCCACCACTCCATTTATTTCTATGGGACTGCCCTCCTGCACTTTACGGGCTCCTTTCTAAGTATAGGTGCCGGTCCCAGGGGTGGGACCCGCACCTATTAGACATTGGGGGCATATCCTAGCGATATGCCCCTAATGTCCAAGATGGGATAACCCCTTTAAACGAGACAAAAGGTGTCCAAAAGACCAAGCTTTGGACTCCATTTTACCAGTTTTCCATCAGTTCACGCTTTTTTATTTTATTTTGGAGGACACAATAGCGTCGTCCACCATCCTGCTGTGTCCTGAACAGAAAAAACAGAACTAAAATGAAAGCAGGTCAAATGGACTCCAAAGTTTAATCCTCCGGACTCCATTCGCCTCATTGAAGTGAATGGATCCACTAAGGCAGGGGTCAGCAACATGCATGCTGGGAGTTGTAGTTTCACAACAGCTGGAGTGCTGAAGGTTTGCGTACCCCTGCACTAAGGGGTTCGAACACCATTTTGGATATTTAAAAGTCCCCCTCTCCCTGGCATAAAGCTCTGATCTTGCTGTGGAAATAGTGTGAACATGGGGCAGATTTACCACACCTGGAAAAACAGGTTGTCCATAGCAACCAATTAGAGCGCAGCTTACATTTTTTAAACCAGTCTGGAAAAATGAAAGCTGTGGGGTGATTGGTTGCTATGGGTAACAAGGGTAGTTTTGCTCTCAGGTAGTCTTGATCACTTTTGATGGACAAGCAAAATGTAGTATGTCCACGGCTGTAGTTCAGGTCTGGTCTATGGCCGATATATCAGACTGTGGCCATTTTTTAAATCAGCCTGGTCACAGATTTCAAGGGATTCTCCAGGACTAGGAAAAGATAGCTGCTTTTTTTCCAAAAACAGCACCACACCTGTCCACAGGTTGTGTGCGGAATTACAGCTCAGCCCCCTTCAATTCAATAGAGCTGAGCTGCAATACCAAACACAACCCATTGACAGGTGTGGCGCTGTTTTTCTCATCGTGGACAATTTAACGTTTTTTATTTTTTTTTTATATTTTATATACTGGTTAACGATAAGAGCAAGAAGCAGAAGGTTCGTAAGGCGGATTAATAATGGTATAAGGAGTCCGCAGGTGCTGTTCAGACTTGTAGCTCCCGGGAACCAGTTCTTGTGCATTCTTCTACAAGCAGCATCCTGCATAAAGAGGACCATGTGAACTGTATTATAAATCAGGACCCCGAGGGAGCAGATTATAATAAACCATGGGGCGGAGGGGGGGGGGGGGGGGGGGGGAGGGGGGAGATTTCTACCCGATTATATCATCAGTTACAGCGATCAGTTTAGAAGTCGTCCATCACAATCCAATGTACGTGGATCATATACAAGCAGCGATCCTTCCCTGCACACCAGAAAACCGGCGTAAAAAAAGCCACATCATTTGGTGCATGCCCCGTTTGTGCAAATTTTGCAACTTTTTGGGGGTATTAAGACCTGCTCGCGACTTTTCCAAAAGGGTGCGGGGCAAGGTAACTGGCAAAGGTATTAACACAAGCCGACTCTATACAATAAGGGTACGGTCACACTTTTCTGCGATCAAATCCGCACCTATGGATTTTAAATCTGCAACTTGTCAATTTATGCTGCAAATCTGCACAAATTTTGGGCCAAATACAACGAGGATTTGACCTGTGTGCGGGCTTATAACCCACAGCATGTCAATTTATGCTGTGGTTTTCCTCTATTGCATGCCAGTGGTGAAATCCGGCGCAAAAACTACCTTAAAGGGGTATTCCTGGTGGTTGAAGTCATCACAGGATAGGGGATAACTATTAGATTGGCGGAGGTCCTACCGCTGGGACCCCCACAATCATGAGAATGGGGCCCCCGTACCCACTTGAAAATAACAGAGCGGCCGGTCACGTATGTGTCCATTTATTTTGATGGGATTTCCGGCATAGGGGGGGGGGGGGGGGCTGCAGGGGGTATGGGACCCCTGTTTTCACGATTGTCGGGGATCCCAGCGATAGGACCCCCACCGATCTAATAGTTATTCACTATCCTATGGATAGGGGATAACTTCAACCAACCGGTATACCCCTTTCAGGCCTCATGCACACAACCTTATGTATTTTGCGGTTCACAAATTGCCTATCTGCAAAATACAGATACCATCCGTGTTACAGCCGCGTTTTTTATGGACCCATTGACAAAGGGTCGGCGGTACGCATTTTGACGCCAAGTGCTGGACATTTTCTATCTTTTTGCGGAACGGACATATATTCTATCATACAGGGGGAAAAAGTATGACGCATGGACAGAAATTGTTTTTTTTTTAGATCCACGGTTTGCGGGCCGTAAAACGGGATGCGTTAGTGCGCATGAGGCCTAAGGCATGTTTCACTTGGGGGACTGTCCACAGAATTTTGGTGCCTATTCTGCGCCAAAATCTAGGAGAACGGTTTGTGTTCTTTGATGCAAACAACTCATAGCATATGACCCAACGAATGAGGGTAATCCGCGCTTGGAGCCACGGCATTTAAACTTCCAATGTGAGGGTTAGCCTCAGATTTCTGACGCATATTACGCAGCAAATTAGGATTCTCCAACGTACAATTTCCGCCATGTGAACATAGCCCCATCAATATCTGATCGGCAGAGGTCTGATGCGTTGCAGCCCTGCATAGTTGATCTGCAGGGTACCAGGTGTAGGTCCCCCGCCAATCAGATATTGATGGCCCATGCTGAGGACAGACCACCATTATAAAAGTAACGAAAAGTATCGCCGAACGTGTCTGTCTAAGCTATGGAAAGAGCCAAACAGTTCTTCCTGAAGAACAAAATGATGGGGCCGAAATATTAATTTCGTCTGATCCTTGTCTCCCTCGACATCACCTGTCAGAGGGGGGAGGAGACGGAAGGTCCCCACACTCAGTTTTGGTTCGCATCCGATCCGCATTTTTTGCAGATCGGATATGGACCCATTCATTTCAATGGGGACGCAAAATATGCAGACAGCACAACATGAAGCATAGAACATGTCCTATTTCTGAAGGAGTGGGAGAAAAAAATGGCGGCAGGCTGTCAGCCGGTGTCCGCTTTTTTGCAGATCAGCGATTTGCAGACCTCAAAAACGGATACGGTCATGCGCATGAGCCCTTACACAGCACCGTCTAAGAAGACCGTTTCCACAATTCTGTATGGCAGCCCGCATTGTGTAAAGAGTGCTCTTTGTAAGGCATCTTTACATGACTTACGTGGTTTGGATTCGCATCAGAGCCGCATTTTTTTTGCGGCCCGGGTGCTGACCCATTCACTTCAACGGGGCTACAAAAGATGCGGACAGCACTCAGTGTGCTATCCGCATCCGTTGCTCCGTTCCGTGGCCCCGCAAAAATGATAGATCGAGTCCTATTCTTGTCCGTTTTGCGGACAAGAATAGGCATTTCTATAATGGGCTGTCTCTTCCGTTCCGTAAATTCCGGAAGGCACACGGGCGGCATCCCTGTTTCGTTCCATTCACAGAATACAGACCATAAGGGTACAACCACACAGTGTGGTCGTGTCGCGGTTGCGGCGCTGCAGTCTATTGCCGCGTGTGCAGCAGCTGGCTCTTGTTAACCAATGAAGACCTTACTATTTGGACAGTCTGCATTGTTAATTGCAGAGCAAAGTTGAAGGTATCGTGCGGCCATTAACAATGCAGACCAATAAAACAGTGCAGTCTTATTAATTTAACAAGAGCCAGCTGCAGTCCGCACGGTACTCAAGTGCAGTGTGGCCGTGTCGCAACCGTGGCACGACCGCTCCGTATGGTCATACCCCAACAGTGTCTGTTATCCTGCCCACAGAGGGACCCCTATGCTGCTACCCTACTCTGTTATATATATGGAACTGATCAGAATACAATACATTCTTTGCACTGTATGATATTTTACATATTTTTATGTACCTGATATTTAGTAATGGCAGGCTGGCTTTGGGGCCCCACTTCCAGCTCTTGAATGGCGGGAGGCGTTTACGGCATATTGCATCGATACCTTACCCACAATCGCATCTGTATTACTATTCACTACAGAACACAATATACATCATGGAGACGACATAAAGGAGGCATTGGAGCAGAGAATAACAGGGCAGGTGACTCAGGCTCCTTCCTTCTTGGACTGTGCTCATGTCACGCACATTCAGGTGAATGTTTAACTCCGTCACAGGGAGGTCAGCAGGTGACAACAGGGCGACACTGTGTACGTGTGTGACACTGCGAGCAGCGCTGCTCTCTGCATAAAAGTCATTGGCACCAGTGCCGCCTCTACAGGCAGCCCCTCATCCATCAATGCCGCCAAGCTATAGCCGTCGCACACCACAGACACGATGCAGACAATGCCACGCTTGTGACATGTGCAACCTCCTTCAAGTGCCATACACTGCGGGCAACGGAAAGGCACCAATTTCTGCTTTTATTTTCTAGCAGCAGTGGAAAAACCCTGCTTAGGGCTTTGAGCACACGGCCGTGTTTTGCGGTCTGAAAATCGCGGATCCTGGCTGTTAGCATGCTCCGTTTTTAACCCAGGTCTAGAGAAAAGTCCTATTTTTGTCTGCAAATCACACAAGATAAAAAGGTTCTATTTTTTTGCGGGGCCGCGGACAGCACACAGGGGCGAAATGGACTTACCTCTGTGTTGTCCGCATTTTTTGCAGCGCCATCCAGATGAATGGGTCCACATCCGATCCGCACGCAAAAAAAAAACACGGAACGGATGAGGACCAAAACTACGGTCAGGCTCTCTAACGTGGTTGACGTGCCGGTACCATTCATGCCGACGACCATCCCCTTGATGATTAAATAGTATAGACCAGTGATGCCCAACCTGCGGCCCGCCAGCTGTTGTAAAACTACAACTCCCACCATGCCCTGCTGTAGGCTGTCTGGGCATGCTGGGAGTTGTACTTTTGCAACAGTTGGAGGGCCGCAGGTTGGGCATCCCTGGTATAGACGGTACCAATGGTGGGTCAAGGAGAGGAGGCTAGAAGAAAAAGTAAAACCGTGCACGTATTAGTGAAGTTCCGGCTGTAAAGTTATGGCACCAGTTTGCTTTAAGGCCCCCTTGGGGTCCGCTCACATGGAGTCTTGATGCTGAAATTTTGGCATGGATTCCGAGTCAAAATGCCAGTGGCGGACGCACGGAACCCGTCTCCTATTATTTTAAATATAAATTTGTGCTGCCATTCATGTGGCTGGCGCTTTAAAGCCACAAACCACTCCAAGAAGGGACATGCCCTGGAGCAGCGTCAGTACCAACACTGCTGGAAGCCACGACAGGTGTCCGTTTGCGATTTAGCTCCATGGCCTTAAAATTGAAAAAACATGGCAGATTCTCTGCCTCGGAATATGCAGCAGATGTGGAGTGTCAAAATCTGCTGTGTGTGAACATATCTGTCGGCATGTTCACACATCTGCGTAAAAGCTGTTGTGTATTTCCGTGGCACAAATGCTAGACCGACACTTGGATTTCTGCTCTGCAGGCTTGCTGTGGAAGTGCAGCAGATCCGCGCCACTATTAACCCCGCTGTCATTCACTGCTAATCCTCGGGGGTGCCAGAACCCACCCCCATTATTTAGGATGTATGCAGACAGGTTTGCGGAAACGCCATCCACATGCATGGCACACCGATTTCCCTTGGATTTCGGCACAGAATCTGCACTTTTGTCCACTTCAAATCCGACACGTGTGGCTGGACCCTCACAATGAGCATTTTTTTTAAAACACTTACAAACAACGCCAAGGACCTCAAACATTTATGGTAGCTTTTATTTTGTAATATAAAAAAAAAAAAACATTGCCACTGTTCCCAAAAATGGCAGAAACTAAAACCAAGATCTTGTCTGATGCTGCAGCTCAGTCTCCTAACCTACTGAATGGTGGGGGTCCACCTGATGGGACCACCACGAACCCTGGAATGACAGGCCACAACACAGTCTCACTAATTAGCAATACGATCAATTCTTATTACAATATGCCATACTTTCCTCTACCGTTAAAGGGACGGGAAGATATTCTGCAGGAGATTAGACATAATTAAAGGGGTTATCTCACTCCACCAAATGGCATTTATAATGTAGATAAAATTAATACAAGGCATTTACTAATGTATTGTGATTGTCCATGTTGCCTCCTTTGCTGGCTTGATTCGTTTTTCAGGCGTTCTGACCTCACTGCAATCCAGCAACGGTGGTTGTGCTTGCACACTATATGGAGAAGCGCCGGCCTATGCTCACTCCCCTGGTCCTAGCCACCAGAGAGGTCAGCACTTTTTCCTATAACGTACAGCACGACCACCGCTGGATTGCAGGGCGGTCGTAAACTCTGGAAGCAATATGGACAATCACAATACATTAGTAAGTGCCTTGTATTACTTTTCTCTACATGATAAATGCCATTTTCAGAAGTGAGACCACTCCTTTAATCATGTCTCCTGCAGAATATCATCCCGTCCACCGCACTCCACGTCTTTTCACCAGGACGTTACTTACTGTTTTTTGACGTCCGAACCTTCGCCAGCAGCTTTTGCACAGTCCCGACATCTCCGCTCTTCACAGCCTGGATCAGTTCATTCTCCCGACCCATCGCTAGACCAGCTATAAAATCATCTCTTCAGCTCTGCCCACGTATTTGCAAAAATCCCCAAATTGTATCCTCTCCCGGCACTGTTCACATTTACACACGCAACGTCCGCAGGGCAACAGAAAGCGAAGCCTTTCTAGTTGGGTCGACACGACCTTATAAAGTCTGCCCCTAAACAAATAGTAACCTCGGGGGAAATGTCTGGTTTTCCAGAGCCGAATTCCCCCTTCTGATCTCCGGTCACTTGGACACGTCCCATATCACAAGCAGACAAAAGGAAACGCCAGCACCACGTCCATGAGCTACGGGGGGCTGCAAGGTCATGGAGCGCTCCATCAGGGGAACCTTAAAACTTGGGACAGGGGAAATCCTTCCTGTAGCGGTGCTCACGGTTGCTTTTTGTCGTTTCGTTAAGTCCTTTGATTCCTCCAGAGCTGTGCTGATCACTTTAGTGTACCTTCTCCTTTACGTGAAGATCCCAGGTGCAAGTATTACGTTCATTGTACTTGAGATAAAAAGCAGATCGTTCTTCCGTGGGCGCCAAATGATGTCACTGTAAGGAAAAAAAAAAAGAAAGCAAATGTTTGTGTTACTGTTTCAGACTTACACCTAGTAACCCCTTTAAGAAACACGCAGAGGCCTGCACTTTGCCGTCGATGCTTGTGAAATGTGGAGGTGTGTTCTGCATCCACCTGTCATGTATGCCAGACGTGCTTACCGTCAGTCCAACGACCCGCCCAACATAGTAGGAAAGCCTCGTACTAGGCAGACGTCACAGGCTGTACAACCTGCATGCACACCTGCTCAGAGGAAAGGGCTAAAGTTAACCCCTAGAAGCCGGTTCTTCCTGTGCTACTTCCAGGCAGCTGGATCCCATTCATAAACCCGGAGACAGGAAGCTTTGGGACGCCCCCCTCCCTCCGTACCCACACACACCCCACTGGCTGCAAGTGAATGTAAGGAAGCTGCAGCATAACTTGTAGAGAACCCCCCCCCCCCCCCCCCCCCCCCCCCCCCCCCACTTACATCACAGCGGACCTAAAATACCCAGGGGCTGTGCCCATCCCATTCTTTTTAATCAGGGCAGAGACAGACCAGTCTACCAAGCTAGGGGCACGAAAGCGGATCTATCCCCCCTCTTTCTTTTGTCCGAGACGCTGCGAATCTGTTTAGGATTCAGCACCATGCCTTGCATGCCCTGGGCTGGGCAGGACAAGGTTACATTAGACAAGGCATGTAAATGTGCCAGCCATAAATAAAACAGGCCGGGAAAAGCCGGGTTTATACAGGCAAAGCGACGTTCTGATAATTAATTTTTGGGATAATGGTGATGGGACAGGATCTTTTCTTTTTTTACGACATAAAATCACAATATTCTGCAAATGGCAGAAAGGAAATCAAAACCGTGGAGAATGGTAAAACCTTAGGGTATGCTCACACAACAGGAGCCAAAAATGAATGCAGATCTTCCGCATTGATTTCAGTGGGGAATCCGCATGTGAATTCATATACGGGGTCATTTATCAAACTGGTGTAAAGTAGAACTGGCTTAGTTTCTCATAGCAACCAATCAAATTCCACCTTTCATTTTGGAAAACGAAAGGTGGAATCTGATCGGTTGCTATGGGCAACCAAGTCAGTTCTACTTTACACCAGTTTGATAAATGCCCCCTCCATAGTGTTTTTTCCTCACTTGCAATTTAAAAAAACGCAGCGTAGAAAAATGAAGCGACGTTCTTGATGCGGAATCCGCACCCAGAGTTCCCGTTGAAATGGGCAAGATTAAAAAAAAAAAAAAAAAAGTCGAAACTTTATCTAAAAAAAAAATCTCCTTGTGGCTTTTTAGGATGCGTTTTTCCCCCCCCCAAGATATAAAAGAAAAAACGCATCCTAAAAAGCCACAAGGAGTCCCGAAGCAGATTCCGCATCAGGTTTATTCAGTTTAGAAAAAAACTGAACATACCCTTATTTTGATAGGCCTCAGACTGAATTCACAGACAGCGTTGGCTTTTTATTTTTTTTAAAGAAATGCGGCCACATGCATCTTTAAAATCTATAGAGAATTACTGAAAGCTCTAAACTACCCAGTGTTTTTGGACTTTTTTTTTATTTTTATTAAATACGCAATTGTTATGACTTTATTTTCTGGCATTTTCCCCATAGGCTCTTCTATAGGGCTGGACAGACGCCAGAAGAAGAAACATGTATGTTTCACATTTTCCATAATAAGAAAACGTCACCAAAAGAGCACGTAGAAAAGGTTCTGAAAAATGCTTGACATTCAACGCTTAAACACCCTGAAAAAAAAATGTGCAGAATCCCCAAGCGCCCATTCACACAGCGGAATTTGCCTCTACAAAATATGCCACAGCTTTCAGTATGAAAGCCATGGAAACGCTGATGGTTTAACCTCATCAAATGGAGCTAAACCCACAAGTGGACAAACTCCACGACTTCCGTCCAGACACCGCTCCAAGAAGGAACATGTCCACTCTTGGCGCAGTTGCAGCTTTAGGCCTCTTTCACACTACAGTATGTTGCATTCAGTGTTTTGCGTTCCGTTTTTCACGGATCCGTTGTTCCGTTTTTTGCTTCCGTTGTGGTTCCGTTTCCGTTCCGTTGTTCCGTTCCGTTTTTCCGTATGGCAAATACAGTATACAGTAATTTCATATTAAAAATTGGGCTGGGCATAACATTTTCAATTGATGGTTCCGCAAAAAACGGAACGGATACGGAAGACATACGGATGCATTTCCGTATGTGTTCCGTTTTTTTTGCGGCCCCATTGACTTGAATGGAGCCACGGACTGTGATTCTCAGCCAAATATAGGACATGTTCTATCTTTTCAACGGAACGGAAAAACGGAAATACGGAAACGGAATGCATAAGGAACACATTCCGTTTTTTTGCGGAACCATTGAAATGAATGGTTCCGTATACGGACCGTATACGGAACGCAAAAAACGGACCGTATACGGAACGCAAAAAACTGTAGTGTGAAAGAGGCCTTAATCTGCTGCGATCTGCAGAGCAGCCAGACACCATACGGTCACTGACAGAATTTTGGTATAGGAACAATGTAAAAATTCTGACAACAAAAGAAGCTGTGTGAACGTACCCTTAGGTCATGCACATGTATGTATGTATGTATGTATGTATGTATGTATGCATGCATGTATTTTGCGCAAAAAAAAAAAAAGACAAAACACGTGACGTCCGTATTACATCCGATTTTTTTTGCAGATCCATTGCAACAATGCCTGTCCTTGTCCCTGACTTGCAGACATACGGATTCGGAATGCACACAGCGTAATTTTATATATTTTTTTCGGCCCCATTAAAAAGAATGGTTCTACATACGGTCTGCACAAAAAGTTGAACGAACACGGTCAAAAAATATGTTTGTGTGCATGAGCCCTTAGAGTACCACAATCGTCGTGTAGCTGTACCCTTAGCTGGTCATACACATTAGGCCCCTTGCAGATGAGCGTGACAGATTTGGTCCGGATGCGTTCAGTGAAAAATGCGCGATTTCGCAGGCAAGTTCATTCCGTTTTTTCTGCAATTGCGTTCAGTTTTTATTGTGCGGGTGCAATGCGCATTGATGCGTTTTTCACGTGTGTGAGAAAAAAAAATGAAGGTTTACAAACATCTCTTAGGGTCCATTCACACGTCCGTTGTTTCTTTCCTGATCTGTTCCGTTTTTTGCGGAACAGATCTGGACCCATTCATTTTCAATGGGTCCTGAAAAAAATCGGACAGCACAATGTCTGATTTTTTTTCAGGACCCATTGAAAATGAATGGGTACAGATCTGGTCCAGATCTGTTCCGCAAAAAACGGAACAGATCAGGAAAGAAATAACGGACGTGTGAATGGACCCTAAGCAACCATCTGTGAAAAACGCATTGCAACCGCACTTGCTTGTGGATGCGATTTTCATGCAGCCCCATTCACTTCTATAGAGCCAGCGTTGCATGAAAAACGCAGAATATAGAACATGCTGCAATTTTCAAGCAACGCACAAGTGATGCGTGAAAAACAACGCTCATGTACACAGACCCATTGAAATGAATGGGTCCAGATTCAGTGCGGGCGCACTGCGTTCGCATCACGCATTGCACCCGCGCGGAAAACTCGCTTGTGTGAAAGGGGCCTGTGGTGTCTGGTTTTCCCCCTCTCCCTACTGAGGAGCTTGCAGGTGTATGGGGAGGTTGGTTGAAAGCTATCCAAGGTGCAGTCACAAGACCGTATCCTTTTTGAAGTATGCAAATCGTGGATCTGCAAAATACAGATGCGGTCCGTGTGCATCCTGAACTTTTCATGGGCTCCATTGTTCTTGTCCGCAAACTGGACTAGAATAGGACATGTTCTATAATTTGCACGGATTCAGATAGCACAAGGATGACATCCGTGTGCTGTCCGCATTTTTTGCATATTGGGTGAGGACCGAAAATACGGCCATGTGAATCCACCTTTACGCTGGGTTCAGACCTGAGCGTTCTGAAACGAGCGCTCTGTATGCGCGATTGTACGGGCGTTTACAATCGCGCATACAGAGACTGGCGTTCAAACATTGTCGCGCGTTCCCGAATTTCTATGTGCGGGAACGCGCGACAAACGCCCAAAAAAAAGCTCAAGCACTTGTTTGAGCGTCGGGCGTTTTACAGCGCGATCGTACGCGCTGTAAAACGCCCAGGTGAGAACCATTCCCATAGGGAATCATTGGTTCTTGCCTGTTGTGCGTTTTACAGCGCGTAGGAACGCGCTGTAAAACGCTCAGGTGTGAACCCAGCGTTAGGGTTTCATGCACACGGTTGTTGACGTTTTTGCAGTCTGCAAATTGCAGATCCGCAAAACACGGATACTGGCCGCGTGAGTTCCAGAACGTCCTGCCCTCTTGTAAAACTGTCCTATCCTTGTCTGCAAAACGGACATGTTCTATTTTTTTTTTTTTGTTGCGGGGCTGCGGAAAGGACATACGGATGAGGACAGCACATCTTTTGCAGCCCCAATGAAGTGAATGGGCCTGCAAAAAATGCGGATCAGATGCGGACAAAAAACGCGGTCGTCTGCATGAGCCCTTAGGTTGGGTTTATAAGGTGTTTTTTTCTGGCAAAACTACAGCCACCTGCGGCAACCTCAGTTTCTCCACAAGCGCATTAAAAATGTGCTTCACCAGTCAAAAATCTGCGCCATTTTTCCAGTGCATGTGAATGGGGTAAAAAAATAAATATAATAATAATACATTTCCTGCCATTGGATGTGAAATGCTGGCGGATTTGATAAGGAGGCACAGAATCCTCATCCTAACAACAAAAAAAAAAAAAAAAAGTCAACACAGCCTTAGGGCTCATGCACACGAACGTATTTTCTTTCCGTGTCTGTCCTGTTTTTTATTGCGGACCGTATGCATAACCATTCATTTCAATGGGTCCGCCAAAAAAACTTAAGTTACTCTGCGTGCATTCCGTTTCCGTATGTCCATATGTCCGTTCCGCAAAAAAATATAACATGTCCTATTATTGTCCGCATCACGGGCAAGGATAGGGCTGTTCTATTAGCGGCTAGCTGTTCCGTTCCACAAAATACGGAATAAACACAGACATTATCCGTATTTTTCTGCAGTCCGCAAAATACATAAGGTTGTGTGCATGAGCCCTTAGTAGATCAGATGATCTTCCAATCCAGTGGATCCCAACATTTTTTTTTCCCACTTAGACCATCAGTACAATCGGTTATTTTCACGCGGAGCGGAAACTATAAAGTGTAAATGCACCTTTAGTAGTAGAGGGAAAAGCAAACAACCATGAAGAGCTGGAGCAACAAAGCTTCAAAAAGGAAGGAGGAGGGGGGCACAAGCAAAACAAACATTCCTAAAAGCACTAGGACCATTAACCATTTCTCTGCAAGACAATTAAAATAATACACATTCTTACGAACAGAGAAAAATTATATATTTGCAAAATTCTGGGCGCCACCGTAAAGAGCTTTTAATACTTCTAGTAACCAATCACAGGGCAGCTTTTATTTTTCTAATATATAATACAGATTGAAAGAACTGAACTGATTGGTTGCTGCAAGGTGTCAAATTCCGTGCACGAGCAGAAACCCGTTAATTACTTTTATCATCCAATCCCAAGGCAGCTTTCGTTTTTCTAATGTACGCTGCAGCTTAAAAGAACTGATCTGATTGGTTGCAAGAGGTAAAATTCTAGGCACCACTAGTGTGCCATACTTTTATTAACCAATAAGAAAGCAGCTTTTATTTTTCTAATTTAATCTAAAGATTGAAAGAACTGATCTGATTGGCGGTTGCGGGTAACTGCTGCTCTCTGCCTGGTACATGAAGCCCGCCGTGTACAGACTGTCTACCCGTCTACACAGAGGCGGCAGAACTTGATCTCACAATGGGGCAGTGCCTACCAGAGGCAGCACTCCGCACAGCGCCCCCTTCCCCCCTCTTTTGCCAGGTCGCTTTGATGTCTCCCACCTAGATTACAACTTGTGAGGACAGGAGGAGACGGGGCAGCGGCTCAGAACTCACCGGAGCCTGGAGGAGACCCGGGCGCCTCTGCAGTAATCGCCAGGCGACTTTGTGGGAAGTTTTCCTGGGAGTCCAGCAGCCAGCTCTCCTCTATCCCAGCAGGAAATCCCTCCCTTTCCTTGCGCTGCTCGCTGCCTTCCTCCTGTCCCTGCTCCTCCCTCCCGATCCTCATGAAGAGGAGGTCTGAGGTCTGTGCTGGCTCCCCTCCAGCCTTGTGCAACAAGTGGGGGAGCTGCGGCGCAGAGAAGGGGGGCCCTGCACCCTGGGTGCTATTCTGCTGGGTATGCCCTGCACCCTGGGTGCTATTCTGCTGGGTATGCCCTGCACCCTGGGTGCTATTCTGCTGGGTATGCCCTGCATCCTGGGTGCTATTCTGCTGGGTATGCCCTGCATCCTGGGTGCTATTCTGCTGGGTCTGCCCTGCACCCTGGGTGCTATTCTGCTGGGTATGCCCTGCACCCTGGGTGCTATTCTGCTGGGTATGCCCTGCACCCTGGGTGCTATTCTGCTGGGTATGCCCTGCATCCTGGGTGCTATTCTGCTGGGTATGCCCTGCATCCTGGGTGCTATTCTGCTGGGTATGCCCTGCATCCTGGGTGCTATTCTGCTCTACTGGGTCTGCCCTGCACCCTGGGTGCTATTATGCTGGGTCATGTGCTCATGAATAGGTGGTCTGGGTCATGTGCTATTCTGCTCTGCACTCTGGGTGCTATTCTGCTGAGCACCCTGGGTGCTATTCTGCTGGGTATGCCCTGCACCCTGGGTGCTATTCTGCTGGGTCTGCCCTGCACCCTGGGTGCTATTCTGCTGGGTCTGCCCTGCACCCTGGGTGCTATTCTGCTGGGTCTGCCCTGCACCCTGGGTGCTATTCTGCTGGGTCTGCCCTGCACCCTGGGTGCTATTCTGCTGGGTCTGCCCTGCACCCTGGGTGCTATTCTGCTGGGTCTGCCCTGCACCCTGGGTGCTATTCTGCTGGGTATGCCCTGCATCCTAGGTGCTATTCTGCTGGGTATGCCCTGCACCCTGGGTGCTATTCTGCTGGGTATGCCCTGCATCCTGGGTGCTATCCTGCTCTACTGGGTCTGCCCTGCACCCTGGGTGCTATTATACTGGGTCTGCCCTGCACCCTGGGTGCTATTATGCTGGGTCATGTGCTCATGAATAGGTGGTCTGGGTCATGTGCTATTCTGCTCTGCACTCTGGGTGCTATTCTGCTGAGCACCCTGGGTGCTATTCTGCTGGGTATGCCCTGCACCCTGGGTGCTATTCTGCTGGGTCTGCCCTGCACCCTGGGTGCTATTCTGCTGGGTCTGCCCTGCACCCTGGGTGCTATTCTGCTGGGTCTGCCCTGCACCCTGGGTGCTATTCTGCTGGGTATGCCCTGCATCCTAGGTGCTATTCTGCTGGGTATGCCCTGCATCCTAGGTGCTATTCTGCTGGGTATGCCCTGCATCCTGGGTGCTATTCTGCTGGGTATGCCCTGCATCCTGGGTGCTATCCTGCTCTACTGGGTCTGCCCTGCACCCTGGGTGCTATTCTACTGGGTCTGCCCTGCATCCTGGGTACTATTCTGCCCTGCACTCTGGGTGCTATTCTGCCCTGCACCCTGGGTTCTAATTTGCTAGTTCTGCCCTGCAGCCTGGGTGCTGTTCTGCCCTGCAGCCTGGGTGCTGTTCTGCCCTGCAGCCTGGGTGATGTTCTGCCCTGCAGCCTGGGTGCTGTTCTGCCCTGCAGCCTGGGTGCTGTCCTGCTCTGCAGCCTGGGTGCTGTCCTGCTCTGCAGCCTGGGTGCTGTCCTGCTCTGCAGCCTGGGTGCTGTCCTGCTCTGCATCCTAGCTGCTGTTCTGCTCTGCATCATGGGTGCTGTCCTGCTCTGCACCCTGGGTGCTGTCCTGCCCTGCAGCCTGGGTGCTATTCTGCTCTGGACCCAGGGTGCCGTCCTGCCCTGCAGCCTGGGTGCTATTTTGCTCTGCATCCTGGGTGCTGTTCTACTGTCATTGGACTCTGTGGGCTATCGGGAATTGGACATATTCACTAATACTGTTGTATCGCTGAGTAGTACTCCAATATGTCTAGCATATGGACACTTTTCCTTTGAGGAATATCTCGGGAAGGGTGGGGTGTGCTGTTTCTTCCTATTAGAAGTCTTAGCGGATTCACAGGTGCCGCACTTATACACCCCAGACAAATTCTCTGCAAAATCTTAATCCAAAAAGGGTGAAATCTGCAGCAATTCCATGAGAGATCCGTGTCCAGACCTGCAAGAAGATTGCAGCAGTTACACGTGATTTGACAATTCCTTTTTTAGGGATTTATATACCTGAAATCGTTCACATCGGTACAATTCATGTGACAATCCCAAAAACAGTTCGGGCCGCTTGGCTTTTTTGAACGTCTGTGGCTGAATGTATCCCCATAGATTTCACTGTGAACATGATTCTTCCTGCTGCCAGTGCTAGACAATGAGCGCAGATCGCTGCCTGCCAGCTGGCCGGGGTGGTCTCAAAGTGACAAGAGGGTCCTGACATATGACCCCAGAGTGGTGGGACTCTATCAGATCAGACGCCAGCAGGGTCAGACAACTATTCTTTGAAAACAAACATAGTTTCCCATAGACCAGAATAAGGGTCATTTATGAACAGATTTACACCACTTTTTGGCATATATCTATCGCAGGTCTAAAAAAGGGGGCGTCGTGTGGGCCCGTCTCATCATTTTCTACGCCCCTCTTTAGACGTAGAAAATGGTCTAAATTTAGACGTAGAAAATGGTCTAAATTTAAGCCAGCAAGAAAGTTGTCTTCCATTTAGAACAGTGGTGGATGCGCTTATGTTATGTAGAGGCCGGTGCCTCTACATAACCTCGGCGGATCCAGCGCAGGGGTTAATAATAAATGACCGTTGCCTAGTAATTAGATTTTTATTAGATTTTATTATCACATGGGGTTTATATAATTTTACTTTTTAGAATTAGTGATTTTTAAAAATACCTTTATTAGTGATTATCTGGGTATAGCTATGTATATACCAATAGAGTGTGCTACAATTTCACAAGAATTTGTATATATATATTTCTTATGACCGGGGAGTAGTAGCCCCTACACATAACATTTACTAGTGATACAATACGTCAGTAGGTTTAGGAAGTTCGAGGATCCAGTCAAATTATTAATAAAGATAATAGATAGTAGTGAGACAAGGTCTGAGAGAAGGGGCAGGGCAGACAAACTGCTTACCCTACAAGGCCCTCAAAAGACTGCTCAGCCCAGGGTGACCCCCTGATGGTGGAGGTTCCCTGTCCCCGAACCTAAAAACTAAACAAATCCCTAGGTTGACCCTAGCCAGGGAAAAATATTATAATAACGATAAATCAGGAATGGAGGGTGGTTAAGTATAGATGGGGTCACCACCTACCCCTTCCAGAGGATTAGAAAAATAGGGATGAGATTCACAATTATATTATAGGAGTGAGAGAGAGTTTCAGATAATACGGAAATCACCATCCCACTCACGAGTACAATACGCACGTTTTTAAATTATGCACATCTTAATACATATATACCACGACGCGTTTCGCCTGTATACAATCAGGCTCATCAGGAGGTAGATAAAAAAACAAACAGAGTCCAATTAAGATGTAGATGTGATTAATAATATAGATGGTGAAAATGAAGCGATACTTAGCTACCGATGTTCAATAGGGAAGGCGTGGATAGAACATTACCAGAGGGCATGATAATTACAGCCATAAGGGATAAACATGATGATGGTGCTGGCAAAGTCTCCCCCAGTAGCCTGTTTTAGGCCCAGGTTCTAATAAATTACCCCCTAAGAGTTTTCCTGTAAATGAGGGGTATTATAGAGACCATAAAAAGATACAGCAAAGATTTCTGACTTCCTATGAAAAGATATAAGACACTTAAAGGGGTTTTCCCATCACAGACAATGGGGGTATATCGCTAGGTTATGCCCCCATTGACTGATAGGTGTGGGTACCACCGCTGGGACCAGCACCTACACTGAGAACAGAGTGGGGAAAGGTGGTGGAGGGTGCACTGCCCATGCGCAGATGACATCCATTCATTTTTATGTGCGCCGAAAATAGCCGAGCACTGGCTAGGCTATTTCCTTCGGCCCCATAGACATGAATGTGAGCAGTGGCCGCGCAAGCGAGGTGCGCTCCTATTCACTTGTATGGGGAGAGCGCTTGGCAGTGGCCAGACCCTGCCACCGCTCTCCCCACTCCGCTTTCAACGTAGGTGCAAGTCCCAGAGGTGGGACCCGGACCTATCAGACAATGGGGGCATATCACTAGGATTGTATGTGATGGGAATACCGCTTAAAGGGGGTATAGAAGGGGTGGTTACATGGTTAAAACCACCCTTTGTGTCCCTTTCAACCGTGTCTGCATCATCCACACGCTCATATGCTTCAGACAGGCTCGGACTGGCCCACAGGGGTACAGGTGAATCCCCCAGTGGGCCCCTAGTCTCCCACCCCCTGCACAAGTGGCATATAACACAGTAGTGTTGAGCACAAATATTTGAATAGCAAATTTTTATCGCGAATATCGCCTATTCGAGAATTCGTGAATATTTAGAATATAGTGCTATATATTCGTTATATCGAATATTCGGCTTTTTTTTTTCACCTGAACACCTGATTCCTCTTTGCTTCTTGCTTGTGGGCCAATGAGAAGGAAGCAATGTCAAGTTCACACCAATCACTAATCTGTAGTCAGACATGCTAAAATGTGAAGTTTCACGTAGTGCGAAAAAATATTCTAATCACTGCCGATTAGCGAAATCGCGAATATATTGGAGCACTTGACTCTATCGGCATATAAAGCTATTGTAATGTTCTGCCAACCATTTTCTCCAGTCTCAGGAGAAACTCAGAAAACTTCTTAAAATGTAGCCAAAGTGACCCACGACTGTATTTTGCATTACAAATTCGCATTACGCAACTTTTACATTGCCGATTTTTCGCATTCAATAAAATAATCTCGAATTCTAATATAGCCCCTGCCACTCATCACTATAACACAGTAGACTTTCTGCACTACATACATATATTCAATGTACAGCACCTTAACCAGCCTATGTTCATATAAAAAAAACTTGATAGTTTATTAAAGAAACTCCCCAGTTTATTATTATAGACACGATCAGAGCTGAGATGACGTCTAAGTATAGTGGAAAGCTGCCAGGGTCCTCTTCTCCCGAGGTCCTAGCTCAAAATTGCTGCAGGGGCCCCTTTATTCAATCATCTAGTAGCATCTTGCTGCTGTGTGAGCAGGTAATATTTGAATGTATTTGTATGGTGGGCCCCCAAAATAGATTTTACTGGTGGGCCCTAGGCACCTCTGTCCGACACTGGCTACAGACCTGCGTCCTGCAAGGAGACGGAAACTTTACCCAGGCCAGCCTGATGAGGTGCCATCACCATGCCACTGAGGAAGTATTAGGGAAGCATCCATTTATTTTTTTCTGCTACTTTACATCTGGTGGCTTTTTTTTGTTCTTTAGGAAGAGAGCTAATTTTCATGAATTTTTTTCTGGGGGCACCTTTACTGTGTGGGGGCACTCTGGCTGTGTATAGGCAGTAAGGGGGCACTGTTACAGTGTAAAGAAACTATTAGGGTTGGTTTACATGGAGCCGGTTTTGTGGTTCATTCAGCCAAAGGCAGAAGTAGATCCCTGTGGGAAAACATATAAGTTTCTTTCAAATCCACTTCTGGCTTTGGCTGAAAAACCTGCAGAAGTATCTGCCTCAACATATTATTATGTGGGGCACCATTGCCATCTGGGGCATTATCTCTTTGGCGCTACTTTTTGGGTTGGTAACTATATAGATAAAAGGGGGCAGCAGCAAGCAAATTATTGGGAAAAGCAAAAGGATGGCTCTGTTAAAGAGGGTGGGAATAGGTGTTGAGGATGCTAGAAAAGTGAGGAGCCAAAGATGTCTGGCCAGCAAACTCTGCAAAGACGAATTATAGTATGTGTCATGGTGGTCTGGGTCAGTTAGAGAAGAAAAGGGAAAGTGCATGATGCCAATCAGAGAGGATATCATCCATGAGACACTGGATTGTACTGTAATGTAATCACTTATAGGGTCTGCAAAGCACATATATAAAGCTAATATTTATGGTCACTGTATGGAGATATTATTGGTCTCTGTATAGTGGTTCTTATTCAACAGCTATATGCTGGTATTATTGGACACTATGTGGAGGTATTATGTGGTCATCATTTAGTAATAGGTGATTTTACAGTCAAGTCACATTATTCTGACCACCAGTTAATATCCAGAGTAACCGCCGTGTGCAGCACGGACAGCAGGTCGGGGGTGACTCCATAAGGTCCTGGACGGTTATCACAGGTATCTGGAGCCATGCTGCCTGCAGTGCATCCCACAGCTGCTGGAGGGGCCATGGGGGGAGGAACCGCAGAGCGAACACGACCATCGAGGTGCTCCCACAGAGGCTCAACTGGGTTCAACTCTGTGGAATTAGGGTCCAGGGTAGTACTTGGAAGTCTTGGTCATGCTCTTCAAGTGTTGGACATTTCTAGCCGTGTGACATGTCGCATTGTCTTGCTGGAAAATCCCATCCATCCCAGGGAAGACAATCGGAATATGCTTGTGAAAATATGCCAGCTAACCGGATATACCGATCCCACTATGCTGGACGGACCTCTTTTCAGTACGTACCAGCACCTGGGCTGACAACATCATGCTCTTTATTGTAGACAATCCATTAAAACAGATAATGATCGTGAACACGATGCCATGCCAAGGGACCATCTTCTGTTTT
The DNA here is from genome assembly GCF_014858855.1 of Bufo gargarizans. Taxonomy (NCBI): domain Eukaryota; kingdom Metazoa; phylum Chordata; class Amphibia; order Anura; family Bufonidae; genus Bufo; species Bufo gargarizans. The sequence goes on along the minus strand of NC_058085.1, from coordinate 63,225,089 downwards.
AATGGATTTTCTACAATATAGTAGACAATCAGCATGTGTGGGTGTACGTGACCTGCAAGGATGGATTCATACCCAAATCGGTGGCGTGTGCCTTCCACATGGATGAGTGGACCAGAGAATGCCACCAACATTCCTCAGACCATAACGCTGTCACCATCAGCTTGTGTACTTCCAGAAATGGTAGCAGAATGTTTTTCTCGCCAGACACGGCAACGTCCATTTGTTCCATGAAGCAGAAAAACGTGACTCCTCAGAGAAGGATTTTGATCGCTTGATTTATTTTTTGTGGGAAATGAAACAACCAAAAACAGCCATTTTGCCTTTTTTTCAATTTCGCCGTTTGCCATATAGGAAAAATATTTTGATAGTATGTGCATTTGTATTTTTTTATATATTTTTTTTACACTTTTTTATCATTCCCATAGGAAACAAACAATCATTATCATTGGAGTCTATGAGAAGTGTGCTAGTTTCCCATGGAGCCCTGCTACAGAAAGAGGCTCCATAGGAAACACTGTGCAGCAGCCTCCTGTCATTCTCTATGACAGGGGCTCCTGCATACAAGCTCCAGCTCCTCCAATTGCCGCCAGAGCATAGCAGGAAGCGCATGCTTCGGCTGTGATGTGCTGCTTGTGGCCATGTCACTGCTGAAGCCATTTACTGGCCGTAGCGGAGCATATGACCATGCTCATGCAGCGCCGGATGTAAACAGTCCGGGGACTGGAACATAGACTTGCGGGAGCCAGTGCGGAGGACCAGAGCGGCGTTGAGCAGGTAAGCATAAATGATCTATTTACTGAGGTAGGCTTCAGGCATTAAAGAAAATGTCTTTGGGGGTCATTTATTAAGCCTGGTGTTTTAGACGCTAGCAGTGGATTTCTGACGTTATGGAGAGGTGCTGGCCTCTACATAACTTTGGCGTATCCAGCGCCAGTCTAAATGTTAGCCAGCTTCCTAGTGGTCTTACATTTTAAACTATTTTCTACGCCTAAAACAGGCGTAGAAAATGATCAATGACACATGCCTGCTGTCCCTCCATGCCCACGCCATACCGGCTTTTTTAGACCTGGCGTGAGCAGGTAAAAGTTGCAGATTGCGGTGCAAATAACATTTGCGCCGCTATCTGCGCCAGAAATATGCCTTTATATATGCGTATTTCAGGATAGTAAATGACCTCCTTAAGGCTCCATTCACACGTCCGCAAAATGGATCCGCATCCGTTCCGCAATTTTGCGGAACGGGTGCAGACCCATTCATTTTCAATGGGGCCGGAATGTGCTGTCCGCATCCACATTTGCGGATCCGCACTTCCGCATCCGTGTTTCCGTTTCCGCAAAAAAATAGAACATGTCCTATTCTTGTCCGCAATTGCGGACAAGAACAGGCATATTCTATTAGTGCTGGCAATGTGCGGTCCGCAAAATGCGGAATGCACATTGGCGCTTTCCGTGTTTTGCGGATCCGTGGCTCCGTGTATCCGCAAAACAGGTTGCGGACGTGTGAATGGAGCCTAAGGGTCCATTCACACGTCCGTTGTTTCTTTCCTGATCTGTTCCGTTTTTTGCGGAACAGATCTGGACCCATTCGTTTTCAATGGGTCCTGAAAAAAAATCAGACATTGTGCTGTCCGATTTTTTTTCAGGACCCATTGAAAATGAATGGGTCCAGATCTGGTCCAGATCTGTTCCGCAAAAAACGGAACAGATCAGGAAAGAAACAACGGACGTGTGAATGGACCCTTATTCCTGGAGAATCCCTTTAAGGCTCCATTCACACATCCGCAACGTGTTTTGCGGATACACGGAGCCACGGATCCGCAAAACACGGAAAGCGGCAATGTGCGTTCTGCATTTTGCGGACCGCACATTGCCGGCACTAATAGAATATGCCTGTTCTTGTCCGCAATTGCGGACAAGAATAGGACATGTTCTATTTTTTTGCGGAAACGGAAGCACGGATGCGGAAGTGCGGATCCGCAAATGTGGATGCGGACAGCACATTCCGGCCCCATTGAAAATGAATGGGTCTGCACCCGTTCCGCAAAATTGCGGAACGAATGCGGATCCATTTTGCGGACGTGTGAATGGACCCTAAGGGACTTATGAGCTGCAAAACTCTTCACAGCATGCTGCTGTAGTCTCTAGTAGAAAGTATGTTATATCGCCATCTAGTGAGCGTACGTATACCAGCATAATTAGCCATTGGATGCATATTCCTGATTTACTGATCAATAGTCCTAATTTATTTCCCAAATTATGCTGCAGATCTCCACTGTGGACTGAAAGGGTGAAATCGGCAGCAGACTTATTCACTGTATTTTATGTCCTATCGGACGTAGCCTAAGGCTACATTGAATAAATTGTCAGTTTTGATAAATTGTCCAAAAATATTATTTTTTTTACTGTTGCCTTTCTGAGAAACTGATGTTAAAAATGGTCCCCTTCAATTGTATGGGGGCTGTCGGTCCATGAAGACAGACAAAATAGAACATGTCCTATATTTGATGTCTGTGATTGACTGGCCGTCAAAAAAACTGCAGTGTGAATAACCTCATAGACTACCACTGTCCGTCATCAACGTCTGTCACATGTCCGCTTTTCACTGTGAATGTATTTTTTATTTTTTTTGTTAGTTTTTTTTAAAGGCCAAAGTGAATATAAAACTGCCTGGAAAAGTACAGTTTTTTGCTCAATGAAAAAACGCTATAGAAACTTTTCAGAAGTAAAAAAGCCGTTTCAGACTCATTTACATCTCATTTACCAACTGATTTTACGCCTGTTTAGGAGACATTTGTATCTTGTTCGTCTAATTCTTAGGGCTCATGCACACAAACGTATTTTCTTTCCGTGTCCGTTCTATTTTTTTACGAACCGTATATGGAACTATTAATTTCAATGGGTCCGCAAAAAAAAAAAAAAGTTTAACCGTGTGTATTCCGTTTCCGTTCCGCAAAAAAAAAGAACATGTCCTATTATTGTCCGCATTACAGACAAGGACAGTACTGTTCTATTAGGGGCCAGCTGTTCCGTTCTGCAAAAAACGGAATGCACACGGATGTCATCCGTATTTTTGCGGATCCGTTTTTTGCGGACCGCAAAATACATACGGTCGTGTGCAAGAGGCCTTATTTTGAGACTAATTTTAGCTTTGTTTTTGTTTTGCGGCTTATTTCCGATGTATTTATGTTGGTGCGCCTTTTTTTTGCATCTGAATTAGGCACTTAAACTGTCTACTCCACTCCTGACCAGGCTTATTTTTCCTGTCTGTTTTGAGGGGTAACCTGTGCAATTTTTAGCATTAAAATAAATAGAGCTGCAACTTTTTTCGGTCATTTGCGCAATCTTTTCACGCGCAAACCTGTATTACAAGAAAACAACTACTACTTAAGGGGGGTGTCTCACTTCAGCAAGTGGCATTCATCATGTAGAGAAAGTTAATAAAAAGCCACTCCCTAATGTATTGTGATTGTCCATTTTGCTTCCTTCACTGGCTGGATTAATTTTTCCATCACATTATACACTGCTCGTTTCCATGGTTACAACCACCCTGCAAGCCATCAGCGGTGGTCGTTCTTGTACACTATAAGAAAAAGTGCTGGCCTCTTTGGTGACTGGGAACGTGCATAGGCTGGTCCTTTTTTCTATAGTGTGTAAGCACGACCACCGCTGCTGGATTGCAGGGTAGTCGTAACCATGGTAATAATGATGGGAAAAATTAATTCGGGCAGCAAAGGAGGCAATATGGACAATCACAATACATTAGTAAGTGGTTTGTATTCACTTCCTCTACATAATAAATGCTATTTGCTAAAACAAACCCTTTAAAACAAATACAAAGCTTTTTTATTAAAGGGGTTGTTCGGGTTCAGAGCTGAATCCGGACATCCCTCCATTTTCACCCTGGCAGCCACCCAGACATCCCTCCATTTTCACCCTGGCAGCCCCCCGGACATGAGCATCGGAGCAGTTTATGCTCCGATGCTCTCCTTTGCCCTGCGCTAAATTGCGCAGGGCAAAGGCATTTTTTGGAGATCCGGTGACGTACTGGGGCTCTCCATGGGGCTGCCAGGAACCCCGGTGACGTCACCGGCACTGATAGGCGGGATTTAGCTCTGCCCTAGCCAGTTTAACGGCTAGGGCAGAGCTAAAGCCCGCCCCTCAGAGACGGTGACGTCACCGAACACACTGCCGGGTGGAAGTTACCGGCCGGCAGTGTGTTACTAAAAACAAAAGAGCCCGTGCCCTGCGCGATTTAGCGCAGGGCAAGGGAGCGCATCGGAGCATGAGATGCTCCGATGCTAGCCTAAGGGGGGCTGTCTGGGTGAAAATAAGGGTATGTCCGGGTTCAGCTCTGAACCCGGACAACCCCTTTGAGGGATCATAAAAAGGCGAGCTTAAAGGATAACTGTCACACTTAGACCCTAATTTCAATTTTCATATATGTAGTTACTAATAACATGATATTCCAGAATCAGTGACTATTAGACTGACTTACCCCATATGTAATAAGATTCAGCCCTTAGCAACCAGTCTGCATAAAACTGCAATTTCACTATTCAGTTAAGATGGCCGCCACTGCCCTCACCCTGAGGCTAATCCCGCCTGCCCTCACTAGCCAGTAACAATAGCCCCCCAAAAGTGTCAGTAACCAGAGCCCTCCACCCTAAAGGGTTAATCTCCTGCAGCACAAAGCGGTCCTCTTACCACATGTTGCTTTCATTTATACACTGAACAGACGGCAGATCTCCCTTCCCTGGTCTGCGCTGCTTCAGCTCTACTTCTCCAGCTCTGCTGAGTGAGGGAGCGTCTGCCAAGCGCAGGGACATGGAGAAGTGCACACAGCCCAGGCACTGTTATCAGCTGCTGGGGAGGACCTGGCTTTAATCATTTACTTACAGTCCCTGGCTGCAGCGTGCTTCTGCGTCCTTCAACAGAGGACGGATCATGCCTAGCAACCTTATTTTAAAGGGCTTCTGTCACCCCACTAAACCGTTTTTTTTTTTGTTTACTTATAATCCCTATACTGCGATTTATGGCTACATAATCTAATTAATCATTTTGGTCCAGTAGATTGTGTTAAAAATGTGCTTTTAAAATATGCAAATTACCTTGCTACCAGCATGTAGGGCGGCTACTTGCTGGTAGCAGCCGCATCCTCCGATCCTAAAGACTCCCCCTCCGCATGTTGATTGACAGGGCCAGGGAACGGGATCGTCCTCTGCTGGCCCTGTCTGCTATCAAGATCTCGCGCCTGCGCCGTAACGGTATTCAGTCGGCGCAGGCGCACTGAGAGGCGGCCGCTCCATCCTCAATGCGCCTGCGCCGATGACGTCACATCTACACCCGGCGCAGGCGCATTGAGGATGGAGCGGCCGAGCGAGCGTCCGCCTCTCAGTGCGCCTGCGCCGATTTGAATACCGCTACGGCGCAGGCGCAAGATTTTGAATGCAAACAAGGCCAGCAGAGAACGATTCCGTTCCCTGGCCCTGTCAATCAACATGAGGAGGGGGCGTCTTTAGGATCGGAGGATGCGGCTGCTACCAGCAAGTAGCCGCCCTACTTGCTGGTAGCAAGGTAATTTGTATATTTTAAAAGCACGTTTTTAACACAATCTACTGGACCAAAATGATTAATTAGATTATGTAGGCATAAATCGCAGTGTAGGGATTATAAGTAAACAAAAAAAAAAAAAAAAACGGTTTAGTGGGGTGACAGAAGCCCTTTAAGCACAGGTAAAAGTAGGCAGTACAGGGAACAAATGTGGAATTAAGAGGGGTAATTTAGTACACAGTCAAAAGTTGAAATAGGGCCACCAAGGAGATATTAATCACCACAATCCAATACTCCAAAATATATATATATATATATATATATATATGACAGTTATACTTTAATAAATGTTCCCCACTGTGTTTTGTTTATTTTTTTTCTTGTCCCACACTGCATGCATTTTTGGGGCTTTTTTTTTTATTTTTGCAAAGCCAATGTTTGAATGGCTTTTTTTTTTTTTTTTTTTGCCTTTTTTTCCTTGTAGAGAATAAAACGCCAGAAAAAATGCCAAAAGCTTCAACATTCCAGGAAGACACACAAAACTAAGCCACTAGGCAGAAACTTAATATTTCCCATAGACTTTCCTTTTAACATCTGGAGCTTGCGTCCTACAGCAAAAACTGCACCAAACCCATGTGCAAAAACATCAATAAAACAGCAAAGATGCTTAAAGGGGTTGTCCCACGAAAAATATTCTACAGTTTTTAAACCAGCACCTGGATCCAAACACTTTTGTAATTGTATGTAATTAAAAATGTAGCATAGCTACGGAGGTATTCAGTCAAATTTATCTGGATAGCGCCACCTGCTGTTTGTTTTGATCCCTATTTCTTTGTCCTGCTCACTGAGATGGCCGCGCATGCTCAGTTCCATCCTTCAGCTGCCTCCTGAGCTGTGATAGGGAGAGCATGTGTAACACCCCAGAGTTGTGTTACTACACGCCTTTACCCCGCTACTATCGTCTAGCCTTTACACCATGGATGTCAAACTCATGGCCCTCCAGATGTTGCAAAACTACAACTCCCATCATTCCCTGATAGCTGTAGTATGCCCATGCATGATGGGAGTTGTAGTTTTGCAACAGCTGGAGGGCCACGAGTTTGACATCCCTGCACACTGTCATTTGATGTAATTTATATTATGTCTTCACAAATGTGCATATAAAACCATATTAAACACAATTGTTCCTGTAATTTTCAAGGTTCACCAGCAGCTTGCAGCAACTCTTTGGCAAGGTACAAGTCCCAGTTTAGCGTATCTAGGCTGGAATGTATTATTTCAGCTTGGCTCCCCCTCTGTGAGCGAAGTTGGCTGTTCCCACATCCTGCAACATGGGTGGAGAAGGAAAGTAGTGGGTAGTGTAGCCCATCCCCTGCTAGGGTGTGTGTGAGGAGATCCCCTGCATAGGGAAAACAGCAAGTATCTTGTCTCGGCTGAGACTTGATCATATTCCCAGTCTAAGCACCTTCAGCCTCAGCTGGATGAAGAGAAGCAGAAACCACAGACAGTCTCCAAAGTTCCAGGAAGAAAGCATCCCCTGAGAAACCATCTGAGAGATAAGTTCAGAGACCTAGGAGAAGCCATCTGAGTCGCAGAGAGCGACGAGGAGAAAGCAAAGCTGTTAAATATTTTTTTCTCCAATGTATTCACTGAGGAAAATAAACTGTCAGATGACATGCCGAATGTTGAAATAAATTCCCCATTAAAAGTGTCCTGTCTGACCCAGGAAGAAGTACAACAGCGACTTAAAAAGATTAAAATAGACAAATCGCCAGGACCGGATGGCATACATCCCCGTATCCTAAGGGAATTAAGTAATGTGATAGCCAGACCCTTATTTCTGATATTTGCAGATTCTATATTGACAGGGAATGTCCCACAGGACTGGCGCATGGCAAATGTGGTGCCAATATTCAAAAAGGGTCCAAAAACAGAGCCTGGAAACTATAGGCCGGTAAGTTTAACATCTGTTGTGGGTAAACTGTTTGAAGGTTTTCTGAGAGATGCTATGTTAGAGCATCTCAATGGAAATAAGCAAATAACGCCATATCAGCATGGCTTTGTGAGGGATCGATCATGTCAAACAAATTTAATCAGTTTCTATGAGGAGGTAAGTTCTAGACTTGACAGCGGCGAATCAATGGATGTCGTGTATCTGGACTTCTCCAAAGCATTTGACACTGTACCACATAAAAGGTTAGTATAGACTTCCGGTTCCGGCGCGCACATGAGCAGCCGCTAGTCAGGGGAGCTCCGCTCGGCCGGCCCGAAACTTGTGGAAATACCGCCTATAGGGGCGAAGAATTGTCCCCACAAACCTCCCAGGAGCATAAGGGGGCCGCTCATGGAGAAATTTCTGGTCAAAGGCGGTTCGCAAAAGGAGGTTCATACAACTCACCCGGCAGGAGACGCTCAGAAAGCGAGGGGCAAGATGGCGCCGGAGACCGAGAAGGGCCGCAGGTTCACCCGCTCAACTTCTCAGTCGACGCAAAGAAGTACGGAGGCCTCCGGCTCGGAAGATGAAGAGGAGGAATGCAGTCACCTGCCGAACGGAGGTATGTTAGCCTCGTGCAAAACCATGGCCATAGAAGTGGCAAAACTTTTGGCTCCGGACATAAAAGCCTCTCTAGAGGCCACAGTTGCCACGGCCCTGCAGCAACTGCAAAATGAAGTGGCGCAACATACCTCGCAAATCACTGAGGTACAACAAAAGGTGACGCTGGTAGAGGAAGAGCTAGAAAGGGCTCAAAACAGCATCAGTGATCTCCGGCGAGACAACCAATTCCTGAGGGATAAAATGGACAATTTGGAAAACCGCTCCAGGAGGAGCAACCTGAGAATCGTCGGCTTGCCGGAGTCAATCCCGCCGAATCAACTGGCGGACATTTGCGAGGTGGAGATACCGCAAGCTCTGGGGTTGCGTGGCGCGTGCACTGTTGAAAAAGCGCATCGCCTGGGTCCACCTGTATCGTCAGGAGCACGCACAAACAATTCTAGGCCCAGAGCGGCGATAGCGAAATATCTAAATTACGCTGCCAAAGAGGCCATACTGGCGAAATTCAGGCGCAAAGATCATCCCTTAGTAATTCGAGGCAGTAAGATCTTGTTGTTTAGCGACTACTCCGCAGAGGTGGCGAAACGCAGGAGAGAATTTTCCCAAGTCTGTTCTACACTGGCGAGGAATAAAATCAAGTTTGCGTTGATCTATCCTGCAATCCTGAGGATTTTTCATCAAGACGGATCGATTGATACTTACCATTCCTCAAGGGAGGCATTGGAGCTGGACCTGACAAGTCCTGACAAGACTCCTCCAGGCTCCCAAAGGTCCACGGTCCCTGCCAGGGGAAGAGGAGCGAGACTGAGCCCAGGGAGACTGTCACCAAGAGCTAAGGGTTCGGGACGCCTGGAAGCTGATCCAGAATGATAATAAGCGCCCTGAAATGAGGACTACTTACTTAGGTTGATGCCTCCTTGTTGGGTCACGTGAGATAAAAGTGGACCTAAGGTCCAATATCATTGAGTTTATGTTAACCTGCTATGCTGTGTTTAAGTATATGGGCTGGAGAGCGTGAGCAGATGGGGAAGAGATAATGAGTCAGTTAGAAGTTTGTAGGGACAACTACTACACTGCGCAATGTGCGAAAAAAGTGAAGTCAGAATGTTGGGTATTAATGTTGTGGGTTTGGTTGCGGAGGGAAGGGAGGGGAGGTGGGGGAGAGGGAAGGTTAGCTAGTCTGGGTCAAATTGACGCAAAATTACCTAGAGGTCAGTATGTGAGATACGGTGGCTTTTTGTTCCTGTTGGTTTTCTCCTGCAGAGATCTTCAATTTAGGAACTAACCATGAGAGTAGCAACGTGGAATGTCAAAGGCCTTCGGTCCCCAGCTAAACGTATGGCAGTGTTGCGCCATCTCAAGAAACTCAAAATAGATGTTGCATTTCTGCAGGAGACCCATCTGGAAGAAGTAGATTTTGTAAGGATGCAGAAGCTATGGGTGGGCCAAGTCGTGGGTTCGCCCTCAATGGGCAAAAAAGCGGGAATAATGATTTTTTTGCACAAGCGGTTGCGTTATAACATCTTAGCAATGTCAACAGATAATCAGGGGAGATGGCTGCGTCTAAGTATGGACTCCCCAGTAGGTCAAATAGTAATGCATAATGTTTATGCTCCTAATGATTCCCAGACGGGTTTTTACAATGCATTGGAGAAAGACATCATGATGGAAGACGCGACAATGTTACTGGTGGGGGGAGATTTTAATCGTGTCCATAGCGAGCAGGAAGAGGAAGGTCCCCGGTACTGCCATTAAGCAAAATAGGAATCAGACGTTACTCCCTCTATTACAGAGCACAGGGTTGCAGGATGTATGGCGTTACCATCATCCCGAGGATCGGGAATTCACCCACTACTCCTATGCACAGGGGTCATGGTCCAGGATTGACTACTTGTTGACATCACCGAGGTTGTTGGCCAGGGTTCAGCTGATTGACATTCTCGATCTGGTGATCTCGGACCATGCCCCGGTGGTAATGGAGCTTCTGGATACTATTCCCAGAGGCCAGGACTACATATGGAGGATGCCCCAAAACTTGTCCAAAGACAAGGATTTTGTAGACAGACTGAAAGGTTGGTGGTGGGAGTATGCGCAAGATAATGCTGGCCACATGACTAATCAGGGCCTTTTCTGGGACGCAGCGAAAGCAGTACTGAGAGGCAGAATAATGTCGTACACGGCGGGGAAGAAAAGAGAGGAGGGGAAAAAGTTTGATGAAGCCACGATGCAGGTTTGGAGAACATACACTGAGTTCCTTCAAAACCCCTCTGACTCTAATAAATTACTTTGGGTGACAGCTAAACATAACTTTGACTACTGTTAAGAGAGGAGGGAGAAGTGGGTTAGTGACTATCAGAGGGCAAAGTTCTTTCGCCTGGGTAATAAAGCGGGGCGGCTACTGGCAAACTTAACACGCCCCATTGTTAAGCAACCATTACTACAGCCTCTTAAGGACAGGAAGGGGAAGTTATGTACCCAGCCGAAAGAGATAGTAGAAATTCTGGGTGAATTTTATCAGAAACTGTACTGCAGGGACTCCTTTCAACCGAGGGATGCGAAGGGCCTATTGGACCAAGTTGATCTACCACATCTATCTAGGGACGCGGTAGAAAAACTAAACGGTGAGATACGAGAGGAGGAGGTACAAGAGACCATAAAATCCCTGTCAAATGGTAAGGCACCAGGCCCCGACGGGTTCCCCGCGGAGTTTTACAAAGCAATGCACCAGGAATTAGTCCCTACCTTGACCAGGTTGTTTAATAGCATTATGGAAGGGGGGAGCCTACCTGACACTGGAAAGATGGCCTATATCAAGGTCCTCCCGAAACCGGGAAAGGATTTGACGCAACCAAGTGCGTACAGACCAATATCCTTGATTAACCAGGATGTCAAGATCCTATCCAGAATCTTGGCTAATAGGCTAGCCACTTGCGTGCCTGATCTAATTGGCTCCCACCAAGTAGGTTTCATGAAGGGCAGGTCAGCGGTAACTAATATCCGTAAAGTCTTGGCCGCCCTGAGCTCAAATAGGGAGGGGAACAAGGGACCATGTCCAGCATTGCTTGCAATAGATGCCGAAAAGGCTTTTGACAGTGTTAGCTGGCAATGGCTGGACATGGTGCTGGATAGATTTAATATTAAGGGTTATTTTCGGAACTACCTAAAGGCACTTTATGAAAATCCCCAGGCAAGAGTGAATATACCAGGTTTCCTGTCCAAATCCATTTCACTCAGCAAAGGTACGAGACAGGGGTGCCCCCTATCCCCGTTGCTCTTTAATTTGGCAATGGAACCTATGGCAAGATGGCTATTGAAATCTGATATCTTTGAGGGGATTAAAATAGGTAGCAGGGAGCTAAAGTTAAGTTGTTTTGCGGATGACATTCTGTTGTATTTGGGAGCCCCAGAAAGACAACTAGATAAAATATTAGAAGCTTTGGCTGAATACGGAAAGGTGACGGGATATAGGATCAATGTAGATAAGAGCCAGTTACTGTTTTTAGGACATGGACCTCACTGTGGGAGCCAATTGGAAAATGGAGTAGAGATTAGGAAGGATTATCTGACGTACCTGGGTATTAAGATTGGGTGTACTCCGAACTCTATATATTCACTCAATTATCCCCCTCTCTTCTTGAAAATTGAAAAGGAGTTAGACAAATGGAAGGAGCTACCCTTGTCCTTATGTGGGAGAGCACATTTAATTAGAATGATGAGTTTTCCAAAACTACTCTACCCGCTCCAAACTATTCCGGTATTGCTAAAACACACAGATGTCATGAGGATCCAGAGAGCATTTAACCGCTTCCTGTGGAAAGCAAAAAGACCCCGTATTGCATATGCCAAACTGACGATGCTAAAGTATGAAGGGGGGCTACAACTTCCAAATTTACGACATTATAACCTGGCGTCGTTATTCAGGCATATACGAGACTGGGTGTGGGGGACAAGTCACTACTCGGCGATTATGTTCGAGAAGGAACTGGCTGGTAGGGAGAACTTAGAAGCCCTGTTACATTCCGAACTAAGAGACATCCCCAAAAAAGTTAAGCAGGAGGTCCTACTAAAAGATACCATAATGGCGTGGAAGGCGATTAGAAAGATTTATGGGCTCCCCTATTATATTTCACCAAGGTTACCTTTGTGGTCATTGCCAGCGTTTCCCCAAGGTAGGGAAAATAGGCTATTCCAGACATGGAGAAGCAAAAACATCATGAGACTTAGTGACCTGTTGCAGCATAACAGTTCTCAGTGGCTGTCCTGGGAGCAGGTGAAAGAGAAGTATGACCTACCGGACACACAGTACCTGCCCTATCAGCAAATTAAAAGCTATTGCAAAGCGCAGACGAACTCATTGGGCGAATCGGATAGGTTGGCATGGTTTGCGGCCCTGCTGGGCAGAGACGGCTCCCCTATGTCCTTGTCAGATCTGCACCAAAGGCTCCACAATATTCAGATGATAGGACTAGTTAAAGAGGCCTATAAACCATGGGAAAGGGAACTCGCAGACCAAAACATTGGGGAAAAAATGAGGGAGGGGCTGGACTGTCTGCGGCGGGCGACATATAATGAGCAGTGGAGGGAATCGCAACTGAGACTCATGCATAGGGCAACATATGCGTTCAATTTGTCCTACCGAGATGCGCCTACACATTATCTGCGAGAATGCCCCAAGTGCGATCTCTCGAGGGCTGGGCTCCTGCATGCCATATGGGAGTGTCCAAAATTACAGCCGCTGTGGCAGCAAGCAGTAGCGACAATAGAAGCGGTCTGGGGAGTGATAGTGGGGCTAACTCCCCAACAATGTATCTTCCACTATATACCTAGGAATCAGGACGAGGAAATGGGATCAGTGGTTATCAAGGCAGGGGTGCATCTTTTGCTGATGTCTGTGAAAAAGTCTTTATTAAGGCATTGGTTGGAAAGGGAAGTTCCATCATGGGATGAAGTGATCGGAACGATGAAAGATATCCTTTATTTAGAAAGATTAGAAGTGGAACAGGACAAAGAAGTGCTAGTGGGGAAATTCATGAAAAAATGGAAGAGTTTTGTCGAGAAGTTCTTATCCCTCTGTGAAATCAAAGAGCTGATGAGCCCATTCAAGCTGACCAAATGGTACTTGGAAGCGCAACTTGCAAACAGACTGGGGAAACTGGAGATATAATGCGATGTGTGTGATCTTAAGGAGGGGATGGCGTTGCTCAAGAGGGGTATCCAGTGGCCAGACTAGGGTTCCAGGGGCGGGGGGGATTGGGGAGGGGGGAGGGGGTTAAAAGTATTATAAAATGTGAGTAGGGGAGTCACGCAGTGACATATATATGTGCAATTCATATGTACTGCTTTATACCTTGTATGTTATCTGCCGGTGTGCTCATTGTATGATTCCTGCTACTTCAATAAAGAGATGTTTTTTAAAAAAAAAAAAAACAAAAAAAAAAAGGTTAGTATATAAAATGAGAATGCTCGGACTGGGAGAAAACGTCTGTATGTGGGTAAGTAACTGGCTCAATGATAGAAAACAGAGGGTGGTTATTAATGGTAAATACTCAGATTGGGTCACTGTCACTAGTGGAGTACCTCAGGGGTCAGTATTGGGCCTTATTCTCTTCAATTTATTTATTAATGATCTTGTAGAAGGCTTGCATAGTAAAATATACATTTTCGCAGATGACACTAAACTGTGTAAAGTAATTAACACTGAAGAGGACAGTATACTACAGAGCGATCTGGATAGATTGGAGGCTTGGGCAGATAAGTGGCAGATGAGGTTTAACACTGACAAATGTAAGGGTATGTACATGGGAAGGAATAATGCAAGTCACCCGTACATACTAAATGGTAAAACACTCGGTAACACTGACATGGAAAAGGATCTAGGAATTTTAATAAACAGCAAACTAAGCTGCAAAAACCAGTGTCAGGCAGCTGCTGCCAAGGCCAATAAGATAATGGGTTGCATCAGAAGGGGCACAGATGCCCGTGATGAGAACATAGTCCTACCACTTTACAAATCGCTAGTCAGACCACACATGGAGTACTGTGTACAGTTCTGGGCTCCTGTGAACAAGGCAGACATAGCAGAGCTGGAGAGGGTACAGAGGAGGGCAACTAAAGTAATAACTGGAATGGGGCAACTACAGTACTCTGAAAGATTATCAAAATTAGGGTTATTCACTTTAGAAAAAAGACGACTGGGGGGGCGGAGCCGACTGAGCATGGTGGAGGACGTGTGCGTCTGAGCTCCTCACCATAGACCCGGTCTTTTAGCCTATATCTAAGCTACCCGACGAGATTATGGGGAAAATCGGCAGAGACAGAAGAGGGGAGGTGGACAGCACCCCGAAATTGAAGAGTTCGCAAAGCGACATGAATAAATACCTCAGCAAGAGGACTTCTTCTCAGCCGGAGCGAGGGAAGACGGCGCGAAACACGCCATCAGTGGAGGCGCGGGAAGATGACTCCGATGGAGACTCCTCGGAAGCCGGCTCTGAGCTCCAAGGTGAGAGAGACGCACTACCGATCACCAGAGCCTTCCTTCAGCAGTCACTAGCGCAGTCTTTGGACAAAGCTCTAACGCCAGTACTGAAAGAGCTGTCAGACATTAAAACTGAGGTCCTGCATATGGGCCACAGGGTTGAAGCCCTGGAAGACTCTCAATCCCTCATGTCGCAGCACAGTGCTGGTTTACACAGTCAACTCACCTCGGTCTGTAAGCAGGTGAATAATGCATTCCTGTATCTAGGAGATGGAGGAGCAGGTCTTGAGGTAGCCTCACAGATTAAAGAATTCCTTAAATCCATTAAGATCCCGACCGTATCAGAGGCGGATGGCTTGGATTTGCTTAGACCCTTTTCAGCAGAGGAGGTGGAGCGAGTCTTGGATACCATACCAATAGGGAAAAGCCCAGGCCCAGATGGGTTTCCCATTGCGTACTACAAAAAGTTCAGAGATATACTTGTTCCTCACTTTGTTGGCCTATGTAACTCTCTACTTCAGGGAGGGACTCTTCCCCCCCAGGCTCAGGCAGCACATATAACAGTGATCCATAAGGAGGGTAAAGATCAAGAAGCTTGTGGCAGCTACAGACCAATATCCCTGCTCAACACGGATTTAAAGTGGTGGGCTAAATTGCTGAGTGCGAGGTTATCTAAGTTGTTGCCTGGGCTTGTGGGGGAGGAACAGGTAGGGTTTGTGCCGGGAAGGGAGGGGAGGCATAATGTAAGTAGGGTGGTTCACAGTGTCTGTTGTGCTAAGAGGAATGGGACCCCACTGGTACTGCTGGGAACCGATGCGGAGAAGGCGTTCGACAGAGTCAGTTGGCTATATATGCGTAATGCATTGGAAGCATTCCATTTGCCGGAACAGTTCATCAATGCCATATTTTCGCTCTACTCGTCCCCATCGGCGCGAATTATGGTAAATGGAACTCTGTCGGACGTCTTCTCGATATGCAATGGCACGCGTCAGGGTTGCCCATTATCCCCTACACTTTTTATTACCCTGGAGACTTTACTCCTTAAATTTAGGCAAAGCTCGGCTGTCCGGGGATTGCAGTTAGGAACATTTACTCATAGAATGGCAGCTTTTGCTGATGATTTACTTCTCATACTTACTGACCCCCTGAATGCTATGCCTGAAGTCCTGAATATCTTTCAACAGTTTGGGACGTTATCAAATTTTAAGATTAATCTAGATAAATCGGAAGCACTAGGGGTATCTCTCTCAAACACACAACAAGACAGACTTAAAAGTATGACTCCCTTTAAGTGGCCCCCGACTTCTATTAAATATTTAGGTGTCCATGTATCTAAGGATCCGAGACTACTGTTCAGATTAAACTTCCCTCCTCTGCTGAAAAAGATTGAAGCCTTCTTATCCAAAAACTCATTGCCATATTTGTCCTGGTTAGGTAGGAAGAATGTAGTTACGGCATATGTACTTCCCCAACTATTATATACCCTTAGATCTCTGCCTCTGCACTTACCAGCCAATTATATCGCCAAGCTTAGATTGGCGATTGGGAGATACATCTGGGCAAACAAAAAGGCTAGGCTCCCCTTCGAACTGCTAACTAGAAGGAAGAAACAAGGTGGTGTCTCACTCCCAGGGATAGAACAGTATATTCAGGCAATTCACTTGGAGAGGTGGGTAGCACTGGCGAGACCTGGGCCCTTGTCTATGCATATAGACATGGAACTCACTCTCTTAGATTATTCAGCAGATTATATGCTGTGGTTCCCCTTTAAAAAGCCAGATAAAAACGCAATACTTAGTGTCCTCACACAGGGGACTGTTGTAGCCTGTAATAAGACAAAAGCACTTAATATGGGGAAGGGAAAGCTATCTCCTCTAACACCACTTAGAATGTTGCCTCAGATATTGAGCTCATCTCATGTTGAGATCAGCCCCATTTGGAAATCGTTGCCGGGAGTAGTAGTAGGAGATTTAGTGAAATCTACTGCCCAGCATGGATATTATGCCTCCCTTAGTGAGAATAATAGTTTAAAGTGGGATTTCCTTCAGGGACAGGACTTTGAGAACACTTGTGCCAAATTTAAAAAAATCTAAGTTTGTACCTCTGGAGGAACCTACCTGGCTAGAAACGTACACGTTGCTTCCCAAATTTCCCCCGAAGTGCATTTCACTTATCTATAAGCAGCTGATGAGGGAAAGGTGTGATAGCTCTCCTTCTTATGTGGAAGCTTGGGAGAAAGAACTGGGTTGTGTGCTAGAGGACTCGGAAAAGAGATATCTCCTGGCACACTCACATGGTTTCTCTAAGTGCATTTTAATCCAGGAGAATTCACTCAAAATACTCACTAGATGGTACAGAACACCTGAGTGGTTATTTCAAGTAGGATTGGGACAAGATGATCTGTGTTGGAGGTGTGGGGAAGGCAAAAGAACGCTATCACATATTTGGTGGTTTTGCCCGAAGCTGAAGAAATTTTGGGAGGGTATCGAAAAAGTGATTAATCAGGTTTGTTGTATCAACCTGAGGCTCTCACCGAAACTGGTCTTACTATGGCTACCCACGGAGGACTTCAGGCCGGGCAAGGCGTGTTTACCGACATGCATGATAACGGCAGCCAAATTATTGGTGCCTGTAAAATGGAGAGATGAAGAGCCACCGTCCTTAGAGATGTGGCATGACAAAATGGCAGATATATGTAGAATGGAAGAATTAGTGGGTTGGACATATCATACTAGGGAAAGATATCTACGGGTTTGGGATCCATGGTTGAAATATGTGAGGAAGAGGGATGGAGATAACTTAGATGTACCTAAAAAACCCTGAGTGAACTAGCTGTCTTGAACACACCTTAGGGTGTTGAAAAAAGAGGGGATTCGGGGGAGGTCGGGGTAGACAGGACCCACATTTGTTGTTGTTTATGTGTGTTTTTTCAGTACTTAAATATGCACCTAAGGAACAGCTGATTTGACGTGCGAGATTTCAATGGACCACTTACCTGTATTGTCGGGTTTATTCCCTGGAAGCCAAATGTCTAGAATATGATTATGTGGCTATTTGTAATCTGTCATCTGCTCTGTGTTGTTTATACATGATGTAAGTGATATGCATATACTATGTGTAAGCTATGTTTCCTGAAAACAATAAAAACAGATTTGACTAGAAAAAAGACGACTGAGAGGAGATCTAAATAATATGTATAAATTTATCAGGGGTCAGTACAGAGATCTATCCCATCATCTATTTATCCCCAGGACTGTGACTGTGACGAGGGGACATCCTCTGCGTCTGGAGGAAAGAAGGTTTGTACACAAACATAGAAGAGGATTCTTTACGGTAAGATCAGTGAGACTATGGAACTCTCTGCCTGAGGAGGTGGTGATGGTGAGTACAATAAAGGAATTCAAGAGGGGCCTGGATGTATTTCTGGAGCGTAATAATATTACAGGCTATAGCTACTAGAGAGAGATCGTTGATCCGGGGATTTATTCTGATTGCCTGATTGGAGTCGGGAAGGAATTTTTATTCCTCTAAAGTGAGGAAAATTGGCTTCTACCTCACAGGGGGTTTTTGCCTTCCTCTGGATCAACTTGCAGGATGACAGGCCGAACTGGATGGACAAATGTCTTTTTTCGGCCTTATGTACTATACTGGTCATCTTTGATTCTCAGCTAGTCTGTCCCCACAAAGCAGAAGTTATAGAAAAGTGCAGAAGATTAATTCCTGCCACAGTTACAGAGCTGCCACGCAGACAACTTATCCTGCAAGCTCCAAATTTACAGAAGTATTTATTCCTGCCAATGATTGCTAAAACCTGCTGGGGTCAGAGACCAAAGCTGTATACTGCTTGGATACAAGTTAGGGCTCATTCAGATGGCCGTATGTTATCCGCAAAAATGCGGATCCGTTTTTTTGCAGATTAGATGCTGACCCATTCACTGCTATGGGGCCCTTTTCTATTCCACGGTTCCGCAAAACAAATGAAACATGTGCTATACTTGTCCGTGAAAATCAGGACATGACCCCGTTGAAGTCTATGGGTCCGCAAAAATACTGAATGCTATCCGTTGTTTTGCGGATTCAGTATTTTTGCGGACAGCATACGGACGCTGAATGAGCCCTTATCTTCAGTAAAGAAACGTTTGAACTTCATCTAAAGGTCTGGACATCATTTCTGCTGCAAAATTCCTCTATTACTCCTACTATCACTACACTCAAATTTATTGCAAAGGAGCCAGGAGTCCAGCCGTACCCAGGTAGGAGACACCGTGACACAATTTCCACTATCCTACAGAGACATTATAGGCCATTACACCACTCTGGCATTCCTAATCTGGGACATAACACCTTGGAAGGGCCCTGGGGTAGTACCCTGCGCACGCTGCAATTGGCTTCACAACAAATACAGAACTTTAAATACCCGTATCCTGGCCCATTGCACATGGACACGCCCCCCTGAGCTGTGATAGGAAGAGCATGGACACGCCCCTGAGCTGTGATAGGGAGAGCATGGACAGGCCTCCTGAGCTGCAGCAGTAAAGACACTCCTCCTGAGCTGTCAGCTTGATATAAATCTAGCAGAGCAATGAATGGGGAGATCTCTGGATCCATGTGAGGTACAGGGCTGGTTCTAGCTTTCTTAGAAAGAGACTGTCACGTACTATATGACATACTATACTGATGTCTGATTTTCATTTTTTACATCAATCATGTCATTACCCCTTTAGTGTGGGCACTTAACAAGAATTAGTCACCTCTCCTGAAATGTCTGTTGTAGCAAATACTTGCATTCCCCATGTAATAACAATTCTGAAGCATCTATTATTATTCTGTGCATTCCTCTATTATTCCTACTTGAAGTTATGACAAGGGTACGGGGTGCAGCCAATAGCAGGCCATGCAAGAGAAGAAGCTGCTAGGGAGGCTGGTCACCGTTGCGGCCTGCTATTGGCTGCACAAGCATTCCACCCCCACCCACCCCCATCTTCCCCGGTCGCCTGATGTTTTGATCTGCGCGATGGGGAGATGCATCAGCGGCTGTGCAGGGATCCAGAGGGGCACAGGTGCCGGGGAGCAGGTAAGTATGCTCTAGAGGAGGGGTCCGGTCATTCTGGGGGTCATTATAGGGATTGGATAACCCCTTTAAACTTAGAGTCACATGACACAGGTCATACTGTAACTGAAACCCTAAAAGTTAATGGGCAACTATGGTCGTGGTCACGATAAGGATTGGGACGCTAAAATTTGGTAACGGTTAAAGGGGTTGTCCCATCTGGACATTTATAGCATATTGATAATCCAGTAGGTGCAGTCCCCACCTCTGGGACTCGCTCCAATGTGAAGAACAGGCCGCACCATGAATGAAGATGGAGAGCATTCACTGCAGTGGGACCAAGCTGGCCCAGGTATTTTCTGAAGTCCCATAGTGGTGAATGGAGGGGAGGCCACACATTCGCAGTGTGACGCTAGGGAGGCTTGTCCCCGTCACCGCCTGCCATTGGCTGCTCCCCTCCGACACCGGATGTTTTCATCCGGGCACGGGAAGAAGCAGCAGAGGCGGTGCGGGGACCAGGAGGGGAGCGGGGACCCTGGTAAGTATATTTATTGTGAGGGGCCCTGGTGTATGGGGGGCATTTAATAGTCTTGGATAACCCCTTTAAGTAGGAATGCCAATCTCCTCGATGCAGAAAACAGACACTGGTATTTTCACACCTAGGATTTGTCCTATTTATTACAGAATCCCCTGCAGAACGCTTATCTGTCCAGGATTAGTGCTAATTAATGAGGTAATTCATGAGGTTTCCGTGCGGAATCTGCAGGAATACATGGCATGCTATTTATGTTTGCTGAATTAGTTTTTCTTATAAAAAGTTCAGATTTTTTTTCAGATGATTGTTAATGGGGCGACAAATACCTGCAATAAATGCAAAACCTATATTGATAGGCTATGCCATAAATGTCTGATGGGTACAGGTCCCACCTATGGGACCCGCTCCTATTTCAAGAATAGGTCCTTCGCCGTGAATGGAAAGCAAGCTGCGCATCTATTCACCGCTATGGGACTTCTGAAAAT
Source organism: Bufo gargarizans (assembly GCF_014858855.1). NCBI lineage: Eukaryota > Metazoa > Chordata > Amphibia > Anura > Bufonidae > Bufo > Bufo gargarizans. The sequence goes on along the minus strand of NC_058085.1, from coordinate 63,204,441 downwards.
AACCGACCATGCTCGCTTGGCTGTTTGAGTGAACGGAGAGGACGCAGCAGAAGCTCAGCATGTTCGTCATCCACGTTGGGGTAATGTTTTTGAGAAAGGAGCAGGTGTAAGATGGTGGGACCCACACCTACTGCATATTTATGGCATATCCTATCAATATGCCTCAAAGGGAGTCTGTCATCACAGTTTCACCTTTTTAACCCTTCCCATAGCTTTCTAGCAGCATAACAGTTGATAAAAACGTTACCTTTATAAGCAATCGTGGACTTATAAAACTGGCAAAAATCATCTTAGTAGGATATGCAAATGAGGGCTTGCAAGTGCCCAGACAGCTCTGCCTTATCGTCGCTTTCCCTCTGCCCACCCATCCTTTCCGTCTGTCCGGCCATCTTCTTACTTCTCTCGCTGAGATCCCGCGCCTGCGCGCTGAGTCCGTCGGCCTTCTCTTCCGGGTGTAAGGCTGACGTCATCGGCGCAGGCGCACTGAGGAAGGAGCAGCCAAGCGAGCGTCCTTCTCTCAGAGCGCCTGCGCCGAATGACGACCGGTACTGCGCAGGCGCGGGATTTGAGCTGCAGGCAGGGCCAGCTGGAGCATGAGAGTGCTTGATGGCCCTGTCAATCAAGTGGAGGAGGGGGCGTTTTTTTCAGACAGAGGATGTGGCGGCTACCAGCAAGTCCGCCCAACTTGCTGGTTAGTGAAGAAATTTACATATCACTAAAGTCCGATTTTTACAGAAATTACACCACAGCCTGAGGTAAGAGGGGTATATATCGAATCTGTAAACATTAGCAAATATATTAAGTCAAAAACTGAAAATTGGTGTTTGGGGGGTGACAGAAGCCCTTTAAGCATTCTTATGATACCAACAAAGGAAATATTCTGTACCTCATAAGTAACAAAAATACGGATATAAATACGAAGTCAGCTTGCTGAGAAATACACATTACGAATATATGGACACTGGAAAGTATGACCTCATTCCCCGTTGCTGAATATCAGCAAATGTAAATTTGATATTATCATACAGGGGGTATAATATACACCAGTGTACGCAATCTTATGACTATTTATTTTTATCTTTATGTTCAGCGATTCTTATTTTTTTTTTATATATGAATATGTAATGAATTTTTTATTTGATTGACATATTATGATATATATGTTAGGTAGGATAAGTTGTTTTTATTTGTAATATATGAATAAATTCCCAGAATTATATAACTATTTTGAGGCATAGTTTCTATGCAAACAACCGGATATTTAAGTGCCCTCCATTCTACTTAATTTATCTTTGGATTCATTCTTTTTTGGCACCGTGTGTTGCTTTAGGGGAGTGCACCTTATTCCATGCTTCTGCGACAGTTGAGCCACTGAAATGTATCATTATTTGTAACAAAAGGAAAATGACCAGGAACTAGGCCTCACTGCTAGGGAAATGGAAGTGGTGACCGCCTAGGAAACAATAAACCTAGCCCTGACTCCTGTCAGTATAAATAGACCCTGAAAGTGGGAATATTCATACACCGTAAACCTAGGCCCTAGTAACCCTAAAAAGCCCTAGGAGTAGTGACAGGGTCTGAGACCACTGGTTCCTTCCCAGATGAACGAACCAGCGTCTACCTGAGGCCTAGTAAACAAGCAAATGGGTGCAACAAAATACCAAGAGAAGTACACTTATCTTCAATAGAAAATGGATGAGCAGGAACTCAGATGAGGATCACACACAAGCTCTTCCAACTCCAGGCATAGAATATCAACCGCATGGTATGATGTGTGAGTCCAGACTAAATAGAGGAGCAGTAATGACCACAAGCTACACCTGAGACAAGAGGTGTGGTCATTACCAACAACAGCACTGCAACAAGTGAAAACAGATAGGCTGTCAGATAACCTAACGTGCAGCCAGTCTCTCAGATCTTCTAACCTCTGTCACTGGAAGGACCGTGACACACAGCAATCTTTGGTCATCAGATGGGACAGCCCCTTTACCAGAAATTTCGGCACAGACTGCACCAAGATTTGTGTCAAATCCTCGACATATGAACCTAGTTTAAAACAGACTGCAATGTACTAGGATTTTGATAAATATTTTTCCGAAATTCAGCGAGCATTGGCACAAGATTCAGTTGTACATAGTCACCTAAATTTGCAGTTACCCACACCCCCAAATACTTTAAGGTTGTGACTACTTGCAACCCTCCCGCAGCGGGTGGCAGCATATTATTACTACTACCTAAAGGTAATAAGGGAGATTTTGACCAATTAATCACTAATCCAGACATATCCCCAAATTGATTAATGATTGCCATTGCAGCAGGAAGGGACTGCTCCCAGTCATCCAAGAATAAAAGCAAGTCATCGGCATATAAGGCCACTTTTTCTGTCCTAGTTCCATATTGAAGACCCTTGACTTGTAGCGGCCATTCTCAGAGCCTCCGCCAAGGGCTCCACCGCCACTGCGAAAAGAAGCGGCGACAGTGGACACCCCTGTCTAGTAAGATTTTTGATAAATATGGCGCATGTCACCTATGGAACCTTCTACAGTCCTCCCAGGTGTCCTTCTTTTGGAGGGACAGTCCCTACTTTTAACCCAAGCCCCTCTTTCCTCTTTAAGGATGCATTCACGCAACTCTATGTATTTTTTGGGTCCTTCCAAAAAATATGGATGACATCCGTGTTGCACCCACTTATTTATTTTTGCAGACCCATTCTAACTATGCCTATTTTTGTCTGCAAAACGAACAAGAATTGGACTTTCTATCATTTTTGTTTGACTGCAGAACGGCTGCGGACAGCACACGGGATGGCGTCTTTTTTTTGTGTGAAACCATAGAAATTAATGGGTCCTTTTGTGATACGCAAGAAATGCCAAAAATGTCTATATCAGGCCTCCCAAGTGTCCCTCTTTTAGAGGGACAGTCCCTATTTTGGACCCAACGTCCCTCTTTTTATCTGAGGTATAGATAAATATTGATCCAGAAAGTGTTTGTCTGGTTCCTATATGTATATTTGACCCCACCTTGTATATTATTTCATTATTTGATGCAATTTGGATTTTAGAATTTTCTATATTCAGTTACTTTTTCTGCAATTAAAGAGTAGAGATATACAGGAAAAATGGACTTTCACACAATGAACCAAGGGTGCACCCTCTTTGACTGTCCAAAAAGTTGGGAGGTATGCTACATTCAGATCATATTTGCGCTATCGTGTAAAAGAAAACATTTAAAGTGTAAAGATATACAGGAAAATTGATCTTTTTTTTACACAATGAACCATGTCAACCAATGTCCCTCTCTGAACAGTCCAAAAAGTTGGGAGGTATGCAAGGGATTCTGTTATTGGCGAACTGGAATCTTATTCATCTTCTTTATTGAAGGATTTGATTCATAACAGGTGAATATTCTGTAATTATTGTATATGTAATTGTGCACATAAATCACATAATAACGGCTCCCCTCCACCATTTTGGTGAAGCCTCAAGCCTCTGTCTGTCTCGGTGCTCGCTCTTGTCACCCTGCCGCACTACAGGACAAGCTCATTGGTTAGAAAGGCTAAACTGGCATCCAATCAGAGTCAAGGAGGTTCGCGCTGATTGGCTGCTGGGCTGTCCATCATCGAGAGCACATCCTGCTTGTGTTGCTCGCTCTTCCTGCACGGTACACGTGCGCCCCAGGTGTCTGACTGCTGTATGTGCAGGCGGCCGGGGGAGCGGGCGTGTTGCAGTCCTGATGCTGAGGTATGGAGGGTCGGGAGGTGCGATTCCCCTAGTGTCGTCCTCTATGCCCCAGCTTCATGCCACCCCTTGCCCCTGCAGTCTAATAGTCTGCTTCTAGCCTGGTACCTCTATGGTTAGAAATGCATTATAAGCAGTTGTATAATGTAATAGGATTTTTGTAATTGCAGAGCTCAGGCTGCTGAAGGATAACTCCCATCATGCTCCTTGCAGGGACACGTTGGGAAATCTTGTTTCCAATAAAATCTTATTAGGAAGTTACGTAAAATGTAATGCACGAAAACAAGTTCTGCAGCTTTCTGTTACACTTTTCTTTTGTCTGCCACTCTGCTTGCTGTCAGTGAATGTAAGCCTTTTTGTTTACAGCCTGAGGTTTAGGGCTTATGCTCGCGTCCATTGTCAGCCAGTACCCGTATTGCGGCCTGCACCATATGGGCACTGGCCTTTTGTACACCGTATCATGGATACGGACCCATTGACTTGAGTGGGTCCGCAATCCGGAAGGTGGGGTGGGGAGGGGAACGGAGTGCTTTCGTGGGTTTTCTGTGTCCGTCCGGGTTTTCTGTAGTATATGTACTACATTTTTGCGGTGCGGACTGTCTGATGCGGATCGCTAGGGTTGCCATCTTTCCCAACAAAAAATACTGGCCAAGTTAAGCCACACCCCAAAGGGGGTGTGGTTGTGGGGGCATGGCCAACCCGGACATCCCTCCATTTTCACCCTGGCAGCCCCCCTGACTTGAGCATCAGAGCAGTTCTTGCTCCGATGCTCTTCTTTGCCCTGCGCTAAATCGCACAGGGCAAAGGCATTTTTTGGAGTACCAGGCTCTCCATGGGGCTGCCAGGAAGCCCAGTGACGTCACCGGCTCTGATGGGCGGGCTTTAGCGCTGCCGTAGCCTGTAAAATGGCTAGTGCAGCGCTAAAGCACACCCATCAGAGCCGGTGACGTCACCGAACACAGTGCCGGGCGGAAGCTTCTGCCCAGCAGTGCGTTATTGTAAACAAAAGAGCCGATCGTGCAGGGCAAGGGAGCGCATCGGAGCATGAGATGCTCCAATGCTAACATCAGGGGGGCTGTCTGGGTAAAAATAATGGTATGTCCGGGTTCAGCTCTGAACCTGGACAACCCCTTCAAAGAGGACCTTTCATGGTTTTGTATTAATTGCAACAAATACCTTTACTTGGGGGGGGAGTACCTCCCGCTGATGCTGTCACCCTGCCTGACTTTTTAAAATACCACTCCTGCGCCCCGCTGTACCTTCTCGCAGTTTTCGCGCTCAGTATGCTAATATGGGAGGAGACGCCAGGGATTCTCAATGGGCGCCTCCTTCACCCTGGCTGTGCCGCGATCCAATCACAGCGGAGAGCGTCACGGCCAGGGAAATTGTGAGGGTTTTTTTCTCTTCCCTGTGGGGGGCACAGGAGCGATATTTAAAAAAATCAGGCAGGGTGGCAGCATCAGCAGGGGGGATACCCCCCAAGTAAAGGTATTTATCGCAATGAATACAAAACCATGAAAGGTCCTCTTTAACACGGGGTGTTTAGTCGCTATCATACTGTGGCTCCCAATATTAATGCCCCCATTACTGCCGCCCAGTAAAAATAATGCCCCCATTAGTTGCCCCCGGTAAGAATGCCCCCATTAGTGGCCCCCGGTAAGAATAATGCCCCCCATTTGTGCCCCCAGTAAGAATAATGCCCACAAAATTGATTACGGATCCCTCAGCCACTTTATACTGTATGGGTCTGTAAAAAACCATGGACACAACACTGATGCCATCCTTGTTTGGTCCGTGGTTTTCTTGGATCGTTGCTAGAACTAATTTTCAGCCTAGCAGTGTCCGTAAGACATTCAGAAGACATGCATGCTCGGCTGAACTATGCACATGGCCAACATTAGTCTACAGCGTTATGGCCACATGGAGTTGTCTGTAACTGGTTATTACACCCTATGGGGGATGGTCCCTTGTTGTGGAGCCCCAAACATTATCAAAACTAGGGAAAAGTGGAGAAGATGCAGATTTCCCTTTTTTGACGCCTTATTATTGACTTCTATGGGCAGCTTCCACTTTTCCTTTTCACTGGTAATGAGTGCTGTCCGTATGTTTTTCAGTCCAGCAGAGTTGTTTGCCGTGCGGAGCCGGGAGCAGAGTCTTCCTCAACGTTCACATGGACAGAAGGACTTTCTGCCCAATGGGTCACAGATACAGGATGAGAAGCTGCAGGTCTGTCGGGCAGAGCAGTGGGAGCTGCTGGCAGAGGAGCGGGTGGAGCGACTGTAAGTAGCAGGGTGATAATGTAATAGCAGGATTAGGCCCCTTTCAGACGAGCGGGTGTCACGCTGCGGACTCGCAGGGCAGCACCCGGCCTGACTTTCCAGCACTGCCGGGGTCGCATAGCATTATATTGATTTATGATGCTATGTAACTCTTAGAGGTCTGGAATGTACTGGATAACACTGACATAATACTGTCAGTGTTATCCAATACATTCCAGAACTGTACAATCACTATACAGCTACGCGACCCCGGCAGTGCTGGGAGGTCAGGACGGGTGCTGCCCTGCGAGTCCGCAGCGTGACACCCGCTCGTCTGAAAGGGGCCTTTAGTTTAGGTTTCAGGTGGTGGGGGAGGAGGGGTGTGAGGCTGAAGCTTAGAATAATACACGCCTTTGTACTGAGCTCCCCGGGAAATGCCGCCGGTTAGCTTCAGTATCTGCTGACGGACCTGTGTGGATGCTGCCATATGGTCCTGCACAAGGTGGTGTATTAATGGGTTGCTGTTTTAGGTATAATGTTAATAAATCTGTTGGAAACATGAATTAAGGAAATGTATTGATATATATGTGTATTAAAAGTTTTCCTTTTGTGTGATGCCACATCCTCACCCAGCCGCACGGTGCTCCTGTACATAAAATGGCAGGAGATGGAGGGATGTGTGACCAGACACGTCCATCAGCAACCTACTTCAGAACGCGCTGTCGTTTTCTGGATGTCAGATCAGATAAAAGTATCCTATCATCTGCACTTGTGCAGCTCCTTGACATCCAGAACACTAGCGCATGCGCAGTGTGTTTCAGTGTAGGTCGCTGATAGAAGTGGCTGGTCACATGTCCCTCCATCTGCTGCCATTTTATGTACAAGAGCGTCACCCTGTCTCCTGAGGTTTATTAAACCAGAGCATGGCTTCACACAGTGAGAAAATGGAACCGAATGTCCAATAAGTATTTATTAGTAAGTTTCCGATATTCATGTTTCCATCCTCTTAGGAAACATATAATCCTGACATGCAGATGCCGAATTCCTCCGTGTCCTGCAAATCCCTAACTTGGGAGGCTGCTCGAGTTCTTCTCACCTGGATTTGTTTTCTTGTCTGCAGAGGGGACATGCTGTATACCCCATGTATACCCCATGTGACCTCTGCAGCCAATCAATGGCTTCTGTTGTCATGTGCCATATACCTCAGAGGTCACATTAGGATATGGGCATGGCGTGGACGTATGGACGTGTCACCACTGCAGCGAATAAATAAAGCCTGGTGTGGAGGAACGTAGCAGTGATGCTGTGTTCATGTGAAATATATACCTCTGAGGCCAGTGATTGGCTGCAGTGGTCACATGAGGTGTATGGACACTGGAAGCAGAGGGATGCATACTTTTGTGAGGATATTTCTATTATTTTGGCACAATTTATGCCTTCTGGAATACCTTGAACAACTTCTTTATTAACATCCACTTGACCTTTGCAGGGGAAGCTTGGGGAGAGGAGTTTGGAAACCAGAAGAAGAATTGGTGGAGCTGACATTGCCTGCGGTAGGTATATTTGGTCTCCTTGATATTTGTCACCAGCAAGCATAGTCTTACCCCTGACTCCTGTATGCAGGGCAAGTTCTGGCAGACCATGGGGCACACAGAGGATGGACGGCAATGTCTCCTTCCTGAGGAAGCAGTCTACTTACTCGAGTGTGTAAGTCTCCTTTATATGGAATCTATACATTTCTGGTAATACATTAGATGTCATTGCCCATAGCAACCAATTACAGTGCAGCCTTGATGTGATCAGAGAAGAAATGAAAGCCGAGTTCTGATTGGTTGGTATGGGCAAGGCCTTTTTTTTTTTATTGAGATTTTTTATAATTGAGGCCCATTGAGTATATATAGTCACATTTCTTTAAAGTGTTTTTTGGGCCTAGATTTTTATGTTGGTAGAAGTAGCTGCCATTCCCTCCCCACTCCAGGGCAACGCTTTCCCCTACCATGAGGTAATCCCAGGTGAAGCTGCTGGGCTCATTACTGTGGGTATGAATACAGGGCTGAAATGCTCATTCAGGGTCAGAGTCCTGGAAGCTACATGACCTGCTGGCTGTGTAAAGCTAAATCTCCTGTGTGAGAGAAACTCACTGTTAAGTTAGTGCCCAGGTGGGCAAGGACTTTTTTTTGTGGTTTATGTTCTATTCATGTGCCTTAGTTTCATTCAAGGGACTGTATAACTTGGATGGAAAATAAACGGTATAAGACCCCGTCCACACACAGACCTGCTACAAAATAAATAAATATACGGTATATATATTCTGTATTTTACGGACTATAAAATGCATTTTCCTCCAAAAGGGGGGGGGGGGGGGGGGGTGACAGTATGTCTTATAGTCCAAATGTAGCCCAAACTGCACTCCAATTTACATTGCAGCATGTGTACATCGCAGGCTGCACTGTGCAGCGTAAGGACAGCGGCCTATGATGTACACTTGCCGGCAATGTAAATTGCAGTACGGTGTCAGGCTACATTCCGACATGTACATGATGGCAACAGGCGATTCTTCCCAACCTGGCTGCTGTTGCTTGAAGGAGAAGGTGCCGCGTGTGCAGGAGGGAGACCGCGGGTGGGCTACCTGCCTGCGCTGTGCTGCTGCTGCTGGACGGAAATGTGGGCGGTACAGGCTTTCCTCTTCTAGCGTGCCTCCACCAGGTAACATTATTCAGTGTCCCCCAATAAACTATCCCCAACTTTTATAAGCCCAGTATACTGTCCCATAATAAAGTGGTCAATACGGTGTCCCCTAATAAAGTGTCTCCCAATACAGTGAGTCAGCACTCAGCAGCAGATCCCCCCCATAGCTGTGCATCAGCAGCAGATCTCCCCCACAACAGAGTATCAGCAGCAGATCACCCCCATGACAGTGCGAAGTAGATCTACTCCATAACAGTGTGTCAGCAGCAGATCCCCCCATGACAGTGCGAAGTAGATCTACTCCATAACAGTGTGTCAGCAGCAGACCCCCCCCCCCCATACCAGTACATCAGCAGATCCCCCCATAACAGTGTGTCGGCAGCAGATCCCCCCCCCCCCCCATAACAGTGTGTCAGCAGCAGACCCCCCCCCCATACCAGTACATCAGCAGCAGATCCCCCCATAACAGTGTGTCGGCAGCAGATCCCCCCCCCCCCCCCCCCATAACAGTGTGTCAGCAGCAGACCCCCCCCATACCAGTACATCAGCAGCAGATCCCCCCCATAACAGTGTGTCGGCAGCAGATCCCCCCCATAACAGTGTGTCGGCAGCAGATCCCCCCATAACAGTGTGTCGGCAGCAGATCCCCCCATAACAGTGCATCAGCAGCTGATCACCTCCATAACAATGTGTCAGCAGCAGAACCCCCATAACAGTGTGTCGGCAGCAGATCCCCCCATAACAGTGCATCAGCAGCTGATCACCCCCATAACAGTGTGTCAGCAGCAGATCACCCCCATGACAGTGCGAAGTAGATCTACTCCATAACAGTGTGTCAGCAGCAGACCCCCCCCCCCCATACCAGTACATCAGCAGCAGATCCCCCCATACCAGTACATCAGCAGCAGATCCCCCCATAACAGTGTGTCGGCAGCAGATCCCCCCATAACAGTGTGTCGGCAGCAGATCCCCCCATAACAGTGCATCAGCAGCTGATCACCTCCATAACAATGTGTCAGCAGCAGAACCCCCATAACAGTGTGTCAGCAGCAGATCACCCCCATGACAGTGCGAAGTAGATCTACTCCATAACAGTGTGTCAGCAGCAGATCCCGCCCATAACAGTGCATCAGCAGCAGACCCCCCCCCCCCTCCCCCATAACAGTGTGTTGGCAGCAGATACCCCCATAAGTGTGTTGGCAGCAGATCCCCCCCCCCCCCCCCCCATAACAGTGCTTACAATCTCTCCTCATTTGCTAGTAACACTAATGATAGATGCCAGAATGCTGCTTCCGACTGTCGTTCATGTTTCCATTGTTGAAATATTTTAGCACAATTCTTGATTCAAAATGTGTGTGTTTTTTTTCTGATTTTCGTCCTCTAAAACGGGTGAGTCTTATAGTCTGAAAAATACGGTATATATATATATATATATATATATATAATGGTAATCAAATGGTCACCATTTAGCTTGTCCTTCCAGTGTATTGTAATCTCGGCACATTATCTATGTTCATAGCTTATAACGTAGCTGTGACAATCCTTTCTCTGTCTAGGGAACCATTCAGGTGTTTTACCGGGATCTTCAACTGTCTGTTCAGGAGGCTTATGAGAGACTCTTCTCTAGTGGTCCCATCAGTCTGCTACACTATCAGGTACACAGGGCACAGATCTATTGAAAGGGGTGTGCTGGTTGTAGCAAGTTATTCTCTATCCATAGTATTAGATCCGTGGTGGTCCTACCACTGGGACCCCCACTGATCACAAGAGCAGGGACTCCCTGAAATGAACAGAGCATCAGGTTGATCATGCACACTGCTGCTCTGTTCATCTCATGTATGTTTGATTCATTTGAAAGGGGATCCTGTTGGGTATGGGGTCCTGTTCTCATGATCTCAGGGAGATCCCCAGCGGTAGGAGCCCCACCGATCCTAAATTTATCCCCTATATCCCCCCTGTAGATAAGCGATAACATGCTACAACTGGAATACCCCTTTAACGGATTCCATACTTACCAAAATTTGAATCCCCGAAATCAGGACATTTACAGTTTGCTTCCAAAATGGACATTTTTTTGGCAAATTTGTATAAATCCTGGCTCTTCGCGGTTTAGTTTGTGGTATTGTCCCACCAGCATCGGGACAGTTGGCATGTATGTTATTGTCATTGTACATTTCACATCTCTGCCAGTTCATCTCTGTTATCTGATTATTTTATGCAGGTTTATAGCCACTTGAAAAGATTGGGCTACATTGTCACCCGCTTTGACCCAAGGTGCGCACATTTGATCTTTATTGAAGCTTCTGTGGGTAGCCACCAATGTTTTGCATCTTTCAGAAATTCTGCAGGGATTTACCCGGAGGAGGCTAAAAGAATGTGCTTTTGACCACTGCCATTCCTATACAGTGGGCTGCTGTATTGTTAGTATATTTTTTATAATTGCAGAGTGAAGGAAGAAAAGAGAAATGTCAATTCATTCAATATTTGGTGTGACCGCCCTTTGTCTTCAGAACAGCATCACTTCTTTCTCATCCGTATCATTGGGGGACACAGGCTTGACCTTGGGTATAGCTGTTGCCACTAGGAGGCGACACTAAGCACAAAGGTGTGAGCTCCTCCCTCCAGCTATACTCTTCCTACAGGGACTAAGCTAAATCAGTTTTAGCTTAGTGTCCGTAGGAGGCAGACCTCCCAGCTTTGCAGGTCTGCTGATTTATTTTTTCCTTTTTTTCTTTTCTTCTAGTGGGATTACAGGCAGTCCTAGCTCTGCCTGCGATCAGTCATTGCATCCATGGACCTGGGGGAGTACCTGTCCTCAATAGACATCAAGGACGCTTATCTCCATGTTCCCATCTGCGTCAGTCACCAGAAATATCTTCGGTTTGCAGTAGGACCTTTTCATTACCAGTTTGTGGCCCTCCTGTTCGGTCTTGCCATAGCTCCCAGGGTCTTTACGAAGCTTCTGGCCTCAGTCATGGCTCTGCTTCATGCCAGGTGGATACTGGTGATTCCGTACTTGAGCGATATCCTGATCAAGGGTCCTTCATTCCAGACAACGGCGGACAGCCTACGCATTGTCCGGGACACCCTGGAACGCTTCGGGTGGGTTCTGATGTCTTCACCCATCTCGACAGCTGATGTTTCTGGACATGCTGTTCAACACCGATCGGGCCATGATATTCTTGCCCCCGGACAAACTCTCCACTCTCCGTCGTCAGATCCTCTCCTTGTTGCAGCTTCAGCCTCTTCCCATTCGCCAGTGCATGAGGGCTCTGGGCTACATGGCCTCTTTCTTCAAAGCAGTGCCCTACAAGCAGTTCCATACCAGAGCTCTTCAGTGGCACATTCTGACCATTTGGGACCGTTCCCTGGCCTCCCCGGATCGACTCATCCGTCTCCCTGACCCGACACGCCGAGACCTTCGGTGGTGGTTCATGTCTCCGATGCTGACATTGGGCCGCTCCTTCCTTCCCCTCCGCTGGATAGTGTTGACGACGGACGCCAGTCTCCGGGGCTAGGGGGAGTTCTGGACAATCTCTCGGTCCAGGTCACCTGGTCCCGCGAGGAATGCTCCCTTCCGATCAATATTTTAGAATTGCGGGCGATTCACCTCTTTGGTTCATTGGACGGACCGTCTCCGGGGGTGTCCAGTTCAGGTTCAATCCGATAACTCCACGGCAGTCACATATCTAAATCACTGCGGAGCCCCGCAGCCATGTTGGAAGCAGCGCTCATCCTCTCCTGGGCGGAGAGCCATGTGTTCCACCTCTGTCGGCAGTTCATATCCCCGGCGTCGACTACTGGATCGCCGACTTTCTCAGCCGAGAAATGGGCTCTGCATCCACAGGTCTTTTTCGCTATCTGTGAACGATGGGGTCGGACGGATGTGGATCTCGGCCTCCTGCTTCAACCGCAAGATAGAGAAGTTCGTCACGAGGTCCAAGGATCCTCTGGCTCGGACGTCGGACGCCCTTGTAATCCCGTGGATGCAGTTTACGTTTCCTTACGTGTTCCCGCGTTCCCTCCTCTTCCGTTCATTCCATGTCTTCTCTGAAAAATCAGGTCCGAAGGTCTTCCCGTCATTCTCGTGGCCCCGGACTGGTATGGCACGCATCCCTAGTCTCCCTCCTCGCCGACTAACACTGGCGTCTTCCCCTTCGGGAGGACCTCTTGTGGCAGGGACCAATCTTCCACCTGAATTTAGGGTCGCTACATTGAACGGCATGGCTGTTGAAGCCGCTGTACTAAGGGCTTGGGGTTTCTCGGACGCTGTTGTCCAGACCATGATTCGGGCTAGGAAGCCATCATCCTCCTTGATCTATCACCGGACCTGGAAGTCCTACTTTAGTTGGTGTGAACGCCACCATTTGTCTCCTATTCAGTTCTCATTGCCGCGACCCTTGTCTTTCCTGCAGTCGGCATAGACTTGGGGCTGGCACTCAGTTCCCTCAAAGGGCAAGTTTCGGCCCTTTCCATTCTTTTTCAGCGGAATTTGGTTTCACTTTCTGAGGTTCGGATCTTTCTGCAGGGGGTGGCGCACTCTGCGCCCCTTTACCGGCGTCCGTTGAATCCTTGGGACCTTAATATGGTGTTCAGCGCTCTCCAGTCCTCTCCGTTTGAGCCCTTGCAGCAGGTGTCCCTTTGCTTCCTGTCCTACAAGGTGGCCTTTTTGGTGGCAGTCACGTCTATCCGTAGGGTATCGGAACTAGTGGCTTTTTCCTGTCGGTCGCTCTTCCTTATCTTCCATCAGGACAAGGTAGTCCTTCGTCCGGTCCAGTCCTTCCTTCCGAAGGTCGTGTCGGCATTCCATCTCAATGAAGAGATCATTCTCTCTTCCTGTTGTCCTGCCCTGTCTCATCCTCGTGAGCAGTAGCTCCACACTCTGGATTTGGTTTGGGCCATTCACATCTATCTGTCTCAGACATCCTCTTTCCGACTGATGGATTCATTATTCGAGGGTTGGCTGCGTCCAAAGTTTCCATTTCCCGATGGATTCGTTTGGCCATTATGAAGGCGTACCGCATCAGTGACCGGGCTCCACCCTTCTGGGTTACTGCTCATTCTGCTCGGGCAGTGGGGGCCTCTTGGGCGGTACATCATGGGGCTTCGGCCCTTCAGGTGTGCAGGGCGGCAACCTGGTTGTCTTTGCACACCTTTTTCAAATTTTACAGAGTGCACACCTTTGCATCTTCTGACGCTTCTCTGGGGCGTAGAGTTTTGCTGACGGCAGTTCTCTGATTGGCCGGATGGCTTCTTCGTTTATTATCCACCCCTGGGACTGCTCTGTAATATCCTAAGGTCAAGCCTGTGTTCCCCAATGATACAGATGAGAAAACTAGATTTTTGTACTTACCGTAAAATCTGTTTCTCTTCCGTTCATTAGCTCCCACCCATTCTCTCTGGTTATGGGCCTTGTTGTGGCCTGCGTGATTCTGGATTTGTACATTGTTTGGTTTTTCTGTTTTTCCTTTTGCTTCTCCTACTGCTTTTGCACAAACTTGGCTTAGTCCCTGTAGGAAGGGTATAGCTGAAGCGGGAGGAGATTACACTTTGTGTGCTTAGTGTCGCCTCCTAGTGGCAACAGCTATACCCAAGTTCAAGCCTGTGTCCCCCAATGAACAGAAGAGAAACAGATTTTACGGTAAGTACAAAAATCTCGTTTTTAGGTACACGTGCACACAGAGGATGTTCCAGACATCTTGGAGAACTAACTAGATCTTCTGTAGATGTTGGCTTGCTCAAATCCTTCTGTCTCTTCATCTAATCCCAGACATTGGCTGTATGTTTGAGGTTGTTGTTCTGCTTTACTATAAATTTGGAGCCAGTCAGACGCCGCCCTGATGTTAATGCATAATGGATAAGTATCTGCCAGTATGTCTTAGCATTAAGGACACCATTAATCCTGACCTAATCCCAAAGAATCCCGAATTCCCTTTGCTATAATGCAGCCCCAAACTTGCAACGAACCTCCACCATGCTTCACTGTTACCTGCAGACAGTGTTGTATCGTGCTTCAGCCCTTTGGTGAACAAACCGACTCACATTTTGAAATCCATCATGGAATACTATCAGGGAGGCGTCTGGCTCTAAATTCGTTCTGCATCAGGACAACAACCCCAAACATGCAACCAATGTCATTAAGATTTATCGTCAGTGTAAAGAAAGAACACAGAGTCCTGGAAGTGGTGATATGGCCTCCACAGAGCCCTGATCTCAACATCATCCAGTGTATCTGGGATTACATGAAGAGACAGAAGTATCTGAGCAAGCCTACACCCACAGAAGATCTGTGACAAGTTCTCCAAGATGTCTGGAACAGCTTCCCTACCGAGTTCCTTCAAAAACTATGTGCGAGTGTACCTAGAAGAACTGATGCTGTTCTGAAGACAAAGGGCGGTCACACCAAATACTGATTCGATTTAGATTTCTCTTTTCTTCATTCACTCTGCATTTTGTTAATTGATAAAAATTTACTATTTACACTTCTATTTCTAAAAGCATTCTTACTCTGCAGCATTTACTTCTACATTTGCCTAAAACTTTTGTACAGTACTTATATTTCATTACTATATGTTGAGGAATTTTAGCATGTACTGTATATATACCCTTTAAAGGGGTTATCCCATCTTAGACAATGGGGGCATATCGCAAGGATATGCCCCCATTGTCTGATAGGTGCGATATGCCCCCATTGTCTAAGATGGGATAACCCCTTTAAGGATCTATAATAATGATATCCCTTGCTTGGCTGATGTCAGTGATATTCTGAGGCTAGAATCTGATGCCCATACACATTGTTCTTCTTCTTTTTTTTTTTTTTAGCTCAATACAGTTACCGTATGAGAGACAGATAAACTTGGAGAGCCATGCTGCATCGAATAGGAAACGTAAGAGGAGTTCAAGAGCCTGGTAATGCAGCGTGTGGACGAGATAAGTTAAACTTTTGGCTGCTTTTGTAAAACCTTTCTAATTTTCAGACCACTATTCCGTCGCGCAAAAACCACAGCTATATGCCCCTTGTGGATTTATCCTAAAGGGGTTTTCCAACCCCATAACATTTTCTTATTTTTTTTTGTACAACCAGCTGAAAATAGTATAAAATAACACTCACTGTGCCATTCCCCTGGTGCCAACGCATTTCTGCTCGTTCTCTGGTCTCAAGCAATACCTTTGCATGTCAGTGTGACCACTGCAGCCAATCATGGGCTGTAGCAGTGACTCTCAAAATCATTGTGGCGGTCATATCGTGCCATCACACTGCATCACCAGCTAAATAAAGTCCAATGGGTACCAGGGAAGCGGGAGCAGCAGGGAATTTATACAGTGAGTAGTGATGTGCTATTTTATACTTTTAAAAGTTGATTGTACAAAATGCTATGGGTTTGGATTAAAGGAACCCCCCCCCCCCCCATGATCAGCAGAACAAATGTGCTGAGCTGCAATACCAGGCACAGCCACACTTGTATGTATGTCGCTGTGGGTGGAGCAGTGCCTCCCCTTCATTGTTCTTTCTGCAGAAAGTTGGGGGTCCTGGGTTCATTAATTGCCCCGGGAACCCCTTTATTACTACCATGATCCAGTTTTAATATTATTCCAATAAGAAGGCTATGCAGACCACAACGTTCTAAAAAGTAGGGATAATGGAAAGGTTGGTTGGAGCCTACACTTAGACTTAATGTTTTTGTTTTTAATTTGCAGTCCAGGAGCTCAGAATGAGTTGGAGACATCAGGAAGCAATGGCAAAGATGAAAGTAAGACTTCAAAGCCCAAGATTAGCCATGACCCAGAAACAGTGGCTTCCTTCACCCCAGAACCCATGATGTTTGAGCCAGTTGTATCAGAAAATGTGAACATTGAGGACGAACCCAAAAATGAGAACAACGAAAAAACGGTCCCTGAGGAACTGAAAGATTTGAAAGCTCCTATGAAATCACAAAGGAGATGGGATTTCTCGAAAATCTGCTTTCCAAATTGTGCCTCTGATCAGCCTTGCCTTCAGCTGCCAGATCCCGAGCCTGCCTTTTTGCCTGATAATGTGACCGGGCGTCAAGTGGACATTTCTCATTGGTTAAGAAAGCTGAACTTACGTCCAGAGAAGTTCTCCAGGAGGGAGCAAGAGCAAGTGGACTGGGAACAGAAGTACAAAATCAGCATCAACACCGACCCTAAAATAAAGAAGTGCAGCAACTGGAGTGAATATAAGACGCTCCTGCAGGAGAGAGAACGTCAGAGTCATAGGGAGAGACCGCCACATCTTTGGTCGAGTACGGTCAGACCCCTGCTGATGCCTGGACATGTCAAATCTACAGGTGAATTCTTACTGTAGCTTTCTGACCATTTCATATTTTATGGGGATGGCTAATGATGGCATATCACTAATATAGGCCATCATTGTCAGATAGGTGCACGTCCCACCTCTGGGACCTGCAGAGAGCATGCTGCACATGCGCAGCATGCTCTCCTTAACTCTGGAGGTAGGAGTGGATCCAAAAGGTGGGACTCTCACCTATCTGACATTGATGCCATCAGTGTCCCAGACGGGAATACCCCTTTTTTTTTTAAAAAAGGGTTTTAACCCCAAAAATTTTGAATTCTTGCCTCGTAATGGAGCACATTTTGTAGTGTGATCTGGGGGACCTAAAAAGGTAACATGTTCCCCTCAGGTTAAGACGGATGTGCACAACTGCCACCCTTCCATGCCATTATCTGCGGCCCACAACCATCTGGTCACGGCATGTAGCAGGGAAAGACGGATACTAATGGTCCACTCACTGTGTAGTCCTCTCTGGCAGAAAGGGGGTCCTCTGATGCCTTTGTGGCACTCCAGGAAGGAATAGGTGAAGCAGACATGTGGCCCTGGTTTTAAGGCCGAAGTGCAGTAACATTTAAAGGGGTTCTGCAGTTTGTTAAAACTGATGGTCTATCCTCAGATCATCAGCATCTAATCGGCGGGGGTCCAACACCCGGGACCCCCGCCGATCAGCTGTTTGAGAAGGCAGGGGCGCTCCATCAGCACTGCTGCCTTCTCACTGTTTACCGCAGGCCCAGTGACGTCACGACTAGTATCAACTGGCCTGGGAGTGGCTAAGCTCCGTCCACTTAAATGGAGCTTAGCCGCGCCCAGGCAAGTTGATACTAGTCGTGACGTCACTGGGCCAGCGGTAAACGGTGAGAAGGCCACGGCGCTCCTGGAGCGCCGCTGCCTTCTCAAGCAGCTGATCGGCGGGGGTCCCAGGTGTCAGACCACCGCCGGTCAGATGCTGATGATCTATCCAGAGGATAGATCATCAGATTTAACAGATTCTTCTGCTCCTTGTCGCCTATGTATTGATAATGATGATGGCACGTTTCTTGTATTAACTCTTTATTTCTGTCTCCAGCTTGTGTTTTGGAGCAGATAACGGTTATCACTCAGTCTACTCTGCTAGAGGATGGTAAGAGGTGAGTGTCATAGAGACTAGTATAGGTGTGTGGAGACTGTGTGAAAGTTGGAACAAAACGTACAAATTATCCATTATCTAGTGCAGGCATGGCCAACCTACAGCTCTCCAGCTGTTGTAAAACTACAACTCCCACCATGCCCTGCTGTAGGCTGCTATATGTAGGCATGCTGGGAGTTGTAGTTTTGCAACAGCTGGAAAGCCTCAGGTTGGCCATCCCTGATCTAGTGCTTTCTGAAGAAAAAAAAAAAAGATGCATCTCTTGGTTTTTACTGACGCAGAGCACTGAATCCCCAGCAGATAGATATAAAGAGCACCTTCACCAGGATAAACCATATTAAACCAGGCAGGGTTGATCCTCCTGATTAAAGTGATTCTTGCCTTGTAAAAATCGTTGCAGCATTCAAGAGTAAAAAAACAACAAAAAACTATAGATAAAAAAAAGACAAAGACTTTTATTCTTTATGCAAATGAGGATTTCAGTGTACCGTGCAAAGCTGAGGTGCACAAAGGGGCTAGGCCCTGCCAGTTAATGCACTCATTTGCGTAGTTTTTTTCCCCTCGGGAACGCCTCAACCGATTTTCACAAGACAGGTATCTTTTGTAATCATCAGGATCAGCCCTATTGGGCAATATGCCTAGTCTAATAGAGTTGATCCTGCTAACGGGCAGATGGACAGACGGGCGGATAGATAGATGGACAGTACTTCTTTGTGTATCGGAGTAATACGTGCGGAGGACTGTGGGGTCTAAAAAGGGAAAAAAACTAATCGCCCCAGCTGAACGGATGATGTATTTTCTATTACCAGGCTTCAGGACGCGCAGAATACACCACAGATACACTTCAATTTGTATCAAGCTGATGGAAACTCTGAGTTCAAGAAATCCAAACCAGGCAAACCCTACGCTTATTTGTGTGTGCGCAGGTAGGTGGGCAGCGACTGTGCAGTACTCCTTTCCTGTAAGTGGGGAGATTAGGTTCCTCCATTGTGTATATGGAGGCAGAGTGCTGACAATCTATCAAACATTAAAGGGGTTTTCTGAGATTCTGATATTGATGGCCTATCTTTGGGATCGGCGGGGGTCCGACATCCAGGACCACCGCTTATCAGCAGGTCACCAAGCACAGCGCCATACATTGTATAGCAGCTGTGCTTGGTATTGCAGTCCAGCTCTATTCACTTGGCGCCTAGGCCACGTGACCGATGAATGCAACATCACTGGCCTAAGAAGAGGCCGCGGCGATCAATGGAGCACTGCTCCCTCTTCAAACAGATGATCGGCGGGGTGCATGCAGAGTGTCGGACCCCAACCCATATCCTTAGGATAGGTCTTTAATATCAAAATTTTGGAAAATTCCGCTTTAAAAGGTTATTCCTGCCCTAAGAGTTTATTAACCGGAATAATGCAAGTGTGTTGGATGCCATGGTTCTAGTTAGAATGAATATAGTTCTGCTAGATACAAAGTTTTTTTTATGTGGTTTTATTTTTTTATCTACCTTTTTTTTCAACTTTTAAGCAGCTTTTGAAAACTTGAAGCTCGAAGGTAGCTCCTGTTTATAGGCCCTACTGTGGGGGGTCCTGGTTCTCAACCTCCACTGTAAGCCTGAGTGGTGAGCCGCTAAGGCCAGGTGCTCACAGTCTGGTGCATCTGACCTATGGTGTCATTCTTTTGAATGTCCTGGATGTAAAAACCTTTGTTTTCCTGCAGCAGCTATTGGAAATTTATAGTCGTTGGTAGCTGATCAGAAAAGGTTCCATGTCAAGATCACTACTTGCTGGGGGAAGTGGCCACTTCCCCATGCCTGTTCTGTTATTGAACAGTGCTCGGGACATTAGTGGGAACTGGAACCTCAGAGAAATTGCATTTCTTTACAGCAGCTCTTTGGTCTGGCTAATAGAGGGGTTGATGACGGGAGGGGGGCTCCCCTTTTTCTCGTCTGTGTCATTGGGGGACACAGCAAAGACCTTGGCTATAGCTGCTGCCACTAAGAGGTGACACTAAGCAAAAAGTATAAAACAGATACTGGGCACTCTCTTAATATAGGAACCTCATAGTTTATTGATAATACCACACATAAACAATTAATACTTCACTATTAAAGATAATAAAACATGCAATAAAAATACAAAAATGTAATACAATAAAAAAGATTCCTTAAATGATTGGTACCGATCACACATAAAGTAAAACAAATAAAATATAGATAAAAATCTATAGAGAAAGTCTCTGGGTGTTTGAGGGGTAAAACAGGATCTCCAATTTGCTGTCCCTCCAACTTAAATTTGGATGTAGGAAAGGTCGTTTATGGGAGTGTTATATAAGTCCTCCACAGACCGAAATAGCGATATAGTTGCAGTGATCTATTAAAGCGGCGTCCCGCAATTACTCACTGTTTCGCTGTACACTTGTGCATCCGCCGCTATATCCGTGTTGTAATTCAGGGATGTTCGCTGATAGTCGCAATCCCTTAGCTGTCTTCCCGGCGCCGCTCCGTAGATCTAAGAGCCGGCACTTGGGTAAGTTTACAGACTCCTTGTACCACGCTGAGCTTGCTGTATAGGTGAGCGTGATAGACTCTTACAGCCTGTCCTCAGAAGTGCGTGTAGGGTCTGCAGTTGAAGACAGGAATGATTTTGATGCGGGCGGTGTAATAGCGCACAAAGTCCAAGTCCATCCAGGGGTCCTAGCACCAAACGCGTTTCGGGGTCTATTGTTACCCCTTCCTCAGTGGTCCAGTGACCACTGAGGAAGGGGTAACAATAGACCCCGAAACGCGTTTGGTGCTAGGACCCCTGGATGGACTTGGACTTTGTGCGCTATTACACCGCCCGCATCAAAATCATTCCTGTCTTCAACTGCAGACCCTACACGCACTTCTGAGGACAGGCTGTAAGAGTCTATCACGCTCACCTATACAGCAAGCTCAGCGTGGTACAAGGAGTCTGTAAACTTACCCAAGTGCCGGCTCTTAGATCTACGGAGCGGCGCCGGGAAGACAGCTAAGGGATTGCGACTATCAGCGAACATCCCTGAATTACAACACGGATATAGCGGCGGATGCACAAGTGTACAGCGAAACAGTGAGTAATTGCGGGACGCCGCTTTAATAGATCACTGCAACTATATCGCTATTTCGGTCTGTGGAGGACTTATATAACACTCCCATAAACGACCTTTCCTACATCCAAATTTAAGTTGGAGGGACAGCAAATTGGAGATCCTGTTTTACCCCTCAAACACCCAGAGACTTTCTCTATAGATTTTTATCTATATTTTATTTGTTTTACTTTATGTGTGATCGGTACCAATCATTTAAGGAATCTTTTTTATTGTATTACATTTTTGTATTTTTATTGCATGTTTTATTATCTTTAATAGTGAAGTATTAATTGTTTATGTGTGGTATTATCAATAAACTATGAGGTTCCTATATTAAGAGAGTGCCCAGTATCTGTTTTATATTTTTCTATTTTATCAAAGGAAGGGTGAGTCCTTTTTACTGAGAGCACCTCTCCAGCTGTTAGCACCAATCCAGTGCGCCACTTCTTTTCACTAAGCAAAAAGTGTTAACTCCTTCCACCAGCTATACCCCTCCAGCAGGCACTGAGCTGATCAATTTTATCCTAGTGTCCGTAGGAGGCAGACATCTGCTCTTCAGGTCTTGCTTTTGTACGTGATTGGGCCCAGGGTGGAATTATCCCCGGTTACCCATCTGGCAGCACAACGGGATGCCCCCTAACATTCCCAGTAGCCAGCATAGAAGAAAAGGTGGCGTGGAGGACCACCAAATCCTCCACCGCCCCGCTAGCTTTGGGTCTGCTCCCACCAAACGGAGCAGCTTGGGAGGCTGAAGGACCCTGCTGGTACCAAGGCTGGACTTTGGGGATCGGGAGTCAGTTGAGTATGGTACAAAAACCATGCCCCTCCCTGTCCTATCCCCCGCCCCCCGCCAATCATCTATGCCTTATGCACCCTTGCTGCTGCACTACTCCCCAGCATGTCATAGCACCACTGGACCCAGCAAGCCTGGTACCGAGGGAGAGGTGGTACTCTAGCAACCATTGGTAGGTTTTCCAGGCTTTCACCGCTGCTCTGTGCCTTCTGGTTCTCCCTTCTTGTGCCTGGAGCTGGTTCACAGCCTCCTGCTCCGGACGTCACATCTGCGATTTCAGTTGCGGCATGTCCCCACTTATGGTTGGCCACCAGCATCTACTTTAGGCCCCAGCTTCCTTCTCTAACAGGCCACGGTGGTCCCCGTGTGTTTTTCGCGCTTCCTAGGCCCCTCCTAGCTGAGGGAGCGTCTGCCACAGCTCCAACCATCGGCCAGCCCGCCAAGGCCTCCCTCCTCAATTGGTTTTGGCCTTGCTCTTTTTCTCCACCTCCGTTCTGGCTCCTCCACCTCTTCCTCCTGGCTCTTGGATGAAGGCACACGTGTTCTGGCCTGCTCCTGGGACCCTCGGCTCTACAAGCAGGTAGGCTCTGCCCTAGGTGGCACCCCTCCCCTCCTATATCCTTCCTGCAGACTATTAGATAATTTTGTTAGGCGACGTCCATTTCCCTAGTTCCGTCGTCCTCCAGGGGATTGCTTTCCTCCCCCTTGGTCCCCATCATGTCTGACCCTAGAGGGGAAGCACCCAGACATTTCTACCTACTTTGCTTGCGCCCGCTGTAGTACCAAATTTCCGTGTGGTCAATCCAAGCCGTTATGCAGCATTTGTTTGGCTCTAATTCCCCAAGTCGGCCAACCCCCCTGCCCCCAGGTCCAGAACCCGAATGGGCACGCTCACTGTCTACAACAGTGACCTTTCTAAGGGGTCCATATCCATAGTTGGCATTTTAGGTCGCTTGGTTCCGTGATCCTCGCAGCAGTCCCCCCTCCTCAAGGGACATTACTATTTTGGCTAGGAACTGATCCCGTAAAGTGTCATCTTGGAGATCTGCTTCTCCTTCCTCCTCTGTTTCACCGCCTCTCTCAGAGAGCCGCACTGCTAAGTCGAACAGGAAGGGCAACATATCAACTCGAAGGGCTCCCTAGACAAGGATCAATTCTCTAGGGTTGATAGCCTCATTTCAGCAGTGAATGACACCCTCCACATCCAGGTTCATGAACCCTCCCGTACACAAGGAGCCTTTTCCTTTCACCGCCTCAACAGGAACATACGTTTTTCTCCTCTCATCAAGACTTTGAGTCAGCTATCGAAAAGGAGTGGGCGGTTCCAGGTAAGTGTTTCTCCAAACCTAAGTGTCTGTCTGGATCTCATGTACCCCTTCCCAGTGGAGGTGGTAAAGACTTGGTCTTTCCCCCGGCGGTAGACCCCCACCCCCGGTCTCACCCCTGTCCAAGCACACGACCCTTCCCCATATTGACGCCACCTCTATCCAAGACCCAAAAGATAAAAAGATTGTCTTTTGCTAAATCTGCCTTTTGAGGCCGCCGATTCAGCCTTCTGCCCAATCTTTGGCTCCTCATGGGTCGGCACTGGGCTAACACTGACTGGGCAGAGCAACTTAGGCAGGGCCTACTTGCCGGTACTTCCCGGGAAGAATTTTCAGAGTTAGCAGACCAGATTATACAGGCTAGTGAGTATATCTGTGAGCCCTCCCTTTATGCGGGAGGATGGTTGCGAGAGCATCAACTATGTCTGTGGCCATTTATAGGACTCTTTGAATGAAAGACTGGGCAACCATCAGTCATCAGAGAAGTCCCTTACGGCTCTTCCTTTCCAGGGTAACCGTTCATTTCCTACCTGGACCAAATCATATCTGATGCCACAGGGTGGAAGAGCACATTGCTTCCCCAGAAAAAGCCTTCACTGTCCAGATTTTACAGAGGACCTAGATTGCAAATTTGCTCTTTTCGCTGCAGTTCCAGCCCAGGCTCTTTCTCTAGAAGATAAGCCCAGGAGACTAAGTAGACGCTGTTGTTTAAACCGCCTAAGACCCCAGACTGCCAAGACTGGTTCCAGTAAGTGCACTTTGGCATGACGGCTGCCCCCCAAACCGCCTACAGGTGGAGGGCCATCTACGGTCCTTCAAGGAGGTTTGGTTTGTGCACATTTCCAACTCCTGGGTCCACAAAGTAATCTAATCCGGTTACAAGATAGAGTTCAGGTCCACTCCCCCATATCGGTTCTTCAGATTGGTTCCCCCAAACAACCCATCTCGAGCTTCCAAACTTTTGTCCGCAATCTGGGACCTCCTGGCTTAAGGAGCAACCGTCCCAGTTCCACCAGAAGAACATTATCAGGGACGGTTCCGTGTGGCCGGTATAGATCTCAAGAGCCTCAATTGGTTTGTCATTGCTCGACACTTCAGGATGGAATCCTTGAAATCAGTGGTAGCCTCCAAGGAGAAAAGGGAATCTCTGTCCTCAGTGGACATCAAAGATGCTTATCTCCACATGCCCATCGGGGTCACTCACCAGAGATTCCTGCGCTTCACAATACTGGAGAATCAATACCAGTTTGTGACTCTGCCCTTCTGCCTGGTGACGACTCCCAGGGTCTTTAGATACATTCTGGCACCAGTCATGGCTATTCTCCATGCCGGTGGGATAATAGCTATCTCTTACCTGGACGACATCCTAATCAAGGTGTCCACCCTGAAGACCAACTCGGAAAGACCTCACATTGGGTTGGACACCCTGATCTGCTTCTGTTGGATTGTCAACAACAAGAAATCATCTCCATCCATCCACCTCCATCCATCCACCTCCATCACCTTCCTTCCTGGGGATGACTTTGGACACACAGAGACAGCAAAGGTCCTTCTTCTCCTGGAGAAACAGCAATCTCTCAGGAAAGTGGTCAAGGCACTTCTGCCACCTCACCCAATCCTGATTCGCAAATGTATGCAAACTCTAGGTCTCATGGTAGCGTCAATGGAAGCTGTGCCTTTCGCACAGTTTCACACTTGTCCTCTACAGAGGGCAATCCTCTATTCTTGGAACAAAAACGTGGAGGTCTTTCTTTTGCTATTGTGAGGTCCACCACTTTCATCCTCTTCGCTTTTCCATTCTTCACATTTTTGCCATTCTCCAAGAAGACCTTGATTTGGGGTTGGCCCTAAGCTCACTCACAGGCCAGCTGTCTGCCTTTTCCATCTTGTTTCAACGCCCCTTGGCTTCCATCTCAGCAGTCCATATGTTTATCCAGGGAGTTACGCGGCTGGTCCCCACATACCATCAGCCTACCCCCTCCATGGGATCTCACTTTAGTTCTGGATGCT
Source organism: Bufo gargarizans (assembly GCF_014858855.1). Taxonomy (NCBI): domain Eukaryota; kingdom Metazoa; phylum Chordata; class Amphibia; order Anura; family Bufonidae; genus Bufo; species Bufo gargarizans. The sequence continues at coordinate 63,179,087 of NC_058085.1, read as the reverse complement.
CTGCAGCTGTCCACCTTTGAAGCCCTCCAGGAGATCCCTCTCTCCACCTTCTCTCTTGGAAAGTCACTTTTCTTATGGCCATCATGTCAAAACGGCGAGTGTCTGAGCTTGCAGTGCTCCCTGCTAAGCCCCCATTTTTGGTTGTGCATCAGGGCAAAGTCGTCCTGAGACCAGTTCCCTCCTTTCTGCCCAAGGTGGTCTTCTCGTTCCATCTGAACGAGGAGATAGTCCTCCCTCCCTTCTGTCCCACCCCAGTCTTTCCAAGGAGAAAGCACTTCACACCTTGGACATGGTCCGGGCACTCAGTCTATCTGGACAGAACGACTGCCTTCCGCAAGTTGGTCTCTCTTTTTGTAGTCCCTGATGCGCCTTGGCGCAGTCTGGTGGCCGCCAAGTCCACTATCAGTCTCTGGATAAGGTCATCAATCGGTGAGGCTTATCAATCCAATGGCAGAGCGCCACTTCTTGGGTGATTTTGCACAAAGCCTCCCCTTTGCAAGTGTGCAGGCAGCTACCTGGTCCTCCCTGCACACGTTCAAGAAGTTCTATAGGGTGCACACCTTTGCATTCTCCGATGCGGCTTTTGGTCCCAGGGTGCTGCAAGCGGCAGTGCATTGATAACACTCGCGCTAGTACATTTAATTCTTGTCTTTCCACCCATGGGGACTGCTCTAGAATGTCCCAAGGTCTTTGCTGGGTCCCCCAATGATATAGACGAAAAAATTTGGATTTTTTTGTTACTGTAAAATCCCTTTCTCATCTTGTTTATTGGGGGACACAGCACCCAACCCTCTTGCATACTATCTGTTATCTGCAAAAAACAAAAACAAAGGTCTTTGCTGTGTTCCCCAATAAAGAGGAGAAAGGGATTTTATGGTGAGTAATAAAAAAATCATTTATTACATCCATATGAGACCTTAGTATTTTTATAGTCTTTATAGTGTTACCTTTTTTTAATTTTTAATCTTTCTGATCAACCTCAAACCACATAAGTTCTGTCTTTCTGCCCATAGCTTCAATGAGCAGATCCCTTCCCTGCGTACCGTGAAGAGCCTGGCGTACCGGAGTGGAGACGTACCCGTTGTGTTTGCCCTGGTGGATTGTGGAGAGATAGCCTTTTACACCTTCAAAGATTTTCAGCTACCGGTGGATGTTTACCCATGATCTTTGAACATCTCTGTGTATGGAAAAGGTTCTCCTCCTTTTAATCGATTATTTACTTTCTTATATACATTTTCAGGAGGAAAAAAAAGAGTATTTTTCATGTATATTTTTGAGAAAAAAAAACGAAAACTACAATGAACAATGCCCGGTAAAATAAAACTTTAAAAAAAGTTTGATTAAAACGTAAGACATTTCCTTTCACAATGCTGGAGCATTTTATTCTTTGGAAATCAGTATTTTGCTGTTTCTCCATAATTCCTGCTGGAAATGTAATGAATAAATTGACAGTCGGTTCTTACAATCTTCTTGTTAATGGGGTTTATCTGTATACATTCTCACACTGTGCATTCAGATTGTGAGGAACGCCCAAAGTAGAACCAAAAAGTCCAGCACCAGAGTATTCCCGGCTAAAAACAGCCGTTTACTGGAACCTACTGGGGGAGATTTTAGCACAACTTTTGTGGATTTGAAAAGTAGCAAATTATTGTGCATGCCAAATTTGCGCCATAATTCGCGAGTTTTTTAGTTTCTTGCCACAGGTAGCTACAAAAAGGGATGGGGCTTCATGGAAGGGGTAGAGCCTCCACAGCCCACCAGAATTATTGTAACTTATACCAGAAATTGTTGTCAGTTGTAGCTCAAGTCTACACCAGCCTCTAGTTGACATCTGCTGATGTACAGGGGATCAAGACTGGCGTATGGGAATCTCCCCCACTGTATATAAAGGGTCCATTCAAAGATACCTGGCTTGCACATTACAAATTAAGCCCTTAGGCCTCATGCACACGGCCGTTGCTCTCTGTTGCCCGTATTGCTGTTCCGCAGTATGCGGGCACCAGCCGTGGGCTCCCCACATCACGGATGCGGACCCATTCACTATAGCGTGCTTCCATGGTATTTCTGTCTGTGCCTCCGCACAGCAAAAAAAAATAGAACTTGTTCTTGTTCACAGACCCATTCAAGTTGAATGGGCCTGGATCCATTGCGGTAGCCGCACGGATGGTGCTGTATACAAGAGGCCTTAGTCATAGCCTATGGCTGTTTTAAACTCTTTCCCCTTAAAGGGGTTCTCCCAGGAATTAAGAAAATGAAAATACTTGAATATTAATTTATTACAAACATATGCCCAAATACCTTCTGTTAGTTATAATGGATCGTCTTGTCTAGGGAGCAATCATTAAGAGAAACAAAATGGCCGCCGTCCTAGTTGTACACACAGAACCTGTCCTAATCACACAGGAGGACAAGTTACTTCACAACACTGAGCTAAAAAGGCTGCCTCAGCCTCCTCTTTTACTTGTCAGGGATTATAATCCTGGATACAAATGATAAGATCTTCAGTTGAATCCCTGTAGGAATGGAGTTTATGAGGAGATGTAACGTACAGAGAGGATGGACAGGCTGTGATAATGTGGGGCTGTAGTAATAGAGACTGCCTACTTATCAGCCACACCGCCACTTCCTCTCTGTACTTCCTCATGATCTCCATTCCTACAGAGATTCAGCTAAAGATTTTATTATTTGTATTCAGGATCATAATCCCCAATGAGCAGAGAGGAGGATGAGGCAGTTCTTTAGCTCAGTGTTGTGAAGTAACTTGTTCTCCTGTGTGATTAGGACAGGTTTTGTGTGGACTAATAGGACGGCGGCCATTTTATTTCTCCTACTGATTGCTCCCCAGACAAAATGAGTCATTATAACTAAAGTAAGTTATTTGGGAATTTATTACTAATAAAGTAATATTTAAGTATTTTCATGTACTTAATTCCCGGAGAACCCCTTTAAAAACACATGATTTGGATGACATAATCCTTAATATTTAGAGATTTGCTCGTTCAGTGGCTGATCGGCGGTACCTTTACACAGGCCGATTATGGGGAATGAGCGTTTGTAGTAAAGTTAATTTCCCAAGACCGGCCCAAATCATTCTTCTATATCAGTCAGCTCCAGTATGCAAACACAGTGGAGAACTTAATATGGTGAATGAAGACAGACAGTATTACGTCTCCCTCCAATTTAGCTTTTCGGCAAATGTGTGGCGGGACAATAAAAACTGTGCCAGGATATACGGTTTGCACATTTCTTGCTGCAAAATATCAGAGCAGCTTGTCATCATTGGGATTACATTTTTAGACAGTCTCATAGCAAATATTCTTCGGGTTTGTTCAAATTTGCGTTGGAGGCTATACCAAAGCAGAAGAATGGAAATGCCAGCGGGCACTATGGGGGACATTATTAATGCTGGGGGACATTATTACTGCTGGGGGTACTATGGGGGACATTATTAATGCTGGGGGTACTATGGGGGACATTATTGATGCTGGGGGCCACTATGGGGGACATTATTACTGCTGGGGGTACTATGGGGGACATTATTAATGCTGGGCGCCACTATAGGGGACATTAATATGCTGGTGGACATTATTACTGCTGGGGGTATTATGGGGGACATTATTAATGCTGGGGGCCACTGCGTAGGACATTATTAATGCTGGGTGACATTATTACTGCTGGGGTCACTATGGAGGACGTTAGTAATGCTGGGGGACACTATGGGGGACATTATTAATGCTGGGGGACATTATTACTGCTGGGGGCACTATGAGGGACATTAATAATGCTGGGGGCCACTACGTAGGACATTATTAATGCTGGGGGCACTATGTGGGACATTATTAATTCTGGGGGACATGATTAATGCTGGGGGCCACTATGTGGGACATTATTAATGCTGGGGGCCACTATGTGGGACATTATTAATGCTGGGGGCCACTATGAGGGACATTATTAATGCTGGGGGACATTATTAATGCTGGGGGCACTATGTGGGACATTATAAATTCTGGGGGCCAATATGGGGGACATTATTAATGCTGGGTGACATTATTACTGCTGGGGTCACTATGGGGGACATTATTAATGCTGGGCGCCACTATAGGGGACATTATTATGCTGGGGGACATTATGTATACTGCAGGGGTACGATTTTAAGTAGAAATTAGATACTAAAACTCTTGAAAAATGGCCATGAAAGATTTTAAGGGACATTAATCAAGACCAGCACTTTCTGCGCCTGTCTTTATATCCCCTGCGCTGCCGGAGTGTGCACCTAATTTATGGTAAGGCGAAGGCCTGGTCATAAATTAGGCGCATCCTCAGGCAAATCCATGCGCCTAACCAGAAATCTAGGACAGCTCCGAGCTGCTGTAGATTTTGGGCTTTATTTGTGCCAGAAAACTGGTGTAAATGAAGACAAATTTATCTCTGGTGTTGGTCACGCACCCTTTTGGAAAAGGGCCAAGGGCAGCGTAACAGAAGAGGAACTTGCGGCTTTTTCTCAAACAGTCGCATTTAAAAAGTCAAACGCACAGCCTGCGACTTTTTATAAAACCACTTTTCTGGCGCAAAGGAGGGGTAGATTTATCAAAACTGGTGTAAAGGGAAACTGGCTTAGTTCCCCATAGCAACCAATCAGATTCCACCTTTCATTTTTCAGAGCTCCTTTGCAGAATGAAAGGTGGTATCTGATTGGTTGCTATGGACAACTGAACCAGTTTTCCTTTACACCAGTTTTAATAAATCTCCCCCATTATGTCGGTTTTTGATGGCCATGTTTTTTTCCACTGTCATGTGAATGTAGCCTGACCGTGAAAGCTGCTTTACTCGTCACAACTGGTCAGATTGTAAATGTTTGCGTTCCCATGGGCAATCCAGCAGCTGTGCCCGCACTTGCACACTATTGGAAAAAGCACCGGCCACCTCGTATTTGCGCTGTAGCGGTCGCCTGTAACCGAGCAGCGTATAATGTGATGGAAAAATGAATCAAGCCAGCAAAGGAGGCAATATGGACAATCACAGTACATTAGTAAGTGTCTTGTATTAACTTTCTCTATGGCCTCATGCACACGACCGTTGTTTGCTTCCGCGTCCGTTCCGCCGATTTTTAGCGTTGCGGATGCGGACCCATTAATTTCTATGGAGCCGTGTAAAATGCGGATAGTGCACTGTTTGCCGTCCGTGATCCGTGGTTCCAGGCCGTCAAAAAAATATAACCTGTCCTATTCTTGTCCGCGGAAAACGGTTTGCGGGACCGCTAAAAAGGCGTCCGAGTCTGTTTAATTCCTATCATTTGCATGGCAAACTAGTCTTAGACATTTTTTTTACCTTCCTTTATGTCTGGTGGTCCTCCAAAGATAAAAGAAGACGCACGGAAACAAAAACGGATCACGGAACAACGGAACCCCATTTTGCGGAACGGAACACAACAACGGTCGTGGGCATGAGGCCTATGTGCACAATGCCATTTGCTGAAGTGAGACAAGCTCTTTAAAGGGGTTATCCCATCTTAGACAACGGGGGCATATTGGTAGGATATGCCCCCATTGTCTGATATGTGCGGGTCCCACCTCTTGGTCCCGCACCTACAAGGAGAACGGAGAGGAGAAAGTTGAGGAGGCTGCGCATGCACAGCCGCCCTCTATTCATTTCTATGGAGCTGCCAAAAATAGCTGGCTCGGCTATTTCTGTCGGGCCCCATAGAAATAAATGGGAGCGGTGCGAGAGCATTCACTTCAATGGCGGGAAGCTGTGCCTGGTGGTGGACGGACCCCGGGGTCCCCCAGCCACAACTCTACCCGACTCTGTTCTCATTGTACGTGTGGGTCCCAGAGGTGGGACTCGCACCCATTAGACAATGTCTAAGATGGGATAACCCCTTTAAGGAAACCTGAGTTAGACCGCAGATTAGTCATGTGTCCACTAGAGGGAGGCATAGTCCACATTATTATGAAGGGAAATAATAGTTATTTTTTTAAGGTAATTTCCTGTATGCACCACTAGATTATCACAAACTGACATCTCAGCTTCACGCGCACACACCAGGAAATTGGCAGCATGTTATATACCACTGGTCACTATCACAGAATGCCAGGGAACTTGGACACGGCCTGTGCACTCTCTATTCTCCATTGCAAAGAGAATGGCCATTGTACATTCAAATTTCCTGTTATTGAACCTTTGTAATATGCTTCAAGGCTTTAATCCCTCTCAGTTTTCAAGATATCGGTAACCCAGACAGACACATTAAAATCAGAAAAAGTTCCTGAAAATGTTTTTTTTTATAGATTTTGAATTCCTTTTTTAATACATATAGTTGCTGCACAACTTTGCTGCCTTTAGTGCATTTTAACCCTTTTGCGACGTTACCAAGGACCAGTAACATTTTTTCCGCAGGTTAGGCTACTTTTACACCTGCGTTAGGTGCGGATCCGCAGACGGATCCGCACCTATAATGCAAACGATTGTATCCGTTCAGAACGGATCCGTTTACATTATGAAGAACAAAGTCAAAACGGATCCGTCCTGACTTACATTGAAAGTCAATGGGGGATGGATCAGTTTTCAATTGCACCATATTGTGTCAGTGAAAATGGATCCTCTCCCATTGACTTACATTGTAAGTCAGGACGGATCTGTTTGGCTCCGCATCGCCAGGCGGACATCAGAACGCTGCAAGCAGCATTTTGGTATCTGCCTCCAGAGCGGAATGGAGGCTGAACGGAGCCAAACTGATGCATTCTGAGCGGATCCTTATCCATTCTGAACAGATCTCACAAACGGAATTCAAAACGCCAGTGTGAAAGTAGCCCAAGTATAAATTTTCTGTTTAGAGAGGCAGGCTGCGGGCACTTACTAAAAACTCATTCATGGTGAACCACTTTAAGACAGCTTATCCCAATCCACAGGATACAGGGGTGGCCAACCTTACATACACAAAGAGCCCAAAAAATAAACGTATGACTACCAGGAGCCACAAGCTATACATTTACACGCAGTCACCGTATTTTTTCGCCCTAGGTTTTAACAAAGAAAAATACGATTTTAAAAAATATTTTTCATCTGATCTGAGGTCTGCTAAAAATATTTATTTCTTATTGTTCATTAGCAGAGAAAAAAAATATATATATATTTTTCATCAGACCTCAGATTAGACTCCTAAATCAGATCCCTAATCATCTGAGCTACAATAAGATCCCTAAACCTCATCAGACTTCCAAATCAGACCCCCAATGCTAGGGTCAGACTCCCAGTGTCAGACCCTCAGTGCTCAGATCCCCCCCTTCTCAGATATGCCCCCCATGCTCAACCTGACCAACCCATGCTCAAAGAAGACCCCCATGCTCAGATGTGACCCCTATGCTCAAATATGAACCCCCATGCTCAGATCAGACCCCCATTGCCCAGATCAGGACCCCCCCCCCCCCCCCCCCATGCTCAGATCAGACCCACATGCTCAGTTCTATAGTTTTAAAAAATCTCTTCCCTCTCCCGATCAGGCACTGGGCTCCTGCTCGGGCACCTGCTACTCTGCAGGTCTGACACGCTCTCCACTGTGACCAGACGAGCACGACATCAGGTCATAGTCCGTGTCTCCACGTACTACGTACTCACACTGCGTGCATCAGGACATAGTGTAGAGTGAGCTGGACCTGCAAAGTAGCAACAGTGCCCGATCAGGAATAGAGATCTGAGCACGGGGCGGAAAGATAGCCGGCCTGACTGCTTCCCAGCTCCACAGCTAGAGCCGCACTTGGAGAAGCAAAGAGCCGCATGTGGCTCAAGAGCCACAGGTTGGCCACCCCTGGGATAAGGGATAAGAGTCTGATTGGCAGGGACCATCCACTGCCACTGGGGCTCCTGCTGATGACAAAAACAATGGCCCATGCTCCCCCGTTTGAATGGAACTCTATGGGGCTGCCATGCTTGTAGTTAGCTATCTCCGGCAGCCCCATAGAGTTCAATGAAGTGGCAGACACGTGTGTCTGATGCTCTATTCAGATAGGGAGCCTGAGCCCCCGTTATCACGGTTGGCGGGTGGCCCCAGCGGTCAGACCCTTTCTGATCATACACCTATCCCGTGGATAGGTGTTAAAGGGGTTTTCCCATCGCATTCAATGGGGGCATATCGCTAGGATATGCCCCCATTGTCTAATAGGTGCGGGTCCCACCTACAATAAGAACGGAGCGTGGAAATGAACGGAGGGCGCACTGCGCATGCTCAGCCACCCTCTATTAATTTCTATGGGGCCACCGAAAATCGCAGAGCGCTGGCTCCGCTATTTCCGTCTTCCCTATAGAAATATCCTAGCGACATGCCCCCATTGTCTGTGATGGGAATACCCCTTTAAGTTGTCTTAAAGGGACCCCTATAATTGTTTTCCGTAAAACTACTAAGTTGCCGCGGTTAGTATTGACTGCAGCATCTGAGTGGTTAAACCGCTAATTAGACATAGAGGACTGATTAGATAAGCAAGTGCTGAGCTGCAATACCCCGTCATGGCCACTACACAGTGGATGGCACTGTCTGCTTCTGGCTCTATCCACTGTGTTACCTACTGTACTAGCGGGTATTGAGAACAGCGGCCAGATGTCGGACCCCCCCCACCGATTAGATATTGATGATCTGTGCTGAGGATAGGCCATCAGTATCTAGAACCTGGACAGCAAAGAGAACACAAGTGACATTGAATCTATGAACCTGCATACAGCACATACAACAAGGGAAGCAATGACAGTGAAGCTGCTAACCACACATGAAAGAAACTGCGGTTACGCTGGCAGTACACCGGACACACCCTCGCTGCAGCACTGCTGTCACCTACAGTACTTTTTGGTATTGATTTTGACTTCTTTTCTTCATATTTATATGGAGGAGGAACTAGAATACATTTTTGTAATACATTTTTAGGCATCACTCAGTCTCATAGACTGTAAATGGGGCGGCGGTGCACATGCTCGACCACCGCCGCAGTGAAGAGGGTTGTGGTCGCTCGTTCTTACATTTATCTCTTGATTTATCATTAACAGCCACCCAACACCGTCAAGTGTACACCTGATAATATGCTTAATGAGGGTCTGACCAGTGGCGTCCCAGCCGTAATTCACTGGCGGTTTCAAAGAATCTCCTATCAGTGAAAAACACCATGATTTTCACGGACCTATAGACTTCTATGGGCGTGCCTGATTCGCATCACAGATCAAAGTAGTGCATGTCTCGGTGATTTTTTTACCGACCCACGGTCAATAAAAAAAATATTGCAATGTGAACAGACACATTTAAATCAATGGGTAAATGTGCTGCCCGTGGAAAATGCGGACAGCGCGCGTCCGTGAAAAACGGAAATGTGGATGAGGCCTAAAATTGCTGAATGACCGGGCTCTAGTGTATTGTATATTACCTTGTCACTAGTGAAGTAGATATTATGTGGGGGAATTATTGTGGCAATCCCGAGCTGTAAGATGTATAATTACGGACGAGGTGTTCTGTGGTGTCAGCTGGTGTAGCTTTTTAGCGTCAATATTTATATAGAATGTTTCACTTGTTTGCTTTTTGTATTCTTTAGATCCGCTTCTGCTGATATACCACTAGTTTTGGTATGCGAGTATTGTGGTATGTATCGTCCTCTAATTCTGGGTCCAGATGCAAGCATTAAACTTTGACCCACTATTATAATTGGTCCGTGTTTCCCCCTGTACAGGGATCACTACCCAGGATCAGTATTCAGTATCCAGTTCGGGATCAATTGGATATAAATTGCTAGATCCCAGCCAGGACTAAAGCCTCATTCACACGTCCGTGTCCATGCTTAAATCCGTGAAAAGGTGGTCAGTGATGGATCCATTTTTGGTCCTTGTGTCCGTTTTTTTTTGCTGTCTGTGTGCCATCCGTGTTTCACTGACACTGAACAACTTTAAAATAATTTTCAAAGCATCTCTTCCTAATGATCTTCCGTGTTGCATCCGTGGTTTTTTCACGGACCCATAGCCTATAATGGACGTGATGGATCCATGAACACGGGCAAAATAGAGCATGCATCCGTGCTAAAAAAAATCGACCCATGGAGCGTGCTAAAACACTGAAGTGTGAATACACATACTAAAATGAACGGGGACGTGTGCTGTCCGTGGAAAACACGAATTAGTGACCACTAATACGCCTTTTTACTGACGTAAACAAAGGGGGTTTTAGCTAAACAACTGGCCTCATACAAGTACATTGATGAAAAAACAAAAAAGTTATAGCTCTTGGAATGCGATTTTTTTTTTTTTAAATGTGTGTGGTCACTAAGGGGTTAACCAGCATTCCCTTCTGTATTGCTTCACAGAATGTCAGCGAAGCAATACAGAGGGAAATGCTGGTAAGGCCTCAGGCCTCATGTGTGGCGTCCATGTTTGTGCTGCGGACCACAAACGTACGGGCAGCGACCATGTGCCTACCGTATGTGGACGCGGACCCATTTACTTGAATGGGGTCCGCGATCCTTATCCGAGAGTTCGCACCGCAAAAAAGCAGTGCATGCACTACTTTTTTGCAGTGCAGAGGCACGGACAGAAAACCCACGGAAGCACTCAGTAGTGCTTCCGTGGGCTTCCGCTCTGTGCCCCCATTCTGCACTGCACCTCATGGATTGCAGATCTATTCAAGTGAATGGGACCGCATCCATGATACGGCATTCACACGGCGGTGCCCGTATATTGTGGACCTGCTGTTTTGCGGGCCGCAACACAGACACAGACCTGCTACGTTCGTGTGCATGAGGTCTTACTCACATACCAAAACTAGTGGTATATCAGATTATATTTTAATTATTAGGCGCATTAGATGGTCCGCACCGCAAGGAAATAGCGGTGCAGAGGCATAGACCGAAATCTCACGGAAGCACTCCGTAGTGTTTCCATGGGCATCCGATCCGTGTCTCCGTGTCTTGCGGATTATTGACGGCTGAGGACACAAGGTTATGGCGAGCTGGTTTCACATAGATGTACGGTATTTTATATTCGCACCCCATGGGTTTCGTTAAATTATTCGAGCTATGATCACCATGGGAGGTCCAGGTGAGGCCATTTTTAGCGGCCATACGCACTAAATAGCTCTTGGCTGATGATGTGTATTCAGTGAGTGGCGAGGGGAGAAAGCCACCGCCGGCTTCTCTCCCGGGAGAACCAAAGGATCAGGCAAAAATATTCAATTCGCCCAATACTTTTCTCCACCGACGGGAGTCGGAAGCTCCCCACACACATTGGACTGAGAATGGCCGACAATATACTAATGTGTATGAAGGCCTTTAGGTTAGGTGTACAGCCTGCTTAATACCAGGCCCCTTTGCATCCTGACCTTCCGTGGTGCCTCAAAAGCCAACTCAAAGCTAAGGACCAATTGACGTGTGTTTGTTCTGCATGGTCAGGGCACCATAGAGGTTTCTGTTTCAGCAAGAATAATGCAGCCAGAAGTAGTGTTTTAAATAAAAAATTGGGCTGCATATAGATTAGAAAAATGTTGGCTAAACCCACCAGCGTCAGCAGGACCGGCCAACCCAATAATGTGCATGGGCGTGACCCACCTGCCCGCTACAGCAGATGTCGGAGGAAAGTAGGATCAAGCATATTGGATTTCAACGTAGCCGAACCTTTAATTTTCAAGCGAGAGAAGCCGCCACCAGAGGTCACTATTGAACACATGCAGACTTGGCCGAGCTGAGCATGCATGTGCATAGAGAGAAATAGCTCCTGGAGATTGAGCATTCATCCAACCGCTGTCCGAAGTGTATGGCCAGTTTTAGATCACATCCAGATATAGTTTATTTGATAAAACAGCCGGGTTATGTGTATGTGCTGAAGGCATGACCCCTTCCCATAATGCACCAGGAGACGCCCCCTGCTGCGTGCCGACAGTGAGAATCCATTCTTTCCTTCTACATTTCAAAGTTCATGTTTACCTCTGAATCATCCAGGGGGATCAATATCCGTGCATTTTCATCGCTAGCAACTGAGTGTACTTATGTTAGCAAGATGTAGGAGACAGATGGGAGTATGACTGTTGGCTTAAAGGGGTTGTGCCACCATTAAAGGGATTTTGCCATCAGAGACTATGGGGGGCACATCGCTAGGCTATGCCCCCCATTATCTGATAGGTGGGGGTCCCTCCTCTGTGACCCGCACCAACAATGAGAACGGAGCGGGGGAGAGTTGTGGCCGAGGACCCCGGGTTTCTCTGGGTCCGGCCACCACCAAGCGCTGCTCCCCGCTGCCCCCATACAAGTGAATGGGAATGCACCGCACATGCACGGCCCTCACTCCCATTAATTTCTATTGGGCCGACAGAAAAAGACGATCCAGCAGGGAAAGGTGGTGGAGGGTGCACTGCACATGTGCAGCCGCCCTTAATTCATTTCTATAGGGCCCATAGAAATGGATGGGAGCTGTGGCCGCGCAAGCGCGGTGTGCTCCCATTCACTTGTATGGGGAGAGCATTTGGCGGTGGCCGGACCTGGGAAACCTGGGGTTCTCCAGCCGCCACTTTCCCTGCTCCGTTCTCGGCGTAGGTGCGAGTCCCTCACCTATCAGGCAATGGGGGCATCCTAGCGATATGCCCCCGATTGTCTGTCATGGGAATACCCCTTTGAATGTTATTTTAATATAATTCAGCCTGAAAAAGTAGTTACTTTTGTCATTTACTTCCCCCAGTTGTGAGATATTCCATTTATTTTATTATAATGGCGCCCCCTGGTGTTTAATCTGTATGGAGGTGGTCGCACCTGCTCAGTTCCATCTTTCTACTGCCACCAGTCCTATCTGCTGTTAAAAGCTCTGACAGTTACAGAGAGAGAGAACTGCAGGAGAAAGGACACACGTCCTGAGAAAGGAAACACCCGTGAGCTGTTATAGGGAGAGAGAAGCAGCAGAAAAGGACATTACTCCTGAGAAAAGAAACACCCGTGAGCTGTTATAGGGAGAGAGAAGCAGCAGAAAAGGACATTACTCCTGAGAAAGGAAACACCCGTGAGCTGTTATAGGGAGAGAGAAGCAGCAGAAAAGGACATTACTCCTGAGAAAGGAAACACCCGTGAGGTGTTATAGGGAGAGAGAAGCAGCAGAAAAGGACATTACTCCTGAGAAGGGAAACACCCGTGAGCTGTTAGGCCCCTTTCACATGGGCGAGTATTCCGCGCGGATGCGATGCGTGAGTTAAACGCATTGCACCCGCACTGAATACCGACCCATTCATTTCTATGGGGCTGTTCACATAATCGGTGATTTTCACGCATCACTTGTGCGTTGCGTGAAAATCGCTGCATGCTCTATATTCTTTTTTTCACGTAACGCAGGCCCCATAAAAGTGAATAGGGTTGCGTGAAAATCGCAAGCATCCGCAAGCAAGTGCGGATACGGTTTGATTTTCACGCACAGTTGCTAGGAGACGATCGGGATGGAGACCCGATCATTATTATTTTCCCTTATAACATGGTTATAAGGGAAAATAATAGCATTCTGAATACAGAATGCATAGTACAATAGGGCTGGAGGGGTTAAAAATATATTTTTTTTAACTCACCTTAGTCCTGTTGATCGCGCAGCCCGGCTTCTCGTCTGTCTCCTTTGCTGAACAGGACCTGTGGTGACGTCACTCCAGTCATCACATGATCCATCACCATGGTGATGGATCATGTGATGACCGGAGTGATGTCACCACAGGTCCTGTTCCTGCAATGAATGCTCACCACAGGTCCTGTTCAGCAAAGGAGACAGACAAGAAGCCGGGCTGCGCGATCAACTGGACTAAGGTGAGTTCAATAATTTTTTATTTTTTTTAACCCCTCCAGCGCTATTTTACTATGCCTTCTGTATTCATCTTTGGGATGAATTTTCTCGCAATGCCCGTCTGAAAGTGGCCAAATAGGGAGAGAGAAGCAGCAGAAAAGGACATTACTCCTGAGAAAGGACACGCCCTCTAAGCTGCCAGCCTGATGACAATTTAGCAGAGCAACTGGGGCAACGAATGAGGAGATTTCTGGATCCGTATAGGGTACAGGGCTGGTTCCAGCTTTGTTAGAAAGAGATTGTCATGTACTAGATTATGTATGATTATCTTGGCCATCAGCCATCAATCATGTGTAAGGCCACCACAGTATATTGTCGGCAAAACACACTGAGCATGGCAGGTTTGGCTGACAGTCTAATGTTTATGGGGAGCTCCCGACTCTCTAGATGATGTTGGGAAAGAAAAGGATCAGACAGAAAGGAAGAGGCTTTCTCCTCTTCCCCCCATTAACAACACATGCATGCTTGGCCAAACTGAACGTGTATGGGGGAGTCAGGAGAGAGCGAGCTGTCCATCGAAGGATCGTTCAGCTAACATCTATTGAATGTGTATGGCCAGCTTAAGGCCTAATTCACACTTCAGTGATTTGATCAGTGATTTTGAGCCAAAACCAGGTGTTGGTCAAAAACACAGAACAGGAGCAAATCTCTCCTTTATACCTTATCCCTGTGAAGGCACCGTTCCTGGTTTTGGCTCACAATCACTGATGAAACCACTGAACAAACACTGGTTGTGAGAACTAGGCCTTAGGCCGGAGGTCCCCAACCTTTTGTATGTTGTGAGTCACATTCAACTTTCAGTGATGGTCGGGAGCAACAGCCAATTCTAAAATGGAGGAGAGAAATTCTGAATGTGGAGAAATAAAAAACATGAAATTGCAAACATTTGCTGATACATATTTTAGTGTGAAATTTAGCGCGAACATTATACCACCTACAGTGGCACTGTTTGGTGATAGGCTACGTCTGCAACCAGTACATATGGTCATAACCAAGGGCGGATTGGCATAGACCTTACAGGGAAATTTCCCGGTTGGCCGATGCCCAGAAGGCCATTTGGACCCTCCTCACGGCCGGCCAGTGGAAGTTTTTGGGGATGTATTTTGTAATGGACTGTGGTATCTGGCTCTGTTGGGTTGCTATAATGTGCCACAATATGGTATTGTTGGCTCTGCCTTCCATCAACTTGGACCCAACTACAAAAAGGGGCCACTTTAAGTTCCCAGTTTGCCTCTGGTCATAACTTAGGGACAGCTGCCTTAGGCCTCATGCACATGACCGTATGTGTTTTGCGGTCAGCAAAAAAAAAAAACGATGATGTCCGTATGGCATCCGTTTTTTTTTTTTTTTTTTGCTGATCTGGTATTTTGGCGAATCCATTGTATTAATGCCTATCCTTGTCCGCAAACTAGAAAAAAATAGGACATGCACTATTTTTTTTTTGCGGGGCTACGGAACGGACATACATTTTTTGCGGACCCCTTGAAATGAATAAGTCTGCATCCCATCAGCAAAAAAAACGGGAAACAAAATACGGTTGTGTGCATGAGGCCTTACACTATACCCAATGTTTCTTTGCAGTCTTTAACAATCATGACAAATAATTTTGCTATCTTCTTCTCCTTCTCCTACTTTGTGGGCCTCAATCATTTTCACAGTGTTAGGGCTCATGCACACAACTGTATGTATTTTGCGGTCCGCAAAAAATACAGATGACATCCGTGTACATTCCGTATTTTGCGGAACGGAACAGCTGGCCCTTCATAGAACAGTACTATCCTTGTCCGTAATGCGGACAATAATAGGACATGTTCTGTTTTTTTGTGGAATGGAAATACGGACATACGGAGTGACTTCCTTTTTTTTGCGGACCTATTGAAGTGAATGGTTCCGCATACGGTCCGCAAAAAAAACTGAACGGACCTGGAAAGAAAATACGTTTGTGTGCATGAGCCCTTAGGCAGCTGCTTAGAAGAACCCATGCTGCTGTTTTTGGGACAAGGTTAGAGGAGTCTGCATATTTATAAAGCTTTGAAATTTGCATCGACTGGCCTTTCCTAACAATGACTGTGAACAAGCCTTAACGAGTATATAAACATTTTTTACAATTTTCTTTTAAACGGTTCTAAATTGCCCCCAAATCATTTTTGCAATATACTTTATTAATTTATTTATTTAATGCACTTATATAGCGCTACTATAATCCGCAGCGCATTACAGACATTAGCATCACGCTGTCCCCAACAGGGCTCAAAGTCTAAGTTCCCTATCAGTAAGTCTTTGGAGTGTGGGAGGAAACCCACGCAGACACATATGCGGTATTCCATCATAAAAAAGAACCCAAAAAGTCCAGGATTGTACCGCTTCTTAAAATCATCATTCTGGTACAGCGCTGTAGGGTGTACGGATTTCTGGATGCAACGGAGAACACTGCACAGGATGGAGCACAGATCGCTCCTCCTGTCTGTGTCCCCCCTCAAGCTTGGCTTAATTCTGGCACAGCACATCGGTACCCTGTGCCCCTTACCGATGTGCTCTGCCAGGATTTAGCTGAGCGGACCGGGCTTCTGTACAGATGTGCTCTGCCAGGATTAGCTGAGCGGACCGGGCTCATGTACCGATGTGCTCTGACAGGATTTAGCTAAGCGGACCGGGCTCCTGTACCAATGTGCTCTGCCAGGATTAGCTGAGCGGACCGGGCTTCTGTACCGATGTGCTCTGCCAGGATTTAGCTGAGCGGACCGAGCTCCTGTACCGATGTGCTCTGCCAGGATTAGCTGAGTGGACCGGGCTCCTGTACCGATGTGCTCTGCCAGGATTAGCTGAGCGGACCGAGCTCCTGTACCAATGTGCTCTGCCAGGATTAGCTGAGCGGACCGGGCTCCTGTACCGATGTGCTCTGCCAGGATTAGCTGAGAGGACCGGGCTCCTGTACCGATGTGCTCTGCCAGGATTAGCTGAGCGGACCGGGCTCCTGTACTGATGTGCTCTGCCAGGATTAGCTGAGCAGACCGGGCTCCTGTACCGATGTGCTCTGCCAGGATTAGCTGAGCAGACCGGGCTCCTGTACCGATGTGCTCTGCCAGGATTAGCTGAGTGGACCAGGCTCCTGTACCGATGTGCTCTGCCAGGATTAGCTGAGCGGACCGAGCTCCTGTACCAGTGTGCTCTGCCAGGATTAGCTGAGCGGACCGGGCTCCTGTACCGATGTGCTCTGCCAGGATTAGCTGAGAGGACCGGGCTCCTGTACCGATGTGCTCTGCCAGGATTAGCTGAGCGGACCGGGTTCTTGTACCGATGTGCTCTGCCAGGATTAGCTGAGCAGACCGGGCTCCTGTACCGATGTGCTCTGCCAGGATTAGCTGAGCGGACCGGGCTCCTGTACTGATGTGCTCTGCCAGGATTAGCTGAGCAGACCGGGCTCCTGTACCGATGTGCTCTGCCAGGATTAGCTGAGCGGACCGGGCTCCTGTACAGATGTGCTCTGCCAGGATTTAGCTGAGCGGACCGGGCTCCTATACCGATGTGCTCTGCCAGGATTAGCTGAGCAGATTGGGCTCCTGTACTGATGTGCTCTGCCAGGATTAGCTGAGCGGACCGGGCTCCTGTACCGATGTGCTCTGCCAGGATTTAGCTGAGCGGACCGGGCTCCTGTGCCGATGTGCTCTGCCAGGATTAGCTGAGCAGACCGGGCTCCTGTACCAATGTGCTCTGCCTGGATTTAGCTGAGCGGACCGGGCTCTTATACCGATGTGCTCTGCCAGGATTAGCTGAGCAGACCGGGCTCCTGTACTGATGTGCTCTGCCAGGATTTAGCTGAGCGGACCGGGCTCCTGTACCGATGTGCTCTGCCAGGATTAGCTGAGCGGATCGGGCTCCTGTACCAATGTGCTCTGCCAGGATTAGCTGAGCAGACCGGGCTCCTGTACCGATGTGCTCTGCCAGGATTAGCTGAGAGGACCGGGCTCCTGTACCGATGTGCTCTGCCAGGATTAGCTGAGCGGACCGGGCTCCTGTACTGATGTGCTCTGCCAGGATTAGCTGAGCAGACCGGGCTCCTGTACCGATGTGCTCTGCCAGGATTAGCTGAGCGGACCGGGCTCATGTACCGATGTGCTCTGACAGAATTAGCTGAGCGGACCGGGCTAATGTACTGATGTGCTCTGCCAGGATTAGCTGAGCGGACCGGGCTCATGTACCGATGTGCTCTGATAGAATTAGCTGAGCGGACCGGGCTCATGTACCGATGTGCTCTGCCAGGATTTAGCTGAGCGGACCGGGCTCCTGTACCAATGTGCTCTGCCAGGATTAGCTGAGCGGACCGGGCTTCTGTACCGATGTGCTCTGCCAGGATTTAGCTGAGCGGACCGAGCTCCTGTACCGATGTGCTCTGCCAGGATTAGCTGAGTGGACCGGGCTCCTGTACCGATGTGCTCTGCCAGAATTAGCTGAGCGGACCGAGCTCCTGTACCAATGTGCTCTGCCAGGATTAGCTGAGCGGACCGGGCTCCTGTACCGATGTGCTCTGCCAGGATTAGCTGAGAGGACCGGGCTCCTGTACCGATGTGCTCTGCCAGGATTAGCTGAATGGACCGGGCTCCTGTACCAATGTGCTCTGCCAGGATTAGCTGAGAGGACCGGGCTCCTGTACCGATGTGCTCTGCCAGGATTAGCTGAGCGGACCGGGCTCCTGTACCGATGTGCTCTGCCAGGATTAGCTGAGCAGACCGGGCTCATGTACCGATGTGCTCTGCCAGGATTAGCTGAGCGGACCGGGCCCCTGTACTGATGTGCTCTGCCAGGATTAGCTGAGCAGACCGGGCTCCTGTACCGATGTGCTCTGCCAGGATTAGCTGAGCGGACCGGGCTCCTGTACAGATGTGCTCTGCCAGGATTAGCTGAGCAGATTGGGCTCCTGTACTGATGTGCTCTGCCAGGATTAGCTGAGCGGACCGGGCTCCTGTGCCGATGTGCTCTGCCAGGATTAGCTGAGCAGACCGGGCTCCTGTACCAATGTGCTCTGCCTGGATTTAGCTGAGCGGACCGGGCTCTTATACCGATGTGCTCTGCCAGGATTAGCTGAGCAGACCGGGCTCCTGTACTGATGTGCTCTGCCAGGATTTAGCTGAGCGGACCGGGCTCCTGTACCGATGTGCTCTGCCAGGATTAGCTGAGCGGATCGGGCTCCTGTACCGATGTGCTCTGCCAGGATTAGCTGAGAGGACCGGGCTCCTGTACCGATGTGCTCTGCCAGGATTAGCTGAGCGGACCGGGCTCCTGTACCGATGTGCTCTGCCAGGATTAGCTGAGCAGACCGGGCTCATGTACCGATGTGCTCTGCCAGGATTAGCTGAGCGGACCGGGCCCCTGTACTGATGTGCTCTGCCAGGATTAGCTGAGCAGACCGGGCTCCTGTACCGATGTGCTCTGCCAGGATTAGCTGAGCGGACCGGGCTCCTGTACAGATGTGCTCTGCCAGGATTAGCTGAGCAGACCGGGCTCCTGTACTGATGTGCTCTGCCAGGATTAGCTGAGCGGACCGGGCTCCTGTGCCGATGTGCTCTGCCAGGATTAGCTGAGCAGACCGGGCTCCTGTACCAATGTGCTCTGCCTGGATTTAGCTGAGCGGACCGGGCTCTTATACCGATGTGCTCTGCCAGGATTAGCTGAGCAGACCGGGCTCCTGTACTGATGTGCTCTGCCAGGATTTAGCTGAGCGGACCGGGCTCCTGTACCGATGTGCTCTGCCAGGATTAGCTGAGCGGATCGGGCTCCTGTACCGATGTGCTCTGCCAGGATTAGCTGAGAGGACCGGGCTCCTGTACCGATGTGCTCTGCCAGGATTAGCTGAGCGGACCGGGCTCCTGTACCGATGTGCTCTGCCAGGATTAGCTGAGCAGACCGGGCTCATGTACCGATGTGCTCTGCCAGGATTAGCTGAGCGGACCGGGCCCCTGTACTGATGTGCTCTGCCAGGATTAGCTGAGCAGACCGGGCTCCTGTACCGATGTGCTCTGCCAGGATTAGCTGAGCGGACCGGGCTCCTGTACAGATGTGCTCTGCCAGGATTAGCTGAGCAGATTGGGCTCCTGTACTGATGTGCTCTGCCAGGATTAGCTGAGCGGACCGGGCTCCTGTGCCGATGTGCTCTGCCAGGATTAGCTGAGCAGACCGGGCTCCTGTACCAATGTGCTCTGCCTGGATTTAGCTGAGCGGACCGGGCTCTTATACCGATGTGCTCTGCCAGGATTAGCTGAGCAGACCGGGCTCCTGTACTGATGTGCTCTGCCAGGATTTAGCTGAGCGGACCGGGCTCCTGTACCGATGTGCTCTGCCAGGATTAGCTGAGCGGATCGGGCTCCTGTACCAATGTGCTCTGCCAGGATTAGCTCGAAGGCTATTTAGAACAGTTTAAAAGAAAATTGTAAAAAAACGTTTAGTTACTGAGACCTCGGTCAAAGTTATCTGAGTGCTCCAATCTCCTTGGGTTCCCATACTTTTGCAAGGTAATGCTCTCCTTTTTCACCCTAAAAGTGTGCAATACCAAGATAATTACTTAAAATGTTGAAAAGTGTGTTTCTTCTTTAACTTTCTTTTGGACATTTCAATCTAAACTTGCTAAGGCTACTTTCACACTTGCGTTCAGAGCGGATCCGTCTGGGGTCTGCACAGACAGATCCGCTCATATAATGCAAGCGATGGGATCCGTTCAGAACGGATCCATCTGCATTATAAGTGTGAAAGTTGCGCAGACGGATCCGTCCAGACTTTACATTGAAAGTCAATGGGGGACGGATCCGTTTGAAATTGAGCCATATTGTGTCAACTTCAAACGGATCCGTCCCCATTGACTTACATTGTAAGTCTGGATGGATCCGTTTGCCTCCGCACGGCCAGGCGGACACCCGAACGCTGAAAGCAGCGTTCAGGTGTCCGCCTGCTGAGGACAGACGGTGCCAGACTGATGCATTCTGAGCGGATCCGCATCCACTCAGAATGCATTA
This sequence comes from Bufo gargarizans, assembly GCF_014858855.1. NCBI lineage: Eukaryota > Metazoa > Chordata > Amphibia > Anura > Bufonidae > Bufo > Bufo gargarizans. The sequence continues at coordinate 63,158,262 of NC_058085.1, read as the reverse complement.
GGGCTGGACGGATGCGTTCGGGGCCGCTTGTGAGAGCCTTCAAACGGAACTCACAAGCGGAGCCCCGAACGCTAGTGTGAAAGTAGCCTTAACTGTTCACGGTAACAGTCATTTTGACCAGGGGTGCCTGAATTTTTGCATGCCACTGCGTGCAGATAGATATGAGATAGATATAGATTGATTGATAGATATGAGATAGATAGTTAGATGATTGATAGATAGATAGATACTGAAAGACAAGGTGAGCAAAACCTTCTATGCCATCAGAAGGCGTCTGTATCACCTTAAAGCACCAGTGACCGCCTGGCTTAAAATCCTTGACACCATCATCGCCCCGATCCTCCTGTATGGCAGTGAAGTCTGGGGCCCAGACATATACCCAGAGCGGGCAAAGTGGGACTCTGGGCCAGCAGAACTATTCCACCTAGAACTCTGCAAACACTTTCTCCAGGTCCACAGGAGCACCTCAAACAGCGCCTGTCGAGCAGAACTGGGCAGATTCCTACTTTACTTTGCTGCCCAGAAGAGGGCGCTATCATTCAGAGCCCATCTGCATAGCAGCAGTCCCAGCTCCTACCATCACAAAGCCTTGCTACACCAAGAAGCCCCAGAAAGACAAAGCACCCTGCAACAAGTCACCCATACCCAGCCTGCCAAAGCCACCAACCAATATAGCCTGACAAAGGGCGGAATCCAGAGGACGATACACAAGGACAAAGAGGAGTATATTAGCGTCTGGAGGAACGACATAAGAACATCCCAGAAGCTGACAGTATACCAGAGCCACAGGGGAATTTGTAGAACTACAGGTAACAGCACACTGCTAGTCAATTGCACAAAGATATAAGCAAATACTGAATAAAAAATTGCTGCTTGGTGGCCATACTTACAGCATTATTTTATAATAAATGATATTTTTTTGATACAATATTCCACTTGTTTGGTTTTTAGTTTACTCTGGATTTGGTACAAGTGGTCACTATAGCTGTCTTAGTTGACAGAGCTGCCTTGTTGTAGGTTAATAATACTTACAGCAAGGGCAGTTAGAAGCTCTTTGCGCATATAATTGATAAAAAATATGTCGGGCCCATCTACCGGACGACAAGGTGGCTTCTAATCAGAAGGGGCCTACTCTAACATGACTCTCCTGGGCTTACAGCTTACAATCTGGGCAAAGTAGCACCCAGCTATATCCTACACATGCCTCTCCCAGAAGCTGCAGAGGGAGTAGAAACTGGCCCCATATCTGGAGAAACTCCCCAATCCAAAAGACTGACACATCCTGAGCCAGTACAGACTGAGCGCCCACAGCCTGCTCATTGAATCCGGGCGTCACCGACAGAGGTACATGCCCAGGGAGGGCAGACTGTGCCAGCAGTGAGGGAGACTCACTTCAGGAGACTGTCTGATCTCTGCCCAGACTTCACCTCCATGGAGGAGGAAGAGAGACTCTCTATACTGCTGGGGGAAGAGGAGAACACAGCGGCCACAGCAGCACAATATATTACTGCCTGCCATAGACTGAGAGGAGCCTGATATAACATGGGCTCCTAAACCCCCACCCTGTACGGTATATGTCCCTATCCTCCAACCCTACCCAATTATTTCCCACTTGCTTTGGCAATGCTAAAATGTATTTAGTCCTGCCAATAAAGCTTATTTGATTTGATTTGATAGACAGATAAATATGAGATAAATAGATAGATATGAGATAGATAGATAGATATATACATACATATAGATACATAGATGGATATGAGAGAGATAGATACATAGATAATAGAGATAGTTAGATAGTTCTATTTGTGCTTGTATGGGTTTCCTGTGTGGACGTTGGCACAAATTAGATTAGACGGAATTTTATGCTAGAATTGTGGCACAACATTGCGCATATTAGGCCACACATCCCCTCTTCCTGCCAAGCCCTGCCCCTTTACAAACAAGTCAGACCCAAGCTGCGCCAAAATTGTGGCAATTTTTGCTACTTCTTCGATTCTAAGTGCAGGGACATCAGTAAATCTGGGCCAATGTTTGCCAGAAATGCTTAAAAAAAAAAACTACAAAAACCACGACAAACAAACATTTTTCACAGGCTACAAAAAACTAAGCGTGGTTGGCTGCAAGAGGACGGGTTTGTACCCATGGTAACTGCAGCAATAAAATGTTCATTTAGACATTTTAATATTCTTACGTAGCAATGGAAAGATTTCATATCTGAGTACATTCACAAAGTGTGGTTATATGGCGGCTTTTCTACACTTAAGGCTACATGCACACGACCGTGCCGTTTTTTGCAGTCCGCAAAACGGACAAGAATAGGACATGCTATATTTTTTTTGCGGGGCATCGGAACGGAGCAACGGATGTGGACAGCACACGGAGTGCTGTCCGCATCTTTTGCGGCCTCATTGAAGTGAATGGGTCCGCACCTGAGCCGCAAAAACTGCGGCTCTGATGCGGACCAGAACTACAGTCGTGTGCATGAGGCCTAAGCCGTGGAGCACGGTCTGTGAGATACTGGACTGGCATTGCAGGAGCGCACGGCGTCATTGCAACCAATGACCAGTGTTCCACGGACGTCTGCATGAGGCTAAGGCCTTACGCACACGACCGTTGTGTGCATCCGTGGCCGTTGTGCCGTTTTCCGTTTTTTTTTCGCGGACCCTTTGACTTTCAATGGGTCCGTTGAAAAATTGGAGAATGCACCGTTTTGCAGCCGCATCCGTGATCCGTGTTTCCTGGCCGTGAAAAAAATATGACCTGTCCTATTTTTTTCACGGCCAACGGTTCACGGACCCATTCAAGTCAATGGGTCCGTGAAAAATCACGGATGCACACAAGATTGTCATCCGCGTCCGTGATCCATGTCCGTGATCCGTGTCCGTTTTTTCCTATCATTTCAATGGCAAACTTGACTTAGATTTTTTTTTTCATTTTTCATGTCCGTGGATCCTCCAAAAAACAAGGAAGACCCACGGACGAAAAAACGCTCACGAACCACGGACCTACGGACCCCGTTTTTGCGGACCTTAAAAAAAAAACGGTCGTGTGCATGAGGCCTTAAACAGAGAAAAAAAACTGCCTTGTAATTTAAAGGGGTTGTCTCATCCTGGACAATGGGGGCATATCCGTTCTCGATAAGACAATGGGTCCAACCCCATTTAATTCTATCGGCTACGTCAAGGATACGAGAACAAACAGGGCAGGTGAAGGCTGACTTCTGATAGCCGGGTATTGTACAGTGTGCTCGGAGAGGAGGCCACACCCTGACATACCATTCACCTGTGTCACAGGATGACAAGCAATGTGCCGCACTATGGGGTCTCTGCTCAGCTGGCATCGGGCTGACTCACAACACGCTTTTTTCACAGAACTGTGGCAAAAGAACAATAAAACATGATTACGACATATGGATAAACCCTAAGGCCTCTTTCACACGAGCGTGACGGATTAGGTCCGGATGCATTCAGTGAGACTCGCACCATTTTGCAAGCAAGTTCAGTCAGTTTTGTCTGTGATTGCGTTCAGTTGTTCCGTTTTTTTCCACGCGGATGCAATGCGTTTTTCACGCGCGAGATAAAAAACTGAAGGTTTACAAACAACATCTCTTAGCAACCATCAGTGAAAAACGCATTGCATCCGCACTTGCTTTCGGATGCAATGCCTTTTTCCACTGAACACCCGTTCACTTCTATGGAGTCAGGGCTGCATGAAAAACGCAGAATAAAAAACATGCTGCGATTTTCACGCAACGCAGAAGTGATGTATGAAAAAAAAAAACACTCATGTGCACAGACCCATTGAAATGAATTCACGTGATGTCCCAGCCATAGGCCATACTGGAAACCTGGTAAAGGACATGATGTCGGCGGAAGCTGTAACTAGGTCCCTCAGCAGCTTCAGGGTGATAAGTATACTACAAACTTTCTTTCACAGGTGACTTGGGTCTCAGAAAGTCCCTTTAAAGGGTCACTGAGTTAAAAAAAAAAAAACTTTTGATATGTCATAGAGACATATCAAAAGTTTTGGTGGGTGGGGGGTCTGTGTGCTGAGACCCCGCAATCCCCAGAACGAGGAGAGAGAATTGCTCACATCTCTTTTCGTTGCAGGAGATGGGCTCAAGAGAAGTCTATCTTGATGGCGTCCTCTGCAGGGAGGACGCAGAACGCGACCACTTTTCTCTCCTCGTTCAGCACTCACCAAATATATCTCTATGACAAATCCAATTTTTTTTTATTTTTAAATTCAGTAACCCTTTAAGGTAGGTAGGGATGAGCGAACTTCAGTTTTTGAAGTTCGGGTTCAGGTATATGCTGAATTGCGTTATGAATTCCCTTACCTCGGACCATAACGCAATTTCGTGACGGAATGCATAAAGGAAGCCTTTGAAAGGGTTCTGCCATACTAGAAGTCTACGGCCAGTATAACGGTTCCTTCCGGTTTACATTATGCACGAGTCTCCGTTACTTGTGGTAACGGAATCCATAACGCAATACAGCATATACCCGAAACCAGATGTATGTAGAGAATTCAGCTATTATAGGGGGGGGATCAGTCTAGTGACCTAATGACAGGATATGTCAAATTTCCAGATACAATGTATATAACATTTAATTCCATTAGAATAGACCCAAACGGATTTAAAAAAAATGGATAAAAAATTGATGGGTTGTCCCACCAAGTGTTTTCCTTAGGCCTTAACCCCATAAAGGGGTATTCCAGCCGGGAGTGTTGGTTATCCACTGTATCGGGATTAATGCCAGATTGGTGGGGGGGCTATCTGCTGGGACCTCTACCGATTGAAAGAACGGGGTGCCACAGCCACAAGAACATGACTAGGGGAGCTTGTATGGCAGCCTGCCCCTCCATTCTATGTCTATCTAGTATTTAAATTAAAAAGAATGGTTCCGTATACGTTCCGCAAAAGAAATGGAACGGACGCGGAAAGAAAATACGTTCGTGTGCATGAGCCCTTAGGCTAGGGCTGAGCGCTGAGTAAAGGGGGAAGGGGGGGGGGGGCATCTGAACTCTTGCCCCAGGGCCCATGAGCCTTTAGCTACGCTCCTGTATCTGTCTGCGAGCCCCCTATATTTCCTCACATATTGAGGGCCACCCGTAACTATAGGGGGTGAAGCGGTTGTGGACGGACCCAGACACTGGAGCCTAAGGGGGCCCAAAAGGTCCCTCTATGCTACACGAAGAGCTTGGCACCATAAATGACGCATAATGGTATGGGGGCCTCACACGCCCGTAATGCAGGTGTATTAGATCATCCATTTTACCTCAGGGTGTTGTTAGTTTTGGGCCATTGAGGCGAAATTTGCATCTGTAATACGGATGCTAGAATATGGTAGTCTGAATGGGGCTTTATGTCTCTAGACCAGGGTTCAGCAACCTTTGGGACTCCAGCTGTTGTGAAACTACAACTCCCAGCTTGCTCCATTTATTCCCATGGGAGTTCTGAGAAGAGCAGAGCAAGTATGCATGCTGGGAGTTGTAGTTTCACAAGTGGCGCGCCTTCTGCTCTAGATATATTTATAATAGTAATAAATTCTTATCGCATATTGGATGCAAATTAAACTTTTACCCCCATAGACTCTTCCCCTGTAATCCCCCCCTCCCTGGTCATCCCTAATCCCCAGCAGATCCATTACCATCACTTCTAAAATGAAGAAATACGTCAAGAAATACCGACAAAAAGGCATGCCAGTATTACTGGAGCACCCTCTTTGGTAATGAGCACCCAAGGTGAGTATAGATGACTTCTCCTCATGGACCCTGCCCCAGCAAGGAACACAGGGACTACTTTTCAGACACCGCGCAATGTTACGGGCGGTTCCATAAGTAATGCAGCTCAGGTAAGCCAGGTGCGCGGAGGAATCAATGACAAATCCAGCCTATTACATTATTCATGAGAAGAAGGGCCGGCCGCGAGGCCCGTGACGTCACCTCGGCAGCGGGGCGTAGCCTGGGAAGCAGGCTGTCTTGTTTCCTATTGGTCGGCTCTTGTAAGGCTGTTTTGAATATGTAATTAGCCCGCCCCCCGGTGGAGGGAATCAGGAAGCGGCTGCGGCCCAAGCGCCTCCCGCGGGACGAAGCTCGGGAACTGCTGGACGCGGGGAAGGTGAGATGCTGGGTGCGGTGACGAGGGTCTGGGGCGGCCGGGTGAGAGGTGACCCGGTAATGTCCGGGTGGTAACGGAGGCGGGGCACACATGTGTGCGCTGCATTGATGTGCCCGGTGCTGTGAGGGCGCTGTGCCCGGGTATGGCCGCCTGTCACTTACCTGTGATTGGTACAACAGGTGTGTGATAGCTTCCTGTCACCCACCTGCTGCTGGCAGGGTACGCAGCTCTCCTGCAGGGCAATGCTCGCCCCCCACCGGGGGTCAGGAAAAAGTTTGTTGCTTCCACAGGAGCAGAAGCCGCGGCCAGGGAAGGCTGTGTTCACATGTGCAGGTGTTTGTGATGCGGTTTGTGCGGTCTGTGGGCTGACCAGCCACAGGTTGCCCTACAACAGTAAGGGAATGGCTAGTTGTGCAATTGGATGGTCGACACTTGGGAATTTCTCGGTGCAAGGCTAGGGCATGCACCTTCGGCCGGCAGCTATCCATCTGACCCCCTTGGCCGAGCATGCATGTCCTCTGGATGGAGAGAGGCAAGTAAAGGATCGGACGTGTGGAAATCAAACAGCCCGACCTACATTAGATCAGGGATCAGCAACCTCCGGCACTACGACTCTCAGCAGGCACGCTTGCTTGGCCGTACTTGGAACTCCCATAGAAATGAATGGAGCATGCTGGGATTTGTAGTGCTGGAAGGTGCTGAACCCTGCATTAGATGGTCGGCGGACATCAGTGTAGTGCAGGCATACCCAACCTGCGGCCCTCCAGCTACTGCAAAACTACAACTCCCAGCATGCCCTGATAGCTAAAGGCTGCCCTGGCATGCTGGGAGTTGTAGTTTTGCAACAGCTGGAGGGCCACAGGTTGGGCATCCCTGGTCTAGTGGGTACGGCTAGCTTAAAGGGACACGTCTGTCAGAAAGGGGTAGAACATCATTGATAGAAATCACATTTTCCTAGATTTTTCGGCAGTGCTGCTCCGCGGAGCGTGAAAGACAAAGTAGTGTCCCTCTGTATAGGTCAGCACCAAGGAGAAGACCTCTTGTCGGTTTGCTGCTGCTGTGAGGGAAATATGGTATCTGTTAGTATAATAGTAGATGTAGAATTTGGATAACAGTGGAAGCTCCGTTGTTCTCTTGGTGGGCCTAGATAAAGACGTCCACAGAGGAGCTCTGCATGGCTTCGTGTAACGTGCGCTGTTCTCAGTCAGTCACTACATGATGACCTGTCCTCATTACCAAGAAAGGAAACTTCTCCGCTCCCTATGTCCTACTGGTCGGACTGCAGTGGATCTGTCTGGTCCACCTCATCCAGTCTGCTTCCGAATCCCCGGGGGTCAGTCCCTTGCACATCGGGCTACACAGCGGCTTTTGGCTCCGCAACGTTAAAGGGGTTATCCAATCCCTATAATGACCCCCAAAATGCCCGGGCCCCTTGTATACATTATACTTACCTGCTTCCCGCCACCCGAGTCCCTCCGGATCCCTGCACGGCTGCTGCAATGTGGGGGAGCAGCCAATAGCCGGCTGGGATGGTGACCAGTCTCCCTAGCATCACTCTCGCCATTTGAATGGGCCCAGCGATCCGCACCGCAAACAAAAGCAGGGCATGCACAGCCAGAAAACCCACGGGAGCACTCCATAGTGCTTCTGTAGGCTTCCGATCCTTACCTCCGTTCCGCACCGTATCTTCCAGATTGCGGACCCATTCAAGTGATACTGTGCGCAGACGGCCGGTGTCCGTATATTGCGGAGCAGTGTTTGCGGGCCGCCGCCGGCACATACTGTGGAGGGAAAAAAAAAAAAAGCCTGCGTGGAAATTGCCACCCAGTGTGAGTTTTAAGGTTTCGTCCACACAGACTGTAAATCTGTGTTTTACTTGCCGATTTTTGTCACAGATTGCCACGCATTTCGTCCTGTGCGTTGCAAAGGGTTAAATCCGCCTTGACACAAACTGACTCGCTGTGCCGTCAATTCCCACATGCATTTCTTTCCTGCAGCGCGTGGATGAGATTCATTACAGTAGCTGCAAATTTTAACAAAAAGCGTGGGTTTTCAGAAAACCTGCATCGTATCCGCCACATGTGGACGTTCCTTTAAGGCTACATGCACATGACCGTATGTGTTTTGCTGTCCGTAAAAAATAAACGGATTACATCCTTTATGCCATCCATTTTATGAATTTTTTTTTGCAGATCCATTGTAACAATGCCTAAAACTGACAAGAATAGGAGATGTTCTATTTTATTTTTTTGCAGGGCTACGGAACAGACATACTGATGCAGATAACGCACGGTGTGCTGTCCGCATTTTTTGCGGACCCGTTGAAATGAATGGATCCTCATCCTACCCGCCCAAAAAATAAATAAATGAATGTTCGTGTGCATGTAGCCTAATCCGCAGCGGGTAAATCCTTCCGATGTAGAGGGGTGAAATCCATGCTGAACCCACAGCAATAATCCGCTACGCTGTCCTCGTTATGGAGTCATGCACACAACCATATTTTTCAACCGTCTGCTGTGTTTTTTTGCGGATAGCACAGTGGCCAATACATTTCTAGGAGACCGCTCACATCCGTCTTTTTCCTGAAACGCTTGGCCGTGCCACAAATTATAGAACATGTCCAATTCTGCTCCGTGTAGTAGACGAGAATAGTGATATCTGGTGATGGACGCGAGAACAATGCAGAATGCAAAGTGTCCGTATTTTGCGCCTCGGTGGCTTGTGGACCAGAATACGGTTGTGTGTAAGACAAGATGGTCAGTGGTTCATCTGTGATTGGTCCGCGTATCCAGTTATGTACACTGCAGAAATTGACCTGCCATGCGGATTTTGAATTCCGTTTGCGGTTTTAGCTGCGGATTTCAACCCTGTCCAATGAAGGCTGCATCTAATCCGCACCAAAAACAGCGATTAGAAATGGCGGATTTTGGTGTGTTGTATGGTATGTGGAAATTTCTGCGGATCTTCTGCCGTTGACCTGCACCCCTATGTAGGGCCCTTATAGTTTTATTTTTGTAGTCAAGGTTGAGGCGCACAGGAGAAGGACTGATACTGTTACGGTATCTGAGTCGCGCTATTTTCTTTGTCGTATGACAGACATCTTGGCGGAAACTGATGAACCGCCGTCATAAATCAGTTGCGCGCTGAGCGTGACGGATCCAGCGCTGCATCACGTTTTTCATTTATATGTGAACAGAGCCTCAGTATATTCACATTTGACGGTTGAGAACGGTATAAAAATCGCAGGGGTTTTTAAACAAAAAAGGGTATTATGACATTTTCTGTTTTATTGCTGCGGTTCTGATGCAGTTTTTTCGCTGCTTTGGATGCAGGCAAGCAGAGATCTTGACAACTGTGAGTTGGTGTTGAAAAGATTTTGGAAAACTGATATGTCTTTGTACAGTACAGGTGAGGCCGGTGTGGGGGCGTGTGCACACAACCCATTGATCTGTGTGTCAGAGGTCTGAAATCCGTGTACTGCACCGTGGCTTACGTCAGGTTGTGCACACTTGGCCGGCGCACTCTTTCGTCAGCCGAGTAAACATCGCACGCAGGACGCACGGATCTCCGCCTCGCTACAGAGGCTGCTTAGGTGCCAATGCGGGAAGAGCAGTGTGAACTCCTGATTTTAAAAGGCTTCTCCCGTGAGTGATGTGAAAAATGAAAATCAGACGTCATATAGTACATGACAAGCTCATGCAGCTTCTGGAGCAGCGACTGCTTGTGTGGCACTGCACTTCCAGGTGGCGGCGCACGCGCAGTCACTGCGCCCAAAACTGCATCGGGACTTCTACACTTGCACCGCTACTCTGAGCAGTGGCGCAAGCAGAAGCTCGACAGGGCCAGGCTAGGTGTCCGGTCCTGCCGATCAATCGGCAGGTGGGCGCTTTTCACCTGTGGGGACAGCCCTACTCAGGTGAAGAGCTCCTGCTAATGAGACAAATCGATTTGCTTATCACTATGCTAGATGTATTTCCCTATAACAGCTCAGGGGGCTTGTCCTTTCTGCTGCGGCTCTCTCCTCCATCACAGCTCAGGCAGTGTGTCCTGTCTGCTGCAGCTCTCTCCCCATCGCAACTCGGGCAGTGTGTCCTGTCTGCTGCAGCGCTCTCCCCATCGCAACTCGGGCAGTATGGCCTGTCTGTTGCAGCGCTCTCCCCATCGCAACTCGGGCAGTATGGCCTGTCTGTTGCAGCGCTCTCCCCATCGCAACTCGGGCAGTATGGCCTGTCTGTTGCAGCGCTCTCCCCATCGCAACTCGGGCAGTATGGCCTGTCTGTTGCAGCGCTCTCCCCATCGCAACTCGGGCAGTATGGCCTGTCTGTTGCAGCGCTCTCCCCATCGCAACTCGGGCAGTATGGCCTGTCTGTTGCAGCGCTCTCCCCATCGCAACTCGGGCAGTATGGCCTGTCTGTTGCAGCGCTCTCCCCATCGCAACTCGGGCAGTATGGCCTGTCTGTTGCAGCGCTCTCCCCATCGCAACTCGGGCAGTATGGCCTGTCTGTTGCAGCGCTCTCCCCATCGCAACTCGGGCAGTATGGCCTGTCTGTTGCAGCGCTCTCCCCATCGCAACTCGGGCAGTATGGCCTGTCTGTTGCAGCGCTCTCCCCATCGCAACTCGGGCAGTATGGCCTGTCTGTTGCAGCGCTCTCCCCATCGCAACTCGGGCAGTATGGCCTGTCTGTTGCAGCGCTCTCCCCATCGCAACTCGGGCAGTATGGCCTGTCTGTTGCAGCGCTCTCCCCATCGCAACTCGGGCAGTATGGCCTGTCTGTTGCAGCGCTCTCCCCATCGCAACTCGGGCAGTATGGCCTGTCTGTTGCAGCGCTCTCCCCATCGCAACTCGGGCAGTATGGCCTGTCTGTTGCAGCGCTCTCCCCATCGCAACTCGGGCAGTATGGCCTGTCTGTTGCAGCGCTCTCCCCATCGCAACTCGGGCAGTATGGCCTGTCTGTTGCAGCGCTCTCCCCATCGCAACTCGGGCAGTATGGCCTGTCTGCTGCAGCGCTCTCCCTGTAACTGTCACAGCGTCTAACAATAGATGGGGCTGGTGGCAGTTGAAGAATGGAACTGAGCATGTGTGACCACATTAGCTTTGTTACCGAAGTGGACAGAGAAATAAGGAAACAGCAGGTGGCGCTATACATATACATTTTATTTTATTTAAATACATGCAACTACAAAAGTATTCCGACCTTGATGCTGGTACATCCCCTTTAAGGCTGGACGTGTAACGGTGGACGTGCTTGTGTAGCCCGCCGTAAAGACTGGATCTTGGTAAATATTGAGGCTCTCTGTAAATGCATTGCTAGAATTTTTGTACTGATCCTGTATTGTGCTCCAGAGCTGCATTCACAGTGTCTTCTCTAGGAAACTGTCAACCAGCCCCCCAACCCACAGCGAGGGTACTACCACCCGAGCTGGTATTACTTAACAACCACCATCAAAAAAACGCTAAAAATGCGTGACGGTTTTGCAACGTTTGTGGCTTTTTTTAAAGAAAAATATATTTTTAGGAGAAAACCGTTTCTATGGAAATCCCTGTCACATTTCTGAGTTTTAAAACCTATTACACAGTAAGTAGCTGTATGTACTAAACTTTACGTGGATCACACGCCGTTCATAGGTGGCCATCCATGTCTTTCATCCGCACAGCTCCCAGTTCAGGACGTAGCTCCATGTATTTTCATCATGGCTGATCTTAATCCATTTTGAACATTTATGCAGTGGATCAGTGAGAGGCAGAAGACGTACGGCGTCCAAGTTCTTTCCATGGTTTTCACGGATCCATAGACTCCTATGAGCGTATGTGGTCCGAAGCCGTGCGGGCCTCCATTGCTTTTCCACGTGCGGTCCACGGGGAACAGACGGCACACATCCATGATTCACTTGTGAAAAAGGCCTTATGCACACAACCGTTGTTTGGGTCCGTGTCTTAATTTTTTGCGAACTTCGTATGGACCCATTGATTTTGACGGGTCCGCAAAAAATGTACACAGCATGTGGATATCATCCGTGCAGCTGTTCCGCAGATTATAGAACGTGTCCTGTTCTCGTCCGTTTTACAAGGACAGGCAATTCTATCAGGAACATGCAGCATGCACATGGCCGGTATGCGTATTTTGCGCATCCGCGGTTTGCAAACTGCAAAATACACGTAATCGTGTGCAAGAGTTGTGAGCCAAAACCAAGTGCAGGTCAAAAACACAGAACGGGTGCAGATCTTCCCATTGGGCCGGCTTCACGTCTGCATTGTGTGTTCCAGCGGAGTTCACCGTATCGGGCACAGCTGGATACTACCTATTCGCTGTGATGGCATCCGGCCACTTTCCGGCATATACGGTGGCTTTCGGCCAGAGAGAAAATGCTGCGTGTACACCAGATACAGTGAATTCCCATGGTCTTCATGTTCGTGCAGTCTCCACTCCTGGTTTTGTCTCACAATCACTGATGGGAATCACTGACCAAACACCGACAAAACCACTGAAGTGTGGACGAGGCCTAAGGCTTCATTCACATTTCCTTGCACTTTTGACATCGGTTGAAAATCCATCCGTGAAGAATTTGTGTGTCCGTTTTTGCCATCCGTATTCCATGGCCACTGCTCAGCTGAAAATTAATTTACAGAGCATCTCCTACCAATGGGCTGTGAAAAACCACTGACACAACACGGATGCCATTCGTTTACGCTGGGGGGGGGGGGGGACAAAAAAATATGTTCGTGTGAATGAGGCCTCTTTCACACGGTCAGTGATTGTGAGCCTTAACCAGAAGTGGAGGCTACACAGAGATAAGGTATTAGGGAAAGATTTTGGGATATATTAGGCTTATTTCTGGCTTACATTTAGACCGGCGCTGGATACGCTGAAGTTATGCGTAAGCCTGCGCCTCTTCATAACTTCCGCGGATCCAGCGCAGGGGCTTAAGATCGGCATCTACAACAAATGACCCCCTTTGTGTTTTTGACCTGCTCCTGGTTTTGGCTCACAGTCGCTGATGACAATCGCTGACGGTGTGAATGTTGCCCTAACTTAGGGAGCAGACCGCCCCACTGAGGGCCCATTCACATGACAGAACCCTCTATCTGCTGATGTATAGGCTTCATTGGCCGCCGTTTGTGTGGAGATATCGTCCCCTTGAAGTAATTCTTTTGGTGCAGCGTGCAGCACTTATATTTTTCAGAATGATGCTGATGGGTAAAGCAGAGGCCTCGTGCACCTCCATTATCACTCCGTATAAATCGGAGTGTAATAAGGTCTCGTACATGAGCCGTTCATTGTATTGTGGCATCTGTTCTGATCGCAGTTGTGTGAATCGGCCTCAAAAGAAGTGAAGCTTTTTTGGGAACGTTCCGCCTGTCCTTTGTACTGGGATCCTTTCCGAGCTTTGATAAAAAAAAAAAATCTGTATGGCAGGAGGGATCGCGCAGTATAAGATGAAGGTGGTGTTTACGAAATGGGGTATTTAGTTTGGACTCCTTTGGGTTGCAGGCGGTATTTAATTTGGGCTCCTTTGGGTTGCAGGCGGTATTTAGTTTGGGTTGCAGGGGGTATTTAGGTTGGGCTCCCTTGGGTTGCAGGCGGTATTTAGGTTGGGCTCCCTTGGGTTGCAGGCGGTATTTAGGTTGGGCTCCCTTGGGTTGCAGGCGGTATTTAGGTTGGGCTCCCTTGGGTTGCAGGCGGTATTTAGGTTGGGCTCCCTTGGGTTGCAGGCTGTATTTAGGTTGGGCTCCCTTGGGTTGCAGGCGGTATTTAGGTTGGGCTCCCTTGGGTTGCAGGCGGTATTTAGGTTGGGCTCCCTTGGGTTGCAGGCGGTATTAGGTTGGGCTCCCTTGGGTTGCAGGCGGTATTTAGGTTGGGCTCCCTTGGGTTGCAGGCGGTATTTAGGTTGGGCTCCCTTGGGTTGCAGGCGGTATTTAGGTTGGGCTCCCTTGGGTTGCAGGCTGTATTTAGGTTGGGCTCCCTTGGAGTTGCAGGCGGTATTTAGGTTGGGCTCCCTTGGGTTGCAGGCGGTATTTAGGTTGGGCTCCCTTGGGTTGCAGGCGGTATTTAGGTTGGGCTCCCTTGGGTTGCAGGCGGTATTTAGGTTGGGCTCCCTTGGGTTGCAGGCGGTATTTAGGTTGGGCTCCCTTGGGTTGCAGGCGGTATTTAGGTTGGGCTCCCTTGGGTTGCAGGCGGTATTTAGGTTGGGCTCCCTTGGGTTGCAGGCGGTATTTAGGTTGGGCTCCCTTGGGTTGCAGGCGGTATTTAGGTTGGGCTCCCTTGGGTTGCAGGCGGTATTTAGGTTGGGCTCCCTTGGGTTGCAGGCGGTATTTAGGTTGGGCTCCCTTGGGTTGCAGGCGGTATTTAGGTTGGGCTCCCTTGGGTTGCAGGCGGTATTTAGGTTGGGCTCCTTTGGGTTGCAGGCGGTCCTTATAACTAATAGATTTGTGAGGGTCCTACCGTTGGGACCCCCCACTAATCGTGAGAACGGGGACCCTGTACCCCTGCAGCCTCCCTGAAAAGAACGGAGCGGCATGTGTGTGTATGCTCCATTCACTTCTATGGGAGTTCCAGAGATAGGAGAGTACAGCGCTCATCTCTGGAATTCCCATAGAAATGAATGGAGCAGCCATGGGCATGCCAAATGGCCGATCTGTTCTTTTTATTGGGTATGGGGCCCCCATTCTCGTGATCAGAAGTAGGACCCCCACCAATCTAATAATTATCCCCTATCCTATGGATAGAGGATAACTTCTACCAACTGGAATACCCCTTTAAGCCTGCCACACCACTATTTGGCGTAAAAAAGTGACCCCATGTGACAGGCATAAAAGACCCCCATTGAGTGTTGTAGTAGGGGGATGTGTCTAAGTTATGATGAGGCTCATGTGACCGCCACGGTGGGGTCTCCAGCTCCTCTTATTGTGATTGGTCCGACTGCCGGGACCCCCCCAATCAGATGCTCATCCTGTGGATAGGGGATCAGTTCTTACGGTGGGTCGTCCCCTTTAAGATGGTCGTAAGGCAAGAGAATTGGTGATGTAAATGGTCCATGCAGTAAGGGTTAATGGGGACAGGATGAAACTTTCTAGGTGAACTTTGGCCAGTTGTCTAGTCTGTTCCTGGTGCACTAATTAGTTCCTCTGCCATAAAGCGGCGTGCTGGGGGAGGGTGTGCTGGGAAGTTGAAGGGATGACCGGGTGCCGTTTGGGTGGATTTAGGGCAGGGCAGCTACAAATTCCAGGTAGTTTTCTCTCTGGCTTCCCAGCTTTGGAGTTGGCGGCGTGTCCTCAGACTTTGCAGACACTTTCACAACTTGAAACACGTCTGCTGTGGCGTGTCCTGCCTTCTGTCCTGTTCCGTCCTGACGGGACGTCTAGGGTGCAAGACGGGAGAAGGCACTGAGAACGCCGGTGTCCACACTAGCGCTAAAATCTAACGGCAGAGGAGTCCATCGTATCCGGCATAGCTGCAAAGGGCTGGAGCACCCCCCCAATCCTTAGTGACAATGTGACCGAGAGGGGATCCGGTCTGTTTCCGGCATTAATGCCTGGATTCGGCAGGACAAATACTGCTGCAAGTAGTGTTTTTTATCCAGCCAAATGTTTGAAAAAGTCTCGATCCCTACCGGGTCCCATCTTTCCTTCCTTTCTGTTTAATCTAAAGCAACGTGCACGTCCATCTACTGTGGTGGTTGCACATGTTCAGTAATTCAGTTCATCCTCCACAAACCAGTTACTGGGAGAGAGCTGCAGCAGAAAGGACACGTCCCCTGCGCTGTCATCTTAATATAAATCTAGTAGAGCAATGAATGGGGAGAGCTCTGGATCCATGTGAGGTACAGGGCTGGTTCTAGCCTTGTTAGAAATAGATGGACATGTACAATATGATTTATTTATATTTTTTACATTAATCATGGGAGAACTCCTTTTAAAGGGATTGTCCATGTTTGGGGGCCTTCCCCACTTTCAGACCTGTGGAGAGGAGCCTGCTTCCTGCCTCGAACAGTGCCCTGCCGTCACCATTGCACTGCGGTGCACGTCCGGTGTGACGGTGGTTGTGTGTGCCGCTGCGGCCTCATGTGACACGTGGGTGGGGGTGCACCACTGCCGCAGTCATGTTCGCTGCAGTGGCGTACCATGTCTAACCAGATGTAGACTTCCGGAACCACTACACATCAGGTTTTCTCCGCAGATCCAGCGACATTGGGGGGAGGCCCTGAACGTGAAAAACCCCTTTAAAAATATATTTTGTAAACCTGGAAGCAGGATCTGGAGCCGGCGGAGGATTGTTATCAGGTTGCTCCATCTGTTAGCGGCTGCAGTGATTGTCTCTTCCCAGGGTATTTAGTTCTTTACCTGAAGGCGCCATTCAGGCATTAACCCTGACGTGACCGGAGCCGTCCTGCGGCCTTCACTTTTTCACCTGAGACGTCTAGTTAAAATTCCACAAATGATTGCAGCCATTACAACACCTGAAGGTGGGACCCAAGAGCCGGGCTTTGATCTTCCTTCCAGGGACGGTGCTGTCTGTGCGTGCACTTCCCATTCCTTCTGTGCGCCTTCCTTATTGTGTCTGCTCCTCCACTTGGAGACCTTTGTCTTCTCGGAGTCATACATCCAGCCTGGTTCTTCTGAATCCTCCTCTTGTTTTCCTGGCCCTTCCGTCCTTCAGACACGTCTGTTCTTCCTCATCATGCCTTCCTTAGGATTCATTTAGCAAATTTTTCGCCACAAAAGGTTCTGCAGGACTCCACGAATTGGACCGACACCCCCACACGCCCATTGAGCAGCTGTTCTGCAGTAGCTCTGGCGCCAGAACTCCACAGCGCCATCCGTTGTGTAGTGGACAGAGGTGGTTATTCATTTATAGAGTGCAGCGCCAGTTCTTGGAAGATCCTCGTTTTGCAACTTTAACGCCTTTGCGTCTTTTTGTCGTCCTCGCCATTTGGGTGTGGCGGGGGCTATTTACCTAGTTTTACTCCAGTTTTGCCCATTAAAAATAGACAAAAACGACTCTACTCAGGGAGTGGAGTCGTTTTTTAGGATGCACGCAGCAGGCGGATGCGCTCAATTTATGACGAGGCGCCAGCACACAGGGTAAACAAAGGCCGGCGTAAAAAAGCTCATCTTTGTAAACCACCCCCCGTGTGTAGGCGCAATCGCATTTGAAGATGTCTCCTAGAATCACTGCTTTTAGGGTCCATTCACACGACTGTAGGCCGCCCATGCCGTATTGCAGACCGCAAACGTCGACTTGAATGGGTCCACAATCCTCAAGATGCGGCGCGGAGGCACGGGTCAAAAGCCCATGGAAGCTTATTGGTCCATGCCTCCGCATCGCAAAGAAGACATGTCCTATCTTTTGCCATATATTGCAGATCGTGGACCCATTCAAGTCAATGTGTCCGCACCGCAATACGGGATTCACATGGCCAGTGCCCGTGCACTGCTGACTGCAATTTGCGGCCTGCAGCACGGACGTCTAGCGTTGGTGTGAATGGGCCCTTAGGGTAATTTTGCGGTGTGTAATAGAATAAGGCAGTGGTGCAGCTTTTTGCATTGAAATGCAACAGCAATGTACCTTATAACGCCGATTACCACTTTCACGCGAGCGTATTCCGGATAATATACCACCCAGATCGTCATCAGTATTGCTTCAGTAATTAGTCCGGATTTACACGTGTATTCCTTCCTTCCTGTATTTTTGCACTCCCATAGACTCTAATGGGCGTATTTGGAAGCAGATACTCGCAAAACTCGGATATGCTGCGGATTTCAAATACTGACGGAGAATATCTGTCCGTGTAAATAGCTCCATTCTTTACATTAGCAGAGGATTCTGGTACACAATACGCGCCATATACGTATTGCAGATACGCTCGTGTGAAAGAGGCCTATGGCTGGGGTTTTGAAAACCCTGTGCACATGCCTCCAGAAAAGAATTGCACCCATTTTTAAAGTATAATAGGGATGTTAAAGGGGTTGTCCGGGTTTAGAGCTGACCCCAGACATATCCCCTCCGGCCCCCCTAATATCGGCATCAGAGCATTTCAAGGGCTTTTTTGTTGACATTTTTACACTGCTAGGCGGAGGCTTCCTCCTAGCAGTGTTCCCGGTGACGTCACCAGCACTGATGGGCGGACTTTAACACTGCCCTAGCCGTTTTACAGGCTAGGGCAGCGCTAAAGCCCGCCTACTAGTTCTGGTGACCTCACCGGGCTCACCGCCAGGCGGAGGCGTCCGCCTAGCTTACCCTATGGAGAGCCCAGTACGTCACTGGATCTCCAGAAAAAGCCTTTGCCCTGTACGATTCAGCGCAGGTCAAAGGAGAGCCTCGGAGCGTGAAATGTTCCAATGCTCATATTAGGGGGTGCTATCTGGGTGAAAGTGGGGGTATGTCTGGGTTCAGCCCTAAATCTCCCATGTAAAATGTAATTTCTGACGCCCCTGGATACCTGCCGATCACGCCTATCAGGGAAATATCTCTGGCAGATATTGATGAGATTTTGGGCTCGCGCCTGCGGTGAGGATTTTCACTGTGCACCATGTCAATTTATGCTGTGGATTTCGCCCCTTGGCAATTCATAGGGTTAAATCCAGTGCGGAAACGTGGCCGTGCCCTTATATCGGTGTATAAAACATGCAGCGAAAACCGGGAATCATTTTGCCCCTTGCGTGGACGTTGCCCCATCCAAAAATCTGGTGTGTATAAGGGCTCATGCACACAAACGTATTTTCTTTCCGTGTCCGTATTTATTTTTTTTATTTTTTTTTATTTATTTTTTTTTGCGGACTGGATGCGGAACCTTTCACTTCAGCAGGTCCGCAAAAAAAAATGGAAGTTACTCCGTGTGCATTCCGTTTCCTTATGTCCGTATTTCCGTTCCGCAAAAAAAATAGAACATGTCTTATTATTGTCCGCATTACGGACAAGGATAAGACTGTTCTATGAAGGGCCAGCTGTTTCGCAAAATACGGAATGCACACGGATGTCGTCCGATTTTTTGCGGATCCGTTTTTTGCGGACAGCAAAATAGATACGTTCGTGTGCATGAGCCAAAAGTGTAAGATGAAGGAGCGGGCGGCTGTAATACTAGGATATGGCTCTGCTGCGTTCACACCTTTTCCACATAAAGCCTCCCCTCGTCTGCAGGTCACAGAAAGTCTCGGCTTCTCCAAGCGTCTACACCCACTGTTGAAAGTGCAAACACACCCAGAAACCTCCGAGCTGCTGGCTCCATGCCATCCTGTTCCATGAGTGAAACTGTATGAAGCAGATGCAAACACGGCTACGCTGACGGTATACAGTATGGAGCCGGCGTCTCCGTACAAGGGCAGGCGCCCGCCGGCCGTTCCTACTATGGGAATATTATGCAGACCATTACAAGGGCTGAAATAACTTTCCAATACAAAAAAAACAAAGGGGGACATTTTTGGGTCCTCTATTCTTAGCCTGTAAAAAAAAAGTCTTTCCATGATGTAATGTGCAAAGCAGCATGGCATCACGCATGACCAGACTGCAGAGGGCCTGTCGGCTCCTCTGCTATTCCCCATGTAATACAGTAATTCTGCAACCTATTTCCTTAGGGCCATCTGTTTTGCTGTCCCTCTGTTATTCGTCCTGGAAATATGTGACCCACGTCACTGTGTTGCGTCCCTGCCGCTGACTGGACTTTGTACCGTGGCCAGCACTTGTCCCTAACAGTGATGGTCGCACAGCTCCCAAATACAGTAGCACCCCACACCCTGTGACTCCTCCAGGAAATATGGTCACTTTTGGGAAAGCGTTAGCATGCCTGTTTATGAATCTCCCATGACTCAAAGCCAAATACATTCCAGTAGTCAAGGACTAGCGCGTTTTCAGTATTTAGCGGATGAATGGTCCCAAAAAAAAATTGCGTAAAAAAATGCCACTACTAGCTTTATTTGATGCTTCCTGCGCAAATCTTCAATAGATTTTCAGGACCATAAAATAAAGGACCTTTCCTGACATGTCTGTCTCTGGAGTATTTTTCCTTAGAACTTTGCATTGTGCCGTGCCTCTGTTATTCCTCCTAGAATGGTATATGGAAATTTGAGATCAGTGTCCGGCTGTGTACAGCATACACCGCCCTTCCTACTGGTTACAAGTGTGAATTTATTTGTAGTTATTTCTAGTAGGAATAACTGAGGAAAAGCAGAATGCTGAGCTGTAAGAAAAAAATGCTTTAGAATTGTTATATTACAGGTGTTTATAAAATCAGACATGTCACCTGTCACCTGGTTTGGGGTCAATACCACTATGTCGTCATGCCGCTGGTGTTTAGGGGTCCCACACCTGCCCATAGCAAACCATCGAGCCCTGCAAATAACAATAAATGAAAATCCAACTTGCCAGGAGGAGAATCTGGGAGCTTTTTCCGGGGACATGTGCCAATGAATTCCCGGATGGTGCACCTCACTCTAGGTGCTGTGCATGCGCGGTGCTGCTTGAGAAGAGTCCCGGACTCTTCAGGAAAGTTTTCAGCTTTTTGTGGGGACGGACTGTTTGATGCGGGCTGGTATGGGACCCTAAACCCCTGCTGCACAACAGCTTGCTTGTGGCTGAGGCCTTAGGGTCCATTCACACATCTGTAGTTCTGGGTCTGCAACCGTTCAGCAATTTTGCAGAACGGCTGCGGACCCCTTCACTTCAATGGGGCCGCAAAAGATGCAGACAGCACACCGTTCCGTGGCCCCTCACAAATGATAGCGCATGTCCCATTCTTGCCCGCAATTGCAAACAAGAATAGGCATTTCTATCATAGGGCTGGCCATGTGCGGTCCGCAAATTGCTGAACGCACATGGGCCGGTATCCGTGTTTTGTGTACCCGCAAAACACTTATGGACGTTTGAATGGACCCTTATTCGCACGTCGGTGCATCATGGATATGTGCTGTCCATGTTCTCCATGGACAGCGCACGTACCCAATGATTTATATGTGTGGTTGTTCACACATGTCTGGATTACTTCACGGAAGAATGCACAATTTTTTTTTTCTTTCTTGTTCGTGGATCTGCCGCTCCCATTTTAGTCTATAGGTCCGTGAAAAAAATACTAATAGAACACGGATGCCAGCTGTTTTTCGTCCATGTTTCACGGATCGTTGCTAGGGGATGCTCTTGAAATTAATTTTCAGCCGAGCGATGTTCGTGTTATACGGATGACATAGATCCTTCAAGGATGAATCGCTGACCATCTTGAGTCCTAAGTAGGATGGGTTCCCTTTAAAATGCTGAAAACCTACCTACACTCTGGAATTTTTGCCTGGTCCTGGGTCATTAGCATTACAGATTAGGACAAAATCCACAAGGAATAGTATATCAACGGTCGAGATCTTTCATGGTTGGGAGGAGCTGAACTAGGAGATCTGTGTGTGGGAAGAGATAAGGAAGAGCCCCGCACAGCAGAGTAAATATTTTCTCCTGCTGTGACTATAAAAAAATAGTTGGAATTCCTCTTTCAGGTCAGTAGGAGTTACTCGAGTATGTGCAGAATTGGTGCTATTTCCAACACAACATTTCCCTTATTTAAAAAATAAAAAAAGGCTTTTAAAGGGGTTGTCCATCGTTTTAAATGTGGTAATGGATGTCTGATTGACGGGGGTGTGACACCCTGCGATCTCTGACAGAACTACACGGCTCCGTCTGTTGTCCAGTGGACAGAGCGGATTACTGCAGCGCTGCTCTACCTGTAGGTTTTCCGCCGCAGGCTCCATCTCTTAGGCCTCATGCACACAACCGTTGTTCGGGGCCACATCCGAGCCGCAGTTTTCGCGGCTCCGGTGCAGACCCATTCAATCCGTGTGCTGTCCGCATCCATTGCACCATTCCGTGGCCCTGCAAAAAAAAAAAGTGTCCTATTCTTGTCCGTTTTGCAGACAAGAATAGGCATTTCTACTATGGGGCACACGGGCGGCTTCTGTTTTTTTGCGGACCGCAACAAAATGTGCGTGAGGCCTTAGGCTACTTCTACATTGGTGTTTCTAGGTCCGCTTGTGAGATTCGTTTCAGGGCTGTCACAAGCGGCCCAAAACGGATCAGTTAAGCCCCAATGCATTCTGAATGGATAAGGATCCGCTCAGAATGCATCAGTTTGCCTCCGTTTGGTCTGTTAAGTTTTTTTAGACTGTCACTAAAACGCAGTTTGCAGCGTTTTGGTGACCGTCTGACTATGCAGAGCCAAACGGATCCGTCTTGACTTACAATGTAAGTCAACGGGGACGGATCCGTTTTTCACTGACACAATATGGTGCAATTGAAAACTGATCCGTCCCCCATTGACTTTCAATGTAAGTCAAGACTGTTCCGTTTTGACTTAGACTTTTTTTTATTTTTTTATGAATAATATGAACGGATACAAGCGTTTGCATTATCGGTGCGAATCAGTCTGTGCAGATACAAGACTGATCCGCACCGAACACCTGTGTGAAAGTAGCCTTAGGGTCCATTCACACGTCCGCAAATTTCGGATCCGCAAAACATGGACACCGGCCATGTGCATTCCACATTTTGCGGACCGCACATGGTCAGCACTTCAAATAGAAATGCCTTTTCTTGTCCGTCTCTGCGGACAAGAATAGAACATGTTCTATTTCTTTGCGGAAAGGCAGTGCAGATGCGGAAGCACACTGTGCTGTCTGCATCTTTTGCGGCCCCATTCCGGATCCAAACCCATTTTGCGGACTTGTGTATTCAGATGGTGCAGTTGTGCGGGACTTTTCTAAAAATGAGTCTGATGGTCACACTGTTTTAGCCTGAATTGGCACTGTTCTGCAGCCAGCACAGGTGAAGCTCATTGTGTCTGAATATCCTTCTTTTGTCCATTTGTCCTGAACTTCACTCTGCAGTCGGTATAGACTAGCTGCTGTGATGCCTCCTATACACAGCTCATAGAGAAGAGGAGATCCTGTTTCTCTTATCTCTGTAGCTCGCCCTCAGAAGCAGCAGCTTGACGACCATCTCTGCAGCAATGCTAAGCAGTGTAGCTATGAATCCAGCATAGGGGTCAGACAGTAAAACACTAAAAACAGCAGCAGCTACCTCTTCTTACTCTCTCCTGCCGTTTCCATAGGCCTCTGTTGGCAGCAGCTATAACCTGATAACACAGTGAATCTAATAATCAGTCTCCTCTCCGCCTCACTGAAGACACGATTCTGATAAGCGGAGAAAGAGGCATTTTTATGTAATGCCAAGTTTTTTTCGGTCGCCCGATTTATGGAGAGATGATTGAAACAACTGTGACTTAAGCCCCTTCCGGTTCTCCGGCTTACACGTATGGTGGAAGTCCGCTCTTTAAACATTGCACCTACTCAAAAGCTGAGCGGGCACCATAACTATAGGTGCCTACCGTTTTACACAGCAGACGCCTGTAGGCAATGTCCCCGATCGATGATGATGCAGATAACTGACCTTTAACCCCTCAGATGCCGCTGTCAGTTGTGATCAGCATCTGAGCGGTCTTTCGCTGAGTGAAGGCCGAGGGAGCTGTTCAATTTCTGTGGCAGGATCGGGTATTCTGAATGCTGGGAGGCCTGCCACAGCAAAATTCTCCGCTCTCATTAATAAACAATTAAAAAAAATCATAGGCATTGTTGAGTCCCGAAATATCCAACCTATCAAAATATAAAAATATTTTTCTCATCTGTATCATTAGGAAACACAGGCTTGACCTTGGGTATAGCTGTTGCCACTAGGAGGCGACACTAAGCACAAAAACTTGAGCTTCCTTTCCTCCAGCTAAACCCTTCCTACAGGTACTAAGCTAAAACAGTTTTGGCTTAGTGTCCGTAGGAGGCAGACCTCAGACGGGAGAGTCCCAAAGCCTGCTGCTCCTTCCTGATCTCCAGAAGACAAGGAGGACCAGAGGTTCCTAAAGCCTTTGCATTCCGCCAGCCTTCGGGTCACCACGGCCGCCCACGACAAGTCCCCTCTGTTTCCAAGTGCCCTCCCCAAGAGTAACCCGACTGGAACCAGGGGGCGATCCTGTCGCTCGCCAAATGTTTTTCCCCAACCACCTTGAGTTTGATTCCTCTATTTTCCAAGGAATGGGACTCCCTGACAGGTGTTTTGCTTTGCCGAAACGCTTGGACATCTTATATCCCTATTCAACGGATTTGACAAAGTGGTCCTCCTCTCCTTTCTCGCTGTTTCCAGCTGGATACCCTGCAATTGGTCATTGCATCCATGGACCCGGGGTAGGACCTGTCCTCCATAGATATCAAGGACGCTTATCTCCATGTTCCCATCTGCTTCAGTCATCAGAAATATCTTCAGTTCGCAGTGGGACCTTTTCATTACTACTTTGTGGCCCTCCCTTTCGGTCTTGCCACAGCTCCCAGGGTCTTTACCAAGCTTCTGGCCTCAGTCATGGCTCTGCTTCATGCCAGGTGGATAGTGGCGATTCCGTACTTGGACGATATCCTGATCAAGGGTCCGTTATTCCGGACAACGCTTCGGGTGAGTTCTGAACCTGTCAATCATGTCTTCACCCATCTCGACAGCTGATGTTTCTGGGCATGCTGTTAGACACCGATTAGGCCAAGATATTCTTGCTTCCCGGACAGACTCTCCACACTCCGTCGATCAGATCCTCTCCTTGTTGCTGCGTCAGCCTCTTACTATTTGCCAGTGCATGAGGGCTCTGGGCTACATGGCACTCTTTCTTCGAAGCAGTGCCCTACACGCAGTTCCATACGGACGCCAGTCTCGGGCTGGGGGGAGTTCTAGACAATCTCTCGGTCCAGGGCACCTGGTTCCGTGAGGAACGCTCCCTTCTGATCAATATTCTAGAATTGCGGGCGATTTGCCTCTCTCTGGTTCATTGGATGCACCGTCTCTGGGGGTGTCCAGTTCGGGTTTAATCCGACAACTCCACGGCAGTTGCATATCTAAATCACCAGGATGGCACCCGGAGCCCCGCAGCCAAAGAACTTCGTCGTGAGGTCCAAGGATCCTCTGGCTCGGGTGTCGGACGCCCTTGTGATCCTGTAACGCAATTTACATTTCCTTACGTGTTCCCTCCTCTTCCGCTCATTCCGCGTCTTCTCTGGAAAATCAGGTCCGAAGGTCTGCTCGTCATTCTCGTGTCCCCGGACTG
Organism: Bufo gargarizans; assembly: GCF_014858855.1. Taxonomy (NCBI): domain Eukaryota; kingdom Metazoa; phylum Chordata; class Amphibia; order Anura; family Bufonidae; genus Bufo; species Bufo gargarizans. The sequence continues at coordinate 63,133,037 of NC_058085.1, read as the reverse complement.
GCCACGCAGAGTATGGCACGCATCCCTAGTCTCCCTCCTTGCCGACGAACCCTGGCGTCTTCCACTTTGAGAGGACCTCTTGTCGCAGGGACTGATCTTCCACCCGAATTTAGGGTGGCTATATTTAACGGCATGGCTGCTGAAGCCGCCGTACTAAGGGCTTGGGGTTTCTTGGATGCTGTTGTCCAGACCATGATTCGAGGCTAGGAAGCCATCGTCCTCCTGGATCTATCACCGGACCTGGAAGTCCTTTATTTGGAGCGAACGCCACCAGTTGTCTCCCATTCAGTTCTCGTTGCCGCAACTTTTGTCTTTCCTGCATTGAGGCATGGACTTGGGGCTGTCTTTCAGTTCCCTCAAAGGGCAAGTTTCGGCCTTTTCCATTCTTTTTCAGCAGAATTAGGCTTCACTTGCTGCGTCCCCTTACCTTTAATCTGGTTCTCAGCGCTCTCCAGTCTTCTCCGTTTGAGCCTTTGCAGCAGGTGTCCCTTGGCTTCCTGTCCTACAAGGTGGCTTTTTTGGTGGCAATCACTTCCATCTGTAGGGTGTTGGAACTAGCTCTTTCCCGTTGTTCACCATTCCTTATCCTCTATCAGGACAAGGTAGTCCTTTCGTCCTGACCAGTCCTTCCTTCCGAAGGTCGTGTCGGCATTCCATCTCAATAAAGAGATCATTCTCCCTTCCTTTTTGTCCTGCCCCGTCTCATCCTCGTGAGCAGTCGCTCCACACTCTGGATTTGGTTCGGGCCATTCACATCTATCGTCTCAGATGTCCCTTTTCCGACGGACGTTCATTATTCGTCATTCTAGAAGGACCGAGACGAGGGCTAGTTGAGTGCAAAGTTTACATTTCCCGATGAATTTGTTTGGCCATTGTCGGAGTGTACTGCATCCGTGACCGGGCTCTGCCCTTCTGGGTTACTGCTCATTTTGCTTGGGCAGTGGGGGCCTCTTGGGCAGTACCTCATGGGGCTTTGGCTCTTCAGGTAGTAGAGTTTTGCAGACTGTGGTTCTCTGGCCGGATGGCTTCTTCGTTTATGACCCACCCCTGGGACTGCTCTGTACATCCCAAGGTCAAGCCTGTGTCCCCCAATGATACAGATGAGAAAACTAGGTTTTTGTACTTGCCGTAAAATCTGTTTCTCTTCTGTTCATTGGGGGGGACATGGCTCCCACCATCCTCTCTAGTTATGGGCCTTGTTGTGGCCTGCATGATTCTGGATTTGTACATTGTTTGGTTTTTCTGTTTTTCCTTTTGCTTCTCCTACTGCTTTTCACAAATTGTTTTAGCTTAGTCCCTGTAGGAAGGGTATAGCTGGAGGGAGGCGCTCACAACTTTGTGCTTAGTGTCGCCTCCAGTGGCAACAGCTATACCCAAGGTCAAGCCTGTGTCCCCCAATGAACGGAAGAGAAACAGATTTTACGGCAAGTACAAAAATCTAGTTATCCTGTACAATGAACGCCAAGGTCGGGGGGGGGGGGGGGGAAGCCCCAAAAATGTAATAGAAATTGATCAAAAACATATTCTTTCCATGTCTGTTCGGAAAGAATGCATTAGACCTTTAGATCAATAAAAACTACAGATCGCCCCCACACAAAACACAACTCTGTAGACATAACTATAAAAAGTTGTGGCGGTCATAATGTGGAGATGCAAAGAAAAAAAACATCTTTTTTCAAAGTTTTTAAATGTTTTTGATTATTTAAACACAAGAAAAATATAGGTAGGGGATACTGTAAAAACAAAACTCATAAAACTATGATGGAATTTTGTTTCCCCAATTCAGCCCCACTTTGATTTATTTTTTTATTTATTCTTTCAGCTTCCCACTACATCGTATGGAATATAAAACGCCACCTTTTTAGAAAGTGCTAATTGTCACTTAAAAAAAACAAGTCCCATACAGCTATGTGAACCAAAAAATAGTTCTGGCTCCAGGAAAGTCTCGGGTCAGCCATGTATGTCCATGCTTGCTGCTTTTAGGGAGGTGTTGCTTGCTTAGAAATCCCACTTGCATCCATCTACTGTACGGAATCTGGCATGCTCAATCGAGCTCTGTGTGTATGAAGGTGCTCTCTGCTGGACGTGTTAATTTTAGGGTAGAATACCTCTGTGCACCTGTAGTTCAATGGAACCTTAAAGGGTTTCTCCAGGTCCATGGGATCAACTGTGATCACCGGGGTGGCTGCTTCTGGCCAGATATCTTCCTGCAGCGGCCTGTGGGGGGATGGTTCTGATTTGGGGATCCTATGACTTTCGCATACCCAACTATCTGTCTTCAGACATCTGACTAATTATGGTGGACTCCTGCCTACGGTTAAAGCCTGTTTAGAGGGGGGCATAAAGTGTGACAGAGAATTTATTTATTTTAAGCCCTTCTCGGGCTTAAAAATAAATAAATCTAAAACCGTGCAGCATGCGACACAAAAATATGCACAAGCTTACGGTCCATCGCAGGCCCTCTCCATAAGAGAAGGGTCCCCCATAAACCTTTCCCAGTCCCTCTGGGCCAGAAGGCTCCTGCAAGGGACCAAGACAAAACGGGCAACTCCGAGCCGAAGCCAGCAGTACACCCAGGCAACCCTCAGCCGAAGCTGAGGGTGTGCCAAATCTGTGCTCTGGCCATCACCTAGGCTGCCACCCAGGGTGTCGGCACGGAGCTTCGACTACTAGGCTATGCTTTTCCCAGAGGGAGAGCCCAAGGAGTTCTGCAGGGGGGTGCGGAACCGGGATGCCCCCCCCCCCCCCCCCAAGTTGTCTACATTGCAGTTCATGAGGGTGAAGCACTAGAGAATTTGCTCAGTCCTGAGTGAATGATGGTTGTTTGAATACTAGATCTGATGACTACTCCCTCATAGCTTACTGTACTGATGTCTCCTTGCCTGTACGGTAGTAGTCGTGGAGGAGACCATCACATCTAGTCATACGTGGTGCTTACCATGGAAGGAAGCCGCTGACATAGAGATGGGATTATGTATGTGGACGGATGCTGATTTCTGACAATAGTTTTCATTCACGTCCTGCCTTTCCAGTTATGCCCCATTATTCTGTAAATGCGTCTGCTAGACGACTGTCTATACTGGAGATCGTTAGTGTAATTATCCATTGTTTCAGGTTATTCCAGATGAGATTGTTCCTCCCGGCCTCCCTCTGCCAAGCATGCATATATTCCCAGTGGGGAGAGGGGACTAATAAACCACCTCCTGGTGGCGGCTTATCTCACTTGGGAACCAACGATGGGGCATGTTGAAATCTAGCATGCCCCATCCCTCTTTACACTGACGAACGATGGCCAAACATCCTATCTGTGGAATCTTAAGGGGGAATCCCTGTTATATCAAGTTATCCCCACTCCACAGGATAGGCAATAACTATTAGACTGGTAGGGGTCTGACTGCTGCATACTTTGCTAGGCCTTCCGCCCAAAATGAGTGGAGTGGCAGGTCGAGCATGCTCACTGCCGATCCATTTATTCACCATCTCAGGGGATAGCTATCAGTTCGGTGGGGGGCTCAAGAACGGGTACCCCAAACCCCTCAGAGCCACTCAAAATTAACGGAGCGGCAGGTGCGCCATGCAAACCGCCACTCTACGGTAGTTCTGGAAATAGCTGACTTTTATCTCCGGAACTTCCATAGACATGAAGTGAGTGGCAATGTGCGTGCTCAACCAGCCGCTCCATTCAATTCGGGGCCATGCACTTACTTTTTTTTTTTTTTTTTCACAATCCGCAGTGAAATGCTGCAACAGATTTGCTTCATGTGAACGTGCACATAGTTTTGTGGTCTGTGTGGTAGAGCAGTTTCACCCCCAATCCTTCTAGATGTGAGGACTGAGTGATTGCGTTGTTTGCACAAAGCTGCTGGTAGAAGTACGAGGTCTGATCACGTGGGAGCATCCTAAAAATAGGCCTCCTCCTGCGCTGCAGCCTCCCCTTCACCAGCCCCTGTGATCAGCACTTCTGCTGTACTCGGCACGTACCTTGTGACTTACAATAGCAGGGTGCATTTTGGCAGTGCCACTCATCTGCGGTGTGGGGGTCTGTGCGCAGCACCCTCTGCAGACTCTTTGGCTGGGAGCTAGGACAAGTGACTTTTTGCAAGGATTTTTGTCACTTTCTGTTGACCTCTGGCATCACCGAGCTGCTTTCAGCAGCAGAAATTTGGTACAGATCCGTCAGGTTACCTGCTGCGTCTCAGTAAATGTAAACCTATGATCTGGTCAAGGTGATGTGCCTGACCTTCGCACATAAAGTATACGTCCAGGCGGCTTTAACCAGTTCACCGGTGCTCTCTTCTTCCTGTCAAATATGACTGGAGACCCTGAACAGAATTGTGAACAGTGCCTAAGGTAATAAGAGACCTTTAAGGGTTTTTTTAACATTACTTGAATACATGGGGAATACAGCCTCCATCACTGCACTGTAAAGCTGATGTGGGTCTGCTAGGACCCAGAAGCTCCTGACAACTGTTGACCTCGCAATTGCCAGCTTTGAAGCAATCATTGATGATCACGTCTACAATGATCAGGGTGGTAGCTTTCTCAATAAGGAGACTGGCTGTCGGACAGCCTGCTCTCCTCTCCCGCAGGATTTCCATGCAGCGGCAGAAACATTAGAAGTGTGTTGCGTTTTTTTGCGGACCCATTGACTTAAATGGAGCCACGGAACGTGATTTGCAGGCAATAATGGAACATGTGCTATCTTTCAATGGAATGGAAATACGGAAACGGAATGCATACGGAGTACATTACGTTTTTTTTGCGGAACCATTCCGTATACGGAACGCAAAAACCGTTCATGTGAACGAGGCCTAAGGCTGGGTTCACACCTACGCGCTGTAAAACGCTCAACAGGCAAGAACCAATAATTCCCTATGAAAATGGTTCTCACCTGAGCGTTTTACAGCGCGTACGAATGCGCTGTAAAACGCCCTACGCCCCAAGAACTACAGGAGCTTCTTTGGGGAGTAGTGTCGCACGTTCTCGTACATAGACTTCCGGGAACGCGCGACAATGGGCGTTCGCTTGCACAGGAGCCGCATATGTGAGACTCCCGTAGAATCGCGCATACAGGGCGCTCCATCCAGTACGCTCAGGTGTGAACCCAGCGTAAGGCTACATTTACACAACATTGAAAAAACAACAACTGCCAAACAGTCCATTTTTAACTGCCCTTTTTTCACCGATGGCTTTAAATGACATTAACCCCCCCCCACTTAAATTGTATGGGGGCTGTCGGGCAGTGGAAACAGACAAACTAGGACGTCCAATTTTTTTAAGTCCATTATTCACGAGCCGTTAAAAATAAAAATAAAACTGCCATGTGACTAGAACTATAGACTGCAGTGGTTCTGAGGCCTGATGTTTGAATGTAGCTTTAGGCTTCTGTAGCATCTATAGATCACAAGTTCGAATTTGGTAGAAGATCATGCAGGAGAGGAGAGAGAGGGGTTGTAGACAGAGCCATCAGACCAACTCTTAAAGGGAGTCTGTCACCTCCATATGGCCATATACAGTGCTTACATTGTCAGTGCGCAGGATCTCGGCAGGGGAATAGCAGGGCAGGCATATGCTTCTGTTCTTCCAGCTTCTGCAAGTGTAAAGAGAGACAGATACCGTTACAATCCTGTATAGGTGCGCTATAGGACAATGTAAGCACTGTATATGGCCATATGGAGGTGACAGTTACCCCTTAAAGGGAGTCTATATACACGTACCAAGAATCGGGCAGGGTATCGGGAACGACTGTGTTCCTGTGATCGGTCGTTCCCAACAATCTGGCTATGTAAACGTGCCGCTGATCACCCGATGAATAAGTGAACCGCTCGTTCGTCGGGAGATCCTGTCGTTCATGCAGGCACCACCGATCATAGTTTCTGGGCAGCAGATCGTGTTGTCTAAGGCTACTTTCACACTTGCGTTCAGGGCGGATCCGTCTGGTATCTGCACAGACGGATCCGCACCTAATGCAAACGCTTAGATCCGTTCAGAACGAATCCGTTTGCATTAACATGAACAAAAAAAATATTTTTTTTTCATGGTAATGCAAATGGATCCGTTTTGACTTTACATTGAAAGTCAATGGGGACAGATCAGTTTGAAAATTTAGCCATATAGTGTCAAATTCAAACGGATCCGTCCCCATTGACTTCCATTGTAAGTCTGGACGGATCAGTTTGCCTCCGCACGGCCAGGCGGACACCCGAACGCTGCAAGCAGCGTTCAGGTGTCCGCCTGCTGAGCGGAGCGGAGGACAGACGGAGCCAGACTGATGCATTCTGAGCGGATCCGCATCCTCTCAGAATGCATTAAGGCTGGATGGATCCGTTCGGGGCCACTTGAGAGCCTTTAAACGGAACTCACAAGCGGAGCCCCGAACGCAAGTGTGAAAGTAGCCTAAAACAGCGACCTACTGCCCAAAAACCATAATTCTGTATGAGGACGAGGGATCTCAATAGCTGGCTTTGGCAGGGTTCTGCAAAAACGCTTCCGTTATTGATAATATAACCGTCTGGTATTATAATACAGCAGGTTGTATTATCTTTAACATACCCAAGACGGATCCGTCATGAACTCCATTGAAAGTCAACGGGGGAAGGATCAGTTTTCTATTGTATCCCCATTGACTTGCATTGTGGGTGATGACGGATCAGTTTTGCTCCGCTTCCCAGGACGGACAGAAAACCGCAGCGTGCTGCGGTTTGCACTCCGGTATGAGAACTGAACGCATTTTGGAGCACTCCGTTCTGCTCGGTTACACTTTGTCCCCGTTGACGGATCTCGATACCGGAAAATATTAACGCTAGTGTGAAAGTAGCCTTAGGCTACATGCAAACAACCTCCATATGCCATCCTTTTTTTTTTTTTTTTTTTTTTTTTTTTTAAAGTGTTTTTTTCGGATCCATTGTAACAATGCCTAAAACGGACAAGAATAGGACATGTTCTATATATATATATATATATATATATATATATTTTTTTTTTTGCGGGGCTACGGAACGGACATACTGATGCAGACAGCACACAAAATGAATGGGTCCGCATCCTATCCGCAAAAAAAAAAACAGAACTGACACTGAAATGAAATACATTTGTGTGCATGAGGCCTTAGTCAGATTCCAGTGTAAATGGCATTCTGCAGCTTGCTGTGTACTGTGATACGTATTACCCGTAGAACCCATACTGCAAAACAACCTTTTAGCTACATATACATGCATTTCAGTTAAAAACAAAAGCTCCCTGAAGGTGTCCGTAGCCTTCACACATTGCCTGATATGTAGAATATGGAGCTTCAGTTCAGGCTGTTTGCCCGTTTCTTACGTTGCGCTCTCTAGATCCTGATATCTTTGCATATAATCTAATATTGTTTTACCAGAACACTCTGCCATCACTTCTAATGGTGGGAAACGGCTCGGAGCGATACCCTGGCGCAGTATCAAAAAGAACAGAACAATTCCTTTTACTTTCAGATATCAGCGCAGACGGGATAAATAAAGAGGCTGAAATAAGGCCCTGTGCACGTGACTGTATTCTTCATCCGTGATTATTTTTTTTTTGCGTATGGTGCAGTGATCCTGATCCATTCCTTGCTATGGGGCCCCGCTCGCCTCCCTTTTTATTTTTTATTTTTTATTTTTTTTTCTAAATAATGTTGCTCTTCCACACGTCCCAATTTTGTCTGTATTGTGGACGAGAATAGTGGTTTCTATTGATGATAGGAGTGAGAAAAACACGGAATGCACATGAAAGGTATACGTATTTCTGCCGATCCGTTGTTAGCGCACCAAAATGCGAATACAGCCAGACTAGGTCACATCATGGTACTGTGCTGTTCAGAGCTAGGATTAATACGTGCGGATGATGTAAGGGACCGGAGCAGTCTAGGAATGAACGGTACCCAATATCTAGGTAGTGTTATGGGGGTACTATTCCACGGCTGGTTAGAGAGGCCATAGAAATAATCAGTCGGCACTCTGGAATAAGGTGGTGCTCCTATCCTGGGTTGCGGGCCCATTAGTAGAAGATGTGGATCAGCAGTCACTTTTTGATGCTAGTAAATCTTCACTTTATTGCCATAAACGAAATACAAATGCGATGAAAGGCTGTTTAGCCGAAACGTGTCACATCTGGGGCAATAAAGTGATTTATTAGCATCAGGTGTGAGTGAGTGCTGATCCACTTCTACTTGGTTACAGAGGGTGGTAATGTCTCGTTCAGTCCGGTTGGGGTAAAGGTCCAGTGTGTGCAGCTTGTCTGTAGGTTAATGATTAACGCGTTTCAGCCGCCAGCTCTATACGTTGTATGTGGCTGAACCTTTCCCCCGAAAACGCATCAGATTTACCGGGCGGCGAAGACGTATGCCATGTGTGTGAAAGTGCTTATTAATTACTGGGCTTCTGTATGTCGCTGGCAGTGCCCGTGGTCCTGACTCCTTCTTATCTAGTCCTATATGGCTTTTATTTTTGTTCTTGTCCGTATGTGTCCTTTCCTTTGCACGATTTTCATTGTGTCTTTGCTGTGTTATCAGGGTGTCGCTGAGCTCGGGAGCCGCAGAAATGAAACGCTTCCTGAGGTCCGGTCATGACTCTGTGCGAGAGAGACTGAAAAGGGACCTGTTCCAGTTTAACAAGGTGACGTTGGGTTAATCCTCAGCCGGGGGACGCTCTTCTGGGTGCATCAAACATGTCTGGATATATGTATACATAGCGGGATTACTCTATTCCAGGAATGCCCAACCTGCGGCCCTCCAGCTGTTGCAAAACTACAACTCCCAGCATGCCCCGATAGCTGTAGGCTGTCCGGACATGATAGAAGTTGTAGTTTTGCAACACCTGGAAGGCCGCAGGTTGGGCATCCATGCTCTCTTCTAAATGCCTGCGTTTCATCTTTATGAATTATTTATTTGTCGCGCCCACACGGTGACCATCTGCCGCCTGAATCCCAAGTGAAAAATGGGATTTCTCGTTCACACATGAGTGATGGTGATACAGCCTCAGAAAAGCAACGTACTATATGTCGGCTCTCCTGACGTGCCTGTCTTAGTAACTACCATATGTATGTTCTCCATGAAATAACAATGGTCTTTAGAACTGTTATTCCTCCTAGAAATGTTTTAAAAACTTGACAACTAGGCATTGTCCCTTCCGCTGCCCCCCCCCCCCCCCCCTCTTACTATTTTCCATTATAACCATGTTAATGGGGGTCCCGGGGCTCATCTCCTTAGCAACCATCCGTTAAAATCGCATTGCATCTGCACTTGCTTGCGGATGCAATGCGATTTTTCACACAGCTCCATTCACTTCTATGGGGCCTGCTTTGCGTGAAAAACGCGGAATGTAGAACATGCTGCGCTTTTTCACGCAACGCACAAGTGATGTGTACACAGCCCCATTGAAATGAATGGGTCGTCAGGATTCAGTGCGGGTGCATTGCGTGGAAAACTCGCCCGTGTGAAAGGGGCCTAAATGTGTCAGTTGCAGGCTTTGTCCTGACTTCTGAAGAAGAACCGCTGATGACCTAGTTTACGGCGTGCGGGTGACCTGTCTCTGCGTATTGTCTGCCCCAGCAGAGGGAAGCAGCCGTGCTTCAGTGTTTATGGTCCCTTGAGAAAGCATGACTAAGGATGTCTGAGAAAGCGGAGCAACTCGTTTAGAGCAGAGCGGACGGGAAGATTACATTTTATCCACAAGTAATTGTCACATGAACGATCGGCGCCCATTAAGCCTTCCTAAATAACGGTACGTGTCACTGTAAATCCTGGGTACAGTGTTATCATCGGGAAAAGTCCCTTCAGCCACAGGAATGCTATATCCACCAAGGAACTTCATGTCTCCCAAGATTGGTCATTTTTTATTTTATTAAATTTTTTTTGCTTTTTAGTCCTTATTTTAATTAGCGGTTGATAAATAAAGGCGTTTATTTTACTCTGATCTTGCTGTTTGGCTGCATTTGAGCTCAATTTTATGAGTGCGGCAGATTCTTACGAATTTCCGGGCCGATTTATGTGCGTTTCTGTAGCATGTCCACTCCAAAATCCGCAATGTCGCTAACAGCGGTTTTTGGTGCGGATTTGATGCAATTTTGCTGCAGACCTCACCCTTCCATTAAAAAGGGTGAAATTCGCACCTAAAGCTGCAAACCTAATTAATTGACACGCTGCAGATTTGGAAATCCGCAATACAAGTCAATTTCTGCAAAGTGTACGTGAGATTTGTGCAATCTCATACACTTTTTTTCTGGTACTGTACTACGCTGCGGTTTTTCTGCACGGTAATCGGTGCTGGGAAAAAAAAGCACATATTCTACAACGTGTCCGGGTAGCCTTACATAGCTGACATCTGTGACTACAGCTTGGCTACAGTGCTTGCAGGGAGTCTGAGGTAGTCTGAGACACGCCCCCTGTCTCGTCATTGGTTCAGGCTGCTGCCCTTTCTGATTGGCTGCTGTGTGTAAACACACAAGTTATGTCACAGGCTCATGGAGATCTGATTTGTAGTACAGAATTCTTATAACGTGCAGATTACTAACCACCAGAGAGGAAAAGCATGTGATCAGAATCCTGCTGCAGATGTTTGAGGACGACTCTGTGGTTGGACCTGGTGCTGCTGACTGGTTTTAGTGCATGTTTGCCAGTCACGGGCAAGTTTAGACTGGCATTACAAACCAGCTCGTCCTGTTCTGAAACTAGGAAATGACCCGGATGAGCAAAGTACTGAAACTAGACTGTATAATCCTCCTGAACGTCGCAGTATACGTGGGGGTACGGTCTGGATGTTGTGGAGAACGAGGGGTTAGGCTGCGTTCACATCTCCGTCATAGATGATCCAGTATAAATGCCAGGTGTCAGCTTGAATAAAATAAAACGGTATTTGTCTTGCCAAAGCACGCATTTATGCCACAAAGCTGCCGGGTCACTGCCGGACTTCATTACAGTCCAGCGGTGAACTTGTGAATCTGGCAGTGCCGGATCCGGTGAACTCCGGCAGCCTTTAAAGGGGTTTTGCAAGATTTTAGAACTGGGGACTTAGTATCATCAGTATCTGATCGGTTGGGGTCCGAAAGCTGTTTGAGAAGGCAGCGGAGCCAGCAGCAGCACTGTGGCCGCCTTGCAGCTTTCCCTAGGCCATAGACATCACGTTCATCGGTCACATGGCCTAGGCGCAGCTCTGCCCCATTAAGGTGACTGGGACTGAGTGCAATACCAAGCACAGCCACTATACAATGTACGGCGCTGTGCTTGGTGAGCTGAGAAGGCTGCAGTGCGAGGAACAAAAATCTCAGGGAACCCTATTAAGTATTGCAGCAATTCAGTAATAATAGAATGAATACAGTAAATTTTAGCACAATTCACACTTTCTAAAGGGGTTATACAGCGGTGTATTATTGATTTACCTGTTTTCCGGAGAGGTCCTAAATATCTGCTGACTCCGACACTTGAAGGGACGTAGCAGTTTACGTGCATGTCTCCATTTTAGCAGCGGCGCAGTGTAATCACTACTTCTCCTTCCCATTGTAATTACTCTGCACTGTCGCTACAAAGGAGACGCTGCGCAGGTAAAATGTGAAGAAAAAGCAACCCTCGCATGAGCGCTTCGGCCCCTTAACACAGCTGATCGGCAGGGGTGCCGCGAGTTGGACCGTTGCCGATCTGATACCGATGACCTATCTTGAGATGATTTGTATTACGCCGCTGTCCAACTCCTTTCAAACAAAGATTTAGCAGTACAGTAAGGACATAACTGGTATAATATATGCAGTACGGGGGGATCAGGGATCGGCAATCTCCGGCGCTCCAGCTGTTCTGAAACTACAACTCCCAGAATCCTCCTTTTACTTCTATGAGAGTTAAGAGCGGCTGAGCAGGTGTGCATGCTGGGAGTTTTACAGCAGCTGGAGTGCTGATCCCTGGGGTAGGTGGGTTGAGAATTGTCTTTTCTTCAGTCCCTATGGAGGGTGGTATACAGAACAAAGCCTAGGGGTTGCTTTTACACGGTCAGCGTTTGGGCAGAACAGGAGCAAATCTTCCCATTATACCTGATCTCTGTGTAGGACCCGCTCCTGGTTTTGGTTCACAATCTCTGAATGTTTGTTCCCAATAATTGCCCATTGGGAATGTGCCACCAGTCACCCGACTAACAAGCAAACCCTCGTTCTTTGGGTGATCGGATCTTGTGGCACAAAGTCACGCGCTGCTTGCAAACAATGAATCTGTACGGGGATGAATGATCACAGTAGTGATCACTTGCCCCCGTACAGAGGGGATGATTGCTGCATGCTAATGCAACGTTACTGCAGCCCAATGATTGGGAAAGAACTGTAAATTCCCAATCATTGGTCTCTGAATCTGCCCATGTAAGGCCTCCTACACAAGTCAGTGAATCAAACACGTGCTGCTCATATCTCCATTGACTTTAATGTGTGTACGCACGTATAGCTGGTTGTCCATGGACACCACGGAAACATGCCCCATTTTTGTCCGTGATTATGGTTCCCTTGTGCACATAGTCTATGGGTCTGTGAAAACCACGGACACAACATGGATACCATCTATATTTAGTCCGTAGATTTCACGGATCGTTGATGGGAGATGCTCTGGAAATGTATTTTTTTAGCCTAGCAATGTCCTTGGAATACAGACGACATGCAGACCAAACCCGGATCCTTCACGGATGAACCACTGACCATTTTGTGACGGATGTCATAATGGACGTGTAAAAGAGGCCTAAAAGGAACTTGCAGATTCCAGATGAAATGCTGCCTGACTAACACCATTTAAAGGGGCTCTCCACTTTTTCTATATTGATGACCTATCCTCAGGATAGGTGATCAACACCAGATCGTTGGGGGTCCGACACCAATCGGCTGTATGAAGAGACTGCAGCGCTCGCTTTACGTGCTCACCATCAACATTGCAGTGGCGAGCAATGCAATTAAGCTCCTCCGTCCCATTGACTTCGATGGGACGGTTCTGTCACGTTCAAGTGAATAGGAGGGAGCAGTCCCTTGAAGTGAAGCTGTAATTACACCTACGAGCAGAAAACGGAGAAGAGAACGCAGAGCTTCTATGAGCGCTGCTTTTTCTTCGCATAGCTGTTGCCGGCAGTTGGGCCCCTGCCGATCATCAATGTAGGAAAAGCAGAGAACCCCTTTAAATGGGGCTGATCCTTGTGCAGATCAGTGGCACATCAAACTGCATCCGCAGCAGAAAAGCCTCGACCTCGAATTTCATCTGCAGATCTCGTGTGCCCCGTTGCAGCCAGTCACCCCGCCGGGTCTGTTTTTTCCAGCACTATGTGCTCTCCGCATCCGCATTTCCAAAGCGTGCCGCCGATCTTCCAGTCTGCGGCTCCGGAAAAAACAGAACATGTCCTATTCTTGTCTGCAATTGTGTACAAGAACAGGCATTTCTATGGGGGTGCCGGCCGGGTGTATTGCGGATCCGCAATGCACTACGGATGTGTGAATGGACCCTTATCAGACTTGGGCTTCTTGCACACGAACTGTTTTTTTTCCGTTCACAGTCCATACGAAACTATTTATTTAAATGGGTCCGCAAAAAAAACTGAATGTACTCCGCATGTATTCTGTTTCCGTATTTCTGTTCAAAGATAGAACATGTCCTGTTATTGTCCACATAATGGTAAAGGATAGTACTGTTCTATCAGGGGCCAGCTGTTCCGCTCCGCAAAAAATGCACACGGACGTCATCCGTATCTTTTGCAGATACGTTTTTTTTGCAGACCGTAACATACTGAAAGAGCCATACGGTCGTGTGCAATAGGCTTTAGCTCTGTCTTCAGTCTTGTATCTCTGACCCACCTTATTTCGGTTGCATACGTTATATTTTATTTGCTTTTCTTCTCGCTCGACCGGTTGAGTAAGGTGGTTGCACAATGTGTCACTAAAGCAGAATCCGACTCATTAAAGCCTCACGGGGCGAGCATCATTAATAACTGTGAGCAGAGCACAAGCCGGTCATTGTGCAGGAGCGGCGACGTCAGCCTGTCCCGGATGAATTACACGTCATTGTGCTAAAGCCTCGCAGAATATCCACTATCAGTTTTCCCACGCTGCTTTGCCGGCTCATGGGCTTATAGACCTGCTTTTTTATGTAGCCTGGTTAAGCTCGTATTGATGTCGGAGTTCCTATAATCCACCTCACTGAGGTTCTTGTAGATGATCGCTCACGGATCATGGGACTCCTATGGAGGATGGAAATTCTGGCCACAACGCAGAGGCTGAAATCGAATGTCCTCCTCTCTGGTCTCTACAGTTTTTTTTGGTTTGAGGAGCATACCACTTACATGGTACATCTCTATACAGCAGCGATGCCCAACCTGCGGCCCTCCAGCTGTTGCAAAACTACAACTCCAAGCATGCCTGGACAACCTACAGCATGGCATGGTGGGAGTTGTAGTTTGGCAACAACTGGAGGGCCGCAGGTTGGGCATCACTGCTATAGAGGTTGATGGCCTTGTAAAAATCCTAGGATTTAACAGACAATCAGAGATCCATGCTTTCTGTCAGATGGGAGGAAACAAACACTTGAAGTTGCCAGGGTCTTGATCGTTGGTGGTCCGACCACTGAGACCCTTATGAGTTCCAAAGCTGGCTAGACACATTAGATGTCTATCAGATGAACCCACCGAGACTGGCTGACCATCTAAGGTGTGTAGGGTTGATGTTAGGATGGATAGTGATCGGGCTGTTCGATTTCAACATGCCTGATCCTTTTCTTCTTGGGGAGATCATCTGCTCATCTCCCCATTGACTGCACATGCATGTGTATAGCGGGGGTTAGGTGATCTAGCGGTCCTCTGAAAAAGCGCTTTGTCTCGTGTGTATGGCCCCCCTCAGAACGAAGGGGTCACAGCGTTTGCCTAAGGGCTCAGGCACACGAACGTGCCATGTTTTGCGGTCTGCAAATTGCAGGTCCACAAAACATAGATGCCTCCTGTGCGCGTTCCGCAATTTGCAGAATGGGCTTACAATTATAGAAATGTGTCTTCTTCTTGTCTGCGAAACGCAAAAGAATAAGACATGTTCTATTTTTTTTTTTTTTTTTTTTGTGGGGCCATGGAACAGAGCAACGGATGCGGGCACTGCACTGTTGTTCGCTTCTTTTGGGGCCCAGTTGAAGTGAATGGGTCCACATCCAAGGCGCAAAAGAAATGTTAGATGGGAGGAATACCCTTTTAAGGGCAGGACAATCATTCCTGAGATTGAATTAGACCAGACCACATCTGCATGGAGATTGTGTTCTCCCCATGCTTTTGTGGGGTTCCTCCCATACTCCAAAAAAACATACCGATGGGGATAGCCCTTTTAAATGCACTTTATATAGTTGGAATGCAGATTTTATCCCAAAAGCTGCGGTTTTGCAGAGATCATTTGCTAGGATGGGAAAAGGAAAATGATCCTCATACCTGCGTACTCGTGTGGTTTATCTACTCTGAAGAACAGATGTGACTGACATGGATTCCATCAGAGATGCATCAAGTATCAAATGTGTTCTCCCATCGGTACTAACCCCGTCCATGTGTCCCACAGGCTGGAATGGAAAGCGGTGTTTAACCCCTTACCTTATCTTTTCTGGGATCGAATCTTCTCCCCTATGTTCACATACTAACATTGTTTCTTCTCACTTTGTTTTTTTTTTGTAGACCGTCGAACATGGATTTCCTCACCAGCCTAGTGCCCTGGGGTTCAGCGACTCACTACGGCTCATGGCAATTG